>NC_091790.1:187380000-188630000 GCF_041296235.1 Equus asinus | reverse complement strand
CAGCGCTAGGAAGTAGTAGGCTTCTAACGACAGTTTCTTGAATGAATGATTGCTGGTGCATGTCTATAAAACTCTGGCTCTGGTCTCAGTGAAAATAATCATACATACCTTACAATTCTAGGAAAGAAGTGTGTACATGAAGGATATTATTTCTATCCACGGGAAACTGAATCTAGGCCTGAGTGATTCACTTTAGAATATAGATTTATTGTACATAGATACAATTAAACTGTGAAGGAAATTAAGAAACTATCATGGATATAATTCTAATGCAGGAGAAAAGGTCAAATCTTCAAAGGAAGCATGTTAGTTCATAAGCCACAGAATTCTCAGTATCATTCTTGTTCAAAGTATATAAATATTTCCACAACCATAAATTTATTTTCTGGTGTCCACTTTATGCGTCTGGATATTAAATTTACACGTGGCTTTTATAGCTGGAATCAAATCCAGATTTTTTCCAGTGATACCATATAAGGTCTAAGAAAATCTTGATTTCTTTTTTGTGGGGTCAGACTTGGATTAAAACATATATTTGTTTCTATTGCTAGAGAAATAGTCCATTTGTGTTTTGCATATTTAGGATGTAGTGTTTATTATTTATATTATATAAATGACACTTTGCTAGGTACTGTCCTATTTTATAATTAACATGTCACAGGAATCAGTACATGATTATATCTGTCTATAGATAGAAATAGATAGATGGATATATAGAGTTTTATTTATTCATTGTTTTCATGTACATACCTTTTTTCACCAAATAAATTATAACCTTTTTGCTGGCAGGGATATTTTCTAACACCTGTTTTGCTCCTAATACAGCCTGGAATACTGTTAGGCCTACTGCAGATGATAAATACTTGTCATTTGCTCTCTGGGTTGAAGAAGGGCAACGATGGAGTAGAGATGCTGTACCAAGAAGGCCGGTTGGCTGGACCTCCAAGAGGCTTCCACAGAGTGGCCTTTTTTGGAGTATTCTTCATCGTACAGGATCTAGAAGCTCTGCTGCACCAGCAACCGGATCTTGGGAGTTCTCTAAGTTGAGAGGTCTCAGGGAGACTGACTGGGTCACAAAGTCATAAGAAACTATGTATATCAGAATGCCAATTAATGCCAACTAATTAAGACAGAATGGATGACCTCTCTCTTCAGTGCCTGGAGAACTCTCATTTCCCAACCAGGGCACCCCCATTCCCTAAGCCAGAATGTCGGGAAGCCTCACGGTCACCAGAGACTGCTTCATGAGTGTAGAGTCAATGCAGAGGGAGGTGAGGTCATCATAAGGAATATTTCGCTCAAGTCAAGGGGAGACGTGAGTAAAACACCTCCCTCAGTGGAAAGAATACTTCTCACATGAACAAACCCTGAGACTCAAGATCTGTCTCATCTGGGTATTCTTAAATGCCCATTGCCAACCCTGGTCTTGGACTTGGCATTCATGCAGACCTCTTCTACCGGCCCGTTTTCTTTAGACTTACTAACCCCACAGGTGATTTAGACTGAATGTTTGTGTCCCTGAAAAATTCATATATCAAAATTTTAACCTCCAATGTGATGGTATTAGGACATGGGGTCTTTGGGAGGTAATTAGGTCATGAAGGTGGAGTCCTCACCAATGGGATTAGTGCCGTTACAGGAATAGACAGAGAGAGCTTGCTTTTTCTCTCTCTCTGTCCACCATGTGAGCCAACAAGAAGACAGCCAACTGAAAACCAGGAATCTGGCCCTCTCCAGACATGGGATCTGCCAGCACCTTGATCTTGGACTTCCCAGCTTCCAGAACTGTAAGAAATCAATGTTTGTGGCTTAAGCCACCCAGTCTATGGTATTCTGTTATAGCAGCCCGAACTGACTAAGATAATAGATTACAGTTACATTTGCTTACATCTGGGAGACCTAATGCAATTTGACACTTATGTGATGAATTTATTACAAATGTTCTTTTGTAGAATTCTTGAATGTCTTTATGGTGGCAGCTTGAGACAGCAGATGAGAAATTTAGGAGAAAGCTCTTCAGCTGTGGGATGCTATTTTACTTTGAAGTTATTGGGCAATGAAATGAAGCTGTTATTAGGACCAAGGCAGGAAAAGAAAATGGAATTCTCTTTTGCTCATTAATTTATAGAATAGAACCAGGCAGGGTTTTTAGTGAAAACATTTAATTTTAAAAAATCATGTTCATTTTCCCCATTTGAAAGCCAAAAGCCATCTGGAAATTTTTTAAATTTAGGATCTCACGAAGACAACAAAGAAAACAAAATAGATGACACTTACACAAAAAGTAGCAGACAGTCACTTGAAATTTGAAAGCCAGTGATCTGAAATATGCATTCAGCCTTCTAAAATATGCTGCAAAGTAGAGAGGACTGATGTAATCTGAGATTCTCCTAGGTATTTTAGAATTCAGAGTCTTTCTAGGATAACTTCAAATTGTCTTTCCTTCTGACTCTTTCCCAGTGGATCGAAGAATTAAAAATTAAATTAAAAATTAAAAGATACAATTCTGAAACTACTCTATAGTGCTCCCAAGTCTGTGTGTTCTGCATGTTCCAGCTCGCTAACTTTATTTTAATTACAAAATTTTATGTTAACGAATTAACCAAAGGGTATCTTTTGACAATTAAGAAACTTGATGCTTTGGTGGAGAACATATTGTGTCATAGTCAATGTTTATCGAATTAATCTGAATCTTAACTTAGAGTTTTGATTAATGGTTGTTTATAAATACTCCTCTTTTTTTTTCCAAAAAGTATTTTTTGAGGTGTATGAATTATTTATAAAAACAAAAAAATGCTCCACTTCACTAAAAATAAAATTAACCCCCCATATCTTTGTTAAAAAGTCTTGGGTTCTAATGTATTTCTTTATTCTCTTTTTCTTCTTGGTTCATCACTGCATACTAATACTGGAAAATAATCCACTATTTAGAGTCTAAACTTTAGACCCAATTTCTATGTTAAACACTGTCTATTTCAGAAAGAGTGTTGGTTGAATACCAACCTGAGTTTGGCCCTACCCCTTGTCTTCTTCTGCCTGTCCTCCTGGGCTTAACTCAAGAAGTTTACTCCTCCAGACCACACAGTTGGTCTTTCATTAGAGAAATTTTTGATTATATGGTTTGTTCATGGTTGGACTCCTTAGGGTTTGGTACAAACCCTGTAGTTTGATGATTATCTGGTCTTACAATGCAAATGTTAATCTCAAATAATAATAAGGGTGTGAGTACTAGAGCAAATAGGCCAACTAAAGAGGATTGACTCTTACCCTATTAATATCATTTGTCTCCGTGATGCAACTAATAAGCATAATATCAAAATTATATGATGTAGAAGTCCAATTATCCTTAATAATTAGAAAAATACATGAGGTGAGTTTCTTCATCTCTCTAGAAAAAAAGACATGGAGTGAAAATTCTAGTGGCTCAGCAGAGGAGTGATGGAATCCTAAGGAAGTTATGGATGGTGTCAATACTCAGAGAACACCACAAAGGTCACTAACATTTTTGCCTCCCTGCAAAGAGCTTAGCAAGCTGAGCAAAGTTCTGCCCGAATACACGGACGCGAATTGAAGTATCTGTTCATTCATTCAGTCAACATTGCGTACTGGTCTTTGGGGAAATAAAAGTGAGTAAGATGTAGTTTTTGATCTAGAGTTGCTTTCAGTTTGGTGGGGAAAACAGATATGCCAACAAATAAATATATAAAATAGGCGATAATAATTAACATAAATAAAAAGTGTTATGGGAGACCCAAGGTAGGAAATCAGTCACCTTGACTGGAGATGTCAAACCTCTGGAAGGTTTCTCCCAGAAGATGACTGTTGAGCTGGGTCTTCAAGGCAAGTCAGAGTTCACCAGTTACAAGGGGCTTGAGAGAGAAAAGACAGTGGTGTGGAAGAACATAGAATCTCTTTAAGCTGAAACAGCACATAAAACATTAACCAGCTTAAACTAGTTTTGCTTCCTTAAAACAGGTTGTTGATTAATCGAACCTTGTTCAATAACAGAGAAAGGACTGCGCATGTGCCAGAGAGGAACCCGTAGCCTCAGGATGACCCTGGAACCGAGAATGTTCAGAAATGTTGCCACTGGAGCCCTTTACAAAGCAAGAAGTCCTTCAATAAGAAAAATCTGGCTTCCAGCAGCCCAAGTAGCTTGATTACCATTTATGGACTGATTTGAGACTAGCCAATCAGCTTACTGGGGCCCAGCTGCAGCTTATTAGTTCCTAACGCCTTAAATTTTGCCCCAAATCATGGATCAGGGGGACAGATTTGAGAGCTTTGCCTCCTGTCTCCTTGCCTTTCAACCTTGAAATAAAGCTCTTTCTTTTCTCAAAAGCTAGTGGTGCCATAGTACTGGCTTCTATGCGCATCGGGTTGCAAACCCTTGCTCAGTAACAAAGCCTGAGGACTTTTGCCAACTTAGATACAAAACCAGACAAGTAAATGACCAACAGCAGGGTTTATTGTGATTGGGATAAAGCTATTATTTTAAATCTTTTGAATTTTCTCCTCAATTCACAACTACAGGGAAAGGGAAGATAAAATGGCTTTGCTCCAATTTGCAATTGAAGTCTTAAGATCTCTCCAGAGGTGACAAGCTCTAGGGAGGGTGACAGGTAACATCTTATAGCAAATGAATCTGACTTAAATGAATCAGACAGCAATCTCTACACGATAAACATGTGTCACGTGCACCACCACCCTTTACACTTGTGATAGCATTTGTCCATATCTCATTTAATTTTCTCTGCCACCCTGAGAAGAGTCAGTTCTATGTTACAGATGAGGTAACCCAGATCTGCTACAACTTTATCCAATGTCCTCTTTCTTTGATCCTTGATCTAAAAGTTACTTTGTTTTGTGGAGTTAGAGGCAGTTGTGAGGATTGGGCAGAAGCATAATGCAGAGGGAAAAGCACCAGACTTGGAAGAAATGACAAAGTCTCCAGATTTAACCCTGCCACTGGCTGTGTGCTCTTGGACATGTTACTTTGCAAGTCTGGGTCCAATGATTTGGATTTCCAAACCCTTTTCAGAGAAGTAGGAAAGAGAGTCTTAATTTCTGATCATGTAACCCAACAGGATACCAGAATCTGTCTTCTAGCAGCAATTCTGCACTTCAGGAAGAGTTCTCATGGAAAACTAACTCCTTTCTAAAGAGTATGCCTCCCTTGTTCAGCTCCATCATATCTCTGACAAACATTGCAATGCGACAGAATTTATATTGCTGTGGCTATGATGTGAGGGACTTAGAAATGAGAGGATTAGGAGTCTCCATCCTGCCTCAGCCTTGAGTTTTATGAAAACTTCATTCTGCTCAGTTCGTAAACCGTGGAGCTTCTGTAGTAATGATACTCCCTGGGTAGCCAGATCATACTCTGTCGATGCTGGCTCAGAAAACGTGTATATATTTAGGGTGTTTGGCTTTCATGGTTAGGCAGGAAGAGTTAAAGGCTCTTAAGAGGGGAGTAGCAGGAAGTAAACGCACCAGCTATCAACTCTTTCTATATCACAGTTTTTGTCCAAGTCCCCTTAACAGTAGTTTCTCATGTTCTTCATCAAGGAAGAAGAGATGGTGAGGGAATGTTAGATCCCTAAAATGGGCCTCCACTAAAAAAACTCAAGATTTACACAGAGATTAGAGCTTTTGATTAGAGAAACAGAAGGACTGCTCGAGGAAGGAGTGGGCAGAGGCATACATCTCCTGTAATTGCCAATAGTGCCTTGGGAAGGATGCGGTGTAATTATACCTGCTGAAGCTTCTTGTCTTCGAATCGGCATGATAACCCATCATCTCATCTTGCTCATCTGTTTGGTCACTTCCTGCTCAGTTATTTTCAATATTAGTCTCTTGAGCTCCCTAGAAAGATCTGCCAACAGAGCAAGGTTTTCTGTGGGAATCAAAAATGAGTTGGTTGCTGTTATTCTAAGTAGGCCCAGTAGAGCGACTAGCTGCAGGAATAAAGGACTCTTTCATACCTAGTTGCTGGTGCCGGCTCTGGGAGTTATCTAGCTTTCATTTGGAGAGCTCTTGAAGTATGCAGCGTTCCCACTGGGCAATAAGACCCAGGTTAGACTTAGGAAAATAAAAAGCACATATTGAGCAATCTTCTGGAACACCAGTTGGATTCCTAAATGGTACAGGAAAATGGAAGCCAGTGAAGATGTGACACGGGATAGTCCGTGTCACCCACAATGGAAAACATGAATGTCAGAAGAATTTCCTATCCTAAACAATGTGCAGTTTCAAGTACACTCTCTGGAGATTCTCCTGAATGTACAGGCTTCTGGCTGCTATTTATAGTGGTCAATGTGTACTTTACCAAGATTTTTATTCCAACAAAGGAACTGTATGTGATGTAGGGAGTTATTAAAATGGAAAATAAACCCTCACACTTGAACTTAGTCAATTGGTACTAATCACAAATACGTCAGACCTCGCTAACCTAGACTAGCTGGAAGGAGGGCCAGGCCAAACTATGAATTATTTTTAAAGAAATCTAGTTTTGAAAAAATGTTCACATGTACCTGGTGACTTCCACTGGGCTACAAAACACCAGAAACTTGTTTAAAAATTGTTTAAATAAAAATGATTTATAATTGGCAAATTAAGCTTTTAAGTGTAAGTGAGTATTTCTAAAGTTCTTTAAAAAGTTTTAAAAAGTTGTGATCTCAAGTGTTTAAAAATTAAGCTATGGAATGTAGCTTACATATTTAACATGTTAATCCAATCCTTTATTTACAAGTCATTCAAAATTTTAGTTTTATGTTGTCCCAGAATAAATGACAAAAATTCATAAATGGAGAAATTTGGATTAATGAAGATTTACATTAGACTAAAAACTGATTTTCCAACTGCTGATGACCACTGCTTGTTAGATGGCAAACTAGTGAAAAGAAATGATTTTATTCACAAAGTACACACATTTTTCCTCTAATCTCATTCACACATGAATGAGAATCCACTTATATAGTCACTACATGGTTCCAACTTGCTCATGTTTCACACCTGGTGGTAATTTCTTGTGACACTGTTGAGGTCCTTTGGGATAATAAAGGTCAAGAACTTTCCTAGAAGACTTCAAAGCAATTGAGATAGATTTCCTTTGACACAGAATTTGGAACAGTCTGTAATCATTCCTGTCTGCCATTCCCACCTGGGCAAGTGATGGCCACAGATGCAAATCTCTTACACCTGGTTGGTCAGTGAGAAAACCAATAGGCAAAATATTCAGCATAGATATTTGATAGCCTTCAATACATTTCTATTAGAC
The DNA here is from genome assembly GCF_041296235.1 of Equus asinus. Classification (NCBI taxonomy): domain Eukaryota; kingdom Metazoa; phylum Chordata; class Mammalia; order Perissodactyla; family Equidae; genus Equus; species Equus asinus. The sequence continues at coordinate 188,622,721 of NC_091790.1, read as the reverse complement.
TTTGATGAGACTTCTTTGTTGGTAGTACTGTATACTTCTCAAAGGTTCCCAACTTTAGGTTCCTTTGGTGCTGTGTGTTCAGAACGGCAAACTCCTTGCCCTCTCAGGGAATAAAGGGCTCTGTTAACACCTTCACCTGAGTCTGGAGAGAATCTTTGGAATGCCCTGGATCACAGGGTACTGGAAAAACTATCACCTAAATTCACACCATCTTATTTAGAATTTTCTTTTAAAATAAAAGAATTATTCAGGATACTAGTGACCTCTGTGGATGGAGGGGCAAGGAGGCAGGATTGGGGAGGGGTCTGCAGGAAGTTCCAATGGTTTTGGAAATGTTTTAGTTCTTAAGCTGAGAGATAAGTTTATAGGGTATGCATTATGATGACCTACAACTTCTATACATATTACATAATATTATTTTGTAATGTATCTGCTTTTTCATAATTAAAATGAATAAAGTTATTAATTAGAATAAAATGATTAAAACTTATACTGTAGAAATTGGGCACATAACTTTCTTTGTAGTATTAGTACAGTATTCATACATACTATTGAGATGTTTTTGGTTCCTGTTTTAGTGGTGTTGAAACCATATATTATGTAACATTAAAAAAGAAATTATGTCCACAAGGGAAAGAAACTATTTAAAGTATATAATTAATTGAATATTGGATATATAAATTATTGAGATAAAGACCTTGCTATGTTAGGTACCAGACTATCCTGTATTTTTATCTTTATTTCAAACCAGTAGGGAAAATGAAAAAAGATTCTTAAAAATAAAGAGGTAGATTTTCTTTTCAGCATAGAGACTTTGTGTGCATAATTCTCCCATCACTTTCAAGGTGGCTGCTAAAACAGATTTGAAACAGAGTAGAGTAGACACCAAATTGTCTGAAGACATGGGGACTGTGCACATGTTTAGTGATTCAGAAACCCCAGAAGGTAGCTGCCGAGAGGCACAGTTTCTAGGGAGATGACCCTGGAGAGGACTTTCCTGATAGCTCCATCATTACCATATCCTCCAGCCAGCCAAAAAAGAGCAAAAACAGGTAACATTTACTGAGCATTAATCACATATTCACATATATATGATATATATATATACACATATATACATATCATTATCATGTGTACATATCATGTATATAGTCTATCTCTGTCTATCTATCTAACCTATTTATCTAGTGCTTTAAAATCTAGGTGAAAACTTATGAGGAAGAACCGTTATGATGGTCGTTTTCCTGATGAGAAAATGGGCTTCGAGAGGCTAGATAGAGTTGTCCTTGCTAACCTGGCCAGGATTCAAATCCAAGTCTGTATGATCCCGGTTTCTGGAAGGCATCATGTCTGTTTCTCATTCCATATCTGCCCCATCCTCCCAAAAGAGAGCAGCAATAAAGGTGAAAGATGAAATCCTCTTTAAGGAATGAAATCAGTTCTTATCTCAGATTTAGAGAGAAAAATCCTTTGATGAGTTTGAATTGCTAAAATGAAACTGGTAAGGATGGAGAAATCCTACATAATAACTTAGTATCAAAATTAAGCTTTGTTTAAAGAAATCTTGCCAAGACAACATATACCAAATAAAACTCTTCCAAAGTTAATGGCAAATAGGATTCTGTTTGCAAACTCACCACAGTTTTTTTTCCTTCTTGGCTCATATGGCAAAGTTTGATTCCTAGTTCCTAACAATTAACTGTTTTCATCCTGCCTATCTGCTTATCTTTCTTTGCTTTTCATTTTACTCACCGTGAAGCAATCTGACCTAATCTCCTTTTATTTAGAAATATTATCCATAAACTGTTTTTAAATTAAGAAAAGAAAGCACTCTATGTGCAATACATTGTAGTATACACTATTTTCTCAAAAGCATACTCTATTTTCCTAATGAGTGGTCATGGCATTTTTTATGAGCAAATCCGGGTGGCTCCATTCATTTAGGGATCCACACCATGCAACCAGGCTCTGCCTCAGCTTAGCTGCATGATCTTGAGAGGGTCAATAGCCCTATATGTAAGTCTCTTCATATGTAAAATGAAGCTTTTAAAATTCTTTAGATCAAGGATTCTTGGCCCAGAATTCAGGGGCCTCCAGGAGGTCTGTGGATGGAGGTCTCTGACGCCACTGAAGAAAGTGCCAAGTTTTGTGGGTGCACATGTGCATTTTTCTTGGAGGAGGGTCTATAGCTTTGATCAGAGACTCAAAGTAGTGTGTGGTCCAAAAATGAAAGAGTAACGTTCCACCACAGAAGATTATCTATAAGGTCAGTGACAGCCTTAAGCATTTATGAGTGATGATGTGACTGAAACCCCTGTCCTAAGGGTGAATATACTCTTAGTGAGAAAAATCCAGAGAAAAGCCAAGAACAGTTATGCCAGCAGCCTTCTTTGGCTTGAGGGGGAAAACTCGATCTTCTCTGCTTCTATTTTTCTGTGAAATGGGAATAACATGGTAGATTTTTTGAGGGCAAAGGAAATAATGACTGTGTCTACACATGTAAGCAATTTACCTGAATAAGCATAAAGAACAGTTCAATTAGGCCCAACTGCCTCATTTACTCTGTTGCCACATAACTGTTTTCAATGATTTTTCCCCCCCATTTTAGGGAGTTATTGTAGAGATGATGGACCTTCAGCCAAGACAACCAGTTGAAACATGAAAAATTCCATTGATCAATTTGTTACAGTGGAAAGGTTTTGAGATTTGGGGCAGGCAGAACTGGATTACACTCTCAAGCTATTATGAAGTTGGACACGTTACTTAACCTTTCAGACCTATAGATTTCTTAACCATAGAATAGGGATAATAATATCTAGTCTACTATAGACTGAATGTTTGTATGCCCCCAAAACTCATATATGGAAACCTAACCCCCAATGTGATGGTATTTGGAGATGGGGCCTTTGGGAGCTGATTAGGTCATGACATGGAACCCTCATGAATGGGATATATGCCCTTTATAAAAGAGACCCCAGGGAGCTCTTTTGCCCCTTCCACAATGTGAGGACACAGAGAGAAGACATCTATCTATGAACCAGGAAGTGGACGCTCACTGGATACTGAATCTGCTGGCACCTTGATCTTGGACTTCTCAGCCTCCAGAACTGTAAGAAATAAATTTGTTGTTTACAAGGCACCCAATCTATGGTATTCTGTTATAGCAGCCTGAACAGACTAAGATACAGCCAAAGGGTTGTTTTGACAATGAAGTGATATATAAGGCATATAAAGTGCATCCCCCAGACTGGCACTTGGTTGGTGCTAAACAGATGAGGGTTCCTTTCCCTTTCTAACATCAGATGAAAAACTTGGCTGATACTTTCTTCCACTTGAGAACTATTTTTGCCAAATTGAACTCTTACGTGAAATTCTGAGTTATGTTTTACATACTATATTTAAAATAAAGGACATATCATTAATGAATTAGAAAATTAACCATATGGTCACAATATGTGATTTTGAAATCCTCAAATAGCAATTATATTGGTGTACTAGACTTAGATGTGGCCAAAAGATTTAATTCTTTCTTAACCTCAATAGAAATATCTTAGCAAGGTCAAGATCAGTATAGGAAAGAAGCTTTGCAGTAAGAATGCAGCAAATCATAATGACTGAACTGACAGAAGACTGAAAATTCAAACTCAGTAAGATATTCTTTTGTGCCAAGGCCCACCAAAACATTAATATAATTTAATAATATTTTAATAATAATAAAATATCTAACATTTGTTGAGCGTGGCCCAGTAATTGTGTTAACTTCTCTATATGGGTTTAGCTAGCTTCATCTTTACAGTGGCCCTGGGAGACAGAATAATTATCCCCATTTTTATACATAAAGAAATAGAAGCAAGAGATGTTTAAGTAATCTGTCACAAGGTTACCCAACTAGTAGTTATTAAAGTCAGAATTTGAACCCAGGTCTGTCAGACTCTATCACCCACATACTTAACTACCACATCACCCTGCCTTTCCCCAGGTGATCGAAGACTGATAAACTATAAGTGTCACATATACAGACAGTAAAGAAAAATTTACCACTATTTCAAACTATATGTTTATTGACACATATATGTCACACTTTTTTTTTTCCAGCTAAGAGTGAAGTTAGGGTCAGGTCATTAAGAATCTAGATTTTCTATTTTTATTGAATGCGTGTTTCTGGACTCTTGATGCTCCACTGGTCACCATAAAGTAGGATACTTTTAGGCCCAAAGACATTGTTAGGTTAGTGGAAATTCATCAAAGTATGCCATCTTTACCATTTATAATTCGACCATTTATAAATTGACACAGGTAATAAATGATGTCGATTTAGAGTGAGTGAGAGAGAGGACAAGAGAGGGAAAAATATGAATATGTATATATATTTTGATTCTTCCTGTGGCTGGACACAAATAAATAATTAAAGATCCCTGAGGGGAAAATTATCTACCTCATTTTGTCTATGGGCCTACATTCAAGTTGGGCCGACCCTAAACAATATCAAATAGACATAAAAACCTTATGGAAATATTTTTAAATCCCTTTCAAACAAACTACTTGAAGAAATCTTTTAACTTAAAAGTAAAAATTCAGATAATAAATCCTAACATTTTTTGCTCCCTGGAGTGATCAATTTTCTGAGAACTGAAGGGAAGTTTTGAGTAAATTTAGCTACACTAATAAATTAGACAGTTTCAAAGGAATATTTTATTTAACTTCCTAATGGAAAATAATTTTCTGATTATAGAATAATAAAAAATGCACTTGGAAAGATTTTGATTTAAAAATTTCAAGGTCAAAATGCTAAGCATTTGAAAAAATTGTTTTTGTGCGTGTGTGTGTGTGTTGTATAATCGTTGATTGACGACAGCATTAAATCATGTAAAAAAGTTTCAGTGATACAATTCTGGGAGGGGACGACCTAGACCCAATGGATTTTTAAAAATTGTTTGTTTTTCTAGTGTAGTGAAAATATTTGCTTTCAAATGTCTAATCATCAGGATATTTCAGAGGCCCATAAAAATGTATGAATGATGACAACAACAACAGTGTTTTCATTCCCTTTATTTATGTCTATGAGCCTCTGAATCTGATAACACAACTCTACAATAGGAGCCTTTCTTCTGATCAGAAAGAGGAACTCACATTGAGTGTGGAAAGCATGAGCTGGGAATGTAATGAGTTCACGTCTTGAAAAGTGAGAGAGCTGCTTGTTGGGAAAGCAAGCCCAACAGAGGGAACATTATGTCGGACTGAGAATCTCTTCATGGATAAAACATCACTGCAGGTTTCTCAGCAGATACACCAAAGCTCAAAATCCTCTTGGCCAAATGTAAAAGATGAGCTTGAACTGGTGTGAACTCTCGTGGTGAGACAATACACTCCTTCCTCAGACCCTGTTACCATCACACCCACTCAAAACTCTTCACTCAACAGCTCATTCCTGCTCTTTGTCTTGCCTGGAGTTCCTGTATCCTCTGAGAAGTGTAGAATGAAAGCTTCCATGTTTTAATTTTGTTTTGTTTTATAGTAAATATAAAATGTATCTTCAATTCCTTGTGTGTTGCAGAGAATCAAATCAGACAATAGTGATGTTTCTTGAATAACACTCAACAAATAGTAGTAATAATTCAGTACATAATAAATAATCATCTAGCAAACACTAGATCGTTAGTACTGTGTTAGTACTTTTCATGCATTATCTTTTTATATCCCTACAAAAACCCTGTGAGGTGGATACTATTATTTCCCTCATTTCACAGATGAGGAAACAGAAGGTTAGAAAGATGGAATAATTTGCAAGCTCATGTAGCTAACATGAGACAGACCTGGGATGTGACAGCACAGCTTCCTAATGCAAACGCCCATGCCATTAACAGCTAAGTTCCACTGCCTCCCACAGTTATGCCTCTTGGTGTCCCTTCATTTATACAGAACATGTATGTTCTATTCAGACACACCTATTGCTGGTGCTGTGGTCAGTCCATCTTTGCCAGATACACATAAAGGCCTGGCAGTTTTTTGCACTTGTCGAATAGGAAGAGAATTGGATTTGACCCCTTTGAAAATGTATTCCTTTCCATTACATTTTCCCTTTTGAAAATATATGTATTCCCTGATGATACAAAAGCATGTATGTGCATAATGCAGGGTACACAGTCTGGGTGTACGGATGGGAGGAGATATAGAAATGAGAGAATCAAGTGTAGATGAAGATGCACATGGACCAGGGGCAAATACATTAAGATGAATGAGAAATACAGAGACGAAGGCAAAGATGGATTGAAATGAAAGAAACAGAAAGGAAAGAACATACTTATTACTTTTTTATTCCCATGAGATAGGTGAAGAAGAACAAACAGCAAAACGAATTATTTGTTCAAATGGGTAACTGATTAAAAAATACAGTGTAATTTGAGATATGTATAAACAGTGTCTTTTGCTTAGAAACAATGCATTTAGGATTTTCACTGATCACCTGCTCAATCCATTCTGCCCACAGAAATTTCTTTCTTCTCTCTTTGGTCAAGATTGCTCTAAAGTCACTAAGCTACCTAAGATTTGAGCCTTGTGACGATCGAGACTCCACCTGGACTGGTGACTGCTCATCCCTACGGTTCAGGCTAGTATCTTGCACTTGATAGATATTCAATACATTTTTTTGGATGACTGAATGAAGTACCTCCTTATACCAAATCTAAAAATGTCATCTTAAGGACTCAGAGTGAAAGCGAAACAAGGGAGAAGGACAAGGGGAATAGCAAAAAGATGCACAGGCTAAGGGGCAGGCCAAAGAAGGGAAGGATGCTTTGATTAGGTTCATAGTCTAGCTTATGGAAAGCTGGATGATTTGAGATGGACTGGACTACAACCCTCAGAATGAGGCCTGTGTATGACAGTCTCAGGGCAGCCATGAGGCAGGGAATAGGTGCCAGTCCCAAGCACATGAAAGCCAGCACGGCACGAAGTGTATGGTGAGCTTTTCAAATAATCTTTTAAAAGATGTATTTCTGAAGAATAGAATGTATAAGAATCTGGCTTATTTTAATTTGTGGTTATTACAGCTGGTGAGAGCACAAGTTTTAAATTATTTATCATTGCAAAGTAAACTGCACCTGCTAGTCAAACTCAATAACAACTAATTAAAATAACAGGGTACTTTTTATTTGGAAAGCCTTTGTGGGTAAGAAGTGGAAAAGTCAACAGAGTTTCTCTTCCTCCACAGTGTCTACAGAGATACAGCATACAAAGGGCATAAGCCATCTTTAATAAGAATCAATGAATATCAGCGTACATACCATGTTTGAGGATATAAAAATGTAGTTTCTTGATCCTCAATTGGTTTTATATAGGTTGAAAAGCATTAAGCACACTCTTCCCAATTCTGTCATTCAGTTGGTCTAACCTCAGTGCTCAAAATAGAGCTTGGAGCACAGTAGATGCTCAATAAAAATCTGTTGAATGAGTGAGTGAATAAATGACTCTGGAGCTGCGAGCCTTGGGGCCACTCTATTTTTCCTAATTTATTCCACTGCCATCCTAGATTTGATTTGAGTTCTTTCTTTCAGTTCCCTAACTCCAAAGGAAAGTAGCGTCTACTCCAGTTTGGCCCCAAGAATAATGGGGAGGGCCACAGAATCACATTTTCCAAAATGGAATCTTGCCTTATTTTTTTATTTGTTTTTAAATAAAGTAATATATGATCATCGTAAAAGAAAAATTAGACAATACCAAAAGCAAAAGGAAAGTAAAAGTTACCACTAATCCCCCAGAGTAAACATCAACTCCTGTTACTGATGAGGAAGCCAAGGTCTAAAGCTAAGGGAAGAGGGATTTGCACAGGGTCTTATATGCCCTTTATCTTCAGATCAAAACCACAATTTTGGATGGCCCTTGATTTCTGGTTCTGGCCATCTGTTTCCTGTACACACCCTGAACTTTCTCTTTCAAGTTGGCTGGACCATAACGCCTGACCTTTACTATTTCCATAAATGACCAGATTTTTGAAAATCCTAAAGAGTGAACATAGAGTCACTTACCAGATCCCAGAATAACAGAACTAGAAGGTTCACCTTGAAACATGTAAAAATAAACTTAGTATAAATATAAAGAAGTACTTAAGTACTTCTCTCAAAAAAGAAAGAAAGAGGGGCCAGCCCCGAGGCTGAGTGGTTAAGTTCATGCACTCCACTTCAGCAGCCCAGGGTTCACCGGTTCGGATCCTGTGTGTGGACCTACACAACACTCATCAAGCCATGTTGTGGCAGCGTCCCACACAGAAGAACTTGAATGACTTACAACTAGGATATACAACTATGTGCTGGGGCTTTGGGGAGAAAAACAAAAAAAAAGGAAGATTAGCAACAGATGTTAGCTCAGGGCCAATCTTCCTCACCAAAAAGTATACCTTAAAAAAAAAGAAAGAAAGAAAGAGAGAGAGAGGAAGGAAGGAAGGAAGGAAGGAAGGAAGGAAGGAAAGGAATCAGGTGGAACATAATATCCAAAAATCATTAATACAGACAGAAAAGTAAGTGAAACAAGATTAGGACAAACTTGTGTAAATTGTGTAAATTGAGTAAATTGATTTTAGGTTATTAAGGGTACCTAACTAAGCTTCACTGAGTACATTCCTTTTAACGTTGACTTTAAAGAAAGACATCCTTCCACACAAAGCACAAAACCAGAAGGAATGAACATGTAGCTGTGTGGAAAGTTCTTAGGCAAAATCTGGTTCTAAAGAAACCTAGTTCATTTGCTCTAACTACAGTGTGGCTCTGACCACAGTGAGTTAACTCTACTGAGGGAATCACGTTGATACCCTGTCTCTCTATTCACAGAGAAAGCAAAGAATCAGAAGATACTGATCTAGCTCCATGTCAGATTTCCCGTCCTCACTCCTGAGTCCCCCTAGCACCAGTTCTCTTCGGGCTGCCCCCACACTCTGGCCTGGTTTGTTTCCTGATCCTGCTATACTTTGGTTTCCTAGCATACCGTGAAAGACATAAAGGCAGAAACCACGTCTATTTATATCTCAGCATAATTTTCCCTGTCCCTAGCACAGACATGGAAACTTGGTTGGTACTTAATAAGTATTTGTTGAGTAAAGATATTTTTTAGGCTTTCAGGAGAAACCAAGGCCAAATAACCCTTCATTGGAAAGAATAAGCTATGTGCCACTGGGCCTGGACACTGCCTACAGGTTTTGATGTCCACTCCACGTGAGTACCCCCATATTCTCTCTGGTTCTACCCACCCCCCTGATCTTTTGGTCTCCTTTGATGGCTTCCATTATGCCTTTATGACCTCTCACTCTCTCTACACTTGCTTTCTTGGCTCTATCACTACCATCCACACTCAGCTTTTGCACTACCACCATCATACTGAGTGTGCCCAAACTTACTTCTCCAATAATAATGTCTCTCCCTGTCTGAACAAAGATTGAAAATTCCTATCTCCAAATGCCTGGAAGATATCTCCATGTGGATGTGGTTTCTACCTGAAATTAAACACTCCCCCCATGCACACGGAAGAATGGAACCTTTCCCAGTTTTCCCATTTGAGACGATGCAGAGACTCTTCTTTCAGATCGTCAGACTTACATTCTTTGCAATTGTTTCTGACTTTCTCCCTCTCCTGAAAGGTTTGCTAATACTCCCTCTATAAAGACTCTCCTATTTGATCTTCATTTCAATGTTTGATGCCCTGGTTCAGGCTCTCATTACCGTATGTTCAATACTGACTCTTCCAAGGCTGGTGTCTCCACACTCTAGACCACCGTAGAGAACTTTCTCCAATGTATTTTCATGACACATAGCTCCCCTGCTAAATCTCTACTGCCTTTTATGTGAAATAGAAACACTCAAGATGTGCAAATCTAACTCATTCTTCCTTAAGCACTCAATGGATTTCTTGCACGAGGATTCTCATTTCCACCTCTAAGCTCCTGCTGGTGTCATTCCCCCACCTAAATGGCTCCTCTCTTCCTCTTCATCACCATCATTACTTCCTCCATGGCTTACCACTTCCAAGGAAACTTCCCTGACTAGTTTCATCACAGGATGATAACTGTCTTTCCTTCTCTCGGCATTAACGTTTAGTTCTGGCTATGTTGCTATGTTGTTTCTTACTTGTTTAGCTAACGATAATGGTTGAAAATAATAATAACAATGACTATGATTTATGGAAGCCTACTATGTGCCACGTACTGGGCTAGGCCATTTATGAAGTTCAATAATCTTCACAACAACCACATAAATTCTATAGATATTATCCCTATTTTACAAATAAGGCAACTGTGGCTTAGAAGTCATTTGCTTATGGCCACACAGCTCATAAGTGTCAGAGGTGGGATTTGAACCCACAGAGTCCAGCTGCCACTCATGGTACTATGCATGTATGTGCATAGACATTCCATGAATGGCAGCCAACTCTGACCAAGTTAATCCAAGACCGTAGCTTTAACCTCTTCTTTTGCATTCTCCGTACAAATAAGTAGAGCTTATAGCCCAAGATATGTTTTGCTATATGTGTAAGTTTCCGGTTTTCTACAGCAGAATCGCTAAAAGATCACCTTGCTGCCATCTTTTCATTGGTGCGTGATTACTGAGAAGCAAAACTGATTTGGTTTTAAGACTCTTGTTTAACATTTTTCTTCCTGTGAATGCCCACTGTGCTTTCTCAAAGGAACATCTGATTTAAGCCACATTAAATGCCATGTCCTTTGCTATGAGGCCTAAAATTTTAAAATATGCATTTATGTCCCGTGCTTCATATGTCATTGCTTTATTTCTCCAACTTGCCCTTGAAGTCACCACGACAGACATTTCACACAACATAACAGCTTCCAACTAGACTCAGAATCTCCACAGTAATATACTCCACCAACTATTAACCCATGAGATGTGGATTACTGAATTGGGATGCTTTTCTAAAAAGAATAAAAATTTGTCACAAGATTCTAATAAGAGTAAAAATTTGTCCCCTTTACTTTGTTAGACTGAAGATCCACTTCCTAAACGGTCTCAATATTCACTATTTATCATTTTTCTGTTATTTCAGTTATAATTGCTTTTTAACTTTTATCCACGTATTGCTTTTGTCATTTAAAAATTCCAATATGAAAGACACTGATTAAACGCAACTATTTAGTTTTTCTCAAATCTCTCTTTTTCTTGATGTTTGTTTTATTTTTTCATGCAGAGTTTAGAGTCTTAGGAATATTTTCCCTAACTACTTTTGTAAACAGTTTAGTGTGCAATACATTTGCCTCTTCAGAGTGATGATCCTTGAGGCCTGGAACCAACATTGTTAATAACAGAATACGAATGCAATCCGGATCCTTACCTTTCTGCTTCGAGGCGCATCTCTTCCCTCTTTTGCCTCCTAAGTTCTCTGCGACGTTCAAAATCATCCATGGTGTGGTTTCAGGATTCAGGAGACCAGATAATGTCTGGATCTAAAGAGGAGGAGGTAGAAATCAACATCATAGATGAATCGGAGTATTATCTCCCATGAATCGCTTAGGTCTCCCCCTACCCCCAGACTTTTTCATCACTTCATTTTTTTCTTTACTCTTAAGAAAAACACCTTAGAAGACTGGTGAGGCAGCCAGTGATCAATTTATGACTCCCAAGCCGAGTTCTTTATGTGTTAAATTCAGTCTCATTCATGAAACTATTAGAGACAAAAAAGTAAGATTCTAGGATTACAGTTAAAAAAATAAAGACCTCAAGAGACAGAGAGGTTTTGAAGATTTGAAATATTGGTGGGATCACTTCAGAGCTACCAAATGATTTTGTTCTTTGTAACTTGCTGCCCACAGACAAAAGTTATGAAAAAGTGAACAAAGAAAGAGGAAAAGAGAACAAGAGTGGAAAAAACAAGAGAGAAAAGAGAAAGGGGCAAGAAAAGGAGTACGTAGGAACTAAGAGAAAAGTAAAAGAGAGAAATAAAATAATACAAGTATCCAGGCATAATTTGCATATTCTACAAGAACATTAATATCAGAATGATAATAGAGGCCACAGCAATAATACCATGAATAAACATAATGCAGCAGCATTTTAAAAAGCAGTTACGTTGTGATCAAGCTGTTTTCAGAGCTCAGAAGTCCCGGCTCTTTGTAACCCAACCATTTTATCCTTTCCTACCTCCTCCGTGATGGTTTGAATCCCAGAAAGATCTTCCTTTTCCAGCTCTTCAACTGAGGAACCCGCTTCCCCTGTGTTTCTGTGCCATGGAGTCAAGTATTCCAGAATTCCCCTGCAGCCCCCAAACCCAAAATGACTACCAGAAAAGGGGAAGCGGGCTCTTTTTGTCCTTGCTTTGTTTACAGAGCTGTCAGTGGTTAGTTAAACTCGGCCTGGAATCTGGCATTTAAGGCCTGCTTGAAGATTGTTTCCTGTGTGGAGCGGGAGGCCTCCACTTCCTCTGGAATCCTAGACTCTCTGCTGCACTCAGATCACAAAAAATATTTTCCAGCGCTTTCTGTGCACATGAGACGAGCCATTTGCCCCGCGTAGGAAAATAAGGAGCTGCACAAAGCCTAAAGCCATCCCCTAATGGCATTTTTGTTTGATGGAGCAAAAAGCAAAACTTAGATTTTGAAGCCAAGTTCAGAAACCTCCTTAAGTAAATTGTCAAATTCTTTTATTTTCAAGCATTTTTTCCCCTTAAAAAACCCACAAAAACAAAACTAAAATCTCAGCCAACAAAAACAAAACTCAAATATGTTTGAATTCCCCCCCCCTTCTTATCCCCTAGGGTCTTATTTATACTGCTTATAAATCTTTTGGAAATTCAAATTTTGGTGTTCATTTGGAGTTTTTAAATTTTAAGGTGTTCTTCTACCTCCTCTTACCAAGAATACTTTCCAAGATTTTGCTAGTTATGAAGGAAAGAATCAGTTCTCCTTTTTTAATTTCATCAACCATAAAGACATTTCTCTATATTCTCCAAACTGATCTAATCATAGTTATCAAAACGGAAAAATAAAAGTGATTTCAGGGTCATCTAAGGGTCTTTCTCCTCAAGGTGGGCTCCTGTTCTGAGCAGCGCAGCCCTGTGAGCAGTGGGACCAAAACTCAGTTACTTGAATGCAGGGTGTAGTGAGAGAGTAAGCTCTTCAGTAAAGTCTTTTGTTGTATATAAACCACTTCTCCAATAACTATAGCAACAGCAAACAGAAATGGGAGAAAGAGGTCTGTCTGTAAGCAAACAATTTCACTTTTTAAAATTTATCCAAGTGGCTTGAAGAGCATCCTCTAAGCTTTCGGGTCTGGCTTATACAAGCTAAGTAGTCATGCTGGCTGCTTGTTAACAGTGGTTCGAATTTCTCAGCCTATACCTCTGGTGGAGGTGCTAATGAGCAGTGAAACAAATCTCCCCAAGCAGGCCGAAGAGGCATCTGGTTGGCAGAGCCCGACAGTGTCTTGGAGTACGCAAAGGAAAGTGCAGCTGGCTAACATTGAGTGGTCACTTGTTGACCATGCTCACTGGTTCTCTACCTACGCACATTCTTTTTCTTCTACCCATTCTCTCCTCCTACAGCTCACCTTTTCTTACTTACTTGGGCAATTTTTTCTTTCCCAACCATAGAAAAACTCTACCTATCCGGTTATTTACTCATTTGAATGCTGCAAGTATGTATGCATGTCATTTAGGCGGTGGAAGGGAGGCAGACAGAGAGAGAGTGAGCTCTATGCTGCATCTACGTAGACAAGTGCCTTTCTGGGTCATGCTTTGTGGACATGTGGTAGGTACATGTGAGGGAGAGGAGAAAACACATCTGGGTACTGCGTGGTATGACTCTCTGTTGGGGTGTATGTGGTTGGGTCGGGGAGAGAAGGTGTGTGTGTTTGTGAAAATGGCTCTCGGTTGGTCTCAAAGCAGGATGGGGCCGGAGTTTTTCCTTAATCCTCACACCCTCGTATCACAGAACTTTCTGAAATTCTATGGCACCGTTCCTATGTAAGAGGAGCCATGTCTGGGTAGAATTGTAAATGATTTTTTTCTCCCTCTTTTGGGGGCAGCACCTTCCACGCCCCCATCTCTCATTTCCTCTCCTAGCCCCAGTCAATGCTGGACTACTTCCGGCAACAACGGTTAGGAAACAAACTGCACCAATGAAATGATGACATGTTAAGGCAGAGGGAGTTTGTAAACTGTGCAGCTCCTGAGAGTCACAAATGGACAGAGTAGCCTGAAATGCAGGCTAGAGGAGGTATGTATCAATACATACGACAGGCGGGTTCTTGGAAAGTTTTATGAAAATCTAAATTTTGGGGGGGGTTAGTCATGCTATTGAAAGAACTCTGATGTGACTCCTTCTGTAAAGGGAAAAAAGTGCTTTTCAAAGGCAGATGAATCATTAGCTTCTGACAGATGCATTTGTCTTGTCAACATGGGTTCTCAAATACCGGATTTTCTTGAAATAGGGCACACCTATGTTGTAATTAAGTGATAAATCAATGTTACAGGTTTCAAATCACTTAGCACACTGCCCTTCCTTTCGGTAATGACACCACACGCTGGTGGCCCAGGTGATGGCACTATAAATGGACCTCCTGTGTCTCTCCACCACGTCAGGACCTCCTGAAGGGTCATCTCCTTCCGCTTCTTCTCAATGCTTTTCCCTCTCTGCTTCCTGTGGGGGAGGAGGATTTATCGATATTTATCAATATTTCTTCTGCCATTTCTTTTTTCATTTGTTTCATTCTCTGTCACTTTCTTCTCTTTCTCTTCTCCATTTCCCTCCCTAGATTGGGAATTAAAGTATATTTATTAAATCCAATCTATGATTCTTTTCCTTAAATTAAAAAAAATTGAATTAAATTTCTGATGTGCATCCTTCAACCAAGAATTCTAATTATTCCTATGTTTTGTGTTTGCAAAGCTTTTTTTTTTTGTGCCTTTATGGGTGTGTGGCTCTCACTACAGATATTTCCTGTGACTGCTTTATAAGGAGAACTAGTCTGTTTCTGCTCGTTTGGGATGGGGTTTGGTGGCACATAAGAAGCCATGTTAGGGGTGTGTGTGCGCGCGTGTGCAGATGTGTGTGTGTGAGTGTGCGTGTGTGCACAAGCATGTGTAAATACAGTCAAGGCAGGAGACGGTTGTGAGCAGTTGGCTTTTTAATCCAGCGCTCAATTATTAGGGGCAGAAGCCACATGGAGGAAGCTAAGTCCCATCTACCTTCAAATTATCACAAACAGAATGGCGAATGAGTGGGGGAAAGTCTTTGGGCTCTTGGGCAGTGCTGATACTGGTCTTAGAATGCATCAAAAATAAAACCTATTGAGTGAGGGACACTGAATACGCTAATGCAGCTTCCAAAAGTAAACAACATTTATTGAATATGTACTGTGTGCTGGGTCATATTTTGTTACTTGCTTTTTTTTTTTTACAATTAATGGGCTTTATTTTTGAAAGTAATTTTAAGTTTAAAGAAAAAGTAAACAGAAAGCACAAACTTCCAATATAATTCCTGTCCTCCACCCTGCCCAGTTTCTTCTCTGTTTGCATTGAATTGTGTACGCCCCGCCAAAAGATATGCTGAAGTCTTCACCCTCAGAATGTGACCTTATTTGGAAATAAGATCTTTGTACATGTAGCAAAGTTAAGATAAGATTGTTAGAGTGGGCCTTAATCACAGGGTGTCCTTACAAAAAGGGGAAATTTGGACGTAGAAACAGACACACACAAAGGGAAGATAAAGTAAAGACACAGGGACAATGCCATGAGAAGATGAAGGGCAAGGAAGATCTGAGGCTACCAGAAGCTGGGAGAGAGGCACGGAACACAGACTTCCCGAGGGTCTTCAGAGGGAGCATGGCCCTGCTGACACCTTGATTGGACTTCTAGCCTCCACAACTCTGAGACAATGCTTCTGCTGTTCTAAGCCACCCAGTCTGGGGCACTTTGTTCTGGCAGCCTTAGAAAACCAATACAGCCTATCACAAACATCTTGCAGTAGTGTGATACACTAGTTACAATTGATGAACCAATATTGATACATTATTATGAACTAAAGTCCATAGATTACAATAGGTTTCACGCTTTGTGATGTATAGTTCTGCGGGTTTTGCCAAATGCATATCTCATCTCCACCATTATATTATCAGACAGAAGAGTCTCACTGCCCTAAACAGCCCCTGTTCTCCATCTATTCATCCTTCCCTCCTTCCCCCTTCAACCCTTGATCTTTTTACTCTTTCTATAGATTTGCCTTTTCCAGAATGTCATATAATTGAAATCATACAGTATGTAACCTTTTCAGATTGTCTTCTTTCATGTTGCATTTACCTTTTCTCCATGTCTTTTTGTGGCTTGATAGCTCTGCTGGGCCATTTAAACATATGTAAGATCACTTTATCTACATAATATTATAATCTCCATTTACAGAATTTCGAAGTGTGTGCTCCTAACCACTATAATATTCTTGGACTAATCCACTAGTTCCCTCTAGGAATTGTTTTCCCTCTCAGGGAATAAGTAAGACTGCCCCAGGGAAGTTCTGAGAAGACTATCGTCAATGATCTCCGGCTTAACTCATTGGATCATATAAACTAAGATAATACCTCTTTAATTTCAAATCCATTTGGTTTAAATCATAGAATTATCATGTCTCAGAGATTTCAATTGAATTAAACCTCGAAAATACTTTTAAGCCTCTATTATTTTATCGCTATTTTTTCTAGGATTCATAAATCAGAATGGTCAGATTCTGGACAGCCTCGTTGCAATTTCTTTGAGATGTTAGAGTTTCTTCTCTTGCATTGCACCTTCCTCATTACACACCTTCCTGCTCTGGCCCACTGTATCCTCATCCCCAACATAACTATTTCTTTGCAATTGCAAGAAACCCCAGTCTCCCGACCCTCATAACCGTTGTTAGACAGATCCTTTCTGACGAGTCATCATTATGTATCCACTATAAATTTCATGGCCCAACTACCTCAATGAAGCCCCACAAATCATTTATAACATCAATATTCAATGAACATTTACTAAGTATTTACTGTGTGCCAGGTTCTGTTCTAGGCACTGGGGATACAATGGTGAACAAGACTGAAAGGGTCCCTGTTTTCCTGGAACTTGCATTTCAGACTTTCTTGTTTCTTTAAACTTCTACCAGGTCTGTCATACCCATCTTCAAACTTGGATCACATCTATCATCTGCCTTCTGGTTTTCGTTCTTGAGATTCAGGGCTTTGTGGGGGATAGTCAGGGACCATGTTTTGTCTGTCCCAAAGGTTTGTGTTAATTTCAGCTGGACGATTACTGCAACTCAGTGATGCTTCTCTTCGTCCTACAAGTACTGGGCGATTTTTGAGTGTAACATACTCCAGCAGATTTCTCCAGCCCTGCCCTTCAAATTATTTTCACTCATCTCAATCCTTCAATTGCCCTCCTCCACAAACCCTTGGCCAACAGTAACCTGGACTCAGACTTAGGAAACTGGCTCACCCTTTCTGTAAAACAAGATGGTTGGACTAGACAATGTCTGAGGTTTCATCCTACTCCATATAATAGTGTAGTTCTATATCTGCTTTCCAATCCAGCAAAGATGGATGCATCAAACATGACGTGTCCATGTTTCCTTCTTTCCAGGTCTAAATGATATCTAAGTACATTTTCCTCTAATTTTCTGATTTAGAAAGCATTAACTTTCCTTTCAGGCAGAACATCTCATGTCATCCTAAATAAAAAATGTTTTATTGCCTTTCAAATGTGTCTTTCAATTTTCTACCTCTGCACTTTTATTTCATACTATTGCATCCATCTGGAATGAGCTCTCCTATCCTCTTTATTGTCCATATTCTATTCAGCTAAGAATTTCAGGCTCAAATTTCACTTCCTTCATGATGGCTTTCCTGAGGACACTAGCTTGGAAGTGATATCTCCCTCCTTGAACATCTATCATTCATATTGGTAATTAATGATGTGCTGCCTTGCTGCAGCTCATTAATTGTTCTAAGTAGCAGTTGAATATTTTACTTTCTACATGCCTCATTCTTAAGGTCCCTTATGAATAGATACAGCCATTTAAAAAATCTCTTAACTATTGAGACATAGTAAGAACTCAGAAATTGTAGTGATTCAAGTCATTGGATTTTTATTCTTGATTTTACCATTATGAGTATGGAAACTGTAACTCAAGCTGATTCATCTCTGTGTTTTATTGACTGATCAGTGTTTACAAAGTGAATTAAAGACCTTGGTAATAGACTATACATGAATCTCAAAAGTTACATAAACCCACATTTGCAGTAGTTACACAGTAAACCTGGCAGTGTTTTCTTTCTGACTGTAGAAAATGAACTTTTGTCCTTTTTAAAAAAATTCAATTTATCAACCTGCTTTACTCTTTTCTGAACTGAATGGTTCATTTGGGACTCAAAAACCAAATAAACACATGGATTGTAACGTACAGTTTGGACTTAACTTTAGCTCAACCTTCACCATCGTGTTCCAAAAATCTGTGCTACTTAAAAAGAAAAAATACATGTAATCATCAAGGCACATTTGTCAAGACCAGCAACATAGAAATAAGAACGAATGGGATCAGCCTGAGGAGCTAGGCCTTCACAAGTCATTTCTTTTCTCTAACCAGTAGAATCGGAACGCACAGTCCTACTGAGAGCAGGCTAACAGGTTCTGACCTGTTTTCTCTCCTTCTCTGCTCAGTCGTTTATGGTTACTTTTTCTCTATTTGCATTTTTCCATTTGCAAGACAGGAGACCTAACAGACTTAACATTACTAAAATCAATGTCCTTGTGGCCTCTCTCCCACGTTAGGAGGAGTGGGCAGTTGGGGCATTTTAGGTTTGTGAAATGATAATATTTATATATATTGACTTCAACACTTGGAAAGTCAACACATTCAAGGATTTTAGGTCGCATTTTAAAGTGTTGTCCCAAATAATACCACCTTATTTGGAGCACTTTATATTTTTCAAAACTCTATGGCTATCATTGTTTGATACTCCCAAGGAAGAGAAGTAGATTGATCTCCATTTAAAGAATAAAGACAGACAATAGAGACCTTTAGCATCAGCTCCTTAGCCACAGCCAATCAGTGGAAAACCAGGACTGGTAGTATTTAGACTAATCTCTAAACCAACCTGAAGATTTTCTTAGAAGAGTGAAGAGAAGTGAAAATTTGGAACCCAATTCCTTCTGTGCCCTTTTCAAGAGTTTAAAATACTTTTCCTTGGCAAACTCAGGGAGAATTAGACTGAAAGACGCAGGTGAATACCAAATCAGAATAGCCATTGGGCCACAGCTGCTCTCTTTGACCTTAGAGAAGAGTAAAAGGCATAGGTGTGAACCTTAAGGAAAAAATGGAAATTCTCCACCAACCTGTGTCTGTGTGAGAAAAAAAATGTATAGTTTGCTAAAAAATGTATACTTGTGCTTTCTGAAAGAATGCTGATACCAGAGGCCAATTCTGGTGTTCTGAGACTGGGGCTCTGGCCCCAGTAGAACTGTCCAAAGATGGGTAGGGCCCCTGAGAAAGTGTGAACCCGTGTCCCTGCTACTGGAAATAGTCAGAGAGGTGAAGTAGCCATCAGTTTAGGGCTGTCCTGAAAAGATATTTGTTAAAATTCTAAGTCTGTGCTGTCCAATACAGTAGCCACTAGTTACACTAGGCAAATTAAATTTAAATTAATTAAAATTAAATAAAATTAAAAATTCAGTTCTGTAGCTTCACTGGCCCCATTTCAAGTGCTCTGTGGCTACATGTGTCTAGTGGCTACCATATAAGACAGAGAACATCTTCATCATCATAGAAAATTCTATCAGACAGCCCTGCTGTAAGGCCTTCCAGCTCCTGACAGAAAATGATTGTCCTGTATGAAGTAATGTGTGCAGTTCAGACATGAAGGTATGTAAGACATGGTCTCTGTCTTCAAAGACCTTGCAATCTCATAAAGAAGATGGAATAAAATCTGGGGTATGGTACAGGTCAGCATCTCAAAGCATGGTTGTACTCTTTTAATTCTCTCGTTAGTAACCTGTCTGTTCTCTTGCAGAGTGTCTTCTGGATTGGGCCATCGCGCTATGACTGAGCACTTGCTGCTGAGAAAGTGAAATGCTTGGCAAATGAGAAAGAAGCTGAGACACTGTCTCAAGAGAGATCGCACTTCAAATTTCGCAACAAGGCCTAAGAGTGGTTTATTTGGAACAAAAGATCAGAGGCCATAGGTCTTTACCAATTATAAACATGGTACAGAGATCATCATATTTTACATAATAGTTTTACTTGTGCATGACCCTCAGGCCTTTCTGGTCTACTCAGCTATAAAAATATCAGCAACCCATGGGTCTGCTCTTTGTGATGGATTTTTCAACAAACATTTCCAATTTAGTGATCAAACACTAGATCCAGAGACTTAGCCAGCTATCTAGCTAATATAAAATATGAGTAAGGTGAGAGAGAGTTTAGATGGCAGGATGCAAATCCATTTACTCTGCTAGAAATAATTCAAAGGTATGTCCTAGAGGCACTTGTTAATGGCAACATTTTTGTATATGAAGGACATGCTATTATTGATCAGGGACTAATTATTCTCTAGTGAATTATTCAGCTTCTATTCATCATGGTCATAAATTCACTTACTGTGTTCTGGAATTATGAAACAAGTTAGAGACTATTCCAGGAGTTTATAATCTAGGACATAAAGCTTTGAAACCAAACCAAGAGACATTATCCATTATGTCCCTTGGACATAATAGACATGATTTAAACACACTGATCTACACATAAGTTAAATAATAAATTGAGAAGTGCCTAGACTGTTTCCTTCTTCCTTTCACACGAGTCATTTAGATGGTACTTTCTCCCATTTGTTAGTTTGGGGATTTCTGGACTTTCTTCATGTAAGGAATGGGTCACAGTGCAGCCTGCTTAAGATTAACACAAGATTATAGGATCTCTGAACCGCTTAGTCACTGACATGAATTTGTATTGATACCCATGTCAGTTCTATTGGAGTACTTACTCTATAGCTTATATTTTAATTATTAAGTACATATCTGTCTTCCCTAGAAGATTGTAGCCTCCTTAAGGTTGTTACTCATTTTTGTGATTCCTCAAAGTTCTTAACCAAGTATTTTTTCTTATAGTCAGCACTAGATTCCCACTTATTGAATTGGAATGGATTCCAGGGCGTTGTTTGTTCACTGGACTTAATTGGTAAACAGACAAACTTGGCTAAGACATGATCAAAAGGTTATGTCTCCAGTTGAGCTCTCTGTAACCTTGGGGATGGTGGTGGTTCATGATAAAGCTCTATTTTATATTGTGATTAGTAGTTGTGATTGTTTTCCTCAGTGGAAAAGAACTTTGTCTGAGAAAAACATTCTGGTTCCAAGAAGAGGAGTATTAGGCATTTGTAACTGAGGGAATAGGTTTGTTCTGGGATGTTCAAAGAGAAAAAGGACAAAGAAGACATATGATGAATAAGAAAAGAAGAAAATCAGGGTTGAGCTGAAACATTGCAAATTTCCACAGCCTTTGGAGTTTCCTTGCCACTTCTCCATCATAATTAGAAAACACTGACATTCAAAGCTGATTTAAATGCTTCCATCAGTCTAAAGAAAAGTGTTGCCTGATTTTGCTCTCTAACCGTGCTCAGTAATTAGAAACATAAGGCGCTGTTCTGGGTGTTCACTTGGGAACCTATCCTCCCCAGGCCTGGTGTCACTACCCATTGGCTACAGGACTTTTATCATTTCTCACCATCTCTCTCAGGAGCCCCAGTCTAGGTCACAGGAAGAGTGTGAGGTTGCCATAGGCATTCCTGGAAATACTGGAGACCTCTGGCGCCACTTCAGACTCTAAAATACACGGAAGAAACTCATTTTGCCTGCCCATTTCCCTGCTTGGGCCGTATAAATCTGTATTGCCTTTGGAAGGCAGTAGTTCATGCCTGGTAAGATAAGCATTCACACCAAAGAGTCAAAAGGAGGATCTTTGTGACAACCTGCTTGAAATGACATCCCTGTTTCTGAGAACAAGAAACTCTTCCGACAGCAAATTCTAGAGTTCCTCAAGCTCTTGCTGGACAACCTGTACTTTGCAAAATGTAGGATTAGAATACAATCTAAGGACAAGCGGCAGCTTTTTACTTCTGACAAAATCCACAGAGAAAATGGAAAAATACATGTAATCAAGGACTTCAACTCAACAGTCACCTAGCTTGTCAAATTAAAACATGTGGCAACCACCTGCCCAGCATCTTGGAAAAAATTATACCTTCTTGTTTTTCTACCTGACCTAAAATCTCTTCGGAGCACATTTGCATTTCCCGATTTTTCACACTTAAACAATGCTGTCCACACCGTGTATAAAGATGACTAAGCAACTTTGTATTAAGTAACCAAAGTAAGTCCTGCCAATTTTAGAATAATTAAGTTTCTGCAGTCTAATATAAACAGTTCCAAGAACTACATGCGGCCTACCAAAAGTATATATTACAAGTAGTCAACGCTGTGGCCAGCTGGCAGACAGATCAACCTATTAAAGTAGAATTGTTCAGAATTCAGAGTATTATTTTTCTTTTCTCCCACTATTTTTTCTGCATCCAACTTTGTTTCTTTGGGAATGTTTTCAAGTATACAAAGCAAGAAACTATTGTGGAATTGCACCTCCCGTAAACGAATGAGCATTTCTCTTAAGATCCTTTGGAACTCACAAATCTTTCCTATTTCAACCCTGTCTACACACGCAGCCAAAGCAAAATGGAGCAAGTGAATCCACTTTGTTCCCACTCAAGTTGAAGTGTTCATGTTTTGCTTGACCATCAGAAAGAAAGCTCTAGAGTAACCACTAGACAAACGAATGTGCACATTAAGCTATATGCCCATTGGGCACCCAAAACATCTTTCTGACCATGGATCCTTGTACTGCCTTCATCAGGTAGCTTGGTGGGCCAGAATTTATTGCTAATAAGGTTAGATTTAATAATAAGTCATAGATTTAATCCCATCAGGAATGAGTTAACTATCTGAGAGAAAAAAATCCTGAACTATTGCCATGTGCTATGACATTAATCTTGGCCAGCTATAATGGCAGATGTGGCCTGACAACTTTAAGTTGAGAAAATAGAGATGTAGACTAACCCATCCCACCATGACCTCCAGTAGAGTGTATGGTCAAATGAACATGAGCGTGTCATCACTGCATATTCAACTGCATTATAAGCCCTATTGTTTTCTTCATAAATGATCAAGAGTGGTTAAGGCTCTACAACCATAGTCACAATGAAAACTTCAATGAAAACATTCAGCAAATATTTATGAAGTATTATTTATGTACTAACCACCTTGCTTGGTGTGGCATATAAGTTGTGAATGCAACCACCCTGCCTTCATCTTCCTTATAGTCTGATAGTGGAGAGGGGCAGTAAATAAATAAAATATAAATTGGCATAAGGGTTAGGAAGGAAAAATACAGCTTGCTATGAGAGAGAACTACAGGAATGACCTGATGGTTTTCTTTGGGCCAGAATAACACATAGACAGTAACAGCTTTTTCAAACAGGAATATTAATACACACACGAACATACATTCATCAAGGGAACATAAATTTATAAGACCAGAGTTTGTATTCATTAGATATATATCGACATCTATTATGTGCCAGACACTCACTCATCTAGGTTCTGATAAATCAAGCTTTCCTCTGCTCCTCTCTCCTAAAGAAGTGGGTGAGGAGTAAAGTAGCTGGTCAGCTTTGAGGGATGGTGTTACCCCTTCTTTCCCACCTCAGATCTTGTGTAAACAATATAAAAATAATGACCTATCAGATGCTTTCTGCCGGAATTTATACACAGGGAATCCACTTAAGACATTAGCTTCACATGGCTAAATTAGGAGGCATCTTTCTAGAAACCATCCAGCTCGGTGACCTTCTGACAATAAAAGCATGTTTCTCACCCACCATCAAGCAGAAATTTGCTGATTTAAACGAAGTTGATCCGCTTTGTTTTTTCAGACTTTGGTTCATGATTCCAAGAAAAGAACAGTCCATAATAAATTTACCCCAGTGGCAGAACATCTCACAACCAACTTTTCCACTTTAAATACCACAAACAGAGCTTTTATTTGTTGACACACAGCCCCTGGACATTCATGAAAACAAGATGTTCTCTCGCCGCTTTTTAAGTTAAACAGATTTAAGTCAGGGTCTCAGCCGAATTTCAAAAACAGATGTTATATAGCAAAAAGGCTGAACTGACCCCAGCAAGGACAGGCTATTTCACTTGAACTTGAATATTCTTTGTTAGCAGGAGAAGCGATCAAAGATGCCTTAAACTGGAAACAGGAGCAACTCAAGGTTTACTACTGTCTCCATTCAGAGACTGCCCTGTGGGTCTGGGAAGCTGTTGGGCGTCCAGAACTCTTGGTTTGGGGACTAGTGGGTGGGGCTTGATTTTGGAGGTTGGTGAGGAAGGACAATCCTCCTCCCACATGCCAATATCCTGTTTCTCAGTAGACCTCAGAGGCCTCCAGGAAAAGGCTTTACTGCACGCATCACCTGATTCCACTCCATCACATGATTCCACTCCCAACCCCACTCTCACATGCAAACGCAGGTCTGGAATGATCTAGCTCCCACTTCTGCCTCAGGGCCTTTGTCCCTGCTTCCTCTCTCTCATTATCTGAAATACTCTCTACTCCTTTTGCAAATTCCATATATTTTTCTACCTAGAGTCTAGCTCCCTTCTATCTTTATTCTAGAACCATCCTCTCTTGCAACTTCTTCAGCATTATTGGCACTGTTCTTTTTGGTGATCAATACCACATGGTTTTGTTATTCAAATATTTTATAGCTTCTCTTTCTCTTGAGCAAGTCTGAAGCTGCTCAATGTCAGGGCCTCAATGCCTTCGCTATCCCCTCACAGTGCTGGATATTTTGCTGTTATGCCTTTATAGATGCAGGGGAATATTTGCTGAGTTGAACTTACTGAAAAGCTTCTGGCCTGAGAACCCAAGTTCCAAAAAAATGTCACAGCTATGGCCATTAGCACTGTTTGCCCTGTGTTCCAGTTTTACCCTTTCTGGGCACATTATAGAATTGTACTTGCTGGCCTCCTTGTGGTCAGCTGAGGCCAAGTGACTCATTCTGGAGAATGAGTTGTGAGCCTAAGTGTCATGTCACTTCTGAAGCAGAGCATTTAATCATTGTAGGGAGACCCTTCAGAAATTTCATTTCTCTCTACCATGGTAAGCAGCAGTATTTCCAAATAGTAGCTGTCAGCTGGGGTCCCCAAGTCAAGATGACAATGATGAGGACCAGACACCCCTGCCTACCCAGGGTTGGAGAGAAAGCATGAGTACAAACCTTTGTTGTTTAAATCACTGGACTTTCGAGTTGTTTCTGACCAGAGCATAACCCAGCTTGTCATGACTGATATAGCCTTGCTCAACTCAGTCCATGATGAAAATGATCTTCTAATGTTAGATAGCGCACAGCTCTGCTTCAGTCAGGTGCTCATTTCCCTCCTGTGACTTCTAGTATAGAACTAGGGATGGGTAGGTTAACTGAACACCATTTGCTGGCAGGGCCTCAGCGAGTGGAAGTGGTTCACACTGCACTTCCTCCCTGGCCCCATCTCCCTACTCCTGACATAAGAGTCGTAGCTACAGGACTGTTCACATATTATGTGTTCACTCACTTATAACAGGGAGGACGGCCTCAAATTAAAGACGAAAGAGATGAATATTCGGGGAGTGGTGGTCTATGGGGAAACAGAGAATGCACGCATCCTTAAGAGCATTCAAATTCAAATTTTAAAAATACCATGCTGGGCAAGGAAGCACATTTGCAGGTAAATGTGGGTCCTGGGTGCTGGTTTGTGACCCCTGATCTATAGAGTCCTCTATTAATGTGCCAGACGAGGCACTGTGTGGGAGCAAGTGTGACACCCCCAAGCGAACCTCTACTAGCCTACAGTCTAGATGGAGAAGTTCATTTATTTAGTCAACAGTTATATAGCACATACTCTGTCCTGAGCATTTCATAAATATCAATTTAAATCTTTATAACAATCCTTATGGTCCCCATCTTACAGATAAAAAGACTGAGGCCCAGAGGAGATGAGTCGTTTGCCAGAAGTCACAGAACATGTAAAGAGTAGAGCTGGGTTTACATCCGGTCAGATCTGGCCCTAGGGGCTATCCTTTTAATCATAGCACGATGCTACATCTCACGTGACCTGTAAATGCATAATACAAGGTAGACTGTGGCAAGAACCAGGATGATGAAATGACTGTGTGATTGCCTGGAAGGATCCAGGCTCCTCTACAAATGCCCCTCATTAGGAGCTGTTTCCTATCTGGAGGATTTGGCCTGCTCCATGTGACGCTAAGTTCACATACAATGTTTATTAATGAAGTAAAAATGAATCTCCTGTTTATGTTAATTTGTGATTTGCCAAATGGATTTATTGTTTCATTTAAGTCGAGTCCACTTTAGCAAATGAGTGGAATTCATCCTAAAGCCTTTAAGAAATAAAATACGATACTTCACACTTTGATCTTTTTTTTGCTTTTTTTCATTGAGTTAGCTTTAAGCATGAAGATACCCCATCTAAGTTTATCTGTTTGTGTCAATCTCAGAGCAGATCCAAGTTTTGTGGGATCTGAAGGTTATTTGGGAGGCCTTCTTCAGGAAAGAGAATACAGTGTTAAATGTAAAAAGTTAGGCAGGGTTGTGTCAGGCGCCTGTCTAGAGGAAAGGCCTTGTGACTTAAGCTCCATGGTTTCATGGCAAATCCTCTTTGGGTCTCTCACCTTTAATTCTTATGAGCATTCCATAAAAATGTCACAGCACCCTTACCTTGCTTTTAATTTTCAATTACTTTGAAACTATAGTTATATCCCCTTTTTAAAAAATCATTCATGAAAACAAGAATTTAGGAAACAAAATAATGTCGGTGGCAATGATGCATCCTGTTTCAAAGTGACTTGCAGAAAACTCGAATTACAAATATAGCCAGGGCATTGCAGTGTTTTGCCTGTAAACCACATAATTAAGTATGCTAGGTAGATGAGAAGGCAGAAAAATTTAAAATATTATGACTCCTCGGCAAGATGAGGCCAATGAAAAACAAATAAAAGATTCAGAAATCACAACTTACATTAATGAACACATGATTGGATTTACCAAATTTTCCATTGCATTAAAAAAAATTCCTTTTATAGGAGAGAATGAAGGAATACTAAAACTGATAATGCAGCCCAGACTAATACAACAGCTGGGATGGAGAAGGTCTTATTCAATATGTGGCTGTAGAATGAATGAATGGTTGTGTGACTGAATGAGTATGTTTGAGGAACAAGAAAAAGGGCAGATGGTGCTAATGGTGGTGACATGCCTCCCCCATCAACCCCAGGTTACAACTGCATCTTTTTCTTTAAACCGTTAGCCAGCAATCTGAGAGAGGCAGTTAGAAATGTCCCCCGAGTTTCTCCTTATAACGAACGTCTTTATATTTATATATTTTTTAAGCCTGTGATGGATTCAGATTCACATTGTGGGTATAACATAGTTAGGGGAGGAATTCTTTACAGAACTTAGAGAAAATGCTTTCAGAAGAGCTCCTTCCTTCAGGCCCACCATATGTTTGTATTCACGCCCCCTCTGCATCCTCTGGATATGATAAACACAGTTTTCCCCAGACTCAGGATGCCCTATTCCACGCTGTATCATTTTTAGTTATTAAATAACAGGACTCAATATTAATGTTGGCCTTCTCCATCCCTCTTTAACAAAGTGTTTTCAGCCAAAGATATTAAACTAGTCAACTGCTCTTTTCCCCTGTCAGAGAAACAGCCAGCATCCTGAAATCACAGCTCATTTGTACTACATTGGCGTGAATATTCAGACTCCATTTGTCTCCAGCTCTTAAAGGGTGGTGTTAGAGTGAATGATAGACATTTTGTTTTGAATTAGCAAAAAGGGAGAGAAAAAAAAAACCCAAGTAATAAGTTTGGCCTAAAATATATGTTTCAGGGAATGCAGCTCTGCCTTTTCCTCTAGTGAAAGTCAACTTTAAAAAAAATCTAGATTTAATTTGGCATTAGGTCGGACCTGGGATATAGAGAATAGGAGGAAGGAAAACGTCTCAGTCTTTTCCCCCTTGGATTGAGAGCTTATTCTTCTTAAGTCCTGTTGGTGTATGGCTGCACGGAGTGGTGCAAGATGTTCACGACTTCGTTTTGTTGAACACTCCAAAGCAGAATTGGGAAACAGTTGACTCTGTGTCCTTGAACTGTACAAATCCTATCACAGTTGGTACCTCAGGTAAGACTTTTGATAGTTTTGGTTGAAAGCTAAATAGCAAAACCATTCTTTTTCTCTTTACTGCATATTCACTTGTGCTTATTGGAACAAAAGCCTGGAAAAGAGCTCTAGGCAAGAACTCCTGGCACTGCTGTCTGTTTTTCTCCTGGCTATCTCTGTCCCCCATCTCTGCTTGTCCACCCTGGCACAACCTCTTTCCATCAATAGTTGTGCTAGACAGGAATGTGTACTTCTATGGAGGCCCCTCTTAAGGCCAAGTGCAACTCCCTGGCCAGGGCAACTCCATTATTTGGCCAGAGTTACAAAATCTGCATGTGGCGGTACTGGAATGTCCTTATCATGACGGTTTCCGGAATGTTGGGAAGACCATGGGAATCCATGTTCCTTGTACCCCTCAGTCTTTAACCAAACTTGGGCTCACCGCATATTTCCCTCCTTATACCGCATGATAAGGACCTGGGAGCAGCCTCCCTGAGGTGAGACTCTTGGGGAAGCCAGTGTATTCAAGACCTTCTCACACATGAACCTTGTTTCACAGCCACTAGTAGAAATCTGTAGCAAAGACTCTTAGTTTAAGAAAGACTCCTTCAGATCCTTCCATAACAAGTTTGGGCACACTTGAACTAAATAAGAGACTGAACACTTTGTCAAGGGTGTCTAGAGAGGCTCGTTCTGCAAAACCAAGAAAAGAGGAAGAAAAAAACATTTCTCTTTCCACTCCATCTGGAGCTTCAACTGACTCCAAAAATACAGGCCCACGGTGGTCATAAAGTCTCCCATTTAAGCTGTTTTAAGACTAGGGCAAAGCCTGCTAGGTGCTTACAACTCAAAGTACTTCTTTTCCATGCTCATAAGAAAATTGTCTTTCTCTCTAAATCCTACAGCTGACTGAAATTAACGAACCACTGTTGGAAGACAACCATGCAGGTCACCGGCCACCATTCATTTGGAACACCCCACCAAGGCCATTCATGGATCACAGAGCTGTTTTCTCTTAACTTCAAAATTTCTCCTTTCTCATTTTATGAAAATAGCAATTTGTGTAAAAGTCACTTACTCAGGTGTCATTGATGTTTTGGGTAGCTGCGAGAAAACTGGCGTCTTTTCCTGGCTACTCAAAGAACAGCAATAGGAAGGTGTAGAAGTGGGTACCTGAAGAAAGCTGGTATCTCCAAGTTCATTTACAAAAAATTGGGTGGGTGTATGCAGAGAAGAGACAAGCTTCCAGATCTCTGATAGCCTCTTTCACAAATAATCAGACAACCCAAGGAAAGATCAAGTGTTTCCGCTCAAGAATGAGAACTAAGGGAGAGAGTGAGAAAAAAAGGAAAAAAAAAAAAAGCAAGGAGGAAACTTAAAAGAGAAGACATCACACAGGAGAAATAAAAAGAGGAATGAAGAAATACCTTCATTTGCATCACAGTAAGCAGGAAAAATTAGGGAAATTCTGTGCTCAGGTAATGTGGCCGCATTAGAAATGACATTTGATGGCGTGGCCAAGAGGAGAAGCTTGCTGTGACCATCATGACCCACAGCCTGGCCCCTTCATGCTCCACCAGCCCCTATCCTAGCTTGGCCCTGAAACCCTAAAATGTTGCCAAAGCCTCCTCGAGGGCACAGGTGGTGTGGGGACCAGCAGGGAACAATGGACTAAGGAGGCAGTTCAGTGCAAAAGAGGTATGTTTCCCCCAACTGAGCCCTTCACTGACTGTCTAGATGAGATAATGTTCCCTAGGGAGTCAAACACATGCTCATGGGTGGCATTAGCCAGAGCTGGTAGGGCAAGGCTCACAAGAATGTTTGGGGCATAGCCCCTAAAAGAGAGGGCAGAAGAAGAAATCAAATAGGGCCCAAAAAAATAGGAGGACAGAGAAATAGGTAGACATACACTTTAGCTAACATACGTGTCGTTACAAACCCTCATTAGAAGTACCATGTAGATTTCTTTCTCTTGAGAGGGTCCCTCTCCAGTTATTTACCAGGAAAGTTGTCTATATACAATTTCTGGAGGCAGTTTCAAACCACTGCTTCTCTCCCCCCACACAATCTTTCTGAGTGGGCTCATCCACTGTCATGTCCTTAATTCCTCTGTGCAGACTATGACTGTGAACCTCTCTATCTCTAGTTCTCACCTGAGCTTCAGACTTGCATTTCCCTTGTGGTCTACATGCCCTCGGATGCCTCACAGCTCCTCCAACTCAGTAAATCCCAATCTAAACTCATCGTCCTTCCCTCTTGGCTCCCAAGACAATGTTCTCATGGCAAAATGACCTTATCTGGGGCAGGTTCATGTGATTTACCACCTCCTACCTCTTTGAGGAGAGCGGTAACTCTGCCGCCATCAGTTAATCATATTTTTCTTTCAGCCCTCTCTCAAGCCTTGACCCATTTCCACCTATTGTGAGGTGGAGGAGGGGGCAGCAAGTGAGGAGAAAACACCACTATAATTATCATTTGGAGATGCTCTTAAGGCAAATAAGGTGTAGGTTCAGAGGCTGTGTCTCATCATCTATCCATTCATTCAGTCAACCAGTCATTTAATTTGGTCAGTATTATTAAAATTTACTATATGCAAAACCTCCTCTATCTAATGTTGTGAGAGATGTAAAAGGCACACTCTTCAATTTCAAAAATTATATAGTGTCCTAGGGAACTGAGAGCTGTTCACAAAGGACTAAAACACACTAGAAAAAAGGAATGCTCTGAGGGTGATGCACATGCTAAGGGAGTTCAGGAGACGAGAATCAGAGGGAGGTCCATATGCGATAAACCAAAAACCAACATAGTAGAGAAAAAAATGATAATGGGGTGTTATAGACTGAATTGTTCCCCTGAAATTTGTATGTTGAAGTCCTAACCCCCAGTGCCTCAGAATGTAATTGTATTTGGAGATCAGGTCTTTAAAGAGGTGATGAAGTCAAAATGAGGTCATTAGGGTGGCACTAATCCAATATGACCAGTGTCCTTATAAGAATAGGAAATTCTGGACACAGAAAGAGAGACTCCAAACACATGTGCGTGCAAAAGGATGGCCATGTGAAGTCACAGGGAGAAGATGGCCATCTGCAAGCCAAGGAGAGAGGCTGTAGAAGAAACCAAACCTGCTGACACCTTGATCTCAGACTTCTAGCCTCCAGAACTGTGAGAAAATAAATCTCTGTTGTTTAAGCCCCCCAGTCTGGGGTACTTTGCTATGGCAGCCCTAGCAAACTAATACAGGGTACAACTCACATAATCCTGAAACAAAAATTGCCTGAGAACTGTGCGATTCCTGAAAAGCTTTACTTCCCACTGGTACCAACCTCAGCAAAACTGCGAACAATTGGAGTTTCCTTTAGTTTCTCCATCCTCTGCCTTCTGAAATCCCCTCTTCCTGCTCCCCGGGTAGACCTTCTGCTGGTAGAGGTTCTCCTCCCCGGCGAGCAGGATTTGTTGAAAATGAGGGGTACTTATTGCTCCTGAAATCACCAGTGTTTGTGCAAAGATGAGCTTATTCACCCTGGAAGGCTGACTCATCATCTCTTTATTCCCTCAAGTTATCAGCATTCTTCACAGGAAATAAGGACTTCATTATTGATCAGGGACTGTTTCGCTTAAGATATTAGATATGCAGGAAAAAATAAAGGAAACAAATCAGATTACGAATCAAGAAAAGAATTGCTTCCAAACTTGATAGATTAGTTGACTGGAAAGTAAACAATGAGAGGCCTAGCAGAAAGACTGGTTTCTCACATCCCTCTAGGTGCAAGAATTTAGAAATTCAGGCAGAGAGGCTGTATAATTGCTGAGAGCAGAACTCCCCCCCTCCAAAAAACCCACATAAATTCTACTCACAGGTAAGGAGTCAGATGTCCGCTTCTGAGCCTTCTGGTTGATCAGCAATCCCTGCAGGATCCAACCAGATGATCTTGGAATGTTTTACTGATACCTGGTATAAATAAGGAGGATGGAAACGTAATTAAGTGGAGTGAATTTTCATTAACATAGACTATATATTTTTAAATATTATTGCTTCCTCAGGTACTGTTGTTAGGACCTTGAAGGAGGAATAAGATATAGATGTTGTGCATTTAAAAAACAAATAAATACAATGATTTCAGAGTCAACCCCTAAGTTATTCTAAATAAATAGGGTGGAGAAGGTGGTATAGTTAATACAAAACAGGGAGTACTACAAATGCCAAGAGTCAAAGACAAAAGGCTTTAGAACATAGTCAAGGACACCCTTTCTCTAAGCTCAACCCTCAAGTCTTCTAAGCTTCAAACTCTCAAAGACTCTTCAGACTCTTTGCTTTGTTAAAGTTTTCTGCTGTTGATGGTTAGGAACTTGACTAGTTGGTACAAGAGGAGGCTCTGGAGGATTATGAATAATTATAGAAATGTACCAGGAGATAATCTAGAGTTAACACTCTTGCATTTGAAACACAGCAATAAGTATTAAACATTAGAAGGACCAAAGAAACAATAACTTTGACAGCAAATCACTGTCACACCCCTAAACCTGCCCCAACATGATGCTATAAGGGATGCTGAGTATGAACTTCGGGCTTTTAATATTTGCCTTTAATTTATTGGAATAATGGGTCTCAAGTGGACCTGAAGAAGACACCTTGCTTCCCCCCATCCCCACCCGGTGCCATTTTGAATTGGAAGGAAACAGAAGCTCGCAGAGGTTAAGGGACTGACTTGGAATCACACTGCTAAAAATTGGTCCTGGATTCCTAGATTTTCATTTCAGGTTTCACAGGTAAAACACAAAACAAAACAAAAACCTGCCTAGCATGCTATGTATGGTTTGTGTCCATCTGGGGAAGGCTGGTTGGCAAACTAGGGATCAGGGAACCTTGAGGGGTTGTAAATTAGTCAGTAAAACCCGGTGCCATCCATTTCCTTATTCTTGAGCAGTCACAGGCTGTCTTCAGCTCCTCTCCCTCAATCTCGATCACCTCTTCCTTCTCCTCTCAAACACACGTGTCTAAGCAATCGTTGTATTGTCTTATATCTAAAGTACCCTGCTCAGCATTCTGGGGATGTGAGCCCTGATCTTAAGGAGCCTAAAATCTGGTTGGAGTAATAAAGCATATAATTACACTTCTAGGTTACAAAGCCAGAAAGTGGGAAGAACTCCAAATCCCATTTAAATTCCTTTTCTTCTACTGTGGGCCAAATTTTGGAGGTCTTTTCTATAAATCTGAGGGGAGGGAGACAAGAAAACCTGTGCTGTATCTCCTAGCTGGAAAACTCTTCTAACCTGCTCATATTCCGGTTCCTTACAGCTCCTAGGCCCCTGCCAGCACAGTGGGGCATTAAGAAATATTTGTTGAATGAATGAATGGAATCCATGGATGAGTTTCAGGGGGGATTGTGAACTTCCCAAAACTGTAGGCCAAATGCTGTATGTATTAACTTTCATTGATTTCTCAAAGCAGTCTCTGCTCCCTTTTTCCTCGCTCCAAATTGAGAACCACTTGCTAAATGATTAGCAGAGTTCTAGAGGATGGAGTTCAGATGAGAACAAATTACAGCGTGTATTCCTGTAGGTAAATTTATAAACAAATATGGATTGAGCACCCTCTATGTATCAGGAACATATTGGGGATACGACAACGAACAAGTAGCCGTTGAACTCAGCCTCAAGACCCTTGTAGTACACTGATCCCTTATAATTCTCAGACTGGCTGCATGTCAGAATCTTCTGGGGGAGTTTTTAAAAAATACCATATGGGATACTCCATAGAGCCGCCCAGTGATTCGCGCCTCAAAAAAAGTTCCCTACATTCAGACGCTGACGTACATTACAGACCCCACCCCACACAGTCCTCCCATCTCGACCCTCAGGCTCCAATGAAAGCAAAGGAGACTAGAAGAAAGCTAGGAGTGACTTGCCTGAATTGAAAATGAACATACTGAGACATTTAAATTTGTAGAGAAAAAATTCACAGTTCCTTCCCCAAACCCTCTGGCAGGGTCAGATTTATTTGCCTAGTTTCCCTTTTGCCTGCTCCCATTCTCTCAGTATTTTACTTTTTAAATTTAGGAATGAATAAAGAAAAAAACAGTGGAAACAATGCTATCAGTGGAAAGAATTTTTTTTCGGTCGGTAACATCCCTGTCCATGTTCATGAACTATCTTGTTGATGAGACAGAGTTGGAAAGGCTTTCAAGGGAAACCGTCAAGCGAATGGCCAAGTGACTGAGAGTGCAGTTTCTCTTCAGATATATTTATTCTCCTGTCTATTTTCAGACTTAGGATAAAAGGGCAGAAAGTTGATGAAGTTCTTACTCCCTGTTTTAAGATCTTTCTGTACTGTCAGTTACCTTGCAACTTCTAATAATGCCTGGGTGAAGCATTACTCACTGGATCCTTTGAGCTTTTAATTCAGTGCTCAACACATAGACAGATTCTGGCTGACCTGGCTCAGAAGCAGTTGCTGAAATTCTCTGCAGGCAGAGCTGAGTCTAGACTGGACATGGTAAGGAAGAAAAAGACCTGAGATGAAGGAAGAGGGGAAGGGAGAGAGAGCGGGGCTACAATAGGCAAGTGGTCCTGTCTTCCTTCCAGAGTCCCCTTCCCAGCGGCAAACAGTCAGGTGCTATTTATTGCTCCTTTGACTGAACCATCTGCTCAGGCATGTTGGGGGAAATTGGGTTTTACATGAAAGCATTTGCTGTGGGAGAATCAAGGTGTAATAAAAGGAAAGGAGGAATTTATCCCCTCTCAGTCAGATTTCTAGTCCTCCAAGAGTAATGATTTTCTTAAAACACTCAGGAAACCTCTAGTGAAAGCCATTCAGTAGCATAAGAAACAGAAACTAGCACTTTCCTAGACTACACAAATAGAAAAACGTTGCCCGTATATATTTGCAAAAACTTGTTAAAACTCTCAAATTCTTACCACAAGTCTTCACAGAAAGACGTCATTTTCCAAGTGGATATCAAGAGGAGGGTCTCAAATGGTAACTTATTATAATAGTGAGTTATGGCAAAGGTTAAATAGGGATCCTTTATAAAAGGAATAACTTTGTATAGCTAACAAGAAGAACCAGGTTTTAATTAATTTAAAATTTTACCAAAATTTTACCCCATGTGTTTGAATTAAGACCCCTTGATTTGAATATTTATATTTACATTAAAAATCCCTCCATGACTCTTTTATGATATGCTCTGATTTCATTATGGAGGTACTAACAACTACTGTGTATTAAGGGATTTGGGGCCCAGCCCTGTCCTGAGCACATTGCACACATTGATCTCATTTGTCACTCTAACAACCTAGTGAGATACATATTCTTACCTTAGGATAAGCACAGAGAAGTTCATTGTATTTAAGTCTTTTGCCTGAATTCACCCAGCTGGTAAGTGGTGAAGCCAGTATTCAAACCCAGAAACTGAACCAGCCTGATGTGTGTATTGGAAGGATACATGCCCACATTCACTTATTCATTGAGTTAGTACTCTGAGCCAGAATGGAACTCACAGTTACGAGCAAGAACTCTGCTTTCACAGATTCTGGTGGGGTATAGACAACACGCATGTTTCTGATAGTGAGTAAGTAAAACAGCATGATGTGATAGAGGGCCACCGCGGGGCCACTGGAGGCT
The DNA here is from genome assembly GCF_041296235.1 of Equus asinus. Taxonomy (NCBI): domain Eukaryota; kingdom Metazoa; phylum Chordata; class Mammalia; order Perissodactyla; family Equidae; genus Equus; species Equus asinus. The sequence goes on along the minus strand of NC_091790.1, from coordinate 188,586,820 downwards.
GGATGATGAGGGATGGTCTCTCCAAAGAGGAGACATCTAGGCTGAAAATATATTTCTAGGAAGGAGTAACTCATGTGGAGATCTGTGGAACGAGTGTTCTAGGAGGAGCCCTTGAGAATCCTGGCATGAGGTAGAGACTTTCATGAGATGACTGTGTGCTCTGTGCTCATGAAACTCTTCCAAGTTATTTGGTCCGCACAGGATTCAGGTTTATCTGTCTGTTAGCAGAACACACATGCTGAAAGATGTGCTGAACAAGGGGACTTACCAAAAAATGATGCTCCAAGTGCTGATTTTGCTGGAAATCACGAGGGTGGTTGCAGTGCTGGTGATCTGTCCCTATCCAGAGAGGAGAGTACCAGGGATGCACATGGCCACCTGTGTGTCTAGCGCCCAGAGCAATGGAGGTCCCCCTGCACCCTCTTTCACTTGGTAAACTCAAAGAGAGCTGTTTTCTCTGGGCTTATGAGTTCCTTTCAGTCTTGTGTGTTGGAGGATACAGCAGAATATTTCTTATAACAGACAAAAGAATGAAAAGCTACAGGACATAATCCTTGGAATGGGAAAAGAATGGTAAGTAGCTATTTCAGTCTTAGTTGGCAGGAAGTCACATAATTTGTGGGGATGGAAATTAAAATAAAATATTTAAAAATAGATCTATGGGTTTTAGTCAGAATGAGCCAGTAACAATAAACCATTAATAATTCTCTCTTGTGATTTGTCTCTGTTTTACATTTATAGTTGAATATGGGAGCTAGGAGTCTTTTAGAAGGGAAGAAATATGTGATCTTAGGGAATTTGGGTCACTTAAATAAATACTAATGAGTGAAATGATCTTGACCAAGTCATTTAACCACTCTTGGACCGTCAGTTCCTTCATCTGTAACATGAAGCATTTGGAATAGATTTTTAAGGTCTCTCCAACTCAGATAGTTTTTGTATAATTCTATGATCTTTTAAGGAAAAAAAAAATGTACTGTGTGTATCTCAGTATCTGGGAATGACCTTGTTACAGTTGTAAATAAAACAGGCTCAATCAAATTCACCCTCTTCAGCAGCTGACAAGGTGCTCAGAGAAAGGTATTGCTTTTCAAGGACCGCCTACCCTCACCACTTCTCCATCATTTCTAAGAGATGAGTGCATTTCATAGCTCCAGGAGAAATGATAATGTATTACATAATAATAGCTATAATTTATTGAATGCCTACTATGTGCAAGGTATTTAATATCTGTTACTTCATTTAATCTTAAAAAGAGAACTGTGAAATCAGTTGTTTTTATTGTCCCCATTTGAAAGCAAGGAAGGGGCCAGCCTGGTGGTACAGTGGTTAAAGTTCACACATTCCACTTCAGTGGCCTGGGGTTCGCCGGTTTGGATTCTGGGCGCAGACCTACACACTGCTTGTCAAACCATGCTGTGGCAGGTGTCCCACATATAAAGTAGAGGAAGATGGGCACAGATGTTGGCTCAGGGCCAGTCTTCCTCAGCAAAAGGAGGAGGATTGGCGGCAGATGTTAGCTCAGGGCTAATCTTCCTCAAAAAAAAAAAAAAAAGAAAGCAAGTAAACAGATTCAGATTTACTGTCACTTAGGCAGTAGCAGAGTTGGAATTGCAACCCACATTTGCTTGACTCCAAAGCGTTTTCCATGACTTGACACTTGGAGTAGTCATAGCTGCCAACATTGACATTTCTTTTACCCTTTGGGATCTATACAAAAAAAAAATTTGGAGGAGGGTCTTAATGAGTCTGTTTAATGTAAATAGACTGACTTAAGTGTTTGCCTGTAATGGAATAACCTGTGGCAGTCCAACGTTCTCATTGAGAACAACTAGAAAATCTGAATAAAATTCCAAAAAACCAAAATCTGTTTGAAGGCATCAGAGAGCTGCTGCAGTAACCATGACTTTACGGGGCCAATATCCTGAAGAATAGGAAGCCCTGGAGAAGCGAACTCATGTTCAGTGATTTCTCCCTCGAGGCATTTACTGGATCTTTAAGAATCAAAGGACCAGAGGACGTAGAAGAATAAGAAACCAAGCGGAGTGCTTCTGAAATGCACGGCAGTTTTCAGCAGTCTCATGAAGTGAAGCAGGGAAAACTTAAAGTTCGAAAAGGAAGAATCATTTTGGAGTTGACAGAGCTGTTCTATATCTAATTGCGGCGGTTGTTACACAACTGTGTGCATTTGTCAAAACTTGCAGAACTGTACACTAAAAAGAGTAAATCTTACTGTAGGTAAATTATACCTTGATTTAAAAAAATGGAAGCAAGTAAAAAAAAGAAAAAGAAGAAAAGGTCTTGGGATGCAATCTCATTTGGGACCCTTGGAGGACTCATCCATGGAGAGGGGTCAAACTAGAGGTCAATTAAATCATACAAAATGGTAGATGAGTTTCAAATAACCTCAGCCCTATTCAACTGAAGTGAACTTCCCCAACTCTATCAAACTGCCAGAAGATAGGGTAATCCTATGTGGAGGAAAGTAACATCATCCAGCACTTCAATTGGATATCCACATGGAAAAAAAGAAAACCAAATCTCGGCTTCTATTTAACACCATACCTCCCGCCCCTCAAAAGTTCCAGATTGATGGTAGACCTACACATGAAAACTGACACATCAAAAGTTTCAGAAAAAAAGTAGAAGATATCTCCATGATCTTGGGATAGGCAAAGATTTTGTAAACAGGACATAAAAATCATTAACCATAAAGAATTAAAATTGATAAATTGTCCTGCAGTAGAATTAAGAACCATAAAGAGAGTGAAAAGGCAAGCTATAGATTGAGAAACAAATAATAGCAGTACATCTATCTGACAAAGAACTTGTATCCAATATATATAATGTATTCCCACAAATCAATAAGAAAAAGATACATGACCCACCAGTAAAGACTTCAATAGGTACTTTACAAAAGATGATACTAAAATGGCCAATAAGCATGTGAAAAAGTGCTCAATCTCATTGATCATTAGAAAAATTAAAATTAAAACTACACACCACCGGAATAGCTAAAATGTAAAAGGCCAACAATTCAAAGTGTTGGAGAGAGACTGCAACTCTCATGCACTGCTCTGGAAATGTAAATTGGTACAATCACGAGACAAAAATATTTAGGAATATCTGCTACAGCTGAATATTTATATATTCTGTGACCCAGAAACCTTACTCCTAGGGATATACACAAAAAAATCCATGCATATATTCATCAGAAGACATAAACTAGAATGTTCATAGTGGCACTGTTCATAATAGCCACACACTGGAAATCACCTCAATGTCTATCAATAGTAAAATGGATAAATGGTGGCAGGCAAACAATGAAATACTGGATAGCAGATTAGAATGATGTGAAAATTGCTAAGCCAATGAACCTCAGAAACATAACGTTAAACGACAGAAGTCAAACACACACATACACACACAAATACAATGGGATTCCATTAATATCAAATTCAAAAACAGACAAACTAATAACCGGTGTTAGAAGTCAGAATAATGGTTATCCTGGGGCAGAGGTGGGGAAGGGAGGAGGTGTGGCTGGGGGAACAAAGATGGCTCCTGGGTGCTAGTAATGTTCTGTTTCTTGATCTAGGTGCTGACTACACCATTGTGTTCATTTTGTGACAATTCCTCATGCTGTACAATTATGATTTATACTCTTTTCTGTATGTTATACATCAATAAAAAGATTATTCTTATAACATGTGAATAGAGGAAGACTCAGTGTAGAAAGATGACAACTAAAGGGAATTTATGTGCTCAAAATCCATAAAATCATGAAAATTCAATATCCCCGGTCATATATTATACCAGTAGGAAAATAAAATAACAACAAGAAAGACAAACAATGAGAGAAAACAATAAGGTAATACAAATCAATGTACCCTGCAGGGGGAAAATTGTAGTCAGGAAGGCTGGGATCAATTTGGCCAGTTATTTCTAAATTAAAAGTCAACACAGGACTATTTACCAATGACTTAGTGAACTTTCCGTGTATATGTTTTGGCTTACTATATCTTAGAAGGGAAATATTGAATGTTTTTGCAAGTGGTCCGTACCAAAGCAATTCAAATACAGGGACTACTTATCATCTTAAGATGTGAAACTTCACAGTGCATTCAGCCCCTTGCTTACTAACCAGATTGCTTCTCCTCTTCACTTTCAAGCACCCCCCTTCCCAAGACTACCTCCAGTGTCAAGTCCGTGCACAAGGTTTCCTTATTACTTTTTTAAACTGTATATTTTCATTTAAGTTTTTGCCTGTGTATCTTGAGTAACATTTGTCCATATAATGCTTGTATTTCAGTGTAAAGTTTTATATCTGTGAGAGAATCTCTTGATTTTCATGGGATACATTTTTCATGTTACTGTGGAATTATGCATATGGAAATATATAGAGATATTTGTATAAATGAATCAATAAGAGGGACATGGTATATTAATAAGAAGCTGTGTTAGGAATTTAGCTATCAAGCAGGCTAAACAAAGTAAGAGACTAAAGAAATTTTCTTATAATTTAAGAAGTCAGTTATTCAATGGAAATAAGAATTCTCTTGGCATTCTGCAACAAACAGATTCACTGGATTGCTGACAAAGCTTTGAACCATTCTGTTGGGTTGGACATATGTCTCTACCTTGAAAGCAGCATGAGATTATAGAAGAAGATAGGCTGTGAGGTCACATAGAAGTCTACGCTTAATAGAAGTATGACCTTAGAGAAGTTCTCTGTTGAATATCAGTCACTTATTTTAAAATGAGGATAGTAATTACTGCCTTGAAGGGCTTTTCCTCCTCTGTGCCCCCATAGTATTTTGTTAATGCCTCTATGGTGGCATTGCCATTAGTGGACTGTTGTACAAGTATAGGCTTCTTGATGGCAAGGACATGATCTTATCAGTACTTCTATCTCAAGCATTTAGCATATTCCATGGCACATAACATAGGCTCCATAAAAGTTTGTTGAGTGGAGGAGTTAAAGAATGAATGAGATAACACGTAAAGGGCTTATTATTGAATTCTATAGGCCCCCAACGGACATTAGCTCCTCTCTCTCCCTCCTTCCTCATTACTCTGTATCTGGAAAACAGAATGAATCAACCCTTAGCTTATTTCTATATCATTAAGTGGCCAGGACTAGCAAAAGTAGCCAGGGAAATTTTGCCTAATTCCTCTCGAAATTTCACAGAATGCAAAGGATTTAATTTAGATATATGTTTTTAGAAGAGTCAGTTTTGTACAATATGAAGAAGAAAAAATTTTTCTTATTAGAACAGAATAAGATCAATGATAGTACAAAGGAAGGGCTTTGATGTCTTAAAGCTTAAGCTTAAATTGTTATTAGAAGAATGAGAATGGATTTTTACAGGCAAGATAATTTCTGATCGGAGAAGCAATAAGAATGTATCCACCGCAGGGTAAAAGTCAGATGTTTATTTTTAAACTCCATGAAAAGTTCTCTACTTGTTTGAAGCAAATAGGAAAGAGAAAGTCATTTGTGGCATTATGAAATGCTGGACTTCTCATGGGAAAGTGGCTGACGTCAGTGTTTGATAAGCTTCCTGTAGCTACAAACATACGAGGCATTGACCCTGAGAAAAATGTAATCTTTCTATTTACAGAATCATGGTGTACCTGTAGTTGCAATTTGGTTTAACTACCATACATCAAGAAAGACCCAATCTTCATATTAAAGGTCCCAAAGATGGTGGTGTGGCAGTGGCAGCTGTTTCTGTTGTCATCATCATTGGCATCAGCATCACCACCACCACCACTATTATCATTATAAGCACTGATGTTGGTTGTATTATTTGTAAGACACTATGTTAAGTGCTTGGGCTCCAATGAGTGATAAGAAGTGGTACACTCAGTCTTTATGTATATTAAATTTTCCAGCAGATGAAGTCTTCCTGGCTCTTTTCTGCCTATGTGTCTGTGTATGGCTTCTTTATTTTTTTTAATTGAGTATCTATTATTTTTCAAATATTATTCCATTTTTAAAATAACAGTGTTATTAAGATATAGTTCATATACCATACAATTCGCCCATTTAAAGTGTACAATTCAATAGTTTTTAGTACATTCAGAGTTGTGCAACCATCACCATAATTAATTTTAGAACATTTTCATCACCCGAAAAGAAACCCTATGCCCTTTAGCCATCACCCTCCCTCCAGGCTCCCCTACCTCTTCCAGTCTTAAGTAACCACTAATCTGTATTCTGTCTCTAGAGAGTTGCCTGTCCTGGACATTTCAAAATAATGGTATCGTAGAATATTTGTCCTTTTGTGACTGAATTCTTTCACTTAGCACAATGTTTTCAAGGTTCATTTATGTGGTAGCGTGTATCAGTGCTTCATTCCTTTTCATGGCCAAATAATATTCCACTGTATGGAGGTATCACATTTTGTTTATTCATCCGTTGATGGACTTTTGAGTCGTCTACACCTGTTAGCTATTATGAATAATACTGCTAAAAACAGCTGTGTACAAGTTTTTGTGTAGACATTTGCTTTCATTTCTCTTGGGTATGTACCTAGGATTGGAACTGCTAGGTCATATGGTAATTCAATGCTTAATTGTTTGAGGGACTACGAGACATTTTTCCAAAGTGGCTGCAGCATTTTATATTCTCACCAGCAGAGCATGAGGGCTCTGATTTTCCTATATCCTTGCCCAAATCAAACGCCTTTAATTCCAGTAGACTCTTGATTTATTGACAATCTCATCACTGAAGTTGGTACTCAGGAATTTTGGATATTCACAAAGAAGCAGTGTCTTAATTCAATACTTTCTGGTTGAGACTACCAGTCATCAAAGCAATTGGATTATTTATTCAATTCAGTCAACTCAGTGGAAAATTTCGGCACATTTTATTGACTTAGTGAATTGATTTTCATGTTCCTATTATGTAATATGTACTTGTTTGTTTAAAGTATTCTTAAATCTTTATCTAGCGATAGTTCTGACTACTGATTGAAATGTGAGTATCTAAGGACAGAGCTGTATATTATATTTCTTTTAAGGCCAGTTGCTTAAGATGAGCAGAAACACAAAGCAAAATAACACCCAAAGTGGAATGACCCTGTTCCTCTTCTCTACCTTCTAATCAGCCAACTCTGCCCACCTTTCTCCTCCACCCTGGAGCTGTGTGCTGAGGCCTAACCCAGGGCCTTGAGCTCAGCCAATGTGAAGCACAAAACGCTGACATAGGAAATCTGAGCAGCAGTAGGTCTCAGTGCTCAGGTCAGATCCTACAATCACCTTGTCCAACCCGTGTAACAAAAGGCAAAACCATCAGTGTGTGTAGCTCTGAAAAAATTCACCAGTTGATGTCGTTCCTTAGCATTTTAAAGAAAGTCAGCTTCTGCATTATTCAGTTGCACATCCAGCTGAGAGTAGCCAGTAGAGGCTGAAATCCCATGGACAAGATGCACAGGCCTTTGCACTAGAAAACTGGCATAACATCACACTCACTCTGTTCATCATCACCCAGTTATTGGTCTGTTATTGTCTTGGAAACTGGACATCGGCGAACACAGCAAAATAACAATGCACTGGGGACCATTTTGTACACAGAGCCCTGGGAAGGGCCAGTGAAATTCCTCTGATCAGTCTCCTTTTGACTTTTTCCCATAGACCTCGTTCCTGCACTGAAATGTCTGGAATGCTCCATAGGGATGAAGTGGGTTGGTCACAGAGCAAGTACGCTTCTATCATCAATGAGATCAGCCATTTGTGGACTGATTTCCAAGTGAATAGTGACATCAGAAATGGGTTAAGAATACAAATACCTAACACTTTTACAGTAAACAGAGCTTTCATATCCCTTTTCTCAGACAATTTTCATGGTAACCCTAGAGATCAGTAAGACAAGTAGTATTGGCAACATTTTATAAAGGGACCCAGAGAAGCCTAGAGAGGTTAAATGGTTTACCCAAGCCCTCTCAGCTAGCGGTGGGTAGATATGGGCCCCCAAATCCATTCTCTTTGCAGAACACCATTCTGCCTCTATTTGTTTACTTAACAACCAAGTTTATTTAGCAGGAGCTGGTTGCTTTTTGCTGTTTTTTTTTTTTTTTAAGATTTTACTTTTCCTTTTTCTCCCCAAAACCCCTCAGTACATAGTTGTATATTTTTAGTTGTGGGTCCTTCTAGTTGCGGCATGTGGGACGCCGCCTCAGCATGGCCCAATGTGCGGTGCCATATCCACACCCAGGATCCGAACCGGTGGAACCCTGGGCCGCCAAAGCAGAGCGCATGATCTCATCCACTTGGCCACGGGGCCGGCCCCCTGGAGCTGGTTGTTTTTATTTTAGGAAAAAACAAATCACTACATTCGTTTTCAGAAATCAGATCAATCCACTGCTTGGTTCTCAACTGCTGTCTCATGGGCTAGAATTTTTCTAAATAACAATCTGAAGAGTTGATTCTTTGTGGGCCTTGCAATTTGGCCTGTCTTTGCAGTAATCACATAGTGGAGACAGTGTAACAAGTGATAAATCCTTCAAGCAACTGACCTAACCTCAAAGCACTTGAACATCAAAATTGATCTGGTAAGGTAGGGCGGCTCACCACAGTGGCTTTCCCTGTGGAGTCCAATCACAGCATTATTGCCAGTGGGATGTGTGATCAGAAATTTGAGGTTCCATGTGATTTACTTTTTAAAACATTAGGAAGGATTCAAGCTTATCTCTATAAACTTGACTCTCACTCAACTGCATTCTAGGAATCTTTCTTGGGTGGAAGAAAAAGGCCTGCCTATGTATGTTCCCGTGAATGGGTCTTTCCTATGAATATCATTCCTCGCATATGTCATGTGGAGAAAAAAATTTTGAGATTTGCTCTTCTACTATTCCTATCTCATGAAATAAAAAGTCAAGCCCAGGGCCAGCCCTGTGCCAGAGTGGTTAAGTTCCCACACTCTGCTTTGGCGGCCCAGGGTTTCACTGGTTTGGATCCTGCGCGCGGACATGGCACCACTCCTCAAGCCATGCTGAAGTGGCGTCCCACATGCCACAACTAGAAGGACCCACAACGGAAAATATACAACTGTGTACTTGGGTGCTTTGGGGAAAAGAAGAAGGAGAAGAAGAAGAAGAAGGAGAAAACAAGAAGAGTGACAACAGACGTTATCTCAGGTGCCAGTCTTTAAAAAAAAAAAGGCCCAGTTTGCTATTCTATTTCCAGTTATTAAATGGAGGTTGTTAAGGATACAGCAAAGATGGAGAGAGACAAGATCTCTGCCCTCACAGAGCTAACTCCCTAGTGGGAAAATGAATATTAAGCTATTTACACTTCTTCACTTCTTATTCACTTCTTTTTGTCTTTTGGCTTGAGCTCTCTCTTTTTTAAAAAATTTTACTGTGGTAAGAACACAACATGAGATCTACCCCTTTAATGTCTTATTCGATTCTGTGCCTCCAGTTCCTTAGCATAGTTCTGAGCACATATTAGCTTCTCAATAAATATGCTTTAATTGAATAAATAAAAGAGGTCCCTGGGTGCTCAAATGTTGTTTCCATTTCTAAGACTTGGTTCCTTACCCAGTGTCCTTCTTCCCGGAACCAGACTGAAAGCTGACACAAGGTGGACAATCAGAATCTCACTGAAACCTGGTCCCGACATTTTATTGGCAATTATATTAGAAGGTTGATGGTAATGTGGACATTTGCCCAACTTCAATCTTTATTGCCACAAACTTAAACCCAGGCTGCTATCTTTTAAAAACATGTATTATAACCAAATGGAGGATGGAGTGAAGATATAGATGGATCACTGGAACCCATTTCCACATTCATACACTATTTCAAACAGAATATCTCATAATAAATTCATCTCCAAAGCATAGAGCTGTTTAAACACAGCCATACCTCTATTCATATGCCAACAAAAATACCAATAGAAGCCTCATCAGGTTCATCATTTATAGCCGAGTTGATTGAATTAAATGAAAAGATAAATTAGTTCAATAAAACTTTTGGGCAATTGCCATCAAATAATTATTGGGCAGCTCTCCTTTCTGAAATTGCAACTCTGGCATTATAAAGGCACATTTATAGGCTAAATAGAGCTGATCTACATAACAGTAAAACATATCTTGCAGCTTCAAAAGGAAAACTTCTAACATATACTTTCCAGAGACAAGACAACAATTCTTATATATTTGGAACATAAAAATGTGATTGTGACAAATTACTGCAGAAAAATGAAAAACAAATGACTGTGAATAACTTAAAACAACTAAGCTCACATACAAATGCCATCCCAGAACTCTGGATAAAGCTACAAATACATTATGTGAAATGAACCAGGAGAGCAAGAGAGGAAAACACTAAATTTAGCCAAAATTTCAATAATATCGAGGCAGCACAAACACTTAGATTGTTTGGGGAGTGTTTTTTTTTTCCTCTCCTCTCTCTGAGCCCTTTCATTTCCTGATGCGGCTCAAAAGGAAAAACTCAGAGATGAAATCAAAATTGTTCTTATTATGTTTCTAGGTTGTTTGAACCCCAAAGAGGGAACTCCAGGAGTGCAGGTTCTTGATCATCAGCTCCCTGAGTGAGCAATCACATTTTCATACTGCTTTATGTCCCCACAGCAACTCACACAGTACTTGGCAATTGTTTATTGACAGGCTGAAATACTGATGCTTTTCAAGACTACTTTTGGTTCTATTTTACCCCACTACAAAAGGTCCCAAATCATCAAATCTGTGAAGTCAGGCCTATCTCTGATGCTATTCAGATATATATCTTATTATGGAGGATATACAAATACACATTTCATCGTAGAAAATTTAGAAAATACAGATATATCCATGGAAAACAACTTTAACGTCTCTTTTAATCCCTCCCACCCTGAGATTATTTTAAAGTTTCAATATATTTCCTTCTATTTTTTTCAGCAACACATATGATCCTATTTTAATAGTGAATTTAATATGTCGTGTGCTCAATTTTTTCACTTATACGTATTTTCCCATACCATTCTTTTAACATAACATCATTGTTTATATAAACCTTCCTCTATCACTGGACATTTAGAATATTTCATATCTGAGCTGTTACAATTAACGCTGTGATGGACATTCTTGTACATAAATCTTTATCCCTAAATCTTGATCACTTTGTTTCAAATTGCTAAGTAATAGAGAGGACTTAGTGCCTCTCGAGGGATCAAATCAATCACATTTTCTTCCTGTGAATTCTTGTTTCCGAATAACTAACTGGAGAAGTTGGAACAGTTATTGTGAAACCACCAAAATATCTGTAGTTGAGTTACAGCAAATAACAGCAAGACAAGATGGTAAAGACTTCTCGTATTATCCATTCACTGCTAAAATTATAGAAGAATCCCCAAAAGAGATCGTTAAAAAGCTGACTTTTAAGGTTGACCTATTTGAGACTTGAGAAATGAAACAATTCAAAGGTGTAGCAAGTTAAACGACTAAAATCAAACACATTATTTGTAGACACATCCAGTGGAAGGGAGGAGAGAGACTAAGTCCTACTACTGAGACAATCCCTAACATCATAGGAGAGCCTCTGGGGGTTTGAGAAGGTCTGTTAAAGAACTGTTACCCATGGGTTTAACGTTAGGGTGCAAACACTCTGAAGATGGGCATTATACTTTATACTTTTGTCTTCTTTCTACAACTCACAAAACGTTCAAGCACTGCTACTTTGTCTTTCAAAAAAAAGAATATAATTGAATGTAGTCCATGTTCCTCAAGCTCTACCCATCTTAGCAAATGGAACCAGCGTTCACTTGGTTGCTTCAGCCCTGGATCTGGGAGTCATTCCAGACACTTCTTCCTCACCATCCCTTCCCCACCAAACTCCATGCAATAAATTAGTAAATCCAGTGATTCTCCCTCCAGAATGTTTACCTGCAGCAGTCGATTTATTTTCATCATTGTTGCTACCACCCACTCCAAACCACCATATCTCATCTGGACCATTCCAGGAGCCTCTCACTGGTCTCCCAATTCGAATCTCCTGGCCTTCTGCAAATAATGACTTTTTGAAAACATTAATCTAGTCATGTCTCTGTCTTGCTTAAAATACTTCAATAGCTTCATGGTACATTGAGAATATAGATTCAATTTCTTACCACGACCTACAATGCCAGATGTGATCTGGCCCTGCCTACCTCTCCAGCTTCCTCTTGTGCCACTATCTTTTGTGATCTGGTCACACACAGATCTTTCAGTTTCCTGCACGGATACAACCCATGCAGGCTACGGAGTCTTGGAACCTGCTGTTCTTTAAGACTAAAAAGATTCCCCGACTCCTACCAGTAACACCATTACATTTCTCACGTGGATAATTCTTAGCTTTCTCTAAACCCACAAAATCAACGTTACAATAGTATTCGCAATACCCTCAAAACACTGATTCTTGTGTTACAGTTCAAGCACCAGATATATGGCAAAGACTTCAAGAACCCTATCCATTTATTGCCAAGATATAGGAAGTTAAAAATTGTTGGTAGATATACAGACTTTTAAGATTTTTACCTTCACACTATTCTCTTATAGTTCTCTGCTATTTATCTTCGTGTACAATCACAATTTGTAGTGACATTTAGTTTTGGGTACCTATTTATTTATTTATTTATTTTTGGTGAGGAAGATTGTTGCTGAGCTAACATCTGTGCCAATCTTCCTTTTTTGTACATGGGATGCTGCCACTGCATGTCTTGATGAGTGGTGTGTAAGTCCACGCCCAGGATCCAAACCTGCAAACCCTGGGCCACTGAAGCAGAGCAAGGCACTTAACCACTATGCCACCAGGCCGGTCCTGGGTACCTACTTATCTAGTGTTAGTCTTTCTTACCCCATTGAGAGCTCTGTGAGGGCATGGCTGGTTTTTGTTTGTTTGTTTTACCACTGATTCTGCACTCTGCAGTTACCTGCCATATGGTGGTCACTCAACAAATATGAATGAAATGAATGAGTGGCCAGCAAACAGTCAAAATATTTGAAGAGTGTCTAATGACAAGACAGTCAGAGAAGCTTCACTGGTTTATCATCTGTTTTCAGAGAGGATATTCATTAAGAGCTTGGTACTTGCTAAGTGCTCCGTAGACTGAATAAATGAATGAATATATGGATGAATATTTATTAGACGTCAAAGCAGAATATGGTAAGTTCTGAATGAAGGGAAGGCAACTATACCAAAACAACCAGTTAAATTTCTTAGAAGTTATTTTTTGTGCTGCTCCAACTTTTCTCCACAAGTTGCAGTTTGAAAGTACGGAAAGCACATAAATATGCTTTCCATTGTCATAGTTGACTCACACATTATCTCATTTGATTCCTAAGAACCCTGTGAAAAAGACAGTATATCATCTCCATTTGACAAACAATGAAATTAAATCCAGTGTCTACGATTATTCAGAGTGGAGAACCATGGGAGAGCTGATGTGATTTTGTTCTGATTTCCTCCTCTGCATCTGTGATGAGGCTGGTTGGGCTTTTAATAAATTGATACAGCCTTTCAATAAGAAACAAACAAATACCCAAATCTTTCCAAGGCTTCCAGCCTAAAAATCTGATTTTGGTCTGAACTGCTATTCCTAATTCTTTTGAGATCAGTGATATTATTTTTCTTTCCAGTCATATTTCAAAATATACCCTGAGCCACATTTGTTTCTATTCCTTTCAAACCAGTGAGAAAGGCTCTCAAAACTGCCCTGTGCAGAGGTCTACTCATACACCAGCTGTGATACTGGCTTATTTCCATATAACCTAATATGGCTAAGAAAATGTTTGACGGGAACAGGGTGAGGATTGCCAAACTTAACAACTTTTCAGTAAGAAAAGTGCCACATAGTCCTCTGTTTAGATGTAGTTGCAATTTCAGTTTGGATCCAGCACTTGCCCATTCACATCAACGAAATGGTAATTGTACTTCTACACAGTAACAAAAACCAGATACCTGCCCCTTTTGTCCACTCGCAGCCAAGAGGAATAAATAAAAGCTGCCCAAAAAGACTCTTGGTGGTAGTCTATTGAACATGTTGCCCTTCTTGGGTTATAAAAGCGAGTGACTGAGGATACCCAATTCAGATTCTGCAGGAGGTCCTCTGAGTTTATATAAAAACAAATGTAGTGGTTGCCCCTATCCGTAAGGGATATGTTCCAAGACCCCAGTGGATGCCTGAAACCAAGGATAGTACTGAACCCTAAATATACTATCTTTTTTCCTATGCATACAGATTTGAAGTGCGACAGCAACACAAGCATGAATCGCTTTTTCCTTCTTTACGATTTTGTGCATAGATTTGTTCTTAACGTAGATCTTAGCAACCTCAGAATACAATTTTTTTTTCTTTCCTCATTAAGTCAAGAATTTTCACCTTTTCACTTAAGGGAAGCACTTTATCACTTCTCTTTGGCATATCCGAATTGTCAGCATCACTACTCTTGCATTTTGGGGCCGTTATTAAGTAAAATAAGGGTTACTTGAACACAAGCACTGCGATACCACAAAAGTTGATCTGAAAACTGAGAAGGCTACTAAGTGACTAACAGGCGGGTAGTGTACACAGTGTACACAGTGTGGATGCACTAGACAAAGGGATGATTCACGTCCTGGGCAGGATAGAGCTGGATTTCATCACTGCTGCTCAGAATAGTGCCCAATTTAAAACTTAGGAATTGTTTATTTCTGGAATTTTCCATATAACATTTTCAGACCTCGGTTGACCACGGGTAACTGAAACCATGCAAAGTAAAACTGTGGATAAGGGGGCACTACTGTAGCTTTAAACAGCGGAAAGGATGAAAGAAAATTCATCTCCTCTGTCTTCCATCTCAGCCCGTAATGGACTTACCATCATCTTCCTCGAAAGATGCCTCTGACTGACTTTCCTGTTTTTTCTTACTCCCATGTGATATTGTGATTTATAAGAAGAAATATATATTTGGTCTTCATTCTCATTTCTGGCACAGAGCTCCTAAAACTCTTGGAATTTCCTCAGTGACGAGAGTGATAAAGGTGTTAGTGAGGTGACTTTTGGACCCCACCTAAGGCTTGGGACTGGTTGCCAGGAGAACCAACTCTGTGATTAGCGGGTTGAAACTTTCAGTCCTCAACCTCTTGGGAGGAGAGAGGGGGCTGAAGGTTGAATCAATTGCCAAAGGCCAATGATTTAATCAATCATGCCTCTGTAGTGGAGCCTCCATAAAAACCCAAAAGGACGGGCTTCGGAGAGCTTCTGGGTTGGTGAACACACGGAGATACTGGAAGAGTGGTGCTCTAGGAGAGGCCACGGAAGCTCCTCGCCTTTTCCTCATACCTTGCCCTATGCATGTCTTCCATCTAGCTGTTCCTGAGTTATATCCTTTTACAATAAACTGGTGATCTAGTAAGTAAAATGTTTCCTGAGTTCTGTGAGCTGCTCTAGCAAATTAATCAAACCCAAGGAAGGAGGGGGTCATGAGAACCTCTGATTTATAGCCAGTTGGTCAGAAACACAGGTGACAACCTGGGCTTGCAACTGGTACCTGAAATGGGAGAGGGAGGCAGTCCTACAGGCCTTCACCCTTAACCTGTGGAATCTGATGCTGTGAGAATTGAGTTGCATTGTAGGACACCCAGCTGGTGTCCAAAAATTGCTTGTTGTTGTGGGACGCCCCCCCCCCCCACCCCAAGCCCCACTGCCACATTGGAAATTGGGTCTCAGAACACCCATTTATCTCAGTCCTTTGATAGATTTGAAATATCAGTATGATCTTTATTGTCACCCTTTCTCTCATCACAAATACAATCCATAATCATAAAATCTGAGGATTCTACTTGGGCAGTTTCAGTTATGAGGGTTTTCTTGCTTCCATTCCTACTATTGTTTCCGTCATTACAACTGTCATCTGGATGGACATTGTAATTTTTTTAGTTGTTTTGAAGCATGAGTAAATGTTTTAAAATCAGGCAGATCTGGGTTTGAATTCTGGGTCTGCCACTTATTTGCTGGGTGACTTTTGCAAATTATTGAATTTCTCTTTTAAGATGGAAAATATCTACCTTGTGCGACTGTTGTGGGAATTAAATGAGATAACATGCAGGAGTATGGTGTCTGACATGAAGAAAACACTCAGTAAACATCAGCGAACTCCCATGTTCTGCTTCTATCCCCCTCCTAATCTTAACATGTTCTGTACAATACTGCTGGATTCTTTTTCTCAACTGTGTATGCAGAAGTTGAAAGGGAAAAATATACCCACTGACCCCTGAAATTTGCCCCGGTCAATGAGGAAGGGAGTGCTGCCCCAAAATTCAATCTGGCCCAAGTTAAAGAAAAACTAACATCAAAACTTTTGCTACCTTCTGGAGTTATTAAGGCCATAAGCCCGGGAGAGAGGACTGTTTTGTTTATGTAAACATACTGACCTTCCTTTATGGTTGTAAAAGGTGAACGACCCCCTCATCCCAAATCACTTGGGAGAGAATTAAGGCAAAGAGCTGAACAGCCATACCAATCTCCAGTAACTTCTGATCATCCCTCTTCCTCCTTCGGCTCCACCGACCACCATGTCTAATATTTCATTTTAAACTGTGATCCAGTCTGGACTGCACTGTAACATCCTTCGATCACCTCAAACCATTCATCAAAGTCTGTTGAACACAGCAACGTTGTGGGAATGAAGGAAAAGGGAACTTTTCCACGCTCAGGGTGAAGCTGAGAGAGATTGGACTGAAGCTGCAAAAGGATGACTGGAATTTGGAACGAGAGGTGACAGAAAAACATAAGCCATTCCCACCACTTTGTCTCTTTCTTGGGGATTTCCAGAAATATTGAGATGGAGGTCCCAACGATTTTACCTGGATATGAAAGAAAACAGTAACCCAGGAAGACCTTCATCATTTCCAGGTTACATACTTATGAACAATAACCAACGGTGCAAAACAATATTACAAGTAAAATGTCTGTTATCATGATTAGTTTAAGTAATAAAGACGATGGTTACCGTATGGTGAAAAGTACTGGTTAGGCATTAAAAGAGGTCAAATTAAGTTCTGGTGACGTTCTTAACCAGCCATGTGACATTGGGCAAGTCACAAAATTCTGCAGGCCTCAGTCTCCTCAACTCTAAAAAGATGAAGAATGGATTGGAAAATCTCTACTCTTTATTGACTAGATGGGCTGCAGTATTCAGAAAAGGCTTCAAAAAGAAGACTGGCCCTTAGAGAAGAGTTAAGATTCAGATGACTAGAAAGGAAGAGTGAGGATATTTCACTGTTGCTCAGGGAAAGAGCAAAGTCATTTGAGCAGAAATGCACAAGTTGTATCCATGAGTGAGCACATTCAAAAGCCTGGCTGGAAGGGTTTCAGGAAGTGGGTTGTGTTGACTATATCCTTGGATGTCAATTTTGCCCTTTACTCATTGGAGTAGACAGTAGGGACTAGATCTTTGATATAAATGGTAATTTGGGAAGATTCAAAATCTGCGTATAGAATGAGATGGAGCAGGGAGGGATTAAACTAGAGATATGGAAATGTTTGGTAATTCTGGAAACCTGAATTAAAATGGTAACAATGAAACCCTGGAGGAAAAGGTAGTCAACAGAGAATTTAGAAATGTGCGGGGTTTTTTTGCAACATATCCTAGTCTCCCCTGGTTAGTCTGTAGAGGGATCTCCTCTCAGTTGTAACACTGGACTCTCACCTCTGGGTCCAAGAATTATGCTATTAATGACCAATAAATCACTTTGGAGATTAATCTACAGGAAGATCCAAGATCATTTTTTACTATAAGTATAAAATGACCTTGGGTAATTACGTGATTAGAGGTCTTCACATTAATTGCATAATTGAATATAATTTTGTAAATTATACAAACCAACAATCAACTCCAAATGACTTCACTAAAAGAGAAATCTCCACATTATTCTGAAAGAATATACATGCTATAAGACTTTTACAAATCTGAAAGTTAGGCTATGAAATTATCATTACACAGAGAAAAAAAATAGTATATTTTCCCACCCCTCTTACTTAGATATTTTTAAAAAATTTAAAGACCTCGAAAAACCCTAACTACTTATTAAAATAAATGTTTAAAGAGGAAATCCAAAATTAAGTTCTTAGTAGCATTAACAAAGTTAGCAAAGTAAATTTGCTTTAACCTGGGTACAGAACATCCTCTTAACAACTTTATGTACTAGAATGAGACAGAGCTGGAATCGAAGTCCAAGTCTACCTGAGTGTATGAGCCCATTCATTTTCTATTAAACTTTGCTGTCATCTTACAAATGCTAGTTGTCTTGCCCCTCTCCCATCCCCCACTCCCCACTTTGTCTCAATCTTGATGCTTTAGAGTGATAGTTTCAGGCCAAATAATAGAAGAACCTCTTCACATAAGGGTAGTAAACACTTAGAGTTCATTATGTTAAGTGCTGTTTCCAGGCTAAAAATGCATATAGGTTCAAGAGGAGTTTGAGTTATTATTGGAATGTGGATTTAAAAGGGCCTCTGAAGGAAAGATGGGATGTTGTAAGATAACATTAGATTCTGGAGGTTTTAAAAGTCTCAGGGAATAACACAAACTCCAACAATGGTCACTTCTTGCCATCATCAGAGACATCAGACTCTAGAACTCGGACTTGACCAAGTGAGATATACCTTAGATTCTAATATTTATAATAGTCTAACAGATTGGGTGTCAAACATTCTCTTCACTTCTTTGTGGGGAGGTTACTAGCACAGTACACTCCATGTGTGCAATTAAGGAGGAACTGGGAAGAAATTTACATTTATTCTATACCAACTATGTGTCAAATGCCACACATCTCTTATTTAGTGTTCCAAACAAACGCATGAGGTAAATGTTTTCGCTCTCCATTTATAGATGAGAAAAGGGAAGATTCAGAGGTTAAGAAATTGGCAAGCATCAGATAGAGGTGGAAGAGTTGGAAATAGAATGTAGATCTTAATCTCTCCTCTTTCCACCACTCCAAAGGGAAACTCTCAGTAAAGACGGACAGAAAGAAAGGTGAAAGAAAGATGCAAGACAGAAAGAATGAAAAGCTTGTCAAATGACCCAGTTATTTCATTCACTGTTGTTAGAACAGAAGAAATTGATGTCTTAAATCAAATTGATCAACTGCATAAAAACTGGTTGTTTGGATTTTTTTTTAAAGATTTGGTTGAAAACCAGTTGTTTCAGTGTCCATATGTAGACCTGGACTCAATAAATGACCACTTTTGAGTCCCCCAGCTGGAAGAGCACAAAAAAACCCAGAGGCGAGTCAATGGCAAACTGCCACCCCAAACAAACTGCAGTTTGTAAGCTCTGAAACTTGAGTTAACCTTTAAGGATCAAGGTTCAAGACTGCGAAAAATTAAAAATATTGCCTACCCTAGGAAATAGCATACGAATCAAAAATACCATTACTAAACTTAACTGCACTCCTAATCTTCCACTTTCATGACATTTAAGCTGTTTTGCTATTCTTAATGGACCAAATCCCCCTTCTGGTAATGTTCTGGAAATTCTATTTTTGTGGTAATTTAAAAAATCATATGGCATGTTCTTCATATTTGGTTTATGTAGGAGTTAAGACCACTTCAAACATACTGTTCTTTCTTAGTCTGATGGCTATTTAATATTGTGTCATTCACTGGTTGAAATAAAAGTAGGTTAATCTGCAAAAATACGTGAACACCCAAAAAGCATTGAATTGTATCTTTGAGAAATGACTTTTTTTCCAAGTCAGACATCAAAGGCTACATATTGCAGAACGTTTATTTTGAGAAGCTTCAGTCAAAACAGTTTGGAAACTATGAAATGAGTCATTTTTTCTTAAAGAAATGTAACTTTGTCTATTCCCACTGCATTTTTGGTTTGGTGGGAGACATCTTTATTCCACAGGATTTTAAAAGCATGTTTAAGATTCCATAGGTTTAGTATTACATCACTAATGGTTTCTAATGAGATCCAGGCAATAGCAAGAAGGGAGAAAAAGAACAGCACAAAAGCTGAATTCTGCAACACCACGTCCCATGTAGAATGTCGAAAAGTCTCCATGCTTTATCTGTGGCTGAGCCATCTGGATAGAAAGGGGGAAATTCACATTCTATCAACCAGATGTGGATGACATGATATCCAATGTTTGGCTATTTGGAATCAGTCATCTAAGGGGTTGAATTTTTTACGTTTCATGCAGATGCTTCTGCCCTGCCTGTGGTTATGGTCAAAATGAACTGGTAAAACATGCAAATATCTAGATTTGTATTCATTCTATCGAGTACTTAAGGCCTCACCTATTTTGTTTGACTTTGTTGTCATAAACAACTTTTAGATAAAAATTACACAGATTTTACTTCTAAGATGATGTCTATCTATATCTAGGAGGAGAATGCTAAAAGTTAATCTTCTCCAAGCCTTTAGTAACTCTGGCATTTTGAGGAAGGTAGATGAGGGGACAATTGGGGTGGGCAGGATAAGCCAAGGATTGATTCCAGCGGAAGTCAATTTATTTGGTGATGAAAATGGGTAAATGGGATGAATGGAGACATTCCAGAATTTTTGCTTAAGAGCTCCAAAGTTAAACGTTCCAACCTACAGATGTGGGTGGTAATAGCCACTAACACTGGTTTAGGACTTTATAGTGTCAAAACTTCTTTCACCTTCATGACCACATTTGATCCTTACCAAATGCCCATCACAAACGTAAAGTTTTTAATAGTCTTACCCATCAATTTCATCTTAAGGCAACTTGACAATTATTGACTTGAGTACAGAGCTTCCATGTGTAAAGTACTGTACTAGTCACAGTAAAGAGGGAGGGAAACAAAGGTGAATAAGGGATAACTTTTGCCTTCAAAGAACATACAATCTAGTCAGGAAGACAGACCCAACTAACTAGATCACAAAATAGAAAGTTGAATATGAAAAAATGCAATAAAAACATACTTAATTATCTTCAAATAAAGTAGAACAAGTTGTTTTAGGATTTGGGAAGGAAGTTTGAAAAGGAGATAGTAAGAAGAGATGTTTGAGAAATCTGAAATACTTTTATATAAGGAAGTATCAATGTTATAAATTGCATATAAACTATAAATATAGTGAGTGTTAGCAGTCATTCATACAACAATTATGAAACACGTACAACATTCCAGGAGTATGCTAGGCAAGTTAGTATCTTTCTTTTTAAAAAATTATGACATTCAATGTTGTCAAGTTTCTTAAGAAAATCACTATATTATGGCATTCAACGGAAGAATAAAACCTCTGTCAATCTATTAAATGTCTTGTTTATACAATGCTGGGCAATAAGTTTGACAAGTAAGCTGGTCAAATTTGTGTTTTCCCTTTATCCCATCTCTCCCTTATTGTTCACTGAATAAATTGATTGTCAGTGCAAAGCAATATAATATTTTCCCCCATATCTGGCAAACCTCATTTTGAGCGCAGACATCAGCATAGCAAAAGATTGCTATTGGCATCTCATCAAACAAAAAAACCTAAAAATGAGCATCTCTAATTTCCCTTCAACATATAACTTCAACTTAGCAAGCAGTACTGTGCCCAAAATAATATACAGTTGCCCAAGGATTGGCACCATCTTGAGCAAGAATTTGGTGAAAAACCACAAAGCTGTCAGTTATTTTGTGATTTTAGACTCAACAGTTTTATTAATAGCTTAGTACTTTCCTCTATAATCTAAGTGTCTGGGCAAGAGGAGAGTTCAGTGTGCCAGTTTATCCATTTTCTTTTTTTTAATTTTTTTTTTAAAGATTTTAATTTTTCCTTTTTCTCCCAAAAGCCCCCCAGTACATAGTTGTATATTCTTCATTGTGGGTCCTTCTAGTTGTGGCATGTGGGATGCTGCCTCAGCATGGTTTGATGAGCAGTGCCATGTCCGTGCCCAGGATTCGAACCAACGAAACACTGGGCCGCCTGCAGCGCAGCGTGAGAACTCAACCACTCAGCCACGGGGGCAGCCCCTAGTTTATCCATTTTTTAAGAATTAATTGTTAAATCTTTGAAGGAAACAAAGAAATGATAGAAAGATACATAGATAGATGGGAGATAGATAGATAGATAGATAGATAGGCGAGGGTTATAATTGTTATTTGAAATACGTATGTCATCCTTAGACATTTTCTGACTCTCTACTGTAAAACAGAGAAATTTATACACATATTTTTTCTTACAGTCTCTCCTTTCTCTATTTTAAAATGGTATCATTATTATGTTTCACACTGCTAAAGTATGTAACATTTACATTTTGTAATAATAATGCCAACAGTTGCTTATTCTTAGTTGTTATATTTAAATCCATTAACTATAAATGTAGTCTAAGATTAACAGAAAACAACTGCATTCCAGTGACTAAAGGCAGGCAAATAGTCTGCATTGCTTTTCTCTTCCCCTCCCTTCCAGTGGTCATTGTGGTTTCATGTTACCATTTAAAATTTTCTAAAGAATGTATCCCGTTGTCCATATGTTACATTATTAGTCTTATTTTAAATCTTTGAAATAATGGAAAGGCTGATATATATTTTAAAGTCAAAACTTCTATTGTTCTCCACCACATCCTGCTTCCTCCCACCCCATCTCCCAGGAAAAAATATTAGGCCAATATTGCAGAGTAACTCATAGATCTTTTGTTTTTTTTGAAATTGGGCAACTGTGGACATACAGTATTTACAGAGAATCTGATTTTAAATTGTATTGATTACTAAAGGTGCAAGGTAGACCTCCAGATCGTTTAAACGTTTCTAGTTGACAATGTGGTCGAATAGCTTTCTTCCAGTAGCAGCAAAGATGACTTTTCTCCTTGTACTATAACATTTCTTCCAACATTTTGCGTATCCCATAATGGTATCTGGATAAGATCACCCAACATATAGACTTTCAAATATCTTTAGGCAGTCTTTAGGCCCAGATGCATTTATCTGGAAGATTAAATGTACTCTACCCACTTTTACCTGTGCCAGATTTTTCCTAGATTTTCTTGCTCTCCTTTCAACAACATAGAACCAAGTATTTTCCCACAGAAACCAACATTCCTGGAAGTAAAATGGCTCCAAAGCAGTTCTATTCATCGCTTCCAGGTCACTGTCCATCTACACAGAGTCAAGACCATCAGATCAGTCAATTTAATCTTATTATAGTGTAGACACACCACCCTCATCAGTATGTACTGAAGTCATACTTAGAACATGTTTTACAAGTTTCTGGTTACCGTATGTATAGACATGAACTCAAAATTTCCTCTTAGATCCAAATTCTCATGAAAATAAAATGGAAGTGAGTAGTAGAAGGGTGAAAAAAAGTGCGTTAACAAAATTTCAAGACCATGTCTGATTTTCATTAGATCCATTATTTCAGTTCCTGTTCTTTTTTAGGGTGTGAGTTTATAGGCCAGTGTGTATTTTCATGGCTATCTTAATCCCTTCTTTAAAACCATGTGTTTTGTGTGTAGTCATCATAGGATACTACTATGATCTTTACAATGGCTTCTTAGTTGCTGCCTGAATTTTCCAAATTTGGTAGAGATGATTTCAACACTATTGGACCAGGGTGAGGTTAGAAAGGTATTTAAACACTTTTGTTAAACAATCTGGAGTATCTCAAACATTGAAGGTATGGATATCATTTTGGCCTCATGATATCAACAGAAAACACATTTATAGGAAGCACTTACTATGTGCTAAACACAGTACTAAGCAAAGAGGGTAAAATTATAAACATGAGAGACATTGTCCCAGGCCTATTAAGATTGCCATCTAGTAGGGCTATAAAAATTAAATATCACAGCACAGTGGGATAATCTCATCTTACTCTAGAGAAAGTATCAGGCATTGTCAGAGCACAGAGAAAGGTAATTAGCCAAACTTGAGTCTGTTAAGCTTTCCTTGGGAAGTGATATCTAAGCTGAGACTTGAGGTAGCTGAGTGAGAGGGTGGGATGGAATGGAGAATCCTCCTTAATTTCCCAGAGAGTGTCATTCATGTCTCAGATGTGCTCTCCACTTTGGACCTTTGGGTCCTTCTCCAGGGCCTCACCTGGTGTCACTACTCCATCTGGTCAGATTCCTTGTCCTCAGTCCCTGTTGCTTCAGGCAAAATCAGAAGAGCTCAGAGATGAGAGAGGAGGAGAAGAAATTTGCCTGGGATTCTGGGTTTGGATTTGCTGTCTTTTCTTTCAAAGAAAGACCCTCTGGAGAGAAGCCAGTCTCTATTTTCCTCAGTGACCGAACACGATTGAAATCTCTACCACATACCCCTAGCACCACCACGTCTCCTGTTTTTTCCATTACAAATAAACAAAAAGGATGGCATGTGAGTTACTGCCGCCAGTTGACTGCTTGGTTTCGATCTTGGAGTGTATCATAGACACCAACTTCACATTGTGTCCAGCTGCCTTTTTGAGCACGGCTGCCATTTGACCTGTTTCTGTGGTGACCCACAGAAGCTCTGGCACAGCGGTGGGTCATTGAGTTACATTTTCCAGAGTGGAGTGATAATTGCAAGATTTACTGAGCAGAGAAATATGACCCACTAAATTTAGCCTAAAAATATTTTTTGCTCTGAAAAAAAGAAAATCTAATTACCTTGCTCTTCTCTATGAAAAATTGGGTTCATCTGGGTAAGGAGACATGGAACCTTCCTTTGAAGTAGACCATACATTCCAAAATATCTCTGGCAGAGTCTGGGGTCTGCTTCTGATTAGATAATTGACATAAACCTCCCTCAAATAAACACTGAACCCTTCAAAAACAGAGGAGCACATGAAAAAAATGCATCTATGTTTTAAGTAGAAGGCCTTCTGCATAATTAGTTATCAGAAAGCAGTTTACTTTTCCTTTTATCAACTAGCATTAAGCCCTAAGAAGCAAAAAGTATGCTGGATGAAATTCTAATTGAAACTTCAAATCAGTCTTCAATCTCTTCTAGATAGCGTCAGGTTGACCTTAAGAGAGTACTTTCACATTTATGGTGTTCCATCCTCATCCCTCAAAACTAAATTCATTGCTAATAAAATATGAATCCTGAAAAGTAAAATACTATATTTCCCTCAGAATATTTTGGTCTTTGCACTCGGAATAGTGTAGGTATATTGTGAGAAAAAAACAAGACAAAACAACTCAAATGTATGTATGTGTGTCTTGCCTCCTACATGGAATGTGATCTATGTATATACAATCCAAAAACAGTTTGCCAATAAAGGGGGAAACAAGTTAAACTCCTGTGGGTTCACTATAGATGAGGTTATAGCTAAATGGGTTGAAGGTTATTGTGAGGAAAACTATTGTTTGAAAATTCCAATCTTGCAGCCACATACCTGTGACTTTTCAGGCAAGTCCTATATGGGGATATAAAAAAACAATATCTTCTATGCTGAAAGGCCCCTTTTATAATAAAATGAGTGAAAGAATTCCTGCTTCACTTAGCTTTCTACTTTGTGCCAACTGATTTCTGCCTTCCCATATGATTTTACCGTTTACCTTTCATATACTTCATAAAACAAAACAATAACTGTTCTGTTATTAACAGATTGGGCTTTAGGAAGATAATCTTTTAGAAGAAATGTAATTTTAAGAAGGAGCTCATGGGGCTGGCCCCGTGGCCGAGTGGTTAAGTTTGCGCGCTCCGCTGCAGGCGGCCCAGTGTTTCGTTGGTTCGAATCCTGGGCGTGGACATGGCACTGCTCATCAAACCACGCTGAGGCAGCGTCCCACATGCCACAACTAGAAGGACCCACAATGAAGAATACACAGCTATGTACCGGGGGGCTTTGAGGATAAAAAGGAAAAAAATAAAATCTTTAAAAAATAAATAAAAAATAAAAAAATAAAAAGGAGCTCAGCTCCATGTGAGTTTCCCTCTGCAAAATGTGGAGAAGTGCTCAAAATACAACAAACACTCAGGTACTTTCCTGTAAAAGAGACAGGTTCTAGAGGAAGGCTGTGGTTTTTCTTGTTTTAAAAAATCTTTCCTTTCTGAATAAGGTCTGTGGGTTGTATCAATGTCAATTTTTTGGGTTTCAATATTGGCCTGGAGTTATGTAAGATGTTACCGCTGGGGAAACTGGGTGAAAGGTTCTTGGGACCTCTCTGTACTATTTTTGTAATTTCCTGTTAAATCTATCATTACTTCAAAATAAAATGTTAAAAATGAAAAAAGCTAAAATAAATGTCAGTGGTCAAAAAGAGCAAATAAGAAAAAAATCCTTTCTAACCAGCTCAAGAAGGTACATGTCCTTCTGTTGAGATTATAACTGTTTGTAAAATAGAACCTTTCCTTTGACACGGTCTTATAGAAGCCCCCCAGCAAGCTTGCCTACCTTGTACTCCTCCAGAGGTGCATTCTTGACAATTAAGAAGACCAGAGATTAAAAAAATTAAAATAAAACAGAAGTAATCATGGTTTCTTAGTAAATGTAAATGGCACTTCATTGCTCTGGTTATAACACCAATATTCTCTATAACAAATAATCCAATTCAAAGAATCCTGTCTCTACTCCTCTAACAGCTAGTCTTCCAAAACAAAAGGTAAATGATTATCTATAAAGCCAGGAAGAAAAAAGATTCCATCAGAAAAAGTCAAGGAAATGAGTTTGGTCTTCTACCTTTTGACTCAGGAGAGCCCCACCTCTTGAAGCCATGGGATCGTCAATGAAATGTGACTAGCGTCGGAACCACTGGAATTGTCTTCTCCAGTATTTGGCCGAAGACATTGATCATATGACTGCACAGCTCACTTCAAAATGTCCTTACTGTCTAAACTGTGCCCACTCATTTGGAGACTCCAGAAATCCTCTGGCCAGTTCAGTCAAAGCAGCAACATTAACATCCAGACTAATTGATGCTGTATATACAAAAGAGCCAGCTGTTAGCTTAAATCGAACAGAAAGAGACAGTTCAGGAAGGGTTTTGTATCTTAGAATGCACACATGATCTAAGGATGACATCATAAGCTCTGTCAAATATTTTAGAGTAGCTTTTAAATTACAGACTAAATCTGATTAGTCAAGTTCCCACCTTCTCCAGCATGTGAAATCAATAAGTGGAAAATACAGGAATTCTAGCAATTTCCTTCAATAAATCATTGTTAATTGATAAACTGTGAGACTCTTGGGCTGAGGTCCATGGCAGGGTCCCTGTGTTTCTCAGCCTCCTCTGGTACAGTGCTAGGAACACATCTGCTGATTTGAAATATCACACATCTAGCTGGAAACTGGGATAAACTCCAATTTGATATAAAACTTGGTTTTATTTAAAGAATAAAATATCAGAGTTGAAGGATGATTGTCGCAGGAAGGAAATTATCTAACTGACCTAAATTAGCAAACTCTTAGCTAGGCTAGAAGAAAACAGAACAGCACTGAGCAAAACTGGTATTCTAGATCCATTCAGGGATGAGACTAGACAAATTCACAACCAAATGACCTGGTTAACATGACTGCAATGAAAAGGAAGATTCTTAAGGAATTGACATTTTATAAAAAGACATATGCCATTAGAGGATTTTTTTTTGTTTAATTAATAGACTTTATTTTTTGGAGAATAGATTTTTTAAAAATGTTCTTTTGACAATATCTTATATTTATAAATTTTGGTAAGTATTCCATCTCTACTTTCATTCTTTCTATGCATTTGGTTCAAACACCAGATTTCTCAGTTTAACTAGTTTAACTAGTTCACTAGGTTTGCCCAGTCTAGTCAAAACTCTGGACACTGCCGCTTCTGGAAGCTGTTAAACTCTGGACTGGGATCTCGTAGGCCTAAACATGCCCTCAACTTTAAAAACCATAAGAAATGGTGAGCGCCACCACTCTAAACCACATAATATAATATTGATGGCCCAGCAAGAGCTGATGAAGATATATCAGCTCGTTCAAGGAACACTGCTGGTCATCATGCACCTAAGACAATGTCAAATGCCCAACAGTGAGACCTCAGGGAGGTGAATGATATCATTATGGTGCATCAAAATTACACATCCCAAACTGTGTTTAGCAAGTATTCTTAAAGCAAGAGTGATGTATACCAAAATCCCAAACAGAGCTTTCCTTATCTAGAAACAATGATAGGAAACTTCTCTGGGAGGCACTGAGATTGGGAAGTCCCACTAACACTAGGAGAAAAGAGGCAGAAGTTCTGTAATTTGAGGACCAACTATAGAGACAACAGATAGTATATGCTCCTCTCTCACGCCTCGTTCTCTCTCACACATGCATGGAAGCAAACTGATGGTTGCCATGTACAGTCTAAATCCCAACAATATCTATGTGTGTCCCACTTAATCCACAGAGGCCAGCAAAAGTTGAAGCCAAGAGGCTGAGGAACTTATGGTATCACTTGTCTGGACATGATGTGGATACAGTCACCTACTAGGCATCAACCTGGTCAAAAGTACTGCAGTTGGCCCATGCTCCTGACATTTGTCATGACCCGCTCCTGGCAGTGGGATAAGAAATGAAAAGCTAGACCAAGGCAAAACCGAGACTGAAGGGTAGCGGCCAGGCACCGATGTAGAAAACAAGCAGACACAGTTATAAATGAATGGATTCAAGGCTTGAAGGGAACCTAGATGTCACGCAATCCAGTTCCCTTACTTTATAGATGAAGAAATTCAGATTCAAGCTGGGGCAGGCCTTTATCCAAGGACACATAGTTAGCAACACAGGCAAGAGCAATACCCAGGTTTCTTGACTCTTTGTGTAGTGTTCCTACCAGGAATCAAACAGTAAAGAGTGAAACAACATCATGGAGAGACTGCAAAAGTATCCCATGACCCCAGATCTGCTGCCTCTGTTCCAATAGGAGTGTGACTTCACCCTATTCTCTGACCTACTTCTGGGTACAGCATACACTTGTGGACCAGTCACACAGAAGCATTAACCGAGGTAAGGAATAAATAGCATCTGCCCTAGGATTAGAGGTCACCCTGGCATTTATTTTCTACTCATCTGAATATCTGGATAAAAGATTCTGCTTCACTCTTGTGGCCTTCAAAGTCAAGGATCTTTTGATTGATGGTACAATGTAAAAAGACAGGGGTGGTTTTCGTAAGACACAAAGATTTCACTGAGTACAGGGACAGGAAATAACTTAGAGCCAGGCCTTGTGTAAATGAACTTGGAATGAGAAAATCAAGAACTAAGGTTACTCCACCCTCCTGGGCCACAGATTTCCTGTCATCTATGAATCTTTTTTCTTTTCTCATGACCAAGTTTCGCTTATGCATCTTACAAATGCTTCAGGATGGTTATTCATCTCAACTCTACTTTATAACCTCTCAGCTCTAGTGCCCACCGTTGATGACCAACTGTCTTCTGTCTTAGTTCAAATTCTCAAGAGACAGAATCTGCTAGGCTCAGCTTATCCTTGTTTGGGCAGAGAGCTCTTCAGACAAGCCATGTCATATGCCACTAGTCAGCCTAATGAGTTGATCAGCTTTGAGCTAAGCATCCACTCCTAGTTCCATTAGTTTTGGCCAAAGGATTGAGGTTGTGTGATCCATTCCTCACTAATAGGCTAGGGGGATCAGGCAATGAGAGATCAAATATTTGGCTTTAACTGACCCTGCCATTTAACCACTTGTTTATCTGACTTTTGGCATCCTCTATAACCCAACTGCTTGGTGCCTCTTGGTGAGTGGTCTGGGTCATGAACCAGGTCAGGATGCGGCCATCTCAGGATGGCTAATAAATGACTGAGTCTCATTTATATATTGTAGGGCCAGAATATTAAACTTAAACTAAGAGCTAATCCTGGAAAAAGAGCTCTCTTTATGGAGGAGGGGTGCTTGCTTTCTCACAGTTGAGATTATCTGAATGTGAAAGACATTTGTTTTCTTATTAAACCAAAGCGGCTCTCAAAGAGATGGGGATCTCAGCGCTGGTTGAAAACCATCCCATCATATTTAATGTCCTTAAAGTTTATAACTAGACGGACCATGGGAGACTAATAACATACAACATTGACTGTTTGTAGAGTTGGACTGTGTCATATCGTCTCATCCATGCAATTGGACAGTGAGGAAAGAAAGGGACAAGACCGAAAACATATAGTGGCTGAAAACCAAATTGCTAGGTTTTTTCCAGGTGAATCTATGTTGGTTATATTTTTCTAGCCTATCTTTATAACAAATATATCTTGGTGTTTGTTTCTGAAGATCAGCAGAGGACTCTCCAAGAGCAATGCACTTTGCTTTTTTTTAACCTTGTAATATTCCCCCTAAATTTGAAGTTCTCTGTTAGAATTACTAATTAAGATATATTCAAAATTGAAATAATTATATACTGAACAATATTATAAAATGTAATGCAATCAAGTGTGTCTTTCTGTTTTAAGATTACTTAATGACACATGTTGCCTGCTTAATGCTTACTCCAAAGAGTAAAAAATTAATACAGATTGCTTGAAATCAAAGGCCAGTAGAGTCATATCATTCTACACAATTTGTTCCCAATGTCAAGGCTCTCAAAATATCTAAAACAGATCATTTAAAATATCTATATTTTAACTTCTTGGCTGAAGACACATGAGACAATATAAATTAAAAGAATAAAAAATTTTAAAGCTTATATAAACATAAGAAATATCTATTATTAATATGATAACTAATTGGCTGTAACTGCGCATAGTCATAAATAATCACAATGATATTGATTCTTTTTATTTTTAGTTTCTCTTTGAAGCATCTGAGTTGCTTTTTTATTCCTGGAATCACCTTCTGAATTAACTTCACTGTCGTTCTTTGGGAATGTCTGGCAAATAAGTAGATAAAGATATGGAGAGAAATGTCTAAACCCAGCAGAATATTTTGGAAAAACTATTTAAGACTTCTCTAGCCTATCCATAGATGTTGGTTGAGTACGTTGACCATGATTCCACTCCGTCAGCCATCATATTTTCAGTTTTTATTCTTGGACTACTCTAGATGTCTGATATTGGGCTAGCAGGCAGTGGCGGAGGACGGCAAGGGGAAAAGAGAGTTGGTAGGACAAAGAATCAGAGCAGGGAAAATAAGATGGGAACCAGGCAGAGGACCAGATCAAGGCCTGGAGCTCCTCACAGCGGCCAACAGCACAGTAAAGGGAGGAAATGTTGAAACCTTGAGTTGCCTTTGTGAATCTGGAAGCCTTTACATAAACTGGAGAGTGTCGGGAATTAAAAAATACACAAGTACCAGAACGTTGACAGGTAAGAACCAGATGCAAGGCTATACTAACTTGGAAACTTTAAAACAAGTTTTGGCTCATGTAGTGATATACTTCTTTCTGGGCTGGAGCATATGACAGGGTTTCTGGGCCTGGAGTGAGGAACAGGAAAGCCATATAAGAGAGACATAAGGAAGTTACCCTGGCTAGAGGAGGTGAATGGGGGAATCAGAGGCAAGTTGATTAATTAATCTTCCTCACTCTTTCCTTTCTCCAATCGGTCTGCATTATCAATGGACTAATTTTTTTAAGTATTCCAGCTCCGTGTTGGAAGGCCATCCATCATCCTGCCAGTCCTCACCTTAACGGCATTCCATATCTCTTTATATCTTGCTTCATCAAGTTCCTCCAGGATCTGGCACCATACTTGCATTAACCCTGGTTCTCCAAGAAGCAGATGCCAAGATGGTATTAGACATGCAAGAGATTCATTAGGGGACATACCTATAAGAGAAAATGGAAAAAGAGCCAAGAGAGGCTGGGAGAGCCACCAGAGTAGGATGCAGGTCTGAGCTTTGTGAGAGAGGGAAGGCAGGTAGGCTGGGTGGAAGTATTTTATAGAGTGCAGTTATAAGAAAGTCAGGCAAAGCCTGTGGGAGTCTACAAAACAAAGTTGCCCATCAGAGGAGTTCCACATCATCCAGGCACAAGCCTGCCTTAGGATCCCTGCCAAGCTCCTTTGGAAGTGAGAACATGACAAGAACAAGATACAAGAACATGAATTTTAAAGGGCAGCTGCTGAGGCATCGGTCAGTTATACTCCCTCCAGTAGGAGATCTGAGAGGCCATTTTCACAGCCATGAAAATAAGTCACAGTTGACTCAAACTTATCTTTTATTACTCCTATGAATTCACCTTCCACTGTCATAAAGTCAGTAAATTCTCTATATAATCTCACAATAATGTCTGTGTGGTTGCTTTTTAATATAAATACCTCCATTTGAAATATTTTATTTTCTTCTCTATCTTAATCCTACTTAATCATCAAAGCCCAATTAAAATCCATCTCCTCCAAGAATACTTACTGGATCATTATGGCTTCTGTTTAACCTCCCCTTTTCTGGATAGCGTCTGACCTCTACCTTCTAACGTTTAATTACATATCATTTTGCCCTACTCTCTACAGTTTTATTTGTGATCATTTAGCTTCACCTAGGTTCTAACAATCTCAAGTCCCTACCTTTGCCCTTCTCTGTAATCTTCACAGGGCTCACCACAGTGTGACAAAAAATATGGTTAACTGAAAATAAATATCATTCTCAGAAAGACAGGCAATTCTAAAAGTAGAATTTAGATCTTTTAATTAAATCTCAGGTTAGTGTCAGACACATCAAATTCCCCAACCTGCTCATCATACTCCTTCCAAGAGTTCTCAAGTTGAAGCCTCCTCAAGCTAATTAGAGTTACCATTCTCTTACAAAACAAGATAGTGCCATCAACTGAGTATCCTAAAGGACTAACAGCAATTATGAACAGTGGTTGCTTCCGGTGGAAGGGATGGAGCAGGATATGCTTTTGAGGGCCACTAAAGTTATCCCAGGTAGTAGTTCACCAAGGGCTCATCCTTAACACACTAGTGAAGGGTCAAAGCTTGTGCTCAGTCAAGGTGATAGCTCAGAGTTTGGCAAGCTCAGAGGTGAGCCAGGCTCAGGGGAGTTGGAGCTTGGCCGTTAGACTCATCTACTAGATGGGTTATACCCAGTTATAGATGATGGTGAAGTCCAATCAGAAAGACAGAGGGTGAAGGGTTGGGCTGAGGCTGCAAGTGGGAGTGAGTAAAAGATTCAGGAGGCAGAAGTCTGCTGAGGAGAGAGCTAAGATGAAAGCAGAAGCTACTTCTCACTTTGCTTATTTCTTCCAATACCAAATCTTTAAAGATCTATCATTCACTCAAACCCTCATTCATTCATTCATTCATTCATATTCCTGAGCACATTACAGGAGAATGCTGGGACTTGGGACACAGACAGGAGCAAGGAGAAATTCAAGTTGTGCAGAAGACTGTCGAGTAAACAGGTTATTAAACCACGGTGAGATAAGTGCTGAAACGAGGGAACAATTATTATGCAGAAGTGAAGGTGGTCCCTAGAACTTTGTGTGCTCCCAGTAAACAATTCCTCCCCAAGCCTCCACTGAGTTCTCAGTAGGAGGAAAAGGGAGCTTCAGAATTCTGCATGTTCCTGGAAGGAAACCCCTCCCTCCTCAGCAACAGTCCCAGTGTCACCATTACAATCTGTGTGTGAGACCATCAGGACTGATTGTATCACGTCCTACGTTCTGCAAGACTCCCAAGACTTCCAGATCCTCTTGCATCACCCACATTCTCAAGGCCAACTGGCTCTGTGCATCTCCTGTTCTGATCCAAAATCATACCCCTTCATGACTTCTCTAGAACTCAGGATCAGTCACCAGCCAAGACCCTATATCTTAAACTCTCCTTTGAACGTTCCCTCTAACTGTATGCTTCTTACATCCCCTTACAATTTACAGCCCTTCTGACATCTATACCCTTGTTTCACAGAGCCTGGAGGTAGAGAGGTGTCCTCCTTTACTCCTCTTTGTCATTTTTCATCCCTCATTTCTCCCTAAAAATACCACCCACTACCCCTCCTTGTTGCAGTCATTTACTGATCCCTGCATTACTCCCCTTCATTTCTAGAAGATTTCAGCTCCTGGTTGTAACTCTTCTCAACATGATACTGCCATAATTCTCAGTAATTTCAAATATTCATGTACGTGATCCCTCTAATACCCTGGCCTCTTAGTTCCTTGAGCTCTTCTCCTCCAATGATCTGGTCCTCAAACAAACCCCAGCCACCTACCTCCTTTCCCAGATGACATCCCATGATTCATCACTCTAAACACTACTTCCCATGTAGCAGGCAGGCAGCTGAATCCAGCTGGAGGAAAACTCGCAGCTAAGCTGACTAGTTTTACTTAAAATTCACTACCACTAATATCAAGTGAGTCCTTAGTGCTACCTGGCAATTCTACCATGTTTCCCAAGTTTAAAGATCCTCTCTTCTCTTAAAACCTCCCAAACCTCCTCTTCCTCCCCTATTTGTAGCTGATAAGCTTGCTTCCTATTTCACTGAGAAAATAGAGGCAATCAGATGAAAACTTCACAGGCTCCCACCACCGTGTTTTTCAATCTACCTATTGCTGCATCCAGATAGTCTGTTTCTCCTCCTGCAATGATGTCTTATTTGTCCATGCTCCTATCTAAGGCCAATCCTTCCACTTACACTCCGGGTTCCATCCTCTCTCACCTACCCAAGGGCATTGTTCCAGCAATTGCCACTTCTCTTCTGCATTGTCAATTTATCTCTCTGCACTGGATTATGCCCATCATCATACAAGTTTGCCTAAATATATCTCATCTTAACTTAAGAAAAGAAAAGGCAATCTTCATTAAACTCACATGACTCTCCAGCAACTATTCCAATCTGCTCTGCTTCTCTTTCAACAAATATTTTGGAAAGAGTCCTCACTATTCACTGTTCCTACTTCTTTTCCTCCCATCCTTTCTTGAATCAATGCCTATTAAGCCTTTTCTCTACTTTTTTTTCAGGATCATTAATATTTCTACGTTGCCAAATCCAATGATCAATTCTCAGTCGTTGTCATACCTAACCTATTAGTATTTGACACAGTCGATCACTTCCTCCCTTTGGAAGTCCTTGCTTCACTTGGCTTCTAGCACATCACACCCTTCTGGTTCTCTTCTTACTCTCATTAACCATTCTTCTTGGTCTCCTCTGCTGGTTCTTGGTTTTCACTCTGATCTTTAAATGTTGCAAGACCCAAGAAATTGTCCTGGGACTGTGTTCCTCCATCTAACTCACTGCCCTGATCTCATCTTGTCTCTTGGCATTAAACATCATGCAAATGCAGATGATTCTCAAATATATATCTAAGCCCAGGACCTATTCCCTGAACCCAAGCTTGTGTATCCAATTTCCTATTTAACAATTCCAGTCAGATGCATACTTATCATGTCAGATTTAAAATATTCAAAACCCAACTACTGATTTCCACCCCCACTACTCCTCCTTCTACATTTTTTCCTGAACTTGGTAAGTGGAAACTCCATTCTTCCCATTTCTTAGACCAAAAACCTTGAGCTCATTTTTGACTCCTCTTCCCAGTGGTGTGCCAGTAAACGTGTAACGTCAGGCTCTAAGCTCAGAAGGGAGGGCGGTAAGGGAAAGTCCAGCTTCCCTGTAAATACTCCCAGCATTACCCATTGCTAGCTATGAATTTCACATTATTGACCACCAAGTTGGGAAGAGATGCGCAGTGGTCCACCATTATGTAGTATTTCCACCATGCAGATACAAAAGATGTAAATAACTTCAAGAGCATGGATAATCATAAAATGCAGTAAAATAATTAGGAAGTGATGAGTTTTTAGCATTTATTACCTTTATTTTAATATAAGTCATTTAACTAGAAGTGTATATAATTTAATTTGTAATATGGCTTACGTTTAAGAACTGGCTCACAAAATTCCTAAAAATTTAACTATCGGATCTCGCGAGCCCTAACGAGCTGTCTGCAGCACACCACTGACTCTTTTTCTGTCACTCTTCAATTCATTAATAAATCCTCATGACTCTACCTTCAAAATACACACTTGGAATCTGATCACACTTCACTATCCCCAACACTGTCACCCTAGTTCAAGCCGGCATTATCTTTCAGTTACATCAGCTCCCCCACTGTCCTCCCCCTATTCTGTTCTCAACTCTAAGTCAGACCATATCACTCTTCTGTTCATGACTTTCCAACTCTTCCTGACTCATACAGAATAATATTTAAAGTTCAATAAATGGCCTACAAGGCACTACCTGAAAGAATGAAAAAAAAGGGAAGAAGGAAGAAGAGGAATGGAAGAGAAGTAGAAAGAAAGAAGGACAAAAAAGGAAGAAAGAAAGAAAGAAAGAGAAAATAAATGTAGTGGTATGGACAGGTGCCACTGTGAGAGAAGAGAAGTGCATGACTTAGACAGGGGGAGGGGGACTTTCCTGAAGGAGGGAGCCCCTAAGGGGTCCTTGGGAACAGCACATACACAATCAGTTGAACCCCAAGTTTACATTCTGCTTGTTCAGTCTTTCTGTGTAGTTCCAGCTTTGGGAGAATTGGTTAGAAAAACTTGGGACTGCATTCTTCTTTCTTTAAAGAAAATAAAACAGCTTTCCACCACCCCAAGCTAGATTGCTGAAGAGATAAAAACAAGAAGCAGGAAAGTAATGGCAGCACGCTTCATACCAGAAACACTGTCCTGTGACATTCCCAGTAACAGTCTGGTTTCAGAAAAATGGTTAATTGCAAATCTTTGATAAGTGCTTAAAAGTTTTCCCCAAAGCTCCAAACCCTAAGGGAAGATAGAGTGTTCCCAGGCTAGACTAAAACCTTTTAACCTTAAGTTCCTTAAACATAAATATGTTGCCAAGATGCAGAGTGGATATTTAAATCATCCACTTCCTGTTTCATTGCTATCTCTCTGTTTTGGAGAAAGACCAAAAATGTTTCATTCCTTTTGGCACTGTTTTCTTCATTTAAAAAGGATTTATACTTCAGGGGTTTTGACTCCAGAAAAAAAAAAAAAGCACATATTTTGGATGTCAGATTCTGAATATTTTGACCCTTTCAAACAAGAACGCACTCCTCTGCAGCCAGTGGAGTGAGAGACCCAGAGAAGGGACAGAACACGTCCAACTGGGCTTCCAAAGTGACAAGCAAAAGAGGGGAAATTGGCACACCTACAATAACTTGTTTAGGAAACGTTAAAAATAGCCCATCTAAGAAGTAGATTTTTACTAGACCATTTGTAAATAGCTTTGTTTAAATGTAATTTAAGATAATCTAAGTATTTCCATCGTGCCTGAGCTATCAGTCAATTAAACTTCAAATGTGATGAAAACACATCCATGGCTGGTTTTACAAGGTTTCATTAAGACAAATAGGAGTAAATAGAAGGTTCTTAATGATGTATCTTGGACCAAGAGCCTTCTTTGACGGTTCTCAACCAGGATGAGGGCTGGTGAGGAGGGAGCAGGGGAATCTCAGAATGCCGAGTAGCTTTTTCGAACAATTCACACTATCAGCCTGTGTAGTTTGAAAAAAACTTTCCAGCTGATTCTGATTGTACTTGGCAACCCCTCTCCCCAGTTAAGATTCCCCAGGGAAGTAGGATAATATTAGAAGTATTAATACAGTGTCAGTGAACATTCCTGTCTTCAATTAATTGAATTAAATTCAGCATTTGTTGACCTTCTACTTTGTGCTTGAAGTTGTCCTTGGCAGTGAAATTGAGGGCAGGACATACAAAGATTAATGAAAATTGTTCTGGCCCGATGATGAAGTAGAGAGAAGAGAGTAGTAGCCCCTATTGGTCAGATGTAATACACAGAGGTTTGAGCTGTGGGAACCCTGGAGGAGAACCATTAATCCTGACTGGGGCAATCAGGAGGCAGTGGTATATGAGTTGAACCCTGTTTATTGATTGAATTTCAATCAGTAGAGAGTGAATGGAAAAGCACCCAAGACCAAAGAAACAGTCTTCTTAGTGACAGCTCATGTTGATAGACATGTTCTTGGGAAAATCCGTATGCACCCTGTGTGGTCAGTCATTCCTGCATGGCCCAGGAGCTGCCAGGAGGCTTGCCCCTACACACCTAGCTGCACACTGTCAGCTAAAAGGGGATGGGGGGGCATCCTCATATTGAGAATGAATAGGCTGAGAACAGAATGAAGGCCCTAGCTGATCTCACAGATAAGCATTGGGTATCATTAAACTGCTACCATTTAAAAGATTGGCACACTCTTGGGTGGAGGAAAAGAGACGGACTTCTGACACCACAAGGGGGAGCACTAATGAAGAAGTCAATGATCCTCTCATTGGCCTGTTTAGTGGTTGCAGACTGTACCTGTCACCCCTGGAACCATCTCAGAGGGCACACTGTTGTCCTAGGGTGCTGGCCAGAGCACAGTGACTACTGGAAGAACAACATGTATCAATCCTAATGATAGTGAGTTCATAGTATGTATTTTTGTAAATAAATCATGGCATAATCATAACCAACAGGAGAGAGGGAGAATAGATCCTTCACCAGGCATACTCTGGCAGTTCAAAGGTGTGTCAGAAACTGGGAATATCTAGAAAACACCAATTAAGACAGCTGAGAGTAACTTATTGGAAGGTTTGCCATCGCCAACCATTTGATTTATTTCGTATGGGTAGGATTTAAGTGTACTAGCTGAAAATGCAGGATTAGGCCAGTTGGGTTGCTTAGACAGCAATTGGCAACTAGTCATAATATGTTCAGTTTTAGTAAGCACTTATGATCCTTAAGTTTATTCTACTTCTGAAAATAATATTCATCAATTTAAATACTTTATAAAAATTCAAAATCGACTAAGTGTTTTGGTGACCTTACTATATGTACAAGCCATCCAAGATTCCTTTTAAAAGTTTATAGTCTTTGATTTTCTAAATATTGTCAAAAGATGGAGAAAAAAAGCCTTAAACTCGAGGGTGTTCTTGTGAAATTTGGCCCCCACGTCCCATTTCTGTCTGTATAGCTTAATTTTTTTCTAGCAATGAAAATATGTTCTCATCACCTCTACAATACAAAGCAAAATGTTGGCTCACAGCCTTTTGCGATTGTGAGTAAGCTGTCAAGGCATTAATATTTTAGCGGCTCCAAAGTTGATTTGAGGGAATTTTAATCTTATTTTCTTTGTTTTCCAATGTGACTACCCTAAACCTCTCTTTTCATGTTGGAAAATAAAAAATGACAGACATGACTAAAACTGACAGCCAAAATATAGACCACCGTACCCTGTTAAATGTACATTTTGTTCTAGATGAAGTGGTGTTCTCTGGGAAAAGACACGAGCAGAAAGTAACATATATCAGCTTGGTAAAAAATTCATGGCTATGAGAGGAGGGAATTAATATTTATTGATCCTTCACAGGTTTTGTGCTAAGTTATTTATATGATTTCATTTCATTCTTATCACTCCCAACCCCTGCCTTTTTGCAGATGAGGAAATGGAAGCTCGAAAGCGTTCAATATTTTACCAGCCTTACAGCTAGTACAGACCCTATGCGTTTTATACTACAATGGCTCTCTCTGGTCCGTCAGTTCTGATCTACAGCTTCAGCTGCCTGGAATACTGACTTGAATTCTGAAGCCATGAGAAAGAATGCTACATTTAATTAGTAACATCAGTCAAAGGCCAGGTACAAGATTGATAGCGGGTCTATTATTTGTGTCCTCAATATTATACTTGAAATTTTATTGGTAATTTTAGCTTGAAAGTAGGAGGCTGGGAGAAATATGAAATCCTCATGCATTCTAGCCTTAATATTCTTTTCTTTTTTTTAAAGATTGGCACCTGAGCTTAGAACTGTTGCTAATCTTTTTTTTTCCCCCTTCTCCTCCCCAAAGCTCCCCAGTACATAGTTGTATATTCTAGTTGTGGGTGCCTCTGGTTGTGCTATGTGGGATGCTGCCTCAGCATGGCCTGATGAGCAGTGACATGCCCACACCCAGGATCCCAACCAGCGAACCCCTGGGTCGCCAAAGCGGAGCGCATGGACTCAACCACTCAGCCATGGGGCTGGCCCTGGTATTATTTTCTTTGTAAATACAGATTTTCTATGAGTTAGTCTTTGCCCTAGTTGTGCTATTTTTTTTTTACCATTATTTTATTTTCATCCTAAAGTCTTTAACTACTCTTTTCATCCCTTGGGAATGAGTGCCTCATCACCTATATTCAGAATTAGCTCCATTATGACCCATGTTATATGGTTGGAAATTTATTTATGAATACTCCAGTAGACAGTGTAATCTGGAGTATACTCTCCCGAAAGCATAAGACTAGTATTTTAAATACCACTATCTAAATTCATACCCGAAGTCCTGGAAATTAGCATAAAAGATGTAGAAATAATTTTTCACTTGGCAAATGATGTTCAATACATGTGATTGGGCTTGCTAAAAAGGTTTGTATAGGCATCTCCATCCTTATGGGTACAGGGATTGAGAATCTGGCAAGCCCTGCTTTGGGAGGAGTGCCACAAATCTGGGATTCTATTCCAGCCTGTGCCCATGTAATGAGAGATTTGAGCCTGGCTAGAAGCGCAGCTGACCATGCCATCAGAATATTGTAAAATTTGCCAGGGAGTCAACCTTTTGCACAAGCTGCTTTTCAGAGTAACTCAAAGGAGAGACAGAGAACTTCCCCAAGCATACAGAACAGGTTTTATCGTTGTTTTTGTGCCTGCTGGCTAATAAATATTTGCACTTGTGCAGAATTTAGTCTCTGAGACTTGTTTCCATTGTGACATACCACACACATGTATTGAGGTTATCTGGGAGGAAGCAGGGTCTACATCTAATAATTGGAAACTATCAACGTTCACTGTAAAGAGCCAGGCAATTAGCTAGGTCATTTACAACAACCAATTATTGTGCGAAGTCAGTAGAAACTTCTTCCTCCCCTCCCCCTCCCCCAGTATTCCAGGCTTATTCACTGGAATGAAGGAGGGGAAGTGGTTTAAGAGCCACAGCCCTACAACTCTAAGCCACTAGACTCCATCCCGGGGACGGAGACATGGAGATGGGAGTAGCGCTTTGAATCAAATATGAGATGAGATTAAAATTTTAAAATGTATCTGTCTTGGATTTAGGAGCTGGGCAGAGATGTAATTAAGAGACCCCTGTAGCCAATGATAAAAGGAAGTTTGACGTGGAGCAGTTAAGGGTACTGATAGGGAAAGCATAAAATCATTTTGTCTTTATACCCCCAGTGAATTGAGACTCCTCAATAAACCAGCCAAGCCATCATGAAAAGAATTTTGTGTGTTTGGGCTAATGCTTTAATATATACACAATCTGAGGTCTCCAGATCTCATATTCCTCATAATCCTCCAGGAGCAAGATTTCCATTTCCCCCATTAGGAGAATCACTTCTATTTAAGAGGTTGAGCATAGACACATAGAAGTAAGGACTAGGGGCTAGCTCTTCTGATCATCATGGCTGTTCTACTTGCACACAAGCACAGCACATTGCCTTTCTGCGCATCTTCCTCCCACCATAGCTACTATCTCAGAGGGAGACAAAGAATTACCTTTCAAAATAGGTTCAAGGCTAAATCTCCATTAGGCTAATTTATTTTTCCTCAATGGATAATGCAGAGAGAATGAAGAAATAGTTAAAAAAAAAAAAAAAGGTGGCAATGGCTATTGAGATATTCCAAAACATTCAGTTTCAGCTATCATATCTACTGTTTAGCAGCCAGGTTGTGATAAGAAAAGCAACCAGAAAAAACTTTTCCTTTGGCCAACATGCCAAAATTACCAGTTTGTCTAGGGACAAACTAATTGACATATATAGAAAAATAAGTGCTAAAAATGTTCTAATAGGAAAGCATTTGATAGATGAACTTGATGGCTAAGAATTGATAACGTATACACAAGTAAACTTAGGCATTATAATTTACTCAGTGCTCTAAGAAATAAGAATTTTCAATCAGTTACTTTAGATTTCTGTTCAACACGGTGGACTAAGCAGATCCAAGCAGTGTTCTTAACTGTGCTTCAAACACATAAATGTTGCAGAAAAAGAAAATAAGAAAAACATTTAGAAACACTCAAATGAACTTGAAAGCAAGAGAGAAACATCTCCAGGTTATAAAAAATAGAAAGAATTCAAAGACAGAGAGTTTAGCCTGAGTTAACTGTGTAGTAGCATTCATCAGTAACACAGCAGAAAACGCTAACTGGGCTCCAGCATAAACCCAGGAGCTAGGAAGGTGGTGTTCTATCTATGAACAGGAATGGAAATATTCTAACCATGGTAACCTACTAATCGGGAAGGAACCAATCAGCAAGAGGTAAGCTCTAGGCTTAGGGGAAGAAAACCCTTTCTGTGTGAGGGAACAGGATCCAAATCTGAACTACCTGATTAGAAATTCCAGCCAAGAGATTGATGTGAGACATGACCTAAAACCAGTGCAACTGACAGAGATCTGAGAAGACAGGTGGGAAACTATCCTATGGGGATGCCTCCACAATCTAGGCAATGCCCTAAAAGTCCTCAGAATTCTGGAACTTGGCTCACCACCGCCAGGAGGAGATTGTGAAAGTCTTCTTTGGATACACTTGTTCAAGAAAAAGGATCTAGAGATACAGGCATTAGGTGATTGTCCATTGAAAAGAGCTGGCCCGATTTCTGGCAGTGAGCCCGTCAGTGCCCTTGTGCCCAGAGCTTCCAGTCAGCTTTTTATTTACCTCACTCCTGTATAAACACAGCCAGCCAAGGATCACCAGGGTTCTGAGGAAAGAATGAAAGAGAGCAGCACAAACAACAGAAAAAAGGAACACAGAGGAAACACAGATGAGGCAAAGACAGAAACACACGTAAAAATACAAATGATATTCCCAAGAAGATAAGAAAACTATGGTAATTCTGAAAAAAGATCAGGATATTATTTAAAAAAACCCTCAAAAACAACAACAACAGGGCCGGCTCCATGGCAGAGTGGTTAAGTTCGCGT
This sequence comes from Equus asinus, assembly GCF_041296235.1. Taxonomy (NCBI): domain Eukaryota; kingdom Metazoa; phylum Chordata; class Mammalia; order Perissodactyla; family Equidae; genus Equus; species Equus asinus. The sequence continues at coordinate 188,544,056 of NC_091790.1, read as the reverse complement.
GCTCTGCTGCGGCGGCCCAGGGCGCGGACATGGCACCGCTCGTCAGGCCACGTTGAGACGGTGTCCCACATCCCACAACTAGAAGGACATGCAACTAAGATATACAACTGTGTACAGTGGGGGTTTGGGGAGATAAAGCAGAAAAAAAAAAAAAGGAAGATTGGCAACAGTTGTTGGCCCCAGTGCCAATCTTTAAAAACAAACAAACAAACAAAAAAGAACAAAAGAATTCTAGGAAATTCAAAATATTGTAGTTAAAAACAATGAATATTAAGCCAAAATTAAGGAAACCTCCAGAAATTATAAGATGTAGAAAAGTAGAAAATATTTGAGAAAATATAAAATCAGAGAATCAGTTTAGAAGATCCAGGAGAGAGAGAACAGAGAGAATGGTGAGAAGGAAATTATTACTAAAATGATACAAGAAAATTTCCCATAACTAAAACATACATTTTTCTAGATTGACCAGGCCCGCTAAGTGTTCGATAGGACGAATAAAAATCCAAATGATACCAGGGCACACTGTCATGAAATTTTAGAATATTGACAATAAAAAAAAGATTCTAAATACTTCCAGACAGGAAAAAAATCAGGCAACAGACAAATATTCAGGAATCAAAATGGCATCAGACTTGTTAAGATCAACACTGGAATCTCGAAGATAATATAGGCACGCTTTGAGAAGTTTTAGGGAAAATGATTTCCAGCCTAGAATTCCGCACCCAGACAAATATCAATTAAGCACGAGATAAATCCAAGACACTAAAAAATTTTATCTTGTCTGCACCCATGTTCAGGAATCTCCTAGATGATTTTATCCATCAAAATAGAGCTATAAAGAAGGAGGAAAAATGGGATCTAGGAAACAGAGGATTCAAATTTCAGTCCACATGCAAAGGAAATTCCTTTGAATCCTAGGAAGGAAATTCCTAAAATGATTGTGAAGTAAGGATGTAGAACAGCTAGCTGTGAAAGAAACCTAGAAAATTCCAAGAAGTTTCCAGGAAGGATATCTTTAAAGAAAAAAATAAATAAATAACAAACGCCAAATACCAGATGTGTTTGCCTATATTGAAAAGGGTTCAGTGTTAGCATTTATAGTAGAAAACTAAGGAGGTAAAAGAAGTAATTATTAAATCATGAGGGGAGGAGGGAGGAATGCATAGCGTAAAAAATAAAATGTAATCATAGTATATTATGTGATGAGCTAGGAGTGATAGTGGTACAGTTATAATAACACGGGAGCGATGAGGAAGATGACGTCTGTTTCTGCAGTTTCTCTTCTGTCTCATAGATCCATTTGTCTGGTCTTATACCGATACCAAACTGTCTTGAGTATGGTGGCTTTATTAGTCTTAGACATTCTCTGTTAACTTTCTACTGTTGGAGATAAGGATATAACACTTTATATTGTAAGTTAGTCACATTTTCAAATAATATGTTCAATATGTCTTGTGTAATAAATACGCTACAGATGGTCTAAAAATTCTGGGAACCCGGGGAAATAGTGTATTTCTTATACTTTTTTAAGATTAATAATTGGACCCATTGCTTTAAATTTAGAAGTAACTCACTTAAAAGTGTTGTCTGAAGCTTGAAGAAAAGCACAAGGAGCAAAGCTTTTGAAAATATAATCACTTATTATTTAAAATTAAGTTTATGCTATGTTTTCAGACTTTTCAGACATCCTATACAGATCATCAGTCATAACAAATAAAATGGATTTATCTCATACATCAAACAGAAATCTTTCTAACTATATTTAGAAATGTATCTGTATGCTATTTATGAGAGATCTACTTTAAAGTAATTACATGGAAATATTGAAAAATGAATGGTTTAAATGGTTTAGAATGTATTTAGTAAGTAAATAACGATAGAAAGGGGTTGTAGCAATATTACTAGCAGACAAAGTAGAATTTAAGGTGAATTAATGATGAAAAGAATACTCCATCAGGAAGATTTAGAAATCGTGAACTTATATTTATCAAACAACATAGCCTGGAGACATATGACTATTTTTTTTTTTTTGGAGGAAGATTAGTCCTGAGCTAACATCTGCCACCAACCCTCCTCTTTTTGCTGAGGAAGACTGGCCCTGAGCTAACATCGGTGCCCATCTTCCTCCACTTTGTATGTGGGATGCCTGACACAGCATGGCTTGACAAGCAGTATGTACATCCACACCCAGGATCCGAACTGACGAACCCTGGGCAACCGAACTAGAACATGTGAACTTAACCGCTACCCCACGTGGCCGGCCCTGAAACATATGACTAATTTTAACAATAATAATGACTAATTTTATAAGAGGAATTATAGATTCACAAACTTTTTGTGGGAGATATTGACACAGCTCTCTTGGAAATTATAGATTAAGAAACTTTTAAAAATTAGTAAGAATATAAGGGATTTGAACAATACAGTTAAACTAAATCAAAAAACCTTTAAGCAAATGAGAAGTGTTAAAGTAGAAGTGTTCATTTTTGTTTCATTGTATAATCTAGCATAAAGGTACCCATTTTTTAAAAAAATCAAAACATTTGCATTATTCTATTGATGCAAAGTTAATTAGTCAACACTTGCTAGTATCCAGGATTTTTAAATTCTTTTTGTGTATAATTGTCAAAATGCCCTGCAGTTTACTAAAGTAACCTTCTTTTTTTATAGCCCTAACTTTCTGTACCATTTAAATAGCATATTTGCCTCTTTAGTTTAACCAATTCTACTCTTTTTTTTTTATCTTTTCTCTGTTGTTTTTTTCCCCCCAGTCTGCTAATCATTTTCATCTTCTTGGCCTTTCCCTATCAGATGCTTAGAGACTTTATAAATATTTACGCAGTGTTCCTTGTCGTTCTTGATGAAGGAAACACATAGACAGCATTTCCATCTATTCAGCAGCCATTCCCTCTGTGTGCAGACTGGAACTTTGCCTGATCACCGGGATGGTATTTGCTACCAAGCCTTTTATAAATACTAAATGGTGCATTTTTTCACGTTGTGCCCCAAGTGAAGCAAGTTCTCTTTATATACCAGAAGGCCAATCCAAATGACACATGTTTGCTTTATCAACCTCTGTAAAAGTCTAGTGGTAATTTATATTGATTACCTAATAAGAAACTCCATCCCTGGTACAACATGTTCTTTCAGCTGCAGAGCCACACCTGTAGAAAGGCTAACTCACATCTGGTTCCATAAATCTGTTCTTTCTGATCCTCTGGAGAGATATTTTTATGTAAACTATATAGCTACACGTGGAACAGGAAAGACCAAAGCCGATGGCTAAACCTAGTAACCATTTCCACCCCAAGCATTAAGCTCTTACTCCCTTCCTTGACTTTGATGTCTTCCTAGTTGAGAGTCAACTCAATCACTCCTTTTATAAAAGGTGTCTCTCACCAGCTTTATTTATACTTAGATAACCAATTCAAAGTGCTGAGATTGTTGCTTTTAGGGGGTGTTAAGGACTACCTCTGGTCGAGAATATTAGTTTCATCCATTGGTAAGTAGATTCCTCCAATTAATTTTTTATATGAAGATACCTACATTTCCTACCTACATATGGAGATAACAAAGAAGACACCTACATTTCTTCATCCTTATATATTTTTCATCTTTATTGATTCCATTGCATGTAAGGGTCGTATTGTATCTCTACACAAAATCAACTTTAAGCACAAACTATTATAAATCAAACAACTGGTTACCTTGAAAGCAACTCATTTGTAGTTACTATTTGAATTAAATTTATCTCTTTTCCCCCCTTTAAAGTGATTTATCAGTCAAAGCACAACAACATTAAGGAAGTAACCTTGATAGAAAGGACAATAACAAGCCTTATGAGGGAAAGTTACGAAGTCACAAATTCAAACAACGTTAGAGCTAGGAGACACTACATCTAGTCCAACCTCTTCATTACAGGAACTGATGCCCCAGAAGGTTGAGTCACCTGCCTGATGTCATCAAGTTGCTCAAAGGCAGAAACTGAATTAAACGGATTCTTCCTGCTATTATCTGCTGCTAACTCCTATTTCAAGGAAAGTTTGGAAGTTTAGTATGTGGAAGGCTATTATTGAGATGATTTCTATAAAGTGAACCTCTCCATAGTTTATATTTTAGTAATAGACATTTTTCATGAACTGCGGTGTTTTTAAACTGGCCAAAACCTATAAATTTGAAGATTCTAAGGAACATGGATCAGATCTTCTTTTTTGCCTTTGTTAATGTCACAGCTCTTACAGGTAGCTACGATATGATACAACTTAAGAGCAGTTCAACAACCAGATAAACCCTTTCACTCTAACGCTTCTGCCTAAAACTGTAGAATGGGACTGGAAAGTGCTGCTGGTTAGCATCATCTGTTTGGGATGAGCAGCCTCAGTGACAGCAGGAATAGAGTTCCAGCATCTGGCATCAGGGGGGAACAGACTGAGGAATCTGCAAATAGTCTCAAGGGAAACAAACCAGAGATCAGAGGAGGACTAGGGTATTTTAGGTGGACAGTCCTCTGGGTTGCTCACCCAGTAAGCACATGTTCAAGTAAAGAGTTTGCTTACACAATTTTCAACCGTGTATTAGATTTCCATCAAAATATCCATAAAATATATATTCAACTTTACTGTATAAAACATTATTCTGTTTTAAAGGGCATAAAAAATAAAGGACATTAGGCAAAAACTAAGCTGATCCAAATAAAAGCATGGAATTTTGTCAATAATAATATATCAATATTGTTTCTTTAGTTGTGACAAATGTGCATAGTAATGTTAACCATAGAGGAAATTGGGTGTGGGTATATGAGAACTCTTTAATATTCTTGCAAGTCTTCTATAAATCTAAAAACTATTCTAAAATAAAATTTTGTGTAAAAAATAATAAAAATAAACAACTGGGCCCACCCATTTGATTGTTTGTGCGAGCTTAGCCCCAAGCACACTTGCTGGGATCAAACGTGCTTTTCTTCTACTCTTCCTCTTAGGTTCCTAGAGCATTTTTAAACTTTTATATATTTGACTATAGATATTATAATCACAGACATTACAAAGCATAGCACTTTCACATGTGTGATCTCGTGTTACAAATTTAAATGCTGATGAAAGAAAATTTTAGTGAATCTGAACGTGACAAGACTCTAAGATCTGCAGTTGTTCACTATGTGCTTTGGTTTCAGGTAAAGCTTATAAAAAACTTTTCTGACTACATCAGACAAATGCTCAAATTGGATGGTAATCTGTCTTAACCATCCTTTTTCAGCACCTTGGGGTTTCAGATTGGCTCCAAACAGGATGATTGTCAATATTGCTTGTAAAGATGAGTATGGAGAGGAATATGCTTGCCCCAGAAGCCTAACAAAAGGAAAAAAGGAAGAGTTTAAACTGGGGTTGAGGCAGCCCCAGAAGAAGGAGCCAGCCGAAGCTGTCGTGCATGGAATTTTTGGAAACTTCAAATTCCAGACTTTGAATCTAGAGTTTCCTTCATGAATAGATGACTTACATCTTCCCCAGAAACCAACCAGCAAAAGTCTTCATGTTTCAAAGGAAAAAGAAAAGAAAACCATGTCTTAAAGACACTTTTGCACCTGAAGTGCCTTTTATATTAAAGATCTCATCGCTCCCTACCTGGGTGTTATAGAGAAGCGAAACTGTTACTGTCCGTTTGTAATTAGGAAGCTTGAGGCACAAGGAGTCTGTTCAAAGTCACGCAGGTTACCAGCTGTGGACATGAGGCAAGAACTGGGGCTACTTTTCTATGAGACTGCCACCTGGAACCTGAGGCCCCCACAAAATACAAGAGCCAAAATATCAAAACTTAAACCTCAATGCAAACACTCTCGGGAAAAAGAATTAGCAAGCTAGAAACTACTCCCAATGGAAAGAGTAATTGTTTTATTTTAACAGCATATCTAAGAGCAGAAATATGGAAAGTGTGAAAGTTAAAAAAAACCTCTCCTACACTTCCTATTTCCTATTTACTCAAACACAGGTGGGCCAACAGTTCCAGGCTGGCTGATATAATCGCTCTATCCAGTTTTGCTGCAATAGAGAGCTTGTCGAGTAGATATTTCCATTTCACCATTGCCATAACTATATACGTACCCTGCAGAATGTGGTCGAAGTATTTTGATTTTTACTTTGTTATTATCAATCTTTTTTAAAAGATACATTTGAGCAAGAAAGACATAAGGCCATCATGGCTAAAGCTTGCGGCTGCCCAACAGCAATAGAACATTTCCAACTGTATAAATCTCAACAGGAGAAGAAACAAAAAATAGGAGAAGGGGGGAGAAGGAAGGAGAAGAGAAGAGAAGGATGGAGAAAAAGAAGGAGTGGGGGAGGAGGGATAGGAAGGAAAGAAGGAAGGAGAGAACTTTACCAGAATCCTTATTGCCTTCCATAAAGTATGTTCTTTCACTGCTTTTTCCCTCCCTCATTAATTTTTAGGGTGCTTGAAAAAAGGAGAGAAAGAAAATTATGTTCCCAATTCTAAAATAAGTAAATAAATAAACAAAAAGGACAAGAACAACTTTTTCCAGCTGATACAGTGCTATACTGTCAAGTATTTCAGATATCTATGGATTGGTTTCCAGTAATTTGCAAGAGGAAAATGTCCTGCCTTTCTCATTTTAGAGTCAAGAAGGAGCTTCAGGCCTTCCTTGCATGACCCTGATTGATAATTGAAGTGATTTTTCAGAATGACTGTGAGTTGCAGATGATTGAATCATAAAAGAACAACATCTGAAAGGGATTTAAGTCAATGTTTATTCTTTTTGCCTCAAAGTTCATTTCTACTTATGTTAAACCTTTAGCAACCGTTGGTAGGCCTTTGGCATATATTACTTTAGAGTATAAAACAATCCGGATTACTGAAGCCATAATGGAAGCAGCGCACAGGTAGCTTTGACTCTCATTTTCTTTCTATTTTTTAGGCCATATATTTTCAACTTTAAGTGTACACATGTACACATACGGGAGACGCTTCCTGTAAGATCCCAGAAACATATGCCAAACACGTCTACATGATAGTTTTAGGCACGGCTGCTTACATGGTGTAGAGATTGTTCTAGTCTCTGAGCAGAGGTGCTGACGTGGTGGACAGTCCAGCAAGGGAGCATCTGAGACGCAAAGCAGCTTATAACATTTGGTGGTGGTGGTTGTGCATGCGTGTGTGTGTGTGTGTTCAGCTCAGTCTCAGAAATGCAAGGAGTCTGTCCTGTGTGTACTAAGGCAGACAAATGTGGGTTCCCTGATGCAGTCACGATTGTACAGAAACCAAGGGAGGGAAGAGAGAAGAGGACCTCAAGTGCAGAGACAAGAGCGAGAGCTGAGTAGAGGCACGAGAAGAACTGAAGAGAGGAGAGGGGAAAACAGAAACTCACACTGACAGAAGTACATAAAGCTTCTTGGAGTGGGAATAAAAGGAAGAATGAGAACATAAAAGTTTTGTTTTTTTTAAAAAAAAGAAAGGTACAGAAACAGAGGGAGTGGCTGCTATGAGACATCGGGAGGGCAGAGAACTACGCTGTGGGTAGGATGACCATCCGTCCATTTGCCCAGAACAGTCCCCATTTAGGGCTGTTAATTTAGGGAAATTTTTAATAGCTCCTCTTTTTGCTCTCAAAAGTGTCCTGGTTTGGATAATAAATGATAGAGTCACTCTCTCTATAGACCACCTCCAACCTAACGCTGAGAGTAGCCATAAGCAGGACCAAACACAGGACGTGGACACCCAGAAGGGCTTTAAGAAAGGGCAGAGGGAAACAGTGACTGAAGAAAAAGGGGAAAAGGAGACAAGGTACAATGGGGGGCAATTTGTAACCAGCCAGGCCAAACACAGATAAAGTTAGGAGGGCCAGTGAGGGGGAAAGTGTATGAAAATGGAAGGATGGATGGAGAAGAGACAGAAGAAAACAAAGACAAGAGACAAATGATTCAGAGCACAACCACGTGAAGGCTTCTAATATTTCCCCCACATGTGGGGATTAGTGGCTGTGATCAGCACGTATAAAAATGACTGAAAATGGCCATCCTTAGTTTCCACCATGCAGAGGCAAGCACAAAATCCCATTGGTTGCTGCCTCCCCAGCGGGCTGCTCCAAAGCTACTCACCTCCTCCTTACACTCTGCCTCTCAGACTTGCAGGCAGCCTTGGCCAAGCCTTCCCACCAAGCCCCCTCCCCCGCTTCTGATGGCTGCATACCAGACCGCCTGCCACCGTGGTTTCACAGGCTTCCACAGATAGGCCACAGAATGCGAAGCTGCACTTCAGTGCGTCATTTCAGAGACCTCTTTTGACTTTTTACTGGATCAGAATTTTGTAATGAAAGGCAGAAAGTAAATGTCAAGGGCAAGTTCAAAAGGCCAAGTGATTTCTAGCTAAGCATTCTCTAGACCCATTGGGAGAAGGATGACCACTAGCAACAGGGTCGTTGGTACTTAGAGTGTCAGAAAATATGCCATATGAATTTCTAACCACCATTTTGAATTGCAGCATATTATGGGTTCAATTGCATCTCCCTCAAAATTCTTATATTGAAGTCCTAACCTCCAGTAATTCAGAATGTGATCTTATTTGGAGACAGGGTCTTTACAGAGGTAATCAAATTAAAATGAGGTCATTAGAATGGGCCTAATTCAATATGACTGGCATCTTTATAAGAAAAGGAAATTTAGATACAGACACACATACAAAAAGAATGCTATGTGAGCATGAAGACAGCCATCTACAAGCCAAGGGGAGAGGCCTGGAAAAGACCCTTCCCTTATAGCCCTCAGAAGGGACTAATCCTGCCAACACCTTGACCTTGGACTTCTAGCTTCCAGAAGTGTGAGACAATAAATTTCTGTTTTTACCCACTTGGTGGTACTTTGTTACAGCAGCCCTAGGAAACTCATATCCCAGATGCAGTCTGGTCAAAGATGAGAGTTAAAAGAAGTTGACCAGACTTCTATAGTTTTTTCATTTCCCTGAGAAGACTAAGTAATGCTACTTTGAGTTATCTGAAAGAGCGGATGCTCCCTACAGCAAGATGGTACTGGCTGACACTGAATAAATAATTTCAACTGCTCATGCCTCAGTTTCTCCCTCCAGGAAGTTGGTTAGAGGGCATGTGTTCTGAAATCCCCACTGTGACTGCTTGTTAAGGCAAAGAGTGATCACATGAATATTCTGAGTTTGGGACAGGAAGGTCAAACTTAAGTGTGGAGCCTTACTAATGAATACTGTGTTTGAGAACAGCTGGCAAGGCGAGTGGACTGTAACTCCTTTAGTCAACCACTGCAGAGAGATAGACAATTCCCCCCCTGACCTCACAGAATCAGCTCTGCCTTGGTGTTTTGAGTATCTAGTTTGACATAATCAAACACCAAAACAGCTTGATGTATTTGGACAAAGAGTTTAATCCTTCAGCACATAATTCTAGAACATCTCCGATTGAGTTGGGGAGAAAGGGTGTAACCTCCTTCTTAAACAATCTCTGCCACCAGGAAAGGAGAACACAAAAGTTCTTCTGAAGCCTTCTTCTTCTTCTTTTTAACTAGGGTAGGCCTAGATTCTCCTCCTGTCTGAGTCTCAGTTGAATAATTTCTCAAGTCGGTAGTGAAAGAAATGGTGTTTAGCCCTGCTTCCTTATATGGCAGGGAATGACATTGTGCTTGTCTATTTGAACTGCACTGTGGCTCTCTGACAAGTTATAATGATTGGTTATGGAAACCTCCTGCTCTGGTTTCCATCGCCTTCCTGAGGAAAGACACAGAACAGACAGCAGTAGAGAAATGGAAAGAGAATGGAGTCAGGGAGTGGCATTGAATCCAGCTCTGCCATTTGCCGGGTGTGTGACTTTGGGCAATTATTTAATTTACTTGACTGCCCTGAGGTCGTCATCTTCAACTAGAACAGTGCCTGTCACATAGCAAGTATGCCAGCAAGGTAGTTGAATGAGCTGGCTTATCTTCTCCACCATCTCTAACCTATGAGGGCTCGGAACAACTATCAATCCATTTCTAGGGGCTCTCCCTCCCAAGTTCAGTACTTTTTCTCTGGATAAATCTCAATCATCTCTCTCTCTCCTCTCTCCCTTCTCTCTTCTCCTCTTCTGCCCTCTCCCCTCTCTTCTTCTGCCCTTTCTCCCTTTCTCATTCCGGGTCTAAGACACTGAACACCTACAAAACAATCCAGCCTCAGGAATAATAAAACCCTTTAGCCATACTACAGCCTATTTAGAATGTTAAAGGCAGCACAGATGCAATGGTAAGGGCACAGGAGAAAACTGTGGTTGAAAGGGATGGTGGAGGTTTTCTGCTTCTGCAGAGCAGAGTGGTCCCAGCTCCAGAGAGAGACAGATGTAGTTAGAAATTCCTTATGCAACCCTGAAATAGAGTTTCCTATGACTGGGAACCATTGGCCCTGGTCCTACCTCCTGGAGAACCTAACGTGAAGGAAGCTGGTTCCTTTCACTCCATCTACATGATGGCCATGGAGTAGGCAACTTGAGAGAGTGTGTGGCTAAGGGCGTAGGGACTAAGGGAACGCCATCCTACAGAGCGCCTCCACAGGAAGTCACAGCTGATGGCCAGTGATTTTTAATTCAGTGCCTATCACGTGCAAAGCAGTTTAGAGATATTTTTTCCTAATCCTATGACAACCACAAAATGGAGGAATAATTATCTCCGTTTTATACGTGAAGAAATGGGCTAGAAAATGGTAAACTTGAGATTCAAACTCAAGTCCTCCTGATTCCAAAGTTTGTTCTCAAATAGTTCACACCTCCAGAGCTGCAGACAAAACAGGAGTCTCCAGCGACTGGAATAATTAGCAACAGGCTGCACAGTGTGGTGGCTGAGCATGTGGACTATGGAGCCAGACTGTCCAGATCTGAATCCTGGCTCTGCCACTTACTAGCTGTGTGATCTCAGATGTGTCACTTAACCTAATGGTAACTCTGTTTCCTCATCGGTAAAGTTGGTTGTTATGAAGATTATTTATTTTATTATCACATAGATCTCTATATGCTACTTAGCATGTGCCGGACACTGTTCTAAGCACTCGGTAATGAGATAATTAGAGAGGAATCCATGAGCTCAAATATGAACACCAGCTTCAGCTTTCTGATCAAGAAGAAATCCTGGACATTTATTCCTTTCCTGATTTAACTCACATATTAAGCACGTACTACATGTGGGGCAAGGCACTTTGTTAGGCTCAAGTCACAGAACTGAAAACCTCACAGGTCCCTGTTTTCCTGGTGCTTATGTTCTAGGAGCATAAGAAATAAACACATAAATATGCAATCATAAGCACACATTTTGAATACGCATGCAACTAATTTCAGAGGCCGTGTAGAGGCTAATTCGACCAACTTGATATGTTTGGGTCAGTGGTGTGCTAGCAAATGTTTGACAACAAGCTTTGGGGGTATGTGAGGGGAGGGCAGGGGAGTCTGATTTGCAGCATTTGCTGATTTCTGTGGTGTAAATACTCCCATCATGGCTGATCTCAGGCTCCCAACTGACATCAGTGAATGAAGAATTGGAAGAGAAACTGTTGCACAGCATTATACAGTATTTCCATCATGCAGATATAATAGATGTAACTAACCTCAAGAGCACAGGTAATAGTAAAACATAGTAAAACAATTAGGAAGGGATGAGTTTTGAGTCTTTATTACCTTGGTTTTTAATAAATTTATTTAATTGTAAGCTAATATAATTTAATTTTAATAATGGCCATGTTTAACAACTCGTTCTCAAAATCCTGAAAATTTAACAATTGCCTTTTGAGAGCCAGTAGGAGCTGGTTCACACACACTGCTGTTGAGCGTGCATGGAAAAGGGGGACAGTGTCGGGGGGAAAGGGAGACTGAGTCAGGGTGTTGTCATTAACGCAGATGTGGGTCCTAACTTAATTCCTTTTCAGCTGCTCCTCTCCAGCAAGCCCTGCTTTCATGTATACAATGGAAGCACCGCTCTGTAAACTAAACAGCATCGGTACAAATATAGTAACAATTCTAGCATTCTTATTGGACTAGGTCGTTCAGCAGAGATACTTTTAGCTCTCTAATCCTTAGTGAATATAATTGATGTGCTTGGTGTCTGAATATGGTAGACTCTTCTGCGCAATACAGAGGATACAACTCCTGACTGTTGAGTAAGGGAAGACCCTAGAGATGGATTTTCTGTCCCTCTACAAAAAGCAAGTGATTCCCCCGTCCATGCTCCCCAGGTCTGTTGTCTTATAGGGCTCACATGCTTCTGGAAGGGCCGCCCAGGGAAGCATCCAAGCCAGAGGCTGCGATGGCCTCAGCCTCAGAGGAAATGTGGGGTGAGGGCAGAGGAAGATTCTCCCGTCTTCCCGCGCAGGATTTGTACATTCCTTCCCACAAAGCGGAGGACAGAGAAAACATCTTTTGTTTTTCCTGGTAAGTTAGATAGCTAAAGTAACCAATCTTCAAAACATCCTAAGGACAGAAATACTTACAGAGAAAAATTCTCCTCACTTCACCCCTCCCCCCGAGCCCGAATTTCACTTCGTAATGGTGGCTGGAACAGGAAGTGGAAATACCATGAGAAATTTTATTCTTGCCACATTTATAATGCTTTACCAGAGCAAACTCTGGAAATCTCATCAGAAAGGTTGACCTTACAGGGTTGATAGCTTTGTGCCCAAACCCAGAGTATGGGAAGCTGAAGGAATTTTCAGATAAGCATTCTAGCTCTTCTGGAGAGACTCTTCGGCAAAACTGATTATTTGGAGGATACGGCTGTAATTTTTAGAAAGAAATCTAAACAGCTAGGCTTCTGAGGAATAAGTAACTCCATACATTTACTATAAATTATTTTAAGCAGTACAGAAGTGTTTCTGAGTGTCAAGGTGTTTTAGCAGAATCACCAGGGAGTTTTTACAGACTTACAGACGCTGGACCCACTCTAGACCCACTGAATCAGAATCTCCAGGGATGGGTCTCAGGGATGTCTGTTTGCAAAAAGCCCTACAGTTGATTCTGTTTAAGACACTGATTAGGATCTACTGGAATTTCGGCAAATTGGGCTGCATTGTATAATCCAAATCTGTGAACTTTTAAAACGGCACACTCTCTCTTGCTATCAGGAGAAGCAATCTCATAAAGTGAACAAGTTAACACCCTGGGACTTAGGAGCTGTGTGCTCTGGGACCACCTTTGTCACTAATTCACTCGGTGACCTCAGTCAAGTCACTTGGTTTGTTCTTTCATTCAATAGGTATTTACTGGGCTTCTGTGATGTGGCAGGCACTGGGTATACAATATGAGAAAAATAGATGTTTCCTGCCTTCATGAGTCTTACTGACATTAATCAAAGAAACGTACAAATACCTGTATAATTTTATTTAGCGTGGCCAGGCTTTTGTTTCTTATCCAGGAAATGAAAAGTAGATCACAGGTTCATTTTTTAAAAGAATTTCTTCTTAAGATCCCAAATTTCTTGCCACAAACTTCCCACACACAATATAATTGTATGTTTTAGGTCCACTGATTGAGAAAACACAATACCAAAAGCTACTATGAATTCAACAACTATTTTAAATAAATTAACATTTTATCATCATAATGCATCTATTTAATTAGAAAAAGAGTACCATGTATTGTGTAAGATGTATTATGTACTCAGTTTGCCAAAAACATTTGCTGCATATATGGATTTGTTTACCTCTTACAATAACTTTGTGGCCTCCCTGGGATCCAAGGTACAGAGGTTAGGAACCTACAGACTATATCAATGATGAGAAATACATGGTACTTGAGTACCAATGGCCCTTTTCTTCCACAACGGACATCAGTATCAATGATAGCATTTTGTGCCCCCATTGAGGTCTTAGACTCAGCCTCAGAATCCTTCTCAACACAGTGTTCCAGATGGTCACTACCAATTGTTTGGAGCTGGCAAATAGATGAAAAATTATTTGCATTCCATGAGCTAAATGACCCCTAAGGCTCTGCCAGCTTAAAAAATCTATGAATCTATGTATTCAGTTCTGCTGCCTTGAGAGCCTTCTCCTCTGCTCTCCTCTTCAAATATTTGAAGACATTCATGTGGCCCCTACATTTTCTTTGCTTTGGAATAAACAGCTCCAGATCCCTTATCTGTTGCTCATATTCTGTTCTTCGGCCTCCCCCTGGCCTTTGACCCTCATCCCTGGAAGCATATTTGTCAATGCCTCTCTGCAGAACTAACCCAGAAGAGAGCACGTTCTTTTATTACTCCCCTTGACAGGCATCGAGACAGGTGTTCAGCGAATGAAAGATTACATTGCAAACATTGCTGAGAACTGAAACATCCACTGATTAAGAGTACACCAGCTTTTATGCAGTAAGCTTATTAAGTGTTGTGATTTACATCGAGATAGAGTTTTTATTTATTAAATTTATTAAATAATTATTTATTGACTTTTAAAGATTGCCTTAGTTTGGGGGGAGCCATATTATACCTATGACTCGTATGAAGCTTCTTGCCAAGAAAACACTCGAGTGTTTTTCTTTAGAATCTTTCTAAAATGGATAATTCTTATCTTTTCAATGATCAGTGGTGCAAGCTTCCAGGCTCACCTCCCTCAAGCTGGGTTCATCAGGCCGTGCCCAAGTGGACACCAAGATCTACATGACCCTGACATTAGGGGTTTGCTTCTCTAAGAATTCAGTTATATGAAAATTCAAATTATATTCATGGACAGCTGTTGGACATTTCAGCTAATCTGCCTTCCATGCCTAACTTTCTCTTCTAACTAAAATTAACCACTGGGCTTTATTTACTTTTTTGCCTAGGGATCTGCTGCCAGACTCACTGGTAATTCATACATAGGTGTGCCAGTAACCTTTGATGTCTCCTCCTGCTAAGATTAGCTGAACCAATCATACCTCCTCTCTCAGAATTTGATCAGGAAGCACAGAAGGAACTTGTCAGTCTACAGAGGAACAGAAAGAAGCAGCCACCTGTGCTGCAGCTGAGTTACATTAATGCATTGATGGCAGCACATGGACCTCTGTGAGATCCTTTGACCCACCTTGATTCCAACCCCATCCTGTTTGGACCCTGGTTCTAACTTGGCTTCTGTTCTTGGATTTCCTTGTGATTCCATCCCTTTTTTATTCCACATGTATCTTATAATCCTGTCCCTTCACTTGAGCTACTGAAGCTTATTAACATAAGGCTCTATTTTTTCCGAGCACTGTGCCAAGTGCTCTCACAATATGTCACCATACCTGTCTTTATACTGCCTTGCTAAGCAAGCTCTTGGTTTTTAAACCTGTGCCTGACTTCTGATTTTTGCTGTTTCTCTTTTACTTACCTGGCTGTAATTCACGTGTTAGCCTATTGTAGTTTATACCCATTCTGGCTTAGACCCTCCGGACCCCAGTGGAACTAACGTCTTTGATGCTTCTGGCCCTTGGGCCCCTTAGGCCCTTTGCCCTGGTACTGCCCATCATTAGTACACAGGTGAAATCTGCCTACTTCCCCAGCTTGAGACAAGCGAGAGGGGATGTTACGTGTGGGTGTAAAAGGAACTGATTATATATTCCTACTTAATAGGTCCCTCTTCAAGTGAGATGATTTCCTTGCAGTCAAGTGCTTTCATCCTCATATTTACTAAACAACGCCAGAAGCCTCAGGAAACAATTAAAAAGCAATTTATCCTCAAGTTATCCATCCATCATTGATTTTTTTTTAAGAAAGAAAAGCCATGTACTAAAATGAGTACTTACTAAGAACACTCAATTCACTTAAAATATCCAAAAAAAAATATATATATATATATATTTATTTTCCTTCAACTATTCCCTTCCTGCTGCTTAGCAATCATTTTATTAAGCTCTCCGTGCTCTCTTAGTTTATGCTTAATAGCAGCCATTCCTAACTTGAGCCCCTACAAGCTCCCCGTAGAAAACTGCCTCTCTAGAGACGATCACCTTTTCCTTGAAAAGGAGGCATTATGAAGTTTTCTCCTTCTACGTATCTGCATATTTACACCATCCTTTCTTCCTTCCAAAGAATCTGGGAAACAAGAAAGGACACCTCCACTCATGTTCTGATCCTGTCCGCCCTTGTCTCCAATGGGAATCAAGACTTGACCTCACTCCCCATCCCACCTCCCCCAGCTTAAGGGCTCCTCAAAGGTTTCTCATCTGCCAGTCACAAAGGATACATTCACAAAGGACCTGAAGGGTTTATTTCGAGTTTTTATCAGGTTCTCAAAGGTGTCCACAACAACAACAGCACAGGGAAGAACAACTGACAGGGCCAACCCATCACCTCTTCCGCACAGCCCACAGTCATCCTCTCCTTCTTGCCCTCCTCTCACATCACTCGCCCACCACCAGCCAGTCATGAGTTTGGGGGTGAAAATCAGGGTGGCTCTTGACCACAGAAATTGCTTTAACATCTACTCTGTTTGCTCTAACTTTTCTCCTTCTGGCTAAAAACATGCAGAGGCTTTCCCCTGTCTCAAACATATCTAGGCTTGACCCTTCTGCTGTTCTCTGGGTCTCATCCTAGAGCTGGGTCACTGTGAATTGTTGATACTGGATCAGGAAGACCTCATGTTTGGCTTGGGGATGCAGGAGCTAGGGAAGCAGGTAGAGGTGGAGAACGGGGGGTAGGGAATTTAGCGATGCCACCAGGGGTCGGTTACAGGAGAGCTAGCTGGGGATACTAAAGACTGAGGCAAACAGAGGTGAGAGGCCGGATACATGGAGCGGTCTGGTCTCAATACCAACAGGAACCACAGCCAGGTGCTCCTGATTACCTCACCCTCCCTACGAGGCCCAGGCTTGACATGCTGGGATTAGTTCCATGCTTTTGGCTGGAGGCAGAGAAGCTGCCTCATTTACTAAGGCCTTTCTGTTGTCAGCACCTTGTCATTGGTCTTCTGCTCAACTGGATCTTCAGATTTCCTGGTTCCTGGATATGGCCTCACACCACTAACAACTTGTCTTATTCTGCCTCCTGATACAGGTGTCCTCCTGGCCTCTGTTCATCAAAACCAAAATTTAGACAACATTGGGGTAGACCAGTATTCCCTGGATCCTGAGCTCAGGATTCCAGAAAGAACTAGGATCCAGAAGGTACCACTCAAGGGTCCTCAAATATGAGGGAGGAGCAGATAATTAAGGATACTAGGTAAGAAGTGGAGGATACCAGCCAAGATGAGCATAATGTCCAGAGGGCTCAAATAGCAGGCAGTTTGGAGTATAGGGTCTACAGAGAAGAGGGGCAAACAGCCTCATCTCATTTGGACACCTTAACCACTACGGGAGGTAGGAGAAGCGTAAGAATGCCCATTCCACAGATGAGGTCAAAGAGTTGAGGACTTCCTCAAAGGTCTGGCTGTTTAAATAGAGGAACCAGTGCTGGGACTGAGCTCTCATAGTGGGGCTCCCGAGTGAAGCCTTAGCTGCAAGCATCTCTTTAAATTACTCAACTACTCAGAACCTATGGGCATCTCTCCAGTAACAAACTTGGATTAGTGGATTAGCTGGACAGATGAAGGACTTTTGGTAAGGGGTTCTATTTTCAGGCTTTGAGAGAATTTACCCAGAAAACTCTTTTTCAAAGTCTGAAAATTCTTTGGCAGCATCTTTCTAACCTCCTCCTTAGTCCTACCATGCTATTCGCATACCACTTTGTCAGCATTTTCCCCTGCCACCCCCACTCCCACCCAATGGCCTCACCCCACCACGTTTCTGAGACATGTGATAGACTGCAGGCAGAACTCGGGGACTAGCTAATCCCTTGTCATGTCCATCTCTAAGTCACTCTTTTGTCTTGCTAGAAAGAATAACTAGTAACCATGCTACCAGGAAAATGACAACTGGAGAGAGCTACATGTGTTTTTAAGAAAAGGCCTTGTGAGGTGCATTTTACTCATCAGAACAGAGAACACCCAGGCAGGATTCTGGAACCTTCTGTGACTGGACCCAGCATCAACCTATTCTATCCAACCGAGAGCAGGAGTTCCTCAGGCCAGTCACAGGAGTCAATCAGCCTTGTCAGAATTGTTAATAGCCTGCGAGGGCCTGCTTTTACATATCTCATTTAAATCCGTTAAGCTGAGGTCCAAACCTGGTTCTCCTTCTCTGAACCATAATGCAAGAATTGTGTATTCTTTTAAAGCAATCTTTATTTGCTTTAAAATGCCTTATTTGCTTTAAAATTTGCTTATATGATCTAAATTTTTAAATTGCACATTCTATTGGCTTTGAACAATGGAAACAACCCAGCAAGTTACCAATGGATCAATCCATTGTGCCTTCCTTATGAGTGCAGAGACCAACTTTTTATTAGTGACTTTTTGCTCCGGACTTTTGCCATTGTATTTCTCTTTATGAACTGCTTTGAGTGAAACGAAAGTTCTTGTGGGGCAGTTTCCTTGTGCTCCATTTGCCCCCCTGTTTGGAGAGATGTGTTCCAGCTACTATTCAATAGGAGGAAGGTAGCACAAAGAGCTGCCTCAAGTTCAACATAAAGTAAAATATCCAGTCCCCTTGCTCCATCACCACAGAGAGTAGAACACTTAAAGCATTATTTGGAAAAATGTGTTTCTGTGGTTATCGGGGGGTGGGGAGCACACGAGGAGGAGAGGAGAGAGGGGTGGGAGCAAAGTTCGAACCTTCAGGGGTTTGGAGATGTTGGTTTCAAACTGGAATTTATCCTCAAATCCCAAGATTATAGATTTCCTTCCAAACTGCATTCCCAACATGGTTTAGAGAACGGTTGAAAAAGAAATTGCTCTCCATATTTTGATTGACATTAAAAACACTGTGAAAATAGTTTGGAACTTGATCTCTTCGAAGGAAGGACAATAATCAAACTATGGCTTTCGCCTGCAGCCTTTCTCTCACACTTACTCAGAACTGTTCCAGGAAAAGAAATTCACAGGGAATTCTGTTCTCATATATCACTGCTAGAAGGCGAGAGAGGCATTCTCAAGAATATTATCCCCAAATTTCTAAATACAAAGACAAAAGATTATTTAATGAATCCCAACACAGAACTCACTCCATGGAATAAAATCAAGTTGAGTCAGTCATTTGGAGCTGGAAACCTTTAATATCCGAGATTATGAAAAAATGATCAGATTTGCCCTTCTTGCCACATTCCACCTAGTCTTCTCTTATAGTCTAGCCATACATGTCTGGTTTCGCCAAACACATTAGAAGGATTTGCTATCTCAGTTTACAAGTCCGTCTGCATAGCCCTGTTAACAGAAGAGATCTATGAATACCAAGTACTTTGTTCTCATCTACTTTTTTTGACCATGTATTGCACCGCACTAAAATTCCCCCGCCCTTTACAATCAGCTCTTTCTAAAAGGAATTCCAGGCTACTACCAACTAGCTGCCTTGTCCTACTGTTTAAGATGCCCAAATATGTCCGACTAACTTGAAATAAAAGCCTGTTTCCTCCCTTTCTGGAACACGCTTCCAACCTACATCTTCTCTAATTCTCTAGTCACACTCAAGTACATTTTTCAAACAGAAAATGAGATTTCTTAAAAAACAGTTTGGTAGGTTGTTAAATTTGGTTTCTAAATACACACCCACTAGCACATGCATTCTCTCATTATTAGGCTTTATAGGAAACAGATCATGGTAGGCATCTTCTGTCTTAGCAAATATCAAACCAGTTATATTCACCCAATCAGAGCTAAATGCCGATGCTCTTTCCACCTTTGACTTTATTTCCTTGCAGCTCTAGAAGTCTAGTCTTAAATACTGGTAGCAGAATAAAATGTAAATGCTTTTGGTTAAAAATCATCATCTTTATGGCTTCTCATCAACCTGAAACTTATTGTTGTTTTTACAGCAAAACCTTCTTAAATCTCTGATAATAAAAGATGCAGGAGAGATCGCTGGTGTGAGCAGACTGGCACAGCACGCCTACTGACACTGGCCTGTACCGCCCAGGTATGATCCCCATTGCGCTCCTAAACAAAAGGCGATCCTGATCAGAGTCACCGGTACTCCCTGAATATAAGCCTCTCTGTGATCTCTCCTCTCGTCCCGACTCTAAGAACAAAACTTGAAATCTCATCCTGTTTGTCTTCCGGGAACATCTGCAGGGCAGCGAAGCCCAGTCTGGCTCTGAGCATTTGCATGGTTTAGTGGCTTT
Source organism: Equus asinus (assembly GCF_041296235.1). Classification (NCBI taxonomy): domain Eukaryota; kingdom Metazoa; phylum Chordata; class Mammalia; order Perissodactyla; family Equidae; genus Equus; species Equus asinus. The sequence goes on along the minus strand of NC_091790.1, from coordinate 188,523,921 downwards.
TACAATCTTGCATCTCCAGCTACCCTGGCCAGGAATGTTGACTGGAACCCAGAGAAAGTCCCCATACTCTGCGGAAGCGGTGAAAAGAAAACCCTCTGTGCCTTACCTCGTAGGCTGTAACTTCGTCCCCGGGACTAAGTCAGAAAGGAAGGACTGATTTCTTTAAGCAGGAGCACAGCAAGAGGGCAGGCAGGCAGGCAGCCTAATACACACTGCTCTATTCAATAAAACTCCAGACCGCCCTTCCTTAGCCCCTCCCAGAAGTCCATGCTAAGTGAACACATATCTCCTATGTTTACAGTCGGCCTTCGGTGGTATGCATTGTCCTGTCGTTTTTCTAATAGGCAGCCAATGACGACACCCCGGCCGAGGTGGATGCAGCCTGCCTGTGGAGATGCCTGTCATTCCCTAGGCATGCTCAGGAAGTCACTCATCAGAAAAACCAAGACCTAAAAAGCTCTGAAACTGCGTGCAGGCTGCCAAAACCAGCCTGCTACATGCCCTTTTTTGGTTATCCTTAGCAGGGCCTCTGGAAGTGAATCCATTGTCAGGAACAATCATAAGAAATGTTAATCTTGGAGCAAGGGGCTGTCTTGTAGAACACAAATGGAACTTTAAAAAGAAAGCACCGTTTATGAAACTAAAAGTTAACAGTGCGTAAGTTTATTGGGGTGGGGGAGGGGAAGGTTTTTTAACTGAGGGAGCCTTAATAGTGTATTTCTTTTAAAAGTAGCTGTAGATACAAAATAAAATTAAATTATTATGTAATTTTAAAGCCCGAAATGGCCAGGACCCAGGTCTGGTGTACGTTGTAACCTGAAAGAGGCACAGCCTCTTAAAATATGTCTCCACGTGTTATAAAAACAACCCACAAAAAAAAGCTTAGGTCTTTTTTAGAAGGTTAACATTCTCCAGAATAAGCATAGGGCCAGAAATCCAGCTGGGCAGGGTCCTACGGGTCTCGTATCCTCGTTGGTTTTCTATGTCCCCTCCCTCTCTCTCTCCTCTTTATTTCTTCAGATTTAGCAACAGGCAGATACTGCTAGAAATTGTGGACGAGAGAGAGGGAGTGAAGAGACCTAGCACCTGCTTTGGGGCTGATGCAGACGGATGCATATGCCCACAGAGATGGCACTGATGGTCTAGTGACTTCTTAAAAGTACTCCAACCAACTCTTCATTGGTAGGATGAGTGCTATGAGCGGGTCAGAATTAAGAGATGCTGAATTAGAATGAAGTTAACTAGCCCATGTGCATATAATCTCTAGTCTTGTACTTTCAATATAGAATTCACTCAATTAGTCAATCTCTACTTAATTCAACAACAAAAAATTGTTTTTGAGCACTTACTATCTGTCAGGCCTAGGGCTAGGTGCTAGATTTATGTCAATAATTTGTAGGTGTTTGGAGACTGTTTCATCACTGACCAAGTGTTAAAATATTTTCCCTGGGTAATTACAAGTCCAGAAGCTTGGTGTTCAAAAATCTAAGGTTTTACTGTATAAGCCTTTCCTTATTGATGACGATTTGACTTAAAAATGATCTCTACTTAGGAAAAAGTCCCTGCCTTTGTGCTTCATTCAGAAGACTTGGGAAGTAATTGATCCACATGGATGGTTCCTTCTCCAGCCTTCCAGCATTAACTAGTACCCAGAGGCATCTGTATCAACACAGTACTCATCTCTTTCTTGAGAAGGCTACCCTCATCCCGTCTTTCTAACTGCCACTGCAGCACAGCCTAAAAAAGCTACAAGGAAGGCTGCCAGGCAGAGGGAGAGGTGAGCTTCAGGCATCCCAAGTTAGAACTCAGAATGCACTTTCCCAAGGAAACAGAATAAATAGTGGCTGGTGGGAATAGTACAGTCAATGCTGCATTTCAAGTCCGCCGTGGCTCAACCAGGCGATTGTGGAACACCACCGTTTATAATATGGTTCCTCTGGGAAAATATTTTCTGATCCCAAATAAATGATTTGGAAATAAACTTTTGGAACACAACTAGTTTTGCTGCTGGGGACGTCCCGTATCTGGACAGGTAGTAAAGATAGAATAATACTTCCTAGTCTGGTAAACTGCTAAGCTTGAAGACACTGTAAAGCAGAGATTAGTGAGTTCTGAAAACAATTCAATCAGAGATGTCCATGTGAAGATATGACCTGTTTCCAGAGATGTTTGCGGCTCATGATCTCCAGAATGGTCCATATGGCAGGGAGGTCTTTTTTAATGCACTGTTTTCCATGGCCACTGCCAATTATATCCTAAGCAGCCTTCTCGGCTTGTATGAGTAATGCCCTTTGGTTGAACAGCATCAGGGCATAATTTGCAATCTATGAATAAAATAAGTACCAGCTTCCCAAAGGAAACAAAAGTTGTGGCACAAATGGGGAAAATATTATCAGCAGGAAACATGGAAAGGACATATGTTTTGCACGGTTTTTAGAAGATAAATGGCTAAATATTTTGGGATTATGTCTTTAGAAAAGAGAAGTATGTTTCCCTAGATAAATTCTGAATCCCTCACATACAGGCTACAGTGGCTGAGCAACCATTCAGCCTATTCTGTGCAGTTGAAAATAGACGTATTGTGGAGGAACTATATATTTGGAAAAATAATTTAACAAGTTTCATGTATTATATACCACAATATAGAAGAATTCTTTTTTCATTGTCTTTTTACTTTTTTCTTAAATAAGCAGGAATAAAAAAGAAAGGAAAGTGAATAAAAAGAAAGAAAAAAGGTAGATGTTGCCAATCTCTGCCATGGGAAACTTTACTTTCATAATATTTACTTTTCCCAGAAGTCTTTTGTAAACAACACTAAAAATACACAGAATTTATATCCAAAATTTCTGCAGAATATGTTTCCCACTTGGATCATCCCAGATAAAGAACACCTGTCTAGCATAGGATATATCTACCTAATCATACCAGAAGAAATCTAAAGAAACATTTGGAAACATCTGGATGATTTGTTGCATTTTTTTCAGTTCTGAGTATTTTCAATCATGTAGATCAGGAGTGAGCAACTATAATTTGCTTGTGTGTGAATTTGTGAAGAGTAAAAGTAGGCCACAATTTTTCATTCAGAATTAAAATCACTTCATTTCGTTCCACAAAAAATATACATTCTTCCAGCTTAACATACCTACTTTATTGAATAGAACAGCTATTTCAAACATTTTAAAAGGCAGAAGAACAACCATCCTCACCACAACACCCCTTCTTTTACTCAAATGAAATATTTCCAGAAACTCAGGGTTTATAAAACAATAAAATCAGACTGGTAGAATGTTGATAGAAAAATTGAACAACAAAGACAGTACATAAAAAAAGAGAATTAGGCTAAGTACACTTATGAATCGAGCTGAAAAAACTTAGCATATTGAATCCAATAGTGTAAAAACAAAGACAAGGCCAATGCAGAGATCGTCAAAATCTGAAAATCTATTGATATATTATAGTACATTAGCAGTTTAAGAGTACGAAAAGAAATAGTAGAAAAAAGAAAAGGGAAAGATCATCTCAATAGATAAAGAAAAATACTTGGTAAAATTAGTAATCACTTATAGAAAATAAAAAGCCTTTGAAAAGCTAGCAATAGAATCTTTACAAGCATAATGAGAGACATTTACTAGAAATCTACAGCAAACATCATGCTTAATGATGAAATGTTAAAACTATTCCCATTGCAAACAATGAAAAGACAAAGATGACTCCCATCTCTTCCACAATTAAAAAATGGGCTGGCGGTCCTAACCAAGACAAAAAAAAAGGAAAATAAAGAAACAAGAGCTATTGGATTTAGAAAGAAAAATGTGTCTTTATTAGCTATGATATGATTATGTGTGTAGAAAATTCAAGAGAATCTACAAACATATTCGAATTAATAGAAGAGTTTAGCAAAATTATTGGAATCAAGTTCAGTGTACAAAAATCCAGGGCCGGCTCCGTGGCTGAGTGGTTAAATTCTTGTGCTCCACTTCTGCGGCCCAGGGTTCGGATCCTGGGCATGGACATGGCACCGCTCATTAGGCCATGTTGAGGCTGCGTCCCACATGTCACAGCTAGAAGGACCCATAACTAAAATATACAACTATGTACACGGGGGATTTGGGGAGAAAACAAAAAAAGCAGGGAAAAAAAAAGATTGGCAACAGTTGTTAGCTCAGGTGCCAATCTTTAAAAAAAAAAAAATCCAGAGTACCTATAACCAGCCATCTCTAATTTTAATATATAATGGAAAAATACACTATTCATAGTAATAACAAAAATGTGCATTGCCTGGAAATAAATGAAATAAAATATGTGCAAGAAAATTATAAAACTGGATTTAAGGACATAAAAGGTCTGCGTAAATGGTGAGTCAGATTACTTTTATGAATGGAAAAGCTCAAAATTACAAAGACGTAAATTCTGAAATTAACCTACGCATTTATTATTCCAACTAAAATCCCTAAATGATATATTCTGTAGAACTTGACAAAACAATCCTAAAATTCAGATGGAAAAGTAAAGATCCAGAAATAAGTACTGAGATTTTTTTTTAGAGCAATTCTAATCAAGAGAAGTGTTCTTGGCCCAGGAACAGACAAATAGATCCACAGAATAAAGTAGAAAGCCCAGAAACAGCCCGAGCATATGTGGAAACTTTTAAAATAATGGCGGAAGCATCACAGATCAAGGAGAAAAAAGGGTGGACTATTCTATTAATGGTAAGGTTACAGTCGACTATGGGCAAACAAAATTAGATTCAAAATTCTCACCTTATGCTGAAAGAAACTAGGTTACAGGAAAATGATTAGGAAAAGTTGTAGGTGAATATTTTTGTGATAAGGGATAGAGGATTCTAAAATCATAAAAACAGAACCTACAAATGAGAAGACTGAAAAATTTGAGGATATGGTTAAACTTGCAGATCAAACGCCTGACACTCATCAGAAAGTCATGCATGAGACGCATGACTTTCTGCTCCTTCCCCAAACCTCACCAAATGATAGTAAAGAAATAAAAAATCATAAAGTAAATCCTACAAGACAAAGAGTCCTGGAAAGGAGTCAACACAGAGTGCAGATGTCAGCCAAATTTCAGAATATGGAAAATGCACGGATGGTGGGTAATTGACCTAACCGAGCTGAGAAACTGAACTCTGGCCCTGTGGACCGGAAGGCCTGCGGACAAGAAAGAAGCTGATTCAAGCCTCAGAACCAAGAAAAACTACAGATTTGGAAGCTCCCCCCCCCCACCAGGCACCCAATTTCTGAAGGTGAGGGGTGGAGCAGAACACAGGTTTGGTGGAAAATCTGAGTAAGGAACAGTTAGAAGCCCAGATAGCCTCCTCACACTCACACAACCAGGTAAACACTCTCAACCACACGGAAACTGGAAGCTTCTTCCGTGAAGAGAAGTGATGGCCTCCGAACGTCAGGCAAAGCAGCGGACAGGGAGGAGTCTGCGTACTGAAAACAAGCTTAAGTGAAAGTTTACTCAACAAACACTGAAACACCCCCTGTCTCCGCACTCTGCGGGGCTCCCAGGGCACTAGCAGTCAGGTTTGTACTCCGCAGAAAGGAAATTGGAGGATACCACTCCAGGGAAACTGGCATGCCCTTGGAAAAAAGATCTGCAGGCACAGACATTTGAGGGACCCCAGAAATGTCTGGCTCATTGCCCAAGGCCCTTTAGTGAACTCGTGCACAGGAACTTCCAACGAGCTTTTCAGCACCTCACTCTTAAATATGAACATCAAGTTAAGGAAAGGCTCTGAAAGCGAGATGGAAAAACAGTGGAAATAATGGAAAAAAGAAACTCAGAGGGAAGAGAGGCAGGGTGAGAAACGGAAGAAAGCTTCAAGAAAACTATAATTACCATATAACTTCGGGGAAACTATAATTACCATTCTCAGAGAGATAAGAGAAGATATTGTAGCCATGAAACTAGGGAGATGCTTTAAAAAGGCCCTTTCAGAGAATAGGAGAGAACTCATAAACGAAAAATATTATGGCAGAAATTTATAAAAATTCAATACAAGAAGTGGAAAATAAAGTTTAGAAAAAATCTTCCAGAAAAGTAGAAGGAAAAGACAAGATGGAAAAGAGGAGGGAAAAAGATAAGAATATTAGAGAATCAATCAGAACTCCAGTATCTGAGTGTTCCATAAAAAGGGCCAGAAAAAATGGTGGGAAGGAAATAATCAAAGAAAAATACATGAAAATTTCCCCAAACTGAAAGATACGAGTTTCCAGATTCACAGGGCCTACTGGGCGTCCAGTACAATGAATGAAAACATATTTCATTCTGAAGTTATCAAGTTCTTGAGGTTGTATGCTCCATCCAAAGGGGGGAAAAAGTTGGGGTTGAAACTAGAAACCAAGAAGGAAAACAAAGATCAAGAAATAGAGGATGCAAACCCACGACACAGGTGAAGGGTGGTCCCATGATGATGGTGAAAGAAAATTTTAGGATGATAGCTGGTCAAGAAAGCAACCAGTAGATATTAGAGCAGAGGACTCCAGAAAGGATGTTCTAAGGGAAAGTCAAATAGATTACCTGATCTGTCCTTGGGGAAAGCATTTGTGATAGTTACATAGAAAATAAGTAGATGTAAGATTGAGTTCATTATAATTTCAGGAAAGACTAAATGTTTGTATGAGACAGAAAAAGTGATCATTGTACACTATATAGTTCAACCATGAGAAAAATTTACACAGTCATAATAATGTAAATGGATTTTACCAAAACAATGATGATGTCATTAGTTTCAGAGGATAACGAGCAAGAACATGTTAGTAGGATGATTGTGGATAAGAGATCTAGACCTTCGTTTTGTTTAGCAGGAAATCAATAGCTAATAGCTACTATTGAAATTTTAATAAATAGTTGAATTAGCATATTATTTAGGAATACAAAAATAAATACCACAAAAAAAATCTCCCCCCAAATAGTTCATTCGTTCACTGAGTGAATATTTATTGAGTGTCTACCACATGCCAGGGCCTGTTCTAGGCGTTCTGAACAAATACATTTTGATGGAAGGAGACAGATAAACGCATGAACTAATACATAAGTGTATAATGTCAGGCAGTGGAAAGGGCTAAAAGAAAAAATAAGAAAGGGTAAAGAACTAGAGAAAATCAAGAAGTCCTCTCTAAGTGAGTAAAATGAAGGAGCAATGTGAGATGGATGAAGGAAGGGCATTCCCAACACCAAGCATAGCAGGTACACATTAAAGGGACAATGAAGATTTCAGAGTAACTGGGGAGGAGTGATCACCAACAGCAGATCAGATCATCCAGAGCCTTGTAGCCATGGTAAGAACTTTGGGTTTTGTTCTAAGATGGAAGGTCATTGAAGGAGTTTGAGCAGAGGGAAAAATCACTTTGGCTGTGATGTGTAGAATAGGCAGTGAGATTGGAAGAGGAGAAGCAGGAGGAAGCTATTGCCTCCTCATAGGCTGGAGGTGCTGGCTTGGACCAGGCCAGTTGTGGTTGTGGGGCTGAGAAAGTACTGAATTTTGGGTACATCAAGGCTCACTGATGGTTTGGATGAGGGATGTGAGAAAAAGAGAGGAATCAAGGATGTCTCCTTTTTTGGCCTGAATAACTGAGTGAATGATAGCGTTATTTAATAAAACGAGGACCCCTGAGGGAGGTGTAGATCTGCAAGGAAATATGGGAATCAATTAGACAGATTTTAGGCCTATTAAGATGACAAAAGCCATTCAAGTGGAAGTGCAGCTAGGTAGTGGGATATACAAATCTGGGAGAAGGATGAGGCTTGAGTACACATTTGAGAGTCATCCATTTATAGATAGTATTTTAAAACAGGAATAAGTTACCTGAGCGAGTGCAAACAGTGAAGAGAAGAGGTGTGGGGACTGACTTTCCAGCATTTAAAGCCCAGAAAAGGAGACTGCAAAGGAGTTCAGAGCCATTGCTTAGAGGGAGGGTCAATTATAGGAATGGGTGGGGTCAATGATGACTGCTTTTCTTAAAAGCCATATAGTATTATCTGACTTTAAAAATAATGCAGCTTGTGATAGATTAGAGTATTGTAGACAACATTCACTTCCTCTTTTAATGAGATTAAACATTCACATTTTTGCCACGTGTCTTGGCAGTGCCCTCAGTAGGTGGACTTAACCTGTCATTTGCTTTGACCAATGGGATGTAGCCGGTAGTGATGGTGTGCCTATTGGGAGTGGAGGCATTGAAGGCATCACACCTTTTCTTTTATCCTTGAGCCTCTGCCCTTTGCCGTGATAACAACATGTCCCATGGTGTGAATTGAATGGTGGTCCCCCAAAAGATACATTCATCCAGAACCTGTAAAGGTGATCTTATTTGGAAATAGGGTCTTTGAAGATGTAATTAAGTTAAGGATCTCGAGGTGAGATCACACTGGATTATCTAGGTGGGCCCTAAATCCTACGACAAGTGTTCTACTAAGAAAAAGGCCAAGGGAGAACTGAGACACACAAGACACAGAGGAGAACAGGGTGTGAAGACAGAGGCAGAGATTAGAGTGGTACATCTACAAGCTAAGGATTGCCAGTGACCCCCAGAAGCTAGGAATAAGGATGGAACAGATTCTTTCTCAAAGCCTCCAGAAAAAGCTAACACCCCTGTCAATCCCTTGATTTTGGACTCCTGGCCTCCAGTACTGAGAGAGAATAAATTTCTGTTGTTTCAAGCCACCTAGTTTGTGGTACTTGATTACAGGAGGGCAGGAAACCAATATACCCCAGATCGTGGCTGCTCTTCAGCTTGAGTTCCAGAACAAGGAGACACACGGAGTTGTGCTGGGCCGGTGAGCCCAGCCAGGACCAGCAGAGTTGCTATTGACCTAGGTCTCATGTAAAAAGAGTAAGATATAAGTGTTTGCTATTGTAAGCCACTGAGATTTTGGAGCATTTTTCACCAAGAAAAAGCTAACTGATCTTTATACATTATGCAAAAACTAAAGAAATTTAGTTAAACCAAAAATTTTGTTACTTCAAAATGTAAAAACTTTTTTCAACAAAAGTCACCACACACAAAGTGAAAAGGCAAGCCAAGAGAAAATGCGCAATGTATAGAGCAAAGGATTGAAATCTAGACTATCGAAGAATGCCTAAAAGTCGATTGACAGGTGAAGAGAGAGAGAGAACCTAATAAAAATGGGAACAGGTATAACGATTCACAGAAGAGAAAATGCAAAGGCCAAAAGCCTTGAAATGGTGCTCAATCTCATTATCAATCAGGACAATGCAAGTTAAAACATTGATACCAGTTCACAGCCTCAAATTGGTAAAGAAAAAGACATTTAGTCTTGCAAAACTACATGTTGTTGATAATGTGCAGAAAGAAATTCTTACACATTTTGGATGAGAACACAAATTGGTACGTTCACTTGGTAGAGTGATTTGGCAATATCTAGTGCTGTTCAACATGTGCATTCCTTATTCAGCATCCTATTTTTAGGCATATCCTGTTAGGAAACTTTAGTAAGGAGACATGTGAAAGGCAGGTCGTTAGAATATTGTCTGTAACAGTGGTAATGTTGACAAAAATCCCAATAGCGATCAGTGGAGGGAAGGCTCCATAAACTATGGTATAGGATAGAATACTATATAGTGGATAAAATTAATGAGCAAGATGTACTTGAATCTCAAAAACATGTTGTGTGGGGGAAAACCACAAATTTCAGTTGGAACGATTCCTTTCACATGAATTATTCATGGAGACAAGTAACGGTAGACTAGAACCACACCAAATTCAACATAGTGGTGCCCATAAGAAGGGGAGAGGGTGGTACTGGTCACAAAATGAAGAAACTTAAAATTTATCTGCAATGTGTAAAAGAAGATCCGAAGTAATTATGACAAACATTACATTTGTTAATTCTGCAGAGCATGTACACAGGTTTCATATTATCCTTGAACTTTTTTTTTTTTTTTAAATATGCTATCCACTGAGAATTCTCTCCCCACGGCACTAGTATCTGGTCACCTGTGTGACACTGGGAAAAACCGCTGCCCTTCTTTGTCCTCAGACCAGCAATACCGCTCACCCAGGGCAGCCTGACTAACAGAGAGGGGGGACTTGCCCTGAAGGTAAAGACCTCAACTCAGTCACACATTAGTACTAAGGCTTTGACACCAGAGAATCAATAGTTACTCTTTAAGAGCTAATACCTTAAGCCATTGCCTGCCTTAGTGCCTTAATGCCAGTTGTTTTATGAATAGGGTGCAGATGAAGCGAGAGCCTGCACTGATCCATTTTGATGGGGCACCAGGTAGAAGAAGAGGGCATTTGTGGCCTAGGATAAGGGTGAGAATCTGACGAAATGGAAGGAGGGTGTGATCAGAGAAGACCAGTGTGGATGAAGAAGCATCTGAGACAAATGTTACCTTTCCCCACTTCCACTGAACAGGAGTGGCCACTTCCCTCAGTCTCCCTACAGGAAATCTCTGTCCCCTTATTTCTTGAGCTAGGGAGGATAATTGGGTGTTTCTATGGTTTCCACTCTTCCCATATGCATTTCTATTGGATTGGCTCTACCTCAGAGAAAGCAAAAAGGTTCCATCCATGAGAAATTCCTCTTGGTTTCCACTGGGTATCTGAGTCACTCAGAGCTGTAACTGGATTTTTCTTAGATAGTTCTGTTTATTCATTCATTCGTTCATTCATTCAACCAACCAACCTCTGGTTGCTTGACCAGACCTTACAGCATCTATTAGCTGTAAGGCTTAGGGTTAGCCTCTGTGTCTTTTATAATCTTGTAGGAACACCTCGTCTGCTTTTAAAGAACAGCTGTTGTAATAGGAAGCTCAGACATGTGCACAAGATGGTCTCTGAGATGACAAGTGCTAAGAAAGACCCCCTTGCTCTCCATGTGTTTACCCAGCTGTGTTTGTCTCCTTTTCCTGTCCCATGCTTAATGAAGGCTGTCTGAAACCCAACCAAGACCATGTGGTGAGACCTGGTGTCCCCTCCCAACCAGAAAACATATCCTTCACTCATTTCATAAAAAAAAAAAAAAAAGCCGATCTCATAATTGGCTTTGCATTGCAGGCATACTTGTGAAGGGTGCAAATAAGAAAACATTTAAAATATTTGATCTATTTTGGGTGAGGTTCTGTAGCTTTGGCCTTGCAGACTGTCATCTGAGAGGCAGTGATTTCTCCTGGGGGGCAAACTATTTTTAAGATCTAAAAAAAGAGAAAACATGTTTTCAAAGAGATACCTGAGTCTGGTAATATTTTGGGAAAGATGGCTGTTTGGAACAAGCAAGCTAACTGTAGTGTAGATGCATCTACCCACTAACCAAGGTCTGCTGGAGGTTTGACCATTTTACATCACAGAGAGAAAGAGTGCGTGAGACCTCAGTTATCTTTGTAGCTTCTCCATCTCTTCTCTTTCCCAGCCTTCCCTTGTGCTTTTCAGCTTCATTTCATCTTGTGCTCCCTCGTGCTTTCCTCTTTCTCCATTGGTCACTGCCCTCTGTCTGTAAACATGCCCAAGGCTTGGGGGGAAAATACGGTTGCCTGACTCTTGTTTCTTTTAGCTTCATTTTTCTCTTTTCTTTTAGTATCAAATTTCTCCAAATGATTGGTTTATAATGCAGCTCCCCAACTTCTTCCATGACCTCACTTCTCCTTGGTCCCTGGACATTTTAACTTCAGCCCCGTCTCTCTTCTGAGCGGTTCTGACTGAGACCCCTGGGTAGCTGAACCCTTTTGCAGAACTTCTTCATGCCCGTAGCTCCTGCCACTGAGGTTGTTGTCCTGCCTCTCGGGCATCTTTGATTTTTCCATTTGTTCTTTCTTTTCCCTCAGTGTGGACACACCTCCAGTGCCCAGGTCTGATCTGTCTCTTAGGGAATAATAATATCTACTTCACAGGGCAGACATAAGAATTAATGAGATAAAATATATGCAAAGTAGCTTTGTGAACTAAATGCTCATTTATTTACTTATGGGACAAACATTTATGAAGTACCTTCCCCATACCAAAACTTTTCTCAATATTGGGACTACAGCAACATTGTGTAAGACACTGTACCTCCCCTTCCCCTAAAACGGGCTTGTCTTTTGCTGGCAGACATATATATTCACATAAGTGCAGTAAAGTGGGGCAGGTGTTGCCATAAAAATTCTGTACAGTGAGGGTCACACTGGGCAACAGAGAAGGGAGAGGTCATTTTTGTCTTAGTGGGGTTTAAAAAAAACTCATTTGCTCTCATGTTTTCAGCAATTGCCTCTTCTGATAGGACAAATAAAAATACATATTTAGCCCTGAACTTTTGCTTTCATCATGAATTCTTTTGCTCAGAAATCTTCAATAAGATCTTACTACCAAAAAGATAAAGTGAAAACTTGGCTTAGTATTTGATAGTGATCTACAATCACCATTCGTGCCTGTCTTATGATTTCTGCCACAAAACCACTCCCCTGCCACTCTGATCATGGAACGCACCTCCTGCCTCTGTGACTTCAGTCACTCTGCTTCTTGCCCTTCATCCCTACTTACCTGAGTCCTTTCCGATGGATCCAGACCGGCCTGAAAGCCATCGCTAAGACAGAAGCCCTTAGTGGATGACCCTTCTCGGACTACCTATGAAATCTGCTGTCAGACCCACTCATTTCCTATTTATCAACTACTGACTTGAATTATTTGATTTGATGTAGATACATACATCCTAGATTAATTAATGACTTATTTAATTAATAGTTAATTAATGAATAATTAACAACTATTTCTTGAGTGTCTGTTATGTGTTGTTAACTCTGTTAGGTTCTAGTGACACAGTGGTAAACAAGACAGGCAGAACTTTTAAAACTAGGGGCCATATCTTAAAATTACAAGCCATAGGGGTCAGTCCGGTGGCGTAGTGGTTAAGTTCACACACTCCACTTCAGCGGCCCAGGATTCACTGGTTCAGATCTCAGGCGCAGACCTATACACTGCTCACCAAGCCACACTGTGGCGGTGTCCCTCATACAAAATAGAGGAAGATTGGCACAGATGTGCCAATTGGCACAGATTGACACAGGGCCAACCTTCCTCACCCTCTTCCCCCCCAAAAAAATTATGAGCCATATAGCATGCTTATTTGTCTCCCTCTCTCTCTCAACACTGCCTTTTTGGGCCAGAATTTAAAAATATAAGCAAACAAAGTATTAAGATATCTTGACGAAAACTATTTATATTTAGCTGTATACAAACCCAGATATATCCAGATGTACCAGAATGGAGAATTCGTCACTGCTGGGGAGTGGTGTGTGTGGGCTCGGGTCTAGGCCAGGAACCCTGAAGCCTTGTTGCTGCTACCCTAATTAAGAGGTACAGGTGGCTGGGGGAAGGGAACCGAGGACCACAGTCCTCCCACATGCTCATGCATACCAGGCATACCTCAAACAGAACTATCCATGTATGGACTTTTGGGGACATTTGGTTCACATGATTCTTCTGGAAGGCAGGGAAGTAATAGCCATAATAAAAATAGCAAACAAATGGGTATGGCTAGAGTTGATTTAGAAACTAGAGTGCCGAATTATTAACCTAAAGTGGGAAATATATTCTGAGACAGAAAATTGAGGCGGGCATTTGAACCAAGGCTCCTGTCTAATGGGCAGCTCCCCTCAGGACACGGAAAGGAAGTGTTAGGGAAGTTTTGATTCAAAGCCTAAGAGGCTGGCCAATTCAAAAGGATGATTCCAGCAATCTGTAATGGCTGATAAATTGCTCCTGTTTAGGAATATTTCTGTCTGAAGAATTAGATCCCATTGATGGGAGAGCTTCTCCTAAAATAGCACTGGAAGAATATTGGAAGATTCTTTTTTCTAAAGCTCTAAAACACTAGGCTTCTCTGTGCCTGGCATGCCGTCTACATTGCCTTCTTTCAAGTTTTAGCTCTCAAGAGTATGTACTATTTTAAATCGAGTATCTCCTGGTATTCCATATGAATCTATGTCCTTAGAAATTATCTCGTTAGAAAGATCACCTCTATCTCTTAATCACCATATTGAATGGATAATTCCTGGGAAGTCTTCATTTAAATTGATCATTCACGTCTGTCTATCTGTCTGTCTATATAAGCAAATGCTCATCTCTGTATCCCAGTACCTGGTATAATGCCTAACACGAAATGTTAGGAAATGAATGAATGAGTTTTAGAGAATTCAACTTCCTGATACCATTCCCAAATTTTGAGATTCTTCTTACTTTGGAAACTGTTAGCTAAGAGAGCTTTCAGCACCTCTTCCGATCCGGCACTCTAACACTCGAAGAAACACATGCTAGGGATTGGTCAAGTTCAAAGAGACAGACTGGGCTACATCTAGGCACTAGGGGCTAAAGCCTCAGAGCAGATCTATCTGGGGTCAGATGCTCTACCTTTGCCAAGCTGGAGTATTAAGGAGAGCTGGGGCTATACTCAGGAAGCACCAGGCCACTCCTCTCTTTTTCTCCCTCTTCATACACTTCCTCTTCATTTTTCTGGCTGGTGGACTTTGGACTAGCCTTTCTTCCTCAATGGAGTGAGAAGATCCAACATTCAATTGTAGATTCGATTGAGTCCAGCCGAGCTCACTTGGCAGATAGTCCAAGACTGGGGCCAAGGGTCTAGCTAATAGGTTAAATGATCCTTTGCCCGACACTGGATGCTGTACATATTATTTCCCTTGGGAAACTCATAGAGAAGGATGCCAGATGGTGGGGATCCAGTTTGGGTGTTCTCATCCTTTTAAGACATTTTATAAGCTGCAAAATCCTGGTTGCAAATATTTCAAAAGTAGTAATAAACTAAACATACAAATAATGATAACTATCTATCTATCTATACACACACATATTATGTATTAATTTATTTACATATAAACAAATTATGTATTAATTTGTTTAATACTATAATAAATTACTCTAATATAATATAGCTATTGTATTAATACATTTGATACTTTAATAATTATAATTAATCCATCAACTATATTAATTTATAAAATAACTTTATTATTATGGATTACTTAATTTATTTAGCATTTTTATTCCAAATAGCCATGTCACCCATATTATCATCGCTTTTCTCTTATACATTCCAATAAAGTTAATTGGCAGATGTCATAATGTTTGCTTATGAGAAGCACAAACAGGTTAAGAAGCCACCCTCAGAACACAGACAGAGTACAGCTGACAAGTTAGGCAACATTAGTAAGTCATTTAAGCTCTCTGAGTTTTAGTTTTCTCATTTGTAAAACAGCCGCCTTGAAGAGTTGATATGAAGATCAAACAGATGAATCCATGTGGACATGCTTTATAAACTGTGAAGAGGTACTTAGCTGTGAGCGATTAGCATCATCAGCTCAGAACTGAGATGAAAACCCCAGTGGCCTCCTGGCTGCCAGTTTTATTTTTTTAACTTTAAGTTAATTTACTGCAAGTTTTCTTTCTATGAGATCTTGACTCTTGATAGATTATGGAACAGTGGTTTTAGCCGCCACAGAACTTTTTCTGATACTTGTCATTCCAAAGAGATTGGTGAAATTCCACTGTGTGCGGAGAGGAAAACATTAAAGTCTTTCTTAAATGTCGGAATAAGATAGCTTTTGGAAAACTGAGTTGAGGCAAGGGATAGGGTGGGGAGAAGCAAAAACAAAACTCGTTGCTGTTTTCATAACATCTTCTTTTTTCACTTCTCCCCACTGTAGGCAACCACTCTGTTCTATTAAGCATGCATTTTTTGTATTGCATACCTTCTTCCTAAGTTTATAAGTATCGTCTTGTACACATGCATTTCCAGCCAAACAGGGATAAGCCAATCCAGTGTCCCACGGGGATTTTTAAACAACCCTTGATTTTGGGAATTGCCATGTGACATCAGTTTCATCTGTGTGAAAAGCCCTAGAGCTAGAAGATAAGGGACTAGAAAACGATGCTGAACTGAGTGACAGAGAGCCGACCGGGTCTGTGGGTTAAGTACATATTTCCAGGAAGAAAATGTCAAGCTTTATGTGAACTCAGTTTTCTCACATGTCAACATGAGAATAGCAATAAACGCAGTCTCCTTCCCAGCATCCCTTTGAGAAATAATAAATAAATGTGATAAGAAACTGTTTCACAAAATAAAACAGACTTTGAAGTTAAAAAGCAGCCAGCCAGAATTCCACATGTAGCTGGAAAGTGTTCCACATTTTAACCATTCCTATCAGTCTAATGGGTGGTAATTAGCAACCTTTCCACCCTCACGTTCTTATAATTGCACACACGCATACACAGACTCACACACAGAAAATAGGTGCTATGGATATTTTAAAGAAAAGAGAGCTAACTTCATGTGTTTGTAAATATCTTTGGACTCATTCTAAATGATCAATTCATTTACAGTACATTTAAATACATGTAATATACATTTAAATGTATATTAATTAATTTTCATTTATTTCCTATTAATATAATTAATAATTAATATAATTAATATATATAATCAAGTCAAGTCAACCAAGAAGTCATCCTAGTTCTAAAATGAGATGGTTAGACTAGAAGCCATTTTCAGTTCTAAGAATTTATGAGTCTTGGAGTTTTCTCTTTGACATTGCGTAATCTCACACATGGTTTAAGAAAGAAGAACAGAATTTCACACGACAGTCTGAATAAGCCAGTATCACTTAAAAACACCAGCACATGGAATATGCCCGTGGGAAGTTTCTGGGTAGGTAAATGTAGACTATGCTTGCTACACTGAACAGAATCTCTGTGCCACAGTTTGACTCAGAAGTAGACCTCCCATTGTTGTCAAACAGACGTTCATGCGTAGTGAACAGTCCTATGCCTTGTGTGAGTGAGCAAGCTATCATCCTATACAGCCATTCAAAAAGGGTTTTACTGTAGGCCATATTTTTTAAATGGTCACAAAGGAGACCATTTGAACTCTTTTAAGAAAAGCTCTGATAAGAACTCAGGTCTGGAAACTGCTAGAAGTCTCTGGGCTAATTTCATGAATAACCTTTGCAGTATGCAGAATGAGGTTTTCAAGGGACACAGAGCCACGGAGTCTAGGCATCTACCAGCCAGCATACAGCAGATAGCAGGGAATCAGAGCCAAGAGGTTCTTTCTGATTAGAAAAATATAAACAGAGAATGGGGGTTGGGTGGAAGGAGGGCAGTACTGTGCTCGGCCCAACTCCAGAGGGAGTCATTCACATTCTATTCCATGTAGATAGTGCTACCTGGAGAGAAGAGAGGGTAAAGTAAGCGTAGTTTTCATCCAATTGGTCCAAATGGAAAGCAAATAGGGACAATAAGATTTATACTTCAGGTTGTTTTTTTTAAACCAATAACCAAATAACTAAGTCTTGGTTTAAATAAATCCCAAAGAAAAGAATTAGATTGACTCAAAGTTTTCTGGCTAAGAAAGCCAGATTCATGCCAAGTTCTAATATTATATGTCTTAAACCAGTGAAAGCAAAGCAACAACTCTGAATAAAGCAAACCAGCAAAGTGCCTAGAAAAGAGAAAGCACAAATGATGCTTTAAAAGTTAAGCCTAGTACTGGTTTCATTCATCCTGCAAATATTTATTCAGTGCCTACTGTTTGTCAGCATCCTGCATTCAAGGTTCTCACAGCCCCATGGAAAAGCTCACACGTTTATAATATCTTTGCACTTTTGTTGCAAGTGATCAATTCATTTAAAGTTAAAAGATACATTAATTAGTTTTTTCTTTCTATTTTTTTTTTTGGTGAGGAAGATTCACTCCGAGTTTAAATCTCTTGCCAATCTTCTTCTTTTTTTGCTTGAGGATGATTACCCCTGAGCTAACATCTGTGCCAATCTTCTTCTATTTCGTATGTGGGTTGCCACCACAGCATGGCTTGACAAATAGTGTAGGTCTGTGCCCAGCATCCGAACCTGTGAACCTGGGCAGAGGAAATGGAGTGCTCCAGACTTAACCACTACATGACTGGGCCGGCCCTATATTAATTTTTATTAATTCACTATGTATGTGGTCAAATCAAGTCAAGAGTTTTCAAGTCAAACACAATACAAAGGAAGAAATAAAAGAAGTGGTTGTTTAACCGGGCACCAGGATCTTGTGTCTAAGAATCATGCAAGATCCACCAGTTCTAACGATATATTTATAAGAGGATCTAGACGGGGGTCTTTCATGTGGGGGATTTATCAAGATGACAAATGGATTATCGAGACCTACTGAGCCTTCTTTCAGAAGTGAGAACTCCACATAATTTATAATACATAGTTTATTATAACATCAAGTTGTATGCTATGGACTATAGCCAATATGGAGTGGATTTTTATCTCAATCTCAACCACTCACTTTTTAATAGTGATAACATTTGACTAGTGTAGATAAATAAATACTTTCTCCAATATTATTTTAATCATAAGAACAGAATGTAAAGGCCCAAAATGTGCTCATGAATAGAGGAAAAATAGTATATAATAAAGGTAGTATTTTAGATAAGGTGAAAGGATAGCTATTCAATAATTTGTTGAGACTATTGGTTATCTGTTAGGAAAAAAATAATGTTTAGATGACTATTTCACATCATTCACTCATAATTTTTACATTCATTAAAGGTATAAGCATTAGAAAACTGTGAAAACAATCAGAGGAAGTACAGGAAAATGTTTTATTACCTTGGGTAGGAAAGACCATTTTAAACAAGACTGAGAAGGCAAACAACATAAAGGAAAAGACCGATAGATATGACTAAAAAAAATAAATGACTTCGCCACTGCGAAAAATAACACAAGCAAAGTTAAAAGACAGGAGACTGATTAAGGATAAAATATTTACATAATTCATCACAAACAAAAGATTGAGAACCGCCAGGTACGGCTGTACAGGCTGTTCACTGCACACCACCAGGGGGAGCCATTCAGGTAGACTACACTCGGTCCCTGGAGTCACCTTCATCAAAACCATAATATATAAAGCACTCCTATATCAACAAGAGGAAAAGATTGATAAGCCACCCGATGGAAAAGCGAGCGAAGGACGTGAAAAGCGGATTCGTAGAGTAGGAAATGGGAGTAACAGTAAGCATGTACGAAGATGTTCAATCTCACTTGTAATCAAAGAAATGCAAACTGGAACAATAATGAAGCATATTGTCACCATACCAATAATGAAAAAGCATTTCATGCCAAGAAATACCACTTCAGACTGACGGAATTTGAAACATCAGTGTTGGCTGGGGTATGGTGAAACGCTCTTCTCTTGCCTTCCTAGGGAAAGTGTGAATGTGAATAGACTATATGTAAAGTAAACTGTGCGTACTCTATGACCTGGGAATTCTACTTCTCCTGTTCTATCCTAAAGAAACCTTCACTCACGCATACAGGCGATGCATTGCAGAATTGTTTGTAATCACACAAATTAGAAACATCTTGTTGTACACAGAGTTTAGTAGTTGAGTAGACTGAGATAGATCTGCAGGCAGTGAAATGAAAGATCTCCATTAAAGACTGTTGAGTGAAAAAACTAAGTTTCATAATGATATATATGGTATGATGCCAGATACATAAATCACTCTCATACACATTCACGCATCAATATCATATATGTATGTATTTTTTTCTATGTAAAAGCACTGGAAGGACTACACCTCTGTTAACAGAGGTGCCTCTAGGAGCCAAATGGGATTAGGAATGGAAATCAATAGTAGGTTTTAGTTTACTTTTAATATTTGAATTGTTGCAAATGAGAATATATGTGTTATTTTGTTGACATTTAAAAAATTTACACTTCCATTCTGTACTTGTACTTTGAGACAAGGGTGCTATTAAAAAGTCGCAAAGAAGACACGTTGCAGAATTTAAAAACGATAGCGACAGTTGTACGAGTTACAGTAACCGATGCTAACATTGGTTAACGAGAATAGATTGTAATACTTGTCATTTATTTCTCTTCCCCTTCCCCTTTATAATGTTCTTCTGTTCCATATCCCAGACCCTTGCTTGGGAACCTGGCTCCTGGCCACCTAGGCCTCTTCTCTCACCCTCTATTGTGACTTCTCTGCTCAGGATTCAGACCCAATCTGGTCTGATTCAGAATCACACTACTGATGTTTCCCAAAACAAGAAGACTACTATCTAGATAGATAGGCCTGGATCTCATCCCATCTCACAGAAGTCACATGCTGAACAAATATATTCAGGGGCCACCCGTGGAGAGGCCCCAGCTTGTTGCCCCAACTAAGAGGGCTGAGTTAGACATCTGCCTCAAGTCAGTGCAGCTAAAGGAGCTTGCAAAGGCAGCTAGGGAATCATGAAGCCAGAGTTTGCAACAGAGTGGACAAGGACTCAGAAGGCAAATACAAATTTCTGGAGTCAGAGCAGGCTGGGGAGGGACTAGCAGGCACCTGGAAATCAGAAGCACAAAATTATAGGCAATAGATGCAAGACAATCTATAGCCAAGGGCCAATGCTACAAGGCAGGAGAATAAAGAGTGTGGAGGAGACAGGGTAGTAGCAATGGGCAAGAGCCCCCACTGTGGCCCTGTTTCACATCCCCACCAGTGGACTTTGCCATAGTTCTCATGAGGCAGGAGACACTCCCAGGGCAGTCAACCTGGGCCAGTGCGTCTCCTCTGGTATGCTTTAAAAAGAACTAGCAATGCCTGGGCTGCACCCCAGTCCAATAAACTAACATTTCTCGGGTAGAGCTAGACGTCAGTAATTTTCAAAGCTCCCCAGTTGGTTCTCCAGGACCAAGATGAATTTCCCAGGCCCCAAAAATTTAGAGTGGGTAATTGGTGGCACCTGGCACAGGTGACGAGCACACAGGGTGGAGATTCCTGAGAATCCATTCCTCGCAGAACAATTTTATCTCATTACTTTAGTAAATGAGATGATATACCCATTTTTTCTGGAAAAATGAAGATGCCTTCTCGCATTATTTTCTCACATGAGAGCTCAGGCCCGACCCTCATAAAGCCATCACTATTTCTGCATCCTTGGACTAAAAGTTCTCTTTTCAGAGCTGAGTCTTCTCCAGACAGAGTCCCCCACCCTAAGCCAACCTTCAATAGAGTTTGCAACATGGACCCATCATAACATTCCATTGTTTATTTTCTCTCTGAAAATAATATGTTCAAGATTATAAAGTGTTTTTTAATAATTGGTGCAAAGATTGGATTTGTAGTCCTATCTGACACAAATCAAGCTTGAAATTTATTGGCAGAAATGGAAGTTGCATAATTACTCGGCAGCAGTAATGCATTCTTGACACATTTATCTTCTAGATCCTGAACTATACATGCACGAACACATATGAAATTCCCCACTCCTGATGCCTCTTCTTTGGCTCTTGGAAGCAGATTTATAAAGATATTACTGTGCGATATATAGTTTACCTTTTATAATTTGGCTGGTTTGGAATAGCCAAGAAAAGAAGTTAAACCTTTAAATGCTGAAATAATAATTTATTCCTTTGAGAGTCTTGGGTTGGATGTGCAAATACAAACATAAAATGAAAAATTAACTTGGAAATTACTTGATTGGTTATTTTGACTAAATAACAGATTTCTTTGGCATTACACAGATAGTTTCATTTTCTGACAGGCTCAAGATGCCCTACTTAATCTATATGAAATAAGCATTCCATCCAAGTCGCATACCCAAGATGGATCAGTCACCATGCTCTTGAAAGCTATTCCCTTAAGCTCTCAGTTCTGCTGTCCTGATTCCTCTGCCTACTTGAAGATCCTCATTAACTTGCTCCTGGAAATCTCCTCCCAGCACAATTTAAAAGTAAAATGCTACATGGATGACATTATCTGGAAAGAAACTATGAGGCCTTGGGCAAGGAATCAAAGGACTCGATAGCATAGAAGATGAACTTAAAATTTTCTCTACCAACAGTAAATGCCTTCGATGAGAAAAAAAAGATCCGGGAGTTGAATGTGCCAATACAGAGATGATAATGAGAAATGAGATTTAAAAGACAAAAAAAGATGGTTTTAGGTATTGAGATGAATGATGCATTCTTGGCCAGGGAACGATATTTGACCAAAGTCTAGATGACCTGACTGAAAAACTTTAAATTAAATAAAGAGGGAGAGGGAGATAATCACCTTGATAAACCCATGGAAGTGGTACCTATAGAGCCCAAGAATAAGATGAGAAGATGAATAAGAGTATGGGAGGCGACTAGTGTTTCGTACCCCAAAAATATTGGAACAGATGTGGGAGATGGAAATGATACTTGCAGCCTCAAAATCTTTATAACAATAATAGCTGTCATTGATTATTTACTGTCTGCATATTACTTTTAAACTTAGAAACAATCCTACAAAGTAGGTCTATTATTACTTCCACTTTACAGATGGAGAAAATGAGGCTTATAGAATCGAAGTTATTTGCACAAGTACACGTACAGCTGCAAGTGGGAAAACGAGAATTTAGTCATGAGCAATCTGCTCCAGAGCTCACACTACACCACACTGTCTCCCTAACCTGCCAAGTGTGTGTTGTAAACAAAGTAAGCTTTAGATTACACCATAACATGATTTTTGAGAAAAGGTGGGAAGGGGCTGTAGATTGAAATGCAGTGATGGAAGCACATGCCCTATTCCAAAATAACAGACCTATAATAAGGGGAGACTGAACGGCACTATACGTCAAGAAGATATTCACATGAGTAACCTGCAAATGGGAACACTTAGAGAATGGGTGAGTTAGAGAAGAACACAAGTGACTTGCTTTGGTACTTTGCTATGGGCCCCCTAGTCAGAAGGAGAAAATTAGCAACACATTTCTGACCGATAAAACTAGTAAAGGAGCAAGATCTAGAATTGACAATTGAATACATATTATATATAGTAGTAGATATATTCTTGACTTGTCTTCACCTTTCAGAAGAAAGAAGAAGTTGATTTTGTCTTTTAATAGCTGGGAATGAAAGGATAAACACAATCAAGAATGTACCTTAGACTTTAGGAAGGCAGAATTTTTTAAAGTCTAAGGAAGAAAAGGTGCCTGGAAAGGCCTCAAACAGAATTCGATCCTAGCTGTAATCAATAGTACACGATTCTAATAGGAAAGAACCAGGCGTTTTCCCGAGGGGTTATAAGGAAAGTGTGCCGGTGATTAACGCGTAACCGCTCCTCTCCTGATCCACTCTTTTCTATTCTGCTTTGAGATGCTGGGGCTGGGACTCGGCGGGCTCCCTGTTTGGCTCTACCAATAGGGGGCGCCAGAGGGAGACCGCAGGGCTGAATGGAGGAAGGGAAGGGAGTTGCTTGTTCCCATTTGCTAGCAGGTCTTGAGATCACGCCAGCAATGCTGTGTCACCCCAGCAATAGCAGTTCCCTCCTGAAGCGGCAGCTGAACCTAGTTTGCAGCTTTTCCAACACTGGCCATATCAACCCTCCACCCAATCCCCCAAGATAGCTGGTCCGTGCGACCTTTTCGGAAATCTAGGTCTCCTGTGGCCACTCCTCCAAGCTCAAAGACACCAGCACCAGCCAAGCAGCTTTTTCTCTTCGGAAATGTGAATTTCAGCTTGGTGGGAGACCTCCCTTAAATTTCTGAGTGTTAATAATCCAAAACTCTTCCTTAAGTTCTTTCATTTCTAGGGGTGATAGCTACTTCTGGGTGTTGCTTTCTCCACGGCATCTTAGAAATCTCCTTTTACCTTTTCAGTGAACTTGTTAACAGATTTTCAGCTCATTAACAGTTTTATACATATATATGTATGTTAAAGTTTCTCTGCTCGAATAACCAGTAGGGGTTTTGTCTCCCAGATGGACCTTGATAGAGAAAGCGTTGAGAATACTAATGCCATAAATGAGTGAGAAATAGTAAAAATGTTCAAGGGAACCAGTGGGGTTCTTAAAAGGAATTTCCCCATCAAGAAGGGGATGAAGGAAAGGACAGATGATTGGAGATGATGGTAAAGTAATAAATGTCACTTAATTGGAGGATTTAGAACCTCGACTGGATCGTCAATGGGCAGAAACGTGGCAGAGGAACTCATGGACTGGAGGCATGTTCACTCAGGGGGCTGTCACGAGATTCTGAGCGTCCACACGCATCGCGACCTCAAGTTCCCGATATTCCCACCCAGTCATCAGAAGACTTGCTTTGGGATTTCTAAAGGGGTCGTTCTCTAGTTCTTCCTCATACTTCTCGAGTTCCGGAGACCTGGACGTATTATTTCCCTTCTAGAGGGCTAT
This sequence comes from Equus asinus, assembly GCF_041296235.1. Taxonomy (NCBI): domain Eukaryota; kingdom Metazoa; phylum Chordata; class Mammalia; order Perissodactyla; family Equidae; genus Equus; species Equus asinus. Next base: position 188,499,747 of record NC_091790.1, on the reverse strand, counting down.
TCATGGCTGTGAACTGCATTCCCTAAGAGGTCTGAGAATCCGCTCCTTCTGTGAGATCGAGAACCTCTTTTGTCTAACCCTGAGCTCTAGAAACCTACGTCTGTTCTCTAAATTCACTTACAGAAATGTAGTCCACCCTTGCTCCTCTGGCACCTCAGAAATCTGTGTATTTCCTTGGTTCCCCTGAACCTTCCTGCTGCCTTCTGGAACTCTGAAAGGCCCTTTCCAGGGTTGGCTAAACAGAATTCCTTCCCAATGTTAGAATGACCACCTGAGGCCCGAGATCCTCGTGCATGTTGACCTTCCGCATCCAGAAATCCTGAGGCTAGAGCCCTTCCACACCTACCCTTTATCTTACTCTTCTAGCCTTGTCCCTTGAAAGTCCCATTCCTTGCCTTGCGCCCTTGCATCACTTCCTTCCTTCATTCCAGGGCTGACAGGTATTCTTGATTTGTGACGTTTATTTTCTTTTTTCATTTCTCTAGCTTCATTAGACTAATCTCCAATTCTTCAGCTGTTATTCCTTACCAGCTTCCTCCTTCCCAAAGAGTCCAAATTGGGGGAATATCCACATGGCGGAATCCAAGCTCTGAGGCCAGAAGCTACCACTGCTGGAGATTCCAGTCCGGTTCGGCTCTCCTCAGTGACTGCCCAGAGGTTCTCTCCAATCCTCCAGAGCTAACAGCAGTTGCTTCATCAAACCCACACAGCCGTGAGAGATAGCACTAGACATCACAAACCAAAAAATAAATTCCACCATGACCACAAGAAAAAGGCTTCCAAAGTTTCCCAAAACTCTTGGACACGGAGCAAAATAGACAGGAGCTGTCTTTCCTGCTTTCTTTTTTCTTCTTCTAATTCTTCTACCACTTGCTCTTCCCCTTCTCATTGCTTACATATTAAGATCACATCACCCTAGGTATTACAAAGAACAATTGGAAGACGAGAGTCATCATTTCTAGGACACCGAAAGGAGACAAAGTTTATTTCAAATGGCTATTTTTAAGGGATGGCAAAACAGCAACAAATCCCCTTTTTAAATGTAACCAGGGAAAATTTATCAAAGAAGATAAGTCTAAGGAGTGAGAGCTGAGTAGCAATTGCCCCTTGGAACTCAGAGGGTAATTTTGTTTTGATTTAAAACAGTTACCTTTTGGGGCTGGCCCGGAGGTGTAGTGGTTAATTCCGTGCGCTCCACTTCGGTGGCCTGGGGTTCACAGGTTCGGATCCTGGGAGTGGACCTACACACCACTCAACAAGCCAGGCTGCGGTGGCACCCCACATGCAAAACAGAGGAAGATTGGTGTGGATGTTATCTCAGGGCTGATCTTCCTCAAGCAAAAAGAGGAAGATTGGCAACAGATGTTAGCTCAAGGCCAATCTTCCTCACACACACACACAAAAAGTTACCTTTCGTTCAGCTTAATTCTCAGCTCCTAAATCTTTCTGCTTCCAATTCTCCAAGGAAGGCACTCCTGAATACACTGTGAGGGAGTCGGTTTAATCCAGAGTCCCTGAAAACAGTTTGGTATTTTCAACTAAATCCAGTAGCAGAATGCAGGCTTAATGGGCCCCACCCTATTTCTCCCACCCAGATATTTCTTTTTCTTTGTCCAGCAAAGTGTCATCTGTTCCCAAGAAAGAAAAAAGAGAAATAACGCTGTTTACTTAAACTATTACACTCTAAACTGCTCAATCAATTCTGACCAATTTTAAGATGCTTGATACTGAGTTTTGATAGAGAAAATAAGGGAAGTATTTATTTGACTAACTTAAAAGGCAGAGTTTTAACTTTCCTTAATCCTCACTTGTAAGAACATTAAGAACGTTTAGGTTGCAGGTTACTGCTGTGCCATCGATCTGGCTTTGGATGCATTTATTTTATTAAAAAACACACATGTATTGTGTGCCTTTAGGTACAAAGTACTGTGCTAACTAATGTGGAGGAACAAAGTAAAATATATCATGGGTCTTGCCTTCTAGGGGCTCACAAATCAGAGGAGATAGGTAGAAGGGATGAGCCATGAACATAAATTGCTATGATATGTGGCGCAACGAAATAAATTCCATCAAGAGGTGCAAGTAAAGTCCTGGGAGAGTCTAGACAAAGGGCGGGTCACTTCTCTTCTTAAGAAAGGCTTCCTGGAGGAAGGGGCATTTCACTTGCCATTTCAAGAACAGAGAGAGAAGGGCCTTCCAAGGCTTAGGAAGGGCGGGAACAAAGGTGCCAGTCAAGGGAAAAGGGAGGCTCCTTCGGGGAAAGACAGACAGAGTGACCAGGAAGACTCAGAGATAGTGTTTCCTGAGGAATCTTGTTCTGGTGAGCTTCCTTGGATTGGCCTATTTTGATTTTGCCTAGATTCGGGGTAATTCAGATGTCTGAGTACATAAGCGAAACTCCTGAGCTATCAATATGTCCAATATATCTTATAAAATTATGCAATCAATCTTGTTCTCTTTCCCTTATTTCCTCCCCCCACCGCACACACATACAAATATTTCCTGATAGAAGCAAATAAATACTTAAAACCAACTCTCAGGAGGCGGGGCCTCTGATTTTCCCCGTTAAATAACTCATTTGAGCTCTAAGCTACACACTCACTCTTATCAGAAGCCTTTGTGGGCAGTCCCTGGTCTTGCTTCCTGGCAATGAACTCCAAAGATTTCAGGCCTGAGAGCAGGCTTGAATCCATCCTCAGCCACTTTCCTTTGCCTACAAGGTGCTAGTTCTGCATAATACCACCCATTGCCTGCTTTAATCAAAGACTTCTCATTACTATGAAGTTCAATGAATTGCTAATAGAGAAAAAGTCTCCCACTGGCCAAGGGCTTAACCATGGGGCCTTGTTCTTTCATCTTCCCTTCTTGACCTTCCCCTTGTGAAAAGATAAACTGAGGCATATTACATTTTTAAGGGTTTATTTGAACACAAATTGATTTGAATGGGCAGCACAAACCAGAAGTGGTTAGGAGCACTCCACCATCCACCGCCTATAAAGCCCAGTAGAGACTTTATAGGGAAGAGGTATTACCAAGCCCCAAGGCACCAGTGACCTGCAAGTGGGTCCTTTTGCCTAGAGCTGTCCATGCCAATAGAATGAGGCCAGGTTCGGAATAGCAGAGCAAAAACGTTATTCATTGATCACATAACAGAGGAGGCAGAGCTCATGCTCTAAAACGCCTTCTCCCCAAAGGGAAGATGAGCAGGGCTCTTATGGGATGTGAAGAGGGAGGGGTCTCCACGTCATCATTCGGGGCAGGGCCATATGGGGCACACACAGATCTTCTCTTCTTGCACATGGTTCCTTTTGTGCAGGGCACCCCATCACCATCTTGGACCTTTCTGGTTTGGACCAGTTCTGCGGTTTGGCCATCTGGCAATATTCTGCCTTGGTTCCTATAAGCAAGCACAACTTAAAAACAAAACATTAGGGGCCGTCCCCGTGGCAGAGTGGTTAAGTTCAAGTGCTCTGCTTGGGCGGCCCGGGGTTTCTCCAGTTGGAATCCTCGGCGCAGACGTGGCACCGCTCATCAGGCCATGCTGAGGCAGCATCCCACATGCCACAACTAGAAGGACCCACAACTAGAAATACACAACTATGTACCAGGGTGTTTTGGGAGAAAAAGGAAAAATAAAAAAAATCTTTAAAAAAAAAAACATTAGACATGGAAAACATTTTTAGGACTTCTCTGGGTGACAGAGGCAGAAGCAAAGCAAGGAAATTATTTGACTGGCTATAGCTTAAGCGATTGCTTTATTTGAGGAAGCCTAGTTGACTGTGATGAATTGTCCTTCGTTTTGATTTCTTAATCTTGAGGCATTGCAGGCTTACGTTTTGGTTTGCTTACATAGACTTCTAAGGCATTAAAGTCACCTCAGTCTAATGGCCTCTTTGTTGAACTAATTTAGCACCCTCAAACATGAGTGCTGCAGGAAAAGGGGAGTCCACTGTTTTCTAAAACTTAACACATCCCACTTATTTTAATTTTTTTAATCAAAATTTTTTTTTATTGAAGGGGCCAGCCCAGTGGCACAGCAGTTAAGTTCACACATTCCGCTTCAGTGGCCCAGGGCTCACCAGTTCAGATCCCGGGTGCGGACATGGCACCACTTGGCACGCCATGCTGTGGTAGGCGTCCCACATATAAAGTAGAGGAAGATGGGCACGGATGTTAGCTCAGGGCCAGTCTTCCTCAGCAAAAAGAGGAGGATTGGCAGCAGACGTTAGCTCAGGGCTATTCTTCCTCAAAAGAAACAAACAAACAAAAAAATTTTTTTTATTGAAGTATAGTCAAAGTATAATATTATATTGGTTTCAGGTGTACAACATAGTGATTCAATATTTATATACATTATGAAATGCGCACCATGACAAGTCTAGCAACCATCAGACCCCGCTTATTTTTAAAATGATAGCAAATAACTCATCTGATTGTCTATTTTTTGTTGAATTTATTAGAGGACTTCATTGTGGAAATTAACCAACTGCTTGAGGATCATATAAAATACTCAAGTCTATGGATGTTAATTCTTCTGCCCAAGGGAACAAGTGACTTCTACCGTGCCATTGCATAAATAAATTAGATTTGAGTCCTGCATTTATGAGAAACTCTGTGACTAAAGTCATGCAAGTTTCAAAAGGTGAATTCAACCAAAGGTGAACAACAATGAGACTACAGCACTGTCACAGATTATATTAGGATGCAGATATTTTAAAAATCATTAGAGCTTTGCTCAGCGGTTCCTAGCTAATATTTTCCAGCACATGCTACTTGTTGCTTCTTCATTGATAAAATGCTGACTTGAGTGATTGCCCAAAAAAAGAACATCTCCATTTGGAAAGGAATGACCAAGAAAACAGCAAAATCATTTCACCAGCCATCAGAGAAAAGAAGCTAAGTATTTGCTGGGATCTTAGGGAGGGAAATGAGCTCCCATTGTCCCTCCCCTTAGATTTGCACAGGATTTTCAAGAGCTAAAAAACTTCAAAGGATAACAAAACTGTGGCTCAATTTTAGAAATATGAAGCATTTGGAGTAACTAATTTGGACAAATATTTATGTTTTGGTGCATAGTTGAACAGCTTATCAGACCTTCAGGAATTTTTTGTTTTTCATTTTTGTGCTTTTATTTCCTCTCCTTTCTCCTCCCCTCACTAGCAGCAAAACACCCTCTGGCAATGAAAGTTAAAGATGATTCTCCAAAGAGGCACCAAGCCAGGGCCAAGGGGGCTGATCCCCAAGCCACCGCCAACTCCCAGCAGTAATTTTCTTCCCCTCTGCTCTCTTCTGGGAAGGACTGGGAAATGCGGAGGTCCCTAAGGCCTCCCGGGGAGACAAACAGAAATCTCTCCCCTGATAAGCATACCAACCCTCCTTGAAAATTCTTTTATTGACATGACTTTAAAAGGCTGCTGCAGAGGGGCTGGCTTTGTGTCTGCACAAACTAGGGCAGAGAGGTTGGCAGGAGAGTTCCCAAGAACTTCCAGGGCTGGAGGACCAAATAATTCATCTCTCTTTCCACTGCCAACACTCCTCACCCTTCACTGCCTGGGTCCCACAACGTCTCTTCAGTCCTAACCTTAAAAAAAACAGAAGACTGCTCAGGGAGAAGATGCCCATTTCCAAGCAAGCAGGGTAGGTGACACACTGTATCTGACTCTCACAGGACACAGGGGTGAGGAAGGCATTTGGATAGCTTCTGTTGGAAATTACGCTGACATGGTGGATGTTTGTAGGAAGGGACAGACAACCACTGTCTTCTGTCAGCTCCAGGCTGACCTCTGCTCTCAGGCAGGCCTGCAGTGACAAGTTCTGCATTTCCTCTTAGTTTCTTCACCTCCCAGCCCTGGGGGCTGCTGAACCACACCAGAGATCCCAGGTGGGTCCAGACCAGCTCCTGTTAGCAGAGCTCTACTGCTCCCAGGCTCCACAGCCCACACTGATTCCAGCACATTCCCGGACATTCCACAGCTGGGAGGCTGGGAGCCTGGAATGTCTGGAACCCACACAGGGAAGGTGTCCCAGCACGCTCCCCCACCCCCATCACATTTCCCTAATGATCTCAAAGCACTCTCCAAGGATGATCTCATTTTCTATTAAGTGTTTATTTCTATTTTCACCCCCACTATTAGTAATGAGTCTCCTTTGCATGAATGTCACTTTGGTTTTTTCACATAACCTATCTCATGGTAAGAACATCATATTGGGGACCAAGCACTCAACTTCTAGTTACTGAACTAGTAATTAGACACTATGGAAACATTCTTCTTGCACACAGAGCTGTGAAATCTAACAAGAAAGCAGCAAGAAATGACTATTCCAATTCTATCCTTCGAAAGAAAAATATGTAATGTGTGGCCCAGACATATATCATACATATCTCGTGTGTGTGTGTGTGTGTGTGTGTGTGTATCTCATAGTGTGAGTGCTAATGTGATCTTAAGGACTTCCAATTTCCTATCTGTATAGTGGAGATAACACCTGCTTTACAAAGTTCTCCTGATCTTGCTGTAGTGTCTGGAACATAATAAGCACTTAATAGAATATTTGTTGAGTAATTATATGGATGGATGAACAAATGTAACCTTTCCAGCCTGTTTGCTCATTCTAAACTTGCCATGCTTAATTCACAAGGCAGTTCAGAGGATTAAAGGACATCAAGATCTTTTAAAGTGCTTTTGACACCTGAAACTAATACAGTGTTATATGTCAATTATACCTCAATTTAAAAAATAAATAAAATGCTTTTGAAAACTAAAAACTGTAAAATTATAAGATTATTATTCATGTGACTTCTAATATAGGTGGCCAGGTGTATGACAACCTCGTGAGTATATTTCTCTCTCTCTATACACAATGGGCTCAAGACAAGTTCCCAGTACCAATCGAAAGAAGCTCTGCCCCTCTTTGTTTTTTTCTATAAATTGGTTTCTATGTGCCATTCTCTTCTCCCACCTTACAATTACTGAATGTGAATTGAGTGCTTGAGAGATTGGGGAGTTTCAGAGCTGGAGCAGGCAGACAGCATATGGGCTAAAAGCACCAGTCCTGGAGTCAAATTGCCTGACTTTGTGCCCTGATTCCACCATTTATTAAGGAACTTAACCCCACTATGTCTTAGGTCATCTATAAAATGGGGATACTGGTAGAATTTATTTCATAGGGCTGCTGAGAAGGTTGAATAAGATAATACATGCAAAGCATTTAGAGAAAGAAGGGCCTTACTCATGGGAAGAACTCAGTTACCTGGAACCACTGTTGGTGCTATTATTATTACTATTATCCCTTCATTAATGGAGCCGCAGTCTAGTGGAAGGGACAGACTGTGGTACAAAGCTGGAGGAATGACACAGCACTAAAAAGGTCACTGGCAGCATACTATGAATGCAGGGGCAGAAGACATCTTTATTCACCATCCTCATCACCTCCTCTGTGTAGTCTTGAGTTTGTCGCTGTTCCAACAAACGCAGAATTTAAAAATAATACCCCAGATTTCATGTGAGGAGTGCAGACCTGAATGTGTCTCATGGTGGCCACACAATGCTCCCATTAATGCAGCTCCGTTTGTGGAGCCATATCACACTGTTGGCTCAAATAGAGCTTTTGGTCAAATAAGACCCCCAGGCTCTCTTTACATTATCTGCTGCCAAGTTACATGTTCTCCATCCTGTATTCCTATAATTCATTTTTGGCCCTAAAAACGAGACTTATTTATCCTTATTGCATTTCATGTTGTTAGTTTTGGCCTAGCATTGCAGCATGTCAAGATAATTTTGAATCTTGATTTTGTCAACTGTCTTACGTCTTGTTTCTATTCCCTCCAGACTCGTGTCACTAGCACATTTGATCAGCATGCCTACTACATCCTTATGCAAGACACTGATAAAAATGTCGACCAAAATGAGGCAAACAGAATAGCCCAATATTTCAGTTGCAGAACCCTCTGCATACTTAAATGTGTCCACTAAGCATTTGGGTTATGATTGCTTAAGCAGCTTTGAACTCTCTGATTGGTATCCTTATTTCACTATTTTATTCAAAATGCCTTGTCAAATGCCTTGCTGATATCAAGACACACTGGGTCTATGACATTGTTGAATATCATTATCCATTTTAAATTTTCCTGGGGTGCTGATAAGTCCTTTAAATTTGATGAAAATATTGATGTCTACGTCTAGGTTATCAATAAAGAGCCTAGTAGATATTGTTTAATAGATTCCTTAAGAATAAAGTTATGTCAGTTGATTATGACTCTTCTAGACCCATTTTAGGCTTTAATCGGAAAGGTGCATTTGTTGGGGTATGCTATCTGCTGTGGAAAAAAAAACCCTCTCAAATCTCAGTAGCTTAAGACAATAGAAGTTTATTTCTCACTCACACGAAGTCACATGAAGTATTCCTGACTGACAGGATGCCTTCCGTGTGTCATTCAGGAAATCGACCTTCTTCCATCTTGTGGCTTCACCTTTCTCTTGGTCGTTGGATTTCTCTGAATTCAGCAGTTAAAGGAGAAAAGGGAGAGACTCCTACACATGGAGTGTTTCTGTGGTCTGGGCCTCGAAGTAGTGCATATCACCTCTGCACATTTCACTGGCTAGAATTCAGCCACATGACTACTCCTACCTGCACGAGAGGCTGGGCAATGCAGTCTAACTATGTGCCCAGCAAAAAGAGAAAATGAGCGTAATGAACAACAAGCCTGGTGCTAAAATGGATAGCAAACATAATTTAGGTGGGACTCACGTTCTATCTCAGGTCAAGCACGGAGCTAAACTGCTAGGGCGATTTGATGGATCAAGAATTATAAGAGCTGGGTTCTAATTCCAAATCCACCATTGTTGGGTAAATCCATATAGCCTTGGATAAGTCACAGAGCTGTAAGAGTGCTAGGTCCATGAGAGTGCTGTCTTGGCCCATTTTATCCATTGCTGAATCTCTAGTTCTAGCCTGGCACATAGTTGACACAATAAATATTTGTTCAGTTGCTGAATGAACAAATGAATAACCTTCCTAGACTTGTTTTCTTCTTTCTAAATTTGCTCTACCTACCTTACAGGTTGTTGTAAAGATCAAATGGACTGTGGTTATAAAAATGCTTTGAAAACTAGAAGTCATTGTAAAAAATATAGAGTATAATTGTTACTCATACTAAGACTGCCATTTGTGTCCATTTGTGTCACACTTGATGGACTGACATTCTCTTCATAGTTTTCTCTTATTGTACACTGTAGAAAATAGACAAGCTCCAAAAACCATTCAAAGTAAAGCTCTGCCCCACTTACATTTCATCTATGACTTGAAGTCCAATCATCAATGTCCCCTCACTAATTAAATTTAAGAAGCAAGCATTGAGAGCCTGTTGAGGTTAGGACATGTGCTAAGATTTGGGGTAAGAGGAGCACTAGTACAATCCATACTAAAATAGATAAAAACACTGATCATATAGTTGGGGATCCATTTGACAATTTATATAACAGATAATGCTTGCCTAATTTGTTAATAAGAATACTCAACATAGCAAAGTCAAAAATTTCACTAAAACCAATAGAAAATTTATTTAATTGGAGGTCAGATTATAGATGGCCTTAAATGCAAGGACTAGGAATTCAGACTTTACGCTATAGGCACTGTGGAGGCCATGAACAGTTGTGAAGCCAAGAAATCAAATGGTCAAAATGGTGTTTTAGAAAGATGCATCTAAGAGATGGTATCTTAGACAACTCAGGAAAATGCATTAGAAGGCTACCATACGAGTCAGCATAAAGTCATAAGGTCTTGATCTAAGCATATGGGGAAGAAAACATGAAGCATAGATGAAAGGACTTCTAATTCTGATAATACGGCAGGCTAACATAACCTGAAAACTCTTCTTCAGCATACCTGAAAACTCCAGGTATGCTAGGATTGCAGAATAAAATATAACAAAAAAAATTTTAGAGCAAGATTAAGATCACAGGAAAGAAGAGGAAATCACAGAAGGAGGAAAAATGAAACCAAATCATTTAGCATGTGAACTGATGCTCAATTTGCCCTGAGAATTGGCGTGAGTCATGGATCTTCCTAACCCTTGAAATTTGGGTTTTAATGACCACAGGAGATAAGGCCTTGAGTCTGCACAAGATGGACATGGAAATGAGACCCCTTCGTAAAGCTGGGACCCTCAGGGAGGGTCCATCAGGGAGAATATTGACCAGAAAAATATTCCCCAACCAGCCCAGCAAGATGACATGGAAACTCATTTGTCAATCTTCGTGAAAATAAGTCTTTCCTGAGAATCTGAAACCCTGTACCTGATCTACACATGAATTTGTTTTTTAAAATTGCCCTACTAAAACGGCCCAGAAACTTCCAAGCCAAAAACCAGTTCCCGGCTAATAATATTTTGGGAGTACGTGGCAGAAGCAATTACAAAAACTCTCTAGAGACATTCCACAATCCAGAATACACGTAGTTTCATAAAAATAAGCAAGACCCACATGAGATGAACTCACAATAAAAGAAATTACAAAACACTGAAGGGACAAATCCATCACAGGGAAGAGTCAATAAAAATTGCAGACAATAGAATTCGCTGCCATCACCTCCCACCTCCCAAGGAATTGAGCTACTAGAATAATAATCTGAAAGACAGTATAAAATAAGCATGTTTAGAATGATTGAAGATATCACAAAAGGAAAGAACTCCACAAGAAAAACACAGGATGCATGACCAAAAGAAAAGAAATAGATTTTTAAGAGAAGCAAATAAAAAGGCTAGAAATAAAGTACATACTTATTGAAATTAAAAACTCAATGGATGGACTAAATAGTAGATTAGACATAGCTGAAGAAGAATTAGTGAGCAAGAAGGCCAAGCTAAAGCACCATACCAGAATGCAGCCCACGGAAATAATGAAATGGAAAATTAGGAGGGAAAGTTAAGACAGAAAAGCTAGCCCGAGAAGGTTCAATTATGTGGAAAAGAATTTCTAGAAATGAAGGAAAGAGAAGGGAGCCAAGGCAATGTTGGAAAAGGTAAAGGTGAGAATTTTTTAATTTGATGAAAAACATGAATCCTCACAGTGAAGCAGTGCAATGAATCTGAGCAATATATTGAAAAATTTGTCTAGGACCATCCTCTTTGTGATGTACCCTACTATCAAGCAGCATCAGTGATAGTTTTTTGGGGATTTGAGGCCATCTTGACATAGTTGTCGTTAGCCAAATCAGATGCCATTGGCCAGATAGCATGTTGTCTAGCTTTGTCCTTTAAGGGATGAAGAGTGGCGCTCATTTTGTCTACCTGTAAGTATACGCATGATTTCTCTTTGAAGTCTCTGAGATGTGAAAGGAAAGGGAGGGATCTTGTTGCTCAGAAGCTCCATTTGCAGGGATCAGACTGGGAGTAAATAGAATGTGGACTAGCAAAAGGGGAGTGGAGAGAGCCAGGGGTGTACATCTCTGTGTGTGCATTTTTCTGTAGCTCTACACTCTCACACACATATGTATATGTACAAAGAGTTTTAAATACATGCATGTATTGTCCTCCTGGCTGAGTCACATCCTAAACTGGAATTTGAAACTCTCTTCATAGGCTTTCAATCTTACGCCTCCATTGAGAGATTTTTGCACTTCATCTTATCTGTTCAGATATAATTCGGTTATTATTCTCCACGGTTAAGGGAGATGTTTGGTTTAGGTTTTTGTGTTGGTGGTGATGGTTTTTATAGCAGAAATTGACCTCTGCCTTCACTCCTTTTCCTCCAATAGACACATAAAGGAGCAGGACTTCATTCCCATTTCCAGTGGAAGGCACTGTATGCAGGTGCATCAAGGGCCAAAACACCTGAAAAGGACTTTTTTAAAGTACAACACTGTATCTGATCATTCCTCTCCATTCTGGGGTTTTGGGTATGAGTAGCTCTTGTAGATTTCTGGTCAGTAGCTCAGTGGATTTTCTTTTTCCTTTTACTAGTAATGTCATCAGTTTCCCAGAGGGTGCTCATCAGTGTCCCCAAGATATTTCTCTGTAGGATACTGCTCAAGGACTCTGTGAAATCCCCCCCTAACGTGGACCCACCTGTGCTCTCAGGAGCCACAGATGCCTATAGCTCTTTCACAGCTTCCAGGTTCACATGTAGCACTCTCTCAGCCTAGAGGCTCACTGTGCCCTAGGGACCACACTGCCTGGAAGCAGCAGCATGCCCATGAAGTCTGTCTGCCTCAAATGACATCACCTTATTACTCAGGGATTTCCTCCGAGGGTCTTGCTATGTATCTCTACATCCCAGCAGTGTTCAGTCTCAGGTAGCCATGAAATTTTACAAAAAGTTCCAAATTCAACTTTAAAGTCCCTCACAGTAATAGGATGATACATAAATTAAGTCCCAGGAGCAATTCTAGGGACCCCATAGTACTTGCAATAAGTATGTAAATTTATTTCTGCTAAGAACATCAAGTTCCATCCACAGCTACACACACACACACACACACATACAGAGAAAAAGAGAGAAGAGAGAGAGAGAAATGCCACATCTTTAGGAGTGTTTGACTGTTATCCAAATAAGTGTGCTGCATGATACACACACACTCACCAGATTATATGCATATATGGTATTACCATCCAAGTTTAAGTTCTAAGGTTTACTTCAATATTTCACCCGTTCGAACTCAGTTATACAAATATACTGAATGGTGTTTGTTAGTGTGCAATGGGTTTTTCCATCAAGACCCCTCCAGATAAACTAATGCGTCTAAATTTGAATTATGTGCTATGACGAGGTGATGCATCAATATTGAAGGCACTTCAAAGAGACACATTTGTGCTGCATCTACTTGACACCAAATACGTTAATGAAAACTGAAAACACTGAATCTCAAACATTACTTTTCTACATATCCAGATGGCTGGTATTATAAGAAGCGTCTGGGTCGTACGAAAGAGTTCACTCTTGAAAAATAAAGTAAATACATTTCCTCATGAATTTTGAAAAGACATGAAAATCTGGCAGCTTCGATATGATTTTAAGAAATAACTCTTTATGGGAAACATTGTTTTACTTGATGCTTATCTTTGAATACTCAAAGGAACTAGAAGTGCCTCTATTTTCTCTATGAGCCTCTCCTCATACTATGCAGGTTCAAGAATAATTTGGTTTTCTGTGTAATAATCAGCTTTGCCTCTGTCAGTCTCAGGTAATGTTACGGTTGCATACTAGTAGCTTTTTAAAATTTAATTTGTTAATATGAGTAACTTTATATAATATGTTCTACATATGGTGTTTTATAATATATCACATTTATAATGTATAAATTACAGAAATAAATGTTATATAACATATATAATTTAGTGTAATTTAGCAGACGTTATTAAACACCCAATACGTGTATCCCATAAAAAGATGCGCAAAATATGAGAAGATGTACAAAACATAGCCCCTGACTTCAAGAAGTCTACAATTTTATCAGAGAAGACTTTGAGTTCTTCTAAGGTTTCTAGGAGAGAGTTTTTTTCCTAAACGCCCCTGGGCTCTTGTTCCATCTTTTATCCTTCCCTTCCGAGGAATGAGTTACCCGGATGTGACTTTGAGAGACCTAGCTGGGATGTGCCCCTCAGCTAGCCCTCCCCAGGAGACCTGTGTCACCCAGCCCTGCCGGTGCCTGTGAGAGGAGTCTGTCATGTTCTGGACTTTCCTGTGTTAGGGCCTACTGTTGCAGCACAACAAAGCACCTTTCTTCCAAACCACTTTTATCAATACTAAAGTGTTGTTTTGATCTTATCTGCCACTCCTTCCTCTCTCTCCTTAGGTTCAGAATTTAGGTGGAGAGTAGAAGGGTGTAATTTATTGGGGCCCGCCTCCAATCCCAACAGGGATGAAAGCGGTAACAGGTAATTAGAATACAAAGCACGCTGTGATCAGTGCAATATGAGTTCCAAAGGAGGAGATCGTTAGCAAAGGAGAATTCGCTTCTGTCAAGAGAATGTGAAGAAGCAGAATCAGAGTAGGGACATCCACACCTGGGGCCCACCCTGCTTCAGAACTTCCTGTTATCACTTTATAGACATAGTACACTATTTATATACACAGTACATGATCTATCCATATAGTATATAATCTAATCAATAAATTTAGTCAGCAATAATTAAATCTATAAATAAATAAATTTAGTTATTGATTAAGTGGTTTTGATTTAGAGTTTTTGTTACTTGCTCTTGGATGTAAAAGTATAGCTGTGATTATGTGCTGGTAGCCGAAGTAAAGAACTGGTGGGGGGAACAAAACCTCATGGGCAATAAAATTGGAGAGGTAGTTTGGGGCCAGAGGTAGAGGGCCCCAAATGTATTGTGTGAGTTTGGGTCTTCGTGCTTTAGGCATCGGGCAGCCATTGACAATGTTTGAGCAGGAAGATAACCAGCTTAGAAGTGGGCTTCAGGAAGATTCATATGGTTGTTGTGTGTCAGAATCTAAAGTGCGGCTCAGGAGGGTAGGACTGGAAGCAGGAGACCTGTTAGAAGATTATGGCATTAAGTAAGGTGGAAAGAAGTCAGATCTTGAGCTAGAGGGTGTCAGCGGGAATAAAAACGCAAGAACAAACACAAAAGATATATGTTGTCAACCAAATGACAGGACTTGACTACTAAGCAGATGTGGGATGAAAAAGAGGGCAGAATTAAAGACTCTATCAACATTTTGAGCTGGTGTGATTAGAAAGATCTTGATGAGCAGAATTTGGAAGAAATAAATATTCAGGAGGGAAAAGAATGCATTTAGATTTGAACCTGCTAAGATCAACACACCGGTAGGACATATGGGTGGAAACTTCCAGCAAGGAGATGGTGAAGCCTAACTGGAGCCAACAGAGTTGTCAGGGAGAGAGAAGAGGTTTCAGAAATGAGTCATAAAGAAGGAAGAATCAAAGCCATGAGACTGAAGGCCTTTACCAAGAGAACATGCAGAAGACAGCATGGAGGAGAGGGTGAGGGGCAGATTCTGAGGAAAAACTCATATTTGGAGCTGGAAAAGAAGAGGAGGTGGAGAAGACAGGGATAAATGGAGGGATAGGAAGAGTATATTATGAGGGAAGTCAAAGGAGGTGAGACTTTCACAGGAGTGGGGGATGGTCAGGGATGAGAGAACAGAGTCAATCATATAAAGTGATTAAGCAAAATGAGAAGAAAGCAAAGCACTGCATTTGGTAACCGGCTGATCTTTAAAAAATTATTATGGGGTGATAAGAGCTGAAGCCAGATTTCAAGGATTAAGAAGAGAGTGAGTGGTATCAGAACGGAAGCGGTTGACAAAGATGACTTTTTGAAGAAGTTTTGTGATGAGGAGAAAGAGTAAGAACACTTGCTTTAAGGGAGAAGCAGACTGGACGGAAAGTGGTTTTGTTTATCTGTGTGTTTGTGGGTTTGGTTTTCTTGGTTGCTTGGCTGCTTTGGATAGGAGAAACTTGGGTATGATTACAGTCGGAGCAAGATCCAGGGGTGAAGCTAAAGCGAGAGAGTAAGAGAGCGAGTGAGTGAAACTGCTAGAGCAAAGCTTCAGGCAGGTAGGAGGAGCTCCAGTCAAGAGACTCGAAGGGCCTGTTAGCCATGGAGGAGGAGGCTATGAAAGGAGCGGGGGAAGCTGGAGAGGCAAGACCAGAACCACAGAAGTCTAGAGTGGACAGTACAGAATGAAGAAGAGACAAAGGAGGTGGACCAGATGCTCGAGTGACAGTGACTGAGCAGTGTGGTAGGACAGGCGGGGTAGAGATGCAGGTGGGGGCCAAGTAAGAGCAGCTTTCCTCTGGGTCTCTGCAACCTAACTCTGGAAGTCTTCCCACCCCACCCCCCTCCCTCCCTCCCCACTCACCCCCACACAAATGCCAGCCCGTCTGACAGAAAATCTTATGAATCATGAAAACCAAAAGTCTATTTTAATCCTAAAATTACCTTCTACATAGCTGTTTTGTAACTTGTGTTGTTCCTAATTATGGTATTAACCAGTCAATGTTTTAATTTTTTTTTAATTCTAAAAGATGAATAAGGCCCCAAAATTTATAAATAGACTAATCTACCCAGCTAGTTTCTGTGTTTCTTCATAAAACAGGACGCCAGATAGAAGACATTTTTGAGATACAATCTGTTAACAGTCTAAGTGCCATAAGTCTGGGTTTTTTGAAAAGCTTAAATCACCCTGCGGTGCTTGCATTAGTACTTGCAAGGCCTACTTCTGCCGCTAGCACCCGACTCTCTTGATGATGGAAGAACTGGGATGGGTTTGGCACACGCTCTTCTGTTTTCCTCCGCCATTGCCTGGTCTGCTTGGGAAAACTGAAGGATTGCTTGGGGCTCTTGTTTTAGTTCCCTTCACTTATCTTCTAATGTTTCTGGTTGTCTGATTTATATTTAGAGTCAGACGCTGTGGATGCTGAGAGAAAGGGAGGCAAGGGGAAGGGACAGAGAGACAGAGACTGAGAGAGATTCAGGATGGGATTTAAAGCCCAGTTTGGAGTCTAGCCTTTTTGTGAAAGGCACAGTCCCCCAGCACTAAAACTCATAATTCACTGTATGGCTAGTAAATTCCTCAGCAGAAGCAGCAGCCGCAACTTCATGGCTTCAAGTTTGTGAATTTTTCTGCTTTTGTGGTGCTTTGTGACGCGCTCTCTCTGGCAGAAAGACTGGTGCTTAGAGTCCACAGAGCCTGCCAGTCAGGGGCGTAAGTCCCTCTGTTGGACTCTGGGCATCCAGGTGCCCAGCTTTAGCCAGGGCACCGACAGCTTTTATTCTCTCTCATCAGAAGCCTGCTGTTGCGCATGTTGCTGACTCTGCTTCCAGTAGGCAGCAAACAATTTTCCATATCTCCTTAAGCGTTCCTCAGAGCTCCCATTAATATTGCCCACTCTCCCCAACCTTTGTCCTTGGACCTCAAGGTGGCAGACAGAGTCTGCCCGTTTTATTAGGTGTGAAAGTAATTGGGGGCTCCTTCAGAAGGCAGAACGCTGAAGTCAGAGACAGTCTGCACAAGAGGGCTAAGGTCCACAGGCCGGGAAGAAGGAAGGCCCCCGGCTGAGGGGTGCTTTGTGCCGTGCCAGCCCTCCAAATCTTTCCTATGTGTCCTCTCGCGGATCTCCCACCTGGATTCAGGCCTGCCCTTCATGAGCTGTGTGCCATGCACCGGACCTGGGCTCCCTTCTCCCTTTTACCAGCTGTGTCCTGTTCCTGTCACCTCTCTTAGGTGAGAGGCAGCAAAGGACAGGGGCTAAACAGATGGATGTTGGACACCGACTCTGGGGGTTTGAACCCCAGCTATGTGATTCACTAGCTGTGTGACCTTGGGCAAGTTATTTGTCTTCTCTGTGCCTCACTTTCCTCATCTGTAGAAAAGGAGTAACAACAATGCCGTTATGATGGGGTTTTTGTAAGGAATAATGACTGAGATTGTGCATGAAGCATTCTGCAGTGCCAAATAAATGTTAGTTATTACCTGAAAAATTCACTCCTCCAAGGCGTTAAAAGTGATAACTGGTCTATGTGTTGTCCCTTCTATGATATTTGTATTTTAATGAGAGCCTTATGAAGGGGTCCAAGGAATTAACTTCAAAGGACAGAACTATAGGGACAACATAGAGATCTTTCCATCACTCTTAAATCATGCTGAAACTGGTCCTTCCGGTCAGCCATTCACTAATCTAATACTCCCTTTCAGTCAAGGAGAATGGGAGTGACTGCTTCAGAATCCTCACAGGGCAAAGACGTAATGCAGGAAACAAGTTGGGCAGAGCTAAAACAGGGTCAAAGTCATTCTCCACAGTGAATCCCACAGCACAAAGGAAAGAACAGGGCCTTTCACCACCTGCCATTCTCTTTTCAGATTTCAGTTTTCCCCATCCTCAATACAAAGGTTGGGAGCCAATAGGATGTCCATAAAGTAACTAATGTGAGTAACAAAACTCACCGAAATAGGAAGCTAATAACACAGACTTAGATGATTTACTTCCCAATGATCACTTGTAAGTCTCAAATACATCTGACTAAAATTTATTCATTAGGAAAGCGAAGATGGGCTTAGATGAGTGAAAGCTGGGTTCTGCACGAGCTACTAATGCTAACCCTGTGCTCATGGCTCACTAACATCAGCAGAATCTGATTCATAGACTGGAGCTCTGTCAATTATTACTATTATTATTTAGCTGTTCAGTGTCTGCACCCTCTTCTGGTTTTCAGAAGATTTCTTTTCCGATACATCTTGATGCCAGGCAAAACTCACTTCCTATTGCAGAAGCTGAAGACACTCTCCCCACTTCCCTTGAGTTTGGGGCTCAGACTATGGCTGAAGCTTTATCAGTCAGACACACCCATTGTCAGACACATACTTTGCAGCCTTTAGCTAGTGACACAAAAAACAGAGACGTGGAGCATCCTTGCTGGCAGTTGGCAGCAGCAGTGTCAACCATGCAAACTTTCTAGGGGCGGCACTGGCTGAGGAGCAGCAGCTGCACACGTGACTGGTGACTTCAGAGGGCAAGCTGTGGCGTCCAGCGCTATCCTCACTAGATGGGCTCTGGAGCAAGGTTTTGGCTGTGGTCCTGGTTGCTGCCAGGCCTCATTTGTTCCTGCTCGATTTCTAAGCCTGGTTCTGAAGTCTGTGAAATACACAATATCCTTTTATTAAATGCTTTTTCTGCTTAAATCAACCACATCTGTTTCAGTTGTTTGCAACTATAAAACCCTGCCTAATATAACTGTTGAGACAAGTCTTTTTTACTGTGATGGCTGGGTCTGCCAGCTGTCTGCCAATGTTCTCCATTTCATCTTTTGGTAATAGAACTCTGGATTTTAGCTGTTTCCACAGCAGTATCAGGTCCTGATCTTAAAAAGAAAGCACGTATGCTAATTCTATCGTCCATGTCTTTTCTGGGTCAGCTCCATTGAATGATTTTTCTCCTCATTTATGTGTTGTATTTTCCAGTTCTTTTGCATGCCTGGTAAATTTTGGTAAAATGCTAAACACTGTGAATTTGATCTTTTTAAAGGTGCTGAATAATTTTGTGTTCCTATAAATATTCTTGAGTTTTGTTACGGGATTCGGTTAAGCTACTTGGCGTATTAGTCTCCTGACGCTGCAGTAACGAATTACCTCAAAATTAGTGGCTTGAAACAATAGAAATTTATTCTTTAAGCCAGAAATCTGGAGCCAAGGTGTCAGAGGGGCATCTCCAGAGGTTCCAGGCGAGCGAGAATCCATTTCTTGTCTCTCCCACCTTCTGATGGCACCTGGCTCTCCTTGGCCACGTGGCTCCAATCTCTGCCTCTGTCTTCACCCAGCCTTCTCCTCTCTGCGTGTCTAATCTGCCTCTGCCCCCCTTTTATAAGGACACCTGTGGCATTTAGGGCGCACCTGGGTAATCCAGGATGGTCTCTTCATCTCAAGATCCTTAGCATAAAGACATCTGTAAAGATCTTTTTTCCAAAAAAGGTAAGTTTAATAGGTTTTAGGGATTAGGACTTGATATCGTTGGGCCACCATTCATCCTTTTACATTTGGAAACAATTTGATCTTTTAGTTCTTGTTTTAAACTTTGTTAGGTAGGACCAGAGCAGTGTTTAATCTAGGGCTCATTTTGCCCCACTACTGAGGCAAAACCCTCTGAGAATTCTGGCTGATCCCCATGAATTAGAAGGTTTCTACTCTGGCTCGTGGAAGAGGAGTTATTCCTGGCTCTGTGTGAGCTCTAGAGAATTTCCCTTCTAATACTCTCGGACGATTCTTTCCCAGGCCTCGGCTAGTTTCTCACACACACACACACACACACACACACACACATGCCGTCTTTGGCGCTCAGATGAGACACAGGGCTGGGGAGCCCTCTGCAGATCTCCAGAGCTGTCTCTCTGGGCAGCATTCTCTTCTCCCAGACTCTGCCCTGGGACCCCTGACTACAGGGACTCCCAGCCCAACTTCCTCAACTCTGGATTTCCCCATCTTGCACCATGGCCTGGGACAATCACAGAGCTCACCTCATTTGTTTCCTGTGTCTCAGGGGTCACTGTCCTTTGTTGCCTGATATCCAACATCTTGAAACCCATCGTTTCATGTTTTGTCTTTTTTTGTGGTTGTTTGGAGTGAAAGGATAAATCCAGTCCCTGTTACTCCATCTTGGCTGGAAGTAGAAAGTAGAGTTTTTTAAAAAAAAATCACAACCAAGTGTGTTCTCCTCTTGCCCTTTCTCCCTTCTTGATGACTGGAATGTGGATGTAATGGTGAGAGGCAGAGCAGCCATCATGGACTACGAGGTAATAGCTGGATGTTGAGGTTGACAGAAAAATGGAATAGAAGGGACCCAGGTGCCAGCCCTCCACTGCCTACTCAGACTTCTACATAGAGAGAGATACATTTCCGTCTTGTTCAAGCCATTGTATTTTTAGATCTGTTTGTTTCTTTGGCTTAACTGGTACCCAATTAATATAATTATTTATAAAACATCATAGTATCATCTATTTTTGCCCTCTTTGGCAGAGTGATTTGAAAAATGATCTAGCTTTTCATTGGTGCCTCTGGGCCACAACAGCAGTCTGTGATCACATCCTCCTCAACAATTCAAAGATAATTTCCAATGGGAACACATGCATATGCACGTATGTACATGTGTGTGCACACGTGTTTGCGTTGCACAATTCAACAACCACTGTAACTTACTTTTACTTCTAACAGAGTTTTTAAGCACAATAAATAGCACTCAGTAGCATTTTATGACATCTATCTTCTAGCCCAGGAACCATAAAACTATGACCTGTGAGCTAAATCTGGCCCCATCACCTGGTTGCATACAGCTCACAAGCTAAGAACAGTTTTTACATTTTTAAATAGCAGAAAAAACATCAAAAGATCTTTTCTGACAAGAAAAATTTGTGTGTAATTCAAATTTCTGTGTCCATATATAAAGCTTTGTTAGCACACAGCCGCTCACTGATTCTTGTGTTGTCTCTGGGTGCTTCTATGCTCTAATCGCAGAGTTGAATAGCTGTGAAAGAGACCATCTGGGATGCAAAGCCTATGATATTTACTACCCAGCCCTTGCAGAGAAAGTATGCCCACCCCTGTTTTAGTCCAAAGAACACTTTTTAAATCTCTAGTTCTACCGCTTAACAGGCATTTGGATGGCGTTCTTATATGACATAAAAAGGATCGTCATGGAGAGTAACAGCAAATGGCAAAAAATGGGACCATCGGCACCAAGTTCACTCATAGTTCTGGAGCATGTAAACAACCGCATTTTCACATGTCCACAGTCAATAGCTGTTGGGCATTGCTGTTGCCCAGCTGTTTGGGACACTATGAAGCACACAGCCTAGCCAAGGTTTTTCTACTCAGCCCACCAGATTTGGAATTAGACTATTCTTGAGCTTTCCCCTTACCCCCACCTCTAGAAAAAGAAAAAGAGGATTCATATTTTTAAAAATTTTGTTTAGAAATAATGTGTTGGACTATTTCAAATCTTCATAATTCAAATTGGCCAACAATGCAGCCATGTTATAACAATAGATGTGCCTCTCTCTTTCACATAGAGAAGTATCTTGCTTCCGTCTCATGCTTTATCACACTGGCCAAAACTTTTGGAGAACTGTTGGCTAAGAAGAGAGGGAATGCTCACTTTATCACTAATTCTAGTAGGACCCTAAGTTAAACACCTTTAAACTGTGTGATCGCTCAGGCTCTGTTTATGTCTAAGGGAAGGATAACATTTGCCAAGTACCAACTGGTAGAAATGGGAGTACCATAGAATCAAGGGGTGATGTTCATATCATATGTGGTTAGGAAACCGAGGAATAGCTGAACCCTGCTCTAAATCACCCACTTTTGAAATCCTCCTGAGAGAGAGAGGTGTATCAATTACGGAATCAGACAAGGCAACACTTAGCTCTCATCAGAGTTTGGGGCCCACATGCAGCGTAGAACCCAGGGAGCGAGGCTGACCCCATGGAATCCTCCTTCTGTTCCATGGAAGAGAGGCCTGAGGAGACGTATCTCTGTTAATTTCTGCACCAAAGTCCAAAAATCCTGGACTAAGGAAAGGCTGCACCCAGCAAAGAAAAAACTTGCTTTGAGGCCTGGAGAGGAGAGAGCCGGGCTCTCCACACAGGCGCCTGGGCCGGGCCCGTGCCCTGAAAATGGTGCGTGAAGAGTGGGAAGGAGATGACCGAGTTTCCCAGTTCTGAGGAGCGAGCCCTGGGTCACCTGACCTCTTCACCCTTAGGAGTGGAAGTGGAAAGGGAGGCCACAGGGAGAAGGACTTGCCAGCACCCAGCTCTGTGACTCCCTAGTCAAAGGGGATCAACCGCAGCTTTGCAGAGAAAAAGAGGAGGAAGCAGAAGCCAGCCTCCTGGACGGGTGTAGGGTCTTTATCTCAGCATGCTGATGTCCCCCACAGGTGCAGTGGCTGATAAATGTCCTTAAAGCTGACCAACCACGGCAGAGGAGGGGAAGGAGGTAGACAGGAGGAGGCTTGAGCTCCCCCTGGAGGCCAAGGCCAACTACAGACCAGAGACCTCAAACGTTCCAAGTTGACCTTCCTTACACTCCTTGGAGATGGTCCGAGTGCATCCATTTAACAAGCAAGGAAACTGAGGCTTTAAAGAGCCTAAAGGTTTGGGGAGACAATGTGATATAGTGAAAAACTCCTGGGCTTTGGAGTCAAACAGACCTAGGGTGACTTAGCCAGCAACTGACTTATATGATTTAGCCAAGTTACTTCAAAGAGTTAATGGAAAAACAAAGTGAAATCATATTGCACGTGCAAAACTGCCAGGACTAAGTCTGGCATGTACTAGATGTGGGGTCGTTTTAGTTATTTTCCTTTCTTTGTTCAAGATCACGGGATCAGTAAGCAGAATAAAAGCAGGGTTCAAACCCTGGTCCTCCTGATCCCCAACCCCAGGCACTCTCCCCTCAGCAGGGCCTTCCTCTCAGCTTCCCCTGAGAATAAAACCCAGGAGTCCTTTTCGAAGGCCTTTTCCAGTTAAGCTGGTTAATCCTCCTGTCTACAAAACAAAAAGCTGCTTCCCAAACAACCCCTTTTAGGGCCAGAGTCCCGTCCCTTCCCCACAGCCTCTTCACTCTCACCTCCAGGGAAATATAAAC
Organism: Equus asinus; assembly: GCF_041296235.1. Taxonomy (NCBI): domain Eukaryota; kingdom Metazoa; phylum Chordata; class Mammalia; order Perissodactyla; family Equidae; genus Equus; species Equus asinus. Next base: position 188,476,639 of record NC_091790.1, on the reverse strand, counting down.
ACTCCTTGGCAGGGGCTGGAGCCCAGAAGGCCGGCCAGCCTCGCCCTTTCCAGTGATTTTTTGGGCTCACAAAGGGAAACCCTTGAAGGGAATCCCTCTGGGCAGCAAAGTCCATGCCTTTTATGGACAGATTCTCCTGCCGCCACATAGCAAACCCTGAGCAAATTTTCTGGCATGCAAAAGGCTACAGATCTTTTTGTCCAAAAGGCAAACGTGCTCCTCTGAATTCATAACAGCAGCTCAGTTTTTGAAGGTTTTCAGATCCCATTGAATGCCTCCTCCATCCAGGCTTTTCTCAGACTTAATAAATAGTTAGACGCTAAAGCCAAAAAGGATCCCCCTATTTACAAAGTGATTTGTCCAACTGGCTACCTCTAAACTGAGGTTTCTCAGCCTCAGCACTACCGAAGTTTTGGATAGGATGATTCTTTGCATTGTGGAATGTTCAGCAGCGTCCTTGGCCTCCACCTATTATTACATGTCAGTAGCACCACCATTATGGCAATCAAAAAAGTCTGCAGACATTACCAAATGACCTCTGGGAGGCAAAATTGCCCCCACTTGAGAACTACTGCTGCAAACAGACCAGATATGAGGTTTAAAATGAGTTTTAAGGGGCCGGCCAGGTGGTGCAGAGGTGAAGTTTGCATGTTCTGCTTCAGAGGCCCGGGATCACCAGTTCAGATCCCGGGTGTGGACCCATGCACCGCTTGGCAAGCCATGCTGTGGCAGGCATCCCGCATATAAAGTGGAGGAAGAAGGGGAACCAGTGTTAGCTCAGGGCCAGTCTTCCTCAGCAAAAAGAGGAGACTTGGTAGCAGATGTTAGCTCAGGGTTAATCTTCCTCAAAAAAAAAAAAAAAACTATGAATTTTAAGCCTCTTGTTTTTAACTTTTTCCTGTACTAGACTACTCAAGTCATTAGTGATTCAAATGGGAATGTGGAGGGTGCTAAGTGTGGATGGATTTGTGGGTGCTGAGAGGAGTGGTGTACATACAATACTGAGAACCTCACCATCTTATTTCTAACTCAATTAACATCAGGACAAGAGGACCAGGGTAGAACACTGGACCAGACTGACCCTAAACTGCCCATAAGGTGAACAAAGCTTTTCTGAAATATTCAAATCCCATACAAAGATACAGAAACTGCACAGAAACTTCAAAGTACCCTGAATGCACTTCACATAAGGTCTCATTTCATCTCTGTTAAGTTATACAAGATACAGGCATCATATCTTTTTACAGAGGGAACCAAAACTTGAAAAGAGTAAGTAATTTATCCAAGGTCAGTCAGATGGTAATTGGTAGAGATGGTCTTAACACTCAGATTTGGATGGGGGCAATATTAGAGACCAACCATTGTTTGTGTTTGGCCAAGGATTTGAATACATCAATTATTTTAATCATGTTGTTTGGGTTGGAGATGGTAAAATTGGGACAGAGGTCAACTTAGCCTTTTTTTGTTTAGCCATTTTTTTCCCCATCTTACCAGGTCAGACAGCCCAGACACAGGATTCATCTTTTGGATCAAATACAACACCTTACCCTTCTAACCACAGTCGCCCTGATTCCCTCTGCCCTTGGCTGGCTGGAATCCTGGTGCCTCTGGAGTCACTATGACCCCAGACAGTTGGTGGTGCTCTGCCCAACATCTCTAACTCCAGAGCAGCTGGATTCTCTGACATCAACCATCCGCAGGAGGTTCAGCCCCAGCAGTTAACTGCAAGTCCCATTCCTACACTCAAAGAAAAGTCCACCTGCCCTTCCATTATTTATCTTACAGAAAAAGCCCCCAGTGGGTACTGTGGGTCAATGGAAATAAACATACAGAAAATAAAAAGGAAAGAGGGCAGGGATGGAATCAAAAGGAGTGAAGAGGTAATGAAGGCAGAATCCACACTGCAGAGCACAGGCGCAGAGGCGGAAGGAGGAGAACGCTAAAGTCAGAAGACTAAGAGAGGAAAACAGAGAGGAGGAGCGTGGTCAAAAGAGGAGAGGGAAAGAGATGAAGAGAAACTTAGCTGGAAGAAAGGAAGAATACATAGACAGAATCTGCTCCAGAGCCATCTTTGTGGCTCCATAGTGACTTGTGTTTAGGTTTTTCATTCAAACACTTACCTGTGAATAAACGGCAAGTTGTCTGCGCACAGCTCATATACTAAAAACTTCCACTTATTAGAACTCAACCATTCTAGACTATTAAATGATCCAGAATGGTTTAGCTGTACTCTACTCTTAGGAGAAAGATGGAAACAGTCAGAGTAAAAAGCTACTATTAGGTTTTCAAAGAAAACCCCATGGTGAATCCTCAGTAGAGATTCACACATGCTTAGCACCAATGGAAACCCCATCACAAAGTATTGAGGTTGCTTTCCATAAATCACACTGGCCAAGTGACCCCACTACTCTAAAATCTTACCTACATGATCAAAAGTATTCTTCAAACAACTGACTCAAAATCCATAAAAGATTTAAAGTGACCACTTATTGATCATTTACAATTATTCCTGCAACAATGCTGTAAGATGAGGACCAATATCCCCATTGATGAGGTGGAGACACTATGGCCAAGAAAGATTGAATAACTTGCCCAAGGTCACACAACTAGTCACTGGGATCAGCGCTAGACCACTTGGTCTTTCCCCTAAGCCACCACCCACCCCTCACTACACGCACACACACGCTACCATCTAGTTGTATTCAATGCACAGTTTTTGCTACAGTAGAACAGTAAATCCGAAAATTCTAAGATTTTTTGTCCACAAATTCTGAAACAAAATCGTGCTTTGTGCTCAATTCATAGAACTAGAATTCCAGGGCTGGCAGGGACACCAGGGTTGTGAAGTCCCCCTCTTTTTTTTTGCAGATGAGCTAAACCAGGCTCGGTGAATTGTGAAAGGTCCAAAGTCATAGCGTTAGCCTCTACAGTTAACTAGAAAATTAAATTAACTCAAAATCCTCATTCTCGAAAATAACCTGTTCCTGAGGGTTTTCTTGCGCCGCTGAGGGCACATTCTTCTCTCCCAGAGGACTGCTCTGCTGCTCTCACACCAACTATGGGGGCTACAGAGCCCCACAAAAGCGACGTCTTGCCTCCCTCCAGTGGTGGGTGAGGGTGCAATAGGAGCAGCCCCGGGTTGTTGCGGTGCAGGTAGGGAGGAGACCTAGGAGGTCTATTTGGCAGACCACAGCTTCGCTAAGAAGCTACGTGGCAAAAACTAAATCACCTATTCCCAATTCCTTGCTTGATCCCGTTACTTTGATAATCTATGGTTCCCTTTAAACACAGTGTAACATAACAGTCTTATAATTCAAAACACATTTGTACAAAATGTAAAATGTGTACTGTACAAGCCCATGAATATAAGAAGCAATGTTCCCTGCAGGCCTCCTACTGAAAGCAGACAACACTTCTTCAACCTATCTGACATTTTCTGTCTGCCTGCTTTCACACTCCGCGTTATCCACTCGCTGTTGTTTCCCTATCCATCAACTGTTAAGTTTCACATGGGTCCTCTTGCTGGTATATGAGTGCATGTTAGGCGCTTGTTTTCTTTCAGGACAGACATTCCCCGCTGTGCTTTTCCTGGATTTGGACTATTTTTATTATTTACTTTATGTTGCCATGGAGATGGGGAGATCACAGATGTTGAGAGTTGGAACCTAGGGCCACAGGAGACGTTTATCATTGTACTTTGTATGAAGTGGGCTCTTGTTCCCTGTTTCTGCAGAGCCTAGTGTTTATTTTATAAAGAAGTTACTAATGAGGACTCAAGCCTAATGAATAATTTGAAACTCTGCTTTACCTCCACGGCACATGTTTCCTACAAGAGTGACTGATCTTATTGGAGGGGAAGGTGGGGCTCATGAAAACACAGAGATTAGCAGCTGTCTGTCAATTTTTCCCTTGTAGGAAACAGAATGATGCATCAGAACAAAGGACTCATTCATCATTCTTTCCCAGCCCCTTGAAGAAGAGAAACTTTCCCCAAATATTTCAACCATGATCTACAAGGAAACAAAAAACCTGGGGGCTCACCATTACGCCGTCATCATCACTGATCAATGTTTGCAGAACATTAGTGAACGTAGTGTGAGTCTGAACAAAACAAAATATGGTGGGCAGTGCTTACAAGGGCTACATGCTACAGCCATACTGTTTAGTTACTACCCAGAGTGGAAGTTAAAAAAACAGCAACCATTGTTATTTTCAAGGTGCTGTGTAGCTCAAAGCACAACTGAATTGAAACAGAGATGAGAGCAAAGACATGAAAACTCATTGCAGGTAACTTTGGCGATTGATTCCAAACATATTGGCTTTTGCACAAGTACTTCACAGAATCTTTTTCCCCTAAGAGCCAAGCAGTGTAAGTCTTGGTTGCTGTGACCTTGTCCAAACCAGATTGGGGTCCTTATTAGTTCCCTTCTGTATACAGGCAAGGCCATTGATGTCCAAACAAAACAAAAACAGACAAACAAACACCCAGCAATGAAAAAAGACTGCCCCCATCACAATATTCCAGTGCTTCAAGAAATCTCTCCTAACTGCCCTCCCCCAATACCACCTTCTTTCCCTTGATCCCCTTCTTGGTCTCACTCTTTCTAAGGGTCTCCGATGACTGCCCTATTTCCTTAAACTTTTGCTAGTTGACTATTTGGCTCCCTCCAGGCTTTGCCCTGGGCACTATTTTAAGGTTTTCCATGGTTCTCCACCAAGTTCCCTCACCCAACCTCATAACCCCTCCTGCTCCTAACCCTTGTTTTAGGACCCCAGCCTAACATTTGTCCTGTAAAGGTGTTTGGACGTGTTTTTTCATCCTTTCTGTCTCTCCTTTCTATTTTCTTTCACCCTTATTCTTTTTCCACCGCTCCCTTTACTTCTTATTAGAAACTCACATTTTCTCTTTAAACAACCATTTCTCCCTTCCCAATGGCTTTTATAATTTGGTTTGAAAATTAATACCTCTATAGCTAAAGTTTCAAGAGGCAATGGTGGCAGAAAGAACACTGGACTAGTTTCAGGCCTTAGTTCTAATGTTTACTAGCTGTAGGATATTGGGAAGAGCAGTTAATGACTCTAAACCTCAATTTCCTCATTTTAAAAACAAAGATAATAGTGTATATCATACGGAGGTTTTGTGAGGCTAGCATGAGTGAAAACCCCTCACAGGTTCTCACTAAGAGGTGATTCATTCATTCGTTCAACTTGACCTGAGGATTCATTTGACAGGTGTTATTCATCTAGGTATTACATCTGGGTAACAGTGAAGATATTTTCAGAAAACAAAAAATCCAGACACAGCTCTCAAGACATACTAAGGATCTGAGATTTTATCCTTTTTGCAAACTAGCAAGTTAGCCTGGTGCCATTGTGTGAATGCTGGCAGAAGACACAAGACTCCCAGGTCCGAGACAAAGGACTTTATTATTCCAGCAATAACAGTAGCCAAAGTGTTTTGGCATTTTTCTTGTGCCCATTTCCTGAACCACGGTCCCCACAGGGCAACATGAAGAGGGCCAGGTGACACCTGCACACACATTGGGTTGCATTACAGGAGAGGAATCCAAGCTTAAGGAATTTGAAACTTTTATAGTAGGCGGTAAAGGATGTCTGCTCTTTGCTCCAGGAGGAGACACCATCTCTATTTCCCAAGGCTGTTCACTATATAAACATCAGAATATAGTCCAGAACATAGTCTAGACAGACATAGTCTAGAAGAAAGTCAGTGCCTCTGCTTGCAGGACATCCAGAAATGCAAGAGACCCATGGAGAATTCCCTCCAAACAAGAGTATGTTGTTTGTCAAGCATTAGTGCAATTCTAGTGACAAATGGACGGAGTATTTGAAATTTGAATGTAAGTTCAAGTCTTTAAGGCCTATCTGTATTATAACAAAATGTATACTAAAGGATGGAAGACTAGTCTTCTAACTGCAACATAAGTCTGGACAGTAATACTGCAGTTTAAAAACATGTAAGGCCAGGATTTATGCATTCGTAAGTACAGGGCAAGTCTTACAGACCATTTTATTTGGTCACTTATCTCGGCTCCCATCTAAGATACATCATTATATTAAATTTTCTTTCCTTTCCCACTAAATAAACAGATAGACATAAATATGTAATTTATAGCAGTATACTATAGTGGTTAAGAACTCAGGCTCACGAGTCAGCCTGCTCAGGCTCAAATCTCAGTTTACCCACCATAGATTGACCTTGGGCAAGTTATTTAGCTTCTCTGTGCTTTATTTCTGCTTCTGTAAAATGGAGATGGTAATAGTGTTTACTTTATAAGACTGACGAGTGGATAAAATATTATAATCCATGTAAAGTGCTTAGAACAATGTCAGCCTTAAAATAAACGTTAGCTATTTTTAACAGTTTATATTCACACAATCCTCTGGAGTTAGTGTTCTTCCCCAAGTGGAGAACTTAAAAAAAAATGTATTCAATCTAGAACCTAGGGTTTCAGAAAAAATCCACAGGCGCTTATAACTAAAACTACTGTCCCACTTTTCTGCTCCTTACCACTAACCAACTTTAGTATGGTTTGTGTGAATAAGAAGAAAGACAAATTGGTACCAAATAAAAGCTACACCTTCTGTGAGCATTCAAACAGCTAGTATCAAGTTTTCTTTCCATTCCAAGAAGAATATTCTTTCATAAACTTTGTTCATATACTGAAGAGAGATGAAGAGAATTGCATTTATGGATTCTCATCCAGAAGTAATCTGAACTGTTATTGTTTTCTTTTTGTTATCTGTAGCCCAAATATGTTATTTACTAACTAAATTGGTAAAATCCAAAATAGAAATCTCTATATTTATGTTTTCTTAGTCTTTTTTTTTTGTTTGAATTCTCGAATTCTCCAAAGGCAATCAGCACAAGAAATCCTGGGGCTCAAAGAAAATGTTTTCCAATCCACTAAACACATACTAGCCCTGGTAATGGTCTGTGTCTTTTTTCGATCGCAGCTGGAGGGCCTTCACAATCATGATGTCAAACCCCCTGCTTTGTGGATCAGGACTCTGAGCCAGCTGAGGCAGGAGAATCCCCCAGCCAGTGAGGGGCAGAGTCAGGAGCTGGGTCATCACACCTTTCCTTCTGCCTCGCCACTTTCTATCCCCTTCCTTTCCTTCATTCTCAGAGTCAAAGCAGGTAAATTTAGTTGGTATTACATGAAATGTGTTGAATGAGATGTGTTGAATGGAAATGAAATGTGTTTCATTTTAGTTACTGGTGCTTTATCCGTAGTCATGAGCAAGGTAACAAGGTTACTCTGATTTCCCAATGGGGCTCTTTCAACTTATTAAAACGACAGTGGTCTCTAGGGTGGTGACATTATTCTGTTTGACACTGTAATGGCAGATACATGACATTATACATTTGTTAAAACCCATAGAATTGTACAACACAGAGTGAACCCTAATGTAAACTATAGACTTTAATTAATAATAGTGTAGCAACATTGGTTCATAGTTCTAACAAGTGTGCCACTCTAACACAATATGTTAATGCTAAGGGAAACTGTTAGGGGGCTGGGGGGAGGTATATGGGAACCCTGTACTTTCTGTTCAGTTCTTCTGTAAACCTAAAACTGCTCTAAAAAATAAAATCTATTATGTTTATTTTTTTAAAAACCTACAGTGGTCCAACCTTGTTATATTTGAGAGCTAGCGTGGTAATGGAGTTTCTTTATCAACAGCCACCACAAACACACACTAGTGATTTCTCATTTCATTCAGCATTGGTCTTTGGTGTGAAAAAGTAAATTCTAGAACTCATTCATATTGTTCATATCAAACATGAAAGTTGACAATGTGAATAGTGTTTCTTAATAGAATTGACAATTTGCATGGCACTATTCAGCATAGTTTGAAAGAAGCTGTCATCTGATCAAGCCAGTGCACATCCACTTAATGTATGGTGAACACAGAAATTAACTTTGGTGATGGTTCCTTCTGAGTTTTTTCCCTGCCATTGTTTTTATACTGTCTGTACAGCTAGCTTATACTTTTTCTAGTTTATTTGATGGTGTGTTAAAAACTGATCCAAACACCTAAAAATGTTTCTTCTGCTGTGCACATGTCAAAAGTTTTAGGAAGTAATAAATTTCTCATTTTTGTTGGAAGAAACCTGTAAGACAAAGGTAAAGAAAGCATAGTCTCATCCACTGGATCTATAAAGATTTCACAAAATCTCAGCCCTTGAATTAATTTATCAAGAACATTGGGTGACAATTCTTGCATTCCACACTATATGCTTGTCAGACAATGGTAGCGGCTGAGTTTTTATAGTAGTCAGTTGCAGTGTTAGTCATAGTGCATTTAATGATGTTTTCCCTGTTGGAACATTCTGTTCCCTCTCACAGGGCGCATCTACTTTGAATGATGCTGCATGTGAATTTGCACTGTCAGTTTTAATTTTAGTCAGTTTTCTAGGAACAGTAATCTCAAGATTGTAAGATGTAAGATGTCAATAGCCTTATTTTTAGTCTCACTATTTTCTGTTTCAAAATACCATTGTAAATTGGCAGGCATCAAAGAACTATTTTGCGAATTTTTACTGCATTACATCCAGTAACTTTTAGCACCATAAAAGGTGAACCCCAGTGACAAATACTTATTACTGTTCTCCTTGTCTTTGCATGACTTTATGAGAGAGTTTTTCACACACGGCCTTCATTTTCTGGACAGGTGCTCCTTTCTGGTCGGACTTGTCATTTTTATCTTGATCCTTTTCTTGTTATAAGCATAATGATTTCATCCCGCTAGGTGGGAGATAAATAGGAAATATAAACATAAACTCTTTCTCACACACATATACGTATATATGTATACAACATTTGTAAGTATGAAGGTCAGCCGCAGAGAAAACTTAACTCATTCAAACTAGTATAATATGATACTATCATCACGCAATGCATTACATGTCCGCTTGTTATTGTACAACTGATTTCTACCCCATGAGGAGAGCACGTGCTGAACATATGCACCCAGCGCTTGCCCAGTATTTAATGGGGCATGGTCACTCCCACATTAATGGAGGGTACGCACTTGCAACAATTTTCCCTAGGGGACATGCACAGGCCTGAATTCAGGAACAGACCCAGGCAGAGCTACAAGCTCTGTTCAAAGGTACATCTATAAGACATTCAAATATACACACAGAAACATCCAGAGAAATGCTGTTTCCAAGTCAGAACCAAACCAAGCTCACCCCACAGCACAAGTCACTGTAGTGGTGGTCCCTAATATGTTAAAATCTGGTGAATGTCAAATGAGAGTGTGTGTTTATTATTACGGTTTCTTTTTTAAATAGGTGAAAGTATATATATATATATATTTTTTTTTTTTAAAGATTTTATTTTTTCCTTTTTCTCCCCAAAGCCCCCCGGTACATAGTTGTGTATTCTTCGTTGTGGGTCCTTCTAGTTGTGGCATGTGGGACGCTGCCTCAGCGTGGTCTGACGAGCAGTGCCATGTCCGCGCCCAGGATTCGAACTAACGAAACACTGGGCCGCCTGCAGCGGAGCGCACGAACTTAACCACTCGGCCACGGGGCCAGCCCCGAAAGTATATATATATTTAAAACGAAGCTAGAGTTCTCTACTTATGGAATCTTTGCAACAACGTATAACCTTGCTCCATCGATGACATATGACAATGCAGGAATGGAACTGAGCCAAACGATCAGGAAAATGAAGCCCCTCCTCCCACTAGGCAAATGTGAAACTGCAGCTGGTATGAGCATGCGGAGGTGCAGAGAGAAGAAATGGTCTGAGAGGAGGAGCAGCACAGATGGAGCAAGCTCTTCTCTACAGAATCTTCTCTGAGTGAGAAGCAGACAGAGCCTGGAAGAGGAGCGACCCGAAAGGACTGGAAAGATCCTGCCAGAGGAAGGTTCCCTCAGCTGGGAGATGGATGACTTCGAATCTCCCTCTCCGTGGTAGTACTGTACCAGGTACTTGGGCTGGAGCTTCCACCCCTCCAAACCCATCCTCCCTGGTCAAGAGATTTCTTCTCTCTGCTGTTTGGAGTCATCTGAAATCCCTCCATTTCCACTTCTTTTCTTCACTTCATTAGTTTGAGTGTGCATTTTCCAAACGAGTGTTCTGTGAACCATTGTTTCATAGGAAAAAAATGTTTCCACCTGGGATTACTAAGTTAAACTAAATTAAATGAGTTTCTTTACTGCAGGATATCAAGCCTTTACCATACTAGTGTTTCTTGGGAATCTCCGAGGGAGGATATAATATGTCATGTTTCCCACACTTACATGATTAAAAAAAATTGTTTGTAGAGTACCTGTAAATATCTCCCAAAACTCACGTTCCACAAAACATGGTCTGAGAAATACTGCATCTCCCGGAGGCCTCTGCTCTCAGGCACATACACAGCACATCAGTCACAATTCTCTCCACAGACAGGGGGAATTGGACGCTGGGGAGCCAATCACATTGGCAACTAAAGCCCTTATGAGGAAATTGTTTACTGTGGTTATTTTCTAGGCGAGAAAGAATGGGACCTAGGTCGCCTAAATTTGGAACGGAGTGGAAATTACCAATTCTGTGTAGGCTCTAGGCAGTCATTCAATAGAACTACCAAAGAGTTGGATCCGCAGGGTGCCAGGAACCCGGGAATACCCTCCAGGTATTGTCCCAGGTGGGACATTTTCCCCAGGGAGACACAGCCCTCCTGCCCTGGGCACGAATGTGGCTGCTTTGTGGGTGACTCCAGCACAGGCCAGGGACAGAAAGCAATGCATGTGTCCAACTGAAACCACAGGGGGGAATTCTGGTGGTCAGGACGTAATTACCCAGCAATCTGAGCATTCATCTTCCAGGTCCCATCTCTCCAACCAATCCGTAATCAAAGCAGAGCATTATGGCTGTGCCAAGGCAGATTCCAGACTAAATACTTTAATTTAAAAAGAAGATATTGTTGGCTAGACCTCCAAGTGATATAGATGAGAGGTGTCTGAGGAAGCAAAAGATTTGGGGGGGAATGGTAAGAGATTTGTGCTTGTTGCTTGATTTTAAAATATGCAGAAAAGGAACACTCCAGGCATTGTTTAAAGGATTAAAAAGAGAAAAGGACAACTAGACCAAGAGTCTTGTCTCAAGCTTCCCTTGAGTCTTCCTTTTTTCCCTTTTTCCTTCTCTCCTGCCCACCCACCCTTCCCTCTCTCCTCCCTTCCTCTCTTTTTCCTTCTTTCCTTCCTTCCTCCCTTCCTTCTATCCTTCCTCCCTTCCACCTCCCCTCCGTCCCTCCTTCTCTCCCTCCTTCCCTTCTTCTTTCTCCTTTCTTTCATTTGGTACTTATACCCCAGGAACTGTGTTAAGGCTACATAGATAAATAAGACATGGTTGTTGCTCTGAATATATCCAATAATCTCTTCTCTCTTCCCCCATCTTCTTCCCTCCTTCACTGACCTTACCTGAGCATTCGTCTCCATTTTACCTTTCTCTATTTTGCCTACACTTCACATAACAGCCTGCGTTAGTTATATATATTTTTTAGAAAGAGACAAAGGGAAATTTTAAGGAGTTGGCTCATGCAATTTTTGGGCTGCTAAGTCTAAAGTCTGCAGGGCAGGCTGGCAGGCTGGAGACCCAGGGAAGAGTTGATGTTGCAGTTCAAGTCCAAAGGCAATCTGAAGGCAGAATTCTCTCTTCCTTAGGGGTTTCAGTCTTTTTTCTCTTAAAGCCTTCAACTGATTGGATGAGGCCCACCCACATTATGGAGGGTAATCAACTTTACTCAAAGTCTACTGATTTAAATGTTAATCACTTCTAAAAAATACCTTCACGGTGACATCTAGACTGGTGTTTGGCCAAATATCTGGGTACCATGGCCTAACCTAGTTGACACATAAAAATTTACCATCTCATAGCCCCTCCCACCACCATCACTGGGATCCTCTCTAGCCTGTTTCTTCTTGTGAATCTTCTCTGTACCTCATCCCACCTTGTTCTCCCATCAACCTTACCCCACCTTCACAGGAGCACTTAGGTGACAATGATAATGGCTGACATTTACCGAGCTCTTGTTAAATAGCTCTTGCTAAAATGCCAGGCATTGTGCTAAGCTTTGCATGAATTTCTAATTTAATTCTCACAACAACTCTGTGAAATAGGCACTAGTATTATCTTCTCTCTCTAGAAAGGCTAGTCACCTTATTTAAAGTCCTAGAGTTGGTACACAGTAGGGCAGGGATTCAAATTCAGTCAGCCTGACACCAAAGCCTGTGGTACTAACTCCTGGCCCGGCTGCCTGCCTTGTATGCAGGATGGCCACGACCAAAAGCATCCTCACCTCCCCCACCCTCCAAGGGGCAGTTTGAGGTTGTCAAACTCCTCAGGCATGAGAGGCTGGTGCTGCCTATTCTGTTGAACCCCATGGGACAGCACAGGGAGCATGAGGGTGGGCATGGATGCCAGCGAGCGCCCCCATGGGATGCCTCACCAGAACACATGTTCCTCAAAGCCCAGAGAGGCAGTGAAGGCTCACCCAGCCTGGCTCCAGTGAAGGTGTCCCTGAACCCTGTGGCAAGACCACGCTAAATCACACTGTGATGGGCTATTCTACAGCCATTTACAACCATTTGGTAGAACACTGAATGACATGGGCCGATGTTCTTGGTGTACTAAATTAAAAAGGCAGTTCCTAGCAGTTTGTAAATATGAGTTCATGAGACGTGTGCATTACATACATATAACATAAAATGTATGTGTGTATACATATGTGCATACATAGAAAAAAGACAAAAAATAGGTTCAAAACAAAGAATGATTATGGGTGATTCTTATTTTATTTTTTACACTTTTCTGCATTTTCCAAATTTTCTGCAAATAAACATTTTTTAAAAATGTACAAAATATCATACTTTTATAATGAAATATAAATATATTTTATAACTAAACGTATAAACATATTTTGTACAAATGTACACAATATTGTACTTTTGTGATTAAAAAACGGGGCAAATCTGAAGACATTTAGATATTTAACTCTGTCTGCGCATGTTAATCCTATATCAATCTATTTTTTAAAATTAAATCCTACAGACACTGGGCTCAGACAGATCTATATTGAGACGATTGGTTACAGTGAGGATGTCGGTCCCTAAGGAGATAAGGTGCCTGCTGGGGCGGGAGCTACAGCTCTCCCAAGAGGAACCTCCTCCAGCAAAGGTGTTTGGCTTAATGACAAGAATTTTCATTGCAAAAATATTTTCCATTCTTTAATCAGAGCTTAATCCAAAAGCAACTTCAGACACCCGTCATGGTACTTTGCATTTTAAATCTCAACCTCCCTCTCATTTCAGTCTCAATAGCGTTCCTGTGCTTTGCGAATGGTAAAGAAAGAGCTGGGAATTGTAAAAGTCTTTGTCAAATTGTCACTCATTTTATTAATCCCTCAAATTGTAAGCGTGTGACTTGAGTTTCTTAACCAACATTCCAGAACTAATGCAACAAATGAGAACTGTCTACTTTGTGAAGACAAAAATTCATTCCAATTAACTTTCGTGAATCTAAATATTTTTGGAAATCTTTGCGTGAAATTACTTTCTCAGGCTATGGATATTCCTCTAAATGACGGTAAATAATTAGACCACATATTGTACTATTAATACATTATCCCATTTATCCTCAAAACATCCCCAATACTTTGTATTATTTCCATGGCATGAAGAAACCAAGGCCCTGGGCTGTAAAGTTACTTGCTAGGAACACATAGCTGGTTAATAAGAAACCAGAACTTCCGGCTCTGAGTAAAGGTTTCTTCCACCTTACAACATCTACTACATGTCTTTGAAAGTGGCTTGAGTTTTTGGAACAGCTATAGTCATTCAGACCAAAGTCTCGTGAATTAAGGGGATCTTGAATGAATGCCTAAGTCAATATTGAAGTATTGAATGTGCACTGTACATGGAATGGTCCACACACCTACTATTTGAGACTATCAGATGAGTAACTAGCTGTTCCTGCTATCATCAAGTTAGGTAATGCTAGTCTTTGGTCAAAAAATGAAGTATTACTTTATTATTATTTTCTTCTTCTCCCCAAAGCCCTCCAGTACATATTTGTATATTCCAGTTGTAGGTCCTGTGGGACGCCACCTCAGCATGGCCTGATGAGCCGTGCTAGGTCCACGCCCAGGATCCGAACTGGTAAAACCCTGGACTGCAGAAGCGGAGCGTGTAAACTTAACCACGTGGCCACAGGGCTGGCCCCGAAGTGCTACTTTAATGTAACAAGACTGATTGTGTGTGTGTGTATGTTAGACCTGCTCTGAAGGTCCTCATTAGCATCTGTCTCCCTGAAGGTACCAGGGACTTTTTAGATGTTGGAGAGTCATGATCACACACACAAAAGGCTGATTTTATGATGTATCTGTGGTCACATTACTGAAAAGCAATCTGAAATGCTGAAAATGCTGCTACTGTGTGTTGATTCCTTAACCTGCTAGTCAGGACATATGACTATCAAAATCTTGCTGTTAGCTCTTACTAAAACCTTCAGAGTCATGCTGAGAATTGACATTCAGACCCTATAATCCCATATTCCTATAAATACACTATAAATCCTATATTCCATTTGCCCTCTGTCTCCTTTTAAAATATATTATCTTTGATTTGAAGCAATTAACAGTTTTCTTCTTTTAGTTGGTTTCTATATATATTACTTAGGAGCTGTTTTCCGAAGCATTGATATCTGATACGGTTCCTTCCCGGTCAGAGCTGCATAATGTTACAGTCTGGCTAGTAACTAACTATTTTTTGTGTGACTTTTCATAGGGCCAATTGACAATTTTGCTCTAAGTATTTCACTTGAACCAGAAGTTTAGTAGGCCTTCTACAAAACAGCAGGATATTTATAGGTTAAGATCAAATTGGATGGATCGGTATAGACCAAGTAGAAATAACTCTTCTGCACCAATTAGCATGTGATTCCTTGCTATTTCCTAGGAATAAATATACTTTTCTAGCAACAAGTAAATTTTATGCTACAGTACTTGAAAATCAAAAGGATAAACAAAAACACTCATGGTTCTTAGTAGCTGAATTCACTAACTTCTACTCTTCTAGCTTCTGAGCTTCTAAATCCAGGCGCTATAGCCATGGTTCCCAAACTCGTCTGTGATAAAGTTTTCACTGGTGATAAATTTTTCTCAACAATGAGAAAAATCAATGCATATAATAAGAGTATAATATAATATCTTATTGTAAATAAATGTGCCGATATATTTATTTTTGAATTGCTGTATACTGGTTAAGCTAAATAATAATGCATCCTAACAAAAAAACCCCAATCCCAATCTCAGTAGCTTAACAAAATAGAGGTTTATTTCTCAGCCTGATCACAGTCCATGAAGGTGAGGACTATTCCATTGGTCACTCTGGGACTTGAGCTATTTGCATTCAGGGGCTCTGCCATCTTCTAGGATATGGGAAAGAAGAGTGGAATGGGCACACCCACTCTTGTCCACCTGGCCCAGAGGTGGCATGGATCCCATTTGCATTTCCGTTGGTGAGAACTAGTCACGTAGTGCACCCAAACGTGTGGGGGCTGGAAAATGCAGTCCTGCAGGGCATCACGGAAGGAAGGAACACAGATATCAGCCACAATCTAGCTGGAATACGCCACAGAGTTAAGGCTATCTATTAACCCTTCCTGGAAAGGAGTCTCTCTTATTCTTTGTTTATGTTCTTATCCTTTTTTTTAGGTGTGAAAGAGTCCCTTTTTTTGTGGAAACTGCTGATAATAGATGGAAGGTTTTTTAATGCTCTTATTTGGCTAAATAAGTTTTGTCAAACTTTCATTGGCTCTACATTCCCTAATTGAAAAACAAAATTATTCTGGCTCATGAATCCCAAAAGTCTGGAAGCACTGGCTTATAGAACATTCAAATATTAAGAAGCTATTTCCTGGATCTGATGAGTCAATTAATAAAACTACTTCTCTCTTTGAATGGCACAGCATTTGGCCACAGGTAGTTTTGGTTTTTGTGGGGGTTTTTTTGAGGAAGATTAGCCCTGAGCTAACTGCTGCCAATCCTCCTCTTTTCGCTGAGGAAGACTGGCCCTGTGCAGACTTAACCGCTGTGCCACCAGGCTGACCCTTAACTGTTTTTAAGCGTTCAGTTCAGCGGTATTAAATACATTCATAATGTTGTGTTACCATCACCACCATTCATCTCCAGAACTCTTTCCATTTCGCAAAACTGAAACTCTGTACCCATTAAACATTAACTCCCTATTCCCTTCATCCCCCAGCCCCTGGCACCCACCATTCTACTTTCTGTCTCTATTATTTTGACTACTCTAAGTACCCATACCTCATATAAGTGGAATCATACAGTATTTGTCTTTATGTGACCAGTTTGTTTCACTTAGGACAATGCCTCAAAGTTTATCCGTGTTGTAGCATGTGTCAGAATTTCCTTCCTTTACAAGGCTGAATAATGTTGCGTTGTATATGTATATACCACATTTTGCTTATCTATTCGTCCATCAATTGACACATGGGCTTCTATCACATTTTAGCTATTGTGATTAATGCTGCTGTGAACATCAGTGTGCAAATATCTCTTCAAGATCCTGCTTTCAATTATTTTGGGTTTATACCCAGAAGTGGAATTCGTGGATCATATGGTAGTTCTATTTTTAATTTTTTGAAAGTCACGATACTGTTTTCCATAGCTGATGTAGCTTTTTACATTCCCACCAACAACGCACAAGAGTTCCAACTTCTCCACATCCTTGCCAACACTTCTTATTTTCCATTTTGGGGCTTTTTTCCTGATAGTAGCCATTCTAAAGGGTATGAAGTGGTATCTCATTGTGGTTTTGATTTGCATTTCCCTGATGATTAGTGATGTTGAGCATATTTCCATGTGTTTGTTGGCCATTTGTATGTCTTCTTTGGAGAAATGTCTATTCAAGTCCTTTGCCTATTTTTGAATGGAGTTGTTTTTTGTTGTTGTTGAGTTTTAGGAGTTCTCTATAAATTCTGGATATTAATCCCTTAGCAGAAATATGACTTGCAAATATTTTCTCCCATTCTGTGGGTTACCTTTTTACTCTGTTGAGAGCATCTCTTGTGGCACAAATTTTCAAAATTTTCACAAAGTGCAATCTGTCTATTTTTCCTTTTCTTGTCTGTGCCTTTGGTGTCATATCAAGAAACCGCTGCCAAATCCAATGTCATGAAGCTTTTACTCTATGTTTTCTCCTAAGAGTTCTATAGTTTTAGATCTTACATTTAGCTGTTTGATCCATTTTATATATGGAGTTAGGTAAGGGTTGGCCTTACTTGTTTTGCCTTCAAACAAGTACTTTTTGAAATTTCAAAACATTTTTCTGATATTCCTTTCTACAAACTCCAACAGTTACATAAGTGCAGGAATACCAAAATAATAATAATAAACTTCACTCTTTTCATTTTTTGATTGGTGGGAATAACCACATCTTTCTAGCATTCTCCACTCAAAACATCAAATGTCACAATTTCAATAAAATTGTATCTGCAAAATCTTTTCTAAGAAATATAAGTGCTTCAGAAGGAAGATCAACAGGAGAAGCAGCTGTTATTGCTGAAAGTTGTTAGTCATGTTACTATCCTCTGCTTAACTGGTTCCTCTGGGATGGTCTTCCCCTGTCGTTAGAGAAATGTGCAGTGATCTGTCTATGCCCAGGAAGAATCCAATTTAGTCTCTAGCACCAGAAATGCCTTCCTGAGAGGGGCATGGATCAGTGCTGCACAGTTCTCAGCATGCAGTAGGTGCTTATTACACGTGGAATGAAGGATGGGTAGCTTTTCTTCCTGGTCTCAGCGGGTTGACCAGTATCTTCTTTTTTGCTCTCCCTTTATTGTTTGTATTTATAACTCTGTGTCTTGCTTTTCGTTTCAAAACAGTCTTAAGTACATCCCCATACAATATCTTACAACCATCGCTAAAAGTCATTCCTTCTTGTGATTGGTTGGTTTAAAGATCTGTCAAGTCCAAATTGGATAGGGTGACAATTTGTAACACTTCTTTTCAGTTCCCAAAGTTCATTGATTTGTCAGTGTATTGGGTCATAGAAAACAATGTGCGTACTTTAACCCACTCATTTCTTTGTATTCCTCAAACACAATGAAAGTAACAGCTCTCACGTTTTACGAGTCTTCTATGTTTCAGAAAAAAATGTCAGATGCTTGACACACATGTGTTATCTCATTCAATACTCACTACAACTCTGTGAATGGGTGTTTATAATGGGGGGTGAGAGCCAATTTATAGATAAGGAATCTGAGGGTCAGCAAACTACTTCTCGATAATTAAAAGCATAATGTTTCTCTCATAATTACTTGAAAATGTCCCCTTGGCACTTATCATATACTGCAATGTGGCTTTGGGGTTTAGCCAATGTGAGTTTGAATCCTAGCCCTGCCACTCACTTTGGTGGGACTTTGGGCCAGTTGCTTACATTCTCCCAGCACATATCCCTGGGGTGCAGGGTGTGCCAGTGGGGGCTAGGCACTTCCATTGGTGAGTCCTGAGGGCATAAGGGAGGGCTGCCTAGGTCTGGGTCAGCTCCTCCCCTCTCTAGGATACTCTGGGAAGGTCAAGTTCACAAACTCTCCAGTCTCAATACTTCCAAGAAGCCTCTTCCTGGGAGATGGGGTTTGGTCATGACTCCCTAGGAGTCACTGGAGTTCTTCTAAGAGGACATGAACTTCTCACACTTCCTAAAATACTTTCCAGAAAGGGTTTCCAGGGCTCACCTCAAATGAAATACATTGGCAAGGAAGTTCTATGGACCCTCACTGTCAAATTGCAATAGGTTTAGCACCTCCACCTGTTTATTAGCAAAGGGACCTTTTTGCTGGGTAATTACACCTTTATCATGGGTGTATCTCAGGCCCTGGGACCCTTGGCAGCAAAGTATTACCATGCAGTGTTTACTAAGGTGACCCAGGAAAATTTTGCCATCTTTAACAAAAAAGGTGTTGAACGGTTTTGCAGAAAGATTTAGCAAAGAACTCTTCGAAGTTCGCAATCCTCCGTCAGAAAGGTCTCTGCAGAAACAGTACTCGTGTAGGTTCTTGGTTGTAAATATTTAAAAGTCCTAGCACGCAGAATGCCAAATTTGTCTGTCAGCTCTGCAAATAAAACTACCTATTATTTTTCCGTTTAGTACTACCCATTTCCTAATTTATACATGCCCCCAATCCAGTTGTTCCTGCCTTACGCAGGGGTTTGGCTGCTCCCTGGGGTGACTTCAAGTGAGTCAGCTGCACAGAAGACTGAGGTTTTTATCTGCGGTTGTTCTCAGTCCTTGACCTCAGAGAAACTGCTTTCCTGAGAGATTAGGACTCTGCTGGGAGGTAGCGTTGGTGAGGGAGCGGCTGCTTCTAGAACAAGCCCATCAGAGGCACCTTCTGAGCTGCTCCTGTGGCCTGTGAAGAGGAACGGTCTTCTTTCTCAGGAATCCTTTCTCCCACCATAACAACACGGGAGGCCACATGTACGCCAGCGTTAACACATTTGGGGGACAATAGGCAAAAGAGAATCTACCTTTGCCTAAGACCTTGAGAACGTTGTGCTCTTTCTCACCCACCTTCTTCCTTGGACTTGCCTGCTAGCTCCCTGACCACTGGCAACTTTGAAGAGGGAGGGATGCTGGCGTCAAACTCTACTTCCCTACACTGAACCACTCTTTAGAAGGAAGCAGAGAAAAAAGAAATAGCTGCTCCTCCTTTGTAAGCAAAGGGATGGACTACATCAGTGGTTCTAAAACTTGAGCTTAAAGATCATCAGAGGTGCTGGTAAACTGCACATCCCTGGGCCCCCTTCCCAGCAATGCCAGTTCGTTAGTTCCAATTCCCCTGCAGATGCTTCCAGACTAATTACTGGGATAACCCAGGTGATCACTTAGTCGAGCCCAGCCAAAACATCCCAAGGTTTTATACTTGATTGATACCCTCTGCTTCTGGCCTGGGGCCAAATATCCAATCACTGCCTCACTGCTGTTTGATGTAACCTGGGCTTCTTGGTCAAATTCCTGAGCACACAGTAATCCTCAATAACAACTCAAGGTTCTTGTGTTCTTTTTCTGTAGTCAGGGACACCCCAAAAGCAAGGCAAAGAGGCACAAGAGAAGCTGGTTTGCAGCTGAGAGCAGAGGCTCTTTGGCCCGTCTTTCTCCTACCACTGCCTGCGCCCCCTGATGCAGCCCCTCCTCTAATTGGCACCTTTGTCATTTCTTACATTTTTACTAAATAAAAGCACAATCATATCAAAACTAAGCAGAAACTTAGAGAGGACCCGGTCCCACCTCCTTACTTTCCAGGTAAGGAAACTAGAGGACAGATTTGCCCTTTAAGAGACTTGCCCAAGGTCACACAGCCAGCAGGGGCAACGGTGGGATTCGAATCCAGGCAGTCTGGCTCCAGCACTTATGCTTGTAACCCCCATGTTCTACAGTGCATGGATTTGATGAGAAAGCTGCACCAAGAGTGGAAGATAGGCTGGCACCACTGTGTTGGGAAGCCACGTGTAGAGTTCGGGGGCACGTCTATCCTTTGTTATTCTTGTAATTCTGTTCTGTCAGTTTGGGGGCAGAAAAAGAGGCAAAGCCACATGCTGTCTTGACTGTTTAGAAGCATTGATTATATCACAGAGGGGATTAAAACCCAGATTGTTGGATTATTTGGCTTCTATCACTTCATCCTTTCCCGTAATCCACAAGAAGAGGCAGCCAGCATGGGCAGGACAGGGAGCCCTTGTCAGCTCCAGCCTGAGATTCAGCTTCCAACTCTGCCTCCTCCTAACTGTGGTGGGCTCAGCACTTCCCTTTTCTGAGCACCATTCCTTCATCTGTAAGTTGGGGAGAGGATTGTTCAAGGTGATTGCCAAGGCTTCTTCCTGTTCTAAGATTGGATGTATGTCCCACTGATAGCTGGAGGGCAGGGGTACTTATATAGATCTCTGTACAGCTCAGGTTGATGGTAAATGGCTTGGTCACTTGCATTTCTATTGACTGGGTTTATGCCCATTCACACCTCCACCGTCATGAATGGGGAGACCCTTCACAGCACTTGTAACCCCCCTCAGCATTTAGAACAGTATTCTGCCAATGACAGTTATTGTGTAAATATTGCTGAGTGGCTGTGCACAGGGCCAGAGCCAGCTAGGGATCCCCAGAGTCATGATAAGTCTGTCCCTCTGTAGAGCTCCTCCCACTCTCTTCCTATCCAAGAAGCCACCTAGAGCTTAGGGGGCTCGAGGATTCAACAAACAGATCTGAATGACCCTGTGACCCTATCATCTCACAGTGACTAGACAAGAAGACAGTCTATCTCCCTGATTCCTGTGAGTCTGCTCCTCCCGGCTTGTACAGATATCTGGCTGGAGGCAACGTATCAGTCATTTTGCTTCTGGCTTGTGTTGTCTGGGGGACCTCAGGGTTTCCTTGATAAAACAACATGTTCTATCTCTTAAAAGTATCCCCCTGTCCCAACCCTTGACAGAAAAGTGTCTTCATCACCAATAGTTGATCAATTGCATCTCTTCTCCAATGTCCATATCGCCCATCCCCCTGCGATGGGGAAACGGGTTTCATCCTGGTGTCATAAAGCTGCTGAATGGTCTCCACAGCAATGTCCAGTGATGACTGCGTGAGAGGAAATGGACATGAACTGCCATGTAGGAGAGATTTCTGGTCAGACTCTTCTTCTTCCCGGCATAACAGTGAAAGCCAAACATCCATCCTCCTAGCATGTTCTGGAGGCTGTGCTGCCTGGAGGCTCAAAGTTGTTCTAAGCCAGGCTCAGAATTTTGGACCTCAGATGTCTATCTAAGTAAGTGGTTAGAAACTGAGCTAAATGCTTTGATCCCTAGATGAGCCAGTGAGCTTGGCTTACTTAATTCAGTGGCCCATACCCTACCACTGACTCTAACCTGGTGAATTTTCAAGTAATTATTCAAAAGGAAAACCAAAAGGAGAAGTCATGCCTCAACTTATTCCAAGCTATTGTAGCGTCCCAAGGCAATTTGAAATGCTGACATTGATGCTGTAATGAGCTGGGTGAAGGAGGAGTCGTGAAGATCAATGTCAAAGGCTCAGACTGTATAAAACCCAATAAGTCATTTGCTCCAAAGGAAAGAGTAGTTCCTACTTCTTCTGTGCTTTCATTACGCTAATATTTAGGTAAAATTCTGCTTCAACACATGCCATTGTAAAGCTGCAAGCTTTCTCCATAACCCAGTGGTTTTCACTTTATGTATAGCAGCTCTTTGTTGACTTGTGTGACACGCTTTCACAAAGAGTTATCTTAGTCCATTCAGGCTGCTATAAAAAAATACCATAGACTGAGTGGCTTAGAAACAATGGAAATTTATTTCCTGCAGTTCCAGGAAGTCCAAGATTAAGATGTCTTACCAGAGTTAGTGTCTGGTAGAGCCCACGTCTAGGTTCGCAGATAGACTTTCTTTGCTGTGTCCTCATACAGTGGAAGGAGTGAGGATCTCTCAGGGGCCTCTCTTATAAAGGCACTAATCCCATTCACGAGGCCTCCACCCTCTTGATCCAATCATTGGCCTAAAGGCCCCACCTCCATTTACGTCACATTGGGTATTAGGATTTAATACATGAATTTGGAGGGGACACAAACATTCAGTCTATAGCAAGAGTCATTAAGTTTAACAAACTATGTTCCTCTTTTAGATAAAATACTTCTCTTTCTCACAGAAGTAACCAGTTGATGATATTTACCTTATAAGTAAAGAAGTAGACCAGAGTTCAGTGTAGTTGTATCTGACCTCAGGGCTCTCTTGTTCTCTAGAAAGCAGCAATTCCTTTTAATTCCTCTTTTATCTCCCAAATTCCACTAATATATCTAAAACTCCAAATAATTTAACCATACAATTGTGCACGGGTGTCACAGTGCTTTCCTCTACTGAGAGGTTAAGCACAAACTCTCTTTTCATTTCCTACTCCTTTCAGACTATGCAATGATGTCTTGTGGTGAATTGTTTATACATTCCACCAACAAGCCAACAAAAAACTTGAATAAAGTTGGCTCAGTTTTTGCTGTATGGATTCCAGAAAATTCCACTACATTGTCAATTGGTCTTCCAAAATGGATAAACAATAGCCAAAATCTAGATGGCAACATTATGTAAAGGAACAAGCACTGTCCTAGGAGTCAAGAGAATGAGTTTTTCTCTTCATTTTACCTGTTAGCTGTGTGACCTTAGGAAAGCAAACAGCCTCTCTGAGCCAGGATCCTCATCTGTGGGCTACATGATCTCTCAGGTCTTCCCAGCTCTCTGATCCCATACTTTTCTTTCACTGCTTATTTATAAAGCTTATCTTTTGGGATAAGACATCTTTATCCTTCTGCTTTTCTGATATTTTAAGAGAGTAAAAATTATTTTCCCAAAGACGTTTAACTTCACAATTTGCCATATATGTTATTTTTACTTAAAATGTTAATTTCCCCATGCTGAACTAAAAACATTCATTGTTGTAATCCACCATTCACTAGATGTTCTTTCTTTCCACTTGACGTTAGTGTGGAGGAGTCAGTGCTAGCTCCTGATGAGGAAATGACTGCTTCAAAGCTCTGGAGGAAGAATGGAGGAAGGAGGATTTTGTGTTTGGTTTGCTTCTATCTCAGGCTTCTCTCAGGAAGAGCTCCCCTTCCATGGTAACTGCACAGGACCCGTAAGAGGGAAGAGGGACCTCACGCCTATGTTTAGATGCACAGAGGGTTTGTGCATACCATCTCTCATTCTTCCTTTTATCCTGGATCCTTGCTAAGGCACAGCAAATTGTGTCACAAAAAATAAGTCTTCATTAATACCCGTTTCCTCACCCAGACCCCTTCACCCAGCTGTGCCTGCTGCCCCCAGCCTGGAGCGCTGGCCAGGGTACTTGGCTCATCAGGCAGAACCAGCCATGGGTAATAAATGGCCCCTGCTAAATGCTCTCTGATCTCACTTAGGGTTTGGATCTCCTCAGTACTATTTTTATTTTTTCTCCCTGAGAGGAATGACAGTCTGAAGGAAGAGTTTGGGGAAATGTATAACAGGTAGTGAGGTAGAAATGTCCAGAGAACGCAGCACCTCAGGTCACAGCTCATAGCCTGAGGCAACGTGAAGTTTGCTCAGAAGAGGATGGCATCGTGAAAACAGCAGCTGACCAGAAGCCAGAAAAGTCCTATCAAAAACGTATAACATTTGACTTGAAAAGAGGGGCGGGACTTGAGTTCTACTTGGGCCTGACCTGTCGCAGTGGTGCCTAAGGCACCTCCTTGGGCCAGGACTCAATGTGAAAATCATCAGTGGGTCACTTCTGAGGGACTTTCCTGCTAGAATGGTTCCGTGATGCCTTGCTGCCTGCTCTGTGGCTGGCCTTGACCCCATACCCTGACAGAACAGCCAAAGGTGAGCAGGGCTCTTCTGCTTCCTCTATAAAACTCCCTACAACCCTCACTTCACAGTCTGTCCCTCTGCACCCTTCCACCCCCATCCCTAGATGCTCCGCCCTCACACCCAGGCACCCCATCTCCCGTCACATCAAGTCATTCACAGTCGCCTGCTCACGGCGCATCCTTTCGTTTCCCCATCATTGTGATGCCTTTCCTCTGGGTAAGCCTCTTCTCAGTCTTTAAGATCCAGCTCAAATTATACCTGTTAAAGTGTAGCCTTTTCTTACTGGCCTGCAGTCCACTCTTCTTGGTCTTAGCTTTGTATTCACTCCTACATATGGCATTTACAAAAATCATATTTTTCTTCCTTCACTTCTCTCCTTGATTGTCAACTCCTCAAGGTCAGGGACAAGGTCATATTTATCTTTTAGCCCAGGTGCTTAATACGGTACTTGTACACATGATGGTTAAATTTATGTGTCAACTTGACTAGCTATGGTGCCCAGTTGTTTGGTCAAAACCAACCTAGATGGATATTGCTGTAAAGCTGTTTTTTTGTTGTGATTAACATTTAGGTCAGTAGACTTAGAGTGAAGCAGATTACCCTCCCCTCTGTGAGTGGACCTCCTCTGATCAGCTGAAGGCCCAAAGAGAAAAGACTGAAGTTCCTGGAAGAGGAAGGAATTCTTCCTCCAGCCTGCCTTCAGACTCGAGTTACTACATCAGTTGTTGGAATTTCCAGCCTGCCAGCCTGCAAATTTTGGAGTTACCAGCCCCCACAATCATGTAAGCTCATTCCTTAAAATAAAACCCTCTCTCTGTTTCTCTCTGTCTCTGTCTCTGCCTATATATACTCTTGGTTCTGTTTCTCTGGAGAACCGTGACTAACATAGTGCATGTTTATTAAGAGTTTATTGGACCTCAGACTTAATAGCAAAGAAAGGAATATGGCAAGTGGGGCTCAAGGCTGGATAGGAGAGGGAAAATGGCTGGCAATACATAGCGAGCCAGACATGGATTGAATAACCAGGAAAGAAACTACATCCTACTATTTTTGAAATAATGATTTCTACATTTATTATGCACCTGGGTGCCATATGTGCATAGAAATATTTTAATGCAATTGGATATCCTTAAATTTTAGAGATTCCCATGTAAATATCAAACTGTAAGGTAGAATGGGATTAAGATATCGAAAAAGGGATTTAGGCCAACATAAAGCACATATAATAAAGCATATTTATATTTTATAGGGGATTTTCTGGAATCTTTAGAATCTTTTGGGACTGGATTGAATCCCCGAGATTCCTCAACCCTTAAGAGTCCTCAAACTATTTTCAGTATTTTTGGAAGTTGCATTAAGTTCTACCCCTGCCTGCTAAAACTGCACAAGCTCATTAAAATGTCAAATTTTGTCTGCTGTGGGCTAGAATTTTATTAATCTAGTATGATGAAATTGGTTATCCTTTGCTATTCAATATCTCTATTTGGAAATTGCACACATATTTGATTAATTTTTTAAAAATGGAAACATAGCTCAACTAATTAACATATATAAGATTTTGATATCAAAATCTTTTCAAACAAAGGGGACCCAAAAGGTTGAGAAAAGAGGAGAGGTAATGAAAGGAGTTTCTGGGAATAGAAAGGTAGGCGTCTTGGATTGGATGATTACTGAGTTCCTTCAAGGCCCAAGAGCTTAGTGAAGTTAGCCTAGTAGCTCATTAACCATTAGGCTTATGGTTGCCAAATGATAAGTGCCTGCACTCAAGTTCACACACAGGTGGCACAAGTGAGACAGCTTAGAGACTCCAGAGAGTCCAGGTGACAGGCAACGTGCTGGAACAGCAACTGCAGCGGTACTGCTCATTAAGTCCTGACTGTGGGAGTTTGGAAGCAACAACTCTCAGCCCAGACTGCCTAGGTTTGAGTCCCAGCTCCGTCTCTCACTAGGTCTCTGACCTCTTTGTGCCTGTTTCCTCATTTGTAAAATAATGATGATGATGTGTTCTAGAGTTGTTACAAGGCTCAAATAATTTAACCTGGAAAGCACTTAGAACAATGTGAGGAACAGAGGAAGCCTCCAATAAA
The DNA here is from genome assembly GCF_041296235.1 of Equus asinus. Classification (NCBI taxonomy): domain Eukaryota; kingdom Metazoa; phylum Chordata; class Mammalia; order Perissodactyla; family Equidae; genus Equus; species Equus asinus. The sequence continues at coordinate 188,450,120 of NC_091790.1, read as the reverse complement.
AGTGGATTCTTGCTATACGTCAGGCATTGTGCCAAGCATTTTGCACGCACCTTCTCCCAGTCCCCAGGACAATCCCTGAGTGTGGGTACTGTTATTATCTCCATTTTACAGAGGAGAAAACTGACACTTAGAGAGTTTAAGGAACTTGTCCAAAGTCCCCCAGCTCATCAGTGGTAGAAGCTGGACCCAAACGAAGCCTTGATATTGCCACCTGCCCTTTGCCTGCCCCAGTGGGGTGAGGGTGTGACTCTTGGGGATTTACCTCACTCACTGTGTGCCTTTGGGCAAGTCACCCAGCCTTCCCAAGCTTCCATTTTTTCATCTCTAAAACTAGACGGTTATTTCCCAGTTTTGATAACATATTATGGTTAGGTATGATGTCATCATTGGGAAAAGCAGGGAAAGGGGTACACAGCAACCCTCTGAACTAATTTTGAAACTCGCTTGAAACTTCTAAAATGATTTCAAACTAGAAGGTTTAAACACTACTGTAGGAATATACTAGTTGGCATTTTTCTTGGCATCAGGCACTGTGTTTTGCACATAAGGGGTAAACAATAAATGCTTCTCCATGTGATTTATTTGATTTCTGGAAAGTGAAATGTGATGAATACTGAGCAGATTGCTCTATTTAGATGATGGAAACATTTCATTGTTTAAAATAACATTTTTCATGGTATTAAAATTTTATGTTAAAAAAGCCATCATATCAACAGACTAAAAAAGAAAATCACATGATCATATCAATAGATACAGAAAAAGAATTTGGCAAAATCCAATACCCATTCCCATAAAAACTTTCAGTAAACTGGAAATAGAGGGGAAATTTCTCAACTTGTTAAAGACTATCTAAAAAATGCTACAGCTAACATTATACTTAATGATGAGAAACTCAAAGCTTTTCCACTAAGATCATGTACAATGCAAAGATGTCCCCTTCCACTATTCCTTTTCAAACATCTTAAATAAATGGAGAGCTATTCCATGTTCAAGGATATGAAGACTCAGTATTGTCAAGATGTCAGTTCCACCCAACTTGATCTGTAGATTCAATGAAACCCCAATCAAAATCCCATCAATTATTTTATGAATATCAACAAACTGATTTTAAAGTTTATATGGAGAGGCAAACAGCCTAGAATAGCCAATATAATATTGAATGGGAAGAATAAAGTTGGAGGACTGATGCTACCTGACTTCAAGATTTACTATAAAGCTACAGTAATCAAGACAGTATAGTATTGGTGAAAGAAGAGACAAATAGATCAGTGAAATAGAAGAGAGAGCCCAAAAATAGATTCTCATAAATATATTCATCTGATCTTTGACAAAGGAGCAAATGCAATACAATTGTGCAAAGGCAGTCTCTTCAACAAATGGTGCTGGAATGACTGGACATCTACATGCAAAAAAATGAATCTAGACACAGACTTTACACCCCTTTATAAAAATAACTCAAAATGAATCATAGACCTAAATGTAAAACACAAAACTGTAAAACTCTTGGAAGGTAACATAGTAGAAAATCTAGCTGAACTTGGACATGGTGATGCCTTTTTAGACACCACATCAAAGGCACAATCCATGAAAGAAATAATTGATAAGCTAAACTTCTTTAAAATTAAAAATTTCTGCTCCGTGAAAGACAATGTCAAGAGTATTAGAAGGCAGGCCACAGATTGGGAGAAAATATTTTCAAAAGATACATCTGATACAGGACAGTTATCGAAAATATACAAAGAACTCCTAAAAATCAACAATAAGAAAACAAACAACCTGATTAAAAAGTGAGCCAAAGATCTTAACAGACACCTGACCAAAGGAGATATACAGATGACAAACAAGCATGTGAAAAGATGTTCCACATCGTATGTCATCAGGGAAATACAAATTAAAACAACGAGATACCACTTCACACCTATTAGATTAGCCCAAATGTGGAACACTGATACTACCGAATGCTGTTGAGAATGTGCAACAACAGGAACTCTCATACATTGCTGGTAGGAATGCAAAATGGCACAGCTACTCTGGAAGACATTTGGGCAGTTTCTTACAAAACTAAATATACTCTTACCATGATCCAACAATTGCACTCCTTGGTATTTACGCAAAGGAGTTGAAAACGTGTTCACACAAAAACCTGCACATGGATGTTCATAGCAGCTTTATTCATAATTGCCAAAACTTGGAAACAACAAAGACGCCCTTCAGTAGGTGAATGGATAAACAAACTGTGGTACATCCAGACAATGTAATATTATTCAACACTAAAAAGAAATGAGCTATCAAGCCAGGAAAAGACACGCAGGAAACTTAAATGCATATTACTAAGTGAAAGAAGCCAATGTGAAAAGGCTACATACCATAGGATTCCAACTCGATGACATTCCGGAAAAGACAAAACTACGGAGACAATAAAAAGACCAGTGGTTGCCAGGGGTTGGGAAGGGGCAGGAGGAATAAAAAGGTAGAGCACAGAGGACTTTTAGGGCAATGAAAATTCTCTGTATGATGTTATACTGATGGTATGTCATTATACATTTGTCCAAATCCACAGAATGTAGAACACCAAGAATGAGCCCTGAGGTAAACTATGGACTCTGGGTGACTATGATGTGCCCGTGGAGGCTCATCCTTGGTAACAAATGTTCCATGCTGGTGAGTGCTGTTGTTAATGGGGGAGACTATGCATGTGAGTGGGCAGGCACCATATATACCAAAAATCTCTGTACCTTCCTCTCAATTTTGTTGTGAACCTAAAATTGCTCTAAAAAAACAGTCTTTAAAAACAAAAGCAACCTAGAGGGCTAAATGCAGGGATGTCTAAGAGCCTTCCTGGGGTAGGACCACTGTCTATGATGGAACAAGCCTGTCCCATTAGTTTCCCTCTCAACAGAGGCAGAGGTTCTGTGCACACCCGGCCCAGCCTCGGGCTGCCAGGCACATCTCCACGTCTCATTTCAGTTTAGACACCTCCTCCCTGTTAAATACTACCGGGCCCAGCTTCCACCCTTGACGCAATCTCTGCTGCCTTCAGGAGCAGCTGGAAATCCTTTCTGCCAGGTGTATTTTGTCTGATCATGCTTGGCCAGTGTGGAGGTGAATACAGAACTAAAAGGCTCTCTATGTTTTGGGGAGCTGTGAAAGTCTGTGGCCAGGCAGGTGAGCAACAAGCAGCATTCCCAGAAATAGCAACAAAGGGATTCTTTAAGAAGCCTGGTGTTTTCCTTTTGATTTAACACTCTCTTACCTATGAGGGGTTTTGTTCTGGACAAAGAGATCTATGTCCCTTTCTTTGTTACACAACAATTAAGCAGAGCCAGGACACATCGGTCAACCTCTCTGTGCCTCAGTTTACCCCATCTGTTATAAATAAACTCTACTCTGTGGGAAGCACATCGTTTATACTTGGGGAGGGAGAGGAGAGGAGGGAAATGAACAGCTTCTTCTTCCTCATTTTAATCCATGGCCCAAATGTAAACAGCAGCCCATTTCTAAAACTCGGCTGACAGAGGAAAACCAGTGAGGCGATGCTAGCAGGGCCTGGAACCAGGCTAAACAGAAACAACTGACATGGTTCCACCTCTGTCCCTTCACAACCAGCACTCACTGGGAGCTGCTCTTCAAGGCCAGGCCTCCTGGGCCGTCCTGGGTGTCAGATGGAAATGATTTGGGCACATCCGGTATGGCCTGAATTTGATCCTTTGGGTAAGATCTGAAAAAGAAAAGAATGAGAAGAAAGAAGGCAAACGCATCCCCTGAAAAACATGCTTATTGAAAGCTTGATATTTAATGCTCACCCCTTAGAGCTGTATTCCTAACTCTGGGTTTGTAAGACACAACATGTTTTTTCCCCTAATCCTTTCCAAAAATGCATTCCATAAATTGTTAACATCCCTGCCAATGGCCCCAGTAAACTCACATACCAGCTTTAAAGTGAAGCCCCTTTAAACCGATGCGTCAGTTCTTTGAGTTAAGGGGATATTATTTCCAGATTCCTATGGCTGCTAGCTTCTTTTTAAAGTTGCAAATGATCATGTTTCTCTGTTGCTGCTAATTTTTAGAGAGAAATAGATACAGTGGCAGCAATGCTTGTATACAGTAGCTGTGGCATCTTCCAAAGCCCCTCACTTAGCATACTCTGCCATACCCGACACCCCACCACTGCCTCCTTGTGGCACCGGCTTTCTCCTAGGGGCTCAAGATTCTCTTTGTTCAGGCTGGCCAAGAAGTTCCTATAAATATTATTGTGCCATTGTTATTACTATTTGTTTTATAGCAGAGAGGAAGTGGAGGGTGGTGATTTAATGCATGGGCTCCAGAGCCAACCTGCCTAGGTTTGAAGCCCAGCTCCACCACTTGTAGCTGTGTGACCTTGAGCAACTAGGTTAGCCCCTTTGTGCCTCAGTTTCTCTATCTATAAAATGGGAATGATAACAGTACCTACTTCATACACTGGTATATATACAAAGCAGTTAATCAGGGCTTGCACAGAATAATTTCTACACAAGTGCTAGTTAGTATTATACAATTTGTTTAGGTAGGGCTTTTAGCCATCAGGGACTGTTCTAATGACTTTAAACCATCAACGTGGAGAATGTCTAGAAGGATCTGGGGATGAGTTAAAATGGTGCAAAGAATACAGGGAAATATGCCTAGCCACTTGTGGCCCCTCTGGGTCAAAAAAGGAGGAGGCTGATGAAGGAGGAAGTCATAGACTCCTGGATCAGGGGGAGTCTCTCAGGCCATCAGGCCCCACCCCTCATCTTAGAGCCTCTCCTTGACAAGTTGAGGGCAGAACCAGTGCCAGCCCCCAGGTCTCCTGGTTTTCCACCCCAGACCAAGTTCCCCCCATTGCCGGGTGCTGCCCTCAGAGGGGAGAGCCGTCATTTTTGGCACAGGCTCTGCGTTCCCACAGCGCTGGGGCAATCGTCTCCCTGTTTAAGTTTTGCCAGCTCAGATCCCTTTCACATCTCTTTGCCAGAATAGTTTTGCTTAAATACAGTTTTCTCTCCCCCTGCTGCGGAGTTCAAGGATTTGTAGGGCTCGCTCACGTACGTGATGTGCCTTTGGACGTGCCTCAGATTTTCACAGAGACCTAAAGAACCAGTTTCATTGCTCTGCATTTTTTATGTCCCTTCTTTTTCTCTCCAGTGCTTAATAATTTTTTTTCCCAAAGGGTAAGTGTTCAATAAATGCTTATTGCCAACAAATGGGACATTGGGACCTTGAAATTTTCCTGGACATAATGTATATATATCTCCAAGGCTGCATGATGAGTTAGTATCAGGTTCAAGCCAAAAAACACAGATCTCTTGTTTTCTCTGTATCTGTTGGGAGCAGGGTGTAGATGGATGATGCCTCCACTCAGGCAACACAGAAGGTGTGTCTTTATGACCATGTAAGACATCGATGACACTTAGTAGAAACACCAAAGGTTTCATTTATTATCAGGTGACAGTGGCACAGCAGAGAGGGAAAAGGATAAGAGGCGATCTAGACCAGCAAGAGGGGCTGAATGGGAAGTCAGGAGATTACGTGATTGTTAATCGAAGATGTAATGAGTAGGAGCTTTAGAATTCTTAATTACTAATTAAGAATTATTAATAAAAGTTCCTAGGACCTCCACATTTTCTGGCAGCCCATGCAGCTGAGAGATTATCCTCCTTTGAGGGGAACTCCAAGGCCCACCAGCAGCCCCCTGCTCTGGCTCCTGTGCACAACCCCTGCGCAGCACAGGGCTCGCGGAACACATGCCTTGCTCTCAAACAGGATTGTCAGAGTCTCAAAGCCTGTCTGGGACACTTCTCCTGCAGAAGCTGCTTTTTGATGACCTCAAGGAGACTTTAGCCATCACCTGAGCCAGTGCAGTTCAAACTGTCCTAAGATTCTGATGAGGTGCCACATGGGCCCGGGGAGGAAGCAGGGAGCTGAGCGGGCAGGGCTCTGGGCCCCCTCATCCACTCCCAATGGGGCAGCTCTGCTTTCAAAGAAAGTGTCCCAATTTAGCAAGAAGGAAACCGTAATCTAGAGCACTGCCCTAGGCCATTAAGTCTCAGAGATGAAGCAACTGGTCATTCCGCTAGTTGGTGGCAGAGCCTGGAATAGAACCCAAATCTAGGGCTCTAGTGCCCAGGCCCTTTGCATCTCACCATGCTCTGTTCCAACTGTCTCATATACACATACGCCTCCAATAATGAATGCTATGCAATGCTCAAAGAAGGTTTTTTAAAAAACATTAAGGAAGAAGGCACTAAAATCTCCATACAGCATGCACTAGATTATCTATCGCGAACAGCCCAATGAGACAAAGATATCTTCACACCCAGCTTGAAAGTGTGCTGTTTTCTCTCCTCCACCCCAACTGAAGATAAACAATGCCAACCTTTCATATAATCAGTTAGTCAGTAACTTTGTTTTCCAGGTCTTTCTTCAACATAAGTGTCTCTCCACTTTAGCACCCCTTTCTTCTGTCAAACAGGGGGTAGGGGAGTGTGTGCAGCCAATAATTTTAACTGTGGTTCAATTTACTAAGTATTTTTCATTGTGAGTGAGTGCCTTCAGTATGCTCTGTTCCTTAGTGGTATTTGCTTTTAAAGTCTTATCTCTAATGATTTCATAAAGATTACTGTCCCTTAGTGAAGGAATTTGAGGCATCTGTGATAGAAAAAGGGGAAGAGGCTTTTTCTTAATGGTTGGGGAGATTTTGTGATCATATTAGGTGTTCACTGAAGGTGGCCCGACAGCAAATCGTATTTTGAGCTTTCAAAAGCAGAAATCCCTACCTAGTCATCTGGATCTATGAGTAAAACTTGAAGCATCTCTGGATGATTTTTCAACCACAGGCCGCTCACAAGCCCTTACATACAATTTGCCAGAATTCTGCCCGGTAGGTAACTGTGGCGCCCTCTTCCCCTACTTTCTCTTCTAGTCCACCCAAAATCTTAACGTTCCCCTGCCTCTGCCAACTCCACTGTGGTCTCCACTGTTCCAGGAAATGTGGAGTCATTCTTTGTTTCTTGCTTCATAAGGGGAGTGCACCATGTGACTCCCTGAGGAAGGGGGCAGCGGGGTGAGGAGGCTGAAGTGGCTCAACTGGAGCCTGCAGAAGTCCCGGCTCAGGACTCCCAGGGGAGGAGCCTGCTCTGTCCAGTGTCCCTCAGCATCGCCAGACCAGAGACTGCCTCAGCTTGGCACAGCTCCACAGGACAGCGCCCCCCTTCCCCTCGTCCTCCCCACACATCCCCCCTGCGTGAGCTCTTCCCTCCCTCTGCCCTGGGGCTCCTACTCGCATTCCTTCTATCTCCTGGCATTTTTTCATGTTGTTTTACTTTGTATTTAATAATAGCTCCACATTTTCCTCTTTATCTGAAATCAAGAATCATGCCTGTATCATGCGTTTACTTTGGGAATAAAATTTATGGCACCACTTGCCATTGGATTAATTGCTTTTCATTAGTTTCAGGTTTCTTAATAATTACAGATTGTTTGTCTGTACAAGAAACAGTTCCATCCTATTCTCCAAATTTACTAGCCTTCAATTGCAGCCAGAAACTGGAAGTCTTGAATAGCCCATACTTGGGGAGTGAGGTTCCTGGCTTTTGGCATCAGGGTCTGGCCATACTGAGGGTGGCAGAGAAGGTCATCCTAGATCTTCAGACTTCAAAGCTCAGATTATGGTCCATGCGCCAAATAAAAAGTGAACTTCACCATAGACTGTTGTGTGTCTCAGTTCTCAAACCAATAAAGCGGAATGAGAAAGCCAGAAAGACAAGATATGTTTATTTAATAACAAGTTTACTTTAAAATCAGTTTCGAAAAACCTATACTTCATATAATGAATGGGGTTTCAAAAGCAAGCAAGAAAGAGTATACCCACCAAAAGGGAGGGGCAGAATAAATCCCAATGGAAAATTTGTGCCTTTCTGCGGTTGGAGTCATTTGGTGAAGAAATGATGAAATTACAAATTGCAGAAAAGGGTGTGTGTTTTGGAGTTACTGAGATCCAGGTCTCAGCATGATGCTCAGGCAAGGCCAGCGTTAAATTCTGATGCAGAAGAAAGAGAAGGAAGTGGTCTCGACCAACATTCTTTCCCACCACAGCAGCGTCTCCTTGGTCTAGTACTGCCCGTTCTTCTCCTCGTCTCTTGTGCTTGGAATCAAGCTCTCTCAGCAGGCCCGTGCACCCATCATTCTCTGCGAGAGCATTCATCCTTGAACTCTCCAGGGGAATGGCTGGTAAGAGTGAACTGCAGCTGGAGGCTTAGGGACCCTGGGGCTGCCTAACCCTGCACAGAGGACCTGGGTGTGCAGCCGCAGAAGCAGTAGCAGCTCTCGGAGCTGAAGGTCAGGTTGCTGGGGAGCAGTAGGAGTTTCCCACTGTGGAGAAGCCCTGCTGGCCTTGCCCACACCCCATTTATTGATTCCAGTCCTTTCGGTAGCTAGGATCGGCCTCACACTGACACTAGGAAGAGAGAGCTGTAGACCCGGAAGAATCAAACAGTCCAGACCAATCGGTACTTTCTGCCCCCCAAAACACAAGGGTTTACTTATTCAGTCATCCAACAAACAATTATTGAGTATCAGCTAAATTAGGATGCAAGCTAAACTGCTATGACAAAGAAACATACACTACACTGACACCGGCTTAAGAAAGTTTATTCCTCTCTCTTGCCTCTTACGTAAGATCACTTAGTGACCCAAATTCCTTCCATATTGTTAATGTGTTTTCCTCTTGGGCGATGCTATTCAAAGTACGGTCCATACAGGGGCAGCATCAGCATAACCTGGGAGCTTGTAAGAAATTTCAGTTCTCAGGCCCCACGACAGAGCTATTCAACCAGTACCTCTAGTGGTGGGGCCCAGGAATCTGCATTTTATCAAGATCTCCAGGTGATTCTTTTTTTTCTTTCAGTTTTCTTTTACCGTGGTAAAATACACATAACATAAATTTACCATCTTACTCATGTTTAAGTGCACCGTTCAGTGGTATTAAATACCTTCATAATATTTTGTTACCAGCACCACCAACCATCTCCAGAACTCTTCCTATCTTGTAAAACTGAAACTCTGTACTCATTAAACACTAACTCCTCATTCCTTCCTTTCCCCAGCCCCTGGCACCCACCATTCTACTCTCTATCTATGAATCTGACTACTCTAGGTACCTCATATAAGTGGAATCATACAGCATTTTTCTTGTTGTGACTATCTTGTTTAACTTAGCATAATGTCCTTAAGGTTCATTCAGGTTGCAGCATATGGCAGAATTTCCTTCCTTTTTAAAGCTGAATAATATTGCTTTGTATGTATAGACCATATTTTGCTTATCTATACATTCATTGACGGACACTTGTGTTGCTTCTATATTTTAGCTGTTGGGAATAATGCTACTCTGAACATGGGTGTGCAAATGTTTCTTCAGGATCTCACTGTCAATTATTTTGTGTGTACCCTCAGACGTGGAATTGCTGTATCGTATGGGAGTTCTATTTTCAATTCTTTGAAAACCATCATACTGTTTTCCATAGCTGCTGTACCATTTTACATTCCACCAACAGTGTACAAGAGTTCCAATTTCTCTACGTCTTCACCAACACTTGTTATTTTTCTGTTTTGTTTCATTTTTTTTGCTATTTTGGACAGTAGCCATCCTAAAGGGTATGAGGTGATATCTCACTGTAGTTTTGACTTGCATTTCCCTAATGGTCAGTGACATTAAGCATCTTTTTATGTGTTTGTTGACCATTTGTGTATCTCCTTTGGGGAAATGTCTATTCAAGTCTTTTGCCCCCCCCTTTTTTTGTTTTTTTGCTGAGGAAGATTCGCCTGAGCTAATATCCATTACCAATCCTCCCTTTTTTTGCTTGAAGAAGATTAGCCCTGAGCTAACATCTGTGCCCATCTTCCTCTACTGTTTTGTATGTAGGACACCTCCACAGCATGGCTGATGAGTGGAGTAGGTCCGAGCCCAGGATCTGAACCTGTGAACCTGGGCCCTGAAAGCAGAGCATGTGGAACTTTAACATTCGGTCACAGGGCTGGGCCCTTGACCATTTTTTAATCAACTTTTTGTTGTTGAATTTTAGGAGTTCTGTCTATATTCTGGATATTAATCCTTTATCAGATACATGATTTGTAAATATTTCCCATTCTGTGGGTTGTCTTTTAACTCTGTTGATATTGTTTAGTGATACATAAAAATTTTTAATTTATGTTTTCTTGTCTATTTTTTATTTTGTTGTCTGTACTTTAGCATCATATCCAAGAAATCATTGCTAAATCCAACGTCAAAACTTTTTCCCTATGTTTTCTTCTAAGAGTTTTATAGTTTTGGGTCTTACATTTAGGTCTTTGATCCATTTTGAGTTAATTTTTATATATGTCGGTAGGTAAGGGTCCAACTTCATTCTTCTGCAGGTAGATATACATCCAGTTGATTCTTATGCACGCTTAGATTTGAGAAGCCCTGGTCTTAAGCACCATGCTCATTTGCATGGTCAAAGCTGGGTCTCTGGTATGTCTTTGTGCCATCTTGAAGGAAGGGAGAAGAGAAAATAAATCCTGGGCAGTCACTTCCTTTTAAAGGCTGCAAGGTAGGAGGTTGAACTCTTCACTTTTGTTCACAATCCATTGGTGAGAACTTAGAAACCTAGCCACTCTAGCTACAAGGAAGTCTGGGAAAAGTAGTTCTGGCTGGCTGGCTGGCTGTGTACCTATCTACAATGCCTTATTACAATGCTTTATAAGACAGAGGGAATGTGCCTTAGTGGACATCTAGTAGCCACTGCCACTCTCATCATGTGCTAGGTACAGTGCTATGTGGGAGGAGACGATACTCTTCAACAAGGCAGCCCGTGCACTCAAAAGGCCGGTCTAATAAGGTGTTCCCTCCTGGTGTGATAATTAAATAATAGGGTCTGAGTGTGGTTAGTTCCCTCAGTCTAGAGTGTATTAGATATGCAAGTCTCTCATCTTTAAAAAATGCTATTAATGTCTACGGACATTCACATCCTAATAAGGCCATCAATGACATTGCTCTAGAGCAGAGATTGGCAAACTCTGGCCTGTGGACCAAATCAGGCCCACTGCCTGTTCTTACAAGTAAAGTTTTATTGGAACACAGTCATGCCCATTCATCTTCATAATAGTCTATGGCTACTCTCGCACGTCAACAGTAGAGGTGAGTAGTTTCGAGAGTTTGTGTGGCTCACAAGGATGATGATATTTACTACTCAGCCCTTCATGGAAAAGTTTGCCAAGCCCTGCTCTAGGGGGACGTTCACAAACCATTCTTGGTAGTGGGTGACTGGTAAAAGTCTTTCAGGTGGTCTTGGCGGATCCAAGGAAATGCCCAAAGTTAGGCTCACCCATCACCAAGGGAGAAGAAAGAAGTAAAGAAAGGAAATTGTTTATTCTAGGGACTGAATGGTCATTTAAACTTTCTTCTGTGGCCAATAGAGAGTAGGCTCCTTGAGGACCAAGAGCTTGCCTTTGTATTAGTAGTGAGCCAAAATTCCTAAGATTTTTGCCTATAATGTGCTGAGTTTTTTTACCTACACTGACATCAGTAAGAGTTGATCAGCATGTGTGAGCCCATAACAGAGACCTGCAGGTATTAAGAGATGTTGAGTTCATCCAAATGATGCTCTTCCTGGGAGATGGTCAGCTGCTTATTCCCTATAACCACCTGAAAGAGCCTCCAGCCGAGTCTGGCTACTTGATAGCTGCCTCTAAATGATGGAACAGATTTTGACAGAGGGACCCCCCGCCCCCGCTCTTGAGTTTTGACAGTTTAGATGATAATTGGAGGAGATAAGAATATATAAGAACTACTGGCCAAGCTGAAGCCATAATTGTGCTACTGCTTTCCCCCAAAAAAAACAACATAGTCACTGTGTACCTTTTGACTAGGGACTCAAGGTAACCTCCATTCTAGACTCAGCTTTTTTATTTAAGAGCTGTTTGACATTTCACAAGTCATTAAGCTTCCGTGGGGCTTAATTTCCTCCCCCTTGGAACATGAGGATAATATACCTGCTTTTCCTGCCTTAGAGGGTTGTTGTGAGAGTAAAGTGAGATAAGGTATGTGAAAGAGTTTAGTAAACTAATTCAGGTAGCTGTTGCTGCTAATATCCTAAAACACAGTGGCTTATAATAACAACCATTTATTTAGCTTATGATTTTGTGGGTTAGCTGGACTGTGTGGTCTGGACCAGCTTAGTTGATCATTGCTGGGCTCACTCAGGTATCCATGGTGAACTGGCAGGTAGACTAGTGGGTGGATGATTTGGGATGGCCTCAGTCAGGTGTCTGGTCATTGTCAAGCTCTAGGCCTGGGTAACAGGAGTGACTAGGACCTTTGGATCTCACCATCCAGGAGGCCAGCTTGGGCTTCTTCACACGGCAGCCTCAGGGTTCCAAAAGACAAGCTCCACTGTGCACATGCTTTTCAAGTCTCTGCTCGTGTCACGTGTCCTGACAATCCCATTGGCTGAGCCCAGAATCGTGTGGGAAGGCATTCAAAGTTCCATGGTAAGGGAACATGGGTGGATGGATACAGGGGAGGAGAAGAATTTGAGGCCATTTTTGCAATCTACCAGGCCATTGCCAATTGGGATGGCAGCAGCAGATGCTCTAGGACTCAGTGCCCAACATCATTGGTGGGAGCTGCAGTGTCTGTGCCCAGTGGCAGGGGCATTGGAGTCCTTGCTGGAACCATCCCGCACTGTGCTTTGAGTGTTAGTCTCAGCGGAGTGGCCTTCCAAGCTTGACTTTCTGGCCTTCCCAAAGAGCCTGTGAGGCATCTGATATCCTTTAACGAATTCCTTTTCTGTTTAGACTAGCTAGAGTGGTTTCTGCTGTTTCTAACCAAGGATCCTGACACTGATAGTTTTCTAAGGCTGGAGCTCTGTGGCTTTAAATATTCCATGCTGAAGAAGGTACAATTTTCGTTTGGTTTTATTTTTTGAAAGTAAAATCTTCAGTTCACCTACTCCTCTGTATATATTCACATAATTCAGTTAGGTTGAATATGCAAGCTCCGGACTCCTCAAATATTAAAGCAGATGGCTTAAGAAAACAAGAAAAGCAAACTCCATTCTCCCACTTAGAAAAGCAAACGTTTAAATTTTGTGTGAAAAATCTAAGCTCTCTAGCTCCACTCAGCGTCCTGTTGAACTTACGTGGCACCACATCAATTTGTAAGAGAATGAAAATGAAACTTGCTCACTGTAATTTCACTGGACAACCTCAATCTTCAGCCAGTTTTAGATAGACAGGCCAATTTAAACATTTTTTCAAACGAAACACGGTATGGAACTGCGGTCAATAGCAGGGCTGTGTGGTTCATAAACCTGGATGTGAATCCTCCCACAGCTGTCTGCCAGCTTTGAGACTTAGGTCCTATTACTCAGCTTTTCTGAGCCTCCTCTGTAAGATGAGAATAAAAAAAGTGCTCACCTCATAGTATTACTGTGAGGATTTAACAAAATCTAAGACCTGACTTAATGTGACATTAGAGAATGACCCATGGGAGTAATTCATTATACTTAAATGATAAAATTTAAAAGCAAGATGTTACATATAGTAGTTTTGCATGACTTCAACAGTCATAAAAATAGTCATTGTCATTTTTCTTTCATTGTGATGCTAGTCATAACATCATTTCCAGAAGTGGTACATTTAGAAGTATAGAAGTCTTCCTCTTAATCTCTCTCCCTCTTTTTTTATTGTGGTAGAAAAACGTATAACAAATTTGCCATCTTAACCATTTTGAATTGTACAGTTCAGTAGTGTTAGGCATGTTCACATTGCTGTGCGATGTATCTATAGAACTTTTTCATCTTGCAAAACTGAATCTCTAGCCCCATTAAACACTAATTCCTCCTCCTTCCAGCCCTTGACAACCACATTTCTAATTTCTGCTTTTATGACTTTGAGTACTTTAGATACTTCATATGAGTGGAATGATACAGTATTTGTCCTTTTGTGGCTGGCTTATTTCACTTAGCATTACATCCTTGAGGTTACTCCATCTTATAGCACGTGACAGGATTTCCTTCTTTTTCAAGACTGCATAATTTTCCATTGTATGTACATAGCACATTTTCTTTATCCATTCATCTGTCAATAGACATTTAGGTTGCTTCCATCTCTTAGCTATTGTGAATAATGCTGCAATGGACAGGTGTGTAAATACCTCTTTAATATCCTGGTTTGAATTCTTTTGGATACATACCTAGAAGTGGGATTGCTGGATCATATGGTAATTCTATTGTTAAATTTTTGAGGAACTCTGTACTGTTTTCCATAATGGCTGTACCATTTTATGTCTCCACCAACAGTGTACACGGGTTGCAATTTCTCTGTATCCTTCTCAACTCTTATTTTCTGTTCTTTGATAGTGGCCATTCTAGTGGGTGTGAGGTGATATCTCATTGTAGTTTTGATTTGCATTTCCCTTATAATGAGTGATGTTGAACATCTTTTCATATGCTTGTTGGCCATTTGTATATCTTTTTTGGAGAATTGGCTGTTCAAGTCCTTTGTCCATTTTTTAATTGGATTATTTGTTTTTTATTGTTGTTGAGCAGTAGAAGTTCCTTACATATTCTGGATATAACCTCTTATCAAATATATGATTTGCACATATTTTATCCCATCCCGTAGGTTGCCTTTTCACTCTATTGATTGTTTCCCTTGATGGACAGAAGTTTCTAAGTTCTATACAGTCCCATTTGTCTGTTTTTGCTTTTGTTGCTTGTCCCTTTGGCGTCATATCCAAGAAATCACTGCCAAATCCAGTGTCCTGAAGCTTTTCCCCAATGTTTTCTTCTAGGAGTTTTATAGTTTTAGGTCTTATGGTTAGATTTAATCCATTTTCAGTTAATTTTTCTATATGGTGTAAGGGTCCATCTTCATCTTTTGCATGTGGAAATCTAATTTCCCTAACAGACATTTGTTGAAAAGACTGTCATTTCCCCATTGTGTAACCTTGGCACCCTAGTCAAAAATCATTTGGCCATATATGGAAAGGTTTATTTCTGGGCTCTCTGTTTTGTTCCATTGGTCTCTATACCTGTCTTTATGCCAGTCCCACATGGTCTTGATTACTGTTGCTTTGCAGTACCTTTTGAAACCAGGAAGTGTAAGCCCTCCAAATTTGCTCTTCTTTTTTCAAGATCACTTTGGTTATTCAGGGTCCCTTGAGATTTATTTTTAGAATTTTTTTTTTCTAGTTCTGCAAAGAATGCCATTGGTATTTTGATAGGGATTGCACTGTATCTGTAGATCACTTTGGATAACATGGACATTTTAACAATATTAAGTCTCCTGGTCCATGAACACAGGATGCCTTTCCATTTATTTATATCGTCTTTGATTCTTTTAGCAATGTTTTGTAGTATTCAGTGTACAAGCCTTTCATCTCCTTGGTTAAGTTTATGCCTAAGTATTTTATTCTTTTTGGTGTTACAGTGAGATTGTTTCTGTAATTTCCTTTTCAGATTAGTCATTCTTAGTATATAGAATCACAATTGACTTTTGTGTGCTGATTTTGCATTCTGCAACTTTATTGAAATAATTCCTTACCAGTTTTTTTGTGTGTGGAATCTTTAGAGTTTTCTACAAATAAGAGCACGTCATCTGCAAGCAGAGAGAATTTTACTTCTTCCTTTCCAATTTGGGTGCCTTTTATTTCTTTTTTGGTATCAGAGTAACACTGGCCTCATAGTCATAGAATGAGTATGGAAATGTTCCCTCATCTTCAATTCCTTGGAAGAGTTTAAGAAGGATTGACATTAATCCTGTTTGGTAGAATTCTCCAGTGAAGCCATCTGCTCCTGGGCTTTTTTTTGTTGGGAGGTTTTTGATTACTGCTTCAATCTCCTTATTAGTTATAGGTCTGTTCAGATATTTTTTACTTCTTATGATTCAGTGTTGGTAGGTGGTTTCTAGGAAGGTACCCATTTCATCTAGGTAATTTAATTTGTTGGCATACAATTGTTCATAATAGTCTATTATAATCCTTTTTATTTCCATGACATCAGTTGTAATGTCCCTTCTTTCATTTCTAATTTTAGTTATTTGAGTCTCTTCTTTTTCTTAGTTAGTCCAGCTAAGGGTTTGTCAATTTTATTGATCTTTTCAAAAAACCAACTCTTGGTTTTGTTAATTTTTTTCTTTTGTTTTCTATTCTCTATTTTGTTTATCTCTGCTCTAACCTTTATTATTTCCTTCTTTCTACTGACTTTTGGTATTGTTTGTTCTTCTTTTTCTAGTTTCTTGGTATGTAAAATTAGGTTGCTGATTTGAGATTTTTCTTCTGTTTAATGCAAGCATTTGCCACGATAAACTTTCTTCTTAGTACTGCTTCACTATCTCCCATATGTTTTGGCATGTTGTATTTTCATTTTATCTCTAGATATTTTCTAAATTCCCTTGTGATTTCTTCTTTGACTCATTGGTTGTTTGAGAGTGAATTATTTATTTCCACATTTTAGTGGATTTTCCTGCTTTCTGTTACCAATTTCTAGTTTCATTCCATGCAGTCAAAGAAGATATTTCGTATGATTTCAATCTTCTTAAGTTTGTTAAGACTTGTTTTGTGGCTTAGCATGTGGCCTGTCTTAGAGAATGTTCCATGTGCACTTGAGAATGTGCAGTCTGCTGTTTGGGGGTGGTCTTCTGTATATGTCTGTTAGGTCCAATTGGTCCAACTATGTTGTTCAAGTCCTCTGTTTCCTTATTGATCTTCTGTCTGATTGTTCTATTCATAATCGAAAGGGAAGTATTAAAGTCTCCTACTACTATTGTGTTGCTGCTATTTCACCCTTCAGTTCTGTCAATGATTTATATATTTGGGAGCCTTAATGTCTCTTTACATATGATAAGATTTGGGGTTGGCCCAGTGGCATAGTGGTTAAGTTTATGTGCTCCGCTTTGGCAGCCCCAGCTTTGCAGGTTCAGACCTACACACCGCTTATCAAGCCATGCTGTGACAGTGTCCCATACACAAAATAGAGGAAGATTGGCACAGATTTTAGCTCAGGGGCAATCTTCCTCATTGAAAAAAAAAAAAAAAGATAAGATTTGCAATTCTCATAGGGATTATATTTCACAATAGTGGAATGTAAATGTTGCCATGGGGAGATTGTATGCTCAAATGGCTGAAGCTCTTCCATGGAAACAAGGGCTTGGGCCACTCTTTTGCTTAGAAGACCTTCCATATCTTCCATACATCCCACCATGGACCAATGTGGCTTCTGCCTACTTCTCCAATCCCATCCCCTGATGCTTCACTGCTCATTACTATGTTCATGCTACACTGACCTTACCTGTTATGTTTCTTAAACATCCTTTTCTGCCTCAGAATACATGCACATGCACATACATACACACACTATATCATGTGCGGTTTAGAATATGTGAAATCTTTTCAGAGAAGACTTCTACAACCATCATTGATGTTTGGTGGCTTTCTGTCATGTAAAATGACTTTACATATTTTAAAATGTTTTTTGTTATGAAGATATATAAGATACATAAAATATATTTTATATAAGTCTGTTAGCTTGACTGATGTTTTAATATATTTGGACATACAGCATGTGGGCCTTCATTGTGCTCTTGTCCTGGGCCTCACAAATATTTGAGATGGGCCTAGGGAGAAGTTATATGAATAGAATATCTATTATAGCAAAACATAGAAAGCATCTAATTTTTTTCCCTTTGGGACATTTAAGTTCTATTACAATGATGGAACAGTATTCAGCTATACAATAAGATTGTTTGAAGCGTATAAAACATGGAGAAATGCTTATGATGAAGAAAAGAATACAATGTGGAAAGTAAATTAAGGATATATCTATGTGAAAAGTGCATCTAAAAAGAAGGAAGTGAAATAGTTCTCAGGATCCTAGGATTAAGAAATTTTCTATACTTATTTCCAAAATATTTATAATGCTACATTTAACTCTATGACTTGAATAAAAAGCAAGAGTACAACTCATTAAGTAACCTGTTTCCCCACCATTGTCGCAGCTGCCTATGGAGAAATGCTCTAAGTCGACAGGCTGCTCAGCCTCACTTGCCTTCCTGTCCACCAGGGTTCCCTTCTCTGCTCTTGTGAATTGGCATAATGGGGAGACAGCACAGAGCACAGTACAGATTAAGATCAAATATCTGCTAGACAAGAAATATTTTAAAGAATAAATCTACAAAAATGGAGACTTTAGCACTCCAGTGGGATAAATTTGGAGGATTTTGGAGAGTAAGTTTTCACAACCTTGTCTGGCACCCAGCTTCTTGAGGCAAAGGACTTGAATTCATTCAGTTCTCCTGCCACTGAGAAGAAAAGACAAGGAACAAGTGAGATCCAGCACAGGTAAATCACAGGGCCGTGTGGGAGCCTAAGAGTCCCAAAGGATGAGTAGATACTAGGCAGGAGATGAAGAGATGGCAATGGGGATCAGGTGATGGAGGGGAGACAATGAGTGCAAAGGCAGAGCCTCAAAAGATCACTGTTGTCTCTGAAAGTCTGCATGAAGTCCTGGGTGGCAGAACTTTTGAAAAGTCACCCTGACAAATCTCTGCAGAGGATTGGAGGAGAGTAAAAGCAGAAATGGGGAGATCAGCTCGAAGACTACTGAAATGTTTAAAGAGAGAAAAAATGAGAGCCTGACTCAAGGCAGGAGCGGTGGAGATAGACAGGAGATGAATTTGAAAGGTATGAGGAGAGGGGCCAGTCCGTTGGCACAGTGGTTAAGGTCACACATTCCGCTTCTCAGTGGCCCCATGTCTGCTCGTTTGGATCCCAGGTGTGGACATGGCACCACTTGGCAAAAGTCATGCTGTGGTAAGTGTCCCATATATAAAGTAGAGGAAGATGGTCATGGATGTTAGCTCAGGGCCAGTCTTCCTCAGCAAAAAGAGGAGGATTGGCAGTAGTTAGCTCAGGGCTAATCTTCCTCCAAAAAAAAAAAAAAAAAAGGAGAATCAACCAATCAGGAGAAGGGTGATGGTCAGGATGATGGCTGAGCATCTGAGTGCATCAGTAGGACCAATGTTGCCAGATAAGTCTACAGAAACCAACAATGACTTGGTGTTAGTTTACATTTTAGATTGAAAACTGTCTGCCTCTCTCTCAGGTTACAATCCCATGGGGATCCTCCATGTTTATATTTACATTTCATGTTTACATAGGCTGAGCTCTATGGTTACATAATCAGAGAAAGAAATCCCACAATCAATTCCAGACCTCTTCAGACACGACCTTTCGTAAATAGCTAGAGCTAGGTTTGCAGTCAAATCCAGAGGTATTTATGAATAAATACTGACCCCCAGTGTCTAGGTGCGGGAATAGAGATTAAATAAAGATTAAAAAATAAAATACCGACTCCTGAGAGAGAACCTGGAATTCCAGCTATAAATAACGTCCCCTGCAATCCAATTCAGAATCCTGGAGTGCTTCAGAAATAAAAATACTGACCAGCTAACCTATGGTTACTGGTTGCCTAGAGAACGGTAACGAATGTTCTATAGAACAAGTGTCAGAATGGATTCAGCAGCCTCAATCATGGGTGCATAACTATGTGATGGCCTTTGTCCCCTCTGCTCCAAAGTCCAGGTTAAACTACTCCAAAGAGTCTTCTCACTAAAAGGGTGAATGTCACGCAATTAATTTGACTAATACAAACTCTAGCTCTGTCTGATTCCCCGTCCAGGTCAACATTACATCAAATGAAGTTTCCTCTCAAGTGGTGGGCAGATGTTCTTTTTTCTTTCTCTTTTTCTGCTAAAGATTTTCCCTGAGCTAACATCTGTGCCAATCTTCCTCTATTTTGTATGTGGGTTGCCGCCACAGCATGCCCGCCGATGAGTGATGTAGGTCCCTACCCAGGAACCGAAACTGGGCTGCCAAAGTGGAGCATGCCAAACTTAACAACCAGGCCAAAGGGCTGGCCCCTGGAAATTCCCTTTTCAATAGCTGTGTGTCAGGGGTGAATTCACGAGAAATTCTTCAGGCAACTCTCTGCAGCAAAAAAAATTCCTTTAGCTGGAGTAGCGTCATTGTAAGAAACTGACCATTTAACATCTTGGCCCACAGTTGCTGCAGCTGCTATCAGATAGCAACTATTTTCTACAGACACCTGGCTCTTTGGAGACACGCTTATGTCACATTCTGGGTTACGGTGAAGTTTTTAAAAACTTGGCTTTGCAGAGAATTAACAGGTTGAGCATGAAGCTGTCTTGAAAAGGTAGAGCTTCCTTCATGAAAATAGGATCTTTTTCATCAACCTCATTGTTTTTGCTGAGAAAGAGTCACCCTGAGCTAACATTCATGCCAATCTTCCCTATTTTTTAGTATGCAGGCCACCAGCAAAGCATGGCTGCTAACAGAGCGGTGTAGATCTGTGCCCGGGAACTCAACCCAAGCTGCTGAAGCAGAGCACCCTGAACTTAACCACTAGGCCACTGGGCCTGGCCCCATTCACCTTGTTTTTAAAGTGAGAATAGACTTCAGGCTTCAGTAGCCAACCACAACATAAAATGCAAATCTTTAATAATAGAATCCATTTGACTTCTGTTTGGGGCAATAAGAAGGAGTCATTACGGGCCATGGACCCTTAGCAGTCTTAGAAGGGATGCAAGGAGGAGCAGTAGAAACCCTGACTGCTTTGGAATCACATGGATTCAAGCTGGGCTATAACACTGAACTCAGTGACACAAGTGACACTTGTGAGGTGGCTGCTGCAGGGAGGTAAAATTCAAGGAAACAGAAGCCCAGAGATTTAAGTTTAGGAGCCAAATGGTGGCATGAAGGGGTACCACTGTAGGGCACTAAGGAGATAGAAGGTTTTGCAGCAGGAGAAAGACATTCCATTACTATTTGTTCAACTACAAGGCGATGGCAATCATAATCCTGTTTCTGATTTGTGGTATCAGCAGACAAGCTAATTGTTGGTCTGATGCATAACTGTAGCCCCAAACATAATAGAGATAAAATGAATGCATAATTTGTTTCTTGACAATACAGAATTAAGAAGTTTTTCCCTTACCTAACAAGGACTGAGATTTCAAGAACAAAAACATAGAAACCAGGCACGCTTATCCAGTCATTGCATATGGTGAAACACGTTCTAGTGACTTTACTTAAAACAAGGTTGTTTTAGTTGTCAGTTTTTTTCTTGTCACTTTATTTTTCCTGGTTTTACTTTGAAAAATTTCAAACCTACAGAGAAGCGGAAAGAATAGTGCAATAGGACATTATAAACCCTTTTCTCAATTCATCAACTGTAACATTTACTATACTTGCTTTTTTTCTGTCTCTAAATACGTAGGAGGAAGTGGAGGATGGAGCACTTCTTAAAAAGAGGTTGACTAACCAGAAAAATTCTTTTTTCCTTTTTTTTTAAAGGGCTCCATATTTAAGCTTCTGAAAACTTAAGAGTCTGAACAGAAATAGAGAGTTGATGCTAACATACAAAAAAAAATCACTCAAGGGAGGTTAGTGTTGGCTAAACCATTTGAATGCGAGTGGCAGATATCGTGACACCTCACTCTTAAATTCTTCAGCCCCCAAAATGTTCTTTATAACTTTTAATTAAAATATCCAATTAACGTTCAAATGTTGGAGCCCTAACCCCCAGTGTCATCGCATCTGGAGGTGGAGCCTTTGGGAGGTAGATTTATATGAGGTCAGGAGTGTGGCTTCCCCAGATGAGACTATTAGTGCCCTTATAAGAACACCGCTCATCTCTCCATCATGTGAGGATACAGCAAGAAGGCGTCTATCTCAAAACCAGGAAGAGGGTCCTTACCCTGGGCCAAATCTGCCAGCACCCTGATCTTACACTTTCCAGCCTCCAGAACTCCCAGAAATTATTGTTTAAGCCCCCCAGTCCGTGATATTTTATTCCCACAACCTGTTATCTATTACCATCTGTTATCTATTACCATCATTCTTTTATTTAATCTTAAATTGTCCCAAATTTAGCACTTCAAGCCAATTTTTGTATCCCATCAGTCTTGGGTATTTTCTTCTTTTCTGACTCAGGCTATTCCAAGCTTATTTTATACTTTATCTGCCCCAAACCTGGAATCAAACATTTCCCCAAACATCCTTGGTTATATGGAATAGTATTTAGAAACCAAGATCAAGGGAACTAGGTGTGCTCATTTTTACTAAGTTGTTGCTTCTAGGCCCTTTGAGAGGACAGAGCTGGGGACAGGGGTGAGGGCGGGGAGAGAGAGAGAGGAAAATACACATACACACGTTCATACAAATATCTCCCGTTCAAAAGCAATAGCACAGAGTTATTAGTCATTGTCCTGCAAAAGTCACACATAACAGACTAACGCCTCTAGACAGGAACCAGGGGTAACACATACTATCTATAAGTCAAGATTTGAATTGGAAGTTTGGCAATGGCTGCCATTTGGTTTCTCTAGAGTATCATACAAATATCTCCAGTTCAAAACCAGTAACAGTGTTCTTCATCTTCCTCCATTTTGTATCTCCCTTTCCCCACAGTGAGTGACCTAATTTAACCACCACCAATAAACTTGCTCATTTTTTAATCCTCCAAAACCATTTCAGAATTATTAAATATCTCAGGAAAATCTTGATCTTTAAAAACTTGAATTTAACATCAGAGTCACCAAAACATCCCATATCATCCTGCAGAGGTCACACATAACAGGCTAACAGGCCTCATTATCAGCAACCAAAAATAATAGACTATATACAAGTCAGGACTCGAATGAGCAACGGCTGCCCAGTGGTTTCTCTAGAGCACCAGAAAGGACAAAATTCAGAACCGATTACTGACAGCTTCCATTTTAACTGACTGGAAACTATTTAAGCTGTTTTCCTTTTCAAAATCTATCCTGTTTGATGTTTGTCATTTGTTTCAAAATAATCCAGTGAGACAGGAGGAAGAGAGAGAGGTAGTAACTGTGACAGTGGCCATAAGTTAATGAGGTGGCAGATGGGTGATGGGACTATGAGAGTTCTCTGTGCTATTTATACACTATGCTTTTGTGCATGTTTAAAGTTTTTTATAATAAAATGATTTCTTAAAATATATTCCCGTCAAATCAGAGTTAAGTGTAAGCTTAAATGACCAGCCCCAACCTAAATAAAACGCAAATAAGATGTGGCTTTATTATTGGTACACAGCAAGTGATGAGGACACTCTAGCTTATCTTTAAAAATTGTCTAAGGAACTTACAATTTTTTGGCAACTTAAGGTCCCAGTGTCTTAAAGGCTAGACTAGATATCTAGATTATCCTCCAATAAACAAAACTTTACTAATCGTGGAAAAAGAGTGACTTAAATTCTGCAGATAATTTTGCCAAACAACTTTGTCATTAGAGGGAGATTGAAGGATAAAATAGTCTTATATTTTGGACATTTCATATTCCCCTTGGGATCGGTGGTTTACATTCTCACAGTCCAATGTGAAAACCCTCAGGCTACAGTGTAACACGGCATCTGCCACAGCCAGATCCGGCGTGAGGCAAGGCATGATTTAACACAATGAATGGTGCTACATAGGTGAGCCAAAAACTTGCAAAATCCAATTAAGCAAAAGACAGAAACAGGAAACACGATTAGGATCTGTGATGTTGAAGCAATTGTGGTGTGTTTCTGAGGGAAGAAGGACTTACAAAAGGCTTTCCAGGTAAGAGGGAAGCTGAACTTGAAAAGAGATTTGTCACTTAGAAAAGCACAAAAATGAATTAAAAATGATCTCTGAATTCTAAAGAATATTATTTGGTTAAGCAATGGGACTACAAAGAATGGCTACAGAAGAGAAACCAGACATTGGTCAGAAACATAAAGCATCCACATTTCATGTCTTTATGCACCAAACATGTGGCCAGTTGTGAGCAAACCACTTTCATCTCTTCTTTTCAGCCATTTTCATCAGCTAGTGCTCTAAGAGTCCTGAATTAAAGATTAAATGGAGGCCAAGTTGTAGCAAGGCTTTTAGAATTAGTTTCCTTCTAATGTCAGTTTTACTATAAAACGGATACAAATAAACTAATCCACCAATGGAAAAATCATTAAAAAATGGTAAATATTTGTAACAGCTATTATAGCTGCAAATTTTTTACATGACTTTATTGCTGAAATATATGTTACTTGCTTTGAAATAAGGCAATAAATAGCCTAAAGAAATGATGACTTACATACCTACAGCATCTAAAGATATACTGTGGAAAATAGTATCATTAAGCAATCAACTCTGTCCATGGCCTACCCCAGCTACGTTATGCTACATACTATAATCTTCTGCCCTCAGCTGATGAACAACAAATGTACGTGACAAGCCCCAATATACCATTTCCCCTGCTCATGGGAATAAAATTACACCCACTATACGCTACTTTCCCCCTGACCCCGACCTTCAATTTATTGAGAATTAGGAGTGTCCATGTGTTGGAGGAAGTGCAACTCTTTCAGTGTTACAGGAAGTTACGAGCTAAAGACTACTTCAGAGGCCCTTACTTAGTACTTATCAGTCATATGGAGATGCTTTGGTCATATCATTTTCAACCACAGAATTTTATTTTTAAACCAGTTTTAAGTACCCAAAGATTAAAGTTCAAAAACCAAAAATGAAACAAAAAAGAACAACAGCTATAATTGTCTATATGCTGATAATTCTAGCAGCCCAAGAGGAATTCCACCAAATGTCAAACGAAGGATATCTCTGGACTAGAGACAAGGCAAAGGGTCTGCTGTCTGCTGTTGGCTGTCTTGGATGAACCCATCTGTGACTTTCCCATTTAATGGGCCTCTGGTCTTAACTATCGAGGTATCCCTTTTCCTAGAGGAAAAGACTAGTAATAAATACTTAAGTATAGTGTATTATCTAATATCCTTTACTATTATCCCAGTAAGTCTTAGTAAATATAAAGGTGAACCACTTATTAGATTAAGTGGTACCTGTCAATGATGACTTGATAATAATTTATTGAGTGACATATACCTTAAAATTTACCTCCACTTGTTACTCTCCCATCTCAGAAACTGATGACACTGACTAAGCCCCACTGGTTACTAATTTGAATTAGTGGCTAATTCAAACAGGGCTAGCAGGAGAGCTAACTCATAAGGCTTATGACATAAACACTCGGGCATCCTAAAGCCTTTATCTGAGGCAACATAAGTTATCTAGTTACCTATATACACTCTACCCCACAGCCTAGCTCTGGAAAAAAAACAGGAAAAAAGAGAGAGAGAGATCGAGAGAGAGAGAGAGAGAGAGAGATCAGTATGCTGAACACACTGCATGCTACTCCTTTTGCAGCTTTTCCAAGCCAGCACTTGGGACTTTATTTTTCAGCTCGTTTCACTTTTCCTTGATCCTCCACTTTCTTAATGGCTGCTTGGATAGCTTCTTGGTCACCCAGGAACTGATGAGGCCCAACAGCACGCAGGTTCTCATCCAGCTCCAGGAGAATGGGGACTCCAGTCGGAAGGGTAATGTTGATAATGTCTTCGTCTGAGATCCCTGTAGATTGAGAGGAAGGAATAAGGCTTTAAAGACAAGCAAGGAGGAAGTTCTGTTCAGTCGTTTAACTGCACATTTACTTAGTCCCATGGTAACTGCATGTCAGCAGATTTGGTGACAGATTCCAGCTAAAGTTCCTGGAAGCCAAGAACTCCCCAGAAGTTAAAAAAAAAAGCTAAGACAGAAATTCACATCACACCAAATCTTAGTAAATACCTTTTGGGGCAACCTGTTCTTAGCTGTTTCCTATATAAATTTTAAAGGAATGAAAACTATTCTCTCCATGACCACATTTGTGTTACGTGTTTTCCACAGGAATCAATCTTGAAGACTCTGAAAGTGAACCAGGAGAGTTTTCTGTCTTTTTCCTTTTATATGTCGTCCCCAGGCTGGCTAAAATTAATCTCTGAATCTAGTTCAATTGATCAGAATGTGGTCGGTTTCCCAACACTGAGTGTGGAATGCCCTGGGCTGGATCCAGTCGAGGAGGAACACACCCCTTGATGCTTAGGGAGCACAATCAAGGGGAATCAGGAACAGATTATAAGACAGGCCTTGTAAAGAGGCCTCATTCTCCTGGTCCCTTAACACCCCAACTGCTAGGAGAGGAACATATGTGTAATGCACAAGCCTCATTCAATCCTTTTTTAAATAAGGTAAATTACAGGTAGTTCAACTTTGACCAGAAGAGTTGTAGTTGTAGTAAGGGTGGTACTAGCAGTGGTAGTGATAATATTTTTACTATTGTGGACTGCTTTTAACAATAAACAGCTAACATGTACTAAGAATATTCTATACACCAGGTACTCTTTTGAGCACTTTATATGTATTAACTTATTTAATCATCGCTACAATCCTATGAGGACATGAGCTATTACTCTTCCACGTAACAAGTTCTGGCTCAGAGAGGTTAAGCAAACAACTCAAGATCACACAGATAGTATATAGCAGAGCCTGAATTTAAACCCAGGTATCGGTAACTATCGTATGACGTAATGCCTTTCAAGTTTCTCTGAGTTCAAAATGGGCAAAGAGAAGGGAGGAGAAAAGAGATTGAAAGGCAACTGAAACTATTCAGATTATCTACTTTAAAAACACAGCTTTATTACATAGACTTCTAAATTCTAAACATATGCCTCTGTTCTATATTGATAGTAAGGACCTGGGTGGAGCAAGTTCCAAGGAGAGTGCAAGGGTTCATCTTCACTTGGGAAGTGATGATGGCAGAATAAGTTGTTAGCAGTTAGTTATCAATGCACTTTGTCATTTTAATTAACTAATGGTCATAACTATGAGTGCCAGCCAAAAGTCACAGAATCACAGCACTGGATCCCAACCACTGGTGCAGTTCTTTATTAGAATTTCATTTCTAGGCCCAGAAGAGCTACCTAAGAACCCATATGCACAAACTGTACGTTCTCAAGCAGCTATGAAACAATGGAAAGAATCCCAACTTGCAAGTCAGGGTCTCTTCCAAGTACACTGCCCATCTCCTCCTCTGCCAGTCCCCCTCAATATACTAACTAGAGAACTTTTTTTAGGCAAGAAACTTCTCTGGGCCTCCAATCCCTCTGTCAAATTAAACACACACACACACACACACATTCTTCCTCTATCACCAACACAAAGGGTCTGGGGTAGGAGGAATGCACTTAAAAGAGAACATACATGAAAAAGCATAGCACAATAAGTGTTTCTTCTTCACTACCAGGAATTTTCTTCTAGGTAGAAGATTTAAAGGGCAGGCTACTAAAACACTACTTTGCCCTGCCAAGCCCCCAACCCCACACTGCAACTCTACATAAGATTACCATCCCAAACTAAAGCTGGCAAGAACAGATAAATCCAGACCAGACAGCCAGCTGTTTAGCTGGGAGATGACTGCTTTGAATTCTAAGAGCCCTGTGGCTCCATCAGGTCAGATCTGACAGCTGGATGCACAGCAGCTGCCACACGCATCCCTTGGAGACAGCAGAAGCAGAATTCAACGGCACGTGGTTTAGAGCCAGGTGACCACTGAGGCTGTGGAACCCAGTACTTCTCACCCCTAATCCAGGGAAGCTCTGAAGGTCCTCTTCGGAGGACCCTTCAGGCCTAACTCACTCAACTAACCAGTAACTCAGGGCCTATTATATCCCTCTTGGGAAGGACATTTGTGACCCCGGCCAGGATTTTACTTCCATTGAACTATTTCTTCATTTATAAAATGAGGGAGGATAGTCTCTTCTAGTACCACAGTTCCTTTATTTTATTCTGAATGGTTAAGAAAAGTAGAGGCACTCTAGAGGCATGAGAAAAGTGGGGACACTGACTGTTTACATTCATCTATCATGTAAGGACCATGTTTTATCTGTCCCCAGAGTCTGTAAGCACATTGCTTATTGAATTGGAGAGAAAGATGGATTTTATAGATTTCTCCAATTAATCTAAATTTTCACTGCAAAAATCAACTTGTTAGAAGACAACTATTTAGCAAAAATGACCGTGTTTGACTAACGTTGACCAGGAGAAATAGAAACTATGAGTGTACACATCTATCAGCATCTCAGATTCACTGCTTATAGACTGTGTGCCTTTACAACGTTACCAATTCTTAACCTTTGCAAATGTTTCTGGACCTAAGACTTTATTTTAAAATGGCTAAACATTCCACTTTTATTCAACATTGTACTGGAGGTTCTAGCCAGGGCAACTAGGCCAAAAACAAAAGAAGTAAAAGGGATCCAGATCGGAAAGGAAGAAGAAAAACTATCTCTATTTTCAGATGACACAATCCCACTAAAAACTATTAGAACTAATAGATGAGTTCAACAAAGTTGCAGGATACAAGATCAATCTACAAAAATCAATTGTACTTCTTTACAGTAGTGATGAGCAAAACAAA
This sequence comes from Equus asinus, assembly GCF_041296235.1. Classification (NCBI taxonomy): domain Eukaryota; kingdom Metazoa; phylum Chordata; class Mammalia; order Perissodactyla; family Equidae; genus Equus; species Equus asinus. The sequence goes on along the minus strand of NC_091790.1, from coordinate 188,421,706 downwards.
AATGAAAATAAGAAAACAATTCCATTTATGATAGCAACAAAAAGAATAATATACTCAAGAATAAATTTAACCAAAGTACAAAACTTATACTCTGAACACTACAAAACATTGTTGAAAGAAATTAAAGAACTAAATATATGGAAAGATATCCCATGATCATGGATTGGAAGATTTAGTATTATTAAGATGTCAATATTGCCCTAATTAACAGAGATTCACCACAATCTCCATCAAAATCTCAGCTGACTTTTTTTGCAGAAATTGACAAACTGGTCTTAAAATTCATACAGAAATTCAAGGCACTCAGAACAGCCAAAATAATCTTGGGAAAAAAAAAGAACAAAGTTGAGAGACTCACATTTCCTGATTTCAAAACTTACTATAAAGCTATAGTAATCAAGATAGTGTGGGGGCCGGCTTGGTGGCACTGTGGTTAAGTTCGTGTGCTCCACTTCGGCGGCTTGGAGTTCACCGGTTCAGATCCCAGGCACAGGCCTATGCACCGCTTATCAAGCCATGCGGTGGCAGACATCCTACATATAAAGTAGAGGAAGATGGGCATGGATGTTAGCTCAGGGCCAATCTTCCTCAGCAAAAAAAAAAAAAGGAAGATTGGCAGAAGATGTTAGCTCAAGGCTAATCTTCCTCAAAAAAGAAAAATAAAAGATAGTGTGGTACTTGTATGTAGTATGAGTTACTTATATAAGGATGGCCATATAGATCAATGGAATAGAACAGAGAGTTCAAAATAAACCCTCATGTTTTTGATCAATTGATTTTTAGCAAGTGTGTTAAGATAATCAAATGAAGAAAGAATAAACTTTTCAATAAATGGTGCTAGGACAACTGTATATTCACATGCAAAAGAATGAGGTTAGATCCCTACCTTATACCTTATATAAAAATTAACTCAAAATGAAGCAAAGACTTAGATTTAAGAGCCAAAACTATAAAAATCTTAGAACACATAGAAGTAAAATCTTCACGACCTTGAATTAGGGAATGGTTTCTTACATATGACACCAAAAACACAAGCAATAAAAGAAAAAACATTGATAAACTGGGCATATAAAAATTTTAAACATTTGTGCTTCAAAGGACACCATCAAGAAAGTGCAATGAAACCCACAGAATAGAAGGAAATTTTTGCAACTCATGTGTCTGATAAAGGACGTGTATCTAGAGTATACAGAGAAGTATTATACTTCAATAATAAAAAGACAGATAACTAAATTAAAAAATGGGCAAAAGACCTGAATATTTTTCCAAAAACGATATACAAATGGCCAGTAAGAACATGAAAAGGTGTTCAACATCATTAGTCATCAGGGAAACGCAAATCAAAACCACAATGAGATACCACTTCATACCCCCTAGGATGGCTACAATAAAAAAGTCAGATTATAAACAAGTGTTGGTGAGGATAGAGAGAAACTGGAATCCTAATACACTGTAAAATTAAGAGTATAAAATGCTGTGAACTCTTTGGAAAACAGTCTGTCAATTCCTCAAATAGTTAAGCATAGAGTTAACATGTGACCCAACAATTTCATTCCTAGGTATATACTCAGGAGAAAGATGCCCACGCAAAAACTTGTACATGAATCTCCACAGCAGCATTATTCATAATAGCCAAAGAGTGAAATGCCCATTAACTGATGAATGGATAAATTAAATCTGGTATATCCAAACAATGGAATATTATTTGGTAATAAAAAGGAATGAAGTGCTGATACATGCTAACCATTGATGAACCTTGAAAACATGTTAAGTGAAAGAAGCCAGTCACAAAGGACTCCCTGTTGTATGATTCCATTTATATGAAACGTCCAGAACAGGCAAATTCATAGTGACATAGATAGATTAGCAGTTGGCCAGGCCTAGAGGTAATGGGGGGACTGGGAAGTGAAAACTAGGTATAGGTTGTCTTTTGAGGGTAATGACAATGTTCTAAAATTGACTGTGGTGATGAAAGGATGGTGAATATACTAAAAGCCACTGAACTGTACATTTTAAATGAGTGAAGTGCATGGTATGTGAATTATACCTCAATAAAGCTATTTTAAAAAGCGGTCAACAGATTCAGAGAAGTTAAATAAAACTGTGCAAGTCACAAGACTGTTAAGGTAGTAAAACTGGACCTGTTTTTTTTTTTTCATTCCCAAATCCCAGGACTTCAACTCTGGTCATCTGACTCGTCTATGGCTATTTCCATCACAGCATAAGAAGAGAGGAGAATGCTTGTGTGCATGCACTGCCCCGGGTACTAAATGGACACCAGCACCCAGTGTTCTCATGTTTTCAGGACTAGTAAAGGGCATGCACAGATTTGTCAGACCCCCTTGAAAGAGCTAACATACTGGGATCACGATGGGCAAGGTTTAGGAGTTGTAGTCTGTGACCTCAGAAAAAGAGTGCTAGGTCTTTGGCGAGAGGCTGGCGGCACACATGGGACTCACTCGTTTAACCATGGCCTCAGGTCTAACAGGTCCTCTCTTTCACAGCACCAGTCTCAAGTGCATGCCTATGGCTTAGATAACAACCCACTTTTGTGTGGGACCCAACCAAAGAGCCAAATAAACAAAGGCCACAAGAATGACAATATTTCACTGATGAGGGAAGGAGAGCTCAACAAAAATAGAAACATTTCCAATAACTAAATAAAAGTTGACATTCTACTTTAATGACTACTCAAGCCATTCACACACACAGCAGACTAATTACTTACAAATATTTAAAATACTTAGACTGGTTAATAATCAGTCAATAAGACTTAAAGCAACTGAAATTTTAAAATAGCAAACCAGGAAAAAACACAGGGAAGCCATTACTCATTACTCAATTTTGGCATTAGCCACATTCTCTGTCCTAAGAAAGTTAAGCAAACAGAACTCCTAAGGCTAGAATAATGCTTCTGCACTGGATTAACCAAACTGAATCAATACTACATTATGTAATATCATATTACAAACTCATTAACTGGAACATCATGTGAAAGGTTAAACGAGTGACCAGATATCACATCCCCTGTCTGATAACTGGCTTCGATTTTTTACAGCATCCAAGAATGTTCTGAAGGAAACATCACAGAGTGCCCACTCTGCAACTACCCCTCTCCATCACTCCCCCTCTGCAGCCACTCCTCCATGAGTCCCCAGTCATTGTCTTGAATTCTTGAATCTTCACATAGGAGCATCTAGGAGGCAACTGTAATCAATTTAAATGACGGGGATATTTCCAGCAAGAAATAAGGAAAGTTTGGGGGCAAGTCAAAGGGGTAACTCAGGGCCAATATGGGGAGAAATTCAAACAACTTTATCTTCCGCATGCAGGACTAGCTTCAGAAAGTCAAATCTGTACCTACAAGCCCCATCCCCCAAGTCACTGTAGCAGGAACAGGAACCAGTTATTGAGATCACTGTACATACACTACAGCGCTCACACCCTGCCTTCTGTTAGAGGGGGCTGTGCACATGCTTGCCTCTCCCACCAGGATTACAAGCTTCGGAGAACAGGGACCATGTTTTATCTGTCCCTGTATCACTCATGCTCTTAGAACAGTGCCTTACCCACCGCAAGAATTTAGTAAGTGTTTGTTCAACTGAAAGGAACACTATTATGCATTGGCTGCTACGGTCCAGAAATTATTTAGCTATACGATCCACTATTACAACTGTATGTATTATATGGATCTACTTCTTACACATAAATAAAGGCTATAAGGAATGAAACATCAAAATTAAAAATTAAACATTAAAAATTCTAATGCATAAAGCCCATACATGAAAGCAATTTGAGGACTTTGTCAGAGACAGTAGTGGCCGAATTTCAGAAAGGGATCAAAATGGAGACAGAAGCTCCTTGAAAGTAAGGACTTGGTATGCCCAACTGTAGGCACTACTATATCCTTATACCAAGAACAGTGCCTGATTTAATGAACGCTTGGCACATGGCTGAAATGAATAAATCTGAACTCTCTGGGTTTTCAAATTATATCTAGTCTTTTACTGTTGAAGCCTTGATTAAAGATTGTGATCCTTTTATTACCTTACCAAGAAAAAAAGAAAAGCTTGAATAAAAGGTTGTCTGCATGTAGGGCTAACGAAATAAACAATTCAAATTAAATTTATCTCATATATATTTTCTTTGTTTTTCTCCAAAGTGTTTGCTCCCAAACACTTTTTGAATATCAGGAAATAGCAGAGAAGATGTTCAGGGAGACAGATTTGTTGCAGGACAAGAGGACAATCCCCCAATTCTATAAAGCATATTTTGGGGGATTAGAACAAGAGGAAAATAGCTTCGATCAACCATTCCACCATGAGTTACCAGCCATGTCCCACTTCCCTTTCCCAGTCAAGTCAGTCACAATTCAAACCCCACTGCTGGGTGATCTGTGCTGAGTTCTGTCTTCTTCTACTGCCAGAATAAGAGCTGACACAAAAGGTTCCGAATTGCATAGATGATCCACCTGTTTTTAATTATAATTCTTTAAGGTTTGAATGCTATATATGTACAAGTTAAAGGCAGGCTGGAGAACAATTAGAAATGAGTTATTTGAATATTCTAACACGTTAATAGAATAACAGCCTCTAATTTAGAATAAGGCAGAGAGAAGAACCCATTCTACATTTAAATTTATAGTTAAATGGCCTACAACTTTTAAAAATAAAGCTTTCTATAAGTCAATTACACTTATAATGAGAGAAAGCTTAACCATACCACTAGACAAGTATTTGCCTCACATAAGAGAGGTATGAATTGGGTGCTTCTGAAAATATCACACTAAAATGCCAAAGGTGACTGACTTGCCAGTCCCTGTCCCCACAGCTAGTCCCTGCTGACCTTTCCTCTCTGATTCTCTAATTTCATCTCACCACTTCTTTGCCTTGCTACGTGTGCAGCTGCACGCCCTTCTTCAGGGACCGAGTCTGCCTTTCCTGAGCCTCTTGCATGCCGCTCTTATTCCACACTTGAAATTGCCTAGTTCTGTGCTGGAACCCAGACTAAACAATCCACTTCCGCTGGCAAGATGCAGACTACACCTAATGCTTCATTCAGTTCAGTACCTGGCTTCTCCTTCAGTGTGGGCCAGCAGGAAACAAACAGGAAGTGACTATGCCAACCACAGAGAAAGAAACACTCGCCTGTCTGGAACACTGCAGTACAGGATGCGTTCAGATGCTGAGCCTGGGTTTCACGGTGGTGCTTTGTGAGAATGTCTGAGCCAGTGAGAAGTGGGCCCTGCTTTCATCTGGACTCGTGAGCACAGCATGGGTAATTGTTTATACTGTTAAAAGTCAGTAAAGCAGTCCCTTTAGTAGGGATTTTCTTATTCTATAATTTTTCACACGTCTGGGTCAAGTCCTTCTTCTGAAAGTAATAAGAACTACTATCAAGTTAAAAGTAAAGCAATCCCAAAATTATATACAATTTAAGAGCAGAGACATTATATAAATAAGTAATTTGACAGGGTAGAGGCCTGTCCTAGCCACTGACGCACGGTTCCTGTGCTAAACCTACCTCCGGATCAGAAACACTTCCCTCCCCCTGAACTGCTCTCCTGCGTTGACTCCAGGACGTCCTTGTCGATCTACTTCCAGACTAGGTGGTTGGAGAGGGAAAAAGAACAGATGGAAGACCCAATTAAAAAGAGAATTTAGAATCTGGTGGCAAATGAACAGAAATAGTTCAGGGACAGAAAAACCTTTACTGGAGGCGCTCATAACCTCTGAGTACAGAACTTGAGCAGATTACACATAATGTCTTATGGAAAAGGACTTTGAAAGGTAATTCCCTATGCTGATCATGCTTTAATCGCTAAATTAAGTCAGCACCAATAGCTCCTGGAGTCTCCAGAAAGCATAACGATGCCCCCCAGGTTAGTTTTCAAAGGCATGGGTAGGTGTATGTAGCAAGTGTCACCTAATTCTACTAAGTGACAAGCTAATTCTAGAACTACCTTTTCCTGAATGGCATATAAACGGACTCATACAATGCTTAGTGGGTGGTGTGGTTTTTTTTGGCTTTTTTTTTTTGTAATCACAGAATTTATTTTTTCACAATTCTGGGGACATCGAGGAGTTGGCTTTTTTATGAGCCCTCTCTCCTTGGCATGTAGATAGCTCTCACCACCCTGAGTCTTCACATGGTCTTCCCTCTGCATGTGCCTGTGTCCAAATTTGCTCTTCTTATAAGGACACCAGTCCTGTTGGGTTAGGGCCACCTTAATGGTTCATTTTACCTTAATTACCTCTTTAAAGGTCTTATCTCTAAATACAGTCACATTCTGAGGTACTAGGAGTTAGGACTTTCACATAGGAATTTACAGTACTTTGCTTTTTGAGCCCAGTTTCTTTCACTTAGCATAAGGCAGTTGAGATTCATTCGTGATGTTGGGTGTATCAAAAGTTTGCTCCTTTTTACTAGAGCAGTTTCTTTATGCAAAACAGCTTAGCGATCAATAATTGATACATGAAATAGAAAATACGACCTGGATACTAGACTAAACAACACAGTAAAACACAGTATTGAACTATAGCTTTCCATTGAGTTCGGAGCCTACATCAAGCAAGACAGGTCTGTAAAATGCTTAGAACTGCGCATGATACACAGTATGCACTCAGAAAAGGACCACCTTGTACAGGTATACTAGGGAACGCCATTCCAGACCACAGTTTTAGGGTAACAGCAGTAAAAATTTCAGGCTCAATTAGTAGCATCAAATTACCTTTTTATGGTTTACCTGCCAAGGATGCTAGACTCAGTTTCTTATAATATAGTATTCCAAACAAAGAATAGATCAGGAGAAGGGCTACTTTCCGTAAAAATGTAAAACAAAAAAGCCCAGGTGGTAATTGTGTGTGGAGACTCAGTGAACTGGATTTGGGTGGCGTTCACGACTCCAACTAATTATCATGACGATGGCTAAGTCATTTGAGGTCTGTCTGGGTTCCATTTTCTTTCAACAGCACCTGTCTTTGCCAGAAATGGAAGAAGTGTTGCACGGGATTTGACTGCCCTTAGGGTACAGTGATAGCACCAAACAGAGGAGAAACAAAATAACATCTTAATGTTATATGGTATATGCCATCCAGGGTAGACGAGTAACACTAGTGTACTCTTAGCAGACACAGCTTAAGGCATATCGAGATTTCAGGGTAGACCAATATTCTAATTAGTTATTTGACTGGGTCATCATTCTTCCCACCCCACAGTTACGGTCTTTAAACAATAAAGAAGTCTTTGCATGATACAATGGTATGCTGTCATTGATTCTATCAGTTACCACACCCCTCCCTAGCAGAAGGTAAAGTGCTTTAAGTCTGTCAAGTAGTTTAAGGACGATATAGGGGAAAACTGCCCCAGTTCCATAAAGATTCTGTTTTACAGGAGAGAATTTTATATAAACATATCTAGAAAGCATGACTAGGAATCAGAGGAATCTACAACCACAACCATTTTTACTTTTTGATTTAATCAATGCAAAGAATTTCGGAACTTTTGTCTTTATAGGAAATAGGGAATCCAGTCACACCCATTTCAAGGATTCATTCTTAACACTGGTGAAAGCTAACATCTTTATAGTAAGGTGACCATTTAATTTATCATCCATGTTGGGGCACTTCTGAAAGTGAAAGGAGTTGCTATTAATAATTGTACTGAGATAATAGGTATTAACCAGAAAACGGTGGTGAATGGTCATATAACTTTACAGTAAAAATAAATTGGCAATTAAGATGGCAAATTTTATTATGTTTTTTAACACAATAAACACACATGCACAAATAAATTGGAAAGTAGTCCTTTCTACAAGATAAAAATCTATATTTTTCCCCTAAAGTAAGGGGGATTACTTAATTTTTGAAGTCTTGAAAAGTTAGCATCCAAATTCAATGGAATGTTTTCTTTCAGGCTGGGGATTTATCAAGTACCACATGAAGTCCTGTAACTTGAGCTCTTCAAAGACAGACATGCAAGATACGAGGACTAATGTTGGTATTCCTATACCAGCAAGCCCGTACATCTAGAATACATTTTAAAAGGGCTGAAATCTAACTAAATTAACAGGAATGACATGGAAGAAATAACATATGCTATTTCTTCTGATCTTGGGAAAACCACTTATGCTTAATTCTCACAGCTGTGACACAGACTACTTAGATCTTATTTTTCAATACACACTGTAAGAGAAATCATCAGTGGAGACTGGCATTTAGAGGACTCCTAAAACAAGAGATGATAACTAATTGATGAAGTGAGCCTAAAATCTAGTCCAGTCTATTTCATGCACATGAAATAATTTTTTCCATGTCAGGAGTGGGAGTAAGTCCCTATAGGGAGTCAGAGCAACATCAAAGAACTCCATCAATCTTAACAATAGTACCAGAAAACGGACAAAGTTGTTATACCCAAGATTTTAAACCACCCTTATGTCTTCCTAAGGACAAATCTCAATCCTCATATCCACTCCATTTGTGTCCCTGGCTTTGGGCTTTTGTCTCATGGCATATTTTGTGTGTTCGACCAATTTTTTCCCCCGGATGTCTGCCATCCTCCCTGGTCACCAACCTTACCATTTCCATTCCCCATCTCCACCATATACACCTCCCTTCTCCTCTGCTGCAGACAGCTGCCAGCCCTAGACTCACCTACTTTCACATACTTCCCACTTGAGCCTCTTTGTACAATTTACCTCTTCCAGCATGGACACCACTATTTTAAATCAGTTATTTCCGGCATGGACACCACTATTTTAAATCAATTATCCCGAAAATAAAAATATTTTCTATAAAGCCTGTTTATAGTGACAGGGATAGGAATTATAATTTAAGGTTGCTTCAGTTTCATTCATCTCTGAAAGGCAATTTAGTTCCATACACTCAACTTAAAAAAAAGGCCTTCAGGGTTCGGCCCGGTGGCACAGGGGTTGAGTTCGCACGCTCCGCTTCAGTGGCCTGGGGTTCACTGGATTGGATCCCGGGTGCAGACATGGCACCACTTGGCAAAGCCATGCTGTGGCAGGCATCCCATATATAAAGTAGAGGAAGATGGGCACGGATGTTAGTTCAGAGCCACTCTTCCTCAGCAAAAAAGAGGAGGATTGGCAGCGGATGTTAGCTCAGGGCTAACCCTGCTCAAAAAGAAAGGCCTTCAGGAAAAAGGTTAAATGAAGCCTGAGGACAAATGTCTGCTAACTTTCAGCGATCCCTGTAAACCCATTTCTGCGCCAGGAGTCAAAGCTGTATTTTAATTTTTCTCCTTATTCTATACTCCACATCCATGGATTTCTACTTTATCACTTCCATATATTTGCCCTAAACTATTGTTTTCCAGGCCAATGCCAAACCCTTTAATCTTTCAATTCTGTTGATTAAATTATTTTTGCAGCTTGAATGAAATAAGTCACATATGATACAATTGACTCACTTAAAGTATACAATTCAATGGCTTTTAGTATCTCCAGAGTTGCGCAACGATCACCAGAACCAATTTTAGAACATTTTCACCACCCCAACAAGAAACCCTGTACCTATTAGCAGTCACTCATCCTTTCATCCCCTCCTCCACCTCCACCTCAGCTTAGGAAACAAATAATCTAATTTCCATTTCTATAGATTTGCCTATTCTGGACATTTCATGTAAGTGGAATCCTACAACATATAATCCTTTGTGACTAGCTTCTTCCACGTAACAACGTTTCAAGATTCATCCATATGTAGCATGGATCAGTATTTCCTTTTTTTCTATTGCTGGATAATATTCCACTGTATGGCTGTATCACTTTTAATTTATCCATTCATTAGTTGGTAGGCACTTGTATTGCTTCCACATTTGGCTATTGTGGATAATAGTGCTATGAAAGTTTGTGTACCAGTTTTTGTGTACATATGTTTTCATTTCTCTCAGGTATTATAATGGGTTGAACTCTGCTCCTCGCTGAAAGGACATGTTGAAGTCCTAATATCCTATACCTCAGAAGGTGACCTTCTTTTGAAATAAGCTCTTGATAGAGGTAACCAAGTTAAAATGAGGTCATTGGGGTAGGCCCTAATCCAATACCATTGGTGTCCTTATAAAAAGAGGAAATTTGGATGAGAAACACAGACACACGCAGAAAGAACACCAAGTGAAGATGGAAGGTTTCAGTGATGCATCTGAAAACCAAGGAACACCAAATATTTCCAACCAACACCACAAGCTAGACAAGGCAAGAAAGGATTCTCTCCCAGAGCCATTAGAGAGAGCATGATCCTGCCATCAGCTTGATTAAGGATTTCTAGGCTCCAGAATCGTGAGAAAATTAGTATCTGCTATTTTAATTCATTCAGTTTTTGGTACTTTGTTACAATAGCACTAGGAAACTAACACAGGCACACACCTAAGAGTGGAATTACTAGATCATATGGTAACTCTACGTTTAACATATTGAGGAACCGCCAGACTGTTTTCCAAAGCAGCTATACCATTTGATTGCTTTTTTGATAAATTGATAGTTCAAAACCTCCCTCAAATATAGAAAGTAAGCTTTTCTATATGTAACCTCACCCTCCACAGGTAATTCTCCCTTTCTCCCTCCATCCTCACCATAGTGACAGTCTTCTTTACCAGCTGTTAAATTTTCCTATTTCCTTAAAAAAAACAACAAATAGTTAAATCTTCAACGCACTAATAGGAGGGGGTATCTAGAATGAGCTGTGGTTGGGGATGCAGAATAATCCTAGAGATCTAAACGGAAGATAGATGAGGAGTAAATGGTACTGAACAGCAGGAAACTGTCTTTAAAAGGAGGATTTCCTAGCTGAGATGGGGAAGAAAAGAGGATCCTGAAGGAAATTATGGCATTTTCTTTAGAGAAGAGAGCCTGGCCACAAAGAGGTCTATGTCCCACCTCTGGAGAAAGGAATTGGCATGGTGAGATGGAATACGTCTTCCAGCATAAGCTTGGAAATTCTGAATTTCACTTTGTTGTTGTCCTAAGAGGACCCTCAACTTTCTTCAAACAATAAAGCACTATGGTCCAATAATGATCAAGTTGTATATCATTTAATCAAATATCTGACTATTCTGAACAAAGAAGAACAGAACCTTTTATGTAGTTGAGTAAATATGATACACCCACACACACACAAACAGATCGAGCGCTCTGTCTAGTCAACAAAGTTTTTAATAGGCAATGAAGTCTCTAGATTTTAGATCTCTGCACAGCTAATGGATGCAGGCATATTAGTAATGATTTGGCTCTTGGCCATGTTATAAAAACTAGGGGCAAAAAACACATGCTAAAAAGTTTACAATAAAATCTCATAAAGATCACTTCATTTTGTTGTTACCAATAAACTATTTTCACTTACAGTGTCAACCTTTTCATTTTTCACAGCCTCAGATAGAAAAGCAAAGCAGAATGGAAAAGGAATGTTGGAGAAATACACTCTAATACCAGCGAGCTAACTGCTGACAGTGACAATAGACAGGAAAAAGCCAGACACAGCAGGTCATTCAAAAAGCACAATCGTCTGGGATTGTTTAGTGAAGGAAGAAAGGGGAACGAGAAATCCCCAGAAGGTGTCACAGTGCTATCACTGACACCCAAAACTGGTAAGCTTGAGCCCTCAAAAGAGTTCATTTAGTTCACATTATTTAAGAGGAAGGTAACAATACAGTACATTTTAGAATACAGCTAGAACACAACATCAAGTAGTTAAAATAAAATTGAGGCTACCGATTATCTCCAATAAGCCATCCTTTTATTTTCCTTCCTCTAACTTTCTCCCAATGACTAAGGCAGGTCTGGAAAGAGTGGACTGGAACAAGGGGAATGTTCAGGAAACTTAGGTCTGAAAACATGGCAATAATTGTGTAAAGTTGGGAGAACGTGAGCAAAACTGAAGTCTAGATCATTTTATTTATCTTGAAAGTCTCACATAAATAAATTTAATTTGAATCCCATTCCTACAGAAATCTCTTCCCTCTTTAGCCTTCTTTCATCTTACTACAGCAAAAGCCACAGAATCTTTTAGATCAGTGGTTCTCAAAGTGGCGAACTCCAAGCAGCAGTATCAGCATCACCTGAAAACTTCTCAGAAATGCAAACTCTCAGGCCAAACCCAGGCCCACTGACTCAGAAACTCTGAGGTCAGGGCCAGCAATCTGTGGTGGACCAGCTCTCCCTCCAGGTGATTCTGATGCTTGCTAAAGTCTGAGAATCTCTGTCTCAGATAATATGAATGAAAATGCCCAGAAGTTTTGATTTATAGAACAAAATGCTTCTTAAAAGACTGAAGTGACAAAAAGGAATAGACAAGGAAAGTCTATTATGTAAATTGTGCATTAGTAGCTTCGAAATCATGTCCTTTCTAGATTAAGGCCCAACTATAACACTTAGCAACTTCTAATAAGTAGCAGCAGAAAGATGGTACCTTCCAGATGTTTCAGGAGTGCCCTACTGCTGTTTCCATGAGCAGATATCAGAATGGTCTTGCCCTTTAATACTTCAGGAGCAATCCTTTCATTCCAAAAAGGAAGGAGTCTCTCTAGAACATCCTTTAAGCTTTCAGACCGTGGCAGTTCATCCACAGGTACGTCGCACACTTTATACCTCCGGTCACTGTAGATTTCATGGTAGTAAGGATGAGACTCGTCAATGGGAGGCGGGGTCACGTTGTAGCTTCTTCTCCAGACCCTCACTTGTTCTTCACCGTGATTCAAAGCCATCTGCTCCCTGTTGAGACCGATCAAGCCTCCATAGTGACGCTCATTTAGACGCCAGTTGCTTTCCACAGGAACCCACTCCTGCCCCAGTTCTTCTAGGATTAGCCAGGCTGTGTGGATGGACCGATTGAGGACAGATGTGAATACAAGATCAAACTCAAAGTTTAGAGCTTTGAGCTGCTTCCCACAGTTCCGAGCTTCCTCCAGTCCTTCACTGTTAAGTTTCTGATCCACCCAGCTACAAAAACGATTCTCTTTATTCCAAGCACCCTCGCCATGTCTTAACATAATCAGTTTGTACTTGGACATACTGATGGCTGAGCTTCCCTACTGCTTTCAAATGGGCCCGTGTTTAGTGACAGCAGTACACCTATAAAGAGAAGAAACAAAAAGCACAAATTATATTCTTCATTCAACTAACTACTTGGGAATGGAAACACAACTTTACAGCAGGCAGTTTCTAAAATAAACTGGAATAATCCTTTGAACAGTTTTGACATCAAGCATCCGGCAACTCCTACACTATGGCACATACAGGCATATTCTGCAGATAATTAATTACAGGGAAACTAGTTGACGTAAATTTTCTGATGGCTGGATAGTGTGTTAATTATATGACGTAAAAATAACAGAACACTTCATTCTAATGGCATGCTGCATTTCCGCCAGATAGAAAGGCAGTTTGCGCTTACAGAAGCGAGGATTTAATAGAATGAGTTGTAGACGTCTAAAAGGATGATAAGTACCTAGGAACTCCCAGCTCCTAGTAGCTGACTCTAGATTGGAGGCACCCTTCTCACTTCGTTTTTCCTCTGGCAGAAACAGAAATATTTACCAGTCTCACCTTCCTACAGAAGTTATTAAACATGTGAATTCAATGAGCCACCACAAATACCTGACATGTAAACCACTGACTGGTGGCAACTAGCTCTTCAATGCCACAGGCTATACCACAGACAAGCAGATCTGAGGTTCAACATTCAAACGACATTAAAAGTGATTTAAAGCAACATCAATGTCAAATATGGTACTCACCTAACTAACCTCTCACCTGCCTCAAGATAGAACTTTCGGCAGGAATAAATCCAGATGCAAAACAAGCTATCAAGTGCAAGCAGCTGAGAGATGCTGCCTGTAGAAGCAGATCAACAGGAGCAGGCCTGCAGGAGTGAGAGGAAGTGCACTGATAAGGAGGCCCCGTCTTCTCCTCTCAAGCCTCCAGCCATCCTACACACCAGCCACATGTCAGTGGGAGAAGAATCTAGTAAAGTGGGACAGGCCACCCTGAAGTGCTTCTGAACTCCCTGGGTTAAGGTGCTGGGCCCACTCTGTCCACTGGAGCGTGGGCTGCCCTGGCTGCATCAGCCTGCCAGCCCTCTCCTGCAGTGGACATATCTACACTGTTCAATGCTGCTCGGTTCACGCGCCCAGCGCTCTCCACCTCCACCCCAGTGTCTTCTCCACTGGGGAGCAGAGATTATAGGAACACCGGGCCTGATCTGCTGCCATTCCTGGCAACTTCCATTAACTGGAGACTTTCTGTCCCACTTAAACTGCCATTCATCCACAGTTATATAACAGTGACAAAGGAAATTGGAATCTAGATCTAGTTTCTTCCTTTCTTTAGTAATTCCCAGAGATTCTGAAGGGAGAAAAGTCTTTAAAGTAAGGCTTCATATTTCGGCGGAAGGCAGAGGACCAGCGGCAGGAGGCTGACTGAGGTGATCTGCAAGTGGTTGAAAGGCTACAGCAGTCAGGCTGACGGTTGCTCTTTCTCCTCCAGCATCAGGTTTGAAACTTGAGTGCACAGGAGGCAGGAAAGCCTCAGGTCACAGGAAGAGCCAGGGCTCAGGGCTCAGGTGACAGCATCTCAGAGAGCAGAAAACTTCCAGAGGGAGAGCAATGCCTCTACCCTCAGCCCAGGGGGGCGTAGGGGTGGCAGAAGAACAGAGGATGGGATGAAAGGCGTCTGGGCAGTGTTTTGCTAGGTGATGACTAGTGCCAAGAGCAGAATAATTATGAACTAAAGAAGCTCAAGCTTCAGGGCCCCTCACTTGAACAAACTCCTTCTAAGGTGCCGGGAGAGACCAAATAAGGAATTCATGGATGAGAGAGACTGTGTGTGTGTTTAATATGCAAAAGGAAGATATTTTTATATTGTTTCTTTAAAGTGCCTCAATCCACGAAGTAGTAGGACTTTCATGCCCAATAAAAACTGGATCTAGCCCGTGGTAACCATTTATTGTTTCGTTTTGGTGGTGGTGGTGGAGGAGGGGATGGAGAGAAGAGAAGCTATCAGCTATTCCTCTACCTCAACCCTTAGCTGGTCTTGTCAAGCAAGAAGCCTCCATATGCTAATGAAGCTATTTTCCCTTCAAATGAAGAAGGGTGTGATGGACAAATTTTGTAGGCAGGGACACTTCTCCATCATCTTCTGATTATGAACTATATTGAGGGGAACAAAAAAATGTAGCAATAACATGAATACTCAGGCACCTAGCACCAAGCTTTGCAGTATTTTAATCTGCCATATTTCTTTACTTTATGAAATGAAACCATTTCTCTGTTTTTGCCCCTCAAAATATAAATACCGGAGCAGAGGGATAGTATTTACAGCCACAAACACTATGCAGATACACAGCCTTCCCTTACTCTGGTGGATAGGGGTAAACACAGGATAAGGTACCAAACCAGTGTATCTGTCTCAGGTGGACAAAAAGCCACTCCCTCTCTCCTCCTCAGTGCCATCAACGGACTTTTCCCATTTTATTAGCTGCTGAATATTGACAAAGGAGCTGCTGAGGTTTAAAGTTTGCAATTTTTAAGATTTTAATCATCGTGGGAGCTGGTATACCAAGTGTTTACCAATAAACAGACAACACTGTAGTCAGTTTCATTTAAAGTTTAAGGCAGGGGCTGCAAACTCACATGTCCCGATCGCCAGACAGGTGTGTGAAGAGCAGTGACGCTGGACTATGGGGGTGGTGGGACCAGTATTGAACTGCATGGAACAGACATGCCTCTCTGATAGACACAACTCTTGCGTAAATGGATGAAGCTTTTGTATAACCTGGTCTCAGTGAACTAAGAGAACCATTCTAGAACTTTTCTGAAGAACAAAGAGAAGATAGGACTGCTGGAACCAAAGACTGGAGAGAATGCAAGACTTAGAGTCAGACCATACAGAACCCATGGATTCTATTTTGTTTTTAGAGTAAATAAGTCTCTTTTATTTTTAAATAAAAATGATCATTTCAGCTTCTAAAAGTTGATATAAAAAGTAAAAGGAGTAGCTGTTACTTAGTTCCATCCCATTTCCCAGGGACACTGAGGAAGTGGGGTTCCTAAACCTTCCAATTTCCAAAATCACTGGAAATGCACATTTTTATGTGATATTTGATATAAATACTGGTGACTAATTTGAGTTCATTTTTTAAATATGAGCTAAACAAAACATGTCTGCAGGCTAAGCTGAGTCTGCTAGCGTGTGACCTGTGACTTCAGGGGGAATCTCCAGGCCACAGATGAATGAGGAGGCGGTCAGGTCGCAAGCCTCCAGGCTCGGATCCCAGCTTTGCTCTGTTATTTGTCCAGCACACTCTTTCAAAGGACAGACCTGCTAATCCCCAAATGTGCTGGGCTTCCATGTCCCTGACCCTTCTTCACCAACCCTTTGCCAGTGCCCTGCAGAGTTCAGCTCTGTAATCAAACTCCTGTTCAACTTCGGACTCTTCCTGGAATGCTTCCGCCAGTCTGAGCTTTAACCCAGCTGAAAACGAACTGACCCGACCTCTCCCAGGTGTCTCTTTAGTGGGTGGTGTTCACGCCTCATATTCCAGGGCAGGGTCCTCCTACCTCTCAATGGTACTTCCTGACCAAATGCCTCCACCCCCACCACGGGAAGTGGACAAGTTTTGATTCTGAGAGTCTTGCTATATTCAGCTGTAGCACTCTCCTCATTTATTAGTCACAAACTTCCTAAAAACTGAGCACCCTATTTAAAACCCTCAGTTACTTCCTATTGATCTTAGGATAAAGTCCAAAATCCTTAATAGGATCTGCAAGGCTTTGGTTTATCTTTTATCTCCTTGAGCGGTCATGGTCTCTCTTGCCTCAGGACCTCTGCACATACTATATCCAAAGACCCCTTGCCCATCCCCCACTCCCCTCCACAGTCCCTTCAGTCCTGCCCTCCTTTAGGGAACCTCTAGTCATCCTTTAGATCAGCTGTGCCCAATCAAAATATAATGCAAGCCACATGCGTAATTTTAAATTTTCTACAAGCCCTATTAAAAAGTAAAAAGGGGCCAGCCCAGTGGTGCAGTTGTTAAGTTCCCATGCTCTGCTTCAGCAGCCCAGGATTTGCTGGTTTGGATCCTGGGCATGGACCTGCACACTGCTTATCAAGCCATGCTGTCACAGGTGCCCCACATATAAAGTAGAGGAAGATGGACACAGATGTTAGCTCAGGGCCAATCTTCCTGAGCAAAAAAGAAAACGGAGGATTGGCAGCAGATGTTAGCTCAGGGCTAATCTTCCTCAAAAAAATAAAAGCAAAAAGCAATAGAAGAAATTAACTTTAATAATATATTTTATTTATCCCTCTAGGTTCAATATATTACATTCCAACATATGATCTATATAAAATTCTTAATAAAATATTTTACATTATTTTTTTCATAGTAAGTCTTTGAAACCCGGTGTGTATTTTATACTTAAAGCACATCTCCATTTGGACTAGCCATATTTCAAGGGCTCAACAGCCATATATGACCAGTGGTGACCTTATTGAACAGCAAAGGTTGAGAACTTAGCTTAAACGTATTTCTTCTGGGCCAGTGGTTCCCAAACTCTAATGGGTATTAGAATCACCAAGAGAACTGGTTAAAACAGATTGCTGGGCTCCACTTAGAGCCTGACTGAGCAGGTCTGGGGAAGCCTGGGAATTTGCATTTCTAACAAGCTCCCAGGAGATGCTGATGCTGCTGGTTTAAGGACCATGCTTAGAGAACCTCTGCTCTAGGCAGACTTCTCTGCCTTCCTTCTCGCCCACTGGGAAGTGGCCAGGCCTGCCTGGGAGACACTCTCGGAGCACCCTGCTTTGCAACATTGGGTGCACTTGTGATGGGTCACTTGTGACAGCTTACTTATTCAATGTGCCCTGTTAGACTGTAAGGTGCATCACAGCTGGTCTGTCTTACTGCCTTATCTCTAGAACCTAGCATGACACTCGACACGGACGAGGTACTGAGTAGGTGTGTTGACTGAATCCAAGTCAGTTAGACAAAAATGATTAAACTGTGCTAATGAGCTAAGACTTTACAGGTTCAGTGGCAACTGTCAAAGTAAAAACAGTCAGCTGGCAGGCCCAAGATGTTAGAAGGCTTTAAATCAAGACTCCCAGGGTTATTTAATGGCAAAGCCAGAGCCAAGAATAATCACCCATTATATTTTTGTACGCTTTACAGTTTGCTATGTTCATGAAGGGCCATAATCTCTACAAAGAAAAGAGAGACTTCGATTCACTTGTTCAAACACACGCAGCCTCTAAGTGGCAAACGGGAGCTGCAGCCCAGGTCTTCTGCCTCCGACCCCTGTGCTCTTCCCACATCACCGCTGAGGACCTCAGAGTCCTGGTCTGAGGATGTAGGCTCACTTGGCTTCACTTCACAGGAGCATTTCCAGTCACGACTTGTCTGGCCAAACCCGGGCAGCCATTTCACAAACACATACGAACAAGGTGAGTACAAAGGAGGGCTCAGCTCCCGATGGCCCCTGAGAAAAACCTCAGGTCCCAAGTCAAGTTGGGCAACAGTCACCCCAGCTTATAAAGAGGCACCATACTGATAATACATAGTCCCCACCCTCAAATTAAAAACTATTCTTTTTTAAAAATCAAGGTTTTTGGTGCTGTTTTTGGTACAGCTCATCGCCCTTGAGTTGGTCCTTAAGGTTCCTCCTTTATCCCTCAGCAAGGGTTACTGGCACTTGAATTAGCACTAATTTTAGTCAATGATTGACTTCATACCAAAAAAAGGCCACATATGTCACTGAATTATACCCTAGAGTTTCTTCCTTTTTAAAGTATAGTATGACTCAAAGAAAAAGTTTCCTACACCAATGTACCTTGTATATGACTCTGTCTCATCTTCCTGTTTCTCCTTCCTTCTGGCCATTACCTTTGCAGTTCCTCACCCCTAACTTGAGCCTTGCCCCCTCCACTGAAATGGTCTCTCAACAGACTGCTGATTAGTTATTTCTTACTAAGTGGAGACATCTCTCAGGATTCACACTGCTTTGACCCCTCTGACGCTGACTGCTTCAAGCCAGGGAAAATGATTCTTCTAAGACTTCAGTGCCACATCTCCCCCAGCTCTTCTAGTGTAATGTCCTGGTCTTGGGTCTTTATTTTTCCTGCCAAGAATACTATGATGTCACAGCAGCCAGCATTCATGGAATGCTCACCATGTACTGGGACCATTTGGATCCTCAGCCAGCATTCTATGGAGGAGGTACTATGCTTACCCCCATTTTATAGATGTAGAAACTTAGGAGAGGTCAACCGGCCCAAGGTAACGCAGACTGTAACAGGCAGAGCTGGAGTTCAATCTCAGGCAGGCTGGACCCCATGAGGGTTCAAAGCCTATACTTATGCCTTGAACCACTCTGCTACACTGCCACACTGACACCCAAGGCTCTATCCTCAGTCCTTGGAAACCCAACTTTTCTCACTAATTTAATCACATAAAAATGGATGATTTATAAACTGACAACCCCAAATATTCATCAGTCTCCCCGGTCTGGTCAATTAATTCATTCTTCCAACATGTGCTGCAAACCCATTTGCACATGGCACAATGCTAGGCCTGTGAGGAATACAGAATCCAACATGGATTATGTCTTCAAGGCACTGGTGGAGGAAAGAGGATGTGTGTGTGTGTATCACTAAAGCAGACAGTAAACCCTTCATTCATAAGGGAGGTGGAAAAGAGACATTATTTCTCAGTAATGCTTCACGGACATGGCACTATTTAAGCCAAATCTGGAAAGATGTTTAATATTTAGGCTTATAGACAAAGGAAAAGGAATTCCACCCTAAGGAAACAATTGCATATAGAGAATGGTGACCCATTCAAACTGGCTGTAGTATGGGTAGGGTCACCATACATCCTGGTTTACCTAGAATGGTCTTGCTTTAGGCCAATTTCCCCAACATAATTATTATAAGGCCCCTTTCACACTTAAGTGTCCCATTTGGAAAATTACATGATCACTCTAAGTATAGGGTAAAATAAGGAAGTAGGAGGAGACTAGCCTAGAAAGATAAGACTGAATAGTGGCTTAGAAGGACCTTGTGCCAAAGAATGTAGGTTGTCCTATAAATACTGAGACATCACTACAGGTTTAATAACTTGTATTTTAGCAGGATCAAGCAGCACTTTTAAATATAGAGAGAGATGGGAAAAACCAGAGATATGAATACTTGTGAGGTTTTGCAATAATTCTGGTAACATATAACGAAGACCTGGACCAGGATAATGGCTGTTGAAATGGGATGGAGTTGAATGTGAGAGACACTACAGCTTAGCTCAGGTGTTGGCAACTTTTTCTGTAAAAGGCCAAATAGCTAACTCCTTAGGCTTTGTGGGCTATATGTTCTCTGCTGAATTACTCAATTCTGCCATTCTAGCTGACAGCAGCCAGAGACAACACGTAACTGAATATATGAGGCTGTGTTCCAATAAAACTTTATGGATGCTGAAATTAGAATTTCACAAAATTTTCAGGTACACGAAATAGTGTTATTCTTTGGTTTATTTGAACCATTTAAAAATGTAAAAACTATTCACAGCTTGTGGGCTGTACAAAAACAGGTAGTGGGCTAGAAAGCCTTAGTTTGCCAATCTCTGCTCTAGCTGGATACCACAGTCAGATCTACTAACCACATCAGCATTTTGAACCTTTAAGCATTCTGTCATGGGATAATCTCGAGATTATTAAATCACCTGATTTTATTCTTGGCCAGAACTGCAAGTACCTTAAGTAATGGAATCCCATTCATAACTTTTTTTTTTTGAGGAAGATTAGCCCTGAGCTAACTACTGCTAATCCTCCTCTTTTTGCTGAGGCAGACTGGCCCTGAGCTAACATCCATGCCCATCTTCCTCTTCCTTATATGTGGGACACCTACCATAGCATGGCTTTTGCCTAGCGGTGCCCTTCTTAACTTTTTATCTTTCACAGAAGATAATAGCGCATTTAAATCAGTCTGAGTAGTTTACTTTTACTTAATTGAATTATTTAATAACGGGTTCAACATAGACCTGGAGGAAAAAACTTATTCATCTTGTTAACCAACTTCAAAAATATAATCTCTCAGTTTGACATGCTTTACCTCTATTAGACACCTTCATAAACTGTCACTGTGCTTCACACTTAGGTGACTGTTTACCTGCTCAGGAATAGCTGCTATGCACTTGCCTTGGCAATAAAGAAACAGGTGATTCAAAGGACACACACGTTGCATGTGACACATATTTTCAAAGACCTTTCACTATAAGTATGTATAGAAATTCCATGTAAGTTGACTATAGAGCAAAAAATATTGTTTTCATAAATGGCACCATGAATTTGAAGTCATGTTTCAAGATTAGCATCCTTTTGACAAGGCAGGATGGAGAGGATAGGCAGATAGGGGACTGGTGCATATGCAAAGCACTGCATTTACTGAGGTTACTTTTACAATACTTCCAGAATCTCTAGGTAGTTTCAAAAGATGGAGCATAACAATCTTGCTGCTGCCTCCTACCCCTGCCCCTCATTAAATCATATAATTTCACATGACTTTCTCCCTCCCACCATAACTGAGGCTCATCCTGTCTTCCAAACTAATCCTCCTGGGACATTGCTTCCTCCCTTCCTCAGGTGTTTAAAAGTAATAATGTCTAATACTCTAGTATGACAACTCATGAACAGGTGGGGAAAACTATACGATAAAGACCAGCCTAAAAACGTAGTTTTCTGTTCCCAAAAACTGAGTAAGAAAAGCGCTCAGTGACATAATGTTGAAGTAATATAAAATAAGGGATACAGAGCCAGAGACGCTTTGATCCAAAGCTTACTCTTAAATATTCAAATGCTCCCCTAGACTGCTCAGATGTTTTCCTTGGTCCAAATCCTCACTGCAAAGCTTTGAACAATTCTTACCCCTATTGCATTAGGAATCTAACTCTATAGAAAATAGGCTGGCGATATTTGAGGATAGGAAAAAGAGAGATTAACCATAAACTAAAAGGGAACAGTTCTTAAGGGAAACGAAATTCTTAGAATCTTAGTTCCTTAGTCTTAACCAAATGTGCCTTCCACCAAATCAAGCTCAATATTAAAAGTTCAAACATGACTGTACCTAAAGGTACCTAGTGTTCCATCACCTATTACTGTTCCTAAAGCTTTACAGTAACTTTTCCATTTGTATTTACAGTACAAGACACCTCTTTACCAGGAGCAAATGCTATTACTCACAGGTGTTTTCCAGGCACTATTACCCTGTCATTGTCCAACTTGACATCTACTAACAGCCTCTACTCATCACTTGTTACGAGGGTGGCAAACCATGGCAGGTAGACCCCTATTCACAGGGAAGAGATATACATGTGTAATGAGATATGTGCTTGCCTGGGGCATGTTGCCTGTTCTAGCCTGCATGGCAACACGGATGCAGACAACACCCATTCACAACACCTCCTTCCTATCTCTGGTTACTCACCCCTCTAGGGTTGTAGCTCTTGTCAACACAAACTCTTTTCACCAAATCCCAAAACTCTGAAGTCAAGAAACCTGGACATTAGTCCCCGCTCTGCTACTCATTAACAGTGTGATCTTGTCCGAGTTATTTAAATTCTCTGGACCTCAGGTTCCTTATCCATAAAGATGAACATAACGAAATCACTATTCTCAAGGGGCTAGTAAGAAGACTAAAAATGAGATTATGGTGAAGCACCCTACCAAAGAGTGGGAAGTATTCTGGGTTGAATGGAGCAGACTTGGACTAACATATGAAGACTGGCACAGACCTCAGGCCCCTGAAAGTGGCCCTACCTTGCTGAAGGCATGAGGAGAAGCAAAAGCTAGGAATAAAGTAAAATGAGAGTAGGGGTAAAGAAAAAAGGTTAAATTAGGTAGTGGTAGGAGGAACGCAATCAAATGTTGTTTGTGTATTGGGGGAGCAGGGAGGATGGTAAGATATTGAAAGCACACCAAATGCTCAGCAATACTCTACAATCCAAATGCTTTAAGTGAAGTAGCTGACATTTAATTTACATTTTATAAAGCATGTTTTTTCCATATGTGTGGCCAAGTTTCAGTGAGTTTTGTTGAGTAAAACTTTTAGTCCTGTTTCCTCATACAAACATCCCCACACACAAGATTTCATTTCAAGGATGTTCAAGAGAACTATGAATTCAAACATTTGCATGTTCTCTGTCCTCCAGGCACCAGACATACAAAGATGATGGTACGGGTGAATTTAAATGCCTCAGTCATTACCTAAAACGAAATGTGCCACTTCATCTCAACCAACCATAGAAGGTAAAAGAGGAAGAGAGAATGAAAGACCTACCCAAACACTAACAGTGGTTCCCTCTGAGTGATGGAATAAAGGATGACATTTTCTGCCATGTTATACTTCTGTACAATGACCACATTTTCTACAATGATCCGTTTGGTTTGGTTTGGTTTGGTTTAAAAATAGACACAAAACAACAGGTACTACCCCTGCAGCTGGGAACTTTTTTCTGCTAACAGATTGGTACAGAATTCACTGCAAAGAGATTTAGTTTATGTACTTTTGGTGGAAAATGTCTAATCATCTTTATTTTAAAACAGACTTTTAACACAGGTAGGGGCCTTGGCAATAATCTAATGCAACATCTGCTCCTTAAAGATGCAAAAATAAAGAGTCAGAGAGTTGAAATGATTTGTTTACGACCATACAAATAGCAAAAGCTTCAAGACTAAAACCTAGGTGTCTTGAATTCCAACTCAGAGTTCCTTCCACTACACCATTTGTTTGAATTATGCTTCTGTAAAATCCACTACCATTTGAGGAGCATGTGTGATGTACAAGGTGCTACAGGAATACAAAGATGGATAAAACCTAGTCTCTGGCCTCAGGGGAGAAAGTTTTAAAACAAAAGACAAACTGACATGTGTTCTGCTTTCATTACAGAAAACCTTGGTAGCTACTGGTGAAAGATAGCATTTGATTTTTTCCCCAAAAGTCGGTTAACATTCTAGTACCACTCACAAGGTATAAATCTCCCATAATTTGGAAGGGAGGCAGTAGAGGAATGGGAGTTATATAAGTTAGCTAACAACCAATTATCCTTCCGAACTTAACTCTGAACTTTACTTCCATTATGCACTTCCACTGCCCTTCTCTAGTAACACAGCCCTATCCCTTTGAAACGAGGAGAAATACACTTACTTTTTTATTTTTAGTGGTTCTAAGACACTGTGATTTAGCTCTACATTTGAGTGCTACATGAAACCACTGCAGATATTCACCTCTTTCTCCTTCCATGGCATTGAGGTTTTTTCTATCCACTTAGACTTTAGGGCCAGGTCTGCCATCGCCCTGAATATAGTGGCATGGCCGTGAAAACACACTGAGCGTCCCTCCAGGACCCCTCCTGTGGGCTCTGCCACACCATGCCCAGACGTCCAGGAGAGATGAGTTCATCACTGCCTTCAACTCCTATTTATTCTCGCCATCAGGACACCACTATCACGGTGGCGTCCTCCTTTCAGCTGACAGATCTGTGACTCCCTGAGAAAGGGCAGCGGAGAGGGACCTGGGCGATAAGTGAGGGTCAGAGCTCGAGGGGCGGACGAGCGAGCGCCAGATTCTCACCGAAGACTGAACAGGGACAGTCAAAGAACTGGCCTTCCCACACTCCAAAATAAAACACCACATCATTTTAAAATGGAAACCTTCGCAACAGTGATATTCAAAAATAAAACACTCACCTGCAAACAGGCCACCAGTAGCTGCCGCTCCTCAGAGCCACCGAGCGGCCAGCACCTCCGAAGACCCATCCCTGCCGTTGGGATAGCCGCTCTTTTCTAGCCCGGGAACCAGAAGGGGCAGGTCCTAACGCCCTGCTTATTGGAGGGTCGAGCTGTCACTCAATCATGGCCCCACCCTCCTCCCAGGAACAGGTCGAGGTCTTTTCCGTTTCCCAAATCCCTGGGGTAGAAAGTGAGTCTCTGATTGGCTCGTTGAGGAGACGAGCACACTCCTGGACCAGTGAGGAGCTGGCTTCGACGCTGGTGGGAGGGCTTTGGCCTGTGGAAGAAGGAAAACAAAGCCGGCCGCGTTGTCCCGGCAGTAGAAAAACCCCAGGTCTAGGGAGCTGTTCAGTGGTGGATATGCTAGAAAGCGTTTCACGTCGTAAAAGAAGTACCTGCCAAGGTAGAGAAGTGTCGACGGCATCTTGGAAGTGATGAGGTGATGCCTTCTTTTACTCATGGGAAACTTCAACCCGGGGAGGAAGGTGGGCAGTCCTTGCAGAGGAAAGCTCCTGCTTTCCTCGTGGTTGTACGTCTTAAATCGTGATTAAAGCAAAAGCCTTTAAAGTGCCCGATTTGTGGGCAGTAACTCATCCTCCCCTTTCTCTTAGTACTTTTATAGAGATTCCCCTTCGGCAATTCCCTGACACTGTTTTGGTTGGGGAAGAACAGTGATAAATGGAATGCATTAAAGGCTTATAGATGAAGGGAGGATGGAGTGGAATGAGGAGGAGGATTATAAATTTGGAGGCCGCGCTTACTGAACAAGAGTAACCGATGAAAATACCCAAAGCCTGGCACGAGGCCCTATAAGCGGTTAAGCAGGCTTGAACTACCACAGAAGACTGAAGCATAAGTGTCAGAACTTCTGGATGGGCCAGAAAGATAAGGAATGGTATATTTGCCTGACCACATGGGAAATTCCCCTTCTTAATTTCCAGAAGCTGTCCTACTTAGTGTTTAGTATCCTCGTTTGAGTTTTTCCTATTTCATCCTCACAAGAGGTCCAGTAGATTTGTGACTGCCAAGCAGGTCTTCAGAAGAATTAAACATAAATTTGAAAAAATAATCTTTCCACATTTTCAGGTATGACACACTATGTCTTGAATTCATTAAGACCTGTGTTTGTAGTTAGTTGTGTATCTCATTTATCCTTCTTAGAGCATAACACTTCCTCCTGGGATCTCAAAGACCAGACCTTTACTTCTGGGAGAGCACAGATCCGAGGCCTGACAGGTCCAAGCAGGTGATAGGTCCCATCTAGTGATAGTTAAAATTTAACTTGCAGAAGATTAATCAGGGTTCAAGTCAGAGCAACTGGAAGAGGTGGCTTCCCGTCTTGACTCCCAGGATTGCAGTTTCCAAATCCTATACTCGGACCAGCTTGCTCTTCCTTTTCTCCGTATAAATGAAAACAAAGTGAAGGGAAAGCATTTCTACTACAGTGTAACATCAAGTCTCCCTGCTTCATACTCTGCAGGACAGGGAGCCATTCAGGAGTGTCAGAGTCTTACAGCATTTGCCATTTAGGGATACTTACTCTGGGCTTAAGGGCACCTGCTCATTGGATTTAGTTTTACTGTTGTTGTGGATACCTGTGGAATGCTAGCTTGTCCCATAGAACAGTTAGAATATCAAATGTCACCTGCCATCACCTGCCGCCTAGAATCTCATTGTACAGGTGAGGAATCTGAAGTGTAAGAGATTTATTCAGAATTGCTTAGCTAGTTGGGGGCAGAGCTGGAACCAAGGTTGCTAATTCATAATTCTGGGAAAATGCTTTCTCTTTTGCTGCCCCCCCCCACAAAAAGCAATAATTATTTTAATCAAGATTACTAGTTTTAAAATTAACTTATGTTAATACCAAGTGTGAGGAATTTAATTCTGTTACAGCAAGCAGTATAGATACAATGAAAATAACTTAGTGTCTCAGTTCACTACTTTACTTCAAATAGCTTTTGGTGTAGTCCCATTTTCATCCAAATAAGTGAAAATGCAGTAAATTGTTATGGCCATGTTGTCTTTTTGTCTTTCTGTTCCGTGTACATATCAAAAAGTCAATATTAACACATATGGTACTTTAAGGATTGGTCATAGATTGACTTATTCAGGACCTGAATACAATACTACTTCATGATAGCATACATACCTGGCGAAAATAATTTCACAGCTATTTACACAGAGCCCCTAGTCTTTGCAGGTATGGTTAAGCTGGCCCACCAGGCATCAAAACATTATCAGCTGACCTAGGCTATTCTGCCTTTTTCTTCCCTGGCAGAGCCATTTGCTCCCTTCCTCCCCTTCCAGCAAACTCTGGAATTAGTTGGTCCTGTATCCCATGTACGGGACTGTCTCCTTGTCTGGACAGTGTTAGGACACATCATGATGTGGTTGTTTGCTGCTAGTATCTAGCATCCCACCACACCCTACCTTCTTCAGGGTCAAATTAAAATCTGTCACCCATGATCTAGTGTAATAGGCCCTTCTTTGGCTCCCACCATTGACCTACTAAGTACAGGACCCCTCCTCTGAAACCAAAAACTGGAAATGCTCTTTCAAATCAGCCATGTAGACCCTCAGGAGGGACTTTAAAGCCATCTGTCCCTTAATTTCACAAGTTAAAACGTAGAATCCTCCTCTCACAGAGCAGTGTGAAGAATAACAGAGGCAATTTTGGAATACCTTTGCAATCTCTGAAGCACCTTACATCTTGCCACTTTGTAGCACTGGGAACTTAGGCACATTGCTTGACGTCAGCCTGTGTCTTTATCTGTGAAATAGGGATAATATCTAATTGGCCAATGTGAAAATCAGATGAGAGAAGGCAGTGTGTACCTGGCACATGGAAGGGGTTCAATAAATGGTAGTTAGTCTTAACAATTACAGCCATGATAAATGTAAAGTTTCTTAACTACCTTGTAAATGCTGTTATTTTAAGAACTCAAGAAAGTCTGGGCCTTGGGCTTTCCTCCCTTTTCTGCTCTCAAGCCAAGACCTGAACTCCTGCAGAGGATATAAGACAGGAATTTCCCAGGTTATCTTGCTGCTACCTCGAGAGGCAACTGTCAGAAAGTGAATGCCAAAGAGAGTGCAGATCCCCTGGCAGGGCCAGGAGCCGCTGGTACTGGAAAGTATGAACTCTGTGAAATTTCCCCACTCGGTCTTGATGTTAGCATCCCTGGGCTGGAAAAGAGCCAGGTTGATTTTTTTCCACTCAATTCTGGGAAAACAAACAAACAACTCTAGAGTGGAGGATAAGGGAAAAAAGGAGGAAACTTAGAGAAAATCAAGAGGCATCTTCCCCTCTTACAAATCCTCTGCCCTACTGCTCAGGAAAAAAAACACGTTTCCTCAAATGCTTGTTTTTCTGTGGTGATGAATAAAGTAGTCACAATTTCTGCCCAGTGGAGTTGTTTTTTCAATACTATATCATAATTACGTATAATTTTATATTTAAAAAATATTCCCTATACAGTTTAGAAAAGAAAAAATTTAAAACACCCCTAATCCTACCAGTCAGAATTTATTGTTGACAATTTTTATTTCCTCCTGTATTTTCCCACAAGTCAATTGTTTGAAAAAGACAAGGATTCATAGGTATATACTATTTTACAGCAACATTTACTTAATTTATTATGACCATCTCCCCATGTCATTTAATATTCTTTTTCGATATATAATTCCATCATGTGAACGTGCCTTCGGGTACTCTCTCTCACAGTTCAACCAGTCTCCTACTCTTGGGCGTTGAGGTTGTTTCAGTTTCTTGCAAACATTCAGGGGTTTAAATGGGCTGCTTTTTCCTTAAATGGCCAGATCCTTTGGGAATGTCCCTTGAACCAAAGGCACTGCCTGCTGGCCTCAGCCCTTCTTCGCAGGGAGGCTGATAAAGTAGCCAGGAATTGTTTCTTCTGTGCCCCGGTATTGCAGAGCTAAGAAAGGTGAAACCAGTGAAGCCTGAACTCTCCTGGAGGGTTGCCCTTTAACCTCTGCCCCCCCAGAGTCTCCTGCTCTTTAACTTGAAGAAAAGGTGGTGAGGTGAGGGAAATTGGGGGAGGGGTTGGAAATCAGGGCTGTATTCATTAAACTTCACAAAACTCCTGGCATGGGTGTCTCCCTTTTCCACATGAGGACGGTAAAGCTCAGAGAATTTGTGCAAGCATGCACAGCGAGTTGGAGAACCCGGGTTTGACTCCTAGCCTTGGTTCTGAAATTTCAACTCTTCCCACCATGCTTCTCACTGCTCCTAAAAACTGATGGATATCACTTCAATCTTCTTGTTTTTCTGTGAGAAATTTTTTGTCAGTCTTCTAAGATAGATTTGTTACCTGCTCCCTAAAGAAAGAAATCCCCTCCTGATTGTCCAAGCATTTCTCCTGTTGTGAGTTTCCTGAGTTGGCCAGCTCTTTGCCAAAAGAACACATCCTCATTCTTTGATGGAGAATTAGATGACTTAGCTTTTCCCCCCATATTTGCTTATTTTCTTACAGCAGTGACCTCTGTATATATCGGAAGGCCAAACTCATAACTGGAAGTTCTCATAAACCCTGCAGCAGTTTAACAACATTACACATAGTTCCCTTAGCTTTCAGGATTTATAAAGTATGAGTGTATATATATATATATAAGCCTGTTTTTCTGGTTTGGTTTATAAAGTGGTTCTGAAGGAAGTCCTAAACGAGGCTTTCCAGAATTGTTTAGAACCGTGAAGCCTCATTGAAATGGGGGTATAACCTCCCAATATGACACTTTGAAGGCAGTAACGCTTGTTTGGAAGTGTAACTCTGGACTATTTTGTTAAAGCCTCTTTACACAATCTAATCAGAATCCGTTTCAATCAAGAGTACATGTTTTAAAATACCTTTTTCCCATCCTCCCCTCCCCCGCCCACACTACCAACCCCCTGGCCCAAACCGTCATCACCTCTTGCCTGGATTTTCTCCGCAGCCTCCTAGCAAATCTTCCTGAATCCACTTTTGCTCTCTTGTAGGCAGCCATGGTGATACTGGTGTAATATCTTTGTGATCATGTCACAGCTAACCCCCTCCTCCCCCGAACTTGAAACACTGCAGTGGCTTCCCATTGCTCCTTATCTGGGACTTCTTTCTTCCTCCCAGTGGCCGTTAGGCCTTCGCACATGCATTTTCCCTACCTAAAATGCTGTTCCTTCCCAAGTAGTTAAAGCACAGAACGAGAATCCAAGTTTTCTGACTCCCAGGCTGCATCTCTACTGCAAGTGTATTACTGGGCACTAATAATAATTATCCAAGGGGGGAAAATATGGTTTGGAGGTTCAAAAGAAGTACGATAGTACAGGGGGTAGGAGTGTGGGCTTTGGGGCCAGTCTGCCTGGGTTCCAGTCCTGGCTCTTTTCTCTACTAACCATGGGATCTAGGGCAACTTGTTTAAGATCTTTGCCTCATTTCTTCTGTTGTGTAATGGGTATAGTCATGGTACCTACCTCATAAAGCTATAGTATTTAAGATAACACATGGAGAGAGCTCAATAAATTTTAACTTTAAAAAGTCTCAGTGATAGATTAAGGACCCAGTATAATTTCTTATGTGTAGAGTTTTCTTCTGGAGAAAAACAGATACAGCAAACCACTGGGAGGCCCTCCCACGCAGGGAAGGACTGGTCCTGGCAGATAAGTTTACAGGGGCCATGCTATGTAGAGACAGACATGGTTACTTACTCAAAACAAGCGCCAGGCCACAGGTGCTAGTGAGTTGAGATAACATGAAGCCAGAGGGGTTTAAAAAACACAGAGAGGGGGAAAAAAATTAAATCTAAAATGGTATGAAAAATTACAATAGCAGACAAAAGACAATCTATTTACGGATGAAATCATCTTCAGCTTCTAAACTAAGCCTTGTTATGTAAAATATCTTTTCCTTGTGTAATAAGCATTTTGGAGGCTACCTGAGGTCCCAGAATTTTTTAACAAAATGCTCTCTGGTGCTTTGAGAGCTGTCATTTCTATGGCAACTTCATGCTATTTTGTGTCCAGAGAGAAGCTCTTTTACCTATAATCTGTGGCTCCAACATGAGTGAGACAAAGCTCTTACATGCTGAATCCTCACAGAATCCTTAGTAGGTAAATTTAGAAAATAGATTGAATGGCTCCATTTATCAGTAAGCTTTCAAGTAAAGAATAATGAGAATAAGTAATTTGTTATCAGTCTTATCCCATCAGTCAGTACCAACAACTGAACGTTGGTCTTTTTAGGCCAGTTGAGGGTCCTAATTAGTCTCTGCTATCATCCTTCTGTGGAGTGTATTTGATCTACTCCCAGCTGGTAGCTCTGGTTCCATGAGAGGCCACAGGAGCGGGAGACACAGGGGCTGCATCCAGGAGCACTCAGCTGGGAAAGCTGAACCCAGAGGAAGTTGGCAGGGGTATGAGAAGTTTACATACATAATGGAAGAGGTGAAGTCTGAGCAATGTTACAAAATGAGTAGAATCAGAATCCAAAATTGGATTGTGATGATGGTTACACAATTGTATTAAATTCACTAAAACTCATTAAATTGTCTGCTAAAAATGGGTAAATTTTATGGTATGTAAATTATACCTCAAAAAAACTTAAAAGAAGAGTTTGGCTTTAGAAACAGACACACATGGAGAGATTCCCGACTCTGCAATTTACTAGCTGTGTGATCTTGGTCAAGTTAGTTAACCTCTCTCTTCTTCAGGGTCTTCATCTGTAAAATGAGAATAATGATATCTAGCTTGAGGTTGTTGGGAAGATTAGATAGGATAGTGTATGTAAAGTGCCTGCTACCTTATCATACTCAGCATGTAATACTTCTCTTCTTCTCCCTGGGATGTTTAAGGGGTGTTGAATTGTCTCTGCTGTCCACCAGACACCTGTTTGCGATGTCTTTTAAATGATATGGGAGCAGTTGTAGCTTCTTCTAACTTCCTTTCACTACAACTTGGTTCTGATGCTCCCACTAGTTACTCTCCCAGTTCTCTCCTTCCTGTCCTTGCCAGGCACCTTCATGAAGTATCTTGCCTCTACTTCCAATGGTATTTCTCTGTGCCTTTGCACATACTGTTCTTTCTGATGCAACTGGTTTCTTGTCCCTCTTCACTTAACTAACCTTTAATCATTCTTTCATTTATTCTTTTACTATTTTAAAATTATATAGTATTTCAAGCATACGGAGAAGAGTAGAGAACAATGTATAAACACTGTGCACCTGCCACCCAGCTTTACCACATCCTTCTGCCATATTTACTTCAGAACTTTTCATGAAGACAAGTCTTTGGATTCATTTACTTTTTTGTTTGTTTTTTGAGATGAATTGTGGTGGGATAGGGACTAGAATCCAAATATTATAATTTTTAAGGTAGACTACATATTGGATTATATAAATCAATTTTTAAATTCTAGATTTACTTTGTTCAGCTGAGCATTCAATAAAGGGGTGATGATTTTCCACAAGTTCATGGGGGAGTGGAAGTGGGGACATTACATAGAGCTAATGGCACCATCCCATGGCATGAGAGTTAAGTTTCTTGTCTTATGGATTCTTTCTCGTTATCACCTCCCCTAATGCAGTAGGCTTTCATTCATGATTTCAATTTGAAACAGAGAGTTACTATGGTCAGTCCATCTAAAATGACCCAAGGAACCTGCTAAAGTTATGTCAATTAGTAACTTTCTGGAAAGACTGAGAGAATCAAATAAAAGACACTGTAGCACTGTAAGGCTTTTTCAGATGTGTGTGTGTGTCTCATTTTTTTGTTGGTAAATCAAGATGTCTACCAGACGATCAGACAATCCTTATTGGTCATCCTGCCCTGTAGTCAGAATTTTGTTCTTTCTCTTTAGGCTGTCTTCTCATTGAAGGATACACAGCCATCTTTGCTTCCGCCCTCTGTATCTGGTTCTCTTTTCCCAATCACAGGGCCTCCATTTGTCCATTGAACTTACTGTGGAACCTGACCATTTAAATGATGTGTTTTCTTTATGCATGTTTGTGGGACAAGTTCCCCAGTGTTTTCACATTTAGCCACAGCTGCAACTTCACCAGGTGACAGACCATGGCCATGCTTCTAAGATAAACCCGACAGTTTTCCAGGCTCTGATTGATCCTTCCAGAGACCCTCCAGAGACTCTTGTTGGGAATCTTGAAAGCTTGAGTCGCTGTCCCCTTTTCTATGCTTCTTAGACTTTTTTCTTATATTCCTTTAATCCACATTTCTTCTTTTTTTCCTTTTTCTTGGCTTTCTTGCCTTTCCCTTTACGTCTCTGTCACTAGCATTTCAGAATTAAGAGTCATTGTCATTTGTGTTTTATTTTGGTAATTTTTTCCTTGACCTTTCTCTTGAATGATTACACGACCGCTGCTGCTGCATCTCCTCCTCCTCCTTCCTTTTTCTCTCAGTAGTAGAAGTAGAAGCTGAAGTGGTGCTCTTCATTCTCTTCTGGTGTATGTTCATCAGACTCTGGCTCAGGAGTCTAAGGAGAGTCCCAGATGTTGGGAACTGCCACTTCAATCCTCTTTCTCTCACTAGATGCTTTCTTCTGGTCTATGAGATTAAACCACAGCTTGTCACCCAAGTGAGGACTTGCATAGCCATTGTAATAAGTAGCAGGAGAGAAAAAGATGCCCCCTTTGCTTCCAGAGGGGGCACCGCGGCGGTTGTTTCCTATGCTGGTGCCTTTGAAAATATAGATGAAATGAACCATTAATAAAAATACATAATCTACTAAAATCAACTCAAGAAGAAATAGAAGATCTGAATAGTTCTATAATCAATAGAGGAATAGAATCCATAGTCTAAAATAAATTCTTCCCCTATAAAACAAAAGCACAAATAAAAACTCTGGTCCAGAAAGTTATGTAAGGGAGGGCTGCAGGAAACCCTTATTCCCAATGCTTGATATTTCCTTCTGTGTGGAGGAAATGTGTTGGTGTAACACAGCTGGCCTCTTTCTGCCTGTTCACTTGTCTCCGGCGGAAGGAGCTATTTATCCAATCAGCGAATTCAGGAGAAAGTTGTGAGCATATCTCGCAAAGCCCCTCCTTTGGATTTGGCTGGTTTCAGAGAAAGTGTGAGTGATCTGAGCAGTAAAGCACGTGCCCTTGCGAGTGAGACCTTAGGATCTAGGGCTGCCTGTCTGGGTGGATAGTCTGTGTCTGCCTGGGGACAGTATTAAGAAGCTTATTGTTGCCTCATACTTCAGGCACATTATCCGGCCACTTTAACAGGAATACAGCAGATATTCTGACCTTTACCTTCATGACACTTATCTGTTCCTCTCCATACTTAAATACCATTTTTGAATTGACGAAAAACTGTTTATAAATCTTTTTATTTTGAACGTAATTTAGACTGATAGAAAGGCTGTCAGAATAGTACAGTTTCCATGTATCCTTCACCCAGTTTCCTCTAATGTTACCATCTTGCATAACAGTACTGTAGTAGTCGGAACCAGGGAATTGGCCTTGGCATACTACTGCTGGCTAAACTGAAGACCTGATTCATATTTTGCCAATAAATTTCCACTAATGTCCTAATGTCCTTTTTTTTCACTTATTTTATTGAGATCATAATGGCTTATAACATTGTATAATTTCATTATTATTTATCAGTTTCTGTATAGATTGCATCGTGCTCACCACCAATAGTCAGCATACATATGTGTCCCTTTACACCTTTTGCCCTCCCCTCAACCCCCTTCCCCTCTGCTAACCACTAATCTGTTCTCTATCCATGTGTTTGGGTATCTTCCACATATGGGTGAAATCATGCAGTGTTTGTCTTTCTCTGTCTGGCTTATTTCACTTAACATCATAGCCTCAAGGTCCATCCACATGGCAAATGGGATGATTTTGTCTTTTTTTATGGCTGATTAGTATTCCATTGTATATATATACCACATCTTCTTTATCTAGTCATCAGTTGATAGGCATTTGGGTTACTTCCATGTCTTGGCTATTGTTAATAAGGCTGCAATGAGCATAGGGGTGCATAAGTCTCTTTGAATTGTTGATTTCAAGTTCTCTGGATAAATACCCAGTAGTGGGATCGCTGGATCGTATGGTATTTCTATTTTTAATTTTTTGAGAACTCTCTGTACTGTTCTCCATAGTGGCTGTACCAGTTTGCATATCCACCAGCAGTGTATGAGGGTTCCCTTTTCTTCACACCCTCTCCGACATTCATTATTTTTTGTCTTGGTAATTATAGCCATTCTGACAGGTATAAGGTGATATCTCATTGTAATTTTGACTTGCATTTCCCTAATGATTAGTGATGTTGAACATCTTTTCATGTGTCTGTTGGCCATCTGTATATCCTCTTTGGAAAAATATCTGTTCAGGGCTGGCCCAGTGGTGCAGCGGTTAAGTGCACACGTTCCGCTTTGGCGGCCCAGGGTTTGCCGGTTCGGATCCCAGGTAAGGACATGGCACCACGTGGCAAGCCATGCTGTGGCAGGCGTCCCACATATAAAGTAGAGGAAGATTGGCAGCAGATGTTAGCTCAAGGCTAATCTTCCTCAAAAACAAAAAAAAGAAAAATGTCTGTTCATATCCTCTCCCCATTTTTTGATCGAGTTTTTTTTTGTTGGTGGTGAGTTGCATGAGTTCTTTATATATTTTGGAGATTAACCCCTTGTCAGATAAATGACTTGAAAATATTTTTTCCAAATTGATGGGTTGTCTTTTTTTGTGTGTTTGTAGTTCCCTTTGCCTTGCGGAAGCTTTTGAGTGTGAGGTAGTCCCATTTCTTTATTTTTTCTTTTGTTTCCCTTGCCTGAGTAGACATGGTATTCAAAAGTTGCTGCTAAGACCAATGTCAAAGGGTATATTACCTATATTTTCTTCTAGGTGTTTTATAGTTTGAGGTCTTACATTCAAGTCTTTAATCCATTTTGAGTTAATTTTTGTGTATGGTGTAAGATAAAGGTCTACTTTAATTCTTTGCATGTAGCTGTCCAGTTTTCCCAACACCATTTATTAAAGAGACTTTCCTTTCTCCACTGTATGTTCTTGGTTCCTTTGTCAAAGATTAGCTGTCCTTAGATATGTGGTTTTATTTCTAGGCTTTCAGTTCTGTTCCATTGATTTTTCTGTCTGTTTTCATGCCATACCATGCCGTTTTGATTACTATAGCTTTGTAGTATATTTTGAAGTCAGGGATTGTGATGCCTCCAGCTTTGTTCTTCTTTTCTCAGGATTGCTTTGGCTATTCGAGGTCTTTTCTTGTTCCATATAAAGTTTAGGATTCTTTGTTCTATTTCTGTGAAGAATGTCATTGGGATTCTGATTGGATTGCATTGAATCTGTAGATTGCTTTAGGTAATATGGACTTTTTAAGCTGTGTTTATTCTTCCAATCCATGAGCATGGAATATCTTTCCATTTCTTTATGTCATCTTCACTTTCTTTTAATAATGTCTTATAGTTTTAATTGTATAGGTCTTTCACCTCTTTGGTTAAATTTATTCCTAGATATTTTATTCTTTTTGTTGCAATTGTAAATGGGATTGTATTCTTGATTTCTCTTTCTTCTAGTTTGTTATTAGTGTATAGAAATGCAACTTATTCTTGTAAGTTGATTTTGTATCCTGCAACTTTGCTGTACTTGTTATTTCTAATAGTTTTCTGATGGATTCCTTAGGATTCTCTATGTATAAAATCATATCATGCACAAACAATGAGAATTTCACTTCTTCCTTTCCGATTTGAATACTTTTTCTTTCTTTTTCTTGTCCAATTGCTCTGGCCAAAATCTCCAGTACTCTGTTGAATAGGAGTGGAGACAGTGGGTATGCTTATCATGTTCCTGTTCTCAGAGGAATGGCTTTTAGTTTTTTATCAGTATGTTGGCTGTGGTTTTGTCATATGTGGCTTTATTCTGTTGAGGTACTTTCCTTTTATACCCATTTTATTGAGAGTTTCTGTCATAAATGGATGTTGGATCTTCTCAAATGCTTTCTCTGTGTCTATTGAGATGATCATGTGATTTTTATTCCTCATTTTGTTAATGTGGTGTATCACATTGATTGATTTGCAGATGTTGAACCATCCCTGCATCTGTGGTATAAATCCCACTTGATCGTGGTGTATGATCCTTTTAATGTATTGCTAAATTCAGTTTGCCAATATTTTGTTGAGGATTTTTGCATCTACGTTCATCAGCGATATTGGCTTGTAATTTTCCTTCTTTGTGCTGTCCTTGTCTGCTTTTGGTCTCAGGGTAATGTTGACCTCATAGAATGAGGAAAGAAGAATTCTGTCTTCTTTAGTTTTTTGGAATAGTTTGAGAAGGATAGGTATTAAATCTTCTTTGAATCTTTGGTAGAATTCTCCAGAGAAGCTATCTGGTCCTGGACTTTTATTTTTTGAGAGGTTTTTGATTACTGTTTCCATCTCTTTACTTGTGATTGGCCTATTCAGATTCTCTATTTCTTCTTGACTCAGTTTTGGGTGGTTGTATGAATCTAAGAATTTACCCATTTCTTCTGGGTTATCCAATTTGTTGGCTTGTTGATTTTCATAATATTCTCTTATAATTTTTTGTATTTTTGTGGTATCCGTTGTAATTTCTCCTATTTCATTTCTAATTTTATTTATTTAGCCTTCTCTGTTTTTTTCTTTTCAGTCTGGCTAAGGGTTTGCCAATTTTGTTTATCTTCTCAAGGAACGAACTCTTTGTTTCATTGATCCTTTCTACTGGTTTTTTGTTTTCTATTTCATTTCTTTCTTTTTTTTTTTAAAGATTTTATTTTTTTTCCTTTTTCTCCCCAAAGCCCCCTGGTACATAGTTGTATATTCTTCGTTGTGGGTCCTTCTAGTTGTGGCATGTGGGATGCTGCCTCAGTGTGGTCTGATGAGCAGTGCCATGTCTGCGCCCAAGATTTGAACCAACAAAACACTGGGCCGCCTGCAGTGGAGCGCGCGAACTTAACCACTTGGCCACTGGGCCAGCCCCTATTTCATTTCTTTCTGCTCTAATTTTTATTGTTTCCCTCCTTCTGCTGACTTTCGGCTTGCTTTGTTCTTCTTTTTCTAGTTCCGTTAAGTATAATTTAAGATTATTTGAGAATTTTCTTGATTGTTGAGGTGGGCCTGTATTACTATGAATGTCCCTCATAGAACTGCTTTTGCTGCATTTCATTAGAATTGGTGTGATGTATTTTCATTTTCATTTGTCTCCAGAGTTTTTTTTCTTTTTTGCTTAGTGAGATTTGTCCTGAGCTAACATCTGTTGCCAATCTTCCTCTTTTTGCTTGAGGAAGATTTGCCCTGAACTAACATCTGTGCCAGTCTTCCTCTGTTTTCTCTGTGGGTTGCCACCACAGCCTGGCCACCAATGAGTGGCCCACTCATAGGTTCATGCCCATGAATTGAACCCAGGCTGCCAAGGTGTAGCACACCAATCTTAACCACCAGGCCACAGGGCTGGCCCTTATGTCCAGATATTTTTTTGATTTCTCCTTTGTTTTCTTGATTGACCCAATGGTTGTTCAATAACATGTTGGTTAGTCTCCACATATTTGTGACTTTCCCAGCTTTTTTCTTGTAGTTGATTTCTAGTTTCATAGCATTATGGTCAGAACAGATGCTTGATATGATTCCAATCTTCTTAAATTTATTGAGACCTTAGCTTCTTTCCGAAAATATGGCCTATCTTTGAGAATGTTCCATATGCACTTGAGAAGAATATGTATTCTACTGCTTTTCAATGGAATGTTCTATATATATCTACTAAGTCCATCTGGTCTAGTTTTTCATTTAATTCCGTTATTTCCTTGTTGACTTTCTGTCTAGCTGATCTATCCATTGATGTTGGTGGAGTGTTGAGGTCCCCTACTGTTATTGCATTGATGTTAATTTCTCCCTTTAGATCTGTTACTAGTTGCTTTATGTACTTTGATGCTCCTGTGTTAGGTGCATATATATTCATAAGTGTTATGTCTTCTTGGTGGAATGTCCCTTTTATCATTATATACTGCCCCCTTCGTCTCTCATTGCCTTTTTTATCTTGACGTTTGCTTCGTCTGATATAAGAATGGCAACACCTGCTTTCTTTTGTTTGCCATTTGCTTAGGGTATTGTCTTCCATCCCTTCACTCTGAGCCTGTGTTTGTCTTTAGAGCTGAGATGTGTTTCCTGGAGATGTCATATTGTTGGGTCTTGTTTTTTAATCCATCCAGCCACTCTGTGTCTTTTGATTGGAGAATTCAATCCATTTACATTTAGAGTGATTATTGATATATGAGGGCTTAATACTGCCATTTTATCTCTTGTTTTCCAGTTTTTCTGTATTTCCTCTGTTTCTCTTACCATGTATTTCTGACTGCCATTTCAGTGTGGTGATTTTCTATGATGGTTTTCTCAGTTTTCTCTTTATTTATCATCTGTATCTTTGTTCTGATTTTTTGTTTACCATGAGAGTTGTACAAAAGATCTCAGAGATGAGATAGTCCATTTTCTGGTAGCCTCTTATCTCCATAGGCTAAGCAGTTTCTATCCTTTTCTTCTTCCCTTTCTGAGGTATTGTCACAAATTATTCCATTTTGTGATGTGAGTCTGTGATTAAGATGAGGCATTTAGGGGCCGGCTTTGTGGCCAAGTGGTTAAGTTCGCACACTCCACTGTGGTGGCCCAGGGTTCGGACATGGCACCACTCATCAGGCCACGTTGAGGCGGCGTCCCACATCCCACAACTAGAAGGACTGGCAACTAAGATATACAACTGTGTACTAGGGGGGTGGGGGGGGGGGGTGGTTTGGGGAGATAAAGCAGGAAAAAAAAAAAAGATTGGCAACAGTTGTTA
Organism: Equus asinus; assembly: GCF_041296235.1. Lineage (NCBI taxonomy): Eukaryota > Metazoa > Chordata > Mammalia > Perissodactyla > Equidae > Equus > Equus asinus. Next base: position 188,382,124 of record NC_091790.1, on the reverse strand, counting down.
GCTCAGGTGACAATCCTTAAAAAAAAGAGGAAGATTGGCAACAGTTGTTAGCCCAGGTGCCAATCTTTAAAAAAAAATGAAGCATTTATAGTTATTTTTGATGCTTTCCTTCCCTTTAATGTTATAATTAAGTGTTTGCTAACCTGTTCTGAAAGACAGCTGCAGTTTTCTGATCTTTTGCTGTCTATTTATCTCCTTGCTCGAGGCTTTGTAAACGTTTTCCTCTGTTTCAGGTATGAGAACATTCTTGATCATTTCTTGCAGAAGGAGTCTTGTGGTGATGAACTCCCTCACCTTTTGTTTATCTGAGAAAGTTTTTATTTCTCCGTCATATCTGAAGGATAGTTTCACTGGATAGAGTATTCTTGCCTGAAAGTTATTGTCTTTCAGTATTTTTAATATATCATTCCACTCTCTCCTAGCCTATAAGGTTTCTGCCAAGAAGTCCACTGAAAGCCTGATAGGGGTTTCTTTGTAGATTATTCTCTTCTGCCTTGCTGCCCTTAATATTTTTTCTTTGTCATTGACTTTTGCCTGTTTTACTAATATATGCCTTGGGGGAGGTCTTTTTGCATTGATGTAATTAGGAGTTCTATTGGCTTCATTTTCTTGTAATTCCAGTTCCTTCTCCAGGTTTAGGAAGTTCCCAGCTATTATTTCTTTGAGCAAGCTCCCAGCTCCTGTCTCCCTTTCTTCTCCATCTTGAATATCTATAATCCTTATGTTGCATTTTCTAATTGAGCTGGATATTTCTCAGAAAATTTCTTTGTTTTTTCTTTGTCTATCTCTCCTCTTCCACTTGAAGCATTTCTATATTTCTGTCCTCTGAATTATTAATTCTGTTCTCCGTAATGTCAGCTCTGTTTTTAAGCTTTCTGGATAGTTTTTTGTCTATTCATTCTGCTTTTCCTCTCCAGCATTTCTGTTTGTTTTTTTCCTAGAGTTTCAGTCTCTTTTGTGAAGAATTCCTTCTGCTCATTAATTTTATTCCAGAGTTCATTGCCTTGTGTTTGTGAGTTTTCTTGTAACTCATTGAATTTCTTTATGATAACTATTTTGAATTCTTTGTCATTTAGATTGTAAATTTCTTTGACTTCAGGATTGGTTTCTGGAGACTTGCCATTTTCCTTCTGATGTGGAGTGTTAATGTATTTCTTCATGGTGTTTGATGAAGTGGACCTTTGCCGACACATAGTGGTAGTATCTTGTTGCAGATTCCACCTGCAACCACTGTGGCAGGGTGTAGGGGGCGGGGCAGGAGCTGTGTTTTCTGAACCCACCATATCCACTGGAAGTTGCACCCATCTGGTGGAAGTTGTACCCAACTGGTGGAAGTCATGCCAATAAGGCTCATCTGCTACCACTGCTTGATGGGTCCCTCACGCAGCTGCAGGTCCTCTGGTGCAGATCTGCTGTCCTGGCTGACCAGCCAAGTTGGTGCACCAGGCAGGAGAGGAGGGGAGGGGTGCTTTCTTTCACATGCATGAGCCAGCTCTGCACTCACTGGCAACCAGCCTTGAGTCCTGGTCTTGGTGGGGGTGTCCAAGTAGTAGCTGAGCTGCCTCGGTGTGAAGTGCTCCCATGGGCTGGGATGTAACTCTGAAAGCAAAAGTGTTCCCACAGAGGCCTACCTTTTCCCCCATCTCCTCTTAGAGTTGCACACCAGCCACTGTTTGAGATCCCATGCCCTAGAGCAGTGCCACTGGGGAGGGGGAGGAGATCCGCTCACCTCCTTCCACTGCTTCCTGGGGATCCAGTACCCCCAATTTCAATTATATGGCTGTGTGGATCTCTCAGACATCCAGTTGTGTTGTGTGGCTATCCTCTGTTGGCTAATGACTATCCTTTTGGTTGTATCTTAGAGGGGAGAGACTAAGGGAACAGCTCACATTGCAATGATGCTGACCTCACTCCTCTATTAAATTTTTTTTTTAATTCCAGATTTGGTGGTAGTACACCAATAGAAGCCTCAGGGGGAATACTAAATCACTTGAATTATTTGTGCTAGAAAGGATCTTCCTTCTATAGTGGAAGCATCCCAAAGGGAAAAAAACAACAGGAAAGTTCATCAAATATGTCTCATTTACAGACTCAGCTCCTGTACTTTAATTTTCCCACTGTCCTTTGGGATAATCATCTTCACCACATTTTGACTGGACCCAAAACAGGCTGCTTGTTCAGCCTCTGACTTCTACTCTAATTACTGGCTCCTGATCTTTTGCTTTTTTGATCTTTTATTCTATTAATAAAATCCAGGGGCCAGCCCTGTGGCTGAGAGGTTAAGTTTGTGTGTTCCGCTTCAGCGTCCCCAGGTTTTGCTGGTTCGGATCCTGGGCACGGACGTGGCACTGATCATTAGGCCTTTTGAGGTGACACCCCACATAGCACAACCAGAAGGACCTCCAACTAGAATATACAACTATGTACTGGGGGGCTTTGGGGAGAAAAACAAGAAGAAAAAGAAGATTGGCAACAGATGTTAACTCAGGGTCCAGTCTTTAAAAAAAAATTTCATTCATTGATCACTTTATAGATATTCTAGTATTTAACCATCCTTTAACTTCTGAAATAAAACCTGTTTGGGCACAGTGTATTTTATAAATATGCTGTTGGAATCAGTTGTTATATATTTTATTTATGATTTTTCATTTATATTTTCTTGAGAGGCTGGTCTACAGTTCTGAACGATTCTTGGCAAGATTTTGGTCCCAGGTTATTTTAAAATTCCCTCTTTTCTGATGCTTTAGAATAATGTGAATATCATGGGTATTACCTGCACTCTGAATGTTTGACAGAGTTCTTGGTCTAACTTGGGGACTTTTTAAAAGGCAGGCATTTTTACATGATTTTTACCTCCTCCGCCCCACCTCTCATCCCTGGTGCTACCTGGTCTGTTTAGGTTTTCTCTCTCTTCCTGAGTCAGCTTTGGTAATTTGTGTTTCCTGTATAATCATCCATTTCGTCTAGATTTTTAATTTCATAGTACCAAAATTTTATGTAGTGTTCTCTTACAGCTTTCAAATATCTTTTTTGACTGTACTATAACCCTTTTATTATTCAAATTGCCATCATTTCTCTTTCACTGCAACAACCTCCTGACTAGTCTCCCCATATCCACTCTAACTGCTCTCTCTCTCTGTGTATATCTACTCTACCTTTTATCATTCCCTGCTGCCTCTATAAGTGGGCCAAGGAGAGCCATAAGAGCTTAATGGGCAAGTCCCACACACCAGAGAAGGTTGTCTAAGTAGTGAAACAGATGTAGTCTGTTCCTAGCCAATCTGTTACTAATCCCAGCTGTGAGCTATGGGACAGATGGGTCCATTCTTGGGTATCCAGAGTTGTCTCTAGCTCTCCTCACCTATATGTATACAAACACCTGTCCTTCATTGCTGTCTGCTCTACTCAGCCTAGCTGCATCCATCCTATACACTCGGCCTCCCCACCCTGCCTCCATAGCTCACCTCCGTTATTGGGGAAGAAATGCAGAATGTCCTGTACATGTCATCCTGGATTCCAGCGTGGTAGAAAACAACTGCCGCATCTGGTGACCAAATCTACAGTGCTACAAGCAAGCCCTCGACCATGCGGCACCCTTCCACTAAACAGATCTCTAAAGAAACTCCAGTCTGGTTCTGCTTAGCCCCACCCTGAAGGGAGGTAGAAAAGTGGACAAAGACAGCATGCATTGAGCCTTCACCACTTTAAAACCTCCCCAAATCAGCCAAGCATATCCATCTTAGAATTTCAGATCCCAACCTAACCCACTTCACACAGGGACGGCTCTTTCTTTCCCTCTTAACCTCAGCATCACATATTTGCTGTTTATATCTCTGTCTGAGCCACCTTGATTCTGGTGCACAAATCAGCTCTTTCCTGCTCTTTAGCTAGAGCTGTGTTTCTTGTTTACTCCTGGAGTAGTTGAACTATTACCAAAAAAAAGAGAAAGATTTTGTCCTTATAGTGAAAATTGTTTTTTAAAAAACGCACAATAGAGGGTTTATATTCATAGAAAATATGTGCCTTCAGCAAACAAGCTTATGTATGAAGTCATCAGTTCTGTAAAAGGGAAAGAAGAAAAACAATTAATTCAAAGAGAGCTTTTTTCCCCTTCTTTTTGGTATGCAATGCCACATACTTGAACAATTCATTTTGACTCAATTCAATGGTGTAGTGTGGTTAATAGACAAGCATGGCCTGGAGTAGGAGACTTTGGGTCTACTCCCATGATCTGTTACACTAGCTATGTGACCTCAGGATAAGTTGCTTAAAACTGTAATCCAAGTTATTTGTCTTTAAATTTAAAATGTTAAACTACGTGACCTTTAAAGATCTTTTTAGCATAGCAGTTTTAGATCCCAAAGAATACGTAAGTGCTTATTCTATGTTGGGGCCCTGGGCACGGTGAAAGAAATATATTATTCTCAAGAAGCATATCATTTCGTGAAAACATGACTTATTTTAAGTAGTTAGGTATGACAACATTGTTTCTTTTTCACTATTTAAGGTGAATTTGGTTGAAGCCATTTTAGCCCCATTTATAACTAACTATTCTCCATCTATTCCACTATCCCTCTCTCTAGCCCTCAGGAAAAGAAGCATGGTCTAATCATGGTCCTTGAAACCAAATCCTCTTATTAAACACATCTACGTGGCTTATTATTTACTTCTCACTTCCTCTTTTTTCTTCCATAGTTATAACCTCCAACTGATAGAGATAAAAATATTTCTTATGCTTTTCACTGCTAAGATTATGATGGACTAGAGAGAATGACTCTGCCACTACAATGTGACTAGAAACTGGATAAATTTCAAATATAATTTTAATACATTGCTGACATACAAGAAATGAAGGATATCTCCATGTGCCAGATATGGATAGTGAAAACATTAAAACTGGAATAATGAACGTTTAAACAAATTAAAAGACAAGGATTGCCTTTGGGGGAAAAGGTCAATCCCAGCACCGAGATTGGAAGATTAAGCCTTGGGTTTTCTGCAGCTTAGAGAGTGGGACTCTTCCATTAAGCCAGGATCTTTGAAGAGGACTAGAGTGGCCCCAGATCAGTAGTCTCCACTGGATCCATGAAGAAACAAATATAAGTCCCCGGTTGAGGCTTTCTGATTTGCAAAGGTTAAACACAATCAAATATAACATAAGAAATTAACAAACATACCATGGATGAAAGTCAGGAGAAAACAATAAGAGCACATTTAGATTCTTGAGAATTTAGATTTGAAATTATCATAGAGTATAAAGTAATTATGGATCAAGTCTTTTAAGAAATTAAAGATGAAGGGCCGGCCCAGTGGCACAGCGGTTAAGTGCACACGTTCCACTTTGGCAGCCCGGGGTTCGCAGGTTCGGATCCCGGGTGTGGACATGGCACCACTTGGCAAGCCATGCTGTGGTAGGCATCCCACATATAAAGTAGAGGAAGATGGGCACGGATGTGAGCTCAGGATCAGTCTTCCTCAGCAAAAAGAGGAGGATTGGCAGCAGATGTTAGTTCAGGGCTAATCTTCTTCAAAAAAAAGAACAAAGAAAAGAAATTAAAGATGAAATAAAAACTGAAAAGGGATCAAAATATAAGTCTAATAAAAAATATGAGGCATATTTGAAAAACCAATTAGAATATTTATAAGTAAAATACAGTTACTGAAATTAATAACTTGGTGGATGAATTAAACAGCAGAATATTTGCAGGTGAAGAGAGAATTAAATATGAAGGAAATAGACTGTCATACATAGAGACAAGGCAGTGAATATGATAGAGAGGTTAAGCTACATGGAGGAGGTAAGGAGTAGGTATAACACATCTAATTGGAATTCCAGAAGGAGAAAATAGAAAAAAGGCAATATTTGAAGATATAAAGACTGAGGATTTTGCAAAACTGGTGAAAGGACATGAATCCACAGATAGAGGACACAAGAGTCCAAGATAGAATGGATAAATCAATAGAAAGCCACACCCAGATCTGTTTTAGTAAAACCAAAGAATATCAAAGATGGTCTTAAAAGGTCTTAAAAGCAGGCAGAGAAAAAAGGTAGATAATTGATTATTACAAAGGAGGACAAATAGATACCAGGTTTTACAGTAGCAACAATGGAAGTGAGAACACAGTGGAATGATACCTTCAAAGTTCTGGAGAGAAAATAACTGTCGACCTAGATTTGTGGATTTAGCAAAACTGTTTTTCAAGGACAAGGGCAATAAAGAAATTTTCACACAAACATAGATTGAATTTACTACCAAGAAACCTTCCCTGAAGGAACTTTTAAAGAATGTACTCTGGAAAGAAGAAGAAATATGTGAAAATAAGTTCAGGATACCCACATGCAAAAGAATGAAGTTGGACACTTTACCTCCCACTATATACAAAAATTAACTCAAAATGGATCAATCCTAAATGTGAGAGCTAAAAGCATAACACCCTTGGAGGAAAATGGGTAGACCTTCGTGATCTTGGACTTGGCAGTAACTTCTTAGATATGAGCCCAAGAGCACAAGCAACAAAAGAAAAAATATATTGGACTTCATCAAAATTAAAAATTTTGTGCATCAAAGGACATTATCAAGAAAGTGAAAAGACAGCCTACAGAATAGGAGATATTATTTGCAAGTCATATAAATCTTTTGTCTAGTATCCAGAATTTATAAGAGCTTGTACAACTCAACAACAAAAAGATAACACAATTAAAAAGTGAGAAAAGGACTTGGATGGACATTTTTCCAAAGAAGATATACAAATGGCCAACAAGCACATGAAAAGATGTTCAACATCATTAATCATTAGAAAAATTCAAATCAAAACTGCAATGAGATACCACTTCATGCCCAGTAGTATGGCTATAATTTTTTTAATGGAAAATAAGTGTTGGGGAGGATGTGGAGAAATTGGAAATGTTGTACATTGTTGATGGGAATTTTAAATGATGTAGCCACTGTGGAAAAAAGCTTAGGGTTCTTCAAAAAGTTTGACATAGAATTACCATAGGAACCAGCAATTCTACTCGTGGGTATATGCACCCAAAAGTTGAAAACATATATACAAACAGATGCTTATATACAAATGTTCATAGCGACACTATTCACAGTAACCAAAAAGTAGAAACAACCCAAATGTCCATCAGTAGATGAATGGATAAATAGATCTGGTATATTCACACAATGAAATATTGTTCACCCACAAAAAAGGAATTAATTACTTATACTTACTACAGCATGGATGAACCTCAAATGTTATGCTAAGTGAAAGAAGCCAGACGTGAAGGTCACATATTGTATGATTCCATTTGGAATATCTAGAATAGGAAAATCCATAAAGACAGGTAGCAAATTACTGGTTTCCAGAGCCTGGGAGAAGAAGGAATGGGGAGAGACTGCTTAATTGACCTGGAGTTTCCTTTCGGGATAATGAAAATATTCTGAAACCCATGGTGGTGATCGTCGCACATTGTTGTGAATGTACTAAATGCCACTGAATTGTACACTTTAAAATGGTTAAAATTGTGAATTTTATATTATGTGAATTTTACCAAAGAAATTAATAAACATGTAAGTAAATCTGGACATTGTTTATTATGATAAATGATGACGATAATAATGTCTCATTGGTGTGGTTCTAAAAATGACAATTAAAATAGTAGACAACACAAACACATGAGTTGAGAAAGGAGTAATCAGAGTTAAAGTATTTTAAAGTCCCCATGAGAACCTTTGAGAGCCATTGGCTCTCAAGTCCTTTGGACTGTGATCTACAATAAGAAATTTTTTTACATTGCCACCCAGTGTACACACATATGTATGTGACTGAAACAAAAATTTCACAAAATAATCCTTGCCTTAACTTTGTGTGTTGTACACTATTTTCTAATCTAATTAATATTATTTTTTTAAGATGCTGACTGTATCCCACTGATTTGGTAACCAACGAATGGATTGTAACCCACCACTTGAAAAAACTGGTGTAAAGATGGTGTGGTGGCACCCAAGTAAAGATGTGGGCAAGAAGAGAAAGTAAAGAGAGGAAAGGGTCTTGGGCAGTTCAATATCTACTCTAATGCTGTGTCAGCAAGCATATGTAAATTGTGAATTAGCAGTATTTTCCCAAATCTTTTTGAAGATGTCACCCTGTTCCAGTATTATAATCTGGTATAATAAAAACAGTATTATAATCCAGTATAATACTATTCCAGTATTATAATCTTCATAGGCCAAAAGAATATTTCTGCTAGTGTACTGGAAACCTTTTGAACAATTCTGTATTTTTATAGTGTTCTGTGAATTGCCAAGATAAACTTCTCTTGAGTTACTCAATATGGATGCAGCTAATGGGAAGCGTTTCATATTCATGCACATTGTAGAATAGTCTGCCTCAATTTGAAGAAATCAGAAAATCTGAGTGGTGGTCTTACCCCTTGTTACCTTGAACAAATCACTTCATTTCTCCTGGTTTCACTTCTCTCATCTGTAAAATTAAACGGCACTTTAAGTTTTTCCTAAAAAAGAAATCTACGGTGCACTCTAGCAAATCAACACAGACCCCTGATTTCACACAAATACACACACATGCACACACAAATGCATTGCATTAAGATGAAGGAAATTTAATTGTAGACTCTTACGAAACACCCACAATATTGACATTAATCTGTTTTAAAATAGAAAATGATGAGGGATGCTGCTTTATTGAGCATATTTCTTATATATTTTCAGACATATAATTTTTAATTTATAAAGTTGTTGATTGGGTGTGGTGTAGTTACTGCAATTTCAGGAACTTTACCAAGTTAAGAAAGGGATTATGCTTGTCTAAGCCTGTACCAGTAAACATGTCCATATTCCATGGTAGGTAAATGGCTCAAGTTTAAAGCCTTGTTCCAGTTGCTGCAAGGTGCCTCAAGGAACGCTATTTGGTGAGTTATGTTTACACATGAGATATGCACTTCTGTTTTTCCCACCGCAATTGTTGGTTTATGTTAGCTAGTCATCGTAACCATCCACACTCTGGAATGAGATGTGACTACAAGATTTGGTATCTTTGGTCCGTCACTGTCTGGGAAGACTCCTGTGAGATGAAAGAGTGGAAAAGACATTGTCCACTCCAGCCATACTAAACTATTTTTAATTCCCTGAAAGCCTTTTGGTGATTTTCACCTATTGTCTTTTTTAAAACTTTTTTTATGGAAAATTTCAAACACAGATAAACAGAATAGTATAATGAACCCCACTTACTCATCACTCAACTTCAGCTATTAATATTCTACCACACTTATTTCAGCTATGCCATCCATTCCCCAGCCCCTCCGTTTGATTATCATTATTTTTACAGTTGTTAAGGTAAAATTTACATACATTAATATGCACGTGTTAACAATTTTGACAACTCGATATGCTTGTGTACCTACACCCTTACCAGATTTCCATCTCATGAGGAAGATCTTCCTTCTTTCTCAGGTGACCCCTCAGTCCCCCAAAAGCAACCACTGACTTTTTTTACTCTAGATTAGTTTTATCCATTCTAGAACTTCATATGAGTGGAAACATACAATGTTTATATACCTTTTTGTGTCCAGTGTCTTTTTTCAGCATTATGTTTGTGAGATTCAGACATGTTGTTGCATGTATCAGTACACTAATTCATCCTTTTTATTGCTGAGCTCTAATATACCGCAACTTGTTTACCCATGCTCTTGGGTCGTTTTCAGTTTTTGGCTATTATGAGTAAAGCTGCTTTGAACATTGTTGTACAAGTCCTTTTGTGAACATATCTTTTCACTTGGATAATTACCTAGGACTGCCATTGCTGGATCGTAAGTTAAGTATATGTTTAACTTCACAAGAAACTACACATTCTTTGCCACAGTGGTTATATCATTTTCCACTCCCTCCAGCAATATATATGAGTTCTAATGGTTCCACGTCCTCATCAATACTTGGTATTGTCTGTCTTAAATTTTGGCTATTCTAGTGGGTATTGTTGATGCAAGTATTCCATACCAACCTATCAATCAAAATTTGGGTGGGTTTACTATGAGCCAGAGTGAGGATTATAACCTGGGAAGGCCTTAGAAGGCATTCTGGAGAAGCATGGGTTTCAGTACAGTCTTATATCTTTTTAGAACAAGGAACATACATTAAAGACACCCAGGATATATTTTCATCAAAATTCCAAAGAGATACTCAGTTGCAAATTAGCAAGTGAACATGACTGTAATACCAGGAAAGGGACTAATCCAAATGTTACCAATAGGGCATTACCAATAGTGCGTAGGAGGGGAAGTATGCATTCTTACCTTAAGGGAGTGCATTATTTAATGGTTAAGCAGATGTACAGTGTATGTTTGATAGGCCATAAGTCAGGCATTTTAGTTCAAGCCAAGTAAGCTTTGAACCCAAATGGTTACCCCATGTACCTCAGTATGTGAAAATCTCTTGTCAGTATGAAGTAGTATCTCAATTTAGGATAAATTTACATTTCCCTGATGACTAAAGATATTGAGCGTGTTTTCATGAGCTTCATACTTCAGCCTCATATATTTTTCACGTGAGTTTCCCTTGCCCACCAGAACACTTAGTACCACCCTTATCTAGTTAACTGCTCACGCCTTATCTTGTCCTCACTTTATTGAAAGGAATTCTTCCTCCAGTGAAGAGAGAAGGAAATCAGCCTAAAAGCTACCTGAGAACCAGTTTTCTAGAATCAATGGCAACCATTATCTTTTTGTGGCGCCCTGGAACCTTAGGCCAGAGGAAACTCCCCTTTCCTGCGTCCTCCTCCATGTCCCAGTTGAGGAAATACAGCCCAAGTCTTAGCTGCTCATTCAAGTTTGACATTAAGAGGTTTGAAAGCTTTGTAAGACTGGGACTTAAGTTGAGACAGAGTGTACCATAAAATCTAAAGGAAAGTACTATGTGGAAATTTTATTGAAGAACAGTAAGCACCTCCACTTCAGTGTTTCCTTTTGAAGGGATAATCCTGTGGCTTTCAAGCCTGTGGAGAAATAGGATGATTACAATTTACAGCATGAGAAAGAAATACTGTTTCCTTGGGATACAGACACTAAGTTCCCATTGATTAGAAAGGCAGTGCATTCTCTTGCTGGGTGTGCTGTGTAAAGCCCCTCCTGGACCTGTTGCCAACGTCTTCTGAGAAGAGAGGCAGAAATTTTTCTCAGGCCTCCCTTAGCCTGGCCTTCAGTGACTGCCTGGGGGTTGAGGAGAAGCATGCAAGGATCCTGTGTGGGAAGAAAGTAGGACTGCTATCAGGAGGATTACAGTTTATGCTTTTCATATCTTGCCACCCTCAGTTGCTGGCCTTTGGTTTCCTCCCACTAAGAGGAAGCTTTCCAGTGTGTTTACAGTCAGTTAACACCTCCAAGGTAGGTACTTTTGGTGCCCCGCTCATATCCACTGGGCACTCAACATTCCTGTACATGCTGACAGCTTTCTATTGCCAATACCTGCATCCCTTAGCCTGAGAGCTTTCTCTATCAGAGCATGCTGGGTGCCAGGCAGGCTGAAAGTGCCAGGGAGTTAACATCCCTGGGAACAGCCCTCAAACTAATGACAGATGGGATTTAGAGGCTAAATTCTCCCATCTTCTCATCCTTTGGTGGGGCAACTCTCAGATATGCTCCACACCGCCTCCCAGAGTTGCACAGTAGACTTGAGCCCCAACTCCCCACAGCAGTAACATACTTATGATTGCATCTTCTGTGGGCTTCCTCCCCTCCGCTGGCTCCCTGTCCCTTCCCCTCCCAGTGCTTCGTGAGATTGCTTCCAAATAAACTCCTGGCCTCAATCCTAGTCTCAGGGTCTGTTCTGGAGAAACTCAATCTAGGTTAACTTAATATCAAGAAAACACTAATAAAATAATATTAGGGAGAACATATTGTTAATAAATCATCTGATACTCTAAATGCTTCACTCCACATCCAGCATTCCTAAAGACCTAGAATTCACTCCCTTTGAGTTTACCTGTTTTTATCCCCGAAATATTATTGTTAGGGAATTCTTCTCAGGTGAAGATCTAGTTTAGGAAATAACCCCCAAACTAAGGGACTTTGTCTCACATATTTGAGTTTAGATGGATAATCAGCTACTTGATTTCTCAAAGCAAATTGATATAATGTATAATATTGCCTCCCAGCATATTAAGATACTTCTGCATAATAAAAGATATCCTCAATGTATTGATGTTTTGGTTTTACTCACCTCCGCCTGCTTTTGGAAACAAAAATGGAAAGCAAGAATAATTTTGCTGAAGAAAGAGAGAAGGCTGATGCTGGTATATGTGTGTGTGGACCCAGGAGTCCTAAGCATTCTTTGCCCTCCACACTCTCCTCCTTCAAAAACGTTAACACAGCAACAACTAAAATATTCTGGCGAGTTTGGGTTTATGACTGTGTCATAGGTTGATAAATTTGGTAAATAGCTCCACATAATATTTTTACAGGTCAGTCCTCAGAAGAGGATCGCAAAATTGAAACGTCAGGATTCCGTGGCTCAAGATGCTAGAAATCTGGCACCAAGATAGGTTTGATTCCCCGTCCATTAAAATATTTCTTCTTAAATCTCACTTCCAAATCCAGAGATTCAGGTGTGAAGCTTAATTCCATAGCCTCCCTCCAAATAATTATCTTCCAGGTAATTTAATGTTAATTTCACTGTTTTTTAAAACAATATAATTGCTACTTGATAAAGATTGAACATTATTCTAGTTTCATATTTAATTTGAATCAAATATATTCTGTGGTATATATATATATATATATATATATATATATATATATATATATATATAAAACAACCTTCTAGTTTGTCTCACGATGGTTTTAGAGAAATCCTTGAGGTCAGCATAGTGCAATACAAAGATATCTACTAGTCCAGTCACTGATTCTCTAATTCTCCGTCTTTTTGCCAATCTGTCCTTGTAAACATAACACCTTTCTTGCCCTTCCTCCCTCCGTGTTTTCTTTCCTGAGGAAAGTGGGACAAGCGTTAATAAACATCTCTTCTGGTTGTTCTTTGATTCTCCCCAGATCTGTTCTCTGTTCTTCTCTGCTGTGTTCTTTGTCCTGGGGAAGCTGACCTCTATGGACTGTGTCACCCTCTGCTCAGTGGGAGGCACCAGCAGGAGATCAGAATGTGGGAGGAGAGAGATGCCAGGGTATTTGTTCCCTCCCACTCACTGTCTGTTTCTCTGTGGTTTTAGCAATGGCCTTAGCACCAAAACTACAGCTACCATTGGGCAGTCCATCTTGACTCTAGGTTTCAACCAGCCTCTCCTAATAGGTTTGTTTTCCCCTGCTGTTGATGCCTGGGGGTTGCAATAGCGCCCTGCTGTCCCTAGTCTCCGGGGACCTCAACATCCCTAACTGGTTCCTCTAGCCCTGCCCATATCACTATAAATAGTTCCTGCTCTCTATTTCTTGCTGAGCCCTTGGCTGATATAGCCTCTTACCTTCAAGGTTTCAGCAGTCACACGGTGACAGGTTTAGGAATCACTCTCAGATTCCTCTGAGCCTGGAATCAAATTAAGTACCTGTGCACATAAAGACATCACATTTCCCTCTGAACACTCCCATTACTCAGAGGGAAACATGATATCAGAAACCGAAAAAGGCAAAAAAAAGAGAGTAGAAGTGTTAGTGTGAAGCACACTATGCCATTTGATCTAGAGGCCCATGGGAAAATATTGTTTGCATCTTTTAGGGTCAAGAACAGTATTTTCTGGGGGCCAGCCCAGTGGCGTAGTAGTTAAGTTAGCGCTCTCTGGTTTGGCAGCCCGGGGTTCGCAGGTTTGGATCCTGGGCATGGACCTAGCACCTCTCATCAAGCTATGGTGTGGCAGCATCCCACATTAAATAGAGGAAGGTTGGCACAGATGTTAGCTTAGCGACAATCTTCCCCAAGCAAAAAGAGGAAGATTGGAAACAGATGTTAGCTCAGGGCCAATCTGCCTCACAAAAAAAGAAAAGAATGGTATTTTCTGGGAACTGAACCAAACTTGGGAAAATCTCACCATTTGTAGAACTATTGGTATGTACATCAGTTAGCTAGCTATTGCCACAAAAATTCTAACAAACCAGTCAAAAACTCACTACCTCCAGATAACAATCATTTAATCTCACATAACTGCAGGTCATCTGGGCGGCTCTGCTCCCTGTGTCTTCACCCTTTTTGGACCAGTGACTAGTCAAGACACGCTCCTCCCATGGCGATGAGAGAGGCGCAAGAGGGCACACCCATGCACTCACGCACATTTCAAGCCCCTGGTTGTGTCACATCTGCCAAAGCAAGTCACATGGCCAAGGCCAAAATCAAGGGGTGGGAAAAGGATATCCCCCTTAATGGAGGTGAAAGGATGAAGGAGTAAACATTTTTGACAATAACCTACCACAGCAGGTAAGCTACAGAAAAGTCAGTCAAGGGCAGGCTACACTTTGTTCAATTAAAGGGAGGAGAATTTTTGTTTCAGTTTTCCTCTCATTCAGCACAGGTGAACCAGAGTGACTTTAAAAAATATCAGGCTAAATTTCCTGGCATCCAGAAACAGTTTCTTAAAGCAGAGATCATATTGCCCTAGAAATGGAGGCATTTTGAGGTTTCGGATGTTAAGCCAATCTTATGGTTAGGAAGATCCCATTATCTGTTCATGACTAAACTGAGATTGCCAGACTTTGAGATCTGAACTAGCCTTGAACATTTATTTTTCCCTGCAAGGTTCAGATCCCGAAAGCATCACTTTCATTCTGAATCCTGGGACGAGACTCAGCAGATACCAGGCAATATGCCTGTTAGTGATTCCACAGTCTGGGTATCCAAACAGTGGTCAAAGTGTCCAAAACCAGTATTTCCTTATCCGCACAGGCTTTCCTTAATTAGTAACTGATTTGTACTTTGAGGTTTATTCAATTTGGAAGAGGTTAAAGTTGAAGATTCCAATAGCTTTCACCAGTTTAGTATACACTGATTCTTTCTCAGTCCAAGGAGGGGAGAAAGGTGTTTCCCCTTGCATAGGATTAAAAAGGAGCAAAAAACCCTTAGTTATCTTTGGGAAGGAAAGAATTATTTACAATGGTGAACAGCAAAGAAAATAGCAGAAGATTAACCAGAAATCTTCATTATGCTCCTAGTGCAGTGTGTGAATCCAATGAGTGTCCTTAAATGATGAGTTGATTTCAAAAGAAATATTAGCTTCAGATTCTAGCTCTTGAGTGACTGTATAGAAATTCAGAGCAGAGAGACCAATAGGGTTGCAGTCATGACAAACCCAACAGATCAGAGGACCCACAGGTACTGGGACTGGAATTTAAGAATAAATTGGTTTGAATAGATGACGAAGAAGGAAAATGTCCTGGAAAACAAAGAATGTGAGTAAAGTTTTGGAGTTATAAATGAACATGGGTATAGGGAGTAGTGAGAAGAACACCTTGACCCAAATGGGAAAATGGTCACAAACTAGGTGAGATAGAGACTATAAGGCAGGATTATGAGAGTCTTAATAGGCATAGGAACTTAGAGGTTATGTGGTGGATGTTAGAAGCTGTTGGGACTTCTTAGTGGGGAAATTTAGTGCAAACATCTCCAGTTGTCACAACAGGCTGGTTTTCATTGTGACTCTTGGCCAGCTTTTGACTTGGAGATAGTAATGATCATCGTGGATGAAAGAGGAGATGATTCATGTGTATTTTGACTCCTTTACAAATGTGATTTTAGCCTGAATCATAGAAAGAGTCTGTAGCCTTTTCCCATGGCTTTTGTTGGCAACAACTGTATGTTCCCATGGGAACATGCATACTTACCTATCCAAACCTTCCTCTTATGTTTATGCCCTCAACTTCTGTTCACTTGGATGTTTTCATCTTTTCTACGGAGCACATTCACATACAAGCTTAAAGTACAGTCTATATTTTTATTACAGCTGAGGATTCATCCTGAACATTTTCAAATACATAAAACTCCAGGTATAACTCCAAACCAAACATGATGAAAGGAGGCATTTGGATAGACCACAGAAAGATACACCATCACATTGCACACCAGCTGCTGTAAACACTTCAGCTTTCTGCAGCAACCAGAGGAAGGAATTATGACTCAGCGTGCTTCTTCAGTGGTTGGTTCTGGACAGCCTTTTTAAACTCTAATCCAAAATAGAAATAACGTACCTCCCATGTGTTCAAGAAGCTTGCACTCCTGGGGATGACAATGCCCTTTCCATCTGCAGGAAAGAAGTTCTCCTCTGATCGCGACGGCAAAGCAGCAAACATTTGCTGACCTCCATAATTCCGCACTGAACTCTTCCCTCAGACAGGACACCCTAATTTCTCTGTTACTTTATTCCTTTGCCAAATTCTAATAGTTTAAAATCAAAAAAAGATGAAGTTAAATAATAGCTGTTGTGTGTTTTTGAGAAAGTTTGAGTTTGGTTACTGTGGGTTTTCTAAGATATTGCTTTCCTTAGTTTATACAAAAAAGCATTTATTGATCTAGGTTTTAGACCAAGTGCTGATGACTCAGACATGAATAACAGTTCCTCTGGAGTGTTTCAAGTAAAACAAATATGTAAAAACTAAGCTATAATACAATTTAATATGTCTTTTGACAGAGGTGCACAAGCTGTGGGAACATGGGAGAAAACATAATTGATTCTGTGGTTCCAGGGAAGCCTTCAGAGAGCAGAAGGCATTTGGGCAAATCTCGAAGGATGGGCACGGGCTCCGTAAGTGGAGTGAGAGCACTTAAGGCAGAGAACAGGAAGAATAAAAGCACCAGTACATCAAAGTGCAGTGTTGGCTGTGATTTCCTTTCATTCCAGATGAGACAAGTCAGGAATCCGGGGACAGACATGCATCTGGGAGGCTGCCCTCCTCAACGCAGACTTAGCTCAGACCCACTGCAAGCAGAAATTTCAGGACTGCAGAATCAGGCTGATTAAATCATAGGGGTCAGACTTCCTTGAGAGCAAAATGTTTGCAAACACCTTCATGGAAATGGGACAATGGACTCAAGAGAACTGCAGGTTTTCCAGACTACCAGGAAACATGATTTCTGGAGGAGGAGCCACATTCTTCTAGAGGGAACCCAAGGGGAATGCCACAAGGTTTTAGGAACTACAAGTGGTCCCAGCTTCCTCCTCTAGTCCCCAGAATGCTTCATTGTCATTTTCCTGATGACGTACTCTTTACTTTACTGAAATATGAGCTCACTCCGTGCCCCGGTTTCCTAGGACTGCCGTAACAAGTTCCTACAAACTTGGTGGCTTAAAACAACAGAAATTGATTCTCTCACCGTCCAGGAGACCAGAAGTCTGAAATCAGGATGTCAGCAAGGGTGGTTCCTTCTGGCCACTCTGACGGAGAATCTGTTTCATGCCTCTCCTAGTTTCCAGTGGTTGCCACCTATCCGTGCCACTTGTAGACATAGCACTCCCATCTCTGCCTCGATCTCCACGTTACCTTCTTCTCTGTGGCTCTGTGTGTCTCAAATCTCCCTTTCCCCTTTCTTATGAGGATATAAGTCACTGGATTTACAACCCACCTTAAATCCAGAATGATCTCATCCCAAGATCCTTAATTTAATAATATCTGCGAAGATCCTGTACCCAAACAAGGTCATGTTCACAAGTCCCAGGAGTTAGGACTTGGACGTATCTTTTGTGGAAGGGACGCTATTTAACCCATTATGCCCCCCTTTCATTGCGACATCCTGTGGGTTAGTGCTATAGATGTCTTCTGAGCACCTGTAAATGGACTCTTTGATCTTGTCCAGAAACTGAGTACTGGGACAGAAAGACACAATATCTTAACTCCCATTGGCTAGGAGTAAAATAAAGGTTCAAATTATCCAGCTGCAGGTCTCCAAGACTTTTATTACTAGAATCTTTGACCAGACGCTCATCAGAGGATGTGAGTTCTATCTGCAAAAGGTCCAGAGTAAGACATTTTTACTAGAGAAATGTGTGACTACTTCAAACACACCTTTCTTGCTTTTTATAATCCCTGTGGTTGTCATATACTCAGCCTCTTATAACCTGGAATGGATTATTTACAACTCTAACAGTTAAGTGTCATGTAGGGTTCTGATTCCTTAGCCAATCAGTGGATACAGGGTCCACCAGATTCAAGAGACTTAGGAAAACCAGTTCACAACGTCTGTTGAGGGCAAAAGCGTTAACCTATTGTTTCCTGAGAAATCCCAGATCAGGTTTTGCAGAGCAACACTTTCAAAATGGATTGAGTAAAGCAACCTCTGCTTTACTTTTCTCTCTTTGCTTATAACATGTTCTCAAAACTCTTGGAATTCAGGATGATTTTCCCAAGACATTTTTATTTCTTGACTAATTACTATATAAATGTTGTCCCGAAGCCAAATTACATGTTGGGGGTTGTAAATAAAGCCTCTGCAACCTTAGTTAAATCTAATCTCTACTCCAGGGCTGCACCCAAGCAGCTGAAAGGGCTGGAGAAAGACTCAGTCGTGCTGACTGCTCCCCCTTTAAACTGATGACCACTAAGCTCAAGTAGGCCTTTGGTGCTACTTGGCCATTCTTCTCCATTTTTCTCATCTATTCCCAATCCTAAATGACTGTTTCACACCTTTATCTCTCTCGTCAATCCTCCCACAGCTCCTCCTCCCCAATCCTCAAATATCAGCTGACTTCCTTGCTCCTGTGAAAAGTGTGTAACTCAGAAGAGAATTTCCACACGCTCTACCACCTGTCTACATCTATGGCCATATCTTCTGCCTTTTCTCTTTTACTGTCAGTGAACATCTGCGCACCCAAGAGAATCTCCTCCCATTGTGCACAAGATCCCATTTCCTCTCATTTGCTAAGAATATCACTTCTGTAATTTTCCCTCTTTTTCCAGCATCATCAGTTTTTTCCTCTTGACTGGATCAGTTCTACCAACATACAAACACGCTGCTACATTTCCCATCTCAAACATGCACACTCACACACCCCTCTCTTTTGACCCCCACCCCTCCCTCCAGCTACTATTCAATTTCTCTACAACAAAACTATTTGAAAAAGTTGTCTATACAGACTAAAACAAAAAGCTATACAGACTGTCTCCAATTTCTTTTCTCCTTTGAACTCACTCCCTTTCCTGAACCACACCTCCAAACCTAATTCTGTCAAGGTCACCAGTGGCCTCCAAGTTGCCAAATCCAATGGGCAATCCTCAATCCTCACCTTACTTGACACTTCTGTAGCATTTGACACAGTTAATCTCTTCCTCCTGCTTGGAGCACTTTCTTAACTTAGCTTTCCATCTGTCAGTTGCCATGCTGTGGCAGTGGCCCACATAGAAAAACTAGAAGGATTTACAACTATGATATATCACGAGGCACTGGGACTTTGGGGAGAAAAAAAGAGAGAGAGAGGAAGATTGGCAACAGATGCTAACTCAGGGAAAATCCTTTCATGCAAACAAAAACAAAAACAAAAACAAAAACAACCCTGTATGATCTGCTGCCTGTCCTCCCCTGTGGTCTCATCTCCTACCACTCTCCTGATCATTCTCTCTGTTGTATGATCATTGGCTCCATGTGCCCATTAACACACTCAGCATGCTACTTCCTAGGGCCTTTGTACTTTGTTTCCTGCAACCTGGAACATTCTTATTCCAGGTAAGATGGTTTGCTTCTTCACTTCTTTCAAGTCTCTCCTGAATGTCACCTTATTTGGAAAAGTCTTCTTTATTGGGTATGACCCTGCATGTTCTTAGATCATTCCCTTGCCTGACTCTGCTTTCTGCTACATGCTGCTTTTCTCAAACTCCTGTATCAGCTGGTTTCTGGTTGGGTTCAGTCAATGGGAGATTGGAGAGTGGGAGGAGAGAAAATAGAGAAAGGGATATTTTCTCCTGTCTCAGGCTGCATCTCCAGGCAGCAGCAAATCTTCCCTATGGCTCTAGTTTCCTTTGAACTAGCTTGTAGCTTCTTGCAGGTAACTCCAACCTCTGGGATCTGATAACATGATATATTTCCTTTGTCCTTGCAGCATAGGGATGGTAGTGGCTTCCAGCTGTTGCTGATTTCTGGGTTCCTTTACTGATAGTTATTTGGCCTTTCAGGTCTTGCAAAACCCATATAACCAATTCTCTCTATTAAATTCCTCTCTTTTAAATTCTCAGACTTATTTCTGTTTTATTCACTGGATCCTGACTGGCAACTTGTATCAGTTTCAGTTCCAGAAGGAGATTTGTAATTTGAGGAGAATTTAATAAAAGGACTCTTTACATAGGGGTCAGTTTGGTTTGGGAAAAACAACAAGGTATGGTGCAGTAATTTGGGGCCAGTAACCAACCCCTAGGCTTCAGGGGACAAGGCAGGGCTTCTCAACTTCAGCACTATCAACATTTTAGGCCAGATAATTCTTTGTTGTTGGGGGCTCTCCTGCCATTGTAAGATTTTTACCAACAACCCTGTCCTTTACCAAGGAGATGCCAATAGCATTCACCCAGTGGAACAACCAAAATTGTCTACACATTTCCAAATGTCCCCTGGGGAACAAAATTGCCCAAGGTTGGAAACCACTAGACAAAGGTAACTATTGGAACCCTAAAAGAGAAAGGTATAGGGAGATGGCCATCCAACTAGACAAACCATGTGTAGAAAGACGTAGTCAAACCGTTGCAGTCCAGGAAGGAAAGAGCCAGAAGAATAAATATCAAAAATCTACTCTTGTCTTTCCTCTGATCTCTTGCCAGGGGTCCCACTGGCTAAACCCACCTGGAAGCCAGAGGGCATAAGAACCTATTGTGTATTAAGTACAGGTCAATCTCCTATGGCAGATGATGGAGTAGAGAAAGGCAATGAACAGATCTGGAGAAGCAAATGGAAGGTAGCTAACATACCATCCTATGTATATCATAGTAAACACCACCTGCATGCTGCCCTTTATTGTTCTCCATGACATTTATTGCCATTTGACATGCTATATATTTCCTTATTTGTTCACTGCCTTATGCTCAGTGCCTGGTACATTTTAGATGTTCAAAACATATTTGTCAAATGAATGAATAAATGAAGGAAGGAATCCAATTGGAGAGAATTAAATTCTGGATATGCAATAAAATCTGGAAACTAATTGTGTGTCACAGGGCTAAAAGGAAATATTTTGGTTTCAGAGAATAATACTACACAGCAAGTATTTTAGTCACTTCTCTACAGAAACAGAAACAACAAGATAGTTGTATGTATAGAGAGATTTATTTTAAGGAATTGACTCATATGATCATAGAGGCTTAGTGAATCTAAAATCTGATGGAGTAGGCCAGCAGGCTGGAGACTCAAGGAAGAATTGTAGTTTAGGTCCAAAGGCAGTCTGGCTGGCAGAATTCCTTCTTGCTAGAGAGAGGTCAGTCTTTTCTATAAGGCCTTCAACTGATTAGTTAAGGCTCACTGACATTATAGAGAGTAATATGCTTTACTCAAAGTCCACCAATTAAAGTGTTAATCTTATCCAAAAAACACTTTCGTAGAAACATCTAGAATAATGTTTGTCCAAATATCTTGGCACTGTGGCCCAGGCAAGTTAACATATAAAATTAACCATACCAGCAAGATTATAGTGTATTAAATTATATTTATAGTGTATAAATTATATTAGGAATTTATAGTTTAAAGAGAGTAAGCTAAGCTCTTCAATCCTAACCTTTTCATAAGGTAGAAAAATTCATACAATAAACTGCTACTGTTAACCTAATAATGAAATGAAAGGTTTACATAACACACACTAATTACCAAAACTTACTCAAAAAGAAATAGAAACTTAAATTGGTACAGCCACTATGGAAAACAGTATAGAGATTCCTCAAAAAATTAAAAATAGATATACCATATGATCCAACTATTCCATTTCTGGGTATTTATCTAAAGAACATGAAATCAATAATTCAAAAAGACATATGCACCCCTATGTTCATCATAGCATTATTCACAATAGCCAAGACTTGGAAGCAACCCAAGTGCCCATCAATGGATGAATGGATAAAGAAGATGTGGAATGGAATACCACTTAGCCACAAAAAGAGACAAAATCTTGCCATTTGCAACAAAATGGATGGACCTTGAGGGTATTATGCAAAGTGAAACAAGTCAGATAGAGAAAGACAATTACCGATAATTTTATTCATATGTACAAGATAAACAAACAGAAACGGAAACCAGATTGGTGGTTACCAGAGATGTTGGGAGGAGGGGAGGGCAAAAGGGGTAAAGAGGCACATGTGTACGGTGACAGGTGGCAACTAGACTTTTGGTGGTGGTCATGATGCAGTCTATACAGAAGTCGAAACATAATTATGCACAGCTGAAATTTATATAATATTATAAACCAATGTGACCTCAGTAGAAAAAAAGAATGAAACAGACCTGTAATAAGTAAACACATTGGATCAGTAACTAAAAACAAAGACATAAAACCTCCCACCAAAGAAACGTCTAAAACCAGATACCTTACTGGTGAATTCTACTAAACATTTAAAGAGAATTAACACCAATCCTTCTCGAACTCATCCAAAAAATAGAAGAGGAGTGAACACTTCCTAACTCATTCTATGAGGCCTGTATTACTCTGATACTAAAGCCAGTCAAAGACACCACAAGAAAAAAAAGCTACATGCCAATATGTTTTATGAATATAGATGCAAAACTCCTCAATGAAGTGCTAGGAAACAGAATCCAATGGCATATTAAAAGGATTATACTCCCTGACCAATTAGGATTTATCCCAGCAATGAGAGAGTGGTTCAACGTAAGAAAATTAATCAATATAAGGCACCATATTAACAGAATAAAGAGGAGAAAAAATTCACATGATTATCTGAATTGATGCAGAAAAAGCATTTGACAAAATCCAACACCGTTTCGTGATAAAAACACTAAGAAAACTAGGAATAGGAGGAAACTTCCTTAAAAGGGCATTGCTGGAAAACCCACAGCTAACATCACATTCAATAGTGAAAAACTGAAAGCTTTCTTCCTAAGATCAGAAACAAAGCAAAGATGCCCACTTTTACGACTACACTTCAACATTTTACTGAAAGTTCTAGCCAGAGCAGTTAGGAAAAGAAACAGAAGTAAAAGTTATCTGAACTTGGGGGCCGGCCCAGTGGCACAGTGGTTGGGTTCGCACGTTCTGCTTCTCGGCAGCCTGGGGTTTGCCAATTCAGATCCCAGGTATGGACATGGCACCACTTGGCAAAAGCCATGTTGTAGTAAGCATCCCACATATAAAATAGAGGAAGATGAGCATGGATGTTAGCTCAGGGCCAGTCTTCCTCAGCAAAAAGGAGGATTGGCAGTAGTTAGCTCAGGGCTAATCTTCCTTAAAAAAAAAAAAAAGTTATCAGAATTGGAAAGGATGAAATAAAACTATCTCTATTAGCAGATGGCAAGATCCAATACATAGAAAATCCCAAAGAATCCCCCAAAAACTACCAGATCTAATAAATGATGCAGAGTTGCAGGGTACAATATCCAACACACAAACATTAGTGTTGTTTCTATACACTAGCAAGGACTAGTCTGAAAAGAAAATTAAGAAAGCAATTTCACTTACAATGGCATCCAAAAGAATAAAGTATCTAGGAACAAATTTAACCAGGAAAGTTAAAGACATGCACACTAAAAACTACAAAATATTGCTGAAAAAAAATTAAAGAGCTCTAAATAAATGTTCGTGAATTGAATGATTTAATATTGTTAGACAGCAATACTACCCAAAGCAGTCTACAGATTCAATACAATATCAAAATTTCAATGACCATTTTTACATAAATGGAAACTCTGATCCTCAAATTCATTTGGAATTTCAAGAACCCCAAAAAACCAAAGCCATATTGAAAAAAAAGAGTAAAGTTGGAGGACACACACTTCCCAACTTCAAAACTTACTACAAAGCTACAGTAATCAAAACAGTGTGTTATTGGCATAAAGACAGACATATAGACCAATGGAATAGAATTGAGAGTCCATAAATAAATCCACCTATGGCCAGTTAATTTTAGACAAGATCATTCAATGTGGAAAGAATGATCTGTTTAACAAATGGTACTGGAACAACTGGATATCCACATGCCAAAGAATGATGTTGGACCTCCACCTCACACCATATACAAAAAATAAAATCAAACTGGATCAACAATCTAAATATAAGAGTTAAACCCACAAAACTTTTTGAAGAGAACATAGCTATAAATCTTCATGACTTTATATTGGCTATGGATTTTTAGATATGACACCAAAAACATAAGTAATAAAAGAAAAATTAGACAAATTGGACTTCATCAAATTTTAAAACTTTTGTGCATCAAAGGATATTATCAAGAAAGTGAAAAAACAACCCACAGAATGGGAGAAATTATTTGCAAATCATAAGAATGATAAGGGTCTCGTATCTAGAATATATAAAGAACTTTTACAACTCAACAACAAAAAGACAAACAACGCAAGTAAAAAATAGGCCAAGGACTCCAAAAAAGATATACAAATGGACAACAACCACACGAAAAGATGCTCAACACCATTAGTCATTAAGGAATTGAAAATCAAAACCACAATGACATATCACTTCACACCTACTAGGATGGTTATCATTAAAAAATGCAAAATAAGAAGTGTTAGTGAGGATGTGGAGAAATTGAAACCTTCTTATAGTGCTGGTGGGAATGCAAAATGGTGCAGCCACTGTGGAAAACAGTTCGGTGTTTCCTCAAAAAACTAAACATGGAATTAACATGTGAACCAGTAATTCCACTCTTAGTTATATATCCAGAAGACTTGAAAACAGGTACTCAAACAAATACATGTGCTTACATGTTCGTAGCAGCAGTACTCACAATGGCCAAAAGACGGAAACAATTCAAATGTCCATCAGTAGATGGATGGATAAACAAATTGTGATATATCCAGATAACGGAATATTATTCAGCCATAAAAAGGAATGACGTACATGCTACAATGTGAATGTACCTCAGAAAGATTATGCTAAGTGAAGGAAGCTAGACACAAAAGGCCATATATTATATAATTCCATTTATATGAAATTTCCAGAATAGGTAACTCCATAGAGACAGAAAGCATATTGTGATTGTCAGGGCCTGAGAGAAGGTTATGGGGTTTCCTTCTGGGGTGACAAAAACGTTTTGGAACTAGATAGAGGTGATGATTGCACAACATTGTGAATGTACTCAATGCCACTGAATTGTTCACTTTAAAATGGTGAATTTTATGTTATGTGAATTTCACCTAGATCTAAAAAAGTAGAGTATAAAATGCACAGGAGCGGGCCAGCCGGTGGCGCAGCGGTGGAGTTCACATGTTCCGCTTCGGTGGCCCTGGGTTCGCCGGTTCGGATCCCGGGTGCAGACATGGCACCGCTTGGCACGCCACGCTGTGGTAGGCGTCCCACATATAAAGTAGAGGAAGATGGGCACGGATGTTAGCTCAGAGCCAGTCTTCCTCAGCAAAAAGAGGAGGATTGGTGGCAGATGTTAGCTCAAGGCTAATCTTCCTCAAAAAAAAAAAAAAAAATTGCACAGGAGCTTAAGAGGGATCCCAATTTTATAGGGATTTTTTTCTGGTAAAAAGAAAAGTAGTAAAAAGTACTAAGTTATTTATTTAATTATCCAGTACTTATTAAAATATTTAAAATGATTTGGAAAAGGAAAGCATATGTTCATTAATGTAAAATACATATATGAATACTGGACCGTAATAAGAAATCCTAAGTTCTGGAGATGCAATATATTCTCCTGAAAAAAATTGTGAGTCTAAAACGTTGGGAAGTTAACAGAGACTCTACCTCTGGTCAGTTACGTGGCTTGTGGTTTATTTTTGTTAAGAAAACTACAGCTTCCATGTTTACTACGGTGATCTGTGTTGCTATACTCTGCTGCTAGAGGGGTATCCATGGTTTGATGTTTTGAGCCTTGCTCTGACATCTGTATACCAAAGCAGTGGATTTATTTTTTTCACTTATTTGTTTAACAGGAATTTCTATGTTGCCTACTAATGTGCCAGAAATGGTTCTAAATGCTTTACCAATTTTAAGTTGTTCAATCCTCATGCCAACTCTATGATACGGGTTCTGCTATCATCCCCATTTACTGATGAAGAACCCGAGGCACAGATTGGTGAGACAAATTGCCCAAGTTCTCACAGCCAGTGATTGTGGGAGCCAGGATTCAAGCCTGGGCTTCATACTCTTCATACTCTTCATCACAGTGCTACACTGCCTCTATGAAAAATGGAGTACATTTTAGAAGCTGTTTTTTGTAGGGAAGGGGGATGGTGAGGTGCACCCCAGATAGTGATAAAGACAATATTCATGAAGAGTAAGCCATTTCACAGTAGATTTATTTCTGTTTTTCATAGAGTTTCTAGACTGGAAGATGGAGTGAATGCAGCATAAATTGTGCATGTGGACAAGGCATTTGGCGAGTTCCCTCAGGATTTATTTTAGGAAATGTGTAATAATGTGAACCAGATTCTAGATCAATTAGGTGAATTCATATCCAGTTGAATGACCATACCCAAAGAGTGGTACTTACTGAATTTCCTTTCAACCTGTTAAGAGGCCTCTTGTGGCAGGTCACAGGACTTTGTGCTGCCTCCTGTCCTTTTTAAACTTTTTAGCAGTGCTTTCAATTAAGGACATCATTGGAAAATCAATCTAATTTGAAGAAGATATGTAACTGGTTCTTATGGAGTGGAGATGGGACAGCATAGTTAATGTGCTAAAGGCTAGAATGGAGAAAATTAATCTAACAGGATGGAATTTAACAGACATGAGAAGTTCTTTACTCAGGTCTGAAAAAACAAACAACTGTCCAAGATCTGGGTGGGGAGAGATGGTTTAACAGCATCACATGGGAAAAAAAGGATCAGGGGTTTCCGTGGGCTGGAAGCTAAATATGAGTCAACATTAAGTTGTGGCTGCTTAACAAAACAAAACAAAACAAGATAAAGCAAAACAAAACTCTAAAGAAATCTTAGCCTGGAAAAACAGAATTGTGGTGTCTAGGCCAAGGTTAAGGAACTCTTGTTTTTCATTCACTAATCAGCCCAAACCTGGGGAACAGAGTGTTGTTCCAAGTATCGCATCATAGAGGGACAGCATCAAACCACAGGGGTCTAGAAGAATGGCATGGGAAGGTGCAAGGCTGAAACCACCTCATATGAAGAACGTCTGTAGGAGTGGGGAATCTAGTGAAGGATACGTATATCTTCAACTCTCTGGGCTGGGCATGGGGAGGTTCAAGGATGGAGCATGTAAGGGATAAATTGCTAACTCTGTGCCCCTCTCTTCTATAGAAAAATGACAGAAATGGAAATTAATATTGAGTGTCTACCCTGTGACAGAAAATGATAACCACTTAACATGTGTTTTTACATTAGATCCCTACACCAACTCTGAGACAGTTACTGATGTGTGTCTAACAGCTTAGCAGCACTCTAATAAATCTCTTCCTTTTGAACATCAAGAGAGGGGAAAGTATATACTTGCTACTGTAAACACAGTGTTTTAATACTGGATTCCAGTGTTAACTTGAAAATTAAGCAATCAGCTTCAGAGAGAAAGGGCCCTTTGTTCCCAGGGTCTGACATGGTGGTGTACCACTCACTTCCTGTGCTCAGACTAGGGTGAGACAGGGACAGGGCAGTAGCCTCAAAGAAAGGAAGTTATTGGAAGCTACCAAATCCAGAAGTGGTGCCTGAGAACAGGCACCTGCCTACTTCCACCTTGGCTATTGCGGGCTAGTAGACAGAACAAGGACTTTAGAGCTTTCTCTGTTTCCAGGTCACTCCCATTCAAGCAGTAAGGTACAGCTATCCCATCCCTGCAGTTACTCATCTTGAGATTCCATTTATAAACAAAAGCTTGAAGATCATGTTCAAGAAATTATTTGAAAAATACTAAGGAAGTGTTAGAATTTCAATCAATCACACCTATGCCTCCACATGAGATATAAAACCTGCTCCCTGGTGTCCAGGACTCTCCAGATACTGCCAAATATGTTTTTCAGGCTTTGTTTTCTGTTACACCCCTAGGTGAGTTCTTCATTTCATCTAAATAGAATTTCTCATCACTAGTATCTCGCTGCCATGCCTTTCTGTGTTGCTCCTTCTACTTGGAAAGACTTCTTTCTCTATATCTTTCAAAATCCTACTTAGCATTTCGAGTCCCTTTTAAATATCATCTCCTTCATGAAACCTTCTTTGACCAGCAACCACCACCCCGTGGATGAGATTTTCCCTTCAGCAAGCTCCACAGCACATGGCTAAGACTTTTGTATGGCACTTATGTTACTATTTCCCATCTCTGGGACCAGTTCGCATATTATGGTATGCAGATTTAACATATTTTGTTCCCTGTTTTTATAAAAACAGAATGTCTAGTGGTTTTGCATTACATAATGGCTCATTGTAGCCCATTTTGTAAATGGAAAAAACAGCTCAAAGGACTAGAAGGCAGCAACACCACTTTGCATTTCAACACTTGTACAACTGGTTATTTGAGTCATCCTATAACTGGTAGTGTACTATGAGGAAACAACTCTATTTTTCTTCTACATTTGCCTTCAAAAACACTGTTGGCTCTCCCTTCCCTGTCCCTTGGAGATATCATAGGCAGATCCGATGGCTCTCCATTCACTTTTCATTCTTTCTTGGGTATTAAAACTGTCTGATTTTTCAGGTATTAAAAGGTATTATGCAGCTAAAAACTTCAAAATTGTCATCAAAGTGTTTCCCCTCCCTCAGCTCAGAACTGATTTTTGGTTTGAGGACTTACCAGTGGGAAAAAGATATGTGGTCTATTCTTTCATTCTCCTTGCTCTTTGCCTTATCTCCCCTTAGCTTGTCCTCGCAGTGACATCTAGAACCACTTCTAATAAACTTCTAGGATATCTCCTTAAAGCTTGGAAAAAATTATGCATACAGTAAATGAGGTGGAGATGCTGGAAATTTCTTGGCCAAGGAAGAGGTCAAAGGCTGAGAAGGGTAGGCATGTTAGAACTGACTTATTGTGCAACGTGGGAGAACCACCAGATGACTCTGTTTCCCAGAAAGACCCAGAAGATAGTCTCTTCACTAAAGCAGAGAGGACTGCTTCATGAGAGAGATACCAGCATGTTGGCAAACTCAAAGTTGCCTGGCTTCTGCAGGCCAGGTTGACAGGAGGCTATCTGCTGGGACACTGGGCTCCCTTGTGTCAATGGGGATGATAGGATTCTGGAATAGCAGAAGCCAATTGACAGCATAAAAATGTCAGAGTGAAGGTGGCATTGGTAGAATTCATTTGCTGTGTTAATTGTCATGATACGCCTATAGGAAGACAGGTTGATGCAATTGTCCTAATGGGTAACAAGGCCAGAGTGACAATTAGGAGACCTTGATCCTCAGGAATCTGTGGCAAAGACTGATAAACCATGATATCCTTGGAAAAATTGGAGAAAGATATATGGGCAGGCAATGAAGGTATTTCTTGATTTATATATCCAAAAACAATCTTGAGTGGGTCAGTACCGCAATGGCAAATCATGGTCTCTTATCTAGTTTTAAGAATTGAGGTAGTTTTCAAACCCGGAATCCACTGATTGAAGGTCCATGTGCCCCTGAGGAAGGTCCTGAAATGCCATAGCAAGCAGTAATAGTAGCTATTAACAATTCTTCCTCAAAAGGACCTGCCAACACTTACCAGATTAACTATACACTGGAGAAAGTGAATATGCGGGCATTTTGAGGGCTGTGGATAAGCTGACATGGATAACAAGGGGCTCAAAATAGCGTTAGCCTCCTTATTACAGTGGGGATGTTTAGAGGCCAAGTGATAAATGGAGTCCCAGCCCAAGTCAGAGGGCTGTGGAATACGTAGCAACTGGAAGAGCCCTCACATCCTCTGTGGAATAAGTCTTTATGGCAGGAAAGGGTATGTGGGAACCCCTAGAAGTCCTCCCTACTACCTGTCCCTGGGCTAAGATAGTAAGTTGAAAGCATCTTGCGGTGATTTGTGTCACCCTCAACCACTTAAAGGAGGCAGGAGTGATACTCTCCATGGTAACCCACTCAATTCCCCAGATTGATCCTTGCTTAAAGTAAATAAATCATGTTGATTATGATAGACTTTGATCACCTGGACATTCTGGTCACTGGTTCACTATATTGATGATGCTATGCCAGTTGGACTTGGTAGCAGAAATTGGCTGGAGCTTTGAATGCTGAAGTAAGAATTATACACGTCAGGTGATAAGAAATAAACCCTACAAAGATTCAGGGACCTGACACATCTGTGGAATTTTTAAAGGTACAGTGGTCTAGACCAGGGGTTGGCAAACTATGGCCTCTGGGCCAAATCTGGCCCACTACCTGTTTTTGCATGGTCTGTAAGCTAAGAATGATTTTACATTTGCAAATGGTTGAAAAAAAGTCAAAAGAAGAATAATATTTTGTGACATGAAAGATATTTGAAGTTAAAGGTTATATCTACAAATGAAATTTTATTGTAACACAGCCAGCCACATTTATTTATTCATGTATTGTCTATGGCTGCATTCGAGTTTCGACAGCAGAATTGAGAAGTTCTGACAGAGACCATGTGTGGAACTCTCATGACTTCACACTGATGCTCAGTAAGACATAATGCCCTCAAAATAGTGTTTCGAGTGCCAAGCACAGTGTTGCACCATTACTTATTATTTTCTTTTACTACCAATGTATATCCTTCATGTCAAAACAAGAAAAGTGAACTTCAAATGTTGCACTTTTAAGTCACTGTGGAGTGTGGTTAATTTTATTATTGAATTATATCTATTATGCAATGACACTCTGCTAAAATAACACAATATATATCAACATTACCAGACCAAGGACTTATCACAATATTCCAAACTCACAGGAAAGCAACAGTCAGAAAAATTAGGAAATTTAACATGGAATATCTCATTCTAGCAGAATTTCTTCACGAGAATTAGAAATGTAGAGCCAGCTCTGATGGCCAGGTGGTTAAAGTTCGGCACACTCTGCTTTGGCAGCCCAGGTTCAGTTCCCAGGCGTGGAACCACACCACTCGTCTGTCAGTAGCCATGCTGTGGCAGCAGCTCACATAGAAGAACCAGAACTTACAGCTGTACACACTATGTACTGAGGGTTTGGGGTAGGGTGAAGGCAGAAACGAGGCAGATGTGCAACAGATGTTAGCTTAGGAAATCTTCCCCTGCCAAAAAAAAAAGAATTAAAACTGTAAATGAGTCTGCAACCAAAGTAAGTTTCCAAGTGGCTTATTTCTTAGCAAGCAAGGAAAGTCGCTTACCAATGATAAGTCGATTAAACTGTTTGACTATAGCTGCTGAAGAAATGTGTCCAGAGAAAATAAACCCGTTTAAGATGATCAGCCTTTGGTAAGAATAGTTGGTTGAGGAGAACCTTGGGAGCAACACCAATAGTTAAAATAACAAGGCTAATGGCTTTGAGTATTTTTTCTTGTATCTTGACGAGTTGACAGATGCTACCGATACTGCTCAGTTATTGTTTACTTAACGTGTCAGTGCCAAGGATGAAGTGACTGAAGAAGTGGGTTCTATGAGTAGTCTGTGAAGAACAACTACAAGTGAGAATATTTTCAAAGCAGTTGAGAAAAATCTCTAATTCGGTACCAGCTGAAGTAGAATCTGCTAAAATAGGTTGCAGCTTAAGGGGGTAAAAAATTGTGTGGAGCAGAAAAAGGCTTAGTTGGGCAAATTTACAAAGCTTATGAAAAAGTAAGATGTTAAAGCCTGTGATTATTCATTATATTATTCTCCAGCAGATTCTTTACAGAAAATATCTGAACCTATCTTGTTATTGAACCAGTAGTGTCAAAAATGAACTTTATTCACTTTTGTGGACTTAGTATCTTCAGTTCTATGAGTTTTTGTCAACTATGGAAGCTGATTATCCTGACTTGTGCTACCAAACAGAGGTTCAACGATTTTGTAGTGATAAAGTTTAATTGTGATTTTTTTTTTCTAGTTCAAGGCTGAAATTGAAATTTTTCTGAGCAAGAACTACCCTCAGCCACTATTATTTAACACTGAGTGACTTTGGAAACTTTTTGCTAATTTTTAGGTGTGATGTGGTATTAAGAATTCTTATCTTTTAGAGATATATACAGTTATATTTACAAATGAAAGGGTATGATGTTTGGGATTTGCTTCAAAATAATTAGGGGGAGGGGTAAAAAGTAAGGAAGTACAGATGAAATAATATTGGCCATAAAATGATAACTAAAGCTGAGTGATCTGTACATTACATTCAATATACTGTTCTCTCTAATTTTGTCTATGCTTGAAATTTTCCATAATAAAAAGTTAGAAAAAATAAACAATATCTATAATCACAGCTGACAAAGAAAGAAGCCACCTGATAGATAGGTTGGCCTGCAAAGATGTCTTAAGACTCAAGAGGCAGCCAGAGTAGTCAACAACGTGTTCAAAGCATCAGTCAGTCCTTCCACCGCTGCTGGGAGCTGGGGGAGCCGCTGCAAACTTT
Source organism: Equus asinus (assembly GCF_041296235.1). Taxonomy (NCBI): domain Eukaryota; kingdom Metazoa; phylum Chordata; class Mammalia; order Perissodactyla; family Equidae; genus Equus; species Equus asinus. Next base: position 188,349,575 of record NC_091790.1, on the reverse strand, counting down.
GGCTCTGGAGCTAATGAGCCGCATGGGAGTTAAATCAGAGGCTCAGCAGGGATGAGTAGAGCAGACAATTTGGGGTGAGCTCTCATTGGCAGAAATGTCGACTCCACTGAGCAAGGAATGAAAAAATTTCTAGAAATCCTCTACCCTTCGAGGAGCAGAGAAGGGAACCCCTCTGCGTCAGCCAAAGACCCAGCTGACTGAGTACAGTGTGGTCAAGAGCCGAGTCACCCAGGAAGCAGATATGGAGGAATTCCTGGGAGAAGGATGAGAAAACAGAGTAACTAGCTTCCAAAAACTTTTACAAACTCAGAAAGGTGGGAAGAGGTGATGGAACTTGGAGGATACAGAAACTTGCCCGAGATCAAAGGAAGTCAAATTGACTAAAGCAAGGGCTCTTCTTTCATGGGCTATACATTCCTTAATTAATTAATTAATTCCTTAATTAATTAATAATTTAATTTTTCTTAATGAGAGAAAATAAACAAGTGTTCACAAACGTTAAATTTTGCATTTGATTTTAGGGGCTCTCCAAAGCCTGGGATCCATAACCCCAGATTAAGAAGTCCTGGATGAAAATCTTGCTCACAGAAAGTTTACAATGGAGAATAAATGGCAGGGAAGGTAGGAACAGCATTGCTGAATGTGGTGTAAGCATTTCAGGCAATGAGCACCTAACAACATTCAGAATGTTTTCATACCCTACGAGGATATACCTGGAACTGTAACGAACCAGGTATGGGGAGGTTTGCCTGGTGGAGATGTGTTGCGGCGGTCGCTGAAAGGTTGAAAATAGCTGCCTTACTTAAGAAAGCCAAGTATTCGAATCTATCTCTCATCTAAAAGTATGGGTCAGCCAGTTTATAGTTGTAATATTCACTCCATCACCTACAATCACCATTAGTAATTTTTTTCAACATTCAAGTTAGTTCAACCAACATTTTATTTATTTTTTGGAGGAAGAATAGCCCTAAGCTAACATCTGCTGCCAATCCTCCTCTTTTTTGCTGAGGAAGCCTGGCCCTGAGCTAACATCCGTGCCCATCTTCCTCTACTTTCTATGCGGGACGCCTGCCACAGCATGGTTTGCCAAGCGGTGCCATGTCCGCACCCGGGATCTGAAGGGGTGAAGCCCTGGCCGCAGAAGTGGAACATACGAAATTAACCACTGTGCCACTGGGCTTACCCCTCAACCAACGTTTTATAGACAATGTTTCAGGAAGTGTGGGAGATGAAAAATACTGTTGAAACATGAACCCTAATGCAGGGCCACTTATCTCTGAGTGCAGAATGTGAATGGCCGTTGCAACAACCTGGACCTGAATTCTTTGACCTTCAATTTTAATGTCCTTCTTCAGGACATTTCAGCTGCCTGCAACCATAGCCACTCAATACTTAATACTCACTTAAAACTCCCCCATCATCAAGATTTCAAACTCTGAAATTCTCTTAGACCACAAACTCTTATTCTATTGTCTTTCTCATGCCTACTAATTTTTTTCTTCACTCTCATCATGAGCTCCAGACTCCTTGAATGCTCATATCCAAGTCTTCAGCTCTGACTTGGCGTCGCTTGCCTCTTTCCTAGCCCAAACACCATTGCATGTGAAGTGACCAAGGACCACTAGGTGGCAGCAGAGTCTCAACTAAACTGTCCACTAGCATGGGCGCCAAGTCAAGTAAAGTAATTGTTATTTATAATGGGAGCCTCAGATTTGAAGGGGCAAGGCAGTAATGGAATTAAATAAAGGATAGAGAATACAGAGAAATCAGATGGCTGGTGACAAGAAGATCTTGAGACCCATATAAATATAAACCAGACAAGTGGCTAGACCTCAGCAATGGGAGAGATGGCAGGATATTCCTAGGTTCATTGTAACCATTTCATTCCTATACACATGGGTAGTTTCCCCTCGCTTTGAAACATCCCCTTGACCAACTGCTCTGAAGCACTTTCTATTTTTTCTTTTTTAAAGATTGACACCTAAGCTAACAACCGTTGCCAATCTTTTTATTTTTTCTGTTTTTCTCCCCAAATCCTCCCAGTATATAGTTGTATATTTTAGTTGTGGGTCCTTCTAGTTGTGGCATGTGGGCTGCTGCCTCAGCGTGGCCTAACAAGTGGTGCCATGTCCGTGCCCAGGATATGACAAGTGAAATCCTGAGCTGCCAAAGCAGGGCACACGAACTTAACCACTCAGCCATGGGGCCAGCCCCTGAAGCACTTTCTATTTAAGGGTTAGTTATTTAATGACAGCAAGCTTCCTGGAATCCTTTGCTCTTAACTGCCTTGCCAATCCCCAGTGCTAGATGAAGTCAATTCTCTTGTTTCTCTCCTTCTGGGCAGCCAGGTTCTCCCGTAGAAAGATACAAAAGTCTATACATTGGCTCAACTCTAAATCTATAATATGTAACTTCAGTGGTGACCTGAATGCTGCTTAACTTTCCTCTTTTCATCCTTAGTTAATTCCTTTGGATATTGCTCATAGAAGCAATTCTAAGCCTTCTCAACTCCCTGAAATTCCTGATCACATTTCAGCTCCCTGACCACAGCAGCTGACCTCATATCCTCCTTTATATGGAGGACTGGGACCATCCATCTAGTCCTTCCCTGAAGCCTCTCTCCATGTAGACAGAGCACAGAGCCTACAGAGTCCTCCACGGTATGTTTCTAGAGGTGGATGGAGAAGACATCAGAAATTCTACTCTCTTCAATGGAAAGTATAAAGTTAGATATCCTACATCTCATCTCACGATAAACTTACTCCTCTGAAAGATACATTACTCTCTTGCTCTGCTAGGGCTGTCATCATAAAACACCATGGCCTGGGTAGCTAAAACAACACACACTTATTTCCCACAGTTCTGGAGGCTGAGAAGTCCAAGATCAAGGAGCCAACCAATTTGCTTCCTGGTGAGCAGCTCTTCCTGGAGTGCAGGCAGCCGCCTTTTTGCTATATGTTTACATGGCCTTTCCTCAGGCATGCACACAGAGAAAGAGATCTCTCTCTCTCTGTTCCTCTTCTTATAAGGCCACTAATCCCGACTTGAGGGCCTCACCTTCATGATCTAATTTAACCCACACAGCCCTATCTCCAAATACCATCACATTGGGGGTTAGGGTCTCAGCATATGAATTTTGGGGGTACACAAACATTTCATCCAGAACTGTTACAAATGTTGATGACTGGTATGATTTCTAGCACATAGGAAGAAGCCTAGGGTGGCAGCTTTTACCGATGTCATCTGCAAAGACAATGCTTTCAAACTATTCACTAAAAAACTAACAAACTAATATAAAATACATTCTATTCTATCATGTTGCAACCGAAGTTGTCCTATTCAATGATTTCTGGTTCATTTTTCGAACTAGTTAATAAATACTGAGTTGAACCAAGACTCCTAATCACTACATGCTGCCAAATACAGAAGTGTGATGATGGAACAATTTTGTGGCAGATAAAGAATATTAAAACAGGTGACATCAGCAACATGGTGGAGTGAGCTCTTCCCTTTCTCTCTCCCCCTTTGAACTACAAGTAAACGGACATTCATTGACCAACAGAGGATGCCCACCCAGCACAAAGGACACTTGAGACACCCATGCAGCTATATATCTGAAGTTGGGTGGACTGGCTCCCCAGGAAATGGTGGAGATAGGTGAGCACTCCCCTACTCTTCCCCAGCAGCCCTGTGTGCATGCTTGAATGCTTTTCCAGCTGGTGTGAGTGCCCATAGTACTGCTGCAGCCCTGAAAGTGGGAATGCGCCTCAGAATGACTGTGCAAAGGGGTGGTGGCAGCTCTGGGCCCACCCACAAATGCATTCCCGGATGGTGAGGAGAGACCACCCTGCTGCTGTGGTCCCAACAAGTGGCCCAGGCTTGGAACCTGCCCAAAGCCCCACCCACCAAGCACAGTAGCCAGCACCACTGAAGAAGAGGCAGTGGTAGATATATGAGCATGTGAGTGCTTTTCTAGCCATCATGAGTGCCCATAGTACCACTGCGGCCCCACAGTGGGAATGCACCTTGGCATGGCAGCAGCCCTGAGCCCAGGTGCAAATGCTTTCCAGGCCATTGGGAGCAGCCACTGTACCCACACAAGTTCCAGCAGACAGGGTGGGATCAGAAACACAGCTCCTCCTTTCCCCAGTGGTAGCAGGTAGAATCTGCAACTTGATAATACCACAAATGTGCTGGGAAAAGATTAGTTCATCAAACATGAGAAATTAGAGCAAAAATTCAGAGCAGAAGGAGAATGACAAATCTCCAGAAACCCACCCTGAAGTCACAGAAATTTACAATCTACATGCCAAAGAATTCAAAACAGCTATCATAAAGAAACTCAACAAGTTACAAGAAAATTCAGAAAGACAGTTCAATGAGCTCAGGAATAAAATTAATAATAAAAGAATATCTCACCAAAGAGATTCAAACTATTAAAAAAAATGAGCAGAAATTCTGGATATGAAGAACACAATTAATGAGATGAAAAATAATCTAGAATCATTAAAAAATAGAGCTGATGTTATGGAGGAAAGAATTCATGAATTAGAGGATGGAAATACAGAAATGTTTCAAGTGGAGGAGGAGAGATAACTAAGATTCTTGAAAAATGAAGGAATTCTTTGAGAAATACCTGACTCAACGAGGAAAAGCAACATAAGGATTATAAGTATTCAAGAGGGAGAAGTGAGGGAGAAGGGAGCAGGGAGTTTGTTCAAAGAAATAATAGCTAAGAACTTCCCAAACCCAGGGAAGGAACCAGACTTACAAATACATGAAGCCAATGAAACATCTGGTAAAATCAATTCAAAAAGACCTTCTCCAAGGCATATAATATGAAAACTGGCAAAAATCAACCACAAAGAAAAAATACTAAGGGCAGAAAGGCAGAAGAAAACAACCTACAAAGGAACCCCTATCAGGCTTTTGGTGGATTTCTCAGCAGAAACCTTGCAGGCTAGAAAAGAATAGAATGATATATTCAAAATACTGAAAGACAAAAACTTTCAGCCATGAATACTTTATCCAGTGAAACCATCCTTCAGAAACAATGAAGAAATAAAAGCTTTCCAGGATAAACAAAAGCTGAGGCAGTTCATCACTACTAGACCTCCCCTAAAGAACTGATTAAGGATGCCCTCATACCTGAAACAAAGAGGCAAAGGTCTACAAAGCTTTGAGCAAGCAGATAAAGAGACAGATAAAATCAGACAACTGAAGCTCTCTTTCAGAATAAGGTAGCAAATATTTAATTATAACTTAAAAGATAAGAGGAAGGAAAGCATCAAAAGTAACTATAAACACTTCAACTTAGTCACAAACTCACAACACAAAACAGAATAATAGGTGACAACAATAACTAAGAAGGGGAAGAGGAACAGGATGGAACCTGCTTAGGTTAATGGAGATAAGAGGCTATCAGAAAACGGACTATCTCATCTACAAGATCTTTTATGAAAACCTTGTGGTAGCCACTAAACAAAAAATCAGAGCAGAGCCACCATTCATAAAAAATATAAAATCTCCACAGAAAACCACCAACATGAAATGGCAGTCAGAAATACAAATGAAGGGACCAGCCCCATAGCCAAGTGATTACATTCGCATGCTCTGCTTCGGTGGCTCAGGGTTTCACCGGTTCGGATCCTGGGTGTGGACATGGCACCACTCATCAGGCCATGTTGAGGTGGCATCCCACATGCCACAACTAGAAGGATGCACAACTAAGATATACAACTATATACTGGGGGGATTTGGGGAGAAAAAAGCAGAAGAAAAAAAAATATTGGCAATGGTTGTTAGCTCAGTTGCCAAACTTAAGGAAAAAAAGAGAGATACAAATGAAGAGAAATAATGGGAATATAGAACAACTGGAAAACAAGGGATAAAATGGCAGTATTAACCCCTCATGTATCAATAATCACTCTAAATGTAAATGGATTGAATTCTCCAATCAAAAGACACAGAGTGGCTGGGTGGATTAGAAAACAAAATCCAACAATATGCTGCCTCCAGGAAACACATCTTAGCTCTAAAGACAAACACAGGTTCAGAGTGAAGGGATGGAAGAAAATACTCCAAGCAAATGGTAAACAAAAGAAAGCAGGTGTTGTCATACTTATATCAGACCAAGCAGACTTCAAGATAAAAAAGACAATGAGAGACAAAGAGGAGCAGTATATAATGATAAAAGGCACTTTCCACCAAAAGGACATAATGGTTATAAATATATATGCACCTAACACAGGAGCACCAAAATATGTAAAGTAACTATTAAAAGACTTAAAAGGAGAAATTAACATCAACACAATAAGAGTAGGGGACCTCAATACCCCGCTTACATCAATGGATAGATCACCCAGACAGAAAATCAACAAGGAAATAGTGGATTTAAATGAAACACTTGAGCAGATGGACTTAATAAATATATATGGAACATTCCATCCAAAACCAACAAAATACACATTCTTCTCAAGTGAACATGGAACATTCTCAAAGATAGACCATATGTTGGGAAATAAAGCAAGCTTCAATAAATTAAAGAAGATTGAAATCACGTCAAGCATCTTTTCTGACTACAATGCTATGAAACTAGAAATCAACTACAAGAAAAAAGCTGGGAAAGTCACAAAAAAGTGGAGACTAATCAACATGCTACTGAACAACCATTGGATCAATGAAGAAAGCAAAGGAGAAATCAAAAAATACCTGAAGACAAATGAAAATGAAAATACAACATACTAACTCTTGTGAGATGCAGTAAAAGTGGCTATAAGAGGGAAATTCATAGCAATACAGGCCCACCTCAACAAACAAGAAAAATCGCAAATAAGTTATCTTAAACCACACCTAACAGAACCAGAAAAAGAAGAACAAAAGAAGACCGAAGTCAGCAGAAGGAGGGAAATAATAATAATAAGAGAAGAAATAATGAAATGGAGACTTGAAAATCGGTAGAAAGTGTCAATGAAACTAAGAGCTTGTTCTTCAAGAAGATAAACAAAATTAACAAACACTTAGCCAGACTCATTAAGGAAAAAAGAGAGAAGGCTCAAATAAATAAAATTAGAAATAAAAGAGGTGAAATTACAACAGATACCACAGAAATACAAAGGATTACAAGAGAATACCATGAAAACCTATATGCCAATAAACCGGATAACCTGGAGGAAATGGATAAATTCTTAGACTCATACAACCTCCCAAAACTGAATCAAGAAGCTTAGAGAATCTGAATAGACCAATCACAAGTAAAGAGATAGAAAGAGTAATAAAAACCTCCCAAAAAACCAAAGTCCAGGACAGATGGCTTCTCTGGAGAATTCTACCAAACATTCAAAGAAGATTGAATACCTATCCTTCTCAAACTATTCTAAAAAATTAAAGAAGGCAGAATGCTTCTTTCTTCATTCTATGAGGCCAGCATTACCTTGATACCAAAATCAGACAAGGACAGCACAAAGAAGGAAAATTACAGGCCGATATTGCTGACTAACATAGATGCAAAAACCCTCAACAAAGGATTGGCAAACCAAATACAACACATTAAAAGGATCATACATCACAATCAAGTGGGATTTATACCACAGACACAGAGATGGTTCAACATCTGCAAATCAATCAATGTGATACACCATATTAACAAAATGAGGAATAAAAGTCACATGATCATTCAACAAATGCAGAGAAAGCATTTGAGAAGATCCAACATCCATTTATGATAAAAACTTTCAATAAAATGGGTATAGAAGGAAAGTACCTCAACATAATGAAGCCTTATATGACAAAACCACAGCCAACATCATACTTAATGGAAAAAGACTAAAAGCCATCCCTCTGAGAAAAGGAATGAAAGAAGGGTGCCCACTTTTGCCACTCCTATTCAACATGGTACTAGAGGTTTTGGCCAGAGCAATTAGGCAAGAAAAAGAAATAAAAGGAATCCAAATGGGAAGGAAAGCAATGAAACTCTTACTGTTTGCAGAAGACATGATTCTATATGTAGAAAACCCTAAAGAATCCACCAGAAAACTATTAGCAATAATCAACAAGTACAGCAAAGTTGCAGGGTATAAAATCAACTTACAAAAGTCATTTGCATTTGTATACGATAATAATGAACTAGCAGAAAGAGAAGTCAATAATACAATCCCATTTACAATCACAACAAAAATAATAAAATATCTAGGAGTAAATTTCATTAAAGAAGTGAAAGACATATAGACTGAAAACTATAAGACACTATTGAAAGAAATTGAAGAAGATATAAAGAAATGAACAGATATGCCATGCTCATGGATTGGAAGAATAAACATAGGGAAAATGTCCATATTACCTAAAGCAATCTACAGATTCAATGCAATCTCAATCATAATCCCAATGACCTTCCTCATGGAAATAGAACAAAGAATCCTATAATTTATATGGAACAACAAAAGACCTGGAATAGCTAAAGCAATCCTGAGGAAAAAAGAACAAATCTGGAGGCATAACAATCACTGACTTCAAAATATACTACAAAACTATAGTAATCAAAACAGAATGGCACTGGTACAAAACCGACACACAGATCAATGGAACAGAATTGAAAGACCGGAAATAAAACCACACATCTATGGTCAGTTAATCTTTGACAAAGGAGCCAAGAACAAACAATGGAGAAAGGAAATTCTCTTCAATATATGGTGTTGGTGTTGAAAGTCTCTTCATTAATGGTAAAAGTAGACCATTACCGTGCACCATACACAAAAATTAACACAAAATGGATTAAAGCCTTGAATCTAAGACCTCAAGGCTTTAATAAAACTTCTAGAAGAAAATATAGGCAGTACACTCTGACACTGGTCTTAGCAGCATCTTTTGAATACCATGTCTACTCAGGCAAGGGAAACAAAAGAAAAATTAACAAATGGGACTACATCAGACTAAAAAGCTTCTGCAAGGCAGAGGAAACCATCAACAAAATGAAAGGCAACCCACTCACTGGGAGAAAATATTTGCAAATCACATATACAACAGGGGTTAATTTCCAAAAATGTATAAAGAACTCATACAACTCAACAACAAAAAACCAAACAACGTGATCAAAAAATGGGCAGAGGATATGACCAGACATTTCTCCAAAGAAGATACACAGATGACCAACAGACACATGAAAAGATGTTCAACATCACTAATTATTAGGGAAATGCAAATCAAAACTACAATGAGATATCACCGTACAGCTGTCAGAATGGCTATAATTACCAATACAAAAAAGAACAAATGTTGGAGAGGATGTGGAATAAAGGGAACCCTCATATACTGCTGGTGGGAATGCAAAGTGGTACAGCCACTATGGAAAACAGTATGGAGATTTCTCAAAAAATTAAAAATAGAAATACCATACAATCCAGCTATTCCACTACTGGGTATTTATCCAAAGATCTTGAAATCAACAATCCAAAGAGATTTATGCACCCCTATGTTCATTGCAGCATTGCTCACATAGCCAAGACTTGGAAGCAACCCAAGTACCCTGCTATGGATGACTGGATAAAGAAGATGTGGGTATGCACACACACACACACACAGAGTGAAATACTACTCAGCCATAAAAAAGACAAAACCGTCCCATTTGCAGCAACATGGATGGACGTTGAGGGTATGATTTTAAGCAAAATAAGCCAGACAGAGAAAGACAAACACTGCATGATTTCACTCATATGTGGAAGATACCCAAACACATGGACAAAGAGAACAGATTAGTGGTTACCAGAGGTGAAGGGGGTTGGGGGGAGGGCAAAAGGGGTAAAGGGGCACATATATATGGTGACAGATAGAAATTAGACTACCCGTCTTGAGCACAATGCAGTCTATACAGAAATTGATAAATGATAATGTACAACCGAAACTATACAATGTTATAAACCTTTATGATTTCAATAAAATAATCTTTTAAAAAAAGGAATATTAAAACAGAAGAATCACTCATCCAGAACTTGTCAGAATCTCCCTCCAGCACTATGGAAAGAGAATCCACTCACAGGCCAGCAGGCATGTGCTGGTGGGCACAGCTGTGAGCTCAGTTGAGAGGTCAGTGCCTCAGGCTTAACATTTTTAATATAACCACCCTGATAGTCAAGTAGTTTTCGAAAGCTTTCAATCTAATGAAAAGATAATGTATGACCAGCAGATAGGCATATGTTCTAGTCTCTTTGATGGGTACATCTCTCAGAAGAGTGATGTAAATTAGAATTCTACCATATTTATCACTTTGTTAAGAAGAAGATTATTATGGATCATCCCCCCAGATCACCCGTCAGTGAACTAAAAAAGATGAACTTTTTTTTTTTGGTGAGGAAGATTGGTCCTGGGCTAACATCTGTTACCAATCTTCCTCTTTTTTTTTTTTCCTCCCCAAAGCCCCAGTGCATAGTTGTATATCCTAGTTGTAGGTCATTCTGGTTCTTCCATGTCAGATGCCACCACAGCGTGGCTTGATGAGCAGTATGCAGGTCCACGCCCAGGATGTGAACTGGCAAACCCCGGGCTACCAAAGCAGACCACGTGAACTTAACCACTCAGCCATGGGGCGGGCCCCACAAAAGTGAATTTTTAAGTCTTCAATGCTATAGACTGGACCTTGGCCTCAGAATAACCTTACCAATGTGCTGGCTGGTGTCCTCTAAGGTTCGGCTTGATCCTTTTCATCTCTTAAAGCCACAAGTATTAACTTAAAGACACATCCATTTTAAACTGTATTAATTGAATTTAATTCACTTATTTAATTAACATATCAATTTAATATTAACAAATTAATTTATGGGACAATAAATTAATTTATTAATAGATTAAATTATTTAAAATGAACTTAATTAGTTTGTGCTATATCCATTAATTAGAGATATTCACCAAAAACAATTGGGTATGACATAGGAATATAACTGCTATATCAAATATTTGGAGGGCTTTCACGAGGAATAGGCTAAGACTTGTTCTGTGTGGTCACAGCATACGGAATTGAAGCAGGGGGAAGACATAGGAAGGCACATTTTAGCTCAGCATAAGAAAGACCTCTAAACACAAGACTTTTCTAAACATTAGTTGGGAGAAGTGAATTCCCGGTCACTAGCGGTGTTTGGGCCTCAGCCAGCCTGTGATGTTGAAGACCATCAGTGCCTCCAAGGCCCCACCAACCTTGATAGGCTACGATTAAAGCCTGGCTGGTACAGGCTGAACCTCCTAAATCAACCCTATCATTTCTGCTGCAGCCCCAAAGCACTGCACATTAGCCTTGGGGCCCCTCGGCTGCCTCCCTGGCTCGCGTCCTACACGGAAGCAGGACGTGGCTCCAGGGAGATCACCTCGTCAGTTAATCAGAGCTTGGAGAGCTTGCAGCTGTGAGAGTGCCGCTCTTCCTCTAGTAAATTCACAGCGGATGATGTTTGTGGTGATAACTTCGACGATGCAAGTGTTTAAAATCCTTGTCTGGGTGCTCGGCTTCCAGCTTATAGGTAAAACTGAATAAGTGACAGGACATTAGAAAACCACAGTTATAACTGGATTTTCTTCTTTAGGATATTACCTGTTTAGAAATACATCAAGCAAAGCTGAAAGACAGAAGCTGCAGCCTTAACGTGCTGGAATCAGAGAAGAAAGGAGTGGAGAGATTTATTTTCCTGAGATCATTTCCTTTCCTCTGAAAGCTCAAACAGAAATTAAGGAAATGTATTCCGGAGTTCAGGGCTCTTATGACTAGCTTCAAATTGTTACCAGGAAGTGGAGCGTGTGGGGTCCAGGCAGAGCCTCTTCTGGAGCTACACAATGTGAGAGGCAGGCAGAAGACAGGCAACCTTATTTTGGCAGATATGAGAATATTAATACCTTGGGAAGAGTTGTTCTAACTTCTAACTTCACCAATTTAGTAACACATTTCTATTTGTAGGCCCTTAAGAAAATACTTGGTATTTGATTTATTCTGAAGAATATGTGTGTGTGTCGCTTTATCACATAACTAACCAGGAACAGAGATTGTTAAGAAAAAGAATGAGCTGGGGCTGGTGGATCTTTTTAGTTTTCAGAAGGCTGCTCCTCTCTGAGACTCCACAGCACTTGCCTTGGTGGGGGAGAGAGTGACAACAATATATGCTGACAGAAGACAAAGCCCCAAATCCAAAGACAGGGTGAGGACGATGCATATGAAAAGTCATGGTGTGGGGAACTCAGCCAACAACTTAACAGTTCATAAGATTGTGTTTGGACATAGAAGTGCAAAGTGCAGAGAACCAACACACACAGAAGGCAACAAGGCTGCTCAAAAAGTGGACTCTTGGGGTCAGCCCTGTAGCATAGTGGTTAAGTTCGAGTGTTCCACTTTGGAGGCCCAGGGTTTGCAGGTTCGGATCCCAGGCGCGGACCAGGCCCTGCTCCTCAAGCCATGTTGTGGTGGCATTCCAAGTAAAATAGAGGAAGATTGGCACAGATGTTGGCTCTGTGACAGTCTTCCTCAAGCAAAAAAAGGAAGACTGGCAACAAATGATAGCTCAAAGCCAATCTTCCTCACAAAAAAAGAAAAAAAAGTGGACTCTCACGACCCTGTTTCTGGTGAAGTCTAGAGACTGAAATTTGTAATGTTACAAGGGCAATAAAAAAACCAAAGCCAGGGCTATTTTTTTTTTTTTTACAGAAACCAAAATGTAGTCCCTATGTATTTATTGCATGCTGAATTCTAGGAGAAATATGTAAAAATAATCAGTAAATATTAATTGCTTTAAAATTTTAAAAAACTATTATAAACCCTGCTTATTGCTGTATAAAGGAAGCCACTGTCTTTCTGTAACCACAAGAAGTGGCCTGGGACCTTGACAAAACTCTTGGCATTTCTGTATACATTAAAAAGCATGAATTACCAGGGCAGGCCCATGGCTGAGTGGTTAAGTTCGCACGCTCTGCTTCGGTCGCCCAGGGTTTCCCGGGTTCAGATCCTGGGCGCCGATGTGGCACTGCTCATCAGGCCATGCCGAGGCGGCGTCCCACATAGCACAGCCAGAGGCACTCACAACTAGAATATACAACTAGGTACTGGGGGGCTTTGGGGAGAAGAAGAAGAAGAAGGAAAAGAAGATTGGCAACAGATGTTAGCTCAGGTGCCAATCTTTAAAAAAAAAAAAGCATGAATTACCTTCTTAACACCCTGTCGTAATCAACACTCTATTTTACTGTCTCTCTGAGCTTCACCTTCCCAAATTTATAGACGATTTGTCTGACTACTACTCAGACCAGTTTTATAACTCACTCTGAGTCTATTGCGTTTCCTCCCAGTTAGCAATTTTTACAAACTGATATCCTAAAGGGGGCAGACTTTCATTTGATTTTTTAATATTCAACATAAAACGGAATAGATTTTTAAAAAGAATGTGTGAGACTTTTTCCCCAAATCATTTCTTTTAAATTCTGTTGGGAATCTAGCTCTCCTTTCTCATTTTCTTGATTAGCTAACTAATGATTCCCTTTTTTCGTTTGAAATAACTTAAAAAAATAACTACATAATTAGTACAAAGAGCTTTTTTGCCTGAGTAATTTGCTCGCATGATACCTCATTACCCTTGAATACTGTAGTGTGTAATTCTGACAAACAGGGGCTTACACCTATAGTTACATTACAACTATCAAAATGAGGAAATTATCTGTAATACGTTAATACCATTTGATTTCAGATCCTGTTCAAGTTTTGTCAGTTGTCTCAATAATGTCTTCTATGGCAAAAGGATCCAGTTCAGAATCACACATCACATTTATTTATCATACCTTTTTGTATTCCTTAGTCTGGAATCTGTATTCTAGTCTTTCTCTGACTTTCATGACTTTAACTACTGAAAAGATTACAGACCACTAATTTTGTCAACTGTCTCTCATGGTGGGATTGTCTGATGTTGCCTGTATTTATATTCAGACTATGAATCTTTAACAAGAACATCACAGATGTGATGCTGGGTTTTTCTCATTGCATCCTATCAGGTGGTACATGATTTCCAATTGTCCTATGACTGGTACTATTATATTGATCACTTGGCTCAGGTGGTTGGAAGAATTTTAGGGTGGCCCTATGACCTTGGTCTGTGGTGTTACTCCTGCAATGTTGCTATATCAAATGGCAAAAGGGAGATTATTCGGGTGGGCCTAGTCTCATCACATCAACCCTTTAAAAGCAGAGAGTTTTCTCTGGCTGGTAGCATAAGGAAAAGTCAGAGAAATTCAGAGTGTGGCAATGACTCAAATGCAGGTCTACGTTGTTGAGATGGAGATGACTGATGGCAAGGAACTGTGATGGGCCTCCAGGACCTGAGAGCAGTCCCTGGCTGACAGCCACCAAAGAAATGGAGGTGTCAGCAGATCTGGTGTGTGGTGAGCCCACCTCCTGGTTTGCAGATGACCATCTTCTTGTTGTACCCTAATATGGTAAAGAACAGAAAGAGAGAAAGATCTCCAGTATCTTCTTATAAGGGCACTAATCCCGTTCATGAGGATTCCACCCTCATGGTCTAATTACCTCCCAAAGGTCCTACTTCCTAATACCATCACAGTGGGGGTTAGAATTTCAACATATGAATTCGAGGCGGACACAAATATTCAGTCCATAACCGTAACTGACAAACCTTTTGTGAAGAGGTACTTTGAGGCTAGGTAAATATCCTATCCTTCATCAAACATTTATCCACTCACTCATTTAAGTATCCATTGATGTTTCTTGTTTGGACTAGTTATTCATATGTTTGCCAAAATCATTATTTTCTAATTATATCATTTCATCTATATTTATTAGTTGACAATATACTATGAGGAAAGGTGGTTTTCTTCATTTATTGATTCATTTCAACATGGTCTCATGGATTCCTCCTTTGGTCAATGGGTCATAATCTATTAGTGTCATTATTAATTTCATGGCCTAATTGAGCTGGGCTCTGTGTCCTTTAGGCAGAACCCCATCATTCATTGAGGACCCCCTTACTTTCTGGTGGAAAAGTCTGCTCCCTGCTTCAACCCTGGAATCAGCTATTTCTCCGAGTAGCCACAGTTTCTTTTAGTGGAGAATGGTACATGTATATCTATTGTTATGCAAATCTTTACATCTCAGGGCAAGCCTGGTGGCGCAGTGGTTAAGTTCACACATTCCACTTCAGCAGACCCGGGTTCACCAGTTTGCATCCCAGGCACTGACCTATGTACCGCTTGGCAAGCCATGCTGTGGTAGGCATCCGACATATAGAGCGGAGGAAGATGGGCATGGATGTTGGCTCAGGGCCAGTCTTCCTCAGCGAAAAAGAGGAGGATTGGAGGCAGATGTTAGCTCAGGGTTAATCTTCCAAAATAACAAAAACAACTTTACATGTCTTTTTTAATACCAGTCTATCTATATTGAAAACCATGAATTCCCCTAATTCTAACCCAATTCTGCAAGGTTCATTCTAATTTTGTACCTTTTCCAAGTTGTAGTCTTTTACAGTGAGAAATCTGACACCATGGTTGGCTACATAATTTGCAGAACTCCATGAAAAATGAAAATGCAAGACCCTTGTCCAAAAAGCAGGGAAAAGGTGCTGTTAAAGGTACTAAAATATAAAGCTTTTTCCTTTTTTCCACAATCTGTCTCTCAACTAGCCCTACTGTTTTTTATTTGCTATTTAAAGTCATTTTAAGTAAAGAAAAATTAAAATTGAAATCATTAGCATAAATTTTACTATTCATCTTTATATTTTGCAATATCAGTTTTAAATGCAAATATGAGAGCATTTAACTTGTATGCAGAATCACCAACATTACGCAACTCATATTTTGGAGCTCGTACACACATATGTATGTCGTTCTTACCAGAACAGTGGAAACATTACACAGAACTATCTCAATGGTTGTTTTGTTTTTTTTTCCCCTGAGGAAAATCAGCCCTGAGCTAACATCTGCCGCCAATCCTCCTCTTTTTGCTGAGGAAGACTGGCCCTGAGGTTACATCCGTGCCCATCTTCCTCTGCTCTATATGTGGGACGCCTGCCACAGCATAGCTTGATGAGCGGTGCCATGTCCATACCTGGGATCCGAACTGGCAGACCCCAGCCCGCTGAAGTGGAACATGCAAACTTAACTGCTGCACCACTGGGCCAGCCCCTCAATGGTTTTTATTTCACTTCTTGATATGCACACTTCATGATATTCTTCCAATATGCTCTTCCTTTGGCTTACTGATGAGTAAGGATGTACTGAAAGGAAAAGGAACTATGGTTTGCCCTATCTTTTCCTTTCTTCAGTGTTACTTTCAATATAAGTGATTGTCTAATAAACAGAAGTAACACAAGTAAGAGCCCATGTGATTAGGCTAGGCCCACCCCAAGGTCTCCCTACCCTAAGGTCATCTGATTTGAGACCTTAATTACATCTGTAAAATCCCTTTTACTGTACTATATAACATAACTATGTGACTGCGGTCTTATCATATACACAGGTTCTGACTATACGCCAGGGAAGGAGATTATCCAAGAGGGAAGCTATTTTGAATTCTGCCTACTACATCTACCTTGGGATAGATAATGGTTTAGCTGGGGAAGCTGTTAGGTTTGTATCATGGCCCCAGTTGGGCCTGGCTCTGAAGAAGAAAATGCACCTAGGCCATACGGATAAAGACCCAGTAAACCTCTTCAGTCCTATCAGGCAATTTGAATTCTTCCACAGAGGCAGCAAATGTCAATTGTGAGATTAAACTACCTGAAGTGCAAGTTTCATGTCAAAGTACAAGGAGGGCAAATGCAAAGTCATGGTGTAAGGCAAGCTGCCAACGCTTGCAAACAAGCTGAAAATGCTTTGCGTGATATGAACAGAGTACGGAGAACCAAGAGTGTGAACACATACAGAAAGAAATGGGCTATTGAGAAAAGTGGGGCTTAAATATGATTCAGATGATGTCAAGAGGCTATTTTAGCTACTTGGGTAACAAATTAATACAAAAAGTAAGTTCTGTTCAAAACAGTCCAAAAATGTATTCCCACAAATATGAGGCATTCAACGGCGGGCATGGCAATGTGTCAGACACTATACTGGGTTGAATCGTGTCCCCCAAAAGTCTATGTCTATCCAAAACCACAGAATGTGACCTTATTTGAACACAGAGTCTTTGCAGATATAATTAGTTAAGAGAAGGGCATACCGGATTAGGGCGGGTCATAAATCCAGTGACTGGTATTACAAGAAGGACTTATGAACACAGAGGCACAGATTGGAGTGATGCAGCCACAAGCCAGGGAGCCCCAAGGATTGCCGGCTACCACCGGAAGCTAGGAAGAGGCAAGGAAGGATTTTCCTGGAGCCATCAGAGTATGGCCCTGCTGACACATTGATTTTGGATTTCTGGCCTCCAAAACTGTGAGAGAATAAGTTTCTGGTGTGGTAAGCCACCAAGTTTGTAGTATTTGTTACGGCAGCTCTAGGAAAACTAGTACACACACACTAAGGAAGAAATACAAACTAGAATAATCAGAATATTTCTGTTCATAGGAAGACAGCAAGGGTTATGAATTTCTGCTTATCAACAAATATAGGGGAGCCAATATCTTTCTTTAATTTCCAAGATTCTTCCAAGCTTGAGGCAGTGGTTTATCTTAGATATAGTTTATCTAACTACGACAGCTAAAGGCCCCTGGGAGGCTGACACACAGGCTGTTTTTGGCCCTGCTTCTTGTCTGAGCTATTAGCATCTCTTGCCTCATGGAGAGTAGTAGTACCACGGCCATTCTACTCCTCTCACCGCTTCTCTAGCCTTCTGCAAGCTGTGTCACGGCAGAAAGCAGATCCTGGGACTAAGGCCTACCACCAAGCCCTGTTCAATTCACACTTAGGAAGGAACTGCTAATCAGGGACATGTGCCTGTTTCTAGTATGGAGGAACACAAATAAGATTGAAAGGAGAGAATATCAATAATTTCTCAATTTCTATTTTAGCCCTCACAGCTAGACCTGAGTAAAAATTTGATCATGGGGGCTGGCCCTGTGGCCAGGTGATTGGATTCACACCCTCCACTTCCGCAGTCCAGGGTTTTGCTGCTTCAGATCCCAGGCACGGACATGGCACCACTCATTGGTCTATGCTGAGGTGGCATCCCACATAGCACAACCAGAAGCACTCACAACTGGAATATACAACTATGTACTGGGGTGAGGGGTTGGGAGGGGGAGCTTTGGGGAGAAGAAGAAGGAAAAAAAAGAATTTGATCATGAATTAAGACTGACATTCTCTACATAATCATCCCTGGCTCCAAAATGGTTGTCTCAGTTCCAGGTTAACAGCGTTGGACAGTCCCTGAAATTTATGATTAGTTGTAGAGTCCTTCATACTTCATAGGACATGGATAGACACCATGAGCTGTGCCAATTAAGAGACCTATTTTCAGTTTTCTCACGTGTAAAATCGGAATAAAAATACCTTGCATCTACCCCCCCCCACCCATCCATCCACCCATCCATTTATTCAACAGATATTATTCAGGAACAATGGATACAGTGACGAACAAACCAGACAAAAATTTGTGCTCTTGTAGAATTTATGTTCTACTGTGTAGAAACAGAACAAGCCACCAAGCAAGCAATAAATCAATAAAATATATAATATTTTAGATAAATAAATGCTATGGAGGAAAAGAAAACAGAGAAGGGAAAGAGGGAGTCCGAGAGGAGATGGATTAATTGTAAATAGGGAGGTAAGGAAGGCTTCACTGAGAAGCTGATAAATGAGCAAAGACCTGAAGAAATGAGGCAGAGAATCCGTCACATCCCTCAAGGTAGACCAAGAAGAGCAAGGGCAAAGGCCCTGGGGCACAAATGCAGTGATAATCACAAACTTGTATAACTTTTATTTTTTAAAAATTATTTTGTTTTGGTCACATTGGTTTATAACATTGTGTGAATTTCAGGTGTACATCATTATATTTTGACTTCTGTATAGACTGCCTTGATTTACCACCCAAAGTCCAGTGTCCATCCGTCGCCAGACATATGTGTTCCTTTACCCTTTTTGCCCTCTGCCCACATTCTTCCCCTCTGCTAACCACCAATCTGTTCTCCAAATATCTGGGTGTGTGTTGTTTATCTTTCACAAATGAGTGAAATCATACAGTCTTTGTCTTTCTCTGTCTGACTTATTTCTCTTAGCATACTACTCTCAAGGTCCTTTCATGTTGTCACAAATAGCATGACTTTGTCTTTTTTATGGCTGACTAGTATTCCAGTATATATGTACCACATCTTCTTTATCCAATCATCTGTTGATGGACACTTGGGTTGCTTCCAAGTCTTGGCTATCGTGAATAATGCTGTGATGAACAAAGGGGTGCATGTATCTTTTCAAATTAGTGTTTTCACATTCTTTGGATAAATACCCAGAAGTAGAATTGCTGGATCATATGATATTCCTATTTTTAATTTTTTGAGAAATCTCCATGCTTTTTTTCATAGAGGCTGCACCAGTTTGCATTCCCACCAGCAGTGTATGAGGGTTCCTTTTTCTCCACATCCTCTCCAACATTTGTTGCTTCTTGTCTTTTTAATAATAGCCATTCTGACAGGTACGAGGTGATATCTCATTGTAGTTTTGAGTTGCATTTCCTTAATAATTAGTGATGTTCAACATCTTTTCATGTGCCTTTTGGCCATCTGTATATCTTCTTTGGAAAAATGTCTATTCATATCCTCTGCCGATTTTTTGGTCGGGTTGTTAGTTTTTTTGTTGTTCAGTTGTATGTATTCTTTATGCATTTTGGAAATTAACCTCTTATCGGATATATGATCTGCAAATATTTTCTCCCTGTTGGTGGGTTGTCTTTTCATTTTGTTGATGGTTTCCTTTGCATTGCAGAAGCTTTTTAGTGTGATGTAGTCCCATTGGTTTATTTTTAATTTTGTTTCCCTTGCCTAAGGAAATAAAACCACACATCTATGGACAGCTAATCTTTGGCAAAGGAACCAAGAACGTACAATGGAGAAAGGAAAGCGTCTTGAACAAATGGTGCTGGGAAAACTGGACAGCCACATGCAAAAAAACAAAGTAGACCATTATCTTACACCATACACAAAAATTAATTCAAAATGGATTAAAGACTTGAATGTAAGACCAGAAACCATAAAACTGCTAGAAAACATACGCAGTATGCTCTTTGACTTCAGTCTTAGCAATAGCTTTTGTGTAACTTTTAAACGGTGGTCAAGGACTTCTTCTCGGTCCCCACCAACTCTCCCTAATTTACCTGGAGACTGACCTTTTTGAACCAACAAAAATACTGAAAGACAGCACTACAAAGTTGAAGGTTGAAGAGAAGTTGAGAACTCTGGAATTGCTGGGGAAACATTTACCCTACTGACAACAAATGAGGAACAACAAACTAGATAAGACTGAAAATATTAAATGGAATTGAATTCCACTGGGTAGTGCATTAAGAATATTTGTTTTCTAAAGTTGAAAGTCCAATTAAATGAAAATAATTTCAAGTAAAAGTTTTCTTGGATTTGGCTTTTCGGTAGGTGTGTGAAATAACTAATTGAGTTGAATCCTTCTTTGTTGTTTTTTAAATGCTTATTAATCTTCTCTGATTGCAAAAGTGAATGTCCTTCTGTAGAAAACTTGAAAGTTGTGTAAGAGAATAACAAAAATAAAATTTGCTTGTTACCACATGGAAAAAATCTGTTAATATTTGTATCTTTCTAGATAGATTTTCCTTCAAAGTTTGGTTGATTTGATAGTGAGAATAGCTGGTTTTAATTTGTATTTTTGGTTACTAGTATGAACAACTTACCACATTGTTTATTGGCCAATTTTCATGTACCAACTTTTCTTTAGGCGTCTTAGATTTTTCTTATTGATTTCAATAAGCTCTTTCGATCAAAAGAAAATTACTAATCTGTTTTTTGTCACATTCATGGCAAATATTTTTTTCCAAGTTTCTTTACTGCCTATTATTTTTGCATTGTTTTTATTCAGAGTTTGCCTTTTTGTAGTCATGCATACTTGTTATTAAAGCAAAAAAAATTGCTTGTTTCCAAAAATATTCGCTGTGGAAGTTCCTTTCAAATTTTACTGAAAATTATTTTCTACAGGAGGCTTTCTCTAATCTGTACCCCTTTTAACTCTATAATGTACAGTGAAATCCCACAATAATGCAGTAAGTAGGATCCAAAGTTTTAATCCTGTAAAATGCAGTTATTGCAAGGTTAACGAATGTCTAAAGCTTGGGCAGTTGAGCATTATGAGGTCTGCCTGAGAGACTCAAATCCTTCTAGGTCCCAGCAGTAGTTTCCCAGATCTCACTTAAATACTAATGGGGCAGTCTCTCCTGAGACATCCTGGGACTTGCAGAGCAGCAACGGTGATTCCTACATCTCCAGATTGGCTGGTACCCATTTTTCAAGCCCACCCTCAGATAATGAGAGGAGAGACTTACTTGAGACATGAAGACCTGCTCCCTGGCTCTCTCCTTCCCATGATAACCTCCCTTCCTTTTCCACTCCGGGCCTTACCGTCCTCCCCTCCTCGGTTACTCCCCTTTCTCTCACTCCATAAGATAAGGCAAGCTCCCCATGGCACCATAGAGTGGAAAGAGTTAACTTAACACACAGTTGTGGTGTATACCTTAGCCTCTCTCCCCATTATGACAGCTGCAGGTGTAGTGGGTGACTGGTGTGGCTTTATTCCCAACAATCCAAAAACAGTGAACAAATTTTTGGATGGATTTATTGCATTTGCTAGAATTGTGAGATTGAGGACCCTGAGGCCAGCAAAGCTCTCATTACTTGAGATATAATTGTGGAAAATAAAATCAGGAATAACCAGGAAGTTGCTTTTTTTAAAATACAGCATTTCTCCATATCAGCTTACTTATTTACCCCTGTTTGATTAAATTCAAATGACGCAAAAAATGTCATATAGTTCATTAATAGGAACCTAATCTGTTTATCCTAAAACCTAACCTTTTTAATCAAGGAAGGCCCAGGGGGCCGGCTTGGTGGCTCAGCAGTTAAGTGCGCACATTCCACTTTGGTGGCCCGGGGTTCGCAGGTTCGGATCCCAGGTGTGGACATGGCACTGCTTGGCACGCCATGCTGTGGTAGGCATCCCACATATAAAGTAGAGGAAGATGGGCATGGATGTTAGCTCAGGGCCAGTCTTCCTCAGCAAAAAAGAGGAGGACTGGCAGTAGTTAGCTCAGGGCTAATCTTCCTCAAGAAAAAAAAATCACATGTAAAAATCACTTTAAAAACAAAAAGGCTTTTTTTTCAAGAGGCAGAAACTGAGGCTTATTGGAGTTAAATAACTCACCCTAGGATACTCAGCTAAGACACGCAAACCTAGAGTGACACTGCGTTCAAATCCCTCCCCCTGGTGTGAGAACAGCAGTGTATCCTCCAAACTGAGGTATATTATATTCCCAGCCTCATTTGAGGACTCAGTTTTAGCCTTTGAAAACATAAATAGTGTCAAATTGACCCAAAAGCCAAAAGAAATTAGGAAGGAGTTCAAAGAATTGGAGAATGACAATGGAATGAAATAGCATCAAGAACAGAACGTGGGCTCCTTCACACCACTGTAGATCCTTGTGGATGACTGAAGGAAAGTTTTCACTCCCAGTACACTTAGAAGAAGATGGAACCTACTTCCGAGACATCCGAGAATGTTGTTTTGCTGGTAAGGACAATGCCTTTATCATCTTTGGGAACAAAGTCCTCCCCAGGCTGTAAATGCAGAACAGAAAGCTTAGCGCAATGTGCATTTGAACATTTGGTTCTGTTAAATGGGTTTCAGGATCCTAACGCGTGCTATACACCCACTTTTGCATACCATTTTTTCGAGTTCCAGGGTACAAACTTCAAGAATGTGAGTTTAATTAAATCTCTAAATCAATCTACCTTATTACATAAATTCTTATCTTTTAGAAACTGCTAGATTGATTTTAAAATCTACAATTAGCACATTCTAAAAGCCACCATTATCACCATGGGCATTAACTTCATCAACCCAGACTCCATATACACTTGGGGACAAATTTCAATCTTGAAATTACCAAACAAATGTTAGCTCCCCAAAGAGCGGTTTCCTGGGGAAGATACTGGCCAACTTCTATTCTTGCAGCCTCAAGACACCTGGACTTAGGGATAGTGTGCTATCATCACTCTAGCTGATCATGAGGCAAGAGAGCTGAGAATTCGTTTCCCTCCCACCTCTCAGGAGTAGGCAGGAGCAGAGCCCCAGGTAATGTGTGCTGTGTCTTCCATGAGGACTAGATACCTTCCAGCATGCCTACACTGGGTTTTTCTCCAACGTGGCACTCCCAGGGTATGCTTTGGTTAACAAGAGAGTCAGCCCTGAAATATCATTTTGTAAGAGCTCTCCGAGGAAGGAACCCTTGGCATGGAATCAGGACAATGGTGATGTGGCAGTCACAGCTTACCTGGACTGCCAGAAATCATGATTCTTTAAGATGCAACTGAGAGAAAACAGGCAAGCGGTCAGTCTCCGCAGCCACACATGGACTCGGCCTCCCATCCAGACCAGTGGCTGTCTGCCCCATCGTCTCCTCCTGACAACCTGGAGTTCAAGTCATGAAGTGAGAGACCTCCTGCTTTAGCCCGCCCAGCCCCAAGTCCTGGCACAGCTGCTATTTTCCAGCATCTGATTGGGAACTAGAGATTGGGACAGAGAGGACCTCAAACCTGTAATCCCTGTGGCCAGTGAATAAGATAGATATCCAGATAGTCCAATTCCAGATGCTTGAGGGTCTTCTGACAGGATTTCCTCACTAGAGGACTCTCAAAAAAGGTGGACCATACTTGCAGAGAATGCAACAATGAGATGTCAGTACTTGGGAAAGAAAGCGCCACATCATACTCTTTCCCCCTGCTTTTTGACTTACACCCCTGCTTTTTGACGTAAACCTGGCCAGTCCATTTATAGCAAAGTTGGTTAAGATATATGATCCAGGCATGCAAGATCACCAGGCTGTTCAGCAAGTCAATGGTATTTCTTAAATATCGAGGGCAAGTTATTTCTTCAACTCTCCTGGTGTTCTAGATGTCTCTTCTGTTTAGCATATTTGAGCACTGATTTAGTATTTGTTGATATGTGTTATTCCCTTCCTGGGTTATAGGCTTTCTGAGGGCAGGAATTGTGTCTAGCTTTCAAAGGGCAAGCATTCTTAAGCTTTGGGAGCAGATGGTCCTCTCTCTGCACTCCCATGTCTCCAAGCCTGTGCGCCCCAAGTGATGACGAGTTTATCCAGACTCAACCACTGCATACAGTGGGGTCTATTTGTCCCACCAGATGCATACACTTCCCAAGTACCTGTAACTAGTGTTTTTTAGTGAGTTGGGCATAATACAGATCCAGTGAATCTCAATCCTCTCTTAATTGACTTTCTCCCTGTTTTTTATAACATTTTTAAACTCACCTTTTACCAGATTGAACTAAAAGGAAATTCACATGTGATAACAAAAAATACTCCCGCCACTTTCCAAAATACCCCCTGGCTGACAACCTCTGGGCTACAGCCATTGAGACCATAATGGTCTGAAAGCTGGGCCTTCAGGATCATTCCCTGACTCCACCCTTAGCCTGTGAGTTCCAGTGGAGCCACTAGGTGGCTCAGTGGAGCCATGCCAGTAGGGGAAAACCACATTGAGATGAATGGGGCAGCAGCACTATCACCACGTACCGATACAGGTGTAGCGTGTGGATTTGTGTCCAGGGACGTTATAAAGGTAGTGATGAAGAGGGCTGGGAGAAATGATGTGAGTACTTAAAGGGAAGGCTGGAAGAATTCTGGGTGCTGACCAAGTCCGAATACGTCCCCCTGTCTTGAAGTACAGCCCTCCCACCAAATGAGCCATATATGCCTTGCTCACAGTGAAGAGGTCCTCCCTCTTCACAACCTTCTCTTGGATCTTCTCTCGAATGGCTTCCCCCAAATCATTCTCATTCTTGTAAAGATAGGCACAGTCCATGGATGGTATCCTTCATCAATGGCCACCTTCACAGCCTCTTTGACTTTGCCTGGGGCAGACTGAAAGGAAAGAGAAAAGACCGTCATATACTGTTATCCCCAGACCACCTTCAGTGGGCTTTCCTACATAACCCAGCTTCGCCCAACCAAGGCTTCTCTAGGGTCCCATTTTCCTGGGGACACCTGGGAGGAAAACACACCTAGGAAAACTCCTCAAAAGAGAAGGAAGCAAAACGAATTAACTTTATGAATATGGCCTCAGGTCTTATGCTAGATGAAAGCCCATTCCCTCTGATTCAGGTTAGCCCTCCAGACCTGAAATGTCTCCAGGTGTGTGGGAGAGACAACTGGCCTCTACTGCAACCCTTTCTAAAGACCAGGCTGACAACTGGATTCTGAAATAACCCAGAGGAATTTTCAGACAAGTTCCCAAAATGGCCATTATGGCATAAATCCAGGCTCACTACCTCCTAGGTATGTGGTCTGAGCAGATTACTTAATTTCTCTAAACCTTGTCTGCAAAATGGGAATAACAATAGAACCTGCCTCCTGAGGTTGTGGTGTTGACTAAGCACACTGTGAGTGTAAAGTTTTGGCCCAGCACCCAGCACACAATAAGCATCAGCAGGTGCAAGCCATTATATAATTATTGTTTCAGAAAAAGGAGAAATATAAAACCTTGTAAGAATGGGGTTTCTTTCCCCCACCAAAGGCGCAAAGAAAAAAAAGGAAAGAAAAGCATTAGAAATACCACATTCTGTCTAACCTACTTTAGCCAAACAATGGGAAAAAAACAACTAATATTAATCTTTCATTAATTAATATGAATAAAATCTTTTTTAAAAGGATTTTAAAAATCTTTTTAAAAGCTCTTCCATTGTAAAATAACAAACATGTTCAGAAGCATCTCTTGCTGCCCTTGGTACTGCACAAAATTGGGTTTCTCTGCCCTGTGCGCATCAACAAGCCAATTAATGATGGCATCAGCCTTTGAGGGAGATGTCAGCTTTATTTTGCAAAATCAATCTGCAGGGAGACAGGGGGCGTGTGCCCTTAGACTGTCTCCCTGATTCAGGATTTGAGATGTAGGGGAGGAAGAAATTTCCTCTACCCACTCTAGGTCCTTCTGCTGGCCAGGCTACAAATTAAGTTCACGTGAGACAGAATAACAGGAGAAAATTAAACAGAGTTTTATAACATGTATACGTGGGAGAGACTCAGGCAAACTGAGTAACTCACAAAAATGGCAGAAGCTCTCACCTTAAATACTATCCTCAGCTAAAGACAAAGGAGGATGTTTGGGGCGGGGTGGGGAAGAGGGGGAGTCAGTTATGGGAGATTACCACACAAGTACAGTAAACAAGAGTTTGGTTATTATGCAGATTTGAGTCCTTGCCTTCCACATTGATAAGAATTTCTAGAGATAAGGTCATGCCCCCTTCATCTTGATACAGAGAGGGAGACAACTTTACAGATGGAGATTTCCTTTACAAATGTAAATGTCTCTTAACAAAGGGTAAGTAAATTCTACTTTTCAGAGTTTCTCTCATGTCTCCAGTTTTTTAAAAGTAATTAGCCCAAAAGAATCCTCATGCCAGAGAGAATACCTTGGGGTGTCCAATTCCAGTCCCCCACAGAGGCAAAATTTAAGAGATTAGCGAGAACAGGCTGGCACACAGAAACAGCGATGGGACAGGCTTTGATTGGTGGGCTTTAAGCATTTATGACAGGGTGGGGGAGGAATTTTAACACTAGATCTTCCTGAATGAGGGACCCCTCACTTCTGATAAGAGTCCAACTTTCAAATTGGGTTATGTCCCAGTCCTTGGGTTCTGTGGGAAGGAGGATCTTTGGTTCCAAGGTCGTTTCAGATCATGATTTCTTCTTTTGTGAGTGTCCTGGCTACATGACTTTGCAGTCTTTCTGAAAGGCATTTATTAATCACTTTGATGATAAGAGATCAGATCTGTTCCAACTGGTCCTGGAGGCTACTATACCCTCCTTTACCTTCACTGGTAAAAGTAAATAATCCCTTAAAATTAGGTCATCTCTGCATCTTGAAAATGGCTCCCTTCATAATCTTTACTTCTGAAAAGAATTTTCTGGTAAGTTTATATGGGGTGAGCTGATTCACTGGAGATCCAGAAGCGATTATTTGTCACATCTGTATCAAGGTCAGTACTCTGATTTGGGGCAAAATAGTCCTGTTCAAGTAAGAAAAGCTGGGAGTGAATCCAGATAGAATTGATCTGCTCACTCAAACTGGCCAAGAATGCTTCTTGAGAATGACCCAGTCCTGGGATGAAGAAGAATCCTACTCTCTTACCCTGGAGAGGAGATGGGAAAGACAAGCAACAAGAGATTTTGACATTGAGGTATATGGGATAACGATTCAAGTTCAAAATAGATTTGGCTTGAACTAGAAAGCCTGACTTATGGCCTATCAAACATACATTAAGTCAACAGTGCAGAGTTTATATGAGCTGTTTCAAACCTTAAGACTAGGTGTCTTAGGGGTACCGGGACCTACTCTAGGTAAGAGGAACCTAGAGGGAACTCCTAGGACCGAGGAACCTAGGGGGAATTTCCGAGGCCAGGGGAGCCTAGAGGGAACTTTGGAATGAATGGGGAAGGCTAACCTTTTTAATTTGGTTTTAAATTGTAAAGAATTGCATTTATATAAAGTCTGAACAAACTGCTTGATAGAGAAATGAGAGACTGATGTGTTCAGCTCCAAAGAAAAGGGACATTTCTCCTCCTGTCTGCAAGGCGTTCTCAGGCTACTGAGGACCTTAGCAGGAATGTTGGAGGGTCAAACCCTCACGACGCATAGCGGTCCCATAGGGAACTCCACTATTGTTCACGTTAATAAATTAAAGGCTCAGATGGGAAAGTTCATATGAGGGTTGGTCTCCCAAGCTCTGAGCCCCCACGGCGATTTTAGGCTGCTTGTGGGAGAAACCGAGGCACATAAGAGAGTGTTTACAACCTTTCTTTAGGGAGTAACACTCACAAGCAGCACATTTCTGACCCACTACACTGTCCCTAGGAATTGTTCCGACTTTATAGCAAAACAAAACTAAAAGAAAAGTGGGAAATTGAGCTTCTAAAAGCTGACCAGTTCCTGAATGGGCAGCCTCACCCCCAAACTCCAGCCAGATTCATGCTGTGACTTGCAAGTGCTTAACAAAATAAGGGTAGCTGTTAATGGCTGGCAAGATAACCCGGGATAATTTGAAATTACAATGGCCACTGTGGGGCTCCCTTTTAAGAGGCAGGTAACAAAGAAATTTTTAAAAAGTCAAGCTTGCCAACTTCCAGCACAATTGCTCAGAAACTAGAGGGTCTGGGAGCTGTAAATATTTACAAAGAACAGCAAAAAAATATTTTACTCAGCTTGTTTCATGTCCTGAGGGCTTCGCTTAATAATCGTCAGGTTAGAGGCCCTGAAATATGGTCAAAGAAAATGCGCTGCACCCCGTTTTGCAGTCAGAGATAGTAAGAGAAAAATGTGGGTCGCACTCCATTCATGGCTAAGGGTCCTACCAAGCTGCTGCCAGCCTCAGGGGAATTACATTGGCCATTAGAAGGAACGTTCTGATTGGATAAGATCATTTTAAAAGTGCAGTTAAAAGGCAAAAGCTTCAACAGTGTGAAATAATCCTATTGAAAGTTTCGTTGCAAAAAGCCAATAGATAATTGTTATAAATAGTAATTAAAGGAATATATTAGGCCATGACTTTACAGAAACCCCCATAATCTACAAGTAAAAGAGACTCTGAGAGATTTTCTGGGAAATTGGTACACTAAAGATTTCTGGAATTGGGGCCAGCCCAGTGGCGCAGCAGTTAAGTTCACACGTTCCACTTCTTGGTGGCCCAGGGTTCTCGGGTTTGGATCCCGGGTGTGGACATGGCACTGCTTGACAAAAAGCCATGCTGTGGTAGGTGTCCCACATATAAAATAGAGGAAAGTGGGCATGGATGTTAGCTCAGGGCCAGTCTTCCTCAGCAAAAAAAGGGAGATTGGCAATAGTTAGCTCAGGGCTAATTCTCCTCCTCAAAAAAAAAGATTGCTGGAACTATTCAATACCACCAGGTAGTTACTGTTTGTCCTGGCTGAAACCAACAAGGTGTCTGAAAGGATTTAAGCAACTTAGAATCAGAAATTTGGCCAAAGTGGGAGCTGATATTCAGAATCTGATAGGAATTTTCTTTCCAGGCCTTCTTCCCTAAATTAAATGAAAACTAAGCACGCCAGGGTGAAAACAACAGCAAATTAGGGTGATGGGTTGGACAAATCAACTTACAAACCCCTGTGAGACTGGAAAAGCAGTTCTAGAGGCAGTTCAGATTCCACCCAGTTCCTTTATCTGGAAAAGAATTATGGCCTCGCCTCTGTGGGAACTGTTGTCTAGCTTATCACCAATTCCTAAAGCTGAAGAAAAAAAAGGAAAAAGGCCAGAAAAATGGGCCACAAGACCAGCCTCATCCAAAATCTAGCATCTTTAGTGTCTTCTCCACAAATAATAGTAAAAAGGCTTAAAACAAAAATTTGGATTCATAACTAGGGAGGCTTGTACCTGATTCACGGCAGTAATTTTAAAACAATAACTGTGCAGTCTCTGTGTATGTGTGTCTATATGTATGTTGGATGTTATATGTGTGTAATATTTTTACCTCCAGATGGTATAGCCAAAAATTAAGAGCTCTGTTTAACTGGCTTAAAGTAAGTGCTTACCTAAATTATTTCTAAATGGAAAAGAAATTAACCCAAATGCCTTTAAGTTAACATGATATAAAATTAATCTTTGGTAACTGAAAGCTTATTTAAGATTGTCGGTTTGATTGAAATAAGCATGTCCTCAAAATTGTCAGTATTTGGTTATGATGCAAACACATCTGGGTTTATTGGTCAAATAAGCTGATGTTATCTCTATTACAAAACTGGTTAGCAAAAATAATAACTTAAAATGATGGCTAATTTTGTCTGATGTCTCATGAAGATTTATAGGTAATCTAAATAATTATTGGGAATGAGTAAACTAAATAAAAGTGAAAAAGATAAAAGTGTTGGGTAAACTTCTTAAAATAATTGTCTTATGACACGTATACTTAAAATAACTTCCAAAATCCTTCTGGTAACTTGAGACTTTAAAGTGTTGCTAGGTAAAATTGAATGATAAAAAATTCACTGAATATCTGGGTCATTTTTCAAATAAGATAAAATACTGAAACATTATCATTAGACATATTTAGATTTGTCTACTTTTGACTTCTTCTTACAAAGAAACTAAAAGGTATTTGGGTCTATTAGTAAACATGCCTTGTATTTTATTAAGGTTGTACCATGAAGTATCATGTTTCTAGAAATTATAAAAAGTATTTATAAATTTTCCAAGCCACAGTATGCTAACGTAAAAGACAGTTTATAATTACTTAGTTTTTACTAGGGTCTGTAATGGTTAAAAATTTTAATTAATATATGTAATTAAAGCCACTGAAATTTAATAATAAAAATAAAACAGCTCTGTATACAAGGAAATTAAAATGTACATTTTCAGTAAAGAAGGTATAAAGAATGGAAGTATTTTCATTTGTTGGGTTAAGAAAGATAAACTTGTCCTAAAGTAGTAGAAGGGAAGAAAGAAAGCATGAGACAAATTCTGAATGTAAAAAAGTTGTTGAAGGTTGTGAAGGAGAAATTCTGAAGGGAGTTTTATGCCTGGTCAAGTGGGCCAAGATTAAAGTAAATCCAATTAAGTAAATGAGTTTTAATGTTAAAAAAAATTAGCTGGTACAAAAAATTAAAATTTGATTTTCTCTCCCTCAAAAGGATAATTTTCTTGAACTTTTGGTCTGCTCTTGATAAGGAGGTTATAAAAGGTTTTTCTTTAACTTTACCTAAAAGACAGAAAATCTGTTTTGTTAAAATAATTTCCTACTTCAGAAAGACTGAGGTCTTTCTATTAAGATTTTTTGACTGTTTTAACTGTTTACCCTTGACTGTTTTGTTGTCACTGGATTGAATGGAGTGAGTGTTGTTTCCTATTTGACTAAGTGTTTTGAAATCTTTTGATATTTTTGACAAGCTCCCCTCCACTCTCCCCAACCAAAATACTCAAATCCTGCATAAAGGCTTTCTTTTGACCTGGAAGAAGGAAGAGAATTTTTCTGAGGATTTTCAGAGGGCCCCTGAGACTTCTCATTTGTCCTCTCTTCCTATAAAGGGGGAGACACTAATTAGGCTTGTTTGGTATGCTAAATTGCATGGGAAGCATTGTTAAGTAAATGATGATAAACCTTCTTAGGTTATATTGTGTAGGTAAATATTATTCACTATTTTAAGCTTGTTACCTTGCTTCCAACAACACAAGGGGAATAAACCACGACTGCACTCTATTATTTAATTGGTTTATAGATGGGTCTTACTTAAACTATAAGCAAGGATGTTATCAAGCTGGATATGCTATCCAGCCTCAAGAATGCCTGCTACTTTCTATTAACTCTGCTAACCCACTAAAAGTTTTCATTCTATAGGCTCAAGAAATCATCACAGAAGAGAAGAAATAAAGGTGGTAACAAAAGAGGGAAAACAATACTTTTGGAAACTTTCTCCCACTGCGGCTCATAAAGCCTGTACTCATTGTACCATATGCCAAAAATATAATCTAGGGAAACTATCTCAAGAGTCACAAGGCCACTTTCCCCTTCCTAAGGAACCCTTTGAAGTATGACAATTTGACTTTGTCCCAATGCCACCATCTCAAGGACAAAAATCTTGTAATGATCTGTGTATTCTCATGTTGGGTTGAGGCCTTTCTTTAGAAGAGTAATGGCTTTAGGTAAACAATTATTGAAAAGGATAATTCTTGTTTGAGGAATTCCTATGGAGTTACATGGTGACCAGGGAACTCATTTCACCAGACAAATAATTAAATCTATTTGTAACATTTGGCCAATAAAGCAGCATTTCCACTGCACTTATTATCCCTGATCCCCAGGATTTGTGGAAAGAACTAACAGCATAATCAAAACTTAATTGGCAAAGCTTTCAGAAGCATTTAATCTCTCATGGCCAAAAGCTCTTCAATCTTAGATCTCCACCCTTTGGTAAGCATTGACTGTCTCCTTTCAAGGTAATAACTGAATGGCCTATGCAATTAGATGAGGAAATATACAAACCAACTTTGCTTAAGGGAGATATTACATTGTTATCACGGTCCCATCGAGATGCTTAAATGAAATGTTGGTAGCTGATTCTTTCCACAGAGCTCCCAGACCTTAAGGATCATGGACTATAACCTGGAGAATTTATTTATTAAAAGAGTCATCAAATGAAAGACTTTTTGCAGCCTGTTGGAAAAGACCATACCAGGATGAGAAGAGGATGGCATCTGTGTAGACAGCTGTCCAAAGACTCCAGACCAAGCCTGTATTCCCAACAGTGTGTCTCCGCATTTAAACCTTTGTTATGCTTAAACTGTATACCTATTTTATAATTGTTCCACTTAAGGTATCAAAATGCTATCATAAAGTGACTGATTTGGAACAGACTGGTCTTGAAGGCCAGGCATTTATCAGGTGGGTCATAATGGGAATCAATGGTTATGTAGAACAAATCTCTGGCCTTGGCTACTGCCTGGATGGCTAAACACTGCACCCTGAGTTTCCCTTGGATGCGGGGAAGGATTCAGACTGAGCTAGCATCTGTTGCCAACCTCCCTCTCTTTAAGGCCAGATGAGCTCATTCACTGTTCCACTCATATGACCACTGAGAAACTAGCCTTATTTGTTCCTCCTTTGGGGCTAGAGGATGTCATATCACGTACAGAAGCCCTTAACAGTAGTCAAGCAGGAATAGCCTTGTTAGATACTGAAATGTCTTTAATGAGAAAGGCTGTCCTTCAAAATAGAATGGCCTTAGATATTCTTACAGCATCCCAAGGTGGTACATATAAATCATTCAAACTGAATGCTGTGTTTTTATACCTGAGGAATCTTCCAATGCGTCATCTCTGCTAAAGCACACACACAAAGAAGTAGATGAATGCCTTAAGCCACCTTATACCTGGTCTTGATTTGCTTAGTTGGCTCCCTTCCGGTATTGGCTTCCATTTGTGACCTGGATTGCAATTCCTATTTCTATTACTCCTTGGAATTCTTGTACTGGTTGTAATATTCAAACTAATTACTGTTTTCACAGTGTTGTATGACTGGCATGTAAGCTAGAGTAATGATTGCTCAGCAACTTGAGATGGTTGATGGATCCTACAACCCTGGATGAATCCCCTTTTATTAAGGCTATGCCTAAGAATTCATTTTTAAGCTAATAATTTCAAGTATTGGATAACCTGTTCTATGCCTGTCATAGAGAATGTAACTGTAAGAAGTCATGTAAAAGCACATGTGCAATGTTTTTGCAATAATCTAAAAGTAATTGACAAGTTACATAGCCTATGAAACACTTCCCCTGCTAATATAGACCTCTATGCTTGTCCACTATATCTGACTATTTCTCCCCAACATGGATAACTGGGCAAATCAATGAAATAAAAGCCTAGCACCGAGAGACATGATGGACCCAGGGCAGGCAGCAACCACCCTGGCACCAAGGGACAATATTTTGATTAGCAACGCTTTCTATTGAAAGATTATTGATCTAAAGGGGATGACAAGAGATTTTCACATTGGGGTATATATAGTAGCTATTTGAGTTCAAAACTGATTCAGCTTGAACTAGAAAGCCTGACGTATGACCTATCAAACATACATTGTTCATCTGCTTATCCATTAAAATGAGGGATCTCTCATGAGATAAAGAATGCATACTTCCCCTCCTACGCCCTATTGGTAATGCCCTATTGGTAACGCCTGGATTAGTCCCTTTCCTGGCATCATGGTCATGTTCACTTCCTAATTTGCAACTAAATACCTCTTTGAAAATGTATCCTGGGTGTGTTTAATATATCTTCTTCGTTCTAAAAAGATACAAGATTGTACTGAGACCCATGCTTCTCTGGAACACCTTCTAAGTCCGTCCTGGGTTATAATCCTCACTTTGGCTCATAATAAACTCACCTCAATTTTGATTTATAAGTTGGTTATGGATTATTTGCATTGACACAAGGTTCATAGAAGAATAGAGCCAGTGGAGAAAGAATCAACAGAGGGACAACACAAGAAGAAATGCAAAGACTACTCCTGGTAACTAGTTAGGATGGCGCTGTCATTGATGAAAATGAGAAGGAAGGCAGTTAGAAAGTGATGGGAAAACATTATCCTAAAGAGGCTCAGGAATCTGCTTTCCTGTGCACTGGGAGGTGCCTTTCTGGGTTTTGCCAGCTGACTTTAGCACACTTTGGGAACCTGAGCTCCTGACTCCCACCCTGGCTGGGTCCATCCTCCTTGTGGTCTTAACACTTCTCAGACTCCTATGTGCACCAGGATCACCTGGGGATCCTATTGGAGTGCAGATTCTAACTCAGTAGCCTGGGGCCTGAGATTCCTTGTTTCTAAGAGGCTCCCTCCAGGCAACACTGATGCTGCCAGGGCGGGTTCCTTGCTGAGGTCTGAGGACTGCCAGGGCCTTCTAAGCCCTGGCATCCCCCTATCTCAGCCACCCAGGCAGTGGCAAACCCATAGCCCCTTTAAGTGTCCTAGAGCCAGAGAGAATTTAGAGGGAAAGGTGGCCAAGAGAGAAATTGCCCTGAAAAAACTTGATAATTGTTGAAGTGAAGTAAAGCTCTCACGATTACTGGAGAAAGCCAGACTTGCAGCCTGAATCAGCCCTAAGAAAGGAAAACAACCTCAGTGCTGGCTCCAAGGCCAAACTCTCACCTCCCCAGACCCCTGCCTCAGGGCCCTCCCTCCCGACAGAGGACGGAAAACATCCAAAGCCCCTGGAAGGATGCATGTTCCAGATATTTGGATATTTACCTGCCAGGTACCCAAGCCCATGATGGGCATCTTGGCCTTGGTGTTGAGGTCCACGAAGCTGGCCATGGTGAGTGCAGAGATGGTTCTGAGCCAGCAGGCAGATGCCTTTGTGCCCTGCTTAAGGGCAGAGCCCTGGTCCTGGTGCAGAGGGAGGAACTGAAGCCTGGAGGCCAGCAGTCATTTCTTGTCCTGGCATGAACTAAAAGTCCTTATAGCCTTTTGTAAGACTGAGAGATGTTAATGAACTTCAAACACAACAACCTCACGTAAAGTTCTCCCGGCTACAAAATGCGTGAATTAATTTTATCAATTTTGTTCTCTTTTGCTTGTTTAATAAACAGAAAATAAAAGTGTCTGTTATTTTAATTTGTTCCTATCTAATTGCTGTGTAGTTGTACATTTTTCCCCCAGAGCATAGACATTACCTGTTCACCACCTGGATAGGATCTTTAGATGCTAATATTCTCCATACGTTTATTTAGGATTTGGGGCTTTGACCAATAATTGTGTTTTTAATGAACTTTTAAAATTCTTGTGACTTCCTTAAAAAAAAACTTCGTGATTATAAAATCATACATAAGAAAAATTGGAAAGTGTAGAAGATTACAAATAAGGAAATATTAATCACCTATATTCTTACCACTCAAGATACCACTAAGAAAGCACTGTTCTCCTGCAACCTTTTTTCTGTGCTTATATATTTTTAATACATTGCATATGCTTAAATATCACAAAATAAACTTAATACCACAAAATATAATTTTCTTTACATTTATAAAAACTTTTTAAAAAATTTTCTCTACATCAAACATCTTTTTTTTTTTTTTAAAGATTTTATTTTTTCCTTTTTCTCCCCAAAGCCCCCCGTACGTAGTTGTGTATTCTTCGTTGTGGGTTCTTCTAGTTGTGGCATGTGGGACCCTGCCTCAGCGTGGTCTGATGAGCAGTGCCATGTCCGCGCCCAGGACTCGAACCAACGAAACACTGGGCCGCCTGCAGTGGAGTGCGCGAACTTAACCACTCGGCCACGGGGCCAGCCCCTCAAACATCATTTTTAGTGGTTGTAAAAGATTCTGTCTTCTGGATATATTATAATTTATTCTATCTTTTCCCCTATTCTTAGATGTTTAGGTTGTTTCCATTTTGTTTCTGTTATAAATAAATGATATGTCAAAGAACATCACTATGAGTAAAGCCATGGGTACATTTTGATTAATTTTAGGCTGGTTCTCCAGAAGTGAGATTATGTGGTCAAAAGAAATTTATCTTAGTTTACCATGTGAGATGTGGTTCAAATTGAGTTTTTCCCCGATATCGTTTATAGAATAACGCATGACCCTGTTTGAGATGTTTCAGTAATCATTTATAAAGCATTTACAATTTTCACTTTTTAATGTTATATAAGTTATATGTGAATGCTCTCTGTAAAAAATAAAAAGAAAAATCAGTAGAGAACACAAAAAAGATTCTGTAAGAAAATAAAAACTATCCACATTCCCACATTTAGAGATGATTATTATTAACATTTGGGGGCATGTCTGTGGATGCTCGCTTAAGTAGGGAAGTCTCAAAGCGGAGAACTGTGCCTATTTTCCAGGGTGAGGCCGGGAAGAAGACGTCAAGTCTGGGATGGAAGCTCCTGGATCCCAAAACTGTAGAGTCACAATGACTGCAGGTGGTGTCCAGGTGAGTGGGCCTGAGTGTAGCCTGAGGATGTCCCGGGAGCCCCAGCCACTGCTGGGAGAGCAGCCTGATTACTCATGTCCACTGGGGAAGCTGGCTGAAAGTAAGTAGCCAGTGAGCCCACAGCTGTCTTGGAGCTGGGATTGCGAAGGTTGTCATGTGTACATATGCAATCTGCACATCATATTCAGGGGAGCTGGATCGAGGTTATAGAGTGGGCTGTATGGTCAGGGATTTGATGGGGGTACAGACATCTTGAGTGACTACACGAAGGGCTGACCACACCTAAGGACCAAATGTAGGAGTCACATCTCAGAGGAAGCCAACATCCAGATGGTCATCTACACTAGGCATTGCTCCCACACCATGACGTTCAGCAAGTCTCCCCTAAACCCAGCTAATAGCTGGAGAGAAGAAATCCTAAATGTGGTGGATTTTAATCTTGAAATAAATATGAGTCACAGTGAAATAAAGGAGAAAGCAAGTGTACGCTGGAAGTCTAGCACAGAAAACTTTCAGAAGTGGGTATGACCTGACAGAAGCAGTTGATCCCAGCCCACCTTTTTCTTCATGCCTTCAGAAATTAATTTTAATTTCATTTATAAAAGAATAAGTCTTATTTCTGCGATGAACTGAGAAATATCTGGTTCAGAATTTATCTCATGGGAAGAATGATCCAGGCACAAGTCTTACCAAGCTTAAAACAGACAGACCAAGCTTTCGTATCAGATGAGAGGCGTGATTCTGAGTCCAGCACATTGTCCTTATGGTTTATGATTATAATTAACAGGATCTGTGCCACCTAATATTACATAGGTTAACATATTTTCTCCTTTACCCTTCACATCAACCTCATAAGGTGGATGCTATTATTATCCCCATTTCAGATGAGGAACTGACACATAGAGATGTGGAGTTTTGAACTTCATTTAAACATTTCAGTGGAATCATACATGGCACATTCTTTTGTGTATGGCTCCTTCACCGAAAAGTATGCTTGTAAGAGTCACCCATATTGCTGAATGTGGCTGTGGTTTGTTTATTCCTGCTGTTGTAGAGTACTCCACTGGAAGAGAAGATCACCATATTTTTATTCAACTACTGATGAGCATTAGGGATCTTTCCAGTTTGGGGCTATTATGAAGTAGCAATGCTATAAACATTCTTGTATGTATCTGTCGGTGAATATATGTTCATATTTCTGGTGGGGATTTACATGGGAGTGGAACTGCTGAGTCTGAGGGTTAAACACTGGTGTTGTACAAATCTCCCTGGGGCATCCTAGGCTGCCCCCAAGGTGGAGACTATACCCTAAGCATCAAGTGGACGTTTCTCATAGTGCAGTCTATCAAGCACTGGCACCTAAACCAGCTCAGACGCTTGCTAAAGATGAAGATTCCTGCATCTCCTGAACCAGAATGGAAAGGAGGGGATGTTCCTTGGGAATCTACCCTTTAACAACCCCCCGAGGTGATTCTTACACACCCCAAAGTTGGAGAACCACTGCATTACGCCATATGGCAAAGAAGATGTCAATTCAGACCCAATAATATCTTGATCCAAGATCTTTTGAAAATGATAAAAATGCAACTACTAAAGGGAATGATGATTTTTTTGCCTTCGCTGAGGATTTATGGAAAAGAACTGCTCCTCTCAGGCAGGGTTCACTTTCAAAGCTTGCCACAAGAATGGAGATAGTTTAAAGATTTTTATAAAACTTGGAAACTCATGCAGGCATTCTTTTGTTGGATTGTTTTCCACTGGGGCTGATAGAATATGTTCATTACTCTTATAAAATGAGAGGCACGGGATGGATCTAAGTCAAAGCCATTGGATTCTTATCAGCAACGGAAGAAGTACAAGCCCAGGCTTTCTTCCAGGAACTATTCCCTATTTCTCTGTAAAACACAGGCACCTGAGGTCCTTGCCAGGCCTGTTCAGTCTCCACCATTCAGAGTGGAGTCTCTCCTTCTGGGGTCCCCATAAGAAGAACAGGACTCTTCTCTATCTCACCTGGCCCCTGCCTATAAGAATCCAGCCCCTGTCTAGCTGTTCCCTGTGTCATTGGTACCCAATGCCTTAGGTCCTCCGAGCCCAGCTTCTTATCCAAATTAGAAAATACTCTGGTTTTCCCCCTCCCCTGTCTTATTTCTGCTCATGCAGTTTCTGATGCCAATCTCTCTCTTTTTTTTCTTCTTCTTCTGTCCTAGATGACCCCCCCTCAACCCCCGTCCGGTATATAGCTGTATATTCTAGTTGTAGGTCCTTCTGGTTCTGCTATGTGGGATGCCACCTCAGCATGGCCTGATGATGGGTGCCATGTCCATGCCCAGGATCCGAACTGGCAAAACTCTAGGCAGCCAAAGTACAGCATGCAAAATTAACCATTCAGCCACGGGGCGGGCCCTGGCCTCCTCTATTTTTAACATACTAGCTCTTCATGTAAGCACTTAGGTCCTTTCCAGCTGAACCCCAGCCATGGAGCAGGCCCACACCCCAGCTCACTGGAGGCTATGTTTCACCCACGCAGAGCAATGGCCACATTATGGCATTTGTGGGCCCTAGGCACTTTTGCATTTTGGGTCCCCTTGTTCCATAAACAAATATTTAAAAGTATATTTTAGGACTGTGTTGGTATAAAGACTGGATTCATGATTATATATTCATGCTATTCTTCTGAATTTAAAAGAAATTAAAATTAAAACTTCTTTGTGGGTCCCTAGAAGTGTCATGGGCCCTACACTCTGTGCCTACTGGGCTTCATGGGTATGTGGGCCCTGTACGTAGCGCTTTTTCAGATGTGACAGCCTTATCCTTTTTTTATGACTTTTTTTCATTGACAGGCTTCGTTTTTTTGAGAAGTTTTAGGTTTACAAAAAATATTGATAAATGATTATTAACTGAATTCCATAGTTTACCTTGGGGCTCATTCTTTGTGCTGTATATTCAGTGGATTTTGACAAATGTATAATGGCATGTCCATCACTAAATATCATACAGAGTATTTTCACTGCCCCCAAATCCTCTGTGCTCCATCTGCTCATCCCCGCTCGCTTCTCCCCCAACCCCTGGCAACCACTGATCGTTTACTGTCTCCATAGTTTTGCCTTTTCCCATACGTCATATAGTTGGAATCGTACAGTATGTAGCCTTCTCAGATTGTTTTCTTTCACTTAATAATATGCATTTAAGTTTCCTCCATGTCTTTTCATGGCTTGATAGCTCATTTCTTTTTTCACTGACCAGTGTCCATTGTATGTATGTACCAGAGGGTGCTTGTCCATTTACCTGTTGAAGGACATCTTGGTTGCTTTCAAGTTGTGGCAATTATGCATGAAGCTGCTATAAACATTCATGTTCAGGTTTTTATGTAGACATTTGGGTAAATACCAATGAGCACGGTTGTTGGATCATATGGCAACAATATGCTTAGTTTGTTCTTATAACATTTTTCTCTCTGAAACCTTGCCTTTACTTTTACACTCCCAGCCCACCTGTCTAAGGTATCTAAAAACCCACTCTGATTTTCTCTGCACTTCTCTCTGAAAAGTGTGTGCTTGCTCCCACAATGGGAAGGCCTTCCCAACCACCTAGTGTTCCTTTTCTCCTCCATTCTGCTGACAAGTCCATGGGGCTTCTAACTACGTGGCATCTTTATTGCTCTCCAGTGAATGCTATTACGCTGATGAAAAGAGGGGTGAAATAACATTTAAAGGGCCCATTTCTGTTCAGTCAGGATTCTGCTAATAGACCTGAATGGAGTTACAGAGCCCCAGACCAGAAGTAGAATAGGAGTTTCTATTTGTTCACAGTGAGGCAACAAGTTCAACACAGCTGAAAGCTGGGAAGCTGTACTTCTTTTGTGTAAAAGGAACTCAACTAGAGGAGAAAGACAGATGGAAAGAAAGAAGGAAGGAAAGAAGGAAAGAAGAAAGGAAGGAAAGAATGAGGAAGAAAGAAAGGAAAGGAAGAAGAAAAGAAAGAGAGAAAAAGAAAGGGAATCTTCTTGCTTTGTGAATCTTTGCACTCTGAAACAGGGCCCAGAAGAGGAGAGGCGAGCAGCAGTGTCTCAGATTTGAAGGTTACAAAGGTTCAGGTTCAGTTTGGAGATGGCCAAATCCTGACCTGGTTCAAGTCTGTGATGACTAGTTGAGCAGTCAGCAATCCAGAGGACATGACAGAGACTCATGGCATGGTGCGGCATTGATCTTGGCCTATAGATAGTGAGTTTTTCTGTCTTTCATGTGTTCTCAATTGTTGTGAGTTGGCTTCGATTGAATCTTGGAATGAATATTAACCTCCAGGCTATGGATTATGACATAGCTCATTGGGATCTATTGGAATGATATGTTGTACCTATGAGTGGAAAATTAACATACTCCATTAGGTTTCTTAAATTACCTACTTCAGTATTAGGTAACATATGCATGTTTCATAATTGGGTGACCACTAGGTTGTAGTAGAAAGTCTTGTGGACCTATACATGTGGCACCTTATTGTCCTAGCACACACTGAATGACATGGCAGTACAAGTATTACTGAATTAGTAAATTCCCTGTGACTTGCAGAATAGAGAAAGGTGTATGTTCCCTGATAATATTTCTTCTAAGACCACTTAAACCATGAGTCAGTGAGAAGATCTTTACTGGATAACTGGGATTAGGAAGATGTACCAGTTGGCTTTTTCTGTGTAACAAATAAGCTCATTGTAACAACAACCATTTGTTTGCTCATGATTTTGTGGGTTGGTAATCTGAGGTGGAATCACTTCGTAAGCTTGTCTCTGCTCCACCCAGTGTCACTTGGGCTTGTTCACATATTTGGTCTTCACTGGGTTGGGCTAGGATGGCTGAGACCCCTCTCCACATATCTCTCCTACTCTAGAGGCTAACCTGGACTTGTTCACAAGACAGCAGCCTCTAGGGCTTACTCTTAGAGCACTCACAGTGTTGCTTCTGCCACATTCATCAGTCAAAGCAGGTCACAAGGCCAACTCAGAAAATTCAAGGAGTGGGAAAATAAACTCCACTTCTTGATGAGAGTTGTTGCAAAGAATGTGGCTGTTTTTAATCAACTTCAGAAGGCTTGATAAGAGCTTTGATTAGGTACTTTCAAGCTTCATGGTTTTATACTTTTAAGAAATGGAATTTCTCTTTTATTTAGTCTGAGAAAGACATATGTGTAATAAGCTTTACGTTGTTTAAAACAAATACAAATTGAGAGAAAATTATTTTATAGAAGAAGAATGAGTTAGGGGCAGTAATCATTTTTCCTCCCTTCTTCCATTCCCACATCAATTTGTCCAAGAGGGAAAGGAAGCAGCAACTAATGTATCCGGTAGGAACAAGAAAGAAAAGACCAATCCCAAGAATGGTGGGGTGCAGAAAACTTTCTGGACAGAGAAACAGTGTGAGCCAAGGTCCTGTGGTGGGAGAGACTGAAACACTTTGGAGGAAGCCCGTGTGTGAATGCTCCAAGAGCAGAGCTAAGAGGTGAAGCCAGAGAGGTACACAGAAACCAGATGGTCCAGAGCCACAAAGTCATGCTCATGGAGGTAGACTTACCACGAAGCTAACAAAACTTAAGTTTCAGTTGCCCTCACTTGCACAAGCCCTGTCTTAGGCTTTAAGTATTTTTTTCTCAACAGAGGTTATTTATTTATTTATTTATTTATTTATTTATTTACTAGCTTGAGGTGTAATTGATAAACAGAATTATAAGATATTTAAAGTGTACAACATGATACTTTGATATACATATACATTGTGAAAGGGTTCTCCGCTTTGGGTTAATGAACAGATCGATCACTTCACATATTTACCATTTTGGGGTCTCCATGTGTAGGAACATGTAAGTTCTACTCTCTTAGCAAATTTCAATTATATGACACAGTATTATCAACCATAGTCACCATGCTATACATTAGATCCTCAGAACTTATCCATCTTATAACTGAAAGTTTGTACCTTTTTAATAACTTCTCCCTGTTTCCCCCTCCCCTAGCCCTGGCAACCACCATTCTACTCTCTATTTCTATGAATTTGACTTTTTTGGGGGGGTTCCATATATAAGTGATGCCATGCAGTATTTGCCTTTCTCTGGCTTATTTCGCTTAGTATTATGCACTCAACGTCCATCCATGTTGTTGCAAATGGCAGAATTTTCTTCTTTCTCATGGCTGAGTAACATTCCATTGTATACATATACCACATCTTCTTTATCCATTCATCCATTGACGGACACTTAGGTTGTTTTCATATCTTGCCTATTGTGAATAATGCTGTAATTACCATGGGAGTGTAGATATATTTTTGATATCCTGTTTTCATTTTTCTTTGGATATACCCAGAAGTGGGACTGTGGAATCATATTATAGCTCTATTTTTAATTTTTGAGGAACCTCCATACTATTTTCCGTAGTGGATGAACCAATTTACATTCCCACCAATGACCCACAATTTACATTCCCTTTTCTCCATATGCTTGCCAAACTTGTTGTTTCTTGTCTTCTTGATGATAGCCATTGCCTCTTTATCTTTGATTTTTGACAACCTTTGTTACAACATGTCTTGGAGAAGGTCATTTTGCATTGAGATAAAGGGATAATCTACTAGCTTCATGAACTTGAATGTCAAAGTCTTTTGTCAGGTTTGAAAAGTTCTCAGGTATTCTTTCCTTTTTTTTTTCTGAGGAAGATTCAACGTGACTAACATCCACTACCAATCTTCCTCTTTTTTTTGTACATGAGCCACCACCACAGCTTGGCCACTGACAGACAAGCGATGTATGTCCGTCCCCAGGAATTGAACCTGGACCATGAAGCAGAGCGCATGGAGCTTAACCACTAGGCCACCAGGGCTAGCCCTCTACTATTTCTTTGAATAAACTGTCTGCCCCCTTCTCCCTCTCTTCGCCTTCTGGAAACCTGATTATTCTGATGTTTGTATGATTCATGGAGTCCCATAAATTATGCAAACTTTCTTTGCTCTTTTTCATTCTTTTTTCTTTGTTCTCTGATGGGGTTATTTCAAAGTTCCTGCCCTCTAGATAACCTTATTCTGTCTTCCATTTGGTCAATTCTGGTGCAGATGCTCTCTATTGCATTGCATGTTTCATTTTATTTATTGAATTCCTTAGCTCCAGAATTTCTGTTTGGTTGTTTTTTATGGTTTATATCTCTTAGTTAAATTTCTCATTTTGTTCATGTATTTTTTCCTGATATCATTGAACTGTCTTTCTCTGTTTTCTTGTAGCTCATTGAGTTTCCTCAAAACAGCTATTTTTAATTCTTGGTCAGCTAGATCACAAGATTCTGTGCCTTTAAGCTTGGTAATTGGAGAATTATTATTATCTTTTAGTGATGACATGTTTCCCTGATTCTTCATGTTCCTTATTGTTTGCATTGCTGCTTTCATATCTGAGTAGTATGCATCTCCTCAAATCTTTACTAGTTGCCTTCAGATAGGGTGTACTTTTCATTCGTTCTATCTGTAGTTTTCTTTCTGAAACTCCTGCATGGAACCACCTGCTCCACACTTCTTGCTCCCTTTTGTGGCAGAATTTTTAAGCTTTTATGTCTTCCCTGGTGCTTACAACTCACCTGGCTGGCTGGTGGAAACATCTCTTTTGTTTTTCAGAAGGTGGCTCTACAACTGAAGCTTGTGGTTTCTCCCTCGCCCACGGATCCTGGCCTGCTTTGCTGATAGCACTCCTTTTACTGAACTTACTCTTGCCACCACACTTGGGAGTGTGCACGAGGAGCTGGCTGCAGAATGGGGGAGTTGTGTGTTTAGTTCTTAGGGTACTAGGGGTGCCTGCAGGCCATGGGGAGATCCTCAGGTGAGGTTCTCCCAGTCGCTTCTGGGTGGACTTCCTGCTGAAGTCCTGAGTGCAGTCAGACATTTTATATTCTTATCTGCCTCTTTCCCAATCTTCTCCCTCCTTCCAGTCACGGAGGTCCCATACCAGTACTCTGGATGCTGCTGGACAGAAACAGGTTTCTCTAGCATCGCCCCACACAGCTAGGGTAGCAGGGCACTCACTCTCCACTCTCCTTTTTGCCTGAGCAAGAGGTCTCCATGGATAGCTTAGTCACATACTGTG
Organism: Equus asinus; assembly: GCF_041296235.1. Taxonomy (NCBI): domain Eukaryota; kingdom Metazoa; phylum Chordata; class Mammalia; order Perissodactyla; family Equidae; genus Equus; species Equus asinus. Next base: position 188,304,845 of record NC_091790.1, on the reverse strand, counting down.
TATTTTGGAGGAGAGCCAGCTCTGGCAAAGTTCCTCTTACCCTCTCCACTGTGTAAAAACTCTTTTTTGTTTGTTTTTTACTTCAATAGTTTGCCAGAATCTCCCCTCAGGAAGGCTGGACTTCCACAAAGTCTTTTTCATCCGTGGATATTTGCCCACGTCAGTGCTCTCCAGGGTTTCCTTGGCTGCAAGAGGTCGTCCTGCAGCCTGTATTGAGGTCTATCTGCCTATTACCAGATGCACAGGTGGGCGAGACTCCTCTTGGGTCCCTTGGTATCTAGTGCTGGGTCCCACAACTCCCACAGAGGCATTTTTGTTCATGGAAGGATGCCTAATCAGTTGTTTAAAAAAGGGGAAACAAAACGGAGGGACCGCCTATGCTGCCATGGTGCTGACATGAAAATTATACTTTTTAAAAAGACACCCAGCGGCCAGCCTTGTGGCTCAGCAGTTAACTTTGCATGTTCCACTTCTTGGTGGCCCGAGGTTCACCAGTTCGGATCCCAGGTGTGGACATGGCACCGCTTGGCAAAAGCCATGCCGTGGTAGGTGTCCCACGTATAAAGTAGAGGAAGATGGGCATGGATGTTGGCTCGGGGCCGGTCTTCCTCAGCAAAAAGGGTAGAATTGGCAGTAGTTAGCTCAGGGCTAATCTTCCTCCAAAAAAAAAAAGATGCCCATACATTACCTAAGTCAGAGAAAACACTCAGTTCTCAGTTTTACCACTTTATTTGAATCTTTTAATTTGTGACTTTAAAAGAATAATGATGTTTAAACAAGGTTGAGAGAATTTCTTTGCAAACTTTAGAGGAAAATGTAGTTAGGACCTACATCAACTTTTCTTGTTTATATGACTATAAATGCTTTTCACATATCAGCTGACTGATTCTCTCTCCATCTCCTTGCCATTGACACTGTGTCACCATGGCCATTTTCACCCAGATCCCTGAAATAGCTCCTCCCTGGTCTCTGTGGACCTACTCTTGTCTCTCTAAAAGCAGTGGTTCTCAAAGTGTGGACTCCAGTCCAGCATCAGTATCACCTAGTATCTTAGTCTGTCAGGCTGCCATGACAAAACACCACAGATGGAGAGTATTAAACAACAGAAATTTATTTCTCACAGTTCTGGAGGTTGAAAGTCCAAGGTCAAGGTGCCAGCAGGGTTGGGTCACTTCCAGCTTGTAGACAGCAGCCTTCTCACTGCCCTTACACAGCAGAAAGTGAGAGAGAGCAAGATCTCTGGTGTCTCTTCTTATGAGGGCACTAATCCCAACATGAGGACCCCACCCTCACGACCTCATCTAAACCTAATTACTTCCCAAAAGCCTAAGACCATCACATTGGTGGTTAGGGTTCCGCATACGAATTTGGAAGGGACACAATGCAGACCATGGCACCGAGAAAGTTGTTAGAGTTAGAAACCCTCAGCCCTCCCCCAAGACCTACTGATATAAGACATTTTTGTATATTAAACGATATGGGGAAGCCATTCTAGTTGCAGCTTAATTTGGCCTAAATTTTATTTGAACTGAAGAAGCCTGGCTTATGGCCTGTCAAACATACATTGTACATCTGCTTTAATTATTACTCAAAAGTAAAGAAGGTACTCTTTTGAAGATAAGAACTAATGCGTCCCTTCTTATGAGCTGGCACTCTTTGAAGATAAGTCTCCCTTCCCTCGATGCCAGGGTCATGTTGACCTGCTATGTACGTAACAAAATCTATAACAAACATCTCCTTGAACCCTTGAAGGAATGTACCTCTGTCTTGCTTGATGTAAGTCTCTTTGTTTGGAAATGATGTATAACTGTGCTGAAAATCACTCTTCTCCAAGCACTTTCTTCCCTTGTGAAGGCTGCACCTCCCAGGCTGCAGTCCTCAGTTTGGCTCAACTAAAACTCTCTCTCCTGGGGCTGGCCCCATGGCTGAGTGGTGAAGTTCGCGCACTCCGCTGCAGGCGGCCCAGTGTTTCGTTGGTTTGAATCCTGGGCGCGGACATGGCACTGCTCATCAGACCACGCTGAGGCAGCGTCCCACATGCCACAACTAGAAGAACCCACAACGAAGAATATGCAACTACGTACGGGGGGCTTTGGGGAGAAAAAGGAAAAAATAAAATCTTTAAAAAAAAAAAAACTCTCTCTCCTGTTCTTCTACAAAAGTATGATTATTGATTATTTGTGTTGACACTACTGATTCAGAAACTGGAGATACAGACCAGCAATCTGTGTTTTAACAGCCCTCCATGGGGTTCTGATGTGGGCTGATGTTTCAGAACCGCTGCTACAAACCATTCTCTACGTTATACCCTTTGAACACTTAAAACGGATCATGTTACCTCCTGCTTAAAAATCCATCGATGTGTTCCCACTGCACTGACAGTGACATACAGACATCAGCATAGGGCCTTTGAGGCCTCTGTGCTCTGGGCCTTCACTGCCTCTCCTGCCTTGTCTTGTGCCAACCTCCCTTTGCTCCTCATGTGTCACCCTTGCAGGCCTCCTTGCTGTTTCTAAAAGATTCCAAGTTCTTTCCTGTCCCAGGGCATTTGCACTTGCTTTTCCCTCTGCCTGATATCTTCTTGTATTGACTCTTTGCAGGGCTGACTTCTCTCTTCATGCCTCAGCTCAAATGTCTCCTCTGAGCTGATGCCTCCTTCCCCAACCAGCCTGTGCAAAGTGGCATGCCTCCCACTCCCCCCTAACTATTCGTTACCTCACTCTCCAGTTTATTTTTCATATTGGCTTATTACAATGGGAATTAATGTTCGTTTACTTGTTGATTTCTTTCTCCTATCACAAGAATGTAAACTCCATGGGAAGAAATCTTGTCTATCTTGTTCATCACCATCACCCCATTGCCTGATAGAATACCTGGTGCATAGGAGGTGTTCAATACATATTTCATGAATGGACGAATAATTGTGGTTGATGAAAATCTCATTCTTCAAGGGAGTAGGCTACACAGGCCGTAACACTGCTTAAAGTTTTGAGTCAGTGCAATTATTTTTTTAAATAGCCAATAACTCTGTCTTCCTACTGCTTATTCTCTATCTATTTGTCATCTTCCTCATGCTCAGAAAAAACTATTTACCCCCTGACGCTAGTGCTCCCATTTCTTCCCTATGTGCCACTGCTACCCTCCCGGATGGCTGATAGTGGAAATTTCCTGGAGGAGAAATTTGTGATAAAAGGTGAAGGAAGGAGTATCCAAGAGAAAGTCACAACATCTCACTTGACCACAGTATTTGGCAAACTTTCCACTCAAATAAGACTGTATGAGGATGCGCCTTCAGCCAGATAGCTACACAAGCGTGCACAACCTCATTTTAGTTAAATAAAAAGGCAGGTGGAAGCTATCCAAGATTGCCAACTGCATGCAGATTCCCTGTGCCCTTAGCAAATATTAATTGAATGAATGCATTGCAGAACATCCACACCAATAGAGAGAGAAACCATCAGGGTTAAAGGAAATGTTTTCAATCTGGAAACAGTCAGGAAAGCATGACAAAAAGAAAATAAGGTTAGATAATAGAAGTTTGCTAAAACTTATCCTTATTACAATAGATATGAATATGTTGAATTTACTTATTAAAAGTCAAAGTAAACGATAGTCTTTATGTGAGCAAGGATACTATCTTATTCACAATTTATTGTTACCTAGAATAACCCTTACTGAGCGCTTACAAGTCTTCTAAAGTTGGACTGATGCTCGTGAAACAATGAATCTTTACAAGAGTCCGCTGGTATTCCTTGAAGATTATGGTTACTAAATATTTATTGAATGAATATTATTATTTCAGCACATGGTCGAAGTCTATCAAAGTGGGTGGAAAACCCAAATCTACATAATGTGTTTGTAAGAGACAAATGAGGATGAGACACAATGACAGAAGAGCCACACTTTCTGCTAGATTAACAAAGAAAACATCAAGGAAATCACAAATGCTGATACCCGGGAATAAAAATGCAAAAAATCCGCCCATAGAGACAGAGGAAATTTGAAATTTCTTGAAATTATTTTACATATGGAATCCTAATAAATTTTCAATTGTAAAATATTTGTATGTTTAGGTTGCTAAAATGCACTAAAAAGAAATAGAAAACCTGAACCTATAAATAACTACAGAGAAGATGAGGGATTTGTCAAAGAACAATATCTCCTTCTCTCACACACCCTAAAAAATGACAGGTCCAAATGGGTTTATGGGTGACCCCTTTTCAAACATTTAACAAGCAAATAATCCCTTTAAGTTTTAACTTTTTGAGAACCAGAGAAAGATGAAAAGCTTCCCAGTTTCTTTTAAGGATTCATTAAGACATGGTTACCAAAACTTCACAAAGATGGTTCACCACAAGAAAACTACAAGTTCTGAGACAACATGGGTGGACCTGGAGGGCATGGTGCTAAGTGAAATGTCAGACAGAGAAAGATAAATGCTGCATGATCTCACTTAAACATGGAATCTCCAAAAACCGAACTCACAGAAAAAGACATCAGATCTGTGGTTGCTAGATGCAGTGGGGGATGGATGAAGGTAATCCAAAGTTACGAACTTCCAGTTATAAGCGAAAAAAGTCCTGGGGATATAATGCACAACATGATGACTATAGTTACTACTGTTGTATGTTATATTTGAAAGTTTCTCCGAGAGTAAATCCTCTCTCTAATTCTCATCACAAGGAAAAAGTATTTTTGTAACTATATGAGATGATGGATGTTAAACTTATGGTGGTAATCCTTTCGCAAGACATGCGTAAATCATTATGCTATACACCTTAACTTATACAGTGTTGTATGTCAACTATATCTCAATAAAACTGGAAGGAAAAAAAAGAAAACTACAAGCCAATAAGCTAATGGATATTGATGTAAGAATCTTACAATATTAAAATATAGAATCTAACACTACTTTAAAAGAAGTCTACCTTATGGTCAAAAGGAATCCCAATCTTAGATCACGTATTAATAGGTTAAAGGAGAAAAAAATATATGGTCTAGTGGCTGGGAGTTGGGGTAAGGAAGAGTGGCAGGGCCCGAGGAGAGATCTCCCAAGCCCTGAGAGGACACTGCAGTATTAAGCAGGGAATTGGCAATAGCCTTCTCTCAGGTTGGCTGCAACCATAAGAATTAGGAAAACACTCTAGCCCAGGAGAAGCAAGATGATGCCATATCCAGATGCTAGTGGCTTGTGGCTGCTGGTATATTCTGTAAAAACCCTGCCATCCCGGTAGTGTTAACACAAGAGAAGGGGGCAAGACAGTCAGAGGTCAGAGGGTGCCTCAACAGCTATAATATGATTGCTGGGGAAGACCTGGGTGGGAGAAGTGGAGCAGGCAGGACCAAAACAGGGCATCGCTGTCAGACTCTGTTCTGTCCCCTTGTTGTCAAAGTGTGTTCATCTTGAAGAGTCACCTGGCAATTGCAAAATCTACTGGAGAGGGGTCTCAGAAATGTAGTGTGACCCAACGCTTTTGATAATAATCAAGCATTTCCTTTGCTGAGTATCTGAGTTCAGTTAAGGAAAGTCTCATCTTTTTTTTTTTTTTTGCCCTAGGAAGATTAGCCCTGAGTTAACATCTGCTGCCAATCCTCCTCTTTTTTTGCTGAGGAAGACTGGCCCTGAGCCCATCTGATCCATGCCCATCTTCCTCTACTTTATATGTGGGACTCCTACCACAGGATAGCTTGCCAAGCAGTGCCATGTCCGCACCGGGGATCCGAACTGGCAAACCCCAGGGTGCTGAAGCAGAAGGTGCGAACTTAAATGCTGCGCCACTGGGCCGGCCCCCAGACAGTCTCATCTTAAATCTAATAAAGTAAGCAGAGCACTTGGCACAAAGCCTGCCCCTTCGAAGATGTCAGTCCCCTTGCCCCTTTACGAATAATTCCTGCCCTGCCCTACGGCGTTAGAGCTTTCTGTAGCAATCGCTGGTCTCATGGCACAAGCATTCCTTCCTGCTCCTGTCCCCATCTCTTCCTATCAGCCTTCAGATGATCGAATTTCATGATAAACTTCCATTAAATCTGATTCTGCTGTTTTGACTTCAGAAGAAAAACTGCGGGGCCTGCCCATGGCCAAGTGGTTAAGTTCGCACGCTCCACCGCAGGCGGCCCAGTGTTTTGACGGTTCGAATCCTGGGTGTGGACATGGTACCACTCATCAAGCCATGCTGAGGCAGCGTCCCACATGCCACAACTAGAAGGACCCACAACTAAGAATATACAACTATGTACCAGGGGGCTTTGGGGAGAAAAAGGAAAAAAAATAAATCCCTTTAAAAAAAAAAGAAGAAAAACTGCTGAATCATAACTTGAACAATTTATAAGGCCACCCAGCGAGCATGTATGCACGTGTGCTCCCACTGGCCCTTGCCCTTCCCCAGTCTCTCACTTCCTGTCCTTTGCCACTCACCTAAAGAAAGATGAGACAGGCAGACAGGTGATGAACCATATCTGTCACTTTCATCACTTCATTTTTGTTTGATAAACGTTTATTTAGCTAAGTGTCCACCATGTGCCAGCCACTGTGCTGGATGCTGGGGTGCAGGCCCTGCCCTCCGGCAGGTCAGGGTTCCAGGATCAGGTCAGGGAGGGGCGTGAAGAGCTGAGGGCCCAGCCTCCGCCACAGACCATAGTGCAGCTTTGGCACCTCAAGGGCTGGAGGTTCTCGAAGAGAAGAGCTGTGGCGTCAGAACAGCATTCTCAGAGAACAGGCTGGCCTGGACAGGACAGGGAGGTCAGGGCAGGAGACTGAGGAGGCCCGGTCTGGCAGGTGAGCTGGCCCAGGAAGCCCAGTGCTAGCTCCATGCCGTGTCAGTGGTACTGGCTCCCACGTGCAACCTTGAGCTGGTGAGGCCTTGGAATTCAGACTATGTGATTGCTATTACAGTCTAGCTATGTGTCGTTGAACGAAAGCATGAATTTAACTAAGATATTTTGTTAAGAATCTCAAAAGCAGATACTGTTTATCAAATCGTTCAGGGAAAATCTTCTTAAGATCAGAAGAAAATAACTGAAAAGGCAATATTTTGGAAAGATTAGACAGCTCCCCGGGACAACGATCAACAGTAGGGTCACTATCGTGATCATCCTGAGGGTAGGAGCGGGGCACTGTCCCTGAAGAGATTGCTGTGCTTTATTCACTGGGGACTGTTTGAGGTGTAGAACAAAGTTCAAAGCTCGAACTAAAGCCGGCTGTGAGTGATAAGGGCACAGAGAAGGGGATAGCAATGCCTCCGTCTTCCCCAGCTCCCCTCTGCAGCCCACCAAGGTTGCTCTCCAGGTCAGGTTAGGCCCAACCTGATAGACATTCTCATGATCTGAAAACAGATAGAGGTTAATGGAAAATCAAGAGTCTAGAGATCAAAACAATCCTGTGTTACCGCAGAATAAAGAAGCAGCTCGTTCCCTCTCTCTCAGAAGAGTAAGCAAGTCAGTGGGTGTGTTTCTGTAATTCGAGCGTCTATCTTTATATAGATGTAGATCAGTGAGTTTGACCAGATAATACCTAAATGAATAACACATTAAACCATAATGCATTATGATGCTTCGAATTTGGAAAGGAAGGGGGAGGTTTGTGGAGAAACCAGTAAGACTGAATATAATGAAGAAAAAAGTGACAAGAATCAGTAAAGGGGAGGAGAGCTTAAAATCTGTGAGTAAATATGATAGAGTCACTTGTCAGGAATCACTCTTACTAGGTGACAACCATCGCTGTTTGCGTGGAACTGTGGGGGTTCCCAGATCACAGGACTTTCTGTTTTAAAAATCAGGAAAGTTGCAGGTAAACCCTGATGAGTTGATCACCCTACTTAGGACCTCAGGTGCCCAAAAAATAATGTCGCATGGAGTAAACACAGGAATGAGAACAAGATAGTTTAATACAAATAAATTGGAATTTGATAAATGAAGGATGTGAGTTCTTGCAAGGAGGCACATTTAAAAGAAAGATAACACTATATGCTAAAGAAAAAAAGTATATATGAACAATAAATCTATGACACCCAGAAAATATACAGGTGAAAATAAATTAGAAAAATTAGGTATTATATTATTCAGGGAGCATGCTTCTCAAAGCTCAGCCAGGCATATAATATGTATGACAGCTCACCAAGGCAAATAGCTTAAACCAATTCTAACATTATTAAGCAAATTTTAACAGTTGTAGGAGTGACGTTTTTGTTTTGAGTTGAAGGAGGAGGGTAGAGTTTGCTTATTTTGCTTGGGGATCAGAATGATTGTTTTTCGTGGGGAAATGGAGATAGGCTAAGAGAGTATGGCATTGTCTTCTGTCCTCATCACCCCAACTTTCCTTCCTGCTACCTGCTGTCGTGTCGGGTTGGCTTGAGATTAGAGGTAAAAATTGAAGTTGTTTTCAGGAGAGATGTTGTAAGTCTTGGGGCTCAAACGGTGATGCTTCAGCACCCCAGTGACGAAGTACAAGATAGAGTAGGCAAGGAAACTTCTCCCCGCTTTAGTGTGGAAGCCAGCTTCACTCTGGTTCCTTGAGGACTGTGGCTTTGGGAGCATAGGAGATGGTAAGCTCAGCATGGACATTGACACCATCAGCAATGGCAAGGGTGAGGTACCCTCAGGGGGCACTATGAAGAGTGGCATTAAGAATCTATTTATTGGGGCCGGCCTGGTGGCACAGCGATTAAGTTCACACGTTCTGCTTCTCAGCGGCCCTGGGTTCGCCAATTCAGATCCTGGGTGCAGACATGGCACCACTTGGCAAAAGCCATGCTGTGGTAGGAGTCCCACATATAAAGTAGAGGAAGATAGGCACAGATGTTAGCTCAGGGCCAGTCTTCCTTAGCAAAAAGAGGAGGATTGGCAGCAGATGTTAGCTCAGGGCTAATCTTCCTCAAAAAAACTAAAAAACAAAAAACGAATATATTTATCTAAATTATTTTCTGGGTTACTTCATTTGCGCATGAAAGTTGAAGCTCATTTCGTTCATGTTCTCATAACTGTGACTTGTTTGTACTATTTTTGGCTTTGTATAAATATCTCACAAAGTATTTATCCAATCTGTTGTCAATGCACATTTGAGCTGTTTCTAGGTTTTTGCTGTTACAACCAACGCTGCTATGAACATCTTTGTACACATAGGCACCGGGATACATATACGTGTATAAGAGTTTCTCTAGGATAGTGTAGAGGAGGAAGAACTATTCCTCTACCCTCTAGGTTCTTCTGGCTGGTCTAAGAATTAAATCGGTATGAGACAGAATAACAGGAGAAAATCCAACAAAGTTTAATTACGTGTGTACATGAGAGAAACCCAGGAAAACTGAGTAACTCACGTAAATGGCCGAAGTCACCACCTTAAATACTGTCTGCAGCTGAAGACAAAAAAGGGTGTTGGGGGTAGTGGTTTGGGACTTCAAAGGGGAGGAAGGCAATTTACATGGAGATAAAAATGCAAATGTTTGATAAACAAGTGTTTGGTGGACCTTGCTAGGTGCCTTCCTGTCTACCACGCCTGGAGTTGTCTATGGTGATAGCTCCTTCCTGGGACAGGCCTTCTATCTTGAGTTCTTCTAGTCAGTTAGGAGGAAGGTCAAAGTTTCTCCCTGAATCTTTTGCTCCTAAAAATAAGCCAAAGAGACACATTTTCGGGTGGCAAATTCTGACCCCCCACAGTAGAAATTGCTGAAGTGTAAATGTACATGTCGTCAACTTTACTAAATAATAATAAATTGTTTTCCGAAGTGGTTGCACCAATGTGCTTTCTCCAGCTATAGACAAAAAATTATGTTGCTCACCAACATTAAATGCCATCAATTTCTTTCATTTTTGCCAGTCCAAAAGGTTTGTGATGGTATCTGGTTGTGATTTTAATTTGCATTTCACTGATTACTAAAGAGGTTGAGTACTTTTTAATATGTTGATTAACCTCTAGGATCTCTAGTTTTATTAAATATCTGTTCCAGTCTTTGCCCATTTTTGCTGTTTGGTTGTTTTCCTAACGATTTATAGGAGTCCTTATATGCTCTGGATAATAGTCCTTTGTTGGTTATACATGTGTTGCAAATGTCTTGTAACACTCTGGGGCTTGAGTTGGTATGCTCTTTATGATGTGTTTATATGAAAAGACCTGAATTTTAATGTGATCAAATGTTCCCATCTTTTCCTTTAGTGCTTCTACTGCTTTTTTTCTTCTCTAAGAAACCTTTCTCTAATCTGAGATCAGGAAGTTAGTTGTTCTCTTTTCTTATCTTCTTAAAACCATGACACACTGTCTTAATTATAATAGTTCTTTTTTGGTTTTGGTTTTTGGGTTTTTTGCTGACATGATTCGCCCTGAGCTAACATCTGTTGCCAATCTTCCTCTATTTTTGTATGAGAGCCACTGCCACAGCATGGCCACTCATAGACAAGTGTATAGGTCTGCACCTGGGAACCAAACCCAGGCCACCAAAGCAGAGCATGCTGAACATAACGAGGCCACCAGGGCTAGCCCCAGTAGTTTTATAATAAGTCTTAAATACAGTTTGTGTTAACCCTCCAACTTTGTTCTTCTTTTTCAGTTATTGAGCCATTCTACATCCTTCTGTGTGAATATTAGACTCTGTCAAGTTTTACAAATTTGTCAAAAAAACTGATGAGATTTGATTGGTGTTGCATTGAACCTAAACATCAACTTGGGGAGAATTGACATCTTAACAATACTGATTCTTCTAACCAATGAACACAGCATATCTCTCCATTTATTCAGAACTTCTTTAATTTCTCTCAGCAATGTTTTGCAATTTTCACTGTACAGATCTTGCACATCTTTTGTCAGTTTGATCCTTAAGTCTTTCATGGTTTTGCTAGTTCGCTGAGTTTTTAATCAGAAATGGATATTGGATTTTGTCAAATGCCTTTCTTAGGTCTATTGATATGCTTGTATGTTTCTTTTTAAATTTGTTAATATGTAAATTAACTGATTTTCAAATGCTAAAGCAACTTTTCCTTCCTAGGATAAACCCAACTTGACCATGGGATTTTATCCCTTTTATGTATTATTGTATATATATTTTTACATCTTGCTGAATTTTATTTGCTACAATTTTGTTTCGAATTTTTATATCCATGTTCTTGAGGGATATTGGTCTGTACTTTTCTTTTCCTGTGATATCTTTGCCTGATTTGAGTATCTAGATAATGCTGGTTTCATAAAATGAGTTGGGATGTATTGTCTCTTCTTCAGTTACTGAACAAATCTGTGTAGAATGGATATTATTTCTTTTTTAAATGTTTGGTGGAGTCCACCAACAATACCATATGGACCTTGAGCATTTGGGGAGGGGGAGTGAGGGGTGAATTCAATTTCTTTAATAAATATTGGGGCTATTCACAGTAGACTTGAAGATATAGAATGGCATGTTCTCATAAAGCCAATGCTTAAGATTCTTTATTTTTAAGAATATACAAGCTCTGAAATACAAATTGTGTCTTCTTTTAAAAAAAAGAATGTTTAGGGGCTGGCCCTGTGGCTGAGTGGTTAAGTTCGCACGCTCCGCTGCAGGCGGCCCAGTGTTTCATTGGTTCGAATCCTGGGTGCGGACATGGCACTGCTCATCAAACCACGCAGAGGCAGCGTCTCACATGCCACAACTGGAAGGACCCACAACGAAGAATACACAACTATGTACGGGGGGACTTTGGGGAGAAAAGGGAAAAAAAATAAAATCTTTAAAAAAAAAAGAATGTTTAACATATTATCATAACTGATTTGGCTGTGTAGAAGTCAGATAGTCTGTTCTCTTGGGATAAATAACTTTCATAATTTTAATGTCAATATTTAGGTGAAAAAATCTTTATTCCTCTTTTCAATTGAATTAAACTTGAAGCATTCTCAAGTTTCCTTCACTTAAGTGACCTATAAATAGAGTTGCCCTATGTGCCAGTTTGCCTAGGACAGTCCCAGTGTACACCTGCTCTCCCAGCAGCCTGCAAGAGTTGGCATTTGCCCTGTATTTTTTATGTGAAGTATTTCGTTGAGAGTTGCATTAAAATAAGCTGGGATGAGATTGGTAGGTCTCCACTTGGTAATTACAACTCCTGACATGATTTTGTTCTGTTTGGGGTGCGTGCACAGGGATCAGAGTTCTCATCTGAAATATAACTGGCATAATCCATCTTTCCCCCAACTCTTCAGACACAAGATAGCTAACACTTCTGTTTTAAGAACAGGATGCAAGGCACGTGCTGACAAAACGCAAGTGTGATTGAAAGGTCTCTGTTGCTGGTGGGAGAAGTATCTGACGTTGCTGCCCGACTTGTCCTTTGCTGTATAGGCCAGTTTTGTCATGGCTCATTCTTTAGCATTTGAAATGCAGGAAGCAAGATTTCTGAGAGACTTTGGAAATTATAGATTAGGTGTATGTGAAATACATGTAGGAAATAGAGGCTAAACAATCTTGTTGTGGAATATAAATAAAGTACTCTGGATGTTTTTCCCACAGTGCTGTTGTCATCTATTGTATAGTGTAAACCTACAACTATTTATGCATTTTATTATTCGGTAATTTAAAAAAAATTACAATAAATATTTCATCAGCAAGGTGGTAAAAAAATATGTGGGGCTATTCAGGTGATCTATGTCTTCTTGAGTGAGATATGGGAGTTTGTGTGTTTCAAGGAATTTGTTCATTTCATCTAAATCATCATATTTATTGACAAAATATTGTTCATAATACTCCTTTATTATCTTTTAATATCTGTAGAATGTGCGGTCATGTCACTTCTCTTGTTGCTGATATTGGCAACCTGTGTTTTCTCTCTTTTTTACCTAATCAGTCTGGCTAGAGATTAATCAATTTTATTGATCTACTTAAAAAAACATATTTTGGATCCATTGATTTTTTTACATTGTTTCCCTGTTTTCTATTTCATTTATTTCTGCTCTGATCTTTATTATTTCTTTTCTTCTTATTATTTCAAGTTTCACTTATTCACTTTTTTCTAGTTTTTTTTTTTTTGGTGGAAATTGAGGTTTTCAGTTTGAAATTTTTATTCTTTTCTTTTTTTTTTTTGGTGAGGAAGATTCTTCCTGAGCTAACATCCATTGCTGCCAATCACCCTCTTTTTGCTGAAGGAAGATTGTCCCTGAGCTAACATCTGTGGCAATCTTCCTCTATTTTGTATGTGGGATGCCACCACTGAATGGCTTGATGAGCGGTTTGTAAGTCTGCACCCAGGATCAAAACCAGCAAATCCTAGGCCACCAAAACAGAGTGAGTGAACTTAACTGCTACACCACTGGGCTGGCCCCTTATTCTTTTTAATATAGGTATTAGTGTTTTAAATTTCTCTTCTAAGTGCCACTTTAACAGGATCCTACAAATTTTATGTTGTGTTTTCAGCTTCATGCAGTTCTAAAAACCTTCCAATTTGCCTTTGATTTGTTTTTTAACCCATGGGTTATTTAGAAGTGCATTATTTAGTTACTGAAGACTTCAGGTTTCTCCAGATATATTTCTGTTATTGATTTGTAATTTAATTTCATTTTGGTCATTGAACATACTTTGTTTGACCAAATCCTTCTACATTTATTGAGACCTATTTTATGGACAAGACTATGGTTTATCTTGGTAAATATTCCATACGCATTTAAAAATTATATGTATTCTGCTGTTGTTGCGTGGGATGTTCTATAAATTTCTATTAGGTCAAGTTTATTGATTATGCTATTCATGTTTTATATATCTTTACTGATTTTCCAACTACTTATTCTATCAATTATTGAAAGAGAAGTATTGAAATCTCTTAGTATAGTTGTAGATTTGTCTATTTTTCTTTTCAGTTCTATCAGTTTTTGCTTCACGTATTTTAAAAGTATATTGTTGAGTGCATAAATGTTTAGGGTCATTATATCTTCCTGGTGAATTAACTCATCTGTCATTATGAAAAACCTCCTTTATCCATGAAATTTTATTTGCTCTGAAGGCAAGTTTGTTTGACGTTAATATAGTCCCTCTAGCTTTCTTTTGATTAGTGTTAGCATGGAATATAATTCCATCTTTTTGCATTTCACCTAATTATTTCCTCATATTTAAAATGTTTTTTATAAACAGCATGGAGTAGTGCTATGCTTCTTTACCCAATCAAATGATACTTGCCTTTTAATAAGAGTGTTTAGGCCATTTCCATTTAGTGTGGTTATTGAGGTGGTTAGGTTTAAATTTATTATATTGCTATTTATTTTATATTTGTCTCATCTGTGCTTTGTTCTTTTTTCTTTTTCTGTATCTTTTAGATGAACTGAATGTCTTTTATGATTTCATTTTTATCTCTTTCACGGGATTATTAGCTATAACTTTGTTTTGTTTTCGAGTGGTAGCTTTAGGATTTAAAGTATACATTTTTAACCTACTGCAGTCTCAATATAACTTTTTAAAAAGCCTAATGTTCACTCAAACTAACCAACTTTTTTTTGTGTGTGAGGAAGATTGGCCCTGAGCTAACATCCATCGCCAATCTTCCTCTTTTTGCTTGAGGAAGATTATCCCTGACATCACGTCTGTGCCAATCTTCCTCTATTTTGTATGTGGGATGCTAACACAGCATGGCTTGGTGAGTGGTATATAGGTCCATGCCCAGGATCCAAATCCGCGAACCCCAGGCTGCTGAAGCAGAGCATGCAAACTTAACCACTACAGCGCTGGGCAGGCTCCAACTTAGCAACATTTTTAATTTGAGATTATTCTTCAGAGCAATTTATCCAAATGTTAAGAGCATAGCACACTAGCTGGGCTTTTTTTTTTTTTTAAGTTATATTGAATGTTACTATACGTATTGATTTTGGATTTTTGATTTAAAAACTGGAGTTGTTAAAATCATGTGAATGGGACAGACATGGTGGCCTCTCCTATCTTGCACTTGCAAGGACTCTGAAGGGTTTGTACTCTTTGCCTTTGACAAGTAATTGCACCAAATGACTTTCCCTTGCCCCGCAACAAAGCCAAAGACCCAAAGGCTAATTTCATAATTCCTGTGAGAGAAATTCATCTGGGAGTCAAGATAACTATATATACATGGTATATTGAGTGCTTAAAATTAGATCAGGGAAGGAGAGTGGAGTAAGATAATTTTTTGGAGATAAAAGCCAGTAAGAGACTTTTTCATGGTACACTCATTTCAGTCATTGCCTAAAAGGCAATAGGATTATTTCAGGTAATCCTGAAAAGACATGACACCACTTCCCCTTCCAGCTTTTATCACAAGCACTGATTAAGTAGGTCACTATTATCATTATTATTTAACTTTCCTATTTTTGGTATAACATCACATTTTTGCTGATTTACTTGCTTTAAAATTTCATGTTCAAATTCCTTATTCCAAGAATGGAAGAATATAATAATGTAATAAAGTTTTGCCACTTTTGACTTTAGGAAAGATTAAAAATGTGATAGGCTCAAATTTGGGACCAAACCCAACACGATGAGGTTTGAGTGAAGGTTAGGGTTACAAACCCTATTGCACAAACACAAAGGAAACTAGGAGACCTAATTTTTGGAGAAACTCATAATGAAAAGAAATAAGGGTTTGCTACCAGCAATTCGGTAAGAAATAATATTATGGAAAATAGAATGACAAATCAAGAAAGGTGATAGCCTCATTGCACTTGGCTCTGGTAAGATCCTTTCCAGAGAAATTCTCTCTTCTTGCTATGTGTGCTGAGACCAAGAAAAACGGAAGCATGCTGATGAGAATATTAGCAACCACGTCACACAGAGAATACTCAAAAGACCTAGGAATGCTATGCTTGGAGAATAAGCTGGGCAAGATATAACACTGCCTTCAGAATTCGAAGGACTGTCATATGAAACTTTATGACAGCAAGCACTAAAAGTGAAAATAGAATGGTTCTGGGAGTTTTATGGGACACAAAATAAAGACATTGTGACAATCAAGATTGTCTGACAAATTGACAAGCTGCCTGCCAAATCTCTGAACTCATCAAGAATGGAATTATTTTTCCTGGGCTGGGTGATCAACTGTTAAAGGTGCTGTAAATGATTCCTCGTTGAATGAGGCTAGTAGTAGAGCTTTATGGCAGTAGATCTCAAACTTTTCACACTGTTAAAAATTATTGAGGATCTCAAAAAGCTTTAGTTTAATTGGGCTATATTAATCAATATTTACCATATTAGAAATTAAAACATATTTTTAAATATTTTTAAAATATTTATGTATTGGGGCCAGCCTGGTGGTATACTGGTTAAGTTCACAGGCTTTGCTTCAGTGGCCCAGGGTTCACAGGTTTGGATTCCGGGCATGGACCTAGCACCGCTCATCAAGCCATGCTGTGGTGGCATCTCACGTAAAACCAAGGATGATTGGCACAGGTGTTAGCTCAGTGACAATCTTCCTCAAGCAAAAAAATAAAATAAAATATTTATGTATTAATTCATTTAAAAATAATAATAAGCCCATTACATATTATACAAACAGTATATTTTTATGCAAAAATGACTATATTTTCCAAAACAAAAATTTGGTGAGAAGAATGGCATTGTTTGGCATTTTTACAAAACTCTTTACCATATGGTTGAATAGAAGATAGCTGAATTCTCATGTCTTCTTCTGCATTAACTCTGTTGCAATACTGCATGTCATGTAGCCTCTGGAAACTCCATTATACACTTGTGAGAGGAGGAGAGTATAAAAGGAAAAGCCTGTCTTAGTGTTATTGTGAAAGTGATCTTGGCCTCATGAACCCCCTAAAAACATCTTACACATACTGGTCACACTTTATTCATTTCTAGTCGAAGAACATCAACCCAATTTATCAAGCCAAGAACACTAAGCGAACAAGCCAAACTCTCCCCCCTTTCAGTGTAGGACTGAGAAGACTCCACTTTGGAAGAAAGCATTAACATGTGAATTCATCAAAATCCAAAAGAGTTGTTCTTTTTTTATTATTGCCATCATCAAGACATAACAGTCTTCAACTAGTAGAAGTTCAATACTCTTGACAGCATCATATCATTGACTATCATAAATTTAAATAAGTCATCTCAGGGGGGCCGGCCCCATGGTACAGTGGTTAAGTTCACACATTCTGGTTCAGCGGCTCAGGGTTCTGGGGTTCGGATCCTGGGTGCGGACATGGCACTGCTTGGCAAGCCGTGCTGTGGCAGGCGTCCCACGTACAAAGTGGAGGAAGATGGGCACAGATGTTAGCTCAGGGCCAGTCTTTCTCAGCAAAAGGAGGAGGATTGGTGGCAGATGTTAGCTCAGGGCTGATCTTCCTCAAAAGCAATAAATAAATAAATAAGTCATCTGGAAAAAAACTGTCTTGAAAAAATTTTATAACTGGGACATGTCAAAGTTGATACATCTGAGGAAATTTCATTTTGGATTGTCCAAAAAGTAATTTTTTTGATTCATAAATCTAAAAGCAATGTAGATTTTCAATTTACAAGTAATTTTCACTGTTTTCTCAGTTCCACATAAGCTTTATTATAACTATGCTGCAAACATGTTGGAATGAATATAAACTTAAATCACAGCTGAAGAGGAAGAATGCTCCAACTGGAACTAAATTCTTTTAACTAAATTTAAACTTACTTGCTTTCACAACACAAAGTTTTTAGATCATACTGATGAGAATTCATTTGCTTATGATAACCAAATTTATATTTTTATAAATTTGCAAAAACATGTATTTATACATTATGTATCAAATCTCTGGCAGATTGAGAAGAAAATCTTGTACTAATTTATAAGCAATAAGAGCTATTGCCACTGAAATTATTAAATTGACCAGTCTAAATATTTGCTTTTATAGTACCATATTTAAAAAGCCCAATAACCAAACAAAATCCATTTCTCTGCTGTTTAGTCTGCTATAATATTTACATTATTCTCAAAACAAGCAAAATTTATGGCCTAGTTCACTGCTTATTCTTAGTAATCGGATAATAGCTTCAAAATTTGTTTAGTAAAAGATGAAGTTTTCTAATCTTTTTCTGAAAGGATCTAACTTCCTAAACTCATTTTGCTTTTCCTCATTTGTCGCTAACAATTTCCTGGTTGGCCAGTTTCTATGTCTCTCTCACATCCTTTTTTTACTTAGTCATCTGACTTTTTCTGCTATTGCAATCTGATTCCTAGTCAGGCTGCACGTCAATCAATTCAATTACTTCAAAATTTTTCCAACTCAAGCCTTTATATTTCTACTCATTTAATAGAAAGGTTTCTGTGGAATGTTGGATCCCCAAAATAACACCAAAACAGCCACTGGTAAGAAGATGCTGACCGAGGGAAGGGAGAATGCTGCCTCCATGGAGTTCAAGTTCCAGTAGCATCTCAAAGGGGGATGGGCACAGTTGAGATATTTATTGAAATTTTTGAAGTCTGGTTTAGGGTAGGTGTTTTGAAGCGGGTAGCAGTGTTTGGAGCTTGACTAGAATTGGAGAAGAATCATGACATAACAGATTAGGATTGGTGGATCCAGCAAAGTAAGGATTTGGGGACTAGGGTTCAAAGATTCTTGGGGTGTAAAACTGTCATTTGATGGTTTGTATTGAAATGTGGGTGACTCTTTTAGGAAGTTCCTGAAATAAACAGTAAAATTGTCTGCAAATTTTATCTTCCTGGGCAAGAATCTCCTGGAGGAGTATGCTAAGGAAGAAAGTGAACTCATATTAATGTAGATAGTAGTCTGTGTGGTACAGACGATTTCAGTTTTCAGTGTGATTCTCATTAAAAGAAAACAGAGAACCACAGAATTTTTGTGGAGAAAAGGATGCCTAGCATAAATATTTTTCTAAATTTTGTATTTTGAATATACTATGTTAAATAATATAAATTATGAAAATAAAAATATATTTATAAATATTTATTGAGTGAATGAATGAAAGAATGAATGAAAACTCCAAGTAGGGAGGAGAAGCTGACCAAGCAGCCTGATTCTGTCCCCAAGGTTTCTCCTTCCTCTTTGAGTTCTAATATTTAATGTCTCCTTACCATCATGCCCAGTTTCCCTTGAGTATTATTTACAATTCCAGCCTAAGTTGGAACAAAAATATTTTTTCTTTTGAATTCCCTTGGCATAGCTAAGTTATGCAAGAATTTTAGAAATTATTGCGAGCTGGTAAGAAAACACTGAGAGAAATGAACAAAGAGATAACCCCAACATTCAAATAAAAGATTTATTAGATCTATTTACTTAGAAAAAATTCCATGGCTCTTTCCTCAAGGCAGCATTCCTGAAATACTTTAACCACTGCTTAGCAATGTACACACTCTGATTTTCTGAAATAATTCCCATGATCGTCCACACCCACAAAATGACGTTAAAGCCCCTTTGCTTGGCACTCAAAACCTACACAGTCTGAACCAGTTTACCTTTCTGGCCACATTCTCTGTCCTTTCTCTTTCGCCAGTGCCTCTCCCACCATCCCTGCCAAGATTCTTGCCATTTCCTGGATCCTGCATCTTCATTCATGTTGAGGTGCCTTGAGTCCTGCTGTAACCACTTAGAATGCCTTCCCCAAACTCCCTGCATGATGTCACCGAACTTCAAGACCTAGTACAAATAGGACCCCTTCTGTGAAAACTTTCCCATCCTCCCTCCTCTGCATTCCTATTGCCCTCGCCCCACCATCTCACAGTTCGTTCTATACTAAGCCAGGTTGTGAGCTGCTTGAGGCCTTGGTGGCTGGTGCGTGGTGCAACACACATTGGTTGAACTACGTTGACTGGACTGGGTGTGGTTTGATTTCACTTTATTCAAGCCTGCCACTTGGCACACTTCTATGGTTTTACTGTCCTTTTAACTGCTGTGGTGGTTTCCTTATTGCATTACAAGGGCGTGTGGATGCATGAGAAAAACAGAAGAATAAAAGCACCCA
Organism: Equus asinus; assembly: GCF_041296235.1. Lineage (NCBI taxonomy): Eukaryota > Metazoa > Chordata > Mammalia > Perissodactyla > Equidae > Equus > Equus asinus. The sequence continues at coordinate 188,284,986 of NC_091790.1, read as the reverse complement.
AGAAGTTTAAGTTCCATGAGAACTGCTTCCTATCAAAGTTGTGTTTCTCTTGTTTCTGGTTTCCAGGCAGAACACAAATAGAATCTTATTCAAAAATACATATTTTTAAATGTTGTTCTTTTTTTTTCACCTAAAGTGTAACTACCTCCCCACCTATAGACATTGATCCTGCATGTTATGAATCAATCCAAGAAAGGAGAGCAGATTCCATTTTATGTTTGAGACCTATGAATGGCTCTCTTTCCTTTCCCTCCAGAGAGCCAACTGGGGTTAGGAGGGTATGTCAGGCAAGAGGGAGCCTTTGTAGGCTGATCGTCGTGTTTCTTATTGTGAAAAGAATGGTTTTTTCCCATATCTCCCATTGTCTCATGATCTTTGGGAACCCCTGCCTGCTTCTTGGGCTCTTATCTCTAGTACTTATGGCAGCTGCAACCCTCAGACCCCCTAAGTGATATGTGTATCAAGTATCACCTGCTAGTGCAGCCACCACATTGGCAGTCCTGGAAATAAGTCTAGGGAGGTACAGAGAGAGGAAGACATATTTTTTATGGTGTTTTTGTCTTGGTTGTGGCAGACATGGGCTTGGGGAGAGGGTTCCCCAGTGCCCACCAACCCCCAGATGGAAGGACCCATAGACTGGCCAAGGCGGAGGTGGGCCTTCATTGGGATCATCCAAGCCTTGAATCTCAGGGACGATAGAGACCCTCCCCCACTGAGGCTGAGGGTCTCCATCTCCTGTTACACCCATTGCCTTGCAAAATTTCCTCTTCAGAGGAATGAGAGGGGGCAGATTTGTCCTCAACCCCGTTTCCTACATGGACAGGAGAGCTTGCACTCTGGATGAAGCACGGAGCTAAATAATGACCTAAAAGGAATCCATTATTTGTCTGTATTGTCCATAACAATTTATATACTGTAGTAGTTGATCAAGAGACACTTCTTTTTACTAAGAAACAAAATATAACTTAATGAATATTAAGTAGAGAAGGCATCACACATTTATATTGACCATTATTGCTTTCACTAGTAATACCCAGTTATTGCATGTATCCAGATTTTACCCTTTCATTTTATTTTTTCAGTTGTCAGCTTGACTTTCTTTAATCTTTATTCTATTAATTATAAATTCTACCAATTTTCAAGATTTCTCTGCTTTGATAACAACTGATGGAGAAAAGAAAACCCTGAGTTTCTTCTTGCATAGGATAAATTAAAAGAAATGATGTCTGAGGCCTAGAATGCTTGAGTGACTCATTCATGTCATGAAAGGAAAATGAAGCCTAGAGAGTGTTGGCTTTAGAAACAGGGAGACCTGGTTAGAGTCTCAGTTAGGTGACACCATAGCTTTGCAGCTTAGGTCAAACTCTCTGAACCTCTGTTTCTTCATCGGTAAAACGTAGGTAATGAGAAATCTATTTCACAACGTTTTTGTGAGCCCTACTTGAGGTAACACGTATCACGCACTTATTCTGACTATCATTAGCACATTAAATCACATGAAATTGATATTTTTGTATTTTAAAAGCTGAATATTTGTAAATTGCAATCTTATCTTAGCTAGCAAAATGCGAAGCTGGAATCCAAACTCAAGTCTTCTGGATCCCAGCCCCCTGCACTTCCATACCATGCTACCTTTTGTTTTCAGTGAAACTTATGTTTAGTTAAATAAATGCTGCAAAGTGAAATTATGAAGCAGCTGAATATGGGAGAGTGTGAAGAGAACAAAGAGTGAGGGTAGAGAGAAAAAGAATTTACAGAATCGGTGCAAACTTCTAGACTTTACAAATCTAATGATCATCCAGTTATTCTGCCTCTCATAAGAACAATCAGGTATATGTGGTGGAAGATGCTGGTTATCTTCGTTAATGTCAGTGTCATTGGTTGGGGAGGACATTGTGATGGTTAACTTTATGTGTTAACTTCACTGGGCCATGGAGTGCCCAGACATTTGATCAAACATTATTTTCAGCGAGTCTGTGAGGGTGTTTCTAGGTGAGATTGCATTTGAATTGGTAGACTCTGTCAAGCAGGTTGCCCTCCCCAACGTGGCTGGACCGCGTCCAATCAACTGCAGACATGAATAGAACAAAAGGGCTGAAAAAGAGGGAATTTTGCCTCCCTGACTGCTGGAGCTGAGACATCAGTCTTCTTCTGCCCTCTAACCCGGACTTACAACCCTGGCCCTCCTGGGTCTCCATCTTGCTGACTGCAGATCTTGGGACTTCTCCGCAGCCTCCATAAATCACATGAGCCAGTTCCTCATAATAAATCTCTCTGTCTCTCTCTCATTGTGTGTGTGTGTGTGTATACATATATATAAAATCTCCTATAGGTTCTAATACAGGGACGATACCAAAGAGTCTGGTTTCCTTTAATAATGCACTCTGGAGCTGCCAGCCATAAATGGATAAAAGATAAAACATCTTTAATTTTTTTTGAGATAATGACGTTGGCCATCACTTTGTAGATTTAGATTTTCAAGGTCTGAGCACATGAATCCCCTGATTGGTCCTTAGGCAGCCAGCTTTGTTCTGTCTGTGAGTCATGACTCAAATAGAAAGGCTTCCTGTGGGTGAAAAGGAATGTGTCCCAGATTTCAATGGGGCAGTGTACTGGACAGAGCTTGAGATTGGATTTCAGAAGACCTGCATTTGAATTCCAACTTTGCTACTTATTGGCTATAAGAAATGACTTTTTTGAGCTTCAGCTTTCTCATCTGCAAAGTGAGAACAATAAAGACGAATTCAAAGGAGTCTGGGAAAGACTTAAGAAGACCACGCATGTGAACTGCTGATTGTAGCTCTATAGTGTTTTAAGAATATTAGTTGTTGGAAGGTATTGTTGTATCTTGAAAGGAATATGGGTTTTGAACCTGTGTGGTTAAGTTTGTTAATTTTTTTAAGTCTTAGGATCTTCCTGTGCTAAAGATCAAAAAGAGAGATTATAGCCTACTTTTGCATGTTCTTGTGAGGATTAAATGGGATAATGTATAAACAGTCTAGCAAAAATCCTTGCAATGGGGGCCTGGCCTGGTGGCGCAGGGGTTAAGTTCACACGTTGTGCTTTTTGGTGGCCCGGGGTTCGCCGGTTTGGATCCCGGGTGTGGACATGGCACTGCTTAGCAAATGCCATGCTGTGGTAGGCATCCCACATATAATGTAGAGGAAGATGGGCATGGATGTTAGCTCAGGGCCAGTCTTCCTCAGCAAAAAGAGGAGAATTGGAAGTAGGTCAGGGCTAATCTTCCTCAAAAAAAAAATAAAAAATCCTGGCAATGCATGTGTTTCCTTCTTCCTAGAAAAGTATAACTCTTCATTAACTTAATAACTCATTAGTTAATTTAACGTTGCTCTAAGCATATATGTTTAAATAAAGAAAGAAACCAAAGAACCACCCACACTCAAGTTCTATCAAATGATGTCCACATTCATCTTCCACTGTTAGCCATCACCATCCCCTCTTCCAACTTAAGAGAGCTTCTCATCCTGAATCCTTCTTGGCCCATCAAGAACCTGTAACTGTGAAACACAGGCCCCCAAGCTTGTATCACAAAAAAATTGTTGAGATGTATGGCTCACAGATATGTCTTATCTCTGCTCCCCAATATTCAAGACTATCACATAGTTAGGAACTTTCTTTCTGAAGACTTCACGAGACAGAGAAATAGATTTCTGCCCTGAACACTTAGATGAGCCAGGAAAAGAAAGAAATTCCAAACTCATCATATATGAATAGATCCCTTACCATGGCTCTCCTCTTTTTACAGGTCTGATAACCTCTCCTACTGAGAAATTTTAAGGTGTAGATTAGTTGATGTCATACTCCTCAACCTGGTTTAAGTGCTTGGGAGGTAATTTTCTCCTTGGCAATGAGATAAGGAGAAAAGTGAAGGGGCTTTCTAAAGTTATTCTATCCTGACTCCTTCTTCTTTTTAGTTCTATATGGCCTTAGACAAGTTACTTAACCCCTCTGAGCCTTAAAGACCTTACCTGTAAGATAGCAATAATGCCCACCAGCAGGGTGGATTAATGAAATCTGGATGTAAACAGGCTGCACAAAGATGATTGCACATGCTCCTCCCTTCATTTTAGAACATCTTTGCCCAGATACCCACTTTCAGGGCGGAGAGAATGATGCATACATATGATTGGACAATGGCATATGTATGACATTCCCTTGATGAGATGGGCCCCGGATCCAAGCTAGCTCTTTGTCACGGCTCTTCCTCATGCACCAGAAATGTCCGTGAAGTGTGGGGGTTCTGTATGGGTCTCTGGAGTCAGACTCCCTTGCTACCAGTCACCTTGCCATATAAAACACTTAGCATATTGCCTTTCACACGAGTCTTCTCAGCAGAACCTCTTTGTTATGTTTCTCTAAATTCTCCTTTGCCCCCACAAAGTAGGGCATCCCCCTCTTGGGGAACTCTTTAGAGGATAGCATTCACCCTTTCACCCACCCCCTGGTTTACTCTTCTCTAGGGGTGGTGGAGTGACTTCTGTGGTGAACTCAGGACTTTCCCTGAATTTGAATTGTGCATACTTGGCACAGCCTTTTCTGGATCTGCTCTCTCTCTGTCTCTCTCCGAGAAAGAATCCTGTCTTCAGGTTGCACACATTTTCCATCAGGTAAATGACTTACCTCTGAGAGGGAGACACAGTGGCCCAGCTTTGCATGACACTGCTGGCACATTCAAACCAGGGGGGCATATTATGGACCCTGTCTGCAAAGTTCAAACTATATTCTCCAATTCAGACATGTCAGAAACAAAGCTATATTTTGATCTCTACATGCCTGATTCTTGTGTCTGTTCCTCAGTGGGTTATCTCCTCAGGAAAGGAAGAGCAGTCACCCTCCAACTCCAGTAGAATGTGATTAATACATGGTAACTGTTACCTTTACTTTTGGTTACTCAGATTTCCATGCTAGGAACATACATCATGATATTTTTCTGAACATCAAATAAGTATCTTTTGTCAAGCAAGCCCTTATACTCTTAAAATAGAGAAATCCAACTGTAGAATGCGAGGGCATTAAATCAGTGTATGATTTGGGTAAATATTTGTCTAAGATTTGCTACAAGGATAGCTCTCTTTGAGATTTTTTTAGAATGGACCCTGAAGAGTTTTGCAAATACTAGCTTTTGTTTCTGCCTCTATAAAATCAATGTCCATATATAGTCTTGGCTTTGGCAATGCTACAAGGCTAATGACTCTTCAATGCCAGCGTTAAGTCAGGGCCCACCTTGGGTACACAGTCCTGAAACAGGTTTACCCAGATGATCCACCCTTGTTTATTGCCCAAAAGCAGCCCATATATCTTTACCAGATAATGGCCCTTAAGAACACAATTCTATCTCCGCTTCTGGGAGAGGCTGTATGACAGAGTGCCAGACAGTGACCCCAGAGTCAGATCCCTGCCCTAGATCCTGGCTCCACCTTACTCACTGCGATCTGTGGTACTTTTTAACCTTTCCATGCTGAGATTTCCTCTTTCACACATTGGGGGAATAACAGTAACTAACTTCTAAGTTTCCTGTGGGGATCACTTAAATTAATGCTTGTTAAGTGCTTGGAATAATACCTGGGATGGAGTAAGAACACTGGTTCTGGAACTGGACTGCCTAACTCAACTTCCCACCACCCCTTTAGGTCTGGGTTTCCTCATCTATAAAACTCATAACAACACTTACCTCTTAGGTTATAATGATGCATAAACGAGACCATCTGTGCAGAGTTTGTGGCAAACAGTAACATAAATAAGATGAAAGCTTATTTTTTCTATCATAAAGAAGAAGATTGGAGGAAGGTGATCCAGGTGTGATATGGCAGCTGCACTGTTTAAGGAATTCAGGCTCCTTCTACAGCCTGCTGCTTTATCCATGCTGTCTCATGATTTCAGCTGGCTGGCTGCTTGAGCTCCAGACATTATATCCACATTCTAGGCAGCAGAAAGGAAGAAGGGGCAAAGAAGGGATGGTATAACCCTTTACTACCAAAAAATATCCTCTTAGAAAATTCAATTCCTTTTGCTGGGTTAGCAGGGAATTAGAACTTTCTCAACCATAATTTTAATTCTTATAAAACTTGCTAGGGATTTTGCTGCATAAATAATTAGAACTAACCATATACTTTCAGAAAACACTTTCCCCCAAGTCGTATTAAAGATTCACTGAGAGTCTTACTCTTCAGCTTGGAAAGTTACCCAAGCATTTGTCATGTATATATGTTATGTGCCTGTGTGCAGGCACGTTGCAGTCTATGGGTTTGGGCATATGTTTTTGTCATTTACATTTTATGGAGGCTGATCTCTAATAATCTTGAAACTGGCAAACAGCTGTTGATGATTAAGTATCAAGGTCTAAAGTTTTTTCCTTTTTGCCATTACTGATTATAGCTTTTAGCTGTTTAACCCACCCATCGTTAACAGTGCTGCTTCAGCAATATGCTATCTGAGTTCCACCAGGCTCCTGTAGATAGCGTCTCCCTGGAGCCTGGGTCACCATGGCAATGGGTGTGTGAGCTGTTTTTCAGGAATTAGAACTCCCTGTCCACTTCAGGCCAGTTGAGACCACCAATTCACCAATGGGGCCCTCAGAGAAGTCCAATAGCAGCCTTTTGACATCAAGAGGCTAAAGACTCCACCCTCAGATCACGCTAATGCCACTGTTTTGTGAACATGAGTCCTATGATGAGGTATGGAGTCTGACTACACTTGCACAGATCATCAATTCTCTCACCTCTCCTCACCTCCAATTACCTCTCTCCATACTTCAGACCACCTTGCCCCCATCCCATAAATATCCCTGAGTCTCTGTTTTGGAGGAAGTGAATTTGAGGTTCATGCTCTTGCTTCCTCACATGGCTGCCTTGTGAGTAAATTCTCTCTCTGCTGCAATCCCATCATCTCGGTGTTTGGCTTTGTCAACGAAAATAATCCATAACCAATCTATAAATGAAAATTTGGGAGAGTTTATTCTGAGCTGAAATCTGAGGACCATGGCCCAGGGGCTTTCTTCCCGAAGGAAGAAAGGGCACCAAAGAAGTGGGGTGTACAGTGTGGTTATATACCCCCAAATAGGATCTTTCACATATGATTGAAATGTCCCTTTTACAATAGTCATGAGACTGCTCTGTCAGCACAGCGATTGATGGACACAGCAAGTAAGTCTACTGTCTCGGTGAACACAGCAGGGTGGCAGGTCTGCTGTCTCAAGCTGGGTGGTCACAGGTGAGCTGGGTGGTCAAAGGTGAGTGCAGCAATCAGTTCCTAGCCTAAGGAAAAACGCTTATCCCTAAGGAAATGCTAATGTGGGGGGAAGTTGCACCTTTATCTTAAGGCCATTTGTTCTTGCCATAGTAAATGTTTTAAAGCAGATATGCAATGTGTGCTCAACAGCCACAGTCAGGCCCTTTTGGAAAAAACAAAGTCAGGCCGAATTAGGTTTATACCAAATGGCTTCCTCATACACTCCAATATATCCTATTGCTTGCCATTTTTATTTGTCAGCTTTTGGGGTGGCAGGCAAAAACGAACCTGGTTCGGTAACAATCTTAACCTTTTGGGGTCAGAAACCCATCTGAGGATCTGAAAGAAAGCTTTGAACTCCTCCCTGAAAGAACGTATATAAAAACATGGACTCTGAATTGTGCCTGTAATGGATTTTTATTGCATTGAAAATGTATTTCCTTCACAGAAATAATATTAAAAAAATGTACAATTATTTATGACTCACTCGTGCTCACAAATGTTCAAGCTTGGCAAATTGTTTTGACAATGGGCTTTCTTTTTCTCTTGTCAAAAGAACAAGCTGCCTGAGGTTTCATCATGTGCTTCCAGAAGGCCTCTGCAAGGTCAGAGTTTCTAGGAAGCCTGCTCCCATTTCCCGACAAAATCTTGTGATTGAAATCGTGATTCAAAGCCCTGATTCTGATGAAACTGATGATGCCTGCAGCAGGGGACAAGGCTTCTTTCAGGATTTTCGCAGAGTACTTGAAATTTATAATGAAATGTGGAGCCTCCTCAAGACTAAAGGAGTCCCTCCCCCGTCCCCAGGCACTCTCCACTCTGTTATCCTCTTTTAACTCTTTTAGTGTTGTTATTACAATATGGAATCATCGTATTCACTGTTAAATGAATTTACACCTTTTTATATCATATTAAAATCTTATTTATCATGACTACTGAGTTTCTTTGGTGCTGCGTTAAATTTTGAACCTGAGGCGAGTGCCTCACTTGACCCACCCTAATCTTGGCCCTGGAGGTCAGGCAGCTTGAAATAGGTAGGGGTGGGGGTTGGGAGAGTATTTACTCCACAGAAACTGGCAATCACTGCAAACCAGAACTCCTCCTCTACCCGCCCCCCTCTCCCGAGAACTGATTGTTAAACATTTGTCAACAGACCACTGCCAAAATCTCATTGCCAAAATCTCTTGTACTCTATCCTTCATCACTTCTCTGAATGTTTGATGAATTTGCTGTAAGTATAAATAGGCGCCCCCTGCAGCTCTCTTAAGAGGTGGCTGTTTATTCTGTGCAACCTCATACTGGTAAGCCTAAAAGCAAGGAAAATATGCAGTTTTAGTCTCTATCTTCTCTCAACGTCTCAGAGACTCTGAAGTATGTGGCATCAAACTACAAGCCCCACTATCTCTTCTACTGACCTCAGGGCCCTCTTCCTTGGTTGTTAAAAGATTTTACCACTTTTCACAACCCTTTCTGTACTAATCATTCTTGGTGACTTTCGATATCCATATAATTCTTGGTGCCTCTGCTATCTCAGTTAATTGACCCCCTCAATTGTTATGAGCTTTTCCTCTTTACTGTCACTACCAGTAAATCTAATACTTTTAAATCTCAAATTCAAGCATTGCATCCTGACCAATGCCTCTTACTCCATCTTATTTCCTCTAACACTCAAACTCATAAATTCTTTGACACCATTAAGACTTCTAAACCACTAACTTTATCTCATTTCATTGTCCATCACCACCTTCTCTGGACAGTCCACCTCTTCTCATCCTCTATTCCCTCTTTACCTATGGTCTATTGCCATAATTTCTCCTTGCATTTATGTTTAGCTGGCAAATGGATTTTTTTCTGTTCCCATCAACAAAGAGGATCAGAGACAGTTTGCATTCAGACAAAGCAGACAATAGTATGCATTTACAGGGCTAAGTTAACTCTCTTGCCCTTTGTCATAGTTCAAAGACATCTGGACCTTCCTGATATTCCACACTGATCCACTATATCAATGCCATCAGGATAACTGGGCTGTCTGAGCAAGAAATGGCTAGCACATTGGAAGCCTTGGAAAGAAACACGCACTCCAGAGGATGGGAAATAAACCCTACAATGACTCAGGATGCATGCCATACCATGGCATTTACATACCACTGGTATTTACATACCAGTAAAATTTTTAGGTGTCCAGTGGTTGGGAATTCTGGCACATTCCACCTAAGTAAAGGAAAGGAGAAGTTATTGTATCTCACAACTACCATAATGAAAATGGAAGTACAACTCTTGACAGGTCTCTTCAAGTCCTAGAGGCAGCATACTCCACATCTGGGAATAATGCTCCAAACTGTATACTGGGTGTCACAAAAGGCAGCCAGCTTTGAGTGAGACTTAATGCAAGGAAGGGCTTGGCAGGCTGATCAGGTTGTAATGCAAGCAGCCCTGCCTCATGGGCCATGTAAGCCAGAAGACCCTATGGTATCAGAGGTATAAGTGATAGGAAAGGATGTGCCCCTGTTAAAAACCTTCCAATGGTTTCCTGTCACATTCAAAATAAAACCCAGTCATTTTATGATGGCCCTTCAAGGTTCTGCATAATCTGACCAGTGCCTGCCTCTCCCATTTTAGCTCCAACTTCATTTCCTAGGAACCTCCAACTCACTCTCTCTGCTGGACCCACACACACTTCCTTGCTTCTCCCATCACTCTCCCACTCCCCCACTCCGTACACACAGAAATCCAACTCATTCCACCCTCAAGTTCCATGCAGGACTCCTCTTGCCCCCTGGAATGTCTCTCTCCGGATATGCACATTGCTCACGCTCCCTCTCCATCCTCCTTGTCAGCGAGGGCAGCTAACCCTGCTCTTGTCTCTATCCTTATCATCTCCTTTGTTTTCATCATACTGCTTATCATTACCAGGCCAGATATTTCACTGGCTTGTTCTTAGATATTTTTTCTATCTCTCCCTCTAGAAAGGAAGTTTCATATAGTCAGAGACTTTATTCTGTTTATCTCTGTAATCCCAGGACCAAAACAGTACCTGTTGGTATTAAATATGCAGTAAATATTTAATGAATAACGAATGCACTTGTTGAATGACTATACCTCTTCCATAAAGGTGCCAAACTTGCTAATACCACATGTGCTTTGCCTGTGCATGGAGATCTTTCCTTCTAGTAGATTTTCTCAGTAAGGGCATGAGTCTGGCCATTGAGGATGAAGCAGGAGCTGGCAGCCAGGAAAATATCAATCATCTGATTCCAGTCCAGCTAATGGGGAATGACAAGATGCTCCGTGACTTGCTTTAAAATACCAGAACCTGTGTTAGCAATTCTATAGGGTCACTGACCTCCACCCATCCTGCTGCCGCCAAAAACAGGACCCCAGATAAATAAGGAGACCCCCTCAACCCCACCAGTAAGTAACCTATTCTTAAATCAGAGTGCAGGAGACTTATTTATTTGTATTACCAGGCCAGTTCCCCCACAGTGATGTATGGGGAAGCCTCCCCTCTTGCCACCAGACATGCTAAGGCCCCTCACTCAGAAAGAAGCCACAGGCATCTGAGGTTCTCAGCTACACAGCCACCATACCTCAGTGTGCCTCAACAGCTATGAGGGGTGTCACAGTTATTGGTTTCTAGTTATAAAGAATCCATAAATGCCTTAAGCATTTCTTACAAGTTAAAGTGGCCTCAAAGTCATCTCTGTTAGAATGCCTAGAATGCCCCCTCACTCACCTGCTTTCTCTTAGGCTTTCTTGACTAGAAGAGAAAGGGGTGGAGGTACTGCTGCAGGGGCCGGGAATTATACAGAGCACACACATTCTCGTGCATGCATTGTTAAGAGCGTGGCAGTCACAGATGACTGCAGTGTGGATGATGATTGCTCTGTGTGAATAACTTCATCCCTGTGGGTTGATTTGTTTTTTTATTTTGATGCTTTTAGGCTATAGGAGGTGAGCAAGGCATTTGCCTCAATGTAGGATTTCGTTGTGGGGGGGGAGGCACCAAAAATATCAGTAATCAAGATAAATTGCATTTTAATGTAATATTTTAAAAATCTAAATTAATGCAAAAAAATCCATGATGAAGAAAATATCAAAATTTTAAAGGCAAGCCACTTACTAACTTCTTGGTCTTGGGCAAATTAATATTGCCAAACCTCGGTTTCTTCAATCTGAAAAATGGGAAAGGAATAGAGTCAGTTGTCTTTGACAGGAGGTTGTAAGGATCGAGTCAGACAATGTATTTAAAGTGCCTGACACGTGGAAGGGGCCCAGAAAATAATGGATATTATTATTCACAAGAGTTTATTGAACAACTGTGCTAAAAGGGACAAGGAGCTTTTCTCTATTTTTTGTTATGCTCCAGTATCTATGAGGAAGGTTAATACTGACAGTTCTCTCCATGATATTTGCCATCTAAGCCTCATATTGCCAATGAATGAGTAAATTTTAACACACTGAAGCCAGCTTCCTGGTAGACCAGTGCCCTGAGATTTTAAGGTCAGTTCCACTCCACAGCAGGGGCTGAGGCCACTGTCCTCTTCCTATGGCTTCCACACGCTTTCTCTTTTGCCTTGCTGCCTCTCCCTGCTTCTGAAGGACCAATCTCAGGTGTTCTCACTCCCAAACTATGACTGTTTGGCCAAGGGTAGAGACGGATGGAGTGGGAAGAGGTGGAGAGAAAGACACCTTTGCTGGCACGATAGGAATGCTCACCCTGTGATTTCTCTGGGAGCTGTCGTCACGTCTCTTGTGTGGTTGTCATAGTGTTCCTGTCACTTGACATGAGCAGTGGCAGGGCCACAGAGTGGATGGAAGACAGTTTTTCAAACTGCAGGCCATGACCCATCAGCAGATCATAAAATCATTTACCATGGATTCATGAGTGAATTATGATCAAAATTGGTACCAAAAAACAAACAAACAAACCCAGAGCATGAAAAATCAGAGTATGCCATACATAATAAGGACAAGAATTGTTTTGCACATCTTTTGTTTGTGTTATATGTACATATATGTGCACTGTGTCACCTGTGACGCCTTTCTTACTGTGAGTCACCGTACAACAATTTGAAGGCCACCAGCATAGTGGTTAAGAATTTGGGTGCTATAGTTAAACTCCTTGGGTTTAAATCTTGACCATGCTATTTACTTGCTATAAGACCTTAGCAGTTTACCTCTCTTCTCTGTGCCTCAGTTTCCTCATATGCAAAACAGATGAATAATAGTACCCATTGCAAAGAGTGGTTATGAAGATTAAATGATTTAATACATAATACTTGTAGAATAGTGCTAGGCACATGGTCAGCTCAGTAGACATCGGGTGAGGCAAGTGAAGCACGTGGAGTGTAAAATTTAAGGTGTTCACGTTCAGGGATGCAATTTTGCACCAAGATACCTCACTTTCCTCACCCTAATCCCAGCCCTTTACTTACAGTGTGTGTGTGTGTGTGTGTGTGTGTGTGTGTGTGTGTGTGTTCCTTCTAAATGTAATCAGATGAGATTACTAGTTCTCTTGATGGGGTTACTGGTTCAGAGCACTTTAAGATTCTTATTGCTGTCAATATGAAGTGCTAGAACGTTTCTCAGAAGGATTCCACTGAAAGTTTTTTTAAGCATAATTCTGATCTGTGCAAAATGGCGCGTCACAGGCATTACAGAGGCAATGGGGCAGTCAGGAGACTATCATAACAGTGTGTTTCAACTATAGTACTATTGTTGCTGTAGAAATTCCATGGGTCTGACTTCTCACATTTGCGTAACCTGGTCAAAATACTCCATTTTAGACAGTTACACCTTCATGGAGCGGGAAGTTGTGGGGAGATTCTATACTCAATGATCACAGAAATAACAAAGCCCTTCATATTGAGTCCATGTCCCTAACAGATGACCCCTCTGTGTATACCAACCTGGTCACTCAGGGCGCAACATTTTCTGAAGAAACTAGCGCTATGGACAGAAGCCTCTATGCCAACAGAGATCTTAGGAATGGAGAGTGCTGAGTTCCTGCTGTTTTACTCCAAAGCAAGTTCCCAGCTTTAGGGTCAAATTAAAATTCTATTATTTGGGGACAAATAGCATCAGAATTTGCCTACCAACAACAGTTTTTATAAAAGTCAAATGGAAAAATATCTGGGCTCCTCTGTTGTGTATAAATTTTTCCTAGTGGGCACTTTTTAGAAATTACTAAATGGAAAATCACCAGAATGGCTGGTTCCTGAGTCATTACTCAGTAGGTTTAGTTCTCAATCTCGCATAATTAGGGGAAAGATTGGAGGGTGATGGAGCAGAAAGAGTAGGTTTGGAGTAAGATAGAGCATCATGGAGAGAGGTCGTCAGAAAGAAAGCAAAATTGTCTTCAAAGCTCGTCCAGCAACTTTCCTTTGGTTATCTCGGAAAATAATGTCTTCTTCCCTGCCAATTAGGGCTGATCAGTTTATTTTTTTAGCACCTGCTACCTCGAACTACTTGAAGCTACAATATTAAAGCTAACTTTTCTTTTGTGGGTTTCTGCGTATTCACTCCTCTTCTTCTAGAGAGTTTTGCTAAGGTGCCATATTGAAACTTGCCGCTTTGATGGAATCTTACTTTTGAAAGACTGAACTTTTCCGTGTGTTTTGGATCAAGCTCATCAAAGCTTCCCAACCTGAAGAGACGCTGGCTTTTGAAGGAAGATTTGCTGAACCACACCCTGTGTATACAGACACAGCTCGTACCCAGGACGGGGCACGAAGATAGCCCTAGGAAGCCACACAGAGGCTGGGCAAACCCAAATCTCAAGGAGGTGTTCTGCAGCACGATTGCAAGCCATTTCTCTGACACGCACCTTTCTAAGAGCAACGTACACTAATCTATACCTGTAGTCAGTATGATTCATACAAATTTAGGACCAGACATTTGCCAAATTCCCAAAGAGCATGATACTGCCCTTGGACAACAGACAAACGTACCCTTCTGGGTTCTTTAAAAAAATAAAACCAAAACTCCTTTCCAGGCTATTTATAGGATGTCTGTGACTTCTGCTGAAGCATTCCCTTTCTACGCCCCACAGCGGTTGGCCGGCTCTCTTCTGCCCAGTGGGGCGAGACCGCTATCAGAGCGGAAAAACCCCGGTCCCGCTAGGACCTGGTGGCAGAAGCATCCTCGCCGAGCCCCCGGGCAGGCTGCGGACGCGGCAGCCTCGACGCGAGCCGACCAATCAGAAGCTGCCTTTGCGCAGCTGCGCGCCTATCATGCCCTCCCTTTCCTGGGGGCGCACCGCCTATTTAAAGGTCCGCGGCGCCATTTCCACGGCGTGGTTCTTGGGCTGGGGTCTGCGCGGTTCAGCTGTCATGGCCACCCATGTCGTGCTCAACACCGGCGCCAAGATGCCCATCGTGGGCCTGGGCACCTGGAAGGTAGGTGTCCTGGGAGTCGCGTCCCCGCGGCTCGCTTCGGGTTCGGCGCGGCCTGGGGCGGGGAGGGACCTCTAGTGACACTGAGTGGCCCCCGCCGCGGACGCCCGGCCTCCGAGGAGCCACACTCGGGCCTGCGCGGTTCCCATCCCCGGCGGGCTCAGGCCGATCCTCGGGGCTTGCATGAGGTTCGGGAGGCCGCCCCTGGGGACAGTTGGTGGGTACCATACCCAGGCCGCACTCGGAATCTGATCCCAGGTGGAAAATCACCCAACGGGACCGCAGGGCTTCCCGAGCTCCCGCCTCTCGGGCCCCGGGGATGGAAACGGGGAGGCGCCAGGAACCGGAGCCGCTGTGGGGCGTGGAGCGCGCGCCTTCCCCTCCCGAGGGCGCTGCGTGCGCCTGTCCCTTTGTGTGTCTGCTAGTTTACCCTTGATGGTTTCCGTTTCTATTCTCTTAGGAATAAGCATCTCAAGGTAAGCCCGGAGACTGCAGATAATTAAATTAGGCGACGCGAGTTCCGCCAGGACCCGTCCGTTTCCGCCTCCCCAAACGCGCGGCGCTGCGCCCTTCTGCCGGGCTGGCGGGCGGGCGCGCGCTCTGCCCGGGGCCGCCTGTGAGGGGCGTCCGTGTTAATAAAACGGCCTCCGAAACCTTCCCACCACCGCAGTCTCTTCCGAGCGCCGCTGAGAACTGATTAGGGATAAGAGGGATTGGCTGACCATCTGAAATTAGGGGGCACAGGAGGGTGGTGGTGTGGGTGCTGGGGCAAAGCTGGGTATTTTAAAGCTGCTTTAATTTCGGGTATTAGATATCAACGTTCCGCAGCTGTGAGCCAGGTTTTCCCGGGAGTTTGGAATGTGGGCCTGGGCATTGGGTGTTTACACACGGACAAGGAAAGAAAAGACGGGGATTGAGTGCACCGTGAAATAAAACAGAGGGTGGGGTTTGTCTCCACCCTGAAAAGCTGCTCTTCAAAATTAGTCAAGATAAGGTGAATAAGAAAAGGTTCCTGGAGCTGCCTCTCACTGTGTTTCTTGGCCAAAGTGATCCGAGTATCCGTAATTTGTGTTTCCTTGACACAGTCTAGTAAGAGTAATTGAATTATGCTCTGAGGGTATAATTGAATTACGACCGTGGGTACCGAGTTAAATTCCATCTGTCGCAGATTATTCTCTGGGAATGGGTGTGAAAAGACACTTTCTTGGCAATAGCAAGTTAGACTTTGTGTTGTGATGCAGCACACAGACATACACACATAACTGGCACAAAGGTTCCACAAAACGGTACTTAATGTTACTATGTGGGTTACATTCTGTTGTTCTTATTATCTCGTGTTTTCAGAAATTATAGTCCCGACCTTAGGCCCATGGTTTGAAAATCACTGGGGTAAATAAGGAGTAAAAGTTGATTAAAAAAGGGTTTAAGTCATTCGCCTGAGCATTTAACACCCTGAAAAGTTGTATATTTGTTTAAAATAACATAAAATGTGTGCAATTAGATCGATCGTTCTGGCAGACTAAGTTCATTGAGGGCTAGGTAGTGTAGTGGTTGCCTTGTTCACGACTATTTCCAGCACTTCTCTCAGTGTCTGATAAATACTGGGTACCTCAAAGGAATGTGTTGAATTAATGAAAAGAAGTAAGATAACTTTAGAATTTGGGGAGTGAGGAGACGAGGTTTGTACAGAATTGTGTGGAGGCACAGTAGGGAGGTAATAGTGAAATAAATAGGATAAGTATGGGCCTGGAGTAGATTTCCTTTTTTTTTCTTTTTTTAATTTTAATTTTGTTTTTAAAGCAGTAACATTGGATTATGACATTATAACTTTCAGATGTACATCATAATATATTTCGAATTCTGTGTAGATTACATCGTGTTCACCACCCAAAAACTAATCACAATTCATCACCACACGTGTCCTTCGTCACCCCTTTCGCCCTCCTCCCTCCCCCTCCCCCTCTGGTGACCATCAGTCCAATCTCTGTTGCTATATGTTTGTCTGTCTGTCTGTCTGTCGTTTTTATCTTCTACTTATGAGTGAGTCTTTTTTTTTTTAAGCGCAAAAGTTATATGGATAGTGGCTTAGCGCCTTTCCCCCTATATGCGTGTACATATTCCGTCACAGATGCTGGACAAAAAGATAGGGTGACCTAAATACCGTTCACTTATCTTCGTGAGAACTGGGGGAGGCCCTGTGAGTGCGTGCAGCTCCTTGTTCTCATGGATCTTTCATGTCATGGTGGCTCCACACCTGTCACAGGGCTCTAGTACTCTCCAGCCTCCTGTCCCCTTGAAGGTCCTCAGACTTCCCCTTCTCTCTTCAGAGGTGAGGGTCTCCGGCATCTCTGCCTCAGACCCCATGTGGCTTGGAGGGGTTTCTCCCTGGCAAGCTTGCCTTCAGCACTGGACGTTAAGTCCACCAGCATTGTATTGCCAGGAAGCAGTTAAAACAGAGCTTACTTCTGATGTGGGCCAGTATCCTCTTGCTGGTAAATGTTTTGACCTAGCTGAAAAGTTGCTGGTAGTACATGGTCATCATAACTCATCCACATGCTCCAAACTGAGGAATGGAGGTACAGTTGTGTTTCTCAACCTTTTTTCCATGATCTGCCCACCTGCCCCACCCAGGAGCCTTTGAAACATTTTTCCCTAATAGTCCCCCCATAAAATTTTAGCATCACAGGTAGACAGTACATCTGTTTATGTCCTATGGTCCTTTGGAGGGCCACAAACTATTGTATAAGCTGTTCGCCCCCCCCCGCCCCAGTGAACCAGTTTTTGCCTCTTTGAAGGTGATATCCCCCCTTTAAGAATGCGTGAGGTTGAAGAAAATGTACTGAGAGAATTCCTGTCACATTCCCCTAGTGGGGCTAGCTTGTAATGGCTCCAAGATTCTGGGACCGGGGAGAGGGTAGAGGTGCTGGCCTTGGAGCTAAAACAGTAGCTTGTTTTTTCTGTTCCACTGGCCTCATCTCCCTGCAGCCCTCAACCCCACACTCTCCAAGACCGAAGATATCCAAATAAGTCCTTCCTGCCAGCCCTGGTCCATTCCCATCTCAGCCAAATGGAGACAGCAGTGCCTTAGAATTCAGGACAGATTGATTCCAGTCGAGTGGAAGGAAGTTATTTTCAGTTTTGTTAGTTGGTTTGTGTTTGTTGCCAAACTTGATTATGAGCTTTGATGTAAAATAGTAGCCAAATTGACTACGTTTTTATCATTTGAAGTTGCAGTTTACATTATTAAACTGTAAAATGAATTTGAATGATTGAGCATGAGCCAAGTGAGGGTGGCTTATCTACATCAGATAACGAAGAGCGTTTCTGTTGACTGTGTATAGAAGGTGAAAGGTAGCACGTTGTAGTCATCCTCTGGATTCTCCCCGATGCTTATTCTGTTGGAACCTTATGTGGCACATTTTAAGCCTTGTTTATACAAAGCTGCCAGATCCTGGTCTCCCAGTGTTGTGGAGTGAGAACATCGCGTGTAATCTCAGAGCGAGCCGGCCCAGCTTGCTCAGATTTACCCACAGTTGATTGGGACTATGTTGTCAATTGGTTAAATTAGGACAGAAGTTGAACTCTTTCAGTTACCAAAATACCTGTATTCAGCGTCAGAATACTAAACTTTTTGTTATCAAGGTGCTGAACTGGAAACGAGAATGATATTTGTAAATAGGAGTTAGAACAAAGCGAGGCTGTGCCTATTGCTTAAACCGCATTTCTTTGTATGCTCTTCTGGCATACATAGGGTTTGGTGAACTACAATCCAGAGGCCTGCTTTTGTAAATAAAGTTTTATTGGAACACATCTCATTCCTTTATGTATTGTTTATGGCTGCTTTTGGGCTGCAACAGCAATGTTGAGCAGTTGTGACAGACCTTTTGGCCCACAGACCCTAAAAGATTTTCCCTCTGGCCCCTTCCAGAAAGTTTGCCAACTCCTCTTCCAGAAGATCCTAAGTAAATTAATTGGAACTTGGACTACATTTTGAGAAGTTAGGTCACACATGCCTGTTTAACTCACATCTGGTTGAAATGATTTACACTTACAATGAAAAATAGAAAATTACATTGTGACATCACTAATATTTAAACAAAACCAATAATAACAAAATAATTAGTTTCTGTTAAATGCAGGTGGAGTTTCTCTAAGAAGAGCTGGTTTAATGGGAAGAGGTTGACGCTCACTGGCAGCTTTTCTGTGATATGGTACTTTTCAAGGATTTAGAAGTCCATGGCCATGTTTCTCTATTAAATCTCAGTTCACATCAAAAGCGGTCATTTCCCATTCCTGCCTCAGGATGATCATTGGCACACTGTTTCGTACTTCTTACCCAGGATGGGTTTTTTCCCCCAAAGTGAAGTTTTCTTTGCCCTGTTCTGCCTTTCATTACAAAAGTAATGCTTGCTAACTAGAGAAAATTTCCAAAAAATGCATCAAAAAGACCGCAGTCCCCTCTTCCCAGAAATCCCCCTGGTTAATGCTGCAGGGGATTCAATTGCCGAGATACTTTGTTTTTACCGTTTACACTGTTTGATAACCTTTCTGGATCGGAGCTGTAGTTTTCTTTTGACTTGCAGAGGGAATATAGGGAGGGATGTTAAAGTAACTGGCAAGAGGTACAAGCAAAGGGCAAGATGATTGGGTTTTAGGAGAGGGGTGTGTGTGAGAGAGTGAAAGTCTAACAGTAATCATCTGAGTTGGTGTTAGCTGGCCTGGGAGTGTTCTGAAACGTGGAACTAGGGAGAACCATCTTGTGCAGGTGACGGGAGCCTCGGGGGCAGAGACTTCTCAGCACCATCACTTGGTGCCATCAGCCTACAACGTCAAGTTGCTTCCCAAGCTGGAGCTTTGGAGCTGTATGATCTGAGAGGGGTGGCCCTGTGTGGATGTGCCCAAGTCACAGGGCAGATTAGTGGCACAATCGAGTTTAAAGCTTGATTTAGTTTGTAGGATCTGTATAATTCAGTTGACAGATTTGCTGTTAGATGTATGGAATCGTATTTTCATGATTTCTCTCTTAAAAGTCTCAATATGGGGGCTGGCCCCGTGGCCGAGTGGTTAAGTTCACGCACTCCGCTGCAGGCGGCCCAGTGTTTCATTGGTTCGAATCCTGGGCACGGACATGGCACTGCTCATCAAATCACGCTGAGGTAGCGTCCCACATGCCACAACTAGAAGAACCTACAACGAAGAATGTACAACTATGTACTGGGGGGCTTTGGGGAGAAAAAGGAAAAAATAAAATCTTAAAAAAAAAGTCTCAATATGGATCATTCCTTCTGTTTGCATTTTTTAATGTTGACATGGAATGGGAATATGATGCCATCATGTATTAGTATTTCTGTTGATTGAGTGATTTTTTTCACCATATCCAAAATTGGCTGCTTCATTGGTGATAGGGGAAGTTAGTTTAGTCTCTTTGTGGGAAGGGTTCTGCATTGAGAGAATTAATATTGAGTGTGGTTTGTGGAGTCTGGTACATTTTCATCCCAGAGGATGACTTTTCCAAGCCTAGGAGACTTGTCCTCTCACTGACGAGTGTCTCCCTGCTTCTTGGGGTCCACCCCAGAGGAAGGACCTCTAAGGTCCTCAGCAGGGTTTGAATCCTGCCATCTCTTACTAACTGCAGGACTCTGGGCTGCTTTCCAACCTCTCTGTGCCTTAGTTTCTTTATCTGTAGAGATAGCAGTAGCTACCGGGGTTGTGGGGAAGATTCAGTTCCATAATACATTTAAAGTTGGAACCCGCCCGGTGGGTACTATGGACCAACTTTAGTACCCCCCTGGGCGGGTTCCGTTCAGTGACGTGATCTGCCCTGGCACAAGACTTCTAGTCGTTCACTAGTGTGCCTGCCCCAGGACCAGCCTGGCTCACTAGCCCAGGTGAGAGTCATTGGTTCCCTCCTGCCACTGCAGAGCACGTGGCCCCACACAGCCTCCTCCACCCTGTAAAGGGGAGGCCAGCACGTAGCTTCCATTCACAGGAGTTTTGCTATAAATTGCCACAACTTCGACAAATTTAAGTTGTGAAATGTCTAACAATCCTAGCTTCTGTTTTTCCTTTCCCTTTGAAAGCAGTTTGGTCGTTTTCCAACTAATCAGCCCTCTGTCCAGGGAAGGGTAAGGGAGCAGCAGCTTCCTCATGACCTCGCAGAGGTCATTTCTTTTTTTTTTAATTAGCCCTGAGCTAACATGTATGCCAGTCATCTTTTTGTATGTGGGTTGCCGCCACGGCATGGCTGACTAGTGCTGCAGGTCCATGCCTGGGGTCTGAGTCCATGAATCTGGGCCACTGAAGTGGAACGTGCCAAACCTAACCACTACACTACAGGGCCGGCACCTTGCAGGTCATTTCTGTCCTTAACTTTGCCATAAAACCACCCTGTGAACTTTTTCTTAATTTTGTGCCAGTTGTTCAGCAACCTTGATTCTCCTAGTGTGTACAGTTCCAAGGAACCAAATAACCAACTTAATCTTAAGCAGAAAAAAAGGTATGTTTGAAGTAAGGATTCATTGACCTACAGGATGACCTCGGATGTACCAGATTCAAGGATATAAATAATGTCACCAGGATTGGTCTCTCTCAATCCTTATCTGTCTATCAACCCTTATCTGTCCTCTAGCAGATTCCGGTTCACATTCTCCCAGCACGTGACCCCAGCAGAATGAAAGGTTGTCTTGATGGTACCAACTAAAGTCCAAGGATTGAGTCTCGTGGGCCTGGCTTGGGTCGTGTCTCTGCCCCTGCAACAGTTGCTGTGGCAGATGCAGTGTGTGGCCCTCTGTCTGGGGCTGAAGTTCTATTCTCTGCTCCATTCTTTGAACCTTGAAGCGGAGGGGCGTGGCTGCAGGTGCAGCTTCTTAGGTCCTCCAGGGACATGGGAAATTGCCAGATCATCTGAAGACGTTTCCTGCTCCGAGACCTGCATTTAGTCTCACCCCCTTACCCCCTCTGCTGTTTCTGTGGTGGCCAGCAGCTCTGGGTGCTAATAGGCTGGGGTCACCTCCCCACCCCCACCCCGGCCCGCCTGTTCACCAGAGCCAATGTCAAAACAGCAGATGTCTGCAGCTGCTCATGGCCCTGGGGAGTTTTCCCTTCGATTCTTTTCTACTCCAGCTCTCCAGAGGAATGCGCTCTATTCACTCAGCTGTTGGTTGCACATGTGTTTATTTTTCACCTCTCTGGGCTGAGCAGGAGCAGCAAGGAGATGTGTAAGGGTCTGTGCAGTCAATCTAGGTGCTGGTGAAGCTCGATGGCTATTCAGACACTTCCTCCTCCTCCTCAACAGCCAGGCTCCCCCCTACCATCCTGGTCACTCGATTGGTCAGATGGTTTGGGCACAGACAGCCGTTCAGTCTCTTTGCACTTCTGTCCGCAAATCATATCGCAATCTTCCATGACTCCCATTTCTCTTCTCCTTTCAATTCATTTCTGTCTGTTAATATTTCTAAGGGGCCATCTCCTGCCTCCACTACTCAAAGCAGATTCTTGCACGGTGAGAATTGAAGCACAGGCCTTTGAATAGGCTTCGTAATGTTCTCAACTTCATGTTAATCTCCCAGAACTGCTGAAGAACCAGCAGTTGCTGATATCAGAATCCACACATGAAAGGAGAAAGTAAAGCACAGGCATTCACTGACTGAACTCGAAAACCAACCAGGAATTGAGTAGATAGTTACAGCTTTTTGAAATGTTTTGAGCTATTTGAAGGAAATGGTATCCCTTATTGTCTTGGGAACCTAACAGATTCAGAGAATGGGGGATGTTTTATACAGTGGTTTGTGTATCGATGGATGTGAAGAAACAAGGAAGTGAGACGGCTTTGGCACGTCTTTTTAAGGTGATCCATTAAGTGGTGGTCAGATTTTCCTAAATTGAAGCAATGTGGCACTTCACCTCAGTGCCCCATCCCAGAGCGAATAGTTTAGAATGCTGCTTCTGAGACTTACCCTACCTAGCTTCTGGGAGGAGCGGTAGGCTCACTCTGCCCTTCCTCCTGGGTTGTGTGCAAACTCTGTGTTTTGTTTCAGTTCTGGTTTTAACTCCGTGCGTTCCATTCCTTTTCCTTTCAGTCCCCTCCAGGCCAAGTGACAGAGGCTGTGAAGGTAGCAATTGACCTTGGGTACCGCCACATCGACTGTGCCCACGTGTACCAGAACGAGAATGAGGTGGGGCTGGCCATCCAGGAGAAGCTCAAGGAGCAGGTGGTGAAGCGTGAGGACCTCTTCATTGTCAGCAAGGTGCCGCTCTGCAGGGGAGCTTGGAGGATGGGGTTCCTGTTCACATTTTTCCAAGGGCGGCATCAGCTTAGGAGCCAAGGTCATACCCTGGGGCCTCTTAATACAGCTACAGTTATAATTTGGCAGGCAGTTCTTCCAGGGCAACCGCGTTAACTCAAGGCTCCAGAGCTCACCTGTCTGTGGCCTTCTGTTGGATGGTTGTTCTACCCGGACCTATTGGTTAGACCCCCTTGTTGACGAGGCTGAGGTTGTGGGTTGGCTCTCCCTTTCCAGAGAGCTATCTTTGAGGTCAGAACTTGGTTCCCATCTGTGGGCTGGATCTCTACTGGCCACCGTCTTTTACCTGGAGGATATTGGTGCCCACAGGATACTGGGTGGGAGGGTGAGGCTGGCTCCACAAAAACCAGCCTGGTAGGAAAAGATTTCATGTCTAGGGCCTAGAGCTGGCTTGCTGACCTATCCATTCTATTTTATGCCTTCAGTTTGGTCCTTCTGAGAGGTTTCCTTGACCTGATTATCCTACCTTCCTTTGGAAAGTTAAGATCCATGGTGTGAAATGGAAACTCCCTCGCCACCATTTACAGCATCACGGTGAAATGGGTGGGTTGTGGGGAGAGGAAAATGAATCTTCTGTCTTCAAGCCGTCTGGCTCCCGGCCAGGAAACAGCTTCCTGCGTGGCAGTGATGTGATAAGATGCGTTCTCTCTCTGGCTTCAGCTATGGTGCACGTACCATGAGAAAAGCCAGGTGAAAGGAGCCTGCCAGAAGACGCTCAAAGACCTGAAGCTGGACTACCTGGACCTCTACCTCATTCACTGGCCAACGGGCTTCAAGGTGGGGGCTCAGGGCTCAGGCCAGCTGCCTGGGTCTCAGGTGTGGTTTGGGGCGTGTTGTACCCTCCTTTTATAGCAGGTGATGAGTGGGTAGACGCTCTGTGTGTGTCCTTGCCACTCAGGGTGCAGTCCCTGGACAGCAGCAGTGGCATCACCTGAGAATTTGTTAGAACTCAGTCTCAGGCCCCACACAGGCCTTCTGAATCCGAGCCACAGATGACTCGTGCATAGTAAAGAGTTTAAGGGTGCTGCTCTTTATCATCTGGTGATTGTGTAATTTAAAACTTAGTGACAGCAAACATGGCTTGGGTGACCTTTCTGCACATAGCTGTAAGGTGTCATCGGCTGTCACCCCCGCCCCGCCTCCAGGCACGTCCAGACATACACGTTCATACCCTGCACGTGTGTATGTGTATATTCCTGTATTCCACACACATACCCCGTCCTGTGGAAGCTTAATAAATATTTCTTGGTCAGCACCCTGACTCTTTGCACAAAAAGAACCTTAGAGTCCTTTGCCATCTTTCTAGCTACCAGATCAGTTTTCTGCTTTGTCAACCAGCTGGAAAGCGTGTGGATTTATCCTGTAGCTCTGTTATTGCACTATGGTGTATCAGGACCTGATTTTCTTCCTCGTTTTTCATGATAAGCCAGCAAGGCTTGGTGAGGTGACAGTTTTGTAGGCTAGTAATCCAGCCAGGCCATGGGCCCTGTGACTTCTGGTCCGGAGCCCTTCTCCCATCCACACACTCTAGTCCCTGGTGAGGTTTGTCTCACTGACTGAGAACCATCCGTCTCCATCTGACAGTCAGCTCCAACTATTTGGTAGAAAAAGTGAGGACCTCAGGAGTTGTCTGCTTGTTTCTTTTTCACACTGACATACAGATTTGCCCTTATCTTCTGTACACTTAGCCAGCTATCCTAGTTTGGAATAATTTTTTTAGAACTTTGCTTTCAAAGATGCAGCTCCCCCAACAGGTCTGTGAAGGGCTGTTATTGATTGTTTTTTTATTTTAACGACAGCCCGGGAAGGAGTTTTTCCCGTTGGATGGGGAAGGCAATGTGATTCCCAGTGACACTGACTTTCTGGACACATGGACGGTAAGGCGGTCCTCGGTTTGGCCTTCTCCTTCATTGCTGGTTTTCCTGTTCTCGTGAATGAACCAAGTGTGAGCAATCTGCTCTGCCATTTCTTTCACCGCATTTTCTCATTCTGTCACTGTGTTTGCTCTTCCTGTCTCATTAAAGCCAGCCAGGCTTTTATCTTGGTGTCTCTTGGCTTCTCAAAGGTCTAATAGTAAGGGCAGGACCTGTTAAACTGACTGGTGCAAAAGACGCTTCTGATCCTTGGCCTTTTGGACACCTGTCAGCAGTGAGCAGACCCTCTTTTGTCTTTAGGCCATGGAAGAGCTGGTGGATGAAGGGCTGGTGAAAGCCATCGGAATATCCAACTTCAACCATGTCCAGATCGAGAAGATCTTAAACAAACCTGGCTTAAAACATAAGCCAGCAGTTAACCAGGTAAACATCCAGCAGGGAACCTGATGTGCGTGGAAGTCTGTTTTGTTACTCTCTGATCCTGGCAGTTACTTCTTGTCCACATCACCCAGGGAGTAGCCAGAGGACAGGTCCCTGGGCATGGGCAGTGTCCTGATTTATGATTTGGAGTGAATGTTGCAGGAGAGAAAGGGTTTGAGCCTGCCTTGTGGTGACTTGGGGTCTCAAGAGTAGCATGCAGACACTGAGATCCTCAGACCTGTCACAGTGGATAAAGGGCCAAAGCCAGAAAAAACCCTTAGGGCCCATGCCATAGTAGATTGGTAACAAGATGATTATTATTAATGGCGAGGACACTAGCTGGGAAACATAGACAGTTGTTACAGCTTATCTGGAAGATGAGACATTGGTTACACATAATTTTCTTTCTGGGGAGGGAAGGGACTTAGCCTGGGGAAGCTTCCTGTATGTCCTATCACCTGTGCCCACAGGGGCACCGTCAGCCCTCCTGTTTGCACTTGTAGATCGAGGTCCACCCGTACCTCACTCAAGAGAAGCTAATCCAGTACTGCCAATCCAAAGGCATCGCGGTGACTGCCTACAGTCCTCTCGGCTCTCCTGACAGGCCCTGGTGAGTTTCCATGGGATGGTGTTCTCTTCACAGTTGGTGAAGATTAGAAATGGCTAAAAAGAAAAATTCAGCATCAAGGAAAATGCTTCTGGAACTGATTTGTAGACCCTCCCAGGAGTCTCTTGTTGGGTTTCCTGGTTGGTGTTTCTAGCAACAAGATGCCTGCCCTTTTTCCAAAGGGTTGGGAGTTTGTAGCCGAGCTTCGAATCGAGGGGGAGGCTGGCAGGCTGCCCTCCGAGATCGATGGGAGTTAGGGTTAGGTTGCTGGCTGCCTTGAGTGGTGGCAACGATGGTTGCTCACACAGACTCTTTCTGTCTCCAGGGCCAAGCCTGAGGACCCTTCCCTACTGGAGGATCCCAGGGTCAAAGCGATTGCAGACAAGCACAATAAAACCGCAGCCCAGGTATGGCCATTTCCAGGCACTTGGGGCTGTTCCCAGAACTTCCTGCATTCGTGGTGGTCCACATTAGCCGGGGGGGATGACCGAGGTGACTGGTCAAGCGCTCCCTGGAAGTGTGGCTTGGAGCATGTAGTAGAAAGGACACAGATGGGAAGTTAGAAGACTGCCCTGCGGTCTGGGGATTGTAGGCCCTGCCCACTCCCATCACAGGCTGCCCCAGGGGTCCGCATTGGCTCCTGGATGTGGAAGCTCCTCTCTCTACTCAGAGAAGAGCGCTCATTGTCAGCTGCACGGGAAAAGGTCTCTCTCTCCCAGGTGGGAGAATGAGTCCTAGGCGTGAATAGTCTCCTTGTAGGTGATAACACCTGGGAGATGGGGACACTCATGGCATGGCGGCTCTGGAGTCAGGGGTTGAGTGCCTTCCCTCCCTGTTGCTGGGTGTGACCCTAACATCTCTGAGCCTTGGTTTTCTCACATAGGAAGTTCTGGGATTTCCCTCTTCAGGTGATGGATATATAAGACGAAGCGAGATAATAAGAGAGAGTTCCTGGTGTACACACACTCTCGGCACATCTCCTCACAGGTTCTGATCCGGTTCCCCATCCAGAGGAATGTGGTCGTGATCCCCAAGTCTGTGACACCCCAACGCATTGCTGAGAACATTCAGGTGAGATCTCAGCTGGTCAGCACAGGTTTTCCTCAGTGGAGAAGGGGACAAGGGAGGGCTCTTCACAGGGCCTCTGATCCCGTCCCTGGATTGGCATGTGTGGGACCTCCTGTCACTCTCAGTCAGGGAGCCCACCTGAGTAAGCTGCAGTGAGCAAACCCTGGACTTAGGATGGTGGCTCCTCATGGGTGGAGGTACCATGCCTGGTGGGCCTCGTGTGGGGGCAGGCCCTGTGCCTCAGTGGCCCGTGCTGTGCATCACACTCCTAGGCTGAGCCTCCTCAGTGACTTAGTGTTTGCCTGAGAAATCTTGCTCTCAAGCAGCACTGCCTGGCTTTGCGTCAGGGCTCCATTAGTTACCATGCCTCAGTTTCCCCATCTGTAAAATACTGATTTTGAGGATTGTCATAAAGATGAAATAAGATGTATCAAAGGGCTTCACATAATGCTTGATGCTTTCATAAGCACTCAGGAAATGCTATGCTGATCAGTCTGTGGACTGCAGAGACCTCCCAGGTACTTAGCCCACCCACCACTTCTGCCAAGACCCTGTCTCACAGTGAGCAGAGCAGCAGGGCTTGTGTCAGGGCACCAGGGGGCTGTTCTTTGTGGGCCCTCAGAGCACTCGCTGGAGCAGATCGGCCTGCCTGGCGTCACGTCCCGCCCTGCCTGCCTCTCGCACGGTTGTAGGGACTGTGCCCAGGAGGGTCCTCGTGCCTGTGAGCCTCTGCTCCCAACTAAGCAAAGCAGCTCCGCCAGCACCACCCCGTCTTCACCTGAGCTCTGGTTCCAAGCGGCTCTGTTTCCACGGCGAGTGGCTGATTTCGCCTAGTCCACTGGCCACAGGCTCTGGCTGTAACACGTGCCACTGGTCACCTGGGAGGCTGGAGTGAGGCCTGGGAAGGGGAGGGGAGCTTCCTGCTTAGTAGGGGAGACAGTTTTCTTCTTATGTACAGGTGTTGTAATTATTTGAGATAAAGTGGTAAAACAGTGACCACTTGAGACAGATCCAGCTGGAGATGGATCCTTTGTTTCATATTTCATTTTTTCAAGGTGTTAGAAAAGAAATATTTTTAAATGACTAATCTCATAGTGCTGACTCTTATTTTTGCATCTTATTCTGTTGTCTTTGCACATTTTTGTGCAGTTGTAATCTCAGAGTATGCCGCAGACGTTCTTTGTGCACAGTCTGTGGTCCTTTGATGCTGACGGCCCTCTCGGTCTCACCTGGGGCAGCCTCGGGCCTGCCTCCTGGCCTGCAGGCGGGCCGAGTTCTTCCTGAGCAGACTGTGGTCTTCATGCAGATGGTCGTCCTGCAGTATCCCTTTCTTGCTTCGTCAAGACCTTATTTGGCTTCTTAGGCCCATTTCAAACACCATCTCCTTTGACGGCGTCCTTCAGTTCGCCAGTTGGAATTCCTTTCTACTTCCTCTGGACGCCCTGAGTGCTTTGTGTAGCATCTTTCATACAGAGTGCGATGCCTTCTTCCTTGTATTATAGCTGTTGAATTACCTCTTTCTTTTGCCTCGTTTTAAACTGAGGCAAAGACCATTCTTACCCATCATCATATTCCCCACTGGTGCATATCTTATCACAATAGAAGTGCTCAACACTTTTGAAATGAACTGAAGGGAATAAAAAGTACCATCTTGCTGGGAGGTTCTGGAAGGGAAGGACTGTCTTCATTGTTCCTTATAGTACCCAGCCAAAACATGTGCATTCTCTGAATAATCATGCAATAGACTTTCTCTGATTTCACCTACCTTACTGCCCCCCCTACCCCAACTCAAGACAACAGCTATCTCATCAGTGGTCCTGCCCAGAGCCACCTGTAAATTATTTGCAGAGCTTATTGGAATTTCCTTTTTTTTTTTTTTAGGTCTTTGACTTTGATCTGAGCAGCGCGGATATGTCCACCTTACTCAGCTACAACAGGAACTGGAGGGTCTGTGCCTTGTCGAGGTGAGTGAGTCCCGGGTGTGACAATCGAGCAAGTCCCGGGAGAGGAGCAGATGCTGCAGAACAAAAGAATAACTCCTGAGGCCTTAACACCCAAGTCCTGTGATCACAGCCCTTCTGACTTGTGCATATTACCTTGCTGTCTCATCTGCGTGGGGCAGGAAACATTTAAACCCACGTCAGGTGAACTGCACACAGCCATGGGGAGAATGCCGAGAGAGCTGCTAGCGTCTCCCTTTGCCCAGGTGCACTATTGGCCTGACTACAGCACCCGCATATTTTGGCATTTAATTGTCAATCTTAGTGGCTCATCTGAAACCAGATGATCCCAGGTGACTGCTGCCCGACCCTCCTGGAAGAATTTGCATGTGACTCTTTGTCTCATAGCGACTCTAATAAAAAGGGTTTAGTAGGAAGAGCCTGGTGCTTAGGGTTCTGACACTGATAGGCCTCGTGACTCGGAGAAAGTCACTCGAAGCCTCTGACTGGCAGAGCCACCTGTGGCCCCTCCAGCTGCACCTTTGCTGGTCCCTTGTATTCCTTCTGATTGGTAGTTTGGAATCTGAGGAAGATGACAAGGAAGGTGGGTTTTCTTTTCTTACCAGTACAGTAACTAAATAAAGTTTAAAACTCATCTTCTGCTTTCAAGAAGAAACTTCCCATTTTACAGTGGAGACTAAGAAGCTCGTTTCACTGCTTTCGTCGTCTGAGCGCTCTGGTGGTTCTGTCTCCTTTCAGTAGTTACTCTTCTGAGCAACATTTGAACATTCCCCAAGACGGGATAGGGTGCTTGCTTTCTCTCTCCAGCCCCTGTGCGCTCTCTCTCCCAGTTCTGTTTGCACCGCTGGTGACACCAGCTGCCATTCTGGCAGATGTCAGTCAAGTTTGCATCTTAGACAATAACTCTTTCCTATGCTTCAGGTGTGAACGTGCTGGGCGAGCGTGCTGCTGTCACAGCATGGCCTCAGATTCAAAAGAGGCCACAGAGTTTGTCACTGGCAGCGCCAAACTGGGGCCCTTTCTGATGGCCCTGTTTGTGTTAATGATACTTAACCTTTAGACATTAAAATCATTTTTGGATCTAGTGGGCAAAGGAGAGAGAAGTGAATCTTTCGCCAAGTTACAGCTGTTCTCCTTTGAGAATCTGTGTCATTCAGTTCCGCTTTCCCTTCCCACTGCTGACAAACTACAGTGGTTTTCTAATCAGTCCAATTAGTCCATTACATTTAGCCTTCCTCCACTCTAATGCCCTTCTAGAAACAGCTGTCAGATTATTCTCTGGGCTACTGATGGGAGAGGCTGGCTCCGACGTTCCCAGGTCACCTAGGAAGCTTTTTCTAAGTGTACATTTATGCACATACACATACATTGCAATGCATTGCCTCTTTTTGGCAGTTATTGCCACACTGAGCTTCTGTTGCTAATGGCAGTGTTATATTCCTCAAGTCTGATGGGATGCAGAAAAAAAGGCAGACCATGGGGAACTTCTGAATGGCTCTGAATATTTCAATAAGAGTTACATGCCCCAAGCTGGGTTCACCCTGGGCCTTTCACATTCTGCCCAGCTGGTCTTTCCAGTATTGTTACCATTATGTTCCCAACACAAGCCATTGGCCTTACCAGATAGGACTGGTAAACACGCATGCAGCTCTCCACTCCCAGCTCAGTGCCCAGCCTGTACCCCACCCTCCCGGTGTTTCCTGTATCAAATCCTCGATGACTATGCTGGGCTCACTTCAGCGCCCACTGATTTCTGGAGGTGTGACGTGGCCTCTCCGTGTACTCGGAGCATCTGCTGTGTCACACACACAGACTCCTAAAAGCTCCTATGTTATTATCACCCTCTTACTGTTTAAGACAATAAGATCTTATTGTCTGGTCCTGCGACTAGACTGAGTTACCAGAAGGCAGGAATTGTATTTCTTGCCACCCTCCACTCCCCGGGC
The DNA here is from genome assembly GCF_041296235.1 of Equus asinus. NCBI lineage: Eukaryota > Metazoa > Chordata > Mammalia > Perissodactyla > Equidae > Equus > Equus asinus. The sequence goes on along the minus strand of NC_091790.1, from coordinate 188,254,165 downwards.
ACAAGGAAGGGTGGTGTCCATCATGCATGTGCCAGTTGATGAGAGCCCGTGGCAGAGGAGTCTGGAGGGCTGGGCCACTGCTCCCAGGTGCAGACCCATGATCTGCAGTCTCTGAACTGGCTTGTTGCCTCTGAGGCCTCTATTTCTGCCTGTAGTGAGGCACTCACCATTTCTGTCTTTGTGTAATTTGTTGTGGTCAAAATCTCTTCCTTGAAAAGCAAATATGCTCCTCCTTTCCCCTGACAGCTGTGCCTCCCACAAGGATTATCCCTTCCGTGAAGAGTTTTGAAGCGGTGGGCGTCTGCTCTTCCCCAAGTGACCTGCTGGTGTGTTTCCTACTTCATTTTCCCCATATGTAGTGTGGTATAGCCTGTGTCCCACAGCAGTGGATCAGCGACCTGAAGACGAACCAGCGAGGGCTTGGCCAGTGTGGTGTTGGGTCTGAAGAGTAGCGTCAGTAGATTAGAAGTCTCTTCCAGTTTTCTTTACCCTTCTTGTCATCCCGCTGGGGAAAGCACAACCTGAATACCCTTTTCTGACTAAGTTCAATCTACAAAGTCAAAATAGTGCCACTAACAATTGGATTTTGCCTGCTTGAAACTGTAACCCTTTCAGCCAGGCTTTTCTTTGCCTCAAATAAAAAGTACGTTTGTGAGCTTGACGCTGTTTTGTTTTTGTTTGTTGAAACGATACATCGCCTTCTGTCCCTCTTCATCCCATTGATACCCGTAAAGCAGGCCATTCAGTTCTGAAACAGGAATGTGGACTTCGTGTCTTTCCTTGTAGTTGAGGACCCCTCATCGCAGTACTTGACCCATTCAGCTATAGGGTGATGGGTCTCATTTGGCTGCACATTGGAATCATCTGGGGAGCTTTAAATGCTAGTGATGGCTAGACCTTGTCCCTGGAGACGATCTAATTGGTCCAGGGTGTAGCCAGGATGTCAAGTTTGCAGGCTCCACAGGTGATTCTAATGTGCAGCTACAGCTTTAGGGCTCAGCTCGGCCATGGGCCGACATAAATCCATTTGTAATTTCACAAATTACTTGGTGGTTCCTCCTACCTGTGAAGGCCAATGTCAGGTTTACTAAGCTGCACTGCTCACAAGGAACTGCTTTCATGCAGCTCATTGTCCAGACTAGACGGAAGAAAAGCATCAGTAATTGGTATCTGTATAAGTCAGCTCCGGCCACCATGACAAAATATGATAGACTGAGTGGCTTAAGAACAGAAATTTATTCCTCATAGTTCTGAAGCCTGGAAGTCCAAGTTCAGGGTGGCAACAAGATCAGGTTCTGGTAAGGCCCCTCTTCGTGGCTTGTAGACAGCAGCCTTCTCGCTGTCGTCACATGGCAGAGAAGGATGAATGCTTTAAATAGGGTTACAAAAGGAAAGGCCCTCTTTTACCTTTTTTTACTTTTATAACTGCTGTTGCTTATTTTTATTAATAACATTTTCTTATCCAGAATTAAATTGACAAAGCCCAGGAGAGGGATGGGATAGACAGTATTGACCTTAGATCTCATACAGACAAGTTGCTTTGTTGCTGACTTTGTTGACTGGGTGATGATAGCTCCTATTATTAGGTGACTCATTGCTTTGCGAATTATCCACGTGTCAGATCCGCCCGCAGTGGTGTAGGTAGTTGGGCAACAGTGGTGGCTGGGCTTCCCCCAGGGATGAAAGAGAGCACCAGGCCCCTGAGCAGCTGGGGCTGAGCCAGGTGGGGGACTCAGGGTCTCAACTGCTCACTGCTGGCACTGCCTGGCAGCCCTGGGCCCCTCTTCCTGGCGCCCGCTTGTCACAGTGTCCAGTGTTCCCTGCTGGGTTGGCAGGTCCCACCTTACCCCAAGTTAATCTGCAGACCTCTGCAGTCACCCTCTAGATCATCAAGAGCAGATTATTGATTTCTGTAACAGTTGTGTCAAATCCTCCGACCCAGTCCTCCCCCCTACTTCTTCAGCTGATCCAGAGTTGACACACTAGAAAAACTGAGGTACTCCCTAGTAAGATACTTGCCTTCTAGATCCCTGAGTAAGAGCATCCGGAAACAACAAAAGTCAGCCAGAAGCACAAACGAGATCAAACCACCAATCTAATCTCTGTATCTCTGTGTGTGTGGTTTGTTATCTAAGAACTGCTCCTGAGAAGAAGCCTTGCCTGGGGGTGAGGAGCGCAATCAAGCCTGTCGCAAAGGACTGGTTCTGGATTTTGAAGAGAAAATAGTATTTGGTGGCCCCGGGTTCAGGAGGTGGCCTGGCGTATTGGTGCTAAAATGCATGAGGGAGCAGCAGGTGAGGCTACGGGCTTGATGAGGCCAGCTCCATTCCACTGCCAACAGTTGATCCAAGGCTGGGGCAGATAGACATCAGAGGGCTCCGTAGATAGACGGGCACGCCTTTGCCTGTGAAGAGCCCCTTTCTGCCTTCCCTTTGTGGAACTAAAACCCCTGCCCCTTCCTGGACAGGTTCCGACCCAGCCCCGGGACTCTGGTGGACTCATTGTCAGGAATGAAGTGACCCTCCAGGGGGCCAAGTCAGTGGGAGTTAGAGAATTGTGCTGGCCCCATCTTTGAGGAGCTTTGCTGGGGCCTCAAAATACATTCACGAAACAGTTGAGTTTTACCAAAACAAAGTTCCGAAGGGTAGAATTGTTCATAAGACGAGACCAACCGAAAGAACTAAAGTTTATTGAATCACAGTCAAGAAATTGTTTGAAAGGCAATCCAGACCGTGCTTCAAAATCTCTGAACAATGCTGCTGCAGACTCGATTTCCAAGGCAGTTTCTCAAAGTCCGATTTCACAGAGCGAGGTTTCTCAGCACTATGGCCTTCGTGTTGATACAGTTCCCGAACAAGTTGTTTTCCTGTAATGTCCGCAGTGCTCACTAACAGAAGCCGCCAGTCTAGGCTTATTGTAGTGCAGCTGGCAGAACCCTGGGAGGCGCTCAGCCAAGAGAAGCAGTCAGTGTTGGGTCTGACCCAAGAAGCCTTCCTAGAGAGACTTAGACTGTCTTTGGGATTATCCTAGAGGAACTATACCTAGGAGGACTGTCTTTGGGGGTTCGTGGCTGTCTGGGATCCAGCTCCAGGTCACGCCTAGTCTTTCTGTCCCTTGAAAGCATGTTCTAGCTGTGCTGCAAGTCAGACTTGGTCTTCGGCATCCCGAAGGGAACTTTCCCTTTCTCTCCTTCCCCGAGTTTGGCTGCAAGTAGTAGAAGCAGCTGATGGCTTCCCAGGCCCTCCTCCAGGCAACTCCCAGCTTAGCCTGAGGGAGCACAAGTTTCTGCTTGCCTTACCTTCGGTCTGCAGTGCCTACAACAGCACCTGGGCACAGAGTCGGCTCTCACTAATGTCAGTTGCATGAATGAGTGAAGCCTCCTAGTGTGAAATCAAAGTGTTTCAGACCCAAAGAGGGACTGCTCATTCTGAATAGCGGCCTAAAATACAGGAAATGGTGGCAAAGGGTTGTAGAGATATAGACAGACTGAATTTTCATTGTAGCTCTGCTCTTGCTAATCCGTGACTCTGGTGAATCATTTCACCTACCAGCCTTCCTCCATCCTAGCATCATGAGGATTGAATGAGACTGTGAATGGAAAACCCCTATCCTAGGTCTTGCACACAGCACTCAGTACATGCTAGCCATTATTGTTGATATTGTTAATGTCATCATTATTATTATCATTGTTATTATTATAACCAAATGTTGGTTACAGAAGGAAACCCATCTGTTCCGTCGCAGTTCGCAGATGGTGCCCCAGGCGAGCAGCTGTGCCCGAGAGTGGCTCTTTCCTCTGCAGGAGCAGCCCTTTCTCCATGACCTGGACTCTGCAACCTCACACACAGGAAGGGCAGCATTTGTCAGGGAGTAGCACGTTGTGGGTTTTTGTTTCCAACCTCAAGGATAAGAGTGAGCCCTGAAGAAAATGCTGCCCGTGTGTTTGTAATGAGCATTTTTTTCATACTGATAGATGGAATTAGAGTGTTAGAGGTCATCTAATCCAGTGTTTCCCTAATCGAGTATTTTTCAACTTACTTTTGGCAGCAGACTCCTTTCCTACATGGATCCTCAGTATATAAACCAGACAAAGGCAGAGCTGCAGTGGTTTAAATGGGGGAGGAGTCTGGGAACCAATCCAGTCAGTACCCCACATACAGCTTCCTAGTCATGAGGGCCCTAGAACACAGTTTCAGAGCCTTGGGATTCAACCCTTTGTTTTTTGTTTGTTTGCTTTTAACAACTATAAACATTTCTTTCATACAGTTGCTGGAGTTCAGGAATTCTGGAGTGGCTTAACTGGGTGGTTCTGGATGGGGGTCTGTCATGAGGTGGCAGTAGATACGACAGCCAAGACTGCAGTCACGTGAAGGCTTGACTGGGGCTGGACGGTCTGATTCCAAGATGCTGCCCTCAGTCACTGGCATGTTGGTACTGGGTATGGGCAGGAGGCCCAAGATCCTTCATCACATGTATCTTTCCATAAGGCTGCTGGAGTGTTCATGACGTGGTGGCTGACTCCCCTGAGTCAGTGATCCAGTGGAACACATGGTGGAAGCTGTCATGTCTGTCATTCTCTAACCTCACACGCCATCATTTCCACAAAAGATCAACCCTATTCACTAGGGATACCTTGGAGGCTGGCTACCACAATTTGCAAACCTGTATTGTTTAGAAAACATTTCAAAAGTAACTACAAACATGCAAACAATATTTCAAAAGAATACATGTTCGGATTGGCATGCCCAGCCAAACAACCCTGTGGTTTTACAACAACAAAAAACTCTGAGGATCAGAGAGGTGAAGTGACCAACTATAGCTCACAGAGCAATTTAGTGGCAGAAACAGGCCTAGAATCCAAATTTCTGGAGTTTAATCTATTGCATTACATCATAATATTGTTACAATGACATTCCAATATAATAAAAATTACAGTAACTTCCACATGTGCACAGCCTTATCCCGCGTGGTCAAGGTTAACATCGACAGTGAGAGGTCATATTGATAGGATGGTGCTCTTGATAAGCTGTGATGAGAATGACACTTTACCTCTATGATCTTCCTCTCCAAAACCAAAAACCACAGTCTAACCATGAGAAAACATCAGACAAATTGTAATTGAGGGACAAAATATCTGACCAGGACTAATACTCCTTAAAATCGTCAAGGTCGTCAAAAATGTCTGAGAAGCTGTCACAACCAAGAGGAGCCTAAGGAGAAACGATGACTAAAGGTATGGGATCCTGGGACAGGAAAAAGAATGTTAGGTAAAAACTAAGGAAACTGAAGTAGTCCTGAGTACTACTAATGATTAGCTACTAATGATTTATTAATTTTGGTTCACTAATTATGCTAAATATACCATACTAATATAGGATGTTAATAATGGGAAACTAGGTGTGGAGTATATGGGAACTCTGTACTATCTTCGAAATCTTTCTGTAAATTGAAAACTATTCAAAAATAAAATGCCTATTAAGAGACACTCAGCGCTATTTTTTTCTAAACAAAATCTAACAAGTCTGCCTAGATGACTCACTCGCTTTAAAAATGCTCACGCCTTTCTTAGATCAAGCAGACAAAATAATTAGCAAGCATACAGATCTGAATGGCATAAATACTAATCTTGTTCCTGGAGAATACATATTTCTGAGCACATACGGAAAATCCACAATATACTAGGCCAAGATGCTAGCCTCAGCAAATTTCAACAAATTGTTATCATATGGATTATATTCTCTGGTCATAATTAAATAAAATTATAAAAGATTAACCAAAAAAATTACTCACCCCCCCCCACACACATTTGGAAATTTTAAAACACATACAGTCAAGGGTTAAAGAAGAAAAAATAACAGGAAACACTATATATGGCACTTATTAATTATTAAGTCCCAAGCAATATTTTATGACTTTTACATATTTTTTAATCCTCAGCATAACCTTTTGAAGTTGGTTCTATTGTTATCCCATTTGCAGGTGAAGAAACTGAGGCACATGAAGGATGAACAACCTGCCTAAGGTCGTAGAGCTGGAACTGCTGGAACCGGTTCTGCCAGGGGCAGTCTCACTCCAGAGTCTGTACTCTGATTCTGTCAGGCTGCCTCTGGCTATAAAGTAGAAAACACATACGGAATGGTAAAAATGCAACGTACCAAAATTTTTGGAATGCAGCCAAAGCAGTACTTGGAAGTCTGATAATTTATAGTCTTATAACTATTAAAGAAGTTGAATAACTAGTTAAAAATTTTTGCACAAAGAAAATACCAGATCAGGACAGCTTTATAGGAGTGTTGTTATGGATCATAACATTCTAGGTACAGACAATGCCAATCCTGCTCAAGCTTTTCCAGAAAACAGAACGAGGGAATATTTCAAAATCATCTTATGCAGCCAGCATAACTTTGATACTAAAATCACTAGGAAAGTTCAAGAAAGGAAAATTACAGACCAATCTCACTGAAGAACTTATATACAAAAATCCTAAACAAAATAGACTTGGTCACATCCAATGATGTGTAAAAGAATGATCAATGCAATTTTATCACAGGAAGGCAATGCTGACGTAATATTAGGAAACTTTTAATGTAACCTACCACATTCATAAATTAAAGGTATATGTGTGTCTTCAAGTAGAAAAATATTTGACAAAATTCAAAATCATTTAATGATAAAATCTTGTGGCAAACTCAGAAGAGAAGAAAACTTCTTTAGGCTGGTGAAGGGCATCTGCACAGGCAACTCGTAAAGCTATGATGGCGTATTCTCCCAGTGTACAGACTACTGCTGTATTTTTCCACATGAATGAATCTCAGAAACAGAATACTGAGGCAAAAAAATCTAATCACAGGAAAATACATACAGTAAGATTCTATTTATAGAAAGTTCGAAATTAGGCAAAACTAAACATTTTTTTTAAGGATATAGTCGCAGGTCATAAAACTATAAAGAAGAGCAAGAGAATGATTTATTCAAAATTCAAGGACGGGAGTTGGCAAGAGCAAAACAGCAAACAATCTGAATAGAAAGCGGGCAGAGGACTTGAACAGACATTTTTCCAAAGACACACAAATGGCCAACAAGTACATGAAAATGTGCTCGACATCACTAATCATCAGAAAAATGCAAATCAAAACCATGATGAGATATCACTTCACACCTGTTACAATGGCTATTATCCAAAAGATAAGCAATATCCGAAAGAGATAACAAGTGTTGGCAGGGACATGGAGTAAAGCGAACTTTATGCACTGTTGGTGGGAATGTAAATTGGTACAGTCAGTATGGAAAACGGTACAGAGGTTCCGCCAGAAATTGAAACTAGAACTAACGATCCAGCAATTCCACTTCTGAGTATACATCTGAAGGAGATGAAATCACTATCTCAAAGAGATTTCTGCAGCCCCATGTTCATTGCAGTATTATTCACAATAGTCAAGACATGGAAACAACCCAAGTGTCTGTCAATGGATGAATGGATAAAGAAGACGTGGTGTACAGATAAAATGGAATATTACTCAGCTGTAAGAAAAAAGGACATCCTGCCATTTGCGACATGGATGGACCTTGATGGCATTATCGTAAGTGAAATGTCAGATGGAGGAAGACAAATATCGTGTGATCTCACTTACATGTGGAATCTGAAAACATTGAACTCATAGAAATAGAGTGGAATGGCGGTTGCCAGGGGCCAAGGGGTGGGGGAAATGGGAAGATGTTGATCCAAGGGTACAAACTTCCAGTTATAAGACGAATAAGTTCCAGGGATCTAAAGAACAGTACAGTGACTGTAGTTAACAAGGCTGCATTGTATTCTTGAAAGCTGCTATGAGAATAGAGATGTAACAATAAAATGTTAATCATGTGAGGTGAAGGATGTGTTAACTAACCTTATTGTGGTAAACATTTCCCAGTATATACGTGTATCAAATCATCACATTGTACACCTGAAACTTACATAACATTATATGTCGATTATATCTCAATAAAACTGGGAAAAAAATGAGGCTTAGGGGAAAATGCAGACTAAAGTTACCACACGCAAAAAAACCGATGGGAGTTGGGGTGTAGCTTGATATCAGGGAGGGACATGCAAAGGGCTTCTAAGGTACTACTTGTTTCTTAACCTGGGTTCTGAGAACTTGTGTATTTTACTTTAGTCCTCTAAGTGGTATACAGAGATTCGATACTCTCTTTTGTATATATGGTATACTTCATAATAAAAAAACAAATGCTGAATAAGCGAATGATCTCAATTGATCCTTACAACAATCCTACAAGACTCATGTGTCATGATTCTCATTTTACAGATGATAAACTTATATCAAGAAAAGCTCATCAATGTGCCAGATATCTCACAGCTAGTCCACGGCTCCACCCTCTCATTCTGTGGCCTTTCCACTGGATCGCACTGCAGCTGATTATTATGACTATTTCTGCTGCTATCTTAACTCTAGACACACAAAATTTAGAGTGCCCAACTGCATGTTGTTGAGCAAAAGAAATCAGCTTGCTTTTAATGGAATTATCTTTTAAAAATTAATATTCTCTCCTACTGTCGTTGGCTTTCTATGCTGTGTAGATAAGATACCCATTCACTAGTGATAAGCAAAGTATGCCGGAGTTGTGAGCCAGGACTAGCTGCAGTGGTATTAGGAAATGAGATTGGCGGTCAGTCTTGAGACAGCAGATTTTGGAAGAAAAGTTCTCAGGGTCTTTTACATACCTCTTAGATAGCTGGGACCCAGGACAGAAGTCAGATAAGTTTTTGGTGGAACTGGAGTACAGAGTCAAAAGGGACCAGAGAAGGGGGCACTGACCACAGAGGACAGTCCTCATGGCTCAGCACAGTGGGGAGGGCACAAGGGCCGGCATGGAACAAGGATGGGGCAGAGCACAGGATGGCTGTAACGCACTCCTGAGGGAGTGCTGCAGAAGCTACCAGCCTGGACTTGGGCACCGAGGAGAAACTGTGTGGCCGTCCCTCCCAGGCACCACGAGTCAGCAGGTTTGGCTGAATGTTGGCTCTGGCAGAGCTCTCAGAGGTCATGTGGTCCCAGCTTTCATTGCATAGGAGGGGCCAAGCGACTCCATCAAATCCAGCTTGCCAATTGGTGGGACAGCCAGGATTAGAATTTATGTCTTCAGATGTTTACGTGAGAGTAAACTGAGAGGCCCCCACTCTTTGCAGAATTCTTCCCAGGACCCAGCACCGGCTCTCCAATTATAGGATTAAAATGCTGCTTGGATAGGATGGGGTATATACACACAGCTGGTCTCTGGTCCTGTCCCTGGCCCTCTAGCCTCACCAGAACATGCCTGACAGTGCCTCAGTGGTCTCAGTGCCTGAGTGGGCCTGACCCTAGAGCAGGGACTGGACACCCTTCTGGGCACTGTGAGCCAAGCAAAGGGGGACAGAGGGAACCCAGTTCATCTAGTTCATTCTACGTGAGCACATGGGAGTCTGCATTCACACACGCCACTCCCTCTGCAGGGCCTCCTAAGCTTATAGTTAGGTATTTGCTGCCCCCTGCTGGCCATATGTGAGTCAACGCCAATGTTTTAGAGCAGCTTGGTGTCTTAGGGGGAACCCTTGCTTGCTGTGGAAGTGGACCTTCAGAGAAACAACCACAATACTATTAATGGAGGGCTTAAAAAAATATGTCAGGCACTGTACTAAGCTTTTTACATGCATCATCTAATTTAATCCTCAAGGCGATTTTGTGAGGTAGGTTTTACTACTCCCACTAAACAGAGGAGAAACTGAGTCACAGAGCAGTTATGTGTCTTGTGCAAAGTATATGCTGGTAAATGACAGGGCTGGGATTCAAACCCAGGTGTGTCAGACTTCAAAGTCCACATTCCGAGCCACTGTACACATCCATGTTCCTGGCAGGCTGTATCCTGGATGGGCTGTACTCTCGCATCTTCCGCCAACAGAGACAAATGAGGACCCCTCGTGCCTTGTATTCCATCAGTCCACATCCTGGCAACCTCTCACATCATTTTTCTCCTCCACTTCTTGTGCTCATCACCAAACCTATGACCATTCCAGTCTTTTCCTTTTCTTCTTGATCTTTGTGCAATTTGCCTCTCTCCTGCTTGCAGCAAGCATTCACCGTAATGCAAGTGCTGGGGATCTTAAAGTGGGGTCTGCAAGAGGCCCAGATGGGAGTCAAGAGCTCTGTGAGCTTGGACAGGGAAATAATTCTATTCTATTGTGAAAATAGAAAACAGACATGGTGTGGCTTTGTCACTAACTGAACTCGCAGGTATTTCTATATCACGTTACCATTGTTACAGATACCTCAAAATATCATTTATGCTCATCATTGCTTTGAAATTACAATAGTTATTCAACCTGTCACTAGGTCTGTTATTTAATCATTAATAAAAAATGTATGTATTACTATACCACAAACTAGTTTTTTTCAATATTTTCATAGCATTCTTTGAAAAGCATGAAATCCCTTTGTAATCCTCTGCATTTTACTTTATGCATTCAAAAACACTGTTCTTAGAAGGGGTCTGAAGCCTTCTGCAGCCTGCCAAAGGGGTCCTGGCACGAAATGATAAGAACCACTGCCTTCGATTCTGTGCCAGGTTTGGGCTTCCTGACCCGGATCATATGACACGGCGGTGACCAGGGCTGGGAGAGGCTGCAGTTCTCCAAAAACGATGACCGTCTTGTTTATCTTCTGAACCCGACACTTTTTGAGTTGCAAGGGGACACTATCGGCCATTATGCTGGGACAACAAGTGTAAACCGGGACATATGGTCACCCCACCCAAATAGCATGTATTCTGGAAACTGGAGAATTTGATAAGAAAATGCCAGGTGATTAAATGTAACTTACAAGCATCAACATAAAAACTCTGTAAATAAGCTGCTGATAAAACAAGACTATCTCCTAAAATCTAGCCAGACAAACCAAAGTACTGTGCAGCTAATACAAAGTATACCGGCCTTGAAAGAAATCATTAGAGCATATACTCATGGTGTAACTGATCTGACATACCCCGTTACTGTGGACCAGGCGCTCTCTGTAATAATAAGTATGTGCTATTATTATCCATCTTACAAGTGAGGAGAACTTGCCCAACATCACACAGCTAAAAGAAGGCCAAGCTGAGTCACAGATCCATGCACACTGGCTGCTGCCTCTGCGCTCAGAGCCATGGTCTCCACTGCCTCTTGAAGACCTCGTAATGTTAGGAAGTTTCATGATCTGAGTGGAATCCAGCAAAATGACAGATGGAGTACAAAACATTGGTCTGTTTATCCCCAGCGCTGTACAGGGTAGAAGCTGCTTTCATTCAAATGACAAGTAATTTGAAAAGAATTCCCCAGAGTGGAAGGGGAAATCTGGAAGATTCTCATGGAGCAATAGAAGTATTCCTTTAGGACTCCTAAATTATAAGTAACTGTCGCCCCAGGCGTTCACCTTTTTCCTTTGACTTGGATCCCTGGCTTCCCTAGGCAAGGCAGCGTGGGGCCGAGATTAAGAGCATGGGCTAGGGGCCGGCCTGGTAGCACAGCGGTTAAGTTCGCACATTCCGCTTCTCGGCGGCCCAGGGTTTGCCGGTTCGGATCCCGGGTGGGGACATGGCACCGCTTGGCATGCCATGCTGTGGTAGGCATCCCACATATAAAGCAGAGGAAGATGGGCACAGATGTTAGCTCAGGGCCAGTCTTCCTCAGCAAAAAGAGGAGGATTGGCAGTAGTTAGCTCAGAGCTGATCTTCCTCAAAAAAAAAATAAAAAAAAGAGAGCATGGGCTTGAAATACAAATTCCAGGCTCCTATTAGCTGAGTAACGTTGGCTAAGCCACAGCATAGCCTTCTGGGGCCGCAGTGCTCTCATCTGTAGAATGGAAATACAGACACGTGTCACTTAACGACGAGGAGGCATTCTGAGAAATGCGTCGTTGGCAATCTCATCGTTGTGCGAACATCACAGAGTGTACTTACACAAACCTAGATGGTAGGGCCTACTACACACCTAAGCTACATGGTCCTAGCCTTCTGGGACTGCCTCACATACGCAGTCAGTCGTTGACCCAAATCTAGTTGTGCGGCACAGACTGTGATGATAAACCTCACATCATGGTGGTGAGGGGTAAATAATCCTGGAACACACATAATACATAGTAGCTATTCTTATTATCATTATCATTTTACTAGTCTCTAACTCTTTTTTCCCCAAACTCATCTCTCTTTATTAGTCTATTTCCATATGTTCTGTAATATTCAACTTTACTTCCTCTTCAGCTTTTTTCCTCATTCTGTAGCAATCTTTGAGTGACTATAACATTTGCTTACACAGCGTTCGCACCAGAACACATTTTGCTGAGGCAACATAAACTCTGATAACTGGAAATGAGACCAGGGGCACGTGCTCCCTCGATTAGCACATATTCTGGGTTTGCCAGCTCCATAATAGCATTTGCACAGAGCCCTTCATTTGCATTTTGCTGAGCCAACAAGAATTTCTGTAAGTTCGGGGGTGTCAATGCTTCAGTAAGAACTGAGTTGACAAAAAATAGGGTGGATCATTTATCACTTTGATAGAAACAAGATGAATTTCGGTTTTCAATTGAAATAAAAAAAAATCACAAAGGACTGCTGGGCATGACCACGTGAAAAATTAAAATGATACAAAAGAAAGATAATTCAAGATAAAAAGGGAAGACACAGCCTGGGAAATGTTTACATTGATATGAAAAGGCGTTAACAAATACATTTTTATAAGGCCAATTTTTTAAAATATACTTTGGTTGCATTCTCCACTAAGAAAAAAAACATTTTACGTCATGACCCAACACATATGTACACTGAAACAAAAGTTTCCCACAAAAAAACTCACTATGTATGGAATGAAATTTTTATTCCATTCTGATAGTTTTATCAGAATATAATTTTTTTATATTTTTGTTCTATTCTATTCCGTTCTGTTCTAATTTTTTCTTTAGTACTGGTCATGAGCCCTTTAATCAACTTAATAATCTACTAATGAATTGTGGCTTGCATTTTAAAAAACAGTGATATTAAGATCTCTTATAAATACATTATTAGATAAAGAATATGCATAAATATTTCTATGTATGAAACAATTTTTTACAATTTTTAAAATGTGGAAGGACCATTTTTAATATATAGCAAAATCTTGGCTTCAGCAATCACTCAAGATATACAAATTATAAACAACGATAAAATGCAATTTTCACTGATTAAATTAGCAAAAGGTAAAGCCATGATGATGTTTAATGCTGACAACAATAAAGGTTTTTCTTTAATGCAGTTTTTAATTTATACCCCACTTCAGTTCAAAGCAGATTTGAGGTGGATTTCTCTACCAAAATTGCCAAATGCAATGGATGGCAGAATCTCTTGATGCAATTTTGTTTGAGAAACAATTTGGTAGCACATTTGTGGAATCATAAAAACGTTCATATCCAAAAGTAATTCCACTTCTGGGAATTCGTCCCAGGGAAGCAGTTCAAAAAAAAAAATCTCTATGCACAACTTTTTATATCATTACTTAAATAGTGAAAAATGAGACACAGTCTAAATAACCAAGAATAGCATAATATTTAAATAAGCTATGCTACATCAGTTCAAAATATTTTACAGCCAATAAAACAATAATTGTGACTATGGGGCCACATGAGTAAATGCTCATGCTAACAAATGCAAAAGTTATAAAACAAAACTCCACCTGTGTTCCAGTTACTATGGCTGTAACAAAAAATTACCCCAAAACTTAGTGGCGTGAGACAACCATTTATTATGGATCAGGGATTCAGAGAAGACACAACTGTTTCTGCGACCACAATGCCTGGGGCCTCAGCTGAGGCTGGATCATCTGAGGCTCCTTCCTTCACATGTCTGGGAATTGATGCTGCCTGCCAGCTGAGACCTCAGCTGGACCTGTTGGCCAGGACACCTCTATATGGCTTGAGCTTCCTTGGAACATGGTGGCTGGATTCCAAGGGTGAGAGTCCCCAGAGAGCCAAACAGAAGTCAACTCACCTTGTATGACCTAGTCTTGGAAATTACGCAGCATCATTTCCATCTCCATTCATTGACACAGTCACAATGTCCCATCCTGTTTCAAGGGGAAGGAAGAGAAACTCTACCTCATTATGGGAGAGTGACAAGTTTCTGGACAAGCATGCTGTGGCCGTTTTTTAGAAAATACAATCTGCTGAAATTTATGATCTGGTTAAAACCACATAAAAATCATGAGAATTAGGATTAGGACTGCAAAGAAATGTGGAAAAATGAAAGTTTGATTTTTTAAAAAACTATTATTGTTTTGACAATGTTCTTTGGGCAATAAGTAAAAATTATTAATAAAATTATATTAGAGAGGAATTAAGCTGACAAATCTTTAGAAATTTTTCCCAGGGGAACCCCCACTTGCCTTGTCTCCTCTGTTTATAAAATCCTGCTACTCTCACTTCCAGTTGTCAGCGATTAACCCATTGCATCAGCAATGCCCCTCCCATTTATGAGAAGTGGGCCTGAAGCAGAGGCCCAAGCACCCAGGGGGCCTATGAGTCACCCATGTGCGTGGCCCGCCTCAATCCCTTATCATCAGACATCACCCGACATGGGCAGCCTCATCTACAGATGACCTCACTTTTTAGTCACTAAAGGAAAAAGGAGAAGAAGACACGTTTCTAGTCTGATTTATCAATAAACACTCATCTCCATTTGAGAATACCTTGAGAATTCCTTGCTTGTCTTCCTTCTTGGAGAAAGAGGCCCCTTCTTCCTTGACAATGTTAGTCCCTCCTCCTGTTCACTTGATCATCCCGTCTCATCTTCTCCACAAGATGTCCCACTGAGTCATGGCACTCTAATGCCTCTATTTTCTCTAGCATCTTTAATCTTCTTTCATTGACTGCATCCTTTCTCCCTACCTACAGACATCCCCAGGTCCTCCGTAACACCATTCATGCTACCCACTCAAATTGTCATCCAATGTATGATTACTTGTCTACTCCATTGACAAACTCTTCAAAGGAGACACTTACTCTGGCCATGGCAGAGGCAGTTGCCCAGAGAGGTGCCTCACCACACTGGACATGCCCCATCTTGGTGACTGACTCATGGTTCCGTGGCCTGGAATAGCCTCCCCTCTTCTCCACCTGTGCAAGTTGTGCCTGCTCTCTCTGGCCATGCTTCCTCACAGCCTAGCCCACAGGAACCCCTTCCTCGGGGTCCAGGATGCTCATGTCTGTATCACTCATGTGGCAGCTGTATGTGAAAAGGTACCAGGATCCTGAGTACCAGCGGGCTTAAGGGTAAAGCCAAGAATAACTCCATAAGATGACATGTAGGGATGGAGTAAGATCAAGACTCGGGTGAGGCTGAGCACTCATATGATGTCTCGCAAACCAAGTTCTGAGGCAAACTTCGGAGTAGTTCTGAGGAGAGCTAGATTGTTCTATTTGTTAACCAAACCCCTCTTGATGGGGACCTTTGACCCAGAGAAGACACATTTCTGCCAGACCATCCTGATCTATCCCAGAGGCAGACCCTGCTCCATCCAGTGGGGCCAAGACCTAAAGCAGACCTGACTGCTAATACCAGACACTCCTGGCCATGGAAAGCCACAGCCTCAAGAGGGCAGGTCTCCCCTGAAGCACTCAGTTCCCAGAGCAGCTTGCCAAGGACCACCTCCTATGGGTTTCCATCTTTACCTTCCACTTCCTCCTCAGCTGCCCTGTCTCCACCAAGCCTGCCTCAGGCCTATAGTTAGAAAGTCCCTGGAAAGCATTCCACAGACACTCCTGTGGCTTCATGGTCCCTTGGGGGACAGATGCAGCTACAGATCACTTCTTACCGTTAATATCTCTGCCCCAGGAACCTAAGACGAATCTCAAAAAGTTTTAATAATCAAAGAATTTAGAGCAAAGTGGCTAGTGGGCTATTTCCTTAAAGTACCAGGGCACTGGAGCAGGTCAGATGCTGCTGGAGAGTAACAGACCTCCCCCCCACCAAGTCACCCCCACCCCACCCCTTGCCCTGAAAACCTTCTGGGAGCTGAGCCTGGGGTCCTGCTTCTGCTGGGGTGGATTTAGCAGCCCCCTTCAGCATTCCAGGCTGGAATTTGCATGCTGCTGGATGTGGAGCTCCTCTGAGCTCCTGTCCCATGTACCAATTTGAATCCACAGATTGGCTAAAAAAAATTCCCTTGGGGGCCAGGCTGGTGGCTCAGCAGTTCAATTCGCCTGTTATGCTTCGGTGGCCTGAGGTTCATGGGTTCGGATCACAGGCGTGGACCTACGTACCACTTATCAAGCCATGCTGTGGCAGGTGTCCCACATATAAAATAGGGGAAGATGGGCACGGATGTTAGCTCAGGGTGAATCTTCCTCAGCAAAAAGAGAAGGATTGGTGGCAGATGTTAGCTCAGGGCCAATCTTCCTTGGGAAAAAAAAGATTAAAAAATTCCCTGGGCAAAAAGGGATCCAAATTTTAGCCTCTACTGTGTTTCAAGAATGAAAAAACATATCCTAAAAATTGGGTGACCCCTAACAAGGCCAAATTAAAAAGCCCCAGGAAGAGACCACAGCGCCCATTCAGAGAGAGGGAGAATGGCCTGTGGCCTGCTGAACCAGATCCCAGAAAACCAAGGGGCACAAGGGCCTGCTGGAAGTCTCGGCCCGTCACCCTGGGGAACTTACCCTTGAGAGAAATGGCTGTATGTGCAAGCATGTGCTGTGTGTGTGTGTGCGTGTGTGCATGTGTGTGTGTGTGTAAGAGAGAGAGAGACCTGAAAAAGCTGTACCACTAAGATCTGCAGCTCCTGGGGCCTGGGCTTGTTCTCCATGTGGAGTGATGCCCCTGAGGGAAGATGACAAAGGGGGCGTGAGCCTCGTCTGTCACCTCACAGGACTATAGTAGGGTAGATCTGTGGAGGGTGTCCTGAGGGTGGTAGGCACAGGCCACTGTGGATTCAGTGCCACCCGGGGCCTAGGGCTGCCAGGGGCTTGAGAAGTGCAGGTGGCAAGGGGCCACCAGGACTGATTCACGAACACTTGTGAGCACTTTTAGTAAAACTCAGAGATGCGTAGGGTGAGGGAACCTGCGTGAAGACTGGACTCCCGCAAACTGAGCAGGCAGGGTTCAGGGATGTGGGCTGCAATGTAACCGTGAGCAGGTCTGTAACTGCAGGCCCAGGCTGACCAGATCCTTGGGGTCACCCTCCGTCCATTTCTGATTTGTGGGAGTTACCAGCCCTCAGGATCCTTGGTCCTGCTCCTTCTGTTTCCACCCACTTGTAACAAAATACCCTCTACTTGTTAGAGAACAGAGTTTTTAGTCTGGCACTACTTTCCTCTCTTCCCACCATCCCCATGCCACCTTCCAAGGTTCTTCTGCTCCACAGGGCTGCATGGAAGGCCCTCTCCCCTCAGCTCAAGTGAGTTCACTCTGAAGCTGTGGAAGGGCCTGGAACGGCCTGGTTTGCGAGGTGCCCAGTGCCAGGTGGCCAGCTCTGTGGCCACACACAAGTACCCTCAAGCCTGAAGCACCTTCAGCCTCTTAGGAGACCGGTGAGTTGGACCAAGTGGTTGTGACAGTTCCTACCAGATGTGTCACTCTGAAATTCTGGGGTTACTTTGGAAAGTAGCACCAAAAAGACCCTGTCTTAGCCCTCGGAGGGATGGCTGCTAGGACTTCTCCAACGCCCAGGCTTGGACATGGCTTCACGGGAGGTGTAGGGCTGGACTCCTTCCCCACGCCAGGCGGGGCAGGGGGACCACAGAGGAGAGTGGGAAGGAAAGACACGAAAGGCCCGAAAGAGGGGGTCTTTGTGAGCAGGGCCCCTGTTCAGATCTGAGACCAGAGAAGGGGTCCCACCAGCTCTTCCCCCAACTTTGGTCTGTGCTTTGACCACAGTGGAAATCTACACTCTATTGGAATGGGGTTTTTTTCTAAGACCTTTGTACTTTTTGGTTCCCTGTGTTTCTGAGGAAGAGTTCCTTTTGGAAAATTCCAATTCAGTCTCAGCTGAAAAAAAGGGAAAAGGAATTTTTCCACAAGGGGCTCTGGGTTGACAGGGGGACTCAGGGTCCCAGCTGATGCTTGTCTGAAATCTGTAAAGAACCAGGAGCCGGATCCGTAGCAAAGGGAATCCTGGGAGGGCTGGAGCTGAGGTCGGCCCAGGGGACCTTGCCCTCCTCTCCCACCATCATCTCACCCTGGACAGGGATGAGCTCTCACACTCCACCTTCTTCTTCTTCTGGGACTTGGCACTTGGGTTTCATCTGAACCCTAATTGCCCATCGTATTAAATCAAGTAATAGGAAAAATTCACTCAGTTGAATTCCTGTTCCAAAAGGGAAACCCTCCAACAGGAGTTG
Organism: Equus asinus; assembly: GCF_041296235.1. NCBI lineage: Eukaryota > Metazoa > Chordata > Mammalia > Perissodactyla > Equidae > Equus > Equus asinus. The sequence goes on along the minus strand of NC_091790.1, from coordinate 188,235,788 downwards.
GTCCAGGGACGCTCAGAGCATTCTTTCACCTCTCTCTACCCTTGAGAGACTTCCTTCTCTCTATCTCCTCCTCTTCTTGCTCCTTGTTCTTCTCTGGTAAGTATTCAAATACTTTTTTAAATTGACACATAATTCAGCTAACATAAAATTCACCATTTTAAAGTGTACCGTTCAGTGGCTTTTAGTATATTCACTATTCCCTGTGATTTCTTATCCCAATGCCTGGGAGAGAGAGGAAGGGAGCTAGGGCTGGAAGTTTCCCGGACGGGTTACCAAGGCAACCCAGGCAGCTGAGATCCTGAAAGCCTGCTCCAGCCTCATGACACAGCCTCACGCTTCTCTGGAATCTCTGGGGAAATTCTGCCCATGGGGCTGGAATCTGCCATTAATAGGACAAGTGGGTTCTTGGGTAAAGTTTTCCATGTGTATTTGAGCCTCCTGCATCAGTGTCACCAGGGTCAACCCATGAGACGTTGGAGACCCCTGGCCTCACAATGAAACCAGGCCCTGGGGATGAGCTGACCAGGTCAGGGCCCAAGTTTGAGAGTGATGAGGGGTCCCCGGATTAGTTACCCTGTAGGAGAGAGTCCTGGAATAGCAATAGAGCCTTCAGAGTCATGTGATGAGGAAACTGAGGCCCAGAAACCACAAAGTTGCACAACCTGGTAATGGTAGATCTGAGACCAGAATCCAGCTCTTCTGACTCTGGGCCAGTGCGTTCTCCACCAGGTCATTCATTCAACAGTAAATATTCATTGAACCCCCTGCCCCATAGGCCAGGGACTTCGCTGGGTGCTAGACAGTGTTGACCTGGCAGTCCATATGCAGGCTACAAATTCCTAGCTCTAGGGAGCAGATCAGGAAGGGCTTAGAGAGGCAGCCACTCCATGCCCAGTGGAGGGCTAACCTCGAGAAGAAAGAGAGATCCAGGAAGAAAACCCCTCAGTAAGGCTTTGCTACCTGTCCAGGAGCTGCCTCAGAAAGTCCTTTCCTGAGAGTTCCTGTCAGCAGCTCCCTCCCCAGGCTTGGCCCTGGGCCTCTGTCTCTGGCCTTAAGTTGGTGGCAGAATGTATCCTGGGACAGAGTGACGGCATGTTGGAACTGGCTTATACCAGCTCATGAGAGCCGATTGCTACTCTTTCAGGAATTTTTCAAAAACACGATTTATTTTAAAAACTAAAATGACATAAACATAGTTAAATAAATTATATTAGAAGCAAAGGTAATAAATACTCAAAACTCATCACTTCCTAATTATTTTATTACATTTTACTACTGTTTTCTCTCTCCTTGGAAACAAATAGAGCCCTTTTGGGCCTAGGAATGTGCTTATCTTATGATCTCACAAAGGGCAAGGAAAGCAGATCTCAATTTTGACATAAGGGCTAAAGGTCCCAGAATGCAACTGGCTTACTCAGCAGTAAATGTGTGGGAAGAGCTTAAACTTCAGGAACTTAACTCATACTTGATTCAAGAAAAAGGAAAAGTATCTTAATCCTTGGTCCAGGAAACAAAAATCCCCATATTTGTCCAGTTGCGCATCCAGGGCTGCGTGTGTGTGTGTGTGTGTACCAATCTACTATCAGGATTTCCTTTCCCTTCAAGTTTCCATCTCTTTTAAATGCGATAGTTCTTCCTCCTGCTCATTGGTTAGCTTCACTTTCTCTTTTTATAGAATGATGTCAGTGAGCCTTCATGTCTCCTTCTTGGGCTTCTGGCTACTTTCTGGTCCTAAATTTTAGTGTGCTCCAGACTTGCCTGCCTGGGGTACTCGTTAAAAATGCAAACTCCCGGTCGCCATGCCCAGAGGTTCTGACCCAGCAGCTCTGGAGCAGGCCCAGGAATCTGCACCTTTACCAGGGATTCTGAGGCAGGTGGTATAAGAAAGACATTTTGCAAAATACTTCCTTGTGTCACTGACGTGCTGCAAATAATATGATATTTACTGGTTTTCCCTCCAGAGGGAGTTCATTTCTGCTGCTCCATTCCCGCTCTCTTGCTTGCCACCATTACGAGCACATTGTTTGAAGTCTCCTCTGTGTTAGCATGGCTGGTCCCTGCAAGCAGCTTCCGTCAACCCTATGCTCTAATGAACCAGGTCTTGGACCTGGTTGGTGCTGGGCATAACTCTGAGATGGTGAAGTTGTTGAAAAACCAGCGGCCAAAACTGTCATTCACAGTTTCACCACTTAGGGGCGCCATTGCCCCACTTTTCATTTCTGGTCAGTTTGGAGTCCTGAAAGTTCCTGCTTTATTTTGCTGATAGTTCATAGGGAATTTTTTGCTGTTGTTGTTTTCATCTGTTGTTCATCCTCTGTTACGATCTTTGATTCAGATAGACAATGACACAATGAGGAGCTTAGAAAGGGGATTGCATGTTCTCCTGCCCTCACCGCAAGTTTTTGGGATACATTTTGGATTGAGCTAAAGCAGATGGTCCCAGAGCATCGACCAAGACCAGGATTAGTGACAATCAAGTTGGGAGAGGCTGACCCATACCTCAGAGTCATCGGGACTTATTTCTCTGGCTTCTCTCTAGGCCCTGACACAGAGGTTACCTTTCTGGTATAAGGAAGAGACCTAGTATTTGTTAATTACCTCCTGTATGCCAAGCACTTTACATGTCATCTCATTTAATCCTCACGATGATCCTATATTTTCTCTCTGTCAGGAGGGAAAACCGCAGGCCTGAGGCAAATGAGACTCAGAGAGCTCTCTCCAAATCCCACATTCTTTCTGCTACAACATCGTCTCTGTTCACTCACTCACCAAACATTGATAACAAAGCAGATTTGCAAGCAATTCTAATTTGGACAAACCGATGGGTCCTCAGGCCTCTGCCTACACTCAGAAAGGAAAATACTGAGTCCCCAGCTGCTGAGCAGTGGACACAGAGTAATTCATTTCTACCACCAAGGGCGAGCAGATTAAAAAATAAATGAGAGGAAGGGAAATGAAGTACTTTCGACTGAACAGGCAAATGTAGTCCCATCAGCAGCCAAAATCAATGAGGCAGCAATAGACAGCATTGGAACAAGGCAGAGTGAAGGCCTCCTGGGCCTAGAAGGCACGGCTCCCCCAGTTTCCTAGGACATTTCCTGTCCCTCTCACACCTGCAGCTCCAAAAGGCACCAGAGGGGTGTCCAGCTGCAGCCACATGGGATTTACAAAATAGACGGTGTCTTCCTTGTCTGTAGCCATCTCATGTCTGATGAGGGCATAGGCAGGATGGGGTTCCAGGTTAGTTAAGGTACAAATAGAACTTAAAAAAGCTAAATTTAGGAATTACATAATGTCATCTGGGGAACAATTAAAAGCAGGTATGGTATGACAGGAAGTGGCCTTGTCTGAGCAAAACTGTGAAAAGTGAGACGTAGAATGTTGAACTCAGGCCAACTCAGGCAGAGAGTGGAGGAAGCACCCACATGGTCATGTTTGGGTGGACAGCCTATTTCCTTAGTTTAAATGTCTGTTGGGCTCTTTTGCCTCAGTGGTCTTCCAGCAGCCTCCATGAGCCCACCTGGCCATCTGACCCTTCCACGGGCACATCTTGTCCTTTCCTGAATCAACCCCCATTGTTTGCATCCCTTTGCTCTGCCTTACGGGAGCTGTACTCTCAGAAATCTAAATCTACCATGATAAGGCAAAAGAGGGGAAACCCAGCTAACCAACAATCCGTTTGAGTGACATGTAGCTGAGAGACTATTTGATTTGATTTGCTGAATACCAAACTGTGTATGTTGAAGTCGTTAATTGCAACTTGAAAGGAGTTGTGCTGTTTGGCCCCTCCATGACCACTCAAGAGCTAGGTGTTTGCTTCCACGTTCTGGTTGATAGCCAAATCTAGATGTGTTGGCATCCTGTGGACCCAGCCTGTGTGTGCTGGGCATCATTGACACATTCATTCACTCACTCCTTCATTCGCTCAGCAAGTGGCTGCTGAGTGCCTACTCTATGCCCAGCAGCCTTCTGGGCACTGGATGTCACAGCAGTGGGCATGACAATGAGGCCTCTTCTTTCATGGAGCTTAAGTTCTAGTGAAAGAAGACAAAGAATAAGCAAGTAAACAAACAAAATCAGGTGATGATAAGAGCCAGGATGGGAGTAAAGAGATGTGAAGAGAGAGAGCGTGACCAGGGGCTTCATTTAGAGTGGGTGGGGTGTGTCTCCTGGAACCAGGAAAACCATCCCCAACAGTGTCCTTTCCCACTTTCAATGCCAGCCTCTGTAGGAGGAAAACCAAGGGACAGGCACCAGAGAAAATGAATAATGTCATTGCTTCAAGCCCACAGCAGGGGATGCAGGATAAGGGATTCCTGAAGGCACCGCTGCTCTGGCCCTGGTTGGTGAGCGGAGGAGGCTGGAGATCCAGAGCAGTCTGTCATCTCCCTGGGTCACAGGGCCCTCCAGCTAAGAAGAACCAACCTTTCCTTGCAGATGGAAGAACTGAAGCTGGACGGCTGGATGCCTTCTCTGACATCACACAGCTACCCCTCAAACATTGGTTTCCACTCCTCCCCTGCGTCCCCTTATTTTCTGGAAAAGGAGGGGACAGTATGGAGAAATTGACAATAACTTACAATTTTCCAGATTCCTGGTTCCCCCATACACGGCAGTGCTCGATCAACTTGGGAGAGAAGATTTCTAAAGTCTCTTCACAGTCTATCAATTTTGCTGCAGCCAATAGAAGGCAACAGGATCATTGTTACACAGTGAGAGACCCAGCAGTCTCATAGTTGTCACAGTGGCTGCTACTTACTGAACACCTACTGTGACAAAGAACCATGCATGAGTTATCTCACCCTTACCTCCACCATTCAAGTTGGGGTTTGCTCACGAGGAAGCTGAGGGTCAGGGAGGAGAAGTAACTGCCCAGAGGGGTGCACTATAAGTAGTAGAGCTGAGATTTGAACGCGGATCTCCTTGACTCCAAAGCTTTGTCTTTTTTCTACTACAGCACGCCAAGGAGAGCGCTGGAGAAAATGAGAGGAAGGAGTTCACTTGTAATCTTTGCTCAAGATAGCAAAGCTCTGAGGCCACACCATCCCAGCCAGTCATGTACTCAGATGCTGGCACCAGCAGGCCCCCAGCCACGGACCCTGGCTGAACCCTCCCCTAGGATGGCCTTGGCTCCCTGCTTGGCTGCTAATATCCTGTGAAGTGGGAGAACATCAGAGAATGTCCTTCGTCGTCCAGTGGTGAACAGCTGAGCCAAAATCCTGTCTCCAGCTCCCATTTTTGCCCTCCTATATAGTCCATTCTCAGAGCGGCCCTTTGAAAATTTAAACCTCATCATGCTCTCCATCACATTTAGAGTGAAATCCGGGGTCCTAAGGGTGGCCCCAGGCTGGTGTCTGCTTGCCTCCAGGGCTTCATTCCCTACTACTCTCACTCTCTCTCACTCTGCTGGAGCCACATGGTCCTCTTCGGCTATTCCTAGCACACAGGAGGCACCCTCCTCCCTCAGGCCTCTTGCAGATTTGTTCCCACAGCCTGGGGACAGATTTTTACCCCAGAAATCCCCAGGGCTTCCTCCCTGGCTTTATTTAGGTCTCAGTTCAAATGTCACCCCCTCAGTGGTGCCTTCTCTCACCAGCGGATTGAAAGCAGCCCTCCCTTCATGCTCTGTCACTTAGTTCTGCTCTGTTTTGCTTCCTAACGCTTTTCACCACTTACTAGTATTTTATAATTTTCAGTCATATCTTTATGGCCTGTTTTTTCCACTAGAACATAAGCTTCCTGAAGGCAGAGATTTTATAGTCTTTTGTCCGCCACGGGATCCACGGTGCCTGGGGCACAGCAAACTCATAACTGCTTGTTGAATGAATGAATGAATGAGGGGCAGAAACTCATTCTCCCCAATAAATACCATGAGTTCTGAAGAAACTGAAGTCTTTTGGAGGGAAACATCTTCAGTTATCCTTTGGCTCTCTGGCTGCAGTGGGAGATCCATGCTCTTGGCTTCATTTCTCTGCTCAGAACCTCCTTACACAATCGACCTCTCAGAGCTGCCTGGAAAGCCTGGCACCTGAATGCCAGCCTGCAACCGCATCTCATGCCTCTCTGAGGCCTTCCGCCCTCCATCCAGCTCTCAAACCCCACCTCTCCCACCCACCACCCTAATGAGGTGGGCTGGCTTCCCCTCTCCTGCTCACAGCTGGTCACCATCGCACTTCCTGCTTTGGTTCAGGTCAAGGCCAGATCCAGAAATCTGTGTCTGTCCTAGACAGCCTTGTTCTAAATGTAAGTCGCTGATGAGGAGGAGAAAGAGCCTTGAATGGAAAGGTGGGAGAGAGGGAAGGAGGGACCAGGGAGAAGTCATGTAGGCTGGCAGTCCCCATCAGACTCTTGTAGGATTTTTCCTTCTCTAACAAAGAAGGTAGAGCCATATCCTCGTGCCCTCCCTGGGGGAGGGGGTGGTTCCTGATGCCATCCAAGACATCCCTGTGGTTCTCCAGGTTTCCTATTTGGTTCTCCAGCTTCCCCTTTGCAGAGGATAGTTTGTGATGAAGGCAAGGTCACCATAGCTTCCATTTCCTTCTCCTTCAAGTGATATCAAAGGTGACATTGAATGAATCTAGCAAAGGAGTATTTTATAAAGCTTTTGATTCTGAAATGGAATCATTCATGTAAGATCGAGCAACTCTAGAGACTAGATAAGCTAATCTTCTCATTTGATTAATGAGGAAACAGAAGGGCAGAGACACTAAATAACTTGCCCATGGTCACGGAGCTGGTGAGAGGCAGAGCCAGGACTTGACGTCTCCTGACTTGCTGTCCAGCCCAGGGCTGCGGGACCATTAAGATGCCCCAAAGACAGACTCTCCCCACTTGGAAGTCTAGTTTCCAAAATGTACATGGGTTCATTCAGTCTTGCAAATAATTCCTCAAAATGGTCAAGCCTGCAAACATACCCCATGAGCCTAAATTGTTGCTTAAGAGTCTGCCACATTTACCGCAAATTATCATCCTCTTCCTCTCCTCTTCATTCCCCTTCCTACTCTTTTCATGGCCAAAACCCTCCAATCTTTCAAATGATTATTTAGGGTTTAGGCATAAATGTCCTCACCCACCCTGATTCAAGACTTGTGCTCATGTGACACCTGTTTATGGTTGGAGGTTATTTCTGCTCCCCGGGTCAGCCCCTTCTCTCTTGTCAGCTTCCCCTAGGGTCAGTGACCCCCGGGAGCTCGGGCTCTAAATTTGTGAAATCCTTTCCTCCTGGCAGCCTGTGACGTGGACAGATGGTATCACGTGACTTGGCTTCTACAAAGCCAGTAATAAATTGCATTTCTGGAAAAATCTATATTTCAGTAGTCACATTATTTACATTTTTCATTTATTAATCCTATTAGGAATGTTTCCTTCAGGAGAAGAATAAAGGTGGAACAAAAAGGCAAGACAAATAGGCAACTGTGAAAAAAACACCCCATTCAAAGGCCCACTGCCTCCCTTGGGCACAAGCTTGTATATCACCCGTGTGCAAAAAGATGTCTGACTTGGTGCAGATATGAGAACATCTGCTATTCAAAGTGTCTTCTGAATACCCCCAAAGACCTGGGGAGACCCCAGCCTTAAGAGTCAATTCTTCAAGGAAAGCTGCAGCCAAACACATCTTTAAAATTCTGGTGATCACCCTATCAAATACTACAAGAACTGTTGAAAGGACAAAACATGGTTAGAAAATAGAGCAATGGCAAAGCAAGCAGGCATGGGCTGTTTAGTCGGCTGGCTGGTGGCAATGAGTGTGCAGTGGGCTGAATATTGACTTGGATGCATCACCCACATGGTGACTGCTATTGCCCTCATTTTAGCCCAGGGCCTGGCACACGGTAAACTCGGGATTATTGCTAGCACATGAGGTCATCACTGCATTTCCATCATCTGCCGAGGAAGTACCACTCATCCTTTAGGGACCAGCTCTCATGCCCCCTCTTCTGTTAAAGCATCCAGCATCTGTGCCTTCTCTAAATTCCTGTCAAATTGGGCTCCACTTCTTTTCCCTAATGTTTGGTAGTTCTCTGCCTATTTTATGCCCATTATTGGATTGTTAGCTCCATAAGAACTATGATTTTTATTCACCTTTTTGACCACTCACACAGCATTTAGTAGGGGCATGATACATAGGTGACGCAATTGCAGAAGTTGATGGTCACCGTATTTTTTTGTTTGTTGGTAGTTTAATTTCTGCTTCCTAAAGCTTAAGAGATGGGAGAAAGATGCTGTAAACCAGATCCACATAAGAGATGGGAATTCTTTTTCTCTTGACTTCATGCTTTAGGCTTCTCGGATTTTAAGAGAATGGAAAGGGTCTTCGTCAAAAAAAATCAAGAAACGCAACCCATTCTTGGAATATAAGGTGGAGGCATAAGTCTCCAAGTTTACAATTTTTTCACCTTTAAGATAAATAATAATTCCTAGTCTAACTACCTCACAGGACTACCATGAGGCTCAAATAAGATAATGTGCATATGAGAGCTCTTTGCTAGTAGGAACACATGATACGGGTGTAAGGTATTATTATCCCTTTAATCTTTCTAGTCTCATAATGGAGAAAATTTTCCAAAGACAAATTGGGAGCTCATTTCAGTCTCTCAGCTGCCTCTTGCTACATGATGTCCATGACAATTAAATGCTGCAGAAGAGTCTGGCTGAATTCAAATAAACAGCAGCGTGAAATACATTTGTCAACACTCTAGTGCTGCTGAAGACTGGCAGAATTCTCCTTCAGGCCTCTAGGACTCATCCGCTGGCAGAGATGCCTACTCTCAGAAAAACCCCACAACTGCCATTCTGGTAAGACCTTCATTGCATGCATTCCAGTTTTCTGCTCTTACTGTGACACCAAGGGCTGCTCTGCAGGAGAACGTGACTGTTCTCTGTGATTGTGGAATGCAATGCCTCCAGAAATGAACGTGGGGAGCTCTGCCCCAACCCTCCCACCCCTTTGGGACTGGGGGACCCCTTCCCCCAGCTCCTGGGAGTCATGGCAGTGACGGCTCTCAGCTGAGTCCCAATCTGGGCATTGCCCTTAGCCTAAGAGAGCCCCTTGTCCAAAGCCACCTCTCCTCCCATCTCCAGTGACTGTTCAGTGGTGGGGAGAGGTGCAATGAAGGCCTGGCTCCCTTGTCTCAAAGTGGGACAACTCCAAAAGGAAATCCCAGCTCCAGAGCTCCCACAGGGTCCGCTGAGGTCTCTGAGGCCATTTTATTGCTACTCAACTTCTCCCTTTTCCCAGTCCTGTGTTCCTCACCCCTCACAGGTGTTGTTCTTGAAAACACTGCTTAATAAAGCTCCTGCATGCTGATGGTGGAGAAACTCTACCCACGGCACCTCTCAAATGGTTTAACTGTGAATGGGCTACTGCTCTGCAGGGATATTGATCCTCACAGCCCTTGGAGAAGCTAGGTGGGTCCATGGCAGCCCTTGCCCCCAGGCAAGTTGCCTTGGCTGGAAGCAGCATCTCCATTCATCCTCGTTTGCCATAAAAGCATTATTTTCTCAGACTCATGATGAGAAAAAGGTTGGGGAACACTAATGTAATGCGGAGCACACTCGAAATAAATCTATCTTAACACAGGGTAGTTGCCTTTCCAATATCTCTTTCTTTTCTTCCTTACTAACTCAATCCTGATTTTAATTCCAGGCAGTAATTTTCTTGGCTGAAAAAAACAAACCAAAAAATCCCATTTCCCAGCCTACTCTGCAGCCCTAGAGAGCCATGTACATGGTTCTTCCTCAGTGGATAGAAGCGGAAATTTGCTGCCTCCCTAATAAAGGCATCTCCCCACTTGCATGTTGTTCCCTTTTGTGTCTTCCTGCCTGGAACAGGGCTAGGAGGCTGGTGACCAAGAGGAGACCCACGTGCTGAGTGTACATTGTCTATTGCTGCATTTAAAAAATTACTCCCATACTTGGATATTTGAAACAAACGTTTATTATCTTATAGTTCCTATGTGTCAGGAATTATGGGGGAAGGGGTAACTTTGATGTATTCTCTTGGTCACACAGAGGAAATTTGGTATAATGTGGGAGAGAACTTCACAAGGATGTAAATACCAGGAGGCAGGGATCATTAGGGGCCTCCTTGGAGGCTGCCTACCACCGTCCACCCTCTGGCCCCAATGATGCACACCTATCCCACATGCAAAATATACTCACTCTCTCGCCAGATCTCCAAAAGTCTCATCCTATTATAGCATCAGTGTACAATTCAGAATCTTCTCATCTAATTCAGGTCCAGGTGTGGATGACGTGCCTTGGATGTCGTTCCTAGCAGCTCCTTCAGTACAGCTCCATCCCAACTCATGTGTTCTCTATCGCCTGACATTTCGGCTTCATGACTTGCACGTGAATGTATCACGAAGCAGGAAAAAGAAGGATAATTTGACTATCTTCTATTTCAATCATCTCTCTACTTCACCATCCACTGCATGGTAAAACTAGAGTGTGTCTATGAACTTGTACATGCACGCACCCACATACACACTCCTCCCAAAGCAAATTGTAAGAAATGATGCTCTCACCAATAGGCAAGACAAAGAAGGTGGCACGCAAGCAGAAAAGCCAAAGCTGATATCTTTGCAATGAGAACAATGTGATCAGAATGGAGCTGATGAGTGGCTGATCCAACAGATGTCAGCTGGGGATCCAAACTCTTGTTCAACCCTCCTTGAAGCTCCCCATTGAAAGCAGGGATGGAGCAAGAGTGGCATGGGGTGGGAGATGCTTGGCAAGTTTGAGACTGGGGCAGTAAGAGATGGGACCGGGAAAGGAATAACAGTTTATAGGGGGGCAGCACACCTGTTTTCCTTTAACATCCTGAGGAGACATCTCTGATTTTTTCCAATGCCATTCAAAACACTCTCTATGTTCTGCAAAACGAGGGGCACAGACGTACCCCTTGTGAGAATACCTTCACTTGCTGAACCGCTTGACTGTGATCTGAGGTCCCTCACGCCTATCTAGTTGATGGCACATCTTTGGCATCTGCATTAATTTCTGGTAACTCTCTCAGGTATGGCCAGCTAAGCCTTCCTTCATTGTGCTATCTGTGTAAAAAGTCACACTTAAGGGTCCTCAGAGGACGAGTCCAGATACAGATATAAAAGTCTGCCTTCAGGGGCCGGCTCCGTGGCCGAGTGGTTAAGTTTGCGCACTCCACTGCGGCGGCCCAGGGTTCGGATCCTGGGCACAGACATGGCACCGCTCGTCAGGCCACTTTGAGGTGGGGTCCCACATCCCACAACTAGAAGGACCTGCAACTAAGATATACAACTATGTAAAGGAGGGTTTAGGGACATAAAGCAGGAAAAAAAAAAAAAAAAGAAGATTGGCAACAGTTGTTAGCTCAGGTGCCAATCTTTAAAAAAAAAAAAGTCAGCCCTCAATACCACTCTGCTGGGTTTGCTGTCCGTGCAGATGTTCCCAGAGGTTCTCTCACTCTCTCTGCATTTTTAAAGTTCATTCTACAAAATTAACATTAATAACCAACTGAAATGCACTTCTTTATTCCAACTGAGACCACCAAGCCAGAATTTTACATTCAGCCCTTCCCATTCCATACCCAGGTAGGAGAAATCTAAGAGTCTATAGCTGGTAGCTAGTATCAACCCACCTTGGCTATAGTCCCTATCTGGTCTTGGTCCCTTGGTTCCAATAATTCCCTCTGCCTTGTTCCATTTGGCCAAGCTTTTGCCATAAGCCCCAGTTCCAAACGAATCTTGGCATTGCTTCCAATGACTTCAGCACATCCAAGTATAGGATAACACCTTATCCTGCATCTCCTGAGGACTCATGTGCCATTTTTTTTAATTGAAGTATTATTGACATGCAACATTATGCTAGTTTCAGGTGTATGATATCTGAAATATAAATTTGATATTTATAAACATTACAAAATGGTCATCACAGTAATTCTAGTTACCATCTGTCTCCCTATAAATATGTTCCTATATTATTGACCATATTCCCTATGCTCTTTATTACATCCCCATGGCTTGGCTTTTTTTTTTTTAAAGGAAGAGCTAATTCTTTTTTTTTTTTTTAAAGATTGGCACGTGAGCTAACAACTATTGCCAATCTTCTTCTTTTTTTTTTTCTTTTTTTTCTCCCTGAATCCCTCCAGTACATAGTTTTATTTTAGTTGTGGGTCCTTCTAGTTGTGGCATGTGGGACGCCGCCTCATTGTGGCCTGATGAGCAGTGCCATGTCTGTGCCCAGGATCTGAACCAGCAAAACCCCAGGCCACTGAAGAGGAGCGCTTGAACTTAACCACTCAGCCATGGGGCCGACACCCATGGCTTGTTTTATAACTGGAATTTTGTACCTCTTAATCCCCCTCATCTATTTCACCTAACCCCCCAACCCCCTCCCCTCTGGCAACCACCAGCTTGTTCTCTGTATCTATGAGTCTGTTTCTGTTTTGTTTTGTTTGTTCGTTTGTTTTGTTTTTTAGATTCCACATATAAATGAGATCATATGGTATTTGTCTTTCTCTGTCAGACTTATCTCACTTAGCAAAATACCCTCTAGGTCCATCCGTGTTGTCACAAATGGCAAGATGTCATTCTTTTTAACAGCTGACTAATATTTCATTGCATACATATGCCACGTCTTCTTTATCCATTCATCTATCAGTGGACACTTAGGTTGCTTCCATAGCTTCACTATTGTAAATAATGTTGCAATGAACGTAGGGGTGCAGATGTCTTTTTGAATTAGTGTTTTCATTTTCTTCAGATAAATACCCAGAAGTGGAATTGTTGTATCATATGGTAGTCCTATTTTTAATTTTTTGAGGAACCTCCATACCGTTTTCCATAGTGGCTGCACCAATTTATACTGCCACCGACAGGCATTGAGGGTTCCCTTTTCTCCACGTCTTCACCAACACTTGTTATTTGTTGTCTTTTCAATAATTGCCATCCTGACAGGTGTGAGAAATCTGATGTCCCATGTTTTAGCCCAAATTCCTGAAGATAGACATGACCTTCTACCTGGCTAGAGTCTCCCCTGGTGCCCACTTGTTCCAATCCAATCTTTCTTCCTGCAACTTGGGTTTGCTGGAACCTTATATGTTCCCAGGTCAAGGTTGGTGGCCTTTCCGCTCCATCCCTCACTTGTCAGACCACCTAAGAGAAACATGGCATTCACAGCTGGAAGGGACTTCAAACCATTCCAGCTTGCCTTGACTGACAGTAAACTCAGGAATCATTCAAACAACCCCTCAAATTCAAAGTTGTCACCTTGTCATGCTGAATAAGAACTACTTAGGGTGCAGCCCCATGGCTGAGTGGTTAAGTTTGTGCATTCTGTTTCGGTGGCCCAGGGTTTTGCCGGTTTGGATCCTGGGCACGGACATAGCACCTCTCCTCAAGCCATGCTGAGGTGGCGTCCCCCATAGCAGAACTAGAAGGACCCACAACTAGAACACACAACTATGTACTGGGGGGCTTTGGGGAAAAGAAGAAAAAGAAAAGGGAAAAAAAGGAACTACTTAAAGTCGAATATTTCAAAAAATTTCTCTTTACTGCTAAGGGCCAGGGTTGCCTTTGGAGGTCTCTGGATGCTAGACTGTTTTACTATCTGGATAACAGGTAGAGGAAGCCTGGCCATCACTGTCAGATGCACAGAGCCACGTTTCAGACAACAAAGAGATGACAGAGGATGAGAAGGAGGCAACCTCACACACTTCTGACTTCTACAGTGACAGCTAGCCTGCTTGTCCTCTCTAAGACTGGGCATGGACATCACAGCTGCCTCCTAATTCAGTCCCAAGATGAGGCCACCTCTTCAAATACTGTAGAAAAGGCTCTTGGCTAAGCAAGGAGGACTAACTTTATGGGTTTTGGCTTTTCTGTTTGGCGGATGATCTAGGAGTATGTGGATCTGAACTGATCTAGATGGCCCTCCAAGAGAAAGAATCTCCTTCCTGGAATCACGTTCAGCTAAGGAGCTATGGACAAGCCATGGAAACAAGCTCCCACCTCCACCCAAAGCTTTGGAGTTCTTCTGCAAAGCAACTACTCTCCCACAGTCCTCCTTCTAGCTTCACCCCCATCCAATCATAGAGCTGAACCTGGGTCCTTGACCCAGTCCGGGTCAGTATTTGTCTGAAACTGCACCCTTATAGACAAACTAGTCCACAGGACACCCTTGTCAGGATGTCCTGGATGCCCAAACACATCAGAGGAGGCTGGGGATGTGGGCGTGGTGCTTTTTATAGGTGTGGAGAAGGCCCAGTTAACTAAATCCGGGAAGTCCATGAAGTACGGCAGATTCAGGGCAAAACAGAATAAACAGGGACAAAAATAATTCAAAAGGTGCCCTGCTGGCAGCTCCAAAGCCTCTAATTGGATGCTCTTTGATTGCATCAAAGCTCCCACAAGTCAAGGGCACACTAGGCCATGGTGATGGTGACGCCTGGGCAGAAGGAGAAAGGAGTGAAACCACAGCGACTCAGATGTTCTGGCTGGGCCACTTCTAGATTACTTGTCGAAGCAGAGAGTTTGGAGGTAGCTAACCAAATAGAGACAAATTAGTTAGTTGTTCAACTAGATGTAAATAAATCGCTGGCAAGCGATGAGGCTCACCCAAGACTTTTAGAAGAGTTGGGGGAGGGGGCAGTGAAATTGTGCAACTCTCAGCCAATGTGTTGACTGTCACCACAGAGAGCCCTGATGTCTGGGGGCCAGAAAATTCCAGTGGGACCCCCCAGCATAGGGAAGACTCTGCATGGGGGTCTAAGAGCCAGAAGAGGACCAGCCTCCTTCCCACCCCGGCACAGGCAGGCCGGCGGAATCGGTGGGGCCCACCCAGATACGCAGACCTCACCCAGGAAAGGCAATTGCAGAAGGAGGAAGCCGGCCTGATTAATGCGCTGCAGGCTTTGAGAAGATTAATGTGCGGACGAGGGGAAACCAATGAATGTAATTTATTTAGACTTTCAGAAAGGCTCCACACTAACGGCTATTTTTTAAAAGTCACCGTGGAATCTGGGTTTTAAAGCACTAGCTTTTTGAGGTTAATACCAACGAAAACACTCACATTTTCCCGCTGCCACTGCCACAAAATATGGATGACTTGTGACTTTCACCCCGTGTAGCAATTTCTAAGCAGAGTCCCACCTCCTCTCGCCCCTCGAGAAGTGGCCTCTCTCTCCCTTCTGAATTCCCATGTGGTTCCTCTCTTGCTTACCACTTCCCACATTATGTGATTATGTGTGTGCACCTCCCCCTAATAGACCGGAAGCCATCTCAGGCCAGGGACAGTGCCTTGTCCATTTTGGCATCCTACACAGGACCATGACTAGGATTCCCTAACCCTGAGTCAGAGAAGACACCGTGACTTCAGACTCAATAGTCTTAACCACTACAGTTTATGCCTGGGAATTTTGCATAAGCACCTCAAATTCGGCATGGCCATCTCTGTGCCCGTCATCGCCCAGCCCACCACACACAGCTGTTCTTCTCATGCCCCCTCTTGGGTAGTAGCGCCACTCCCCACCCAGGGGGCAGTGCCCACCTCTCTTCATCCCCCCTGCCCCTACCTCAGCCTGGGCCCTTACTGCTGCACCCGGGGTACAACACCTCCCCACCGGTTAAATCTTACAAAGGCCCCAGCCAGCATGCAGGGCTCTCCATGTCCCCTCCCGATTTCCCCTCCAGTCTTAGCCTTTGAACTTCCTTCCGTCCCACCTGCCCAGGGGTGGAGCTGCTGCCAGATGGGGGCCCCCGACGTGTCCTTCAACACATCTTGATAACTCATGCTATCCTCCTATTACTTCCCACTCCTTCTTTCCCTCACTTCCTCCAGCTTCTTCCTGTAGTGAAATCCTACTTGTCCTTTATATCTCAACTCAAGTGCTAGCTCCTCTGAGAAAATTTCTCTGAACCCCGAGTCTGGTTTATTGCTTTTCTTGTGTGCTCATTCATTCAACAAATATTTCTTGAGCAGCTACTATGTGGCAAGTGTTATGTTAGGTGAGGGTGATGTAACAGGGAACAAGACAGACATGGTCTCTGCTCTCACAGAGCTCAGCATCTAATGAGAGGCACAGACAGTTTTACAAGGAATTATAAAATATACATGATAAGTGTTAAAATAAATGCTCCCTTCTGCCACAGGGCCTTTGCCTGTGCTATTCCTTTCCCCTGGAACTTTCTCTCCCCTTTGTCTTGTACTCCTTCAGACTGAAACTCAATTAATTCCCCTGGCTAAATCAAATCCCCTTCCTCTACGCTTATTTTGCACTTCTCCATCAAAGCATTTAAGATAATTATATTTCATATTTATTTGTATCATAACTCGATTAATGACTGCTAACTCCTCTAGACTGGAAGCTTCATAAGCACAGGGCCATGTCCAATTTGCTCACATAGATAAGCCTTACATAACAGAAATTCAACAGGTATTTGTTGTGGGAAGTCGTGGGGCGGCACATAGTAGAACTCCTCCTGGTTTAAGGGGGTGGGCAAAGCTGCCGAGAGGAAGCGATAAATCAGAGACCTTGAAGACAGTGTCAGAAGAGGCTGAGAGTAAATGGGCAGCAAAACTGTTCCGGGCAGCAAACACAGTTTGGGGAAGACTCTGCAGCGAGAAGGCCTGGTGTCTTCAAGCACAGGGTTCCACAGTAGGGTGCTTGCTCCCCAGGGGATGCACAAGATAATCCATTAGGAACACGAAGAAAAAATATTCATCCACTTATGCTGAATTTTTAATCTACCTAAGAAAAAAATTAAGCTCTACTATTATCTAATAAACAGGCTGAAACTGGTGACTTCCTTTGTATTAGAGGATCACGTGCATGCAAAATCCATGATTTATTCTGAAAGAAGAATGTCCATGCCCTGATGTCCAGCTTATGTGTGTCTATTACATGAACTCGTGGATTATATTACACAGTCAAAACCAAGCCTTACAAAATGAAATGTGGCTTAAAGAGATTCCTGCAAAGAAGTCACAGATTAAAGTAATGCTAATAATGTAAGTGCAAGAGAACAAGTATTTTCTTGTGAACTGACACAGCCGCACACATGTTCTTTGTCAGCCACGTGACGAGATAAAAATAATGATTTAATCAGACCTGACAAGAACTATGCCAAAAGAATACAAAATTATCACCTAGTCCTTTTTGAAATATGGATTTCAAATCCATATTTGAATTAATACTGTTGTTAATGTTGAATCTTGCTGTATTTATAATTCTCCTCATCTTGATATATTAGTTAATAGTGATAATACATGTATACTATTTGTAAATAAATATACATTCCTTGGAGTATGTATGTAGGTATATATATTGGATCCAAGAAAGATTTTGCTTACTTGCTGTTGTTCTCTAATTGAGGTGTACAACCAGACTTTGGAAACTGTTTCAACAAAGAATGAAAGGTCAATATTGTAGAACAGGTCATAGGGGCGGGCAGTGCTGAGAAAACGGACTGGAGAGGCAAGCAGGACACATGTCTCTACCATAGTATTTATCATCCTATTATAATTGTTTATTTTAGGGGTTCTTAACCTGGAATGTAGGGTTAAATTATACCCAATAATTTATGTGTGCGAGTATTTTGTGGAGATGATTCATAACGTTCATACAATTCCCTAAAGGTCCACGTCTCAGTAAATGTCAAGAACTATTGATTTAGTTAATGGTCTGCTTCTCCCGACTACACTGTGTTCCTTGTAGTCAAAGACTCTCGTCTTACGACCATCATCACAGTAGGTACGAAACAGGGCCTCAATAATGGTTGAATGAATGAGTGATTCGCCTATTGCTTTCTCCTCCAGCATCAGAAAGACAAAGGAATCAGAAGACCACATGCAGCCGAAAGTTGATTCTCTGGCATGGAAAGCGAGTTTTCTAGATTTTATTCAATATGTGCTTACATAACACTTACCGTATGCAGATACTAGTATAAGTCTTTCAGCAACATTAGCTCATTCAGTCCTCATAATAAGTCTAGGAGGAAGGCACCATCATTGTCCTATTTATTGGATGATGAAGCTGAGGCACAGAGAGGTTAAGTGGCTTGCCAGGGGTATACAGCTGGGAAGTGGCAGAGGCAGGGGGCAAACCCAGACCATCAGGCTACAGAATCTGTTCTTGTGATCACTATACCATGGCGTGACCTGCATGTCAGCTCACATTGCCAAAGGGCCAGTGTCATCAGAAGATGCCAGTGTAACCTGACAGCCAAGACCTGCCAGAACCTCCCCCACTCCTTGGCAAAGAGTGACCTTCAAAAGCAAAATAAGAGAAAGTAGAGTTCGAGTCCAAAGGCTTGGATTCATGCCCAAGGCTTGACAGGGCTCGGGTGGATAGCCCTGCTTTGTAAGAAGCAAACTGCTCACAAAGCTGTGAGTTTATATTTAATGTTTTATTGTGGAAATTCTCAAACATATTCAAAAGCATACAGAAAAATACAATGAACCTCCATGTACCCATCACCCAGCCCCGGCCATTATCAACACATGGCCAATCGTGTTTCACCCATACTCTCACTCACTCCCTCCTTTTATTATTTTTAAGTAAACTCCTGATGTCATGTGATTTCACAATGGGATTTAAAAATATTGTACTACTCACTTGGAAACTGTCTAGAATTGACGTCAATTCTAGTGATTGAATTTGAGTCTTGCAGCTACAATTTTCCAGCTGTGTCCTTGGGCAATAACTTCTGAGCCTCAGGTGCAACATCTGTAAATTATGGTTGATGACATCTGTTTCATCATGGGTTTTTAGGATTAGATAAGCCAACATGTGTGAAAGTAATTTTTAAACTGTAGAGTCCTGATCGAACCAAAGCATAACTCCGCTTCCATCTTGCCCCACCATGAGCATTGGGATGGTTAATTTTACGTGTCAACTTGACAAGACTACTGTGACCACACATTTGGTCAAAATCAGTCTGGATGTTGCTATAAAGGTATCTTTTAGATGTGATTAACATTTACAATCAGTTGACTTTCAGCAAAGCAGACTACCCTCCATAACATGGGCGAGTCTCATCCAATTAGCTGAAGGTCTTCAGAGTAAAGTTTCCCAAAAAAGAAAGAATTCTGCCTCCAGATTGTAGCAGAGAAATTCTTCCTGAGTTTTCAGCCTTTCCAGCCTGCCACTCACCTATAGATTTTGGCTTTGCCAGCCCGCACAATCATGTCTGGCTTCAAATCGGGGTTGGCCAATGAGAGTCAGCAGCAGGCGATTGGAAGGTGAAGGGAGAAAGAGGTTGGGTTATTTATTCCCATGGCTCTCTCCTGGTAGGTTGTTCCAGGCTGGTCTACTTCCCCTGCCCAGGCTCAGTACTGCTTCCTCCTCTCCCCTCCAGGGTTGGGCTGGTGACGCTCTCCTCACATTGTTCCCGGCCCTGGGCACTATCCCTTGAGGTTTCCTCACACTGTGCCTATGCCTTTGCAAATCGTCCTTTTATTAAACTCTCCTCAATTACCCAGTTTGTTTCCTACTGGAACCCTGAGTGATTCACATGCTAAAGATAGCAGTTTAACAGAGATTCCATACTAGGTCTGTGAATTAAACATATTCGCTAAGAATTCCATTAGGAAAACTTCAAGTGCTCATCAGTATCACTTTTCCTGAGTCCTCGAACTGTCGTGTTTAAGCTGTTCAGCTCTCTAGAAAACTCAGCTAATGCCTCCTCCACATCCTCCAGCTCCTCCTCTTCCAAATGCATCCTCAGCTGGGAGCTGAACTCACTCAGGTCCTTCAAGTCTGCCCTTGACCATTTACCACATCTTGGCAGTGGGGAACACCAGCTCCCCCTCTTTCCCACAGTATCACTTCATCTCCTTCCTTCCACACCACCCACATCCTCTTTCTCCATCCTCTGAGCCCTGCTCCCTCTAGAACCACCAGCCCACAGCCTCTGAAGGCAGCTCAGTCAAGGCCAGTGGTTCGCCGTCAGCTCCTAAAGACCCCCTCCTCAGCCTACCCTCCCTCATGGGCACACGCAAAAACATTTTGGTTATTTAAATTGCTGTTGTGACTTTTCTTTTAGATGTGGTGATTCACCAGTTTGGTCATTTCTGCAGCACAACACGGTGAATTTTCACCCAGAGCTAATGTGATAACCTCTCATTTTCCCCGCTAGTCCCCTAGCGTGGTTCCCACCACCCCTCACCCCCTTAAATATTTATAACTCCACTCCAAATATTAGCAGCATGTTTTGAAAAACACGTCCAATTTTACAAGGAATCTGATCTTACATTCAAGGCTAGTCACGGCCTTCCTCTCCTTTGCAGCTAACTTTGGAAGCTGAAAAACAACCTTTCTTGTTAATAAAAAAAAATAATAAAATAAAAATAAAACCTTGACCTCTATTCACCAGCACAACAGTGTGTGGAAATTTTGCTTTAAATAATTAAAAATACTAATAAACTACAAAGCGGCCCTCTACCCTGTTATAGCAAGAGATTTCTGTTTTAATGAGACATTGATACAATATAGCGATTTTGGCTTTCCCCTGATTTCATTAAAATGAGATTATGTGGGGGTGAGTGTGTGTAGCCATGAGAACAAACTCAAAGACAAAAAGCAGAAAAAGCATGAAAGCTGTTTGAAAGCTAATTAAAATGGCCTTCAGGATTCAGGGGCCAGAGACAAAGTAAACACCATCTTCCTGCCAGCCACCGTCTCTGTCACCAGCATCCAGTTTGGAGTCAGCTAGCATTTCTGCTTTTCGAGTTTAGAACCCAGCTGGTTAATGGCCCATGGACGTGAATATTACCTACCTCAGAGTCATCAATAAGCTAGGGCCTCTGACATTCCCCACCCAACCTTCCGTTAAGCCACAGCGCCTTGAAATAGGGAAACTTCCCTGAGCAGATCTGTTCAGCTGTTATGGCCAGGAAAGGATTTTGTACTCAATAGTGCGGAGGAGCAGCCTCGGGGACAAGGCTGAGGGTGTCTGGGAACCAGGCCGGCTGGGGACCACAGCAGGGACCTGAGCATCCAGGCCAGCCTGACCCCCACCCGGCTCTCTCCCTGTCAAGAAGAGGCAACAGAAACCAGAAGGCACACAGAATCCTCACAGCTTTTAAGAGAAAAGTGGCTTTTCTTTGTCCTGGTTAGCCATTAGCCTCCAAGCCTCGGGAGCCACTTAGAAACAGTAGGTGAGAAGTAAAGAAATATGCCTGAGTCAGCGTCTTCCGGACACACCCTACTATCCTCAACTCTTTCTCTCAAATCTCCCCACCGACCCTTCCTTCACTCACTCCACCATTCCCCGAAAACCCACTTAGAAAGAGAGTGTCAAACAGTCCAAGAAAAGAAAGAGGTTTTACATGGAGAGGTTTGTCTTCCATATTTTCTCTCTAGAATTAAGCCGCGAGGCCAGGTGGGGGCGTGTCTGTTGGGCTGTTGGGTTCTTTCTCACTAGTCTGTCTTCACATGTCTCAGGCAGGGCCTGGCCTTCAGGCTCAGGTGGACCTGGATGCTGCTCATTACCGGATGATTTGGGGACGATATTTAACCTCTCTGGGTCTTCAGTTCCTCGTTTGTCAAAAGGGACAACGATAGGACCTAACAATGGGATACTTATGAGGATTAAGGTAGTTGATGGATGTAAAGGAACTTTGGGCAGAGCTTGGAATATATCAGGTCTTCAACCACACAAAGACACTGCTATCTGCCCAAACCATTCCGGGGGCTCAAAAGTCACATTTTCTTTGGAAACTAATAGTTAAGCCCCATCTGAATATAGAAATCATGAGATTTTACCATGGGGGAAACCCAAGCCTGGGAACTTTGAGGAACAGAATGGCTTCACCAAAATAGTCTGGACTCCTAGGTTTCTAACAACTCTCATGGGAGTTAAATTTTCCCCAAGTTTCTGTTCTCCTGGTTGTACTGGGAGCCAGTCTCTTGTTTAAATGGATCAGAAGCTGAAATGAGGACACGATCCTGGTTCAGGGTTTCCCTGTGACACTTCCTCCCACCAAGTCTGCAGGACTTACATCAGGTCGCCTAGTTCCACGCTTGCCCCCACTACAGTTCATTCTTCTCACAGCAGCTAGAGGAACTTTGTTAAAAATAAATCAGGGCTAGCCCCAGTTGCCTAGTGGTTAAGTTTGGCATGCTCCACTTCAGCAGCCCGGGTTTAGTTCCTGGGCATGGACCTACACCACTCATCTGTCAGTGGCCATGCTGTGGCAGCGGCTCAAATACAGAAAGAGGAAGGTTGGCAATGGATGTTAGCTCAGGGAGAATTCTCCTCAGTAAAAATACATACCTACATACATACATACATCAGATGGTGACATTCTCTGCTCACAATCACTCAGAGGCTCCCCATCTCACTCAAGGTAAAATCCTTGTTCTTCATAGTGACCTACAAGGTCCCCCATGACATGTCCCTCCCTCCCCCCACTGTCTTTTCAAGCTCATCCACTCCAGCCACACTGACACCTAACACAGTAAGTTCATGCCAGCCACAGGGCCTTTGCACTTGCTTCCCTTAACCTGCAGGGGATTTTTCCCACTGGAAATCCATATGACTTGTTCTGCCACTTCTTTTAAGACTTCTCAAGCATCACCTCATCAGTGATGTCACCCCTAACTACCTAAAGAATAAAATAGTTTGGGGGCTGGCCCAGTGGCTCAGCAGTTAAGTGTGCACGTTCTGTTTCAGTGGCCTGGGGCTCACCGGTTCGGATCCTGGGTGCGGATGTAGCACCACTTGGCAAGCCGTGTTGTGGTAGGCGTCCCACATATAAAGTAGAGGAAAATGGGCATGGATGTGAGCTCAGGGCCAGTCTTCCTCAGTAAACAGAGGAGGATTGGCAGCAGTTAGCTCAGGGCTAATCTTCCTCAAAAAATAAATAAATAAAAATAAATAAATAAATAAATAAAATAGTTTGCACACAGGCACATACACGCCACCATACCATTACTTCTATACCTGTGTGTTGCTTTATTTTTCTTCATAACACACATCATCGTGCAACACACTATGCATTTTCTTAAATGAATAGACTTTATTTTTAGAAAAGTTTTAGATTTACAGAAAAATTGAGCAGAAAGCACAGTTTCCACATGCCGCCCTCCCCAAGTTCTCCTCTTATTAACATCTTGCATTGATGTGGTATATCAGCTACAATTGATGAACTAATGTTGATCGTGATTATTAACTAAAGTCCATGGCTTACATTAGGGTTCACTCTTTGTGTTGTACGTTCAATGGATTTTGACAAATGCGTAGTCATGTATCCACCATTACAATATCCTGAAGAAGACTTTCACTGCCCTAAAAATCCTTGTGCTTCACCCATTCATCTCTCCTCTCTCCCCCCAACCTCCTGGCAACCACTGATCTTCTTACTGTCTCTACAGTTTTGCCTTTTCCAGACTGTTGTAGAGTTGGAATCATACAGTGTGTAGCCTTTTCAGGTTGGCTTCTTTCACTTAGCAATAGGCATTTAAGGTTCCTCCATGTCTTTCTGCAGCTAATAGCTCATTTCTTTTTTATCACTAAATAATATTCCACTGTACGAATGTATCACAGTTTGTTTATCCATTCACCTGTTGAAAGACACTGTGGTTGCTTCCGCCTTTTGGCAGTTATGAATAAAGTTGCTATTAATATTCTTTGCAGGTTTTTATGTGGACGTAAGTTTTCAACTCATTTGAGTAAATACCAGGAAGCATGATTGTTGGGTCATATGGTAAGAATATGGTTAGCTTTGCAGGAAATGGCCAAACTGTCTTCCAAAGTGGCTGTATCATTTTGCATTTCCACCAGCAATGAGTGAGAATTCCCATGCCTCCACATCCTCACCAGCATTTGGTGTTGTCAGTGTTGTGGATTTTAGCATTTTAACGGATATGGATGGTATCTTGTTGTCGTTTTAATTTGCAGTTCCCTAAGGACGTATGATGTTGAGCATGCTTCTGTATTTTTATTCCTAGTTCATCAGCCCTATGGTATCAGAGACTCCTCTATTTCATTCATTGCAGTTTCCCCCGTGCCTCAGAATAGCATGTATGCAAGGTAGGTACTTTATAAGTGTTTGTTAAGTGAATGAATGAATAAATCTTAAGAAGAGCAGGTTTTAGGACTTTTAGTCCGCAGTTGCATGTCACATCCAAGATGACCCCCAGCATCTTGTGGAGTCTGGTCTTCTACTCGTAGAGCACTGTGGACCTGACACTGTGAGACTAAATACAGCTCCAGAAGGGGTGGGGTGAGACGTGCACTGTTTTTTATATTTTGGGGGAGGTGGTGGACTGAATAATGGCCCCCAAATTCACCTACATCCTAATCCCCAGCACCCATGCATATGTAGCCTTATGTGATAGAAGGGATTTTGCAGGTGTGATTAAATCCTGAGACGTGGAGATCATCGTGGACTATCCAGGTGGGCTCAATGTAATCATGAGGGTCCTTATGAGAGGGAGGCAGGAGGGTCACAGTCAGAAAGAGGATCATGTGATGATGGAAGCAGAGGTCAGAGTGTTGTGGGGCCACGAGCCAAGAAATGTGGGCAGCCTCTAGAAGCTAGAAAAAGCAAAAAAGACGGATTGTCCCCCAGACCCTCCAGAAGGAACATGGCCCTGCTGGCCCATTTTAGACTTCTGACCTCCAGAACTGTAAGAGAATAAATTTGTGTTGCTTTAAGCCACTAAGTTAGTGGTAATTTGTTCCAGCAGCAATAGAAAACAAACAGGGAGAAACTGCATATGAGAGAATATGAAAATGTATGAGAAATGCTAGAATCAAAACTAATCTCTTTGAAGCACTGATCTCTAAGACGCGGAAATGATGAAAAGCTCTTGAGATGAAAAGCTTTGCATCTCAGCACTGTGCTCAGAAGGCAAGGAGGAATAAGGGGTCAGTTCAGGCCCTGGAGCCCAGCCCTCCAGTGGTGCAGAGAATCCCTTCCTCATAGCTTGTGTGTTGCTCGTCTCCGTGTGCCCAGACCCTGGTGCGCATTAGGCACAGAGTAGATGCTCAGTGAATGTGTGTGGGATGAGTGGACTGGCATGGAAGGGAATGGAAGAGAAAACTGGGACAGGGGCAGAGATCCCACTGGAAACTGCAGAGATTTGGTCACTGGCAGCTGTCCAGGTGCTGAGGCCCTTCTGAGTCTGTGGAGGCCCCTCTTTGAAGAGGGAAAGAAATGGTACTGCAAAGAATGTCGGAGAGAGTAGTCCTTGGGTTCACTTTTGCTTCCATTTTCAGTAGTTCCTGAACAGCCTCTACCCTAGGCTACAGACCTGTCTGAGTTCATCCTGGGCCCGGATGGGGCACAGACCCTTGGGCTCAATTAGTATAATCAAGGACCATGTAGGCTGCACAGGTTTGATTTCAAAGATAAGGACACTAGTCTAGCTGTACAGATGGCTACTGGTCTGCCTCCCCTTCCTTATCTGTACCTGCGACCTCTGTTTTGCCCACAGCCAGCGTATACACAGTTAGCCCCACTTACTGGTTGCCATAGGAAATCCAATCAAAGTGAGCATTTTATGGTTCTTAATATTAGTGAAGATGAATCCCATCATGCAACACGTCGTCTCCCACCATCTCTACCTCCTTTTTACTCTCCTCTTTCCCCTCTCCAAGACAAAAACATAAATAAATAAATTTTGTTTCCTCATGCAGAATAACTTTGACTCTTTCTCTGAAAGCTTGGTGCCAGAGAACAGCTATGCATCAAAGGAATTGACTGCACAAGTGAGCTTATCATTTTTCTCAAAAAGCCAAGCCCTTTCCTAAGATGAATTCCTGTACCAGCTGCTAAGGGGATAGCATTTTTCTCATCTCATTGTGCCTGAGAACTGCAGCTGAGTGGAGTAAGGCATCTGTCCCACGGACCATCTCTAGGCAAAAACCCCAGGTGCTCATTGCTGAGTTCTGCAATAAAAGAGCAAATCATATCTCAGAGAGCTTTTTCATTGCTATTTCCACGGGGCTCTGACAACACAAGACACCGCCATATTGGTCCCAGCATCTCTGCAGTGGTGGGAGATAGTGCCAGGGCTTCAGAAGTGCCACACTCCCCTCCTCAGATATATAGGCCTTCAAATCAGACATCAACTGGTGGCAGCTGCAGTGGTGATCTAAGCAGAGAACCCATGCCTAGATGTCGCTTTTGGAGTTGGCCCAATCTAGCGTCATCCAATGAACAGGAAAAAGAAAGCTGCAGGTGCCGCTGCATAGACAAGATAACTAATTCATAGAATTCACCTGAGACACCCTCACCTTCAGGGCACCTTGAATGCTCTGGGAGGAATCTGAGCCTTAAAAAGATTAACTGCCCTAGGTTCTCAGCAGGGGATGGCAGGAGTGACCTATCAGGGGTCTCTCTGTCAGATTTCTGTAACAAATGGGAAATAATTCATAAAGTAAAACATGCGCTCTGTGAATTTGTCTTCCATGGCACATAGCAGCGTAACCTGTCTTGCTCAAGGTTATTTAACAATAACTTCAGAACGTGGAGGAAAGAGAGCTTGGCTGACCCGGCCCTCTCTTCCCTTCTCTACTACGCTCCCGTTTCCCTTTTTCCTTCCTCTCTGAAGGACACAGATATGGGAACAATGTGACAAAGGTTCTTTCTACTGATCCAGGAAAGGGTGGAGACACAGTTGCATCTCTGGCTAAAAATAATCCTGAATTTCCTTAACAACTTCCTCATCCCTCCATCTTTCCTAGATCTCTCAGCAATCCTGCCAACGCATGTAAGCTAAGATCTCGGTACCTATGGATATGGGATGCTAGAAGTTACTTCTGTGGGGCTGGAAGTCCTGTTCCTATAAATCTCAGATCAAGCGAGTGGCTTTATGGCCTGTCAAATCATGAAATCACTTTTACAAAATGTGAGCTAGAGCCCGTTCTCCCATCAGCTCCGCACGCATTGAATTGTCATCAATATCCTCCTCATCTCTTTAAGCTGTAGATGGACAAGCCACAAATTGTGGAAGATGAGAAATATACTGGAAGAGAGTTGAGCTTTCAGTGCTATTGTAAGCTTTACTTGATGTCAATACCAATTTGTTTCATATAATGGTCTGCATAGGAATAAACATAAAGAGTATAAGCGTGTCTGTGTTCAAGGTTATAATTCTTGTACTTGAGTTCACGGGTACGAGCAGCTTCCATGGAGACCCTTTTGTCTATGCCTGACTCTCTCCCACTGCTCAGGGTGATTCAAGCATTCCCCCAAGCAGCATTACCTCAAGGCAGAGGTCACCCACATGCAACAGGACCCTCTGACCTCATGCCATTTTCCCCCTCATCGCCGTAACTGCTGTGTCCTCCCTAGCACATAGGAATGAGGTTCAAATCAGCTTCTCAGAGGCTGGATGTATTGGCATCAGCATCCTTTCTTTCTCCCAAAGCTGAATTGCAAGTACTTCTCTGGACCGTGCACTCTACCTGCCATCTCTTCATGATACCAAATGCCTATGCATTTTCTCTTCTGTGGGTTTACTAGTATTTTTAACCAGCATCAGTATTTATAGTTTTCCCTCATAGTGTGCATCATTCAATTTTTAATCTTTTTTATTCTTATTTTCTCCCCCCTCCCACACATATGCACACTGTTAAAATATCTCTATCCAACACTTCACTGTTAGAGTTCCTTTTATCTACACAGTTATGCACTTTTTGCTGCCCTGTGATGAGAAACTTAGACTTACAATGACCACCATCTCTTATACCAAGTAACTTTGGCTACCATTTGTTGAGATCTGTGTAATCCCTAATGTAGAGATGAGGAACTTGGGAGTCAGAGTGTGTAAAGAACTTGTCTAACATTAGACTGCTAGTGAGTGATGGAGCTTACTTATTTCATGGTCTTTTTGACGCTGGAACGTGTTTTCTTACCCCCTGGCTTGTTATGTGCTGAGTATTTGAAATCAGTACTAACACTAACATTTGAGTGCTGTGCTACTCCCCCTGTCCTTCTAGACTCCCCATCTTACCCAGTAATACTCATATGTTTTGGAAGAATGGGGAATCCTTGAGCATTCTGTCCCTGCCAGGCCCAGGTACCCTGGGCCTAATCAGTCCCACCCAACAACCTCCCCAAGACCATGCTCCCCTTCATCAAAACCCCTATTCTTTCCCTCAGATGTCAGACGAAGGCAACTTACTGTATTTCTAGACCCTAAGTACAAAACAAACCCACATTTAGAATTATCATCTGTCACTTTAGAAATTCTTTATAAATGGTAGCGTTTGTCCTTGACCAACAAAGTTAAAATTTGAACATGACCTTCCCGCACTTCCAAGCCTGAAAACAAGAGAAACCCTATGGTGTGAAAAGAATCAAAAGGATCTGTAATGGCTCAGGCATGCCAAATTCCTTTGGTGATTAACATAGATGTTTTTGAAATAAATAACAAACCCAACAAACACACATGATCCCATAAGATCCAAAGATATTTTTGTTTTAGGGTTTCACTGTTTTTCTGGGCTCATATTGAGGGATACAAGAGCAATTTATTCTCTGTCTTTCTGTTATTTGATACAGTGGCCTCTACATCCAAGAGGCAAAAGTATCTGGCACTGGGGCTGAGAAGGTGTGAATTCCAGATTGATGGCAATTGGTATTTCAATAAGGTATCAGACTGAGTAAGGTCCTTTTTATATTGATATCATTTGGCTCTCAAAATAACTTTTCTTCTGAATCTAGACTGTTCAGATGAATTTAATAGTAGAATGTTTTCAAAATGTTCTTAGCTATTCTCACCTGTTCTCCAGATGAACCTCATAATTACCCTGCCAATTTCCAAAAAAAGTCCCATCAGCATATTGATTGAGTTTTTAATAAGGGGATAAACTAATTTGGGAAGAATTAGCATTTTCACAGTATTCGGTCGTGTTATCTAGAAGCATGCATACATCTCTATCTTTTTAAAACTTAAATTTATAAGTGGTGAGTATATTTTGCTGTTTTACCTCTCAAATTATACTAATTTTATGCTATCTTTTAAAAAGTGATTTCTGCTTTTACCTCTGCCCTTCTGCTCCTTCTATTTTCCTGAGATTTGTTTGATTCTTACTATTCTATTTTTTTCCCCAAAATAAGAAAATTGTTTGAGTCTATGAGTTTACCTATTAGTAGAGCTTTGGCTGCGTTCTGTTAGAGTCCATACCTTCATAGCTGATCTGTTTTATTATTTTCCCCTTGTTTTATAATTATAGTTTTGGTATTCTATTTGATTCAACAGTAGTTTAAGAATTTTTCTGTTTTGTCTTAACTGATTGGGAATTTAGATTTATTTCTTTAAATTTTTATTATTTGGAGTAATAGAGGATGTGACTAAAACAATAACAAGAACAGTAATAATACCAACAGCTAACACGTACTGAGTGCTTATTCTGGGCCAACCACTATAATAAGTTCTGTAAAAACTCATTTACTCCTCACCACACCCATAGAGGGGAGCTATTACTAATACTCACATTCTACAGATTCAGAAACCAAAGCTCAGTTGGCAAGCCAGAACGTGACCCCAAAGCTTCTGTGTTGTGCTTTCGATCCTCATAAAGATTTCCCCTCAGTTGAATTTACTGAGGTTGTCATTAGGGCTTAGGATTTACGATCAGCTTCGGTAGTGCTGCCTAGGTGCTTGAGAAGAAACTTGCCTACAGGTACCAGCTTTGGAGTAGGTCTACTAATGAGCAGTCCCCTTGTCCTCATTTGTATCGCCTGCTTCATCCAAGACTAAGAGGCTTGCTAAAGTCTCAGTGATTGTGCTTCTCTCCCTTTCTCCTGATTGTGCCTGGAACAAGTAAGACTTTTATATTTAGTAGAGATGTGCCCCATCATTGAGCTTATTTGCCACAGTTTCACTTCTGTCCTTTACTGCATCCAAAGTAGATTTTTAAAAATTCTTTTAAAAGATAAAATAAATAAAAAATTATTTTGCCTTTTCGTTTCCCTGCAAGCCCTTGTTATCTCCACTATCTCCATTCTCATCTCATCCCACAGCCTTTTCATCTCAGCTGCTCCTCTCATTACTTTATTCCGTTTCACAGAGTCCATGTCTTCTTACACACCAGCAATATCAAATTACCCCCTAAAAATTTCCTCTGATTTCAGAGATCTGCCTTCCCACCGAGCCTTGGAAACTGCATCCTTCTTTCTCCCCTTGTTTTCTCTCTTTCTTTCTGTTTATCCCAAACTTGGTACCTGCTAAAGCCGGAAATGAGAGTATCATTGGCCATCCTCTCTGGCCCCCCTTTCAGCTCTGTAGTTGGCTTATGAGTCAACGTGCGTGATCCCTACCCTGACTCCTAGTTCTGTCATGCTTTTTAAATTCAACTTTGCTGAACAGAGATGAAACGTCTGCTTCACTTTCTGATACTCTGACTAATGTGAACAGTAAAAGACGATCTTCGCTTGCACGATAGAGAGCTCTTCCTGTCTCCACCTTGGCTTCCAATAATTTTTCTCAAATGCGGATCCAGGAATCCATGAGTTCTGTGAGAATTTTTTAACTCTGTATTTTTATTTTTATGATAATCTAACAACATTTATTGTCATAGAGATTAATCTCTGTTTCCTCGATAATTTGCAATTGAAAGATATTTGCATAGAACCAGATTTAGTTTTTTTACATCACAGTTCTTAAAAATATCATGAGTCGTTATTAGCATAATTAGCACAATTGGATTAGATAAGAGTATTGTATCAATGTCACGTTTTCTGATTTTGATAAATGTTTATTGTTGTTATAAAAAGAGAAAGTTCTTGTTCTTGGGAAATAGATATTGGAGTATTTACGAATGTGCATAAGAGGTGCAAACTACTCTCACATGGTCCAATGAGTGTGTATGTGTGTGTGTGCGCACATATAGATAGGTAGGTAGATAGATAGATGGAGAAAATGGAGCAAAACATCAACAATTTGTTAACAATTAGTGAATCTGGGTAAAGGTTATATGGGAGCTCTTTGTATTTCTTGCCACTTTTTTATAGGTTTGAAGTTATATCAAAATGGAAAGTTTTTAAAAATGTCATGACTCTCATGGACATTGGTCTACTAAGTGTTCTTGGAGTTTAAGAAACAATTTTTTTTTCATTTAACAGTTACTTAAGTTGAAAAACATCAATAAATCCTCCACTGTTCCACCAGGTTGATCATGGGATGGACCAATTTTAGAAGCCCCAACCATTGTGCTTTCCTGCCTGACGTTTTCTGCTGATTCCTGAACACCGTGTTCCACGGACCTAGTCTGGCCTACGAGACCCTCCGTGACACAGCCCTTGCTCAGTCCCAGCTGCAACTACTCCTTGTTTTTCATGTAAAAACACTAACTACTGTGGCTTCCTAGGATCACTCCATAGTTTCACTGTTCTGTGACTCCCGCCAGGTTCTTTGCTTTGTGCAAACTGCCACTCCCTAACTTGCCCTCCTCACACACCCTTTTTTCTTTAACTGAATAACTTAATCATTTGTCCAAACCCAAATTTGATAGTGCCTCCTCCAGGAAGCCTTCCTTGAATCCTTCTAGGTTAAGTATGTCCACTCTGGGCTCCGATAGCTCCTTGAGGAACCCTCCATCCTAGTCCTCTTACTCCTGTCAATGTCTCCACCAGATCATGAGCTCCGAGAAGGTAAAGAAGCCTGCCCTCCTCTGTGTCCTCCACACCTAGCACAGTGGCCAAGAACAGAGAGAACATTGCTTGACCTGAGGAGTGGGGAAACTTTGCAGATGGCTCCCTTGGTGGGGTCCTGTCGTGCATGCAGGAAGAGAACATGGCTGTTCTGTGATGGATGCATTGCTGAAAGCTCCAAAAGAGTCTGCCTCCTTCAAATGCCTCCACACTCCTTTGCCACATGCAGTATTTGAAATTTCCACCTTAGCGTCCTTTGCTATAAGTACTGGTTCTAGAAGGATAGGTTTAACTGCACTGATGCTTTGGATATGGATATGGATAACATATCAGCATGCATTATTATAATGGCCCAGATGATTATCATTAATAAGTGTCTTACATGTTTGCAGAGTACTTTATGATTTACAAATGATGTTACTTCTTGAGAGTCTCAACTATCTTTGTGTATATTTTTGTTTTTTCCATTCCAGCAAAATTCCTGAGCACAGTAAGTGCTTAATAAAGTGTGTTGAATAAAGAAATGAATGAATGATTTTCACGCATGTTATCTCACTAAATGCTCACATCCCAAACTCGAAGCCAGGAGAGACCCTGGCTATAAACCTCCTGACGTCGTTTACCTAAAGGATGGGCTGTTTGGGGTCAGGGGGAGACAACCTGAGCTGACACACTTGTCCCATGGGCGTGCATGTTCACTCATGAACTGGGGTTCACAAGAATAAACTTTTTGAGGAGGATGGACAATGACAGATCTACCCGAGCCCCAAATAGGTGCTGAAATACCTCTTCTGACTACTGACGATTCAGTAAAGGGTTAATGGAAGCTTCCAAGCAGGCTAGATAATTAACGGGATTAAATCTCTACCTGTCAATTAAGCCAATATATTTGAGTATAATGCTATTTAATTCTGTACCAGGAACAGTGCAATAAATCAAAGTTTACAGATGTCTTCAGCAAGCCCTTGATGGATGAAACACCGTAACTCAGAGGTGCATAGAAAATCTCAAATAAGATAACCTCCCATGTGATTAATATAGCTGTCTACATTGGCATTGGCTCCAGAAGGTTCTAATCCAAACATGTTTAACATCACATACTTTATTGTGACAGATTTAGACACCTGAACTAACTAACCAGGCAAATGGTGCTTAATTATTCTGACTCATTATGGGCCTCAGCATTAAAGCTGGGACATAGAATTACATGTTAATTCCCGTCACCCATAGTCACACACACATAAGCAGCCAGTGTCCAGAGGGCCTCACAGGGCCTGCTGCACAAAGCACAGGGTGCAGGAGCAATCTGATTCCTCTGAAGGACTCTCTCCTTCTCTCTGTTCAATGGTGCTCATCCGCAGGCCTCGTTCAGACCAACCGGCCAGCAAATGCATATTACTGATCACAAGAGGAAAGAGGCAAGTAGACTTAATGTCTCTATGAACATTTCCCCATTTAAAAAACAAAAGGGATTAAGATTCAAATCTTTTTTTTTTTTTATAAGATTCACCCTGAGCTGACATCTGTTGCCAGTCTTCCTCTTCTTTTTTTGTTTTCCTCCCTGGAGCCCAAGTGCATGATTTCATATTCTAGTTGTAAGTCATTCTAGTTCTTCTATGAGAGCCACTGACATAGCATGGCAACTGACAGACAGGTGGTGTGGTTCTGCAACCAGGAAATGAACCCAGGCTGCCAAAGCAGTAAGAGCACCAAACCTTAACCACCAGACCATCAGGGCTGGCTCTCAAGTCTTTTTTTAACATGCAAAGGATGGTACCTACAAAAGTACATATGCACGACTGGAACTCTGAGGTTTAAGAGGCCAAACCAAATGCTTATCAACCTTCTGTATTTATTCTGGAATGCAATTTCAAAAGCATGGCTTTCTAAACAGGTATACAAATTCGAGTTATCAGAAGTGGGCTAGAAATTTCCAGGTACAAAATTCAACTCCCAGTCCTGTTTCTAAGCTCAACTTACTCATAGGGGACCCCTTTCTGTCTCAAAAGAGTGTCAAAATGATGTGCACAATTCGGGCAATTTTTCCAATAGGATCAAATTGTTTGACCCCATCTGTGCTAATGTCACAGTGTAATCATGAGGAGAGGGTCTCAGTCATTGCTTGCTGATTGGCTGAAAGATCAATAAGGTGTGCCAAATATTGTGTAAAGATGGTGTGGGACAGAAATAAAGCAGAACAACAGTCTCTACTCTCAAGACATATCCAATTTATTTGGGGAGAGCAGCTTAACACATACTAAGGATCAGAGATATGGTGTTGGATAAACATGAACTAAGAATTCAATGGAGAGGAGAGACCAGTGTTGACTGGAGTTAATCAAGAAAGCCTTCATGAAGAAGGCGAGTTTCAGATGAACCTTAAAGAAAGGGAAGGGTTTGGGCAGGCAGAGAGGATGGAACAGGAGGGTCAGGATGAGAGAAGACACCAAAGTACAGAAGCAGGAATTGGCGTGTTGGGTGAGTGACGCGCACGGACAGCAGTGTAAAGAGTGCAGATTGTGTATTGGTGGTGGATGGGATCGGTATGATAAAACCACATCCAGAGAAACACCCAGAGAAGCCTGAACCTCAAACCAATGGCAAGAGAGAGGCACTTAACGTAATTGGATAAAGATGAGACAACATGAGAAGAGGGTTTTAAGAACCTTAGTCTAGCAGAAGTGTGCAGACTGGACTGGAGAAAAACAAGATGAGCCAGAGCAAGCAAATGAGAACTTCTTACTCAATCTAGGAATAAAAGCATGAGCATCGTGGCTGTGGTGGCGATAGTAGAATTAAGATAAAAGGAATCAATTCAGGAGAATCAAAGGAAAACATGACCCAGAACATCTGTTTCTTTGACTACAAAATGGAAGCAGATAACGTCTGTAATAGATTCCCCACCATTCCATCCACCAGTGATGGCATCAGGATGGGGCATGTGGCTGCTGCTGGCCAATGAGAAGTGGCTTACTGGGAAATATTTCCTCTCTTTAAGTGAGGAACGCAAGATAAGACAATCTCCCTTCTTCCTCTGGACATCGTCTCATCTGGATGCGGTGTCTGGAACTGCTGCACTCTCTCCCTATCAGCTTTGGAAAATAATCCTTGACGCCATAACTGAGATGCTGAATGAACTCACTGTGAGTCCACAAAGCCCCCAGACTTTCAATAATGTGAGATAATTCATGTCCTTATTGTCTAAACAATGTTTGGGTTAGGGATTTTTGCTACATGTAGCCAAAAACATCCTAACTGATCCAGAGGTCTATCTTCTTGAGATGAGAATAGAAAACCTTTGTAACACACTAAACAATGAAAAGACAGGGAAAAAAGGAGGAGGAAGTAATGATTCAAAAGTTACAACACGATTTAAGTTAAGACTTGTTTTTAAGTCGTTTCATTGTCTATTGTTTGAGTCTACTGCTAAACAAAACAAAAATTTTAAATTATGGCACAACAGACTAGAATTTTTTTCCTCAGATTTGCTAAAATTTATATTTTCTTTTCACTTTTATCAACAGAAATGCCACTAACTCAAATGGGAATTAGTGCCTTCCCCCTCACCTTGCGTGAATAGTTACTAATGATGGCAATAGATATTTTGGTTATTCCTTAAGAATGTTGTGGGATGGTGGCCAAGATTTAAAATCTAATATTCTGTGTGATTCTAGCTCCTTTTGAGAGCTGACAAGAGCGACAGCCAGCTAAAAGCACGCACTGTAGCAGCTAGGAAAAGCTGGATGATGCTGTAGTAACAACATGAATATTTCAGGGGCTTAACAATAAACATTTACTTCTCAGTCACACAAAGTCCACTTCTGATCTAGAAAACTTTCCAGGCCCCCGTCCTGCATATGGTGGCTCAGTGGTACTGGGCACTTTGCTCTTGTGACTCTGTCAACACAGGGTTCCATGATCACCATGACAGGAGAAGAGAAGGCTGGTGGCTCTCACCCCAGCAGGTAAACATTCAGCCCTGATATGACACCCCACTTACAGCCCACTGGCTGGCACTAGTCACCTGGTCTGCCTTACTGCAAGGAGAGCAGAGACAGGTAACCCACCCATGTGCCCCAAAGGAGAGAAGAACTAGGTATGGGTGAGCACCAGAGTCTCTGCCACGTGTAGTAACCTGTGATGCACCCAGCACGCTCTTTAAGTTGTGAAGTTCTGAAGGGCATTATCCAGTCCTGCTGGTTAGAGTCTAAGAGAACTATAAGGCCTCTGGTAAAATGAACATGAATTAAGAATCAGAACCACTCCCATAATGATGCTTGTCTTGGTGGACTTTTAAGGAGCTGCTTTCAGTTATTAAATGTCTAGCTTAAACAATTGCCCACTTTGACCGTTGTCTTCCCAGTGACTCCTAATTCCCTGAGCTCAGCACCTTGCAAGGAAAATAGAATCAGAAAAAACAGTAAAGACAAGATGGAACTGGATCCAGCTTGTGTGGGAGGGAGACTGTGTGAATAACATACCCAAGAAAATCAGATGCTCCAGACTTTACAAAGCCGTACCACATGGGAAATGTCATAGCCTGGGCAGGCACTGCTCTAAATTCTCCTATTGAGAAACTGTGAAATGCTATCAGTTGCTTTGTGAATGAACATAATATAATGTGATAGATTTCCCCAAAATTTCTCAGTGTTTGGAGCAAGGAAGCTGTTCGGGAAAAGTCAGTCTCCAGTCCTTTGGGTTTCACACTAGCAACAGAGTTCCTCTAACCAAATTCTTGAGGCTCGGCCTGAGAAATAGCCATCAAAATTGTCATTTCTAGTTGATACTTATCAGCATCACATTTTACCAAAATCTTTGAGCTTCCCTTGCACCCTTTCCTTTAGATTGTTAGTAAAAATAGAAAATCATGACAGCTCTTTCTGAGATTTGGGAGATCCACTATTTATACTTCTCCTGGAGTTCAAGGGAAATATTGCTCAGATATGAGTGTGTGAACGGGCAAGATGGGAGGTAAGGGGGATTCTCTTCGCCCTCCCTCGGCACATTTCCACCTCCAGCTCTTCTTGCTCTTCTTACTAGCTCCTCCTTCCCAGAGATTGACCCGTCAGAGTATAGGGCGTTTATTGAGCTGCCTATTAGCAGAAGTTGGGATATCTGCATCTGGAGCCAGTAACCTGGCATCCACCATCTCCCCTCCTGATTTGGGGGGGCTTAACCAACCACCAATAAAGTGAAAACCTCATGGAAAAAGAAAGCCACCTTGATCTATTCTCTTGCTGCAAGTGGCTAGCCTCACCACAGCCTCTATAGCACCCGAAGTAGACAGAAAACTCCTGAAAGGAACTCTAAAAGACATGTGTTCTATATTTAAGGAAAGTTAATCTACTGGATATGTCGCAAAGATCGAATAGTGCCTGCCACTTAATAGATGCTCACTAAACCTTTTTTAAACAAATAGCTGAATTGGTTAACTGGATTTGCATCTGATAAATTTTTTTCTCTTATAATTCAAACAGGACTGTTTTGAATCTCAGCAGCACTGCCAACTTGCTCTGTGGCCTTGGGCAAGTTATTTAGTCTCTTTGAGATGAATTTCTACATCTATAAAATGGAAAATGATGATATAATGATAATAATGCCTCACAGTGTTGTGGGGAGGAACAAGTGACATAAAACGCCTGGTAAGTAACTATGATAATGATGATAATAAACCTTAAATGGGCTTTCCACCTTCTTTCCATAGTTAATGGATCTGACTAGAGCATTTTGGGTTACTTGTCTCAAAGTTCCTAATAACAGCAGAGCACTAGGGTCCTATCAGTAATTGTAACTTTTCCCCAAGCCCTTTGTTACTAGAATTTCAGTTCTGTCATCAGTCATCCAGTAAATCGAGTCAGCTTCTATCTCCTATTTTCCAGTTTTCATTTGACAAAAGAAACTCAGGAAGAGAACCAGTCTGTGTTTTATTCAATTTTTTTTTTATTATTTGGGGGTAAGCAATGCATTGGGTCAAATATCAAACTGAATAAAAGTCATATGTTGAATAGGCCACTCTCACCCCTGTCCTCACCCGCCCCATTCCTCTGCTTCCGGCCCTTTCTGGTAATCATTTTTATTATTTTCTCATATATTTAGTTTTTTTCCTTTCCATATACAAAAGGTAGCATAAAGTGCTCTGAATCTTGCTTTTATCACCTAACAGCATGTCCTAGGGCTCTTCCATATTAGAACATACACAGTTTCTGGATTTTTTGTTGTTGGAACAGCTGCATGGTATTCCACTGTGCAGATGTACCATGGTTTATTTAACCAATACGCTGTTGTAAACACTGCCGCTGCTTTTAGTCTTTGCTATTACAAACAATACTGCAATAAATAATTTCATGCTTAAGTATTTCATATGTGTGCAGCTAATAGGAGAATAAATTTTCAGAAGTGGTTTTGATGAGGATTTTTAGGCTGCTTAATTTTAAAATGGCTTATGATGAGGATTTTTAGGCTGGTTAGTTTTAAAACTACAGATGAGATTCAGGCTCCAAGGAGTGGAATTTGTTTGCCCCTTTGTTGGGAAACATTTACATTTCTAAGGGAAACCTCTATCTGTGAAGATGCCTCCCTCTCTGTGCCAGGAAGAAGGGGGGATGGTCTTATCTCTAGAAGCTCTTAATCAATGCCAGAGGCAAGAACTTAAGTTGGTTGCTGTCTGGCAATCTCATGTAACTGGTTTAGGGTGGTGGCGTCTAACCTTTCTAACCTTTACTTAATCCGATTTGATTCTTGTCTAAAAGTCATGGGATCACCCAATGACCAGACCCCACCTGCACTGATACCATTTTAACTTTTTTTCATGTTCTTTCCTTTGTCTTGTAAAGAGATGAATCATATACCTATGCCTTAAATTTAGCCCTAACCCTCAACTCGGGGCAGCAGCAGGAGCTCTGACTGCCCGTGGGTCCTGTCCCCATGCCAGCGGGGGCAGCAGCAGCGGCTCTGCCTGCCCATGGGCTCTGTCCCCATGCCAGCGGGGGCAGCAGAAGCGGCAGCAGCAGAAACTCTGACTGCCCGTGGGTCCTGTCCCCACGCACCAGCTCTGCCTGCCCATGGGTCCTGTCCCCATGCCAGCGGGGGCAGCAGCAGCTGCTCTGCCTGCCCATGGGCCCTGTCCCCATGCCAGCAGGGGCAACAGAAGCAGCGGCAGCAGAAGCTCTGACTGCCCATGGGTCCTGTCCCCATGCTATTCCACACTATTCTCTAAATAAAAGAGCACTACTGCCAGATCTTGAGAGTCTAAGAAATCTTTCTTTCGACTCCTCGGCTCACCGACCCCGCATCAGTTTTGCTGGCCCAAAGGGTACATGTACTTATCATTTTGATAGATATTGCCAGCTTGGTCTTTATATGAATTTTGCCATTTTCTCCTCCCAGAAGCAATGTCTAAGTGTGAAACAAGCATGTTTAAAATAATTTAACAAAAGATAAGTGAGGATAAATAATGAAAGCAAATGGAACTGGGTAAAGAGCATTGGTACGTTGTAGGCTAAAATTGCATTATTTCTTAGAAATGGGAAAGTTGTGTGTTGGTTATACTGAAGGTGGGGAAATGAGATTTCCAGCCCAAGCAGCCCTCACACCACTGTCTGTAAAACCACAGCAGCACATCGTGGCCTGTAAAGCCCTCTGTACGCATTAGCTCGGTTTGCTCTTCACGACATCACTGTGAAGCATGTGAGACAAACAGAATTACTAGTCCCATTTACAGGAAGGTCAAGGACTAGAAGCATGTGAGACAAACAGAATTACTAGTCCCATTTACAGGAAGGTCAAGGACTAGTCCAAGGTGAAACAGTTGGATCCCAGCAGTGCTGGGACTTAAGCCCTAATCTTCTCACTCCAGATCCTGGACTCTTTCTGGGAAGGGAACCTGTGTGGAAGCCAAACCCTCCTCCAACCACTAGACGGTTCACCCCCAACTGCCCCTCCACGCAGCGTCTCACCCATCTACTCACTCACTGTCCTTCCCACTTTTCTTGTCATTTTTTTCTTGACCTCCAACTCTCTTGAAGGTAGTGAAGCAGACCCTTTAACGCCCAGGCGCCATCCGCTCAGCCCATCTCCAATTTCAGCTGCAGCCATGGTGGACGGTTCCGGTGCACACTGCCTCAACAGTTCTGACAAATAAAAATGGCAAGTAATAGGATATATTGGAATATATGAGGAAGCCATTTGGTGTAAACCTAATTCGGCCTGACCTTGTCTTTCCAAAAGGGCCTGACCGAGGCCGTTGAACATGCATTGTATATCTGCTTTAGAGATTCCCTATGGCAAGAGCAAAGGCCCTTGAGATAAAGGTGCAACTTCCCTCCCCCTCCCAACGTTGGCATCTCCTTAAGGATTAAGTATCTTTCCTCAGGCTAGAAACTGATTGCTGCGCTCACCTGTGACCGCCCAGCCTGAGACAATAGACTTGCCTCCTGCTACGTCCACCAAGACAGCAGACCCACTACCTGCTGTGTCCATCAAGTGCTGTGCCGACAGGGTAATCTTGTGACTATTGTGGGAGGGACATTTCAATCATATGTGAAACACCCTCTTTGAGGGTATATAACCACCCTGTGTACCCCCACTTCTTTGGAGTGCTCTGTTCCTTTGTGGAAAGACTCTCCCGGGTTATAATCCTAAAATTTAAGCTCAGAATAAATTCACCCAAATCTTCATTTATAGATTGGTTATGGATTATTTTCGTTGACAGTTCCCACTTCAAGCACCTGCCACATCTCTTCATTTTTCTCTCTCTGAAAAGTGACAGGGCATCTTCTGAAGCCACAGGACCTCACTCAGCCTAGAACTGCAGGTGAGGGGGTATCAAAGCTCTGTGAGTAGTCCTCAACCAACAGGGGGCAGGATTTAGGGGAAAAATGCCCCAGCTGCCATCCTTTGGAGGGAAATCTGAGGTGCATTCCACACGGTTCCTTGGAGGACCCCCAGCACGATTGAGCCCCAGTTGGTTGTCTATAATCAGCTTCCCCTCCTTCTCCATCTCACTCTCCCTACTCTCTTACTCCTGCTTCCTGGAACCTCCTCCCAAAAAAACACCCACACCTTAGTCCTTGTCCAGACTCCACTTTCAGGGCAACTCCAAACGAGGTGGGTGGATGTATGTTTCAGCACATGTCAGGACACATAGGTAAATAATCCGGTAAGTTTCTGGGGGTGAGGGTTGGAGAGGAAGATGTGGAAGCTGTGGACTAACCTGGGACAGTGGAAAAGCATGACAGGGAGTCAGGTAAGCTGAACCGTTCTTGGTTTTGCTTCTAAATCATCATGTGATCTTGGGCAAATCACTTCCCCTCTCTGATCCTGTTTCCTCACATGCAGAGTGGAGATAGAAAATATTCCCTGCTGCCTCACAGGGCTCTTAGGAGTGTTCGTGTCCCATTTAACCTCTACGAGGAGTTCAACGTTTTCTCTTTGCAACAGCGACTCCACCCCACACTTGGAGGAGAATAGCTGATTGGTTCAAAAGGTCACTGCTGGACCCTGAGTTGGAGGGAAGAGTGCTTATGAAGAGGAGCAAAAAGGTTGAAATTCCTATTTTCTATCTTCTTTTCAGGACTGTCTTAGAAGTGTGTTCACCTTGGATTTTCTTGGTTATTCTTTTCTGAGGTGGCCTCCTTGCATTCTCTCCCTCATGTGCTGGTGCAGTAAGACCTGGGAGGTCCCTTACTTGAAAGAGCCCTGCCCTAGGAGCCTCAGGGGACTAGGCCAGTGTCTCATGGAGGAGAGGCTCCAAGGGGGTGGCTGGGGTCAGATCTGCTCCGGTCCCTAGGAAGAAGGGCTCTGAGTATTGCAACCCAGATGGCTGAGACCAGGGTGTGTGCTTTAGGGACAGGGGACAGGGGACAGGGATACCCTTCAGCTGATGCCAAACTAGACCTAAAGTTCAGGGTACAAATACAATCATTAACAGTCCCTCCTGGCCTGACCCGCCTCACCAGGGAGGAAGACCACACGGAGAGGGGGCAACAGCAGGCATGCTCCCTGCAAGGGAGCCCCAAGAGTGATGGTGCCCTCAGGGACTTGGGATCCTACTTACTTATCTTTCTCTAAGAGACACAACCAACAGTGTGAACCAAATAAGGTAAAGTGCGACAGGATCTGTAAGTCACGCAAATATTACTATGGAAGAAAAATGAGGAATCAGTGCAGAGCTGTGCTTCATGGCTGGTCAAGTTCTGCTGCCCCTGTCCCTTAAACCTTTCTCCCTTCCCTCCTAGAGCTTTGCCCAAGTCCCCACACTAATGAAACCTGCCAAGGAAAAGGGCTCAACTGTGGTTGTGTCTTGACACACAGAAGTTTGTGAATGATCTACGATTTTTTAATATCTGAGCGTGGAGTTCAGGTGAACCCTGTGATAACTTCACTCTCTCTTACCATCCCTAGGACTTCTAGAGAGGGAGAGAGTCGGGTGGCGTTTCAGCTGGAGGACCCCAGCCCAGCTTACCCCGGCCTCAATCTGGAGTGAGCAGGGCTGTTAGAATTGTGGGCATCTGGGACTAGCTGCGGGCTTTACTTGACCACCAAATTTGGGAGAGTTTCTCCAAAATCTGAGTCTTTCCACGAGAATGTGGTACCCTCAGGGACTTGTGATCCTCATTACTTGGGGTTCTAGTGAATATGTGAATGTTGTTCATCATATGTGTTATGATGGGGAAAGAAAAAGTTGCGAACCATTGTCTTGGGAAAGGCTCTTTAATGTGGAGTCTTTCCTATTTGGCGTGTTTGAGTACCAGTGGCTGTACCACTGTGTTAGGGTACAGTGGAGGCTACTCCAACAAGAACCCTAATGGACAGCAGACTGAACTTTCAGAGAGTTTGTTTCTCTAAGTACTAAGTCCAGGGTGGGCTGTCCTGGCAGGAGGGGCAGCTCAGTTCCCAACACTTCCTCTCTTCTGTGGCTTCACCATCCCGTAAGGCATTGGTCTGATGGCCAAAGCTGGGTCACTGCCTCACCCACACTCCAGCTTGCAGAAATTCAGGAAAAGTAATGTTCTTTTAAGCAACTATTACAAATTTGGAGGAACAAATTGCAGTCTACCACATCCACCCCAGCCGGTTACTCCCCACTCTCTTCTCCTTGGTAATTCCTCGAAGGGCCAATACTATTGGTTCAGGGATAACGGGAACCCAGAGGACTAGGGGTAAATCTATTATCATAAATGCAGAGTGTAGCATTCGCAGTGAGCAGCTGTTCTCAATGTGCCAGTAAGAAGGGAATATAAAACACAGACTTAAAATTCAGTACGGAGACACACTATTGATGTAAGAAAGGACTGTCTGTCGTATTGGAGGGGTTAAAGCATGCAAGCTGGGATATTGAAAAAGACTGTAGAATCGTCTTTCCAGCAGGCTCTTTCAGAATGTCATTGTTAGTGATCATTTCCGCCTGGAAACCAGAAGCTGAGCAAGGTGACCCCTTGAACTCCCTCCAGATTTGTGATTTTTATTATTCTCCTCCCTAACAGGCTTGTCATCCCCTTATACCAAAAAAAAAAATCAACTTAAAAAATAATCTGTGTAAAAAGAAATGCTACCTGAGGAAAAAAAATCAATTCCTAGGTAATTTTATTTTCATGTTAAGAGATTTTCTTCCTTTTATTTTTCTGACTTAGACTATTTGCGTGGAAACTGAATCACAGTTCCTTTGCTCGTGCTATTCTCTTTGTCTTCATATTCTTGTCTGCTCTGTGGCATGACAATCAGTTGCTGTGGAGATAACTACACCTGTCAAGAATAGAGAATTCCATAATTTCAGGTGTATGATGACTGGCTACCTCCTTGGCTAATAGATTCTGTGGTAGTTTTGCCTCTTCAGCTGCTTTTGTAAGAGCAAGAAAGATCTGTTAA
The DNA here is from genome assembly GCF_041296235.1 of Equus asinus. Taxonomy (NCBI): domain Eukaryota; kingdom Metazoa; phylum Chordata; class Mammalia; order Perissodactyla; family Equidae; genus Equus; species Equus asinus. The sequence continues at coordinate 188,192,336 of NC_091790.1, read as the reverse complement.
AAAGAATTCTTCTGGGGGCTGGCCCCGTGGCCGAGTGGTTAAGTTTGCGCACTCCGCTGCAGGCGGCCCAGTGTTTCGTTGGTTCGGATCCTGGGCGCGGACATGGCACTGCTCATCAAACCACGCTGAGGCAGAGTCCCACATACCACAACTAGAATGACCCACAACGAAGAATATACAACTATGTACCGGGGGGCTTTGGGAAGAAAAAGGAAAAAAATTTAAAAAAATCTTTAAAAAAAAAAAAGAATTCTTCTGATTAATATTTTTAAAATTTGTTTAATTCTTTTCTTATTCTCAACCCATAGATATGGTGCCCATGTAAAGTCACTGTCACTTTACAGTTGTGGCAATTCCAAATGTTGGCAGAGGACTATCTCCTGGTTTTAAGTATTGCAGAAAATAACATGATATGTATACATGAACAAAACATCACAGTTTCCCCAGGGCTGTGAGTTACCTGACATCTGGCAGAAGCCTAGAAGGTAACTTATTTCAAGGCTCTGGCTAGCCCTCTGTCTCTCCCAAAGCATATTTCTTAATCAGCTGAAATTTCATAATTGAAAATTCCTTCCTTGGTCACCCGCTAAAAAGCAAAAGCTGCCTTTGAGTCCCTACTCCACCCACTTACCTGGAAAAGACACAGGGAGTGGGGACTCCAGTGGGTGGGACAGAAAGGGAAATGCATGAAGCACAGGAAGAGGGAGAAAGGGGCAGCTGGGAATCGAGGGACCAACGTCACTTTCTTAGTGTTTTCTTTGAGGGCAAGAAGAATGCATGGCAGAAGCTGAGGTGGCCCATCCGTCTCTTCTCTACACACCTGAAGTCACCTGCCGTTTGGTGGACACTTCCCATGCTGGGTGATGGCTAACTGCCTCAAGCACCTGTTTCTCCAGCCTCATAATAGGAGCATGCTTAGCTTACTCATGGGGAAACCGGAAGTGCCAGGGAAGTAGAGTCTCAGAAGCAACTTTCAAGCCAGTAAGATGGAACTTGATGGATCAAAACCTCAGCTTCCTCTTGCCTCAGTGGGATGGTCCTGAAGTCTTATTCATGACTGCATCACTATTCATTGGCAAACTTCATTGGAATGCTTTCATTATACTTGATAAATCCATCTTCACTCTCAGCTTTATTTTATTTTATTGAGCAATGAAGTCTAACTTCACGTTGAACTTTCTCATGCATAATCTCAGGATAAATGTAAAGGATATTTGTAAAGTTTGAATAAAATTCTGTTTACTCATTTTTAGTTAAGTGTAAAGAAAACTGATTGTATGTTTAAAAATTGAAATTGTTCATTTTGTGATTGATTCCAAGAAAGAAAAAAACTTGAGTGTTCCTCAAGTCTCTCGGAGGACCCCAGAGGGACTGAGTCCAAGTCGCCCACAGTGACAACCCTCTCATGAACATACCCTTCACTGGCTTTCCCTCCTCCCCTCTCACTTTTCCTCTTGTTCTCCATGCTTCCTGGGGTCACTTCCCGAATAAATTACTTATACCCAGTTCCGCACTCAAGGTTTGCTTTTGAGGAACTCAAACCAAGACATCATGTCTTCTCAAAACAATAACAGCTCATTCGCATCCCATCATGGCACCCACCACCCTAAATCAATTTCTCACAAGTCCCTACAGAGAAATGTCTGCTCCAGTCACACCCCTTCCTAGCTGTTCCCTGATGTCCACCTCGTCCCACTTCACATCTGTCGTAACAGTCTTGCCTTCTCTTGAAGAGTGTCCTAGTCTTTCTTTCTGCCTAAGTTCTTCAAGACCCATAAGGCCAGTCCTTGACATTTCAGACAAACTAAGTGATTTGCCAACATTGTAAACTTCTGGTGGGTTCTTGTCATCTACTTTTCCTCATGACCATCTCTCTGTTTGTTTCATTAGATACAAGTCCATGCCAACGATCCTATCAGAAGATGCAAAAGTGAAATTCACCCTTGAGTTACCCTGATGACCAGTGGCCCCTCTATATACTTCAAATGACAAAGGCTAGTAGCAAAAACACCTGTCCAGGTATAGCATGATTAAAACAAGGAGGATCATGCAGGCGGTGTGCATGACTTTCTTAGAGGAACCAATAGTGGGTTCCTATTTTCTATCTTAAAAAACTGTAAATTTTACACTTATAGAACAAATAGAATTGTGACTTATGCTTCACAATTTATGTAATTGATTTCTTGGATTTTTGACAGCTCTATCACACTTTCAACAAACATCTCTTTCCTCACTGGGAGGTTGGTCATATGGTGTTGGGAGGGGGTATTTCAGGGAGCCCTGATTATTTTCCTTTCCTTCAACTGCAAGGCAATTACTGACTAAATCATTTATTTGGCACTTAGCAGAGGCCACCTTGCGTTTTTAATTCCTTTTTCTACCCATGAAAGGCCAGCTTCCCCAGGCAGGCAACTTACCTTGGGCTTCTCCCAGGATCTGATAATTGTCAGTCATCTAAAAATAGTAAAATAATTTTTTCTTTTTATTGATGAGAATGTTGACAGTTTTCTGAAATATATTATAAAATTCTCTGCCTTCTCGAAGAAAGATTTTGGCAGAACTGGATCTCAGCGATTGCACCATACACCATTACAGTTCTACACCGGGTTTAGATTTTCTGTCTTGTCCTCAGTATCAGGCGATTAGCCAGCTCCCCCTCTCCCATGGCACCCACCTCAAATGCCTCCCTCTCCCACACTACAAGCCCAGTTGCCAGATCATAATCTGCTGCAGACTAGGAATCCAACAACCCAGATGGCATTTGGCTTGGAGTGAAGAAGAGACCAGGGGTCTGCCTTTGTCCGGCAGCTCCGTGATGGACATATCCAGTGCTCAGAGACCATTCCCCTCCTATCTCCAGGCTGGTGCTGTCAGTTGCAGAAGGCCAAGATTCCTATGGACACAAGGTCTTGGGCAGGTCTGGGTAGTGCCTGGCCCATGTTAAATGATACAGAGGAAGGAATCTTTGATACCCTAAAAGCGAGCGTGAAAACCTTTTGTGCATGGCTGTGACTCATGCAACTTCACTCCAACCCTAGTTTTCCATGATTCTGGGACTGGAAAAAAATAAGGCAACTCACTTCCTCAGAATTCAAAAACACCTATTGAGTCATCTATTGAGCCAGCTTTGCCCACACGGGTCAACCTTCCTCAGCGCTCCCCTCTATCAGTTAACTTTGCTTTGGCCTGTGGCTGGAAACCTCATCCCTTCCAGGCAACCTTGGGCAGCCATCCTGGATCCACCACAGAAACTAAATGCAACCTATGTCCGACTCAAGGTGATATGGCAGCAGTAAAGTTCACGTTCAGATGGGAAATATATATATAAAATGCTTTTTAAAAAATACTCCTATCTCTGTCTTTTCTAAAAACAAATTTTATTGGTTGTACAGGCAACCTGCTGTTGTACAAAAACAAAAGGCCTCGTCTAATTGAACAACCAATCTTGTTTCTAATACAAGATCTTGGGAAATTTGAGATAGATTGTTAGTGGGCATTGGGCTTCTCCTTTGTTCCCCCACTGCCTTTAGGATAAAGTTCAATGCCTTCATGTGGTTTACAAGGCCATGCATGTGCTCACCTTGTCTTTCCCTCTCTGTCTCATCTCTTGGTACTCTGCCCTTGAACTTCATGCCTTAGCAATATTACATGACTTGCTATTTCCTGAACTTGGAGAAAGGTCTTCAGGACTGTGTATAAGCAGTTTCATCACAACACTTCATACACACATCCCCTCCTGCAGTATCAAATCCCCACCAGAAAAGCTTGCGCTGGCAGAAAGAAAACCAAGAGCTTTGGTTCGACTTCCATGGAAATCCCAGGAAAGTTCCATTTTCATAGACATGTTAAATGTTGCACACGCCCACTGAGAAACAACCTGAGAAGTCCATGCTGTCAGCATGCTGAGAAGTTTCTGCAGCTGAGTGAGGTCAGCTAAAGAATGCTCCGTGTCAACAGTGGCCCAACCCAGGAGAACCATGGAAATCAGCAGTGAAACCAGCAATTCCTACAGAAGAATTCACCAGCTTTTTGGTAGCCTAAAAGGGTATGCGGGCATAACAGATACTCTGAGAATTCAATGTTAGGCCACGGTCTACTTGAAGATCCCTTGATGATCCTGTGACGACAAGCCAAGCCAATGAGCAATGTGGTGCCTCAGATACACCTTGTGTGGACAAAGGTGAAGCCAATGAGTCCTCACTTATTCCAAACCACCCTGTGTAGGTTCTGGGGCAGGTATTTTTTATTCTCATTTTATAAACGAGTCTCATAAGATTAAAACAACCTGCCTGAGGTCGCCCAGTTAGTAAGAATCAGTGCCAGCATTAAAACCTATGACTTTTCCACTGAAACTACACACACACTCTGAGGAAGATCCTATGTGGAAACCAAGCTTCTGGTGGTACAAATTCTTCTCCAGGGGTGATATTCAAAATATGTAGCTGCCCGTATGCCAGAGTATCCACCAATCGGAAGGGAGCCAGCAGTAAATAATGTGAACAACTGCCCAGGTGCGTGTGAACTGGATATCCGCCCCTCCTCACTCTTCCATGAACAAGATTCAGAACTGTCTGAGTGGTTGCGGAAGAGCACATGGAAGGTCATTGTCATCAAAATATTTTTGGTAATAAAGAAATGTAGATTAATTGTATAAAATTACAAAATATTTAAACTTATAAAAGAGAAATAAAATATTGCGTGTAATTCACATACACACACACGCATACACTTCTGTCACAGGTAAGATATTGTCTTTTTCACTTATATCATAGACATGTTTTCATGTCATTAAAAAAACCTCTGGTGACTTTATGTTGATGGCTGCTTAATATTTCATTTTAGGGACGTAATATAACTAACTTAATCTTCCTCTTATTGCAGATTTTGAGTCTTTCCGAGCTTTCATCTATATAAATAATGCTTTGATAAATATTTTTTGCCTGAAGCTATCTTTGCCCTTAAGTTTATGTCCTTAGGAAAATTCCCAGAACAGTTACTGGTAAAGATAATCACAGAGCCATCTAACATCATGAACTGGACTCTCAGCTACCAATTATTGTCTCCACTCACCTCCTCAATAGGGGAAATTTCCCTTCCACTCAATATAGTTACCACCAATACTAACAATTATCATCATCACTGTTATGCTTGTTGCCTTCATGTGATCTCTTACCCTGGATCTGATCACATTGTGTCGCACCCCTCATTTGTTCCCCCACTGCTTTTAGGATAAAGTTCAATGCTTTCGTGTGGTTTACAAGGTCATGCATGAGCTCACCTTGTCTTTCCCTCTCTGTCTCATCTCTTGCTATTCTGCCCTTGAACTTCATGCCTTGGCAGTATTACATGACTTGCTATTTCCTGAACTTGGAGAAAGGTCTTCAGGACCGTGTATATGCAGTTTCCCCTGCCTGGGCCACTTCTTCACCTCCAACCCCCAACTTTCCTACTAGTCTCTCCAGTTTATGCTTTGATGTTATTTTCTCTAGGAGATGTCTAAGAAAACTTACCACTGCACTGTACCTCATCCAAAGACTGGGTCACCTGCCCCTCCTCATGTCCCCATTGCTTTGTGTAGTGTCTACCCCATCACTCATTAGACTGTCCTCAGTCCTTGAAGGCAGGGACTGTGTCACACTGACTATTGTATCCCCAGAACCTTTTGCAGGTCTGGCATATGGTAAGCAGGGAATAGATATTCGTTAAATGAACAGAACACAACCTATCTTTAAAGTATGTAGTTTACTGCTCTGATTGAAAGAACCAGAGAAAGTACCCAAGAGCTGAGGAGTTGTGGATCTATGAGGAGCTGCCATTTTCTTGAAGGACTTTTTTTCTGATTAGAAAATGATATGCTTCAGCAGAAATGGCAAGAAAGTCAAAGCCAAATTCATAAGGCTCTGGTTGGTGGGAAACCACAAAAAGATGAAGGAAATGCATGCATCCCTCATCCCACAGTAAGTATAGACAGTAGATCTAAATGCTAATCTCAAGGAGGAAATTCCCATGCTCATAGATTAGTAGCACAGGAATGGGTGAACGATTCCAATTTTTAAGAGCCCAGTCACAATATGGAGACATAATCCCATCATGGCCCAGGGAGCAAAAAGAACCATGTCCAGGGGAGGTGGCATCTCAGACCTGTCATAACTGCTTTCCAGACACAAAAGAGAAACGTCTTCTCATGTTTATCAACACTTGTGAATCATCCCCCTAACTTGTCTCATCACCTTTGCAAAGATTGAGATACCAGATTCCAGCACTTTCTAGAATCTTCAGAGGAGATAGGATTGTGGTGACTTACTCCTCTGTGATCTGCCCATGGTCTTCTCACCCACTGGGTTGATGTGTCTGTACAAATACCTCAGGGCTGGCCAGCTTCCACGTTATCAGAAGGCTTTACAGTGCAGTGGTAGAATACAAAATTCGACATCAAATGACCCTAATTCTGGTCCAAATTTTGTAATTAATTTGATTGTGTCTATTTCTTTATGAGTCAGTTTCCTCACCTGAAAACTGAGATGTCTTGGAGTCAGGCCACGTTTGAGATCCCTTCCAACTCCCAGATTTTCCTAATTCAACTCCCACATAACCCTGTGCTTGACATCGTTGGGAAATGGTGAAATGTAAAAAATAATTTCAATCCTTAGGCAAACTTATGGGAGAGAAAAGACTACCTGGAGAGGTTCACATATTCTCCTGTTTGTGTAAATGCCAAATAAAGGTTCCACCACACTGTTGGAAACAAAGGAAAGCCTCCAGGAATGGATGAGACTTGAGCTGGTGCTTGAAGTAAACCATTTAGCAAAGGCCCCTAGCAAGGAATAGCCCCTGCCGTGAGCCACAGCCAAATCACAGTGCTTGTGTTATAAAATTCAGCCCTCCACCAGAGCCCTAGAGGCTCTCTCAGAGGGGCGGGTGCTCAGTCCAGCTTGTGGGATGGCATGGGACAGGGTGTATTCATGTCCAACCTACACTTTACTGCCATGCTTGCCTGTTATTCCTTATCCGGAGCCTAAGTCTCTCAGTGCTTCTCTCTGTGATACCACTGTTAATAATGCTTTAAAAAAATCCTTTTAGCTCAGTATATGTATGGCATACTTGCCATGAGTCTGTGAAAATGGAGTCTTGATCTCTGACCCTTCACCTGGGAGGAAAGAGGGAGAGTGAACTAAAGGTGGCAGGCACAGAGTCCAGATTAGAGATTAGGCCACAGGGCACTCTTATGACTTGCCCCTCCCCATTCTTTCCCCCCAACCCTGGCTTCTTGTTATCCAAATAAGTCATCTCCTGCTCCCCTCCCTGGGGAGGTTAGCTGCCCAATGAACCATGGGGTTTTAATGGCTGAGGAATTTTCCTATGGTTCATCATGTCCACTGTTCACATAAGATCATGCTTCTCCCCTGTGTCCACCTTTGGATTTGCAAACGGAAAAGAAAAAAAGGAGCACATAGAAATGGAGGAAAGGAAAAGAGAGGAAAGAAAAGAGGTGCTCTGGAATTGTTTATCTGGCTTGGAAATAGAGGACTTGAATGAAAGCAATGGAAGAATATCTATGTGCCACTCCCACTGACCCCCACGTCCAGTCTCAGGCTTCAAGTCTCCGTGACGCACCTGGTTGCCAGCTGCAGGAGCAGGGTTACCTGTAAATCATGTAATGCAGATTCCCTTTCTTAATTGCATTTTTCATATGCTATTAAAATGAATTTGCACTTGACCTTATTAAATGACAGGGAACTATCACAGGTCATTATCGAGGGTAACACTTGAATACAGCAGCTTACATTTTGTATCTGCCAGAATCATGGCAGGAAACAAATGGCACGTTCTAACGGAGTCTTTGCAGAAAGCGCATTAAAGAGATGCTGTGTGATGGTGTGGGTGGCGTTTAGGGAAGCCCACAAGGGATCGTGCAGGAGACCCCCAAACAAGTCTGCAAGTGGACCAAGCTTCAGTTCTAGGAGACAAACGGTTGCCTGCCAGAAGCTGTGGGCTTCGGAGGAGGAACACAGAGTGGCCGGAATGGAGGGAGCTGGGAAATAACCCTGCCCCCTCTTTCCTCTCACCCTCCAGTCTCCTGTGGGTGACCAAACCCAATGTGAGGCCCAGTGAGAGGGCAAGAGAGCCCCTGGATGCCGTCCATTCAAGACAGCTTCCCAGCCTCAGAGCAGAGACGGGAATTGAGGGGCTGGGTCTGCAGAGGCAAAGAGAAGATCGAGCTTACATTTGTGTAGCACATTGTGATATCCAGAGATATAGATATCTAGATATAGGTAGAGATCTAGTTTCTAATCTCATTTGATACTCACAACAACCCTGCAGGGTTTTCTTGTTTTTCAAATAAGGTAACTTGGGTTCTCAGAGATCAAATCACTGGCCCAATCAGAAGAGGTGGCAACATGAAGGCACCAGTCCAGGGTATTGACCATTATGGGTATCACTCCCTGCCTCTGTCTCTTTTCACACTCTGCCTCCCCTTATCCTCCCCTACCCAGGGTTGACCTGTCCTTCGAGTCTAGTTCAAACCTGTCCGAGTGAAGCAACTCCATTGATCCCATCCCTCCGACAGCTGAGAGCCCTTGGTGGTGGTTAACTACACACGCCTTACCAACTATCCATTTACTGACTTTGCATTGTTCTGGGGTTTTCGTCCCTGAGCTCCAGAGTCTATTTTCTTAAGACAAGATCAATAGAAGTTTCCTTCGTCAACTCCGACAGCACTTGGCACATTCTACTGCTCAGCAGATGATTAATAAATACTTCCCAAATTTAAATCAGCAGCGTGAGAAGGCAGTCGGGAACACACATGTGTATGTGAGTGAACATACATGTGCCAGGCAGGGTTTGATGCAGGAACCAGAACCCACCTACCTGAAAGGGATTGAATATAGGGAACCAGACAGTCCTGAGATCACTGGGCAAACAGAAGTAAGGAGGCCACTCTTAGACTATTGGTTTCACGACCAAATTACTCCAGCTGTGATTCACAGGTCAGGAAGCTGTTATTGCTAACGACGCCAGACAATTACCCCACACCTCTCAACGAGTGACCAGGCACTGGGACGTGGAGATGGAGTCAAGCCACCACAAACATTCACCTCTGACTGACCTTCTTCCAACAGCTACAGTGCAGGCAGATGACCGCTGCCTGCTTCCCCACTATTCATGCAAGTTCAGCTCACTTGCACATGCTAAACTGCATTGAGAACCCTAGCCCTAAGAAAGAATGGGAGGGCAGTTTTTGGCTTCTCCTCCCTTGAAATATTGAAGGGAGCATAGGAAGGAGTGGGAATGGATTCTGGGTGCCAACAGAGCATGTGCAGCACATGACTATACGTGTGCAGACGTAGAGCATCCATTTGCTGCTGTCATTCAGAAATCAAGACCGTAGTCGTGGTTGAATATCTAGGAGCATCAGTGGGCTCGGCGAGGTGAATTCTTTTGAGATATTTTAGATTGAGCACTTTTCCTTGCAAGGAAGCTTGGCCCTGAGCTAACATCTATTATCAATCTTCTTTTTTTTTTTTCTCCCCGAAGCCCCAGTACATAGTTGTATATCTTAGTTGTAAGTCATTCTAGTTCTTCTATGTGGGATGCCACCACAGCATGGCTTGATGAGTGGTGTGTAGGTCCAAGACCAGGATCCAAACCAGCAAACCCTGGGCCTCCAAAGCAGAGCATGCAAACCCAACCCTCGGCCATGAGGCCAGCCCCTAGATTGAGCACTTTTATTCCAATCAGTGAAATCTGATGGCAGCCTTCAAGACCAGCCTTGGAGAGAAAGGATGTCCAAGAAAGATGATCTGTACCATGAAGGGGTGTGTGGAGAGGAGAGGCAACCCGCCTTCCCTTGGAGCCAGCAGGGGTGCAGCAAGATGGGGCCAGCATACCAGAGGCTTTTGGTCATGTGAACCTGTGTCTTTTGAGCACCAACTGCTCATTAAAAGCCCCCCTCTCCAGCCCTCTATTACTACCTCACCACCTCACTCCACCCCCACACACCTTGGCTACCATCTTGAGCCTTTCTTGGTAAACAGCTTCCCCTAGTGGTATAGCACAAAAGTTTGTGTTTTCTGTAGCATGGCAACAAATCAGCTTGGTTTGAACTCAACTTTTTTTTTTTTTTCCTGAGGAAGACTGGCCCTGAGCTAACATCCGTGTCCATCTTCCTCTACTTTATACGTGAGATGCCTACCAAAGCATGGCTTGCCAAGCAATGCCATGTTGGCACTCGGGATCCGAACCGGTGACCCAGGAGCCGCCGAAGTAGAAGGTGCACACTTAACCGCTGTGCCACCAGACCGCCTCGAACTCAACTTTTACATGGAGGGAAAAACACAAATCTAAACTGAGACAATGAGCAAGTTGGAACTGGAACTCATAATGCTTAGCTCCCGGCAATTGGGGCAGGCTGTACCTCTTCTCCTGATGCGAGGGAGACTCTAGCTGGTCATAACTTAGACAATGGTTCCCAAATGGCGGCTGTTCTGCCCCCCAATGCACATTTGGCCATGTCTGGAGACATTTTTGATTGTCACTACTCAGAAGGGATTGCTACTGGCGTTCGGTGGGTAGAGGCCAAGATGTTCCTTCAACGTCCTACAGCGCACAGGACAGGAGAGGAGTATCTGGTTGAAAATGCCAATAGTGTCTCAGTTGAGAAATTCTGCCTTAGAAGAGGACAGTTTCCCCCCCAGGACCCTCCTCAAGATGTCACCAGCCTCAAACCGTCTGCATTGCTCACAGTTCTAAAAACTGAGACACTGAGAGAGACGCAAAAATGAAAGCATAAAAACTCACAAACCGCACACCTATTAGGATGGCTATTACAAGAAAAAGAAAATAACAAGTGTTGGTGAGGATTGGAGAAATTGAAACCCTTGTATTTTGCTGACGGGAATGCAAAATGCTACAGCCATTGTGGAACACTGTATGGATTTTCCTCAGAAAGTTAAACACAGAATTACCATGTGGCTCAGGAATCAGTATATATCCAAAAGAGCTGAAAACAGGCACTAAACAGATACTTGTACACCAATGTTCATAGAAGCATGACTCACAATAGCCAAAAGTGGAAACAACTAAAAAATCCATCAACAGAAGAATGGGTAAACAAAATGTAGTTTATATATACCATGGAATTGTATTACACTACAGCCTCAGGGAGTAACAAAATTCTGATATACGCTACAACGTGGATGGACCTTGAAAGTATTGCGCTAAGTAAAATAAGTTATATACAAAAGGACAAATGCTGTGTGATTCCACTTACATGAGGGACCTAGAACAGGCAAATTCATAAACACAGAAAGTAGAATGGGGGGGGGTGCCAGGGGCTGGGAGATACGGGAATAGGGAGCTAGTGTTTAATAGGTACAGAGTTTCTGTTTGGGAAGATGAAATAGATCTAGAAATGGACAGTGCAATGCTCCCACAACATTGTGACTGTACCTAATGCCCCTGAATTGTAGACTTGGAAATGGTTTAAATGGTAAATTTTATGTTATATGTATTTTATCACAGTTTAAAAAGCCAAAAGACTTGGGTTCTCAGCTCTTTTAGACCAAACAGTAGCTAAGGTCAGCAGGGTCCCCAGCTTGCCAACAGCCTCTGACATTGACCTACAAAGGCCCAAAGCAGTGTTTGCCAGGACTTATGCCACGTCATGACATATTAGCTGAGGATTTGCTGCACATGGCTTTGATTACCCCGGGCTTATTGGATTTCATGGGACCGAGGACAGCTGGCAGCAAGGTGGCCACCTCTTCAGCTCACCAAGAGGGCATCACATGAAAGTCTGAAATGTACTGCAAGAGGGAGCTCCTCAGATGCCCTTTGGCTTCAGTTGCAGAGTTAGCAGGACTGTCTTTCTGTGGGAAAGAAGATAAGAGAAAGGGGCTGGAACTCGTCCGAGGAATGAGGACATTACCGAGTCCTTCTGGCTGTCCCTAAGTCTCTGCTGCACGTATGAGGTGCCAGCTCCACTCAAGTTAAGACAAAGCTACTTTCCTTATCTTAGTTCATTTCTCTGTGGCATCTCATTCTGTGTGTATGTGTGTATGCACTCATGGGTGGTTATTTAACATTTTCCTCTAAGCTAGTGATCTCAGTCTTTAGAACAACAGGTTGATGAGTCCAAGGTTGTAGGTTCAATTCCAATTACAAACCAGCTAGCATTAAACAGTGAAAATTGGTTTGGGTCACAAAGAGCACCCTTGCCTTAGCTGGCCTGCTGGCCAGGGAAATAGGTAAAAGAAGGATGACTCTGGGCAAGCCATCCACAGCCAGCCACACCCAAGCTCTCCAGGAAACAGAAGCTTTCTAAAGCAGTGAGTGATGCTGAAAGACGTTAGTAAACGGCATGTGACATATACTGTCTTTCACCCAGAAGATGCTGCAGACCCCAGAAATACCCCATAGGGGATAATAGTCACTTCCCATCATCTGAATCCCCAAGCAGCATGATTTCACAATTCTGTTTCTAAAGCTGCAGGTGGTGTCCACTGTGTATTCCCCAACAACCTCTTTGGGTCCCCACTGAGAGGAGTCAGCAGCCAGTGAAGGTAGGAGCGGGGCGAATGCGGCTCCTCAGCTGTCAGGAGGTATCTATGTGACAAGACCAGCCCCTGCAGAATCCTCAGGCCATCAAGCCACCGTCCCCGCTGGGGGCCTTGACCAGCAGTTCTGGAATTATTACGGCACCCCCCTTGGACAACCACAGAAAAGCAGTTTCACAGTGGAACTAGGTATAGGGTCAGGAAAGCCATGGATGGTCTAAAGCCTGGATGTGGGGGTAATGTGACCCCAGACCACACCCTGGGGCCAAGCAGTGCCTCTGTCCATTGCCTGCTTGTGCAGGGTTTATGATACTGTGAGAAACACCAAATTTCTTGAGTCTCTTTAGTATACCTTCCCCACCCAAAACTCAGCGTACTAATTCCCATCTCTGTTTCTGTTTCTGTTATTCTCCCTGAATAGGATGCCGCCTCATCACCACCTCTTTATTCCATTTCCCCAGGTTTTATCCATCGTTATACAACCCGTTATCTAAGCAAGTTAAGTTAAAGCAAGCCGTCTTATAAAAAGTGTTTTCTTCTGGAGCCTTTTATCTGCAATTTCAAAACCTGCCACCAAGTGGCGGTGGCACCTTGCGCTTTGCTATTCCGGTTCCCACCGGGAACTAACGTTTACTGGGGACCCAACACGTGGCAGGCAGTGCACGAGTCATCCCCGCGTGACCTCAGTTTATCCTACAATGACCCTAGGTATTACCATCCCCATTTTACAGACGAGGAGACTGAAATTCTGAAAGGTTAAATAACCCGTCCAAGTTCACGCCCCTCATTAGAAGCGGAGCTGACGTTTTGAACCCAGATCTGGCGGCTTTAAAAGCCCCCAGTGTTTGCATTGAGTTTTGCTCTCAGGGCGGAGTTTTCTGAAGAGCTTCCTTACTAGACGCTGCCCTCTCCTCTCATTTTATGAGCCGCACAGTTTAGCCTCCAGTCAAGCCCCGCTTGTTCCTGTCCAGGTCTCTCACCCTGCGATTAGCTTGCCACTTTCCCTGTTCCGAGCCTGCCCCGCAATCCAGGCTCAGCGAGACTGCGGAAACGGCTCAATGCATGTTGAGGGCTTGACTGGCATGAGCTCTGGGGTGTAGGGTTGGGTGCTGACTGGACTTGAACTGTGGGAGGGTGGGGCTGCAGGGCTGCCAGAGGGACAGTTAACAAGGAAGAGCTAAGTGAGGCTGTGCAGTGGGGGTTCCTCTGTCAGGGCAGCCTGAATCAGCTGTGGGTCTGAGTCCAAAGGGTGAAGTGAGGACTCACCAGGGTCCCCAACTTCCCTTGGGTGCCCATAGGTCTTGTGAGCCGTGGGGCCCGTGCTTGCTAAAACAAAAGAAGGTGCCTCCAGAGACGGGTGGACCTCCGTGGGGGAGGAAGAGAGAAAGTCTGGGGCCCTAGAGGTGTTGAGAGAAGGGCAGGTGAGGTGAGCAGGAGGAGAGCTCAGGGAGGCCTTGGCAGGACTCTAAGTGCTCCCTGGCGCACAGCCAACGGGAGCTGATTATGTCAGCTAAAGAGAAGGGGAATGGGAGAACCCAAGAGAAGGAGACAGGGGACAGGAAGAGCCAGGGATGTGTACGAAAGTGGCAGAGGTTTCAGGCAGAACCCTAGGCATGAAGAACACTGTGAGTGAGACCGCTTGGTGTTCCCAGGCCAACGATCCTCTCAGGTTCCGAGTCTCTACTTGGTTCTGAGTATCGTTCTCTGGGGATGATTCTGAACTAGCACCACTTGTTCAAATAGCCCCCTCCCCAGAGGAGGGGCAGAGAGTCAGCCAGCACGGTGCGGGCTCCTGCAAGGCTGGCGGGGAAGGTTTTTCACTAAATTTCTGGATGGTAACAAAAGCAGAGGAGCAAGTGGAGCCCGGAGCCAAGATGTGAGCAGAACATAGAAATCCAGAAGGTGGCCGGCGGAGCTTACAGGCCCGCCAAACTGAAAGGGCGAGAAGCAGAGAGTAGACAGAGATGGGACCAGGAATCCACGGTCAGGGAGGCAGGAGGAGGGCGCTGAGAGGCAAGGAGGAAGGGCCCAGCCTGCCTCCAGCAGGTGCTCTTGGCCTCACCTCCTTTTAATGCACTCATGAGGCCTCTCGCCAGGGAGGGTCAGTGAAGGGTACAAGCAGGTTGGACCCCACAAATGGAAAACAAGGCTCTGGAGGTCGGCTTCTGATGGTAGCTTCCAGTCTTAGGAAGAAACCCCCAAAGCCACAGGTCAGGCTGTCAGTTCTACCTGAGCCAACCCACATCTCATGGTGCGCCTTCGTTAAAAGTGTTACATGATATGGAAGAGCACCACCAGAAAATGCTGCCGTGCTCGGAAAATAGCGTAAAATCTACCGTGCTGCTGAAGTGGCTGGGCTGGGATTTAGCAAGAATTAGATGACAGTCCAGATAGCAATTTCTCTTGTCCCTTTTAAAGTAACCGAACCCAAGGAACCAGAAGCAAGGGGAAGAGGACTCAGTGAGTCTCGGAGCTTCGAGAAAGCTCTTTAGGATAGTTTGCAAGAATTCTCTGAAGAAGCAATTCTGAGGAGAGGCGAGGGACGCTGCCGGGCACAACATTCAGAGTCAGCATGTGGTCAGGAAGCCAAGGAGAAGGCACCAGAAATGAGAAGAACTTAAACACTAAACAGGACGGACAAACCCCAGCTCACTCCTGCCTGTACCATCGATGCTGTCACCTAAAGAGATGCCCCTCAGGGACCCGCAGGACTGGCCAGCCAGAGCGTCCTGCCCCTGTGACTCCTCAGCCCTTTTGCAACCAAACAGCCCTATTGGTAGAGAAAGAATACTTGGCTCCTCTAAGAAGAATTGCTGATAAGAAACGAAACTGTCTGAGCAGCTGGAGTTGAACCATCTCTCATATCATTTTAAGATTAGGAGGAAGGGGGAAAACGGACCCACACAGCTCTATGCTGCCTTGGTGATAATATTCGACCTGCAGCCTCCAGAGTCTGGGTGTGGTTGACTCCGTCTGTCTCCTGACCATTCTCAAGGCCCTTTCACGTATGGGGTCTCACCGGCGTCTCATAGCAGTCCTGAAAGGTGGGCTCGTCACCCCCATTTAATGACTGAGAAAACCGAGGCTGAGAGACCGCGAGTCGCTGGCCCCAGCCACGGAGCCGATGGGGAAGTGAGCCACGACTTGAACCCATGTCTTTTAAGTCCAAATATTCCTCCCTCCACATTGTTTTTGTTGTTGTTACAGATCTGGACTAAAGGATCAAAACTAAGATCAACCTGGAGAGTTCTTTAAAAGCTAAATTTTTCATTTTAGAAGATTGTCCTGTATTCTGTGATAATTTCCTTCTCGCTTTTTTGGCATTAAAATGTCCTTTCTTTATGAAGTGATGCTGACTGTGGATAGTAGATCAACATTTTTTATTTGAGGCCTACTTGGTGAGATTAAATAAAATGACAGCCCCACGTTTGCCCCCAAGATTTCCATTGGGAGCTTCGGTAGTGTTTGACGTTGGAAAGCACGGGAACCAGTGCCTGCAGTGCACTGTATCCACAGACCACGCAGGCGAGTAAGACAGTGGGGAACCCAAGGATGCTGGGGTCCAGCCAAGCCCAAGTCCTCAGACGGTCCCTGCCGCAGTCCAGGTCAGGGATCCTGGCTCCTGCTCTTTGCTCTTCTTCTGTTCCACGGCTGGACATCGTCATTGCTGCTGATCTTAGTCTCATCGCCACCTCACAGGTGTTATTGGCAAGGAAGGACTCCCCTCAGGGCAAACAGGTGATGGACTCCTTCCGGGGCTGCTGCTGCTTGCTGGGTCTTGGGAGAGAAAAAGACCTCGCCATATTTCTTCAGCAACTTTGTTCCCTAAAATATTCACTTATGCAAAATGGATTCAGCACCTCACCGTTTGGAGGAGAGGTGGTTGGTGAACAACCAGATCGTGCCTGTGCATTAGCACAGCTCTGGCCCTGAACCTTTCAATGTCTCCTCTTTGCCTACAGATTAAAATGCAAAATCCTAAACTTGGATCAAGCCCATGCACAGTCTGGTCCCATTGTCCTTTCTAGCGAACTCCAGCTACCCACCAACCATTCCCCCAGTATTCATGGAAGCCAGTCCATTCTCCAGCACCACCTGCATTCTGCGCCAGCACTCTCCTTCATCTGTCTTCTCTCACTTTTATTCTGAGTGGAGAGGATGGATGAGCTGCAGCTCACTTCCCCGTTATCCAAGGACCTCTGTCATATTTACCAACACTTAGTGTCTCCCTATCGTGATACTTACTATCCAAATTGTTGCCTGTCTTTTTTGTTTTTATGACTAAAGCTCCACCAAACTACCCCTAATCAGATGTCAACATGGCCAGGGACCATTTCTAATAGAGTTGTAAAAGAGTGAATATGACTTGATTTGCTTTATGTGTAATATAAACAGTGGATGTTATGTGGGCTCCAGAATTCCCCCGCAATCCACTCTGGGCCCTTATAGTGGTGACACTTGCTGGTCTAACCTTGGGATTTGTTGGGAACACTGAGAATCCCTTGGCTAAAGTCCCTCACACTGAGCATGAGACAGGAGCTATGAATTCTGTGTGGTCCCTTGGTCTGAAGACCTCCCCTCTCCATGTCCTTTTGTGCAATGACTCTTCCCTCCCCAAGACGGCTGTGTTGGTGAGATGCGAGATAGCCCCTATCTGTTCTCTAGAATCTTGGTGATAGAAGACAAGACTCCAGAACTACTAACCTGTCTGCCCAAGCCCTGATGTCTCAATGCATCTCCATGGTGCCCAGATCACTGATGGCTGTCTTTGTTGAAGGAGCAAAGTCACCAAGCTCTGCTCTTTGGTATAAAATCTTCTGTGACTGTCTCTTCCACTTCCCCCTGTGGCCAGAGCTATGGCACCTGGCCAGTCTCACCAACACTGCCACTGGGAGAGCACACAGCCTGCAGCCCACCTCTGCTTGAGGAACTCCCACTGCCCCACTAAAGCTGCTCCACTGCTGTCCTGCTTGAGGGCGAGTGAGCCCAGTGGGGATCTTCCTGTTTTCTATTTCAGGCAGAAGGGAGAATGGACCTGAAAGTGCTGTGTCTCCCAGGACTAGAACTGATTTGGGAATCTAACAGCATCCAAGTATTTTCTGTCCTTCTGAGAACCTCAGAAGGTGGTCCCATGTTTTCGCTATCTCCCATAGGGAAATATAAGCCAGGGCCTCTCCATAGGGAGGGGCCAGAGAAACCAACTCAGCTCACCGGAAATGGGCCTTCTCAATGCCACACACAGCAGCCAAGCTGAAGGTGTCTCTTATCTTTAACAATCCACTCAGTAGAGGGGTGTCCAAATGTGCCTTTCTGATCCTCACTCCCCATGATGTGAAATGATGAACAATGTCCTCTAAAACAATTTACCTGGAATTAGCCCAACTCAAGGTTAAGGGCATAGTCCTCAAAGACTGCCAAGTCTGCACAAGACTTCTGGCACTAACTCCAAGTTTGGGGTTTTCCCAAAACCATCCTCAGTTTTGATAGTTCACTAGAATGACTCACAGAACTCTGGAAAGTGCTGTATTTATGATTATGGTGTTGGTATAGTAAAAGGAGACAAATCAGAATCAACCAAAGAGGCACAGAGGGCAAAGTCTGGAGCTTCCAAATGTGAGGTTTCCATGTCCTCAGGGACACAGTCTCCTCCTGTCATCCATGTGTGACAATATACACTGAGGATTATCAAGCCAGGAAGTTCAACCAAGCATCAGGGCCGTAGTTTCTATCATGTGAGCATGATTGATTGAATCATTGCCCACAGGGTTGCCCAAAGCCCTAATCCTCTACTCACATGCTTGGCCTTTCTGGCATGGCTAGCCCCACTTGGAGTCACCACGTTAACATAAACATTCAAGTGTGGTCTGAGGGGTTCAGTACAAAGAACAAGACATTCCTGCAACGTGGGAAATCCCAAGAGTTTAGAGGCTACCTCCCCGAAGCCAGAGCCGGAGCCGGGACAAAGGCCAGACCTCTGTTTGGGTAAAGTTACATCTTCACTACACACATCTCTATGATAAAATACCGTCTCCTGGTGCTGTTTGTTCTAACGCTCCAGGATGTCTCATAGACCAATGGCATAACGCTAAGCACAGCCCAAAATAATGTGGCCCAAGTGGGAGGCTTTTTAGCTCTGCCTCAATATAAGGGTAAATTTAGAGTATTTAGTAGAATAGCTGCACTGCATGCCCTAGAAGGAAAGTTCCATAAATAGAATTCCTCTCAGCTAAGCTTGTATGAGCTATTGAGTCAGTCTACACTCATGGATAACCATTGGAGAACTGGTATCTTATGTTATGGCTAAATGGCAAACCATATGCCTTAAGAGTCTGTCCAGCTAGGAGTAGCAGTGACATCCTCTGATGAACATAGAAAAGTTAACAAGCATACATACCTACAGTGACTCTCCCCACCCCAATGTGACAGGCTTTGGGATACCCTAAAACCTGAATGGATTAAAAGTATATCCCTCTTTCCAAAATCTTTGGGTATATATCGAATTAGCATCATTCTTTCTGCCAAAAGAACTTTCTAAGTCTATTTTTAAGTTGTAATACTTTGACAATTAAAGTTTTTCGGAACCCTTTAAGCTCTGGGAAACCTTGAAACTGTGAATGAAGTGATTTTTTCTTAAGTTTCAACAGCCCAAACAATATATTTTAATGAATCTCTGAAAGCATCACTCTGAGTGAAAATGGGGAGATATAGTTACCCTTGGATCCATTTTTGAACAATTGCGTCTATTCCTGGCTGCATATGATGCTTATTTAATTGGTACCCATCAATGGTGCACAGTCTAAACTACGGAAAATGGTGGACAAGCATCCCTCAGTGGGTCATCACAGGACAGGCTTGTCGAGCCTGGATCTGAAGGCCTTGTCTACCTCACCAAATCTACATCCACTGTTATTTGGAGACGCTTATATCAACTTCCCTGATTACATCAATTTCCTCCCATGTTAATACCGGTAAGGAGCAGATCCATATAATAACATCACTTGCAAGAGTAAGTATTATGTGGTCAATGACAAGAAAAACTGGCAAAATTAACATCCTTTTATGAAGCAGAAGTTATCAAGATAACAACTGCTCAGGCACCCCCACAAAAGCCACAAGCCAAGATCATCTCTCTGCCCTCCTTTCTTCTGGTGCCCATGGCTTCATCAGCAAATTGGCTGTGGCGCCCTCCTGTCAACTTGTCTTGCCCTAAGAGTACGGTTGCATCTAAAGGTTCATTGTCAGCCAGATTTACTTTGCCTTAAGCTTCCCACAGTCAAGAAAAGAAATGCTCAGGCCAAACTGCTTTATGACAAGTTAAGAAGCAATGTCCACCAGAGGAGTCTTTCTGGACCCTGGGCTGCTTTTGTGTTTTGTGATAATATGGCATTGTAATGTTTAGTGACACCATTGTGCCACCTTCCCAACCATGCTGGGCATATTACCAACAAAAATATAAGATCCTTTTTATAAATAATCCTCAGTTCACTTTGAGTGAATATTTACATATATCTAGTTGTTATTACCTTGAAAGAGAGTTATTACATGCATTGTACATAAGTTCCATAGAACTCGGTTCTGTGCCTTACATGAAACAGGTGTGTAATAAATGTTTCACTAAATCACAGATGGTTCTAAGTCAACCAGTTATAGAATCCCCTGTGGGGGGAGTCCATAGGAGAACTCCTTGTGATGTTAGAGTTTGGATATATTCGGAAATATTACTGGTGCAGTGTCCCTGAACTAACCGCCTTCCAGCTAAGCATGCCAAGGAGGTTTGAAGGTGATCAGAGGAGATTCTTATTGGTGAAAGAAATGAAATCATTTGAATTCCACTTGACAGTTCCAGAAATGTAGGTTACTCCTGGAGCATGTGTAGCCCTGGAAGGTTCTAGTCCTAGCACATCCTAGAACAAGTTGATGGATTCTGGCTTCAAGGTGAAAGCAGAGAAGCCAACAGAGCAGCTATAGCACCAAGTGTGTAAATAGTCAATATCATGTACGTATCAGGTGCTGTGAAAGCGCCAAAAGTTTTTTTTGCTATTTTGACCAGTCATTGCTGAAAACTTGCTCAGAGCCTAGAGGAAAAGTTCTAATATCTGTAGATTCGCAGTTTGCAGAACACTTTCACATACAGTATCTTATCAAATTCTTCTGACAACCAGGTGAAATAAATATTACTTTCAGAAAAGGAAGGCTTAGAAATGTTGCAACTTGTCCAAGTTGGGTGGGAAAATTGTGTCTCAAAACCCGGATTTCTAACTCCAAAGCTAGTTCTCCCCAACTATGCCATGGCTTTAGAGCATCTGACCCTAAGAAACTTACCTAAATGGATCAAAAGGATAATGTGGATTCAAACCCAATTTGATTAAAAATTATTATCTTGCACATTAGTGATTTCAGTGCATTGTGGGGTTGTTTTGTAGCCCTTATTGCATCTTTAGAGAATTCTGTCAAATTTTCAGTTTGTTTGTTTTGAGGAAGATTAGTCCTGAGCTAACATCTGCCACCAATCCTCTTCTTTTTTGCTGAGGAAGACTGGCCCTGAGCTAACATCCATGCCCATCTTCCTCTACTTTATATGTGGGTTGCCTGCCACAGCATGGCTTGACAAGCAGTGCATGGGTTCACGCTCAGGATCCAAACTGGCGAACCCTGGGCCGCTGAAGTGGAATGTATGAACTTAACCGCTGAGCCACTGGGCTGGCCCCCAAATTTTCAGTTTTGGAGGGAAGTTTCAATCCTTTTGCTGTTTACTTATAATTCATCCCCAATCAGGGGTTCCCTGTCTGCCTTATTTGTAGTTGCAAAATATTGGAACGAACAAAGTATCCAACCACAGAGGATGTGTTAGATCAACCTAAATATCTTGGCTTCTCTGCTGGAGTATAGAGGATTTCTCCCTCTTCTCTGTTTACACCCCAGTGACACTGTGGAATTCAAGTTCCTGAGCAGTGCTGGTCTCAGCCTCTAGTCTTGCTCACCCAGGCTCAACCAGGAGGCCAGGGGCCATGTGACCATGGGAGTGACAGACCCTCTCACTGATGGGTGTGGAAGCAGCCTCTTGATAGCATGTGTCACTGACACCGAATATTAAGTGCCACACAGCAAAGTGCTAATAAGAAACTAAATTGTGAAACAATAAAAACATCCATCCCCTTTACTAACTTCAGCTGTGGACAAAGGCAATCATTTTTATCCTAAGCAAGATTTCATGTGCTTTTCCTTCACTCCTCTTCTATCTCCATTTTATTGTGAGTGTGTGTGTTTTACACACATACACACAAACACATACACACACTCACTTCTGAGGTCCAGTCCTCCCATGGCAAGAAGGATTCAAAATGGAAAAAGATGGAGGAGGGAGGGTAGAGAAAGAGAAACAAGCTAGCTAGATTGACATGCCTCCAAATCTCTGGGGTACTGGCTAATGTTAGTGCAGCTTACAGACCGCCTAGTCATTTAATGAAACACATAGAAGAGAGAGATGCATTTGCTATTTTAAAAAGCCACAAGTCAGTGAATGCAAATGTGCCCTATTCGAGAAAACCGAATTAAAGGAACTGCTGGGAATTCTCCGCATAGTTAAGCAGAGCAATTTTCCCCTTTAAGGCCATGTTTACCCTTCCGAAATCACACACCCTTAAGCACAGAAACCTAGAAATGTGTCATTTTCAAGAAGGATGTGTTGCATTTGCCCAGCCCTGTCCTTCAAAGGAAGAAATTCAAAATCCATCATTGCCGTGGACAGCTTCTGCCGCGCTGCAGTTACAAAGAGAGAGAACCGGCTGCAGGGCTCACATCTGACTCTGCCTTGAGGTGACAGATGTCTGGGATGGCCAGAGCCTTGGCCTTCCTCTCGCCCACAGTCACACTCCAGCATGAAGACACCGCAAGAGATTGTGGACCAGAGAATCACCTTCCAAAGCCCGAGACAGGTAACTGGCAAGTGAACAGGGCTGTGGAGAGCTCATGCCCCCGTTCCTGAACTTTGTTACTGGGTCAGTTGTAATGATTGACTCAAGATATATATTCTTTGCTTAAATTGCTAAGGGAACTTCTTCCAGTTGTTCTGTCTTCATCTCCAACCAGCTCATGTTGGTTTCAGGTTATGGAAATGTACAGAGCCTAGCCCAGGTTAAAAGGGTTGATGTAAGGATTCTGGGATCGCATGAGAAAACAAAACAAAACAAAACCAGAGTGGGCAGGAGCATATCTGCCTCTCTCTGGGTCTCTGTCCCTGTGTCTGGATCTCTCTCTGTTTCTCCGTCACTGGCTCTATGTCTCTCCTCTTGTGGGGGTCTCTCCTCTTGCTTTCCCCACATTCTCTTCTCCAGCAGGAGAATCGTTCCCACAGCTCCTGGAGGACTTGTCTTCAATGCAGGCAACCAGCAAGACTGACATCATCTCTGATTCTTAATTCCACATTCCTAGAAATAAAACTCATGAACAAAGAGAACATACCCGCTGCCTTATGGAATTATAAGTTAGTAGAAAGAAAAAGATGCTACCAAAAATAGGCACATAAATTTATAAATTATGAAGTGAGAAGAAGGCGTACGCAAAAGCACAGCCTGCCGTGGTGGAGAAGAATGGCTGGGGGCGTGCTGTAGACTGACTGTGACCCCCCACTGCATATGCTGAAACCTAAGCCACGGTGTGATGGTGTTAGGCCATGAGGCCTTTGGGAGGTGATGAGGTCATGAGGGTGAAGCCCTCATGAATGTGATCAGTGCCCTTATAAAAGGACCCCAGAGAGCTCCCTCACCCCTTCCACTAAGTGAGGATACGGTGAGAAGGTGGTCATTTATGAACCAGGAAGTGGGCTCTCACCGGATGCTAAATCTGCCAGCACCTTGAACTTGGACTTCCCAGTCTCCCAGTTCCGGACTTCCTCGTTCTCAGAACTGTGAGAAATAAATTTCTATTGTTTATAAGCCACCCAGTCCATGGTATTCTGTTATAGCAGCCAGAATGGACTAAGACTGGGGAGATTACATAGACGGGGGGTGCCAGGACGTGCTATCCTGAGGGAGTGACATTTAGGCTGAACCCTGAAAAAGAAGTAGGAATTAACCATCCAGAGGGAAGGGGGAGAAGGACATTCCAGGCCAGGGAACCCCATGAACAAAGGGCAGGGAAGAGCTGAGCTTACCTGAGGACCTTAAATGCCAGTGTGGCCAGAGGTGAATGAGCAGAGCGTGAACTGGGATGAGCTAGAGAGCTCGCAGGAGCCACACTGTGTCAGGTCTTGTAGCCAGGTTAAGGGATTTTATCGGAAGCGCAGTGGGAAGCAACGAAAGAGTTTTAAGCAGATGCATCGTTTTTTTGTTTATTTTAAGAGATCATTCCAGTGACAACATGGACTGATAACTGGGAAGCAACAGTGGGAGCAGGGAGGCCAATTAGGAGCCCATTTGAGGGGTCCAGAGGAGAAACTATGCTGGCTTCACTGTCCCAGGTTATGACAATAGAGTGGAGAGAAGAGAAGGATTCGGGATCAATTTGGGAGATGTAAATGACAGGTGTTGGGGATGTATTTTCTGTGTGTGGGGTGGGGGGTAAATTAGAACCAAGAATCCTCCCCAGATTTCTCATCTGAGCAACAGGGTGGATGCAGGTGCCAGTACTGAGAACAGAAACCCCGAAGCAGGAGCAGACAGGACGGAAGGGGAAACTGCTCTGTTTCAGACACGTTGCACTTCAGGTGCCTCTGAGACATCAAAGTAGAGTTGAAGAGTAGGTAACTGTGTATATGAATCCAGCGCTCAGAAGAGAGGTCTGGCCACGAATGATAAATTTGAGAGCCATTAGGATAAAGAGAGTTTTTAAAATCATGGGAATGGGTGAGGTCACCCAAGAGGGAAGTACAGAATGAAACAGGGCCTAGGACTGAGTCTGGACAACTCCAACGTCAGGAGCTTAGGTAGAGGAAAATCATGTAGGAAGTCTGAGAGGGAATGGCTGGAAAGGAATGAGGAAAACTAGGCAAGCAAGCTGTCACAAAGCAAGGAAAGAGAGGGGGTTGAGAGCTAGAACAAAAGCTGCTGAGTGATTTAGTCACCTAAACCAACACTGACCCAAGGCCTACGTGTCAGGGTGGTGCTGGTCAGTGCCCTAGAAGGAGTTAATTAGTTAATGATGGCACTAGCCCTGTTTTCCTTCCAGCCCTTTCCTGTTTCACAACTGTCCCAGGTAACCTTTTTACTCTAAACTGTAAACATCCAGTCATCCATCCATCCACCTATTCATTCATCCATCCATCCATCCACCTATTCATTCATCCATTCATCCATCCAACCACCTATTCATCCATCCGTCTCTCCATTCCATCTACCTATCCATCCATCCATCCATCCATCCATCCATCTACCTATCCATCATCTACCTTTCCATCTATCCATCCATCCACATCCATTCATTCACCCATCCATCAGTCTGTGCATCCATCCCTTCCTTTGTCCATCCATCCATCCAAGTCTGACTTTCCACTAAGGTGCACAGCACACAAGAGTCCACAAGGAGGAGCCCTCAGTCCTCTTTCCTTTCATTTTTCCCTTTCCTTCTCTACTGGTTTTTGTTTTCTGGCTCTGAAGGAATTGTGCAAGATTTTCTCCACATACATACGATGATAGCCATTCTGGTACTTGGTCTTGGTAAAGCACCTCAGATCCCAGTTTAATTACGTTGAGTTAGTTGTAATAATATCACCAGTAGTAACACCATGATTGGAACAATCTTCCTTTTAATGAAGAGAAGGAATATTTCTAGCTTCCAGATTACCCACACTGTTTTCACACAATCTAGATTGCTTCTAACCCATTTAAGCCAACCTTCCCTCTATTCACTCAGTTTCTTTCAATATTTGCATTTTCTTTCAGCCTGTCAGCATGAAAAACTCTCATGCAGCAATGCCTTAAAGGTCAGCGTGGTACCTTCACAAAGACTCATGAGGCTATTTGCTGTTGTGCTACACTTGATAGCAAGTTTCATTCTCTGCTTGCTGCAGACAGCCTGTCCTGGCTTAGCCAGCATTCCTGCTCGTGGGCAGCATCTTCCCTAACTGTCACCACCACTAGAACCACAAGTTCTCCCCTTCTCAGTAGGTCCTTCTTCCTACTCCCCCCTGGACTTGCCTTTTTAATAGATCATTTATCCATGCAGCTTTGGAATGACAGTAGATTTCACTCGAGCCTCCCCACATAGATTTACATATTCCTTAATGATCCTCTGTGACACAAGTTACGAACTCAGACACCACCAGCCCTTCCTCAAATCTTCTGCTGTGTCAGAATTTACATACTGCCAGTTTCTTCTTTCTCTAGACTGCTTCAAAGCAACTCACAAATGGTTCTTTCACTCGGTGCCACCTGCAGCCCCTGGGCCTCTACTCACTGCGACTCAGCCCGTTCCAACGATGCGAAGTCCAGTCCAGATTTTCACGTGCCGAGGCCGTCCTTGATCTTAGGGGCAAATGCCACAGAGCACTCAGCTTTTTTACATCCTCCTTTCCCTAAACTCTGAGCCAGCTCCATCAGCGGGTTGCCTCATCCCCATTTTGGAAGTAGGTAAGGGCATAAATCCTTAGAAAAATAGATGGGCTCCATCGGCTTGCTTTTGCTGTGGCAGGTGATGAATTAGGGGGATTAAATTTCCAGCGAGGGAGAGTTGTTAACGCCACAATGGCTCCACCAAAAAGAGGTCTCTGAGTGTCTTTCCCTGGGGGTCTTTCCGAATAAAATGAGCCTGCCTCAGATGATTTAGGGGGACAGGTTAGATGACGTTTCAAAATTCCTTCCAGTCCTGAGTTTCTCCTCTTCATCTCTCCCTGACCCTGCCCTCTGATTTCAGAACCATGAGTGAAGTTCTGTGTGGATGCACCCATCCTCCCTACTTGTGTTTTCTGTTGCCGCAATTTTATTACCGGCGTGATGTGCACTTCTTGTAAATCCATCAAAAACGTATCTGAAGCATACTCGGGAACATATTAAGTCTAGGAACCTGATGTCCTTTTATTTCTGTCCCCGAATAACAATTAGGCATCTATTCCCACACTTGACCATGTCTCGGATTTGCTGATTTGCTGATTTTCTTTGCCCGTGTTCATCTTTCCAAGTTTTGAGTGAATGGGCACTTCTCTGAGCCATTGAACGTCTCCTGAGACATAATTAAGCCATGGAATTCCTCGCTTGAGAGGGCAACTATGAACCCAGACGCGTATTCCTGTGAAGGCTTCTGAATTTAAAAGCCCGAGAGCATTGCCATCTTGCTCAGCACAGATGTACTGAGTGGATTAACCCGGTAGGTGCTACTCCAGCAGTTCACTCGCTCCACAAACATTACCAAGCACCCACGATGTGCTACACCGGGTGCTAGGGAGACTCCCACAGACACAGCACAGTGCTGGTGGCACAGTGGTGAGCAGAGCTGCCTTCCGAAGACGTAGCACCTTCTACAGCAGAGCTGGGGGGAAAGGGGCCGGGAGAGAGAGCCCCGGCTCTGGGGCCAGGGCCACCTGTGCTTCTAACCAACCCCAGCTTCCCCACTGCACAGCTGTGTGACTTCACCCACTCTGGCGGTGCCTTGATCTTCTCCCGTAACTTTGAGAAATAAACGTTTTAATTATTTAATTAAAAATAATTTTTTTAAACAATCCTCCTTAGCTTGGTTTCTTCCTCCGTGAAATGGGATAATGTAAGATTGCTGCAAGGGTTAGGCGAGCAAAGGAACATGAAGCGTTGAAGCGGTGTAACATGTCCAGGGCGAGTTTTAATCGTGGGTCAGTATATTCCCTGGGGAGGAAAGCAGTGTCACTAAGCACAGTGAGGTGGAAGAGGCGTGCATTTCATGGGCTTCACAGACCCGGCAGTTACTCACCACCACACCCCACTTCACACACCCTCACCTTCCCCCATCCCCCCACCCTCCAGCCCCCTAACCTCCCAGCAGGGCTTCCAGCAGAAGTCCCGACAGTGCAGCAGAGCATCTGCAGCTCCCTCTCCGGGAGGACCTGCACATTCCCTACCCAGGCAGAAAGCATGAAAGAGACGCTGTTTGGTCATGTCATGGTCACCCAGGCTCCGCACTCCCAGGCCAGGCTGACTTCCCCAAGGTCACGCTCCATCTCCAAAAAGGCACAAAGCAGGAGAGGATCTGGATTTGAAACGAAGTTGATGTGCAACGAGCCACTGCCCAGCCCCCCATGGGGCCCCGCAGCCTCCTGGCGCTCTGAGGTTGACCTGGTCGCTGGGGAGCAGGCATCTGGAGACACATTCAGCAGCGGCACTCTCTAACATTAAACAGACTCTTCTTAATTAACCTTGGCTCTGCTTTAATCACATGCACTTTAAGGTGGACAGAGGGTGGCAAGAGACTGAAGTTAATTGAGTGCATTTCATGTGCCAGGAGTTTCACAAATGTAATTTTACTGACTTTTCAGAGATATAATAGGTACATGCTATTATTCCCTCTTATGATGAAGAAATTGAAGCTGAAGGGTTTTTTTCGTTTGCTTTTTAAAGATTTTATTTTTCCTTTTTTTCTCCCCAAAGCCCCCCAGTACATAGTTGTATATTTTTAGTTGTGGGTCCTTCTAGTTGTGGCGTGTGGGACGCCGCCTCAGCATGGCTTGACGAGCAGTGCCATGTCCGCACCCAGGATCTGAACCAGCAAAACCCTGGGCCGCGCAAGTGGAGGGCAAGAACTTAACAGCTTGGCCATGGTCTGGCCCCCTGCAGCTGAAGGTTTTTAAACAACTTGTATAAGGTCATAACACCCAGTAAGAACCAGAGTCAGGTTTCAAAGTGAGATCCATCTGATTTGGAATATCTACTCTTTCCATAACTCCACCCAGTTTCCCCTTCTTCAGTGTTTTACATTAAAATTAAAGCCCGTTACCTCTTATAGATCAACTTACAAATTCCTAAATTGAGGCTTAATAGAAAGACCCTCAAAAAACTCATTCACTTATCACTCAAAACACTGCACATACCCTGCCACTTTCATCTCTGGTTTTATTTATTTCCTGGGTGTGTTCAGAATGGACAAATGACTGTGATATCTGACATACAAGTAAAAAAAATTTCTCTGCAAATGAAGGAGAAAATTCTCTTTTTGAGAACATTATGGTCCAGGCCTCACCCCAGCACAGGCTCGGAGCAGTTGAAGACCATCCACTGAGTCAGCCACAATGTCCAGACCATCCTGAACAATTATTCGTGCAATGCTGTCATTCACCACTTCGGGAGCCAAAATAAGTCTATCTGTGTAATTTTTTTTCACAAAATTTTTTACACAAAACTTTTTTTTCACTAAATTCCGCATAGACTCAAACAGCAAATAAACCCAATTCCTTCCCTTGTAAAGCGCGTTGTCTAAATGGGCTTCCTTTGTTCACCCAGTTAATGAACTCTCCTCACTGACAGGTGAAGAAACAAAAACAAAAAAGAAATCTTTGGGGCCGACCCCGTGGCCGAGTGGTTAAGTTCCCGTGCTCCACTTCGGTGGCCCAGGGTTTCACTGGTTCAGATGCCAGGTGCGGACGTGGCACCACTCATCAGGCCATGTTGAGGCTGCGTCCCACATGCCACAACTAGAAGGACCCACAACTAAAGTATACAACTATGTACTGGGGGTATTTGGGGAGAAAAACCAAAAAAAAAAAAAAAAGATTGGCAACAGTTGTTAGCTCAGGTGCCAATCTTTTAAAAAAAAAAAAAGAAAGCTTTGATTAAAAAGAAAGAAGGGGGGCCAGCCTGGTGGCATAGTGGTTAAGTTCATGCTCTCTGCTTTGGCAGCCCAGGGTTCACAAGTTCACCTAACTACAGACCTAGCACCGCTCATCAAGCCATGCTGTGGCAGCATCCCACATCAAATACAGGAAGATTGGCAAAGATATTAGCTCAGTGACAATCTTCCTTAAGCAAAAAGAGGAAGATTGGCAACAGATGTTGCCTCAGGGCCAATCTTCCTCACAAAAAAAAAAAGAAAGAAAGAAAGAAAGAAGAAAGAAGAGAGGTCAGCCCTGTGGCCTAGTGGTTAAGTTGGGCACACTCTGCTTTGGCCACCTGGGTTTGGATCCCAAGCCACCTGGGTTTGGATCCCAGTCACTGGCAGCTCTCCTGTGGCTGCAACCCACACACAAAATGGAGGAAGATTGGCACAAATGTTACCTCAGGGTGAATCTTCCTCAGCAAAAAGAAAAAAGAAAGAAAGAAAGAAGAGAAGCCACTTATTCATTACCCACCTAGTCTGGAAAGTCTGTGCAGAGTGTCTGAAGTGGCTTTAGTAACGCTTTCTTTCAGAAAAGGTACTTCTTAACCTGCACCAGGCTTTTTTGCTCTTATATTTCTAACTTGACCTTCCCAAACGACATCTGGGCCTATAAAAGATGGGAGAAGGGGGGTCTCAAAGAGAAGGAATTGAGGGAAGTCAATGGGCTCCAGAATCTGTTCTTTTATCATTTCCCCTGCCCTCATAAGTAGGACCAAGAGGTCTGACCTTACTTGCTGAGATTTTGGGCAGAGTAAAGCCTTCTGCAAAAATGAAGCAAAACATCAACTCTCTGAATGCAAAGGCGTGTTCAGGAGCCGGGAGAGGAGAAGCCAAGCCCAGGTGTCCTCTCTGTCACACGGCCTCACACATGTCGCTGGAGGTTGTGTTTGCAGCTGATAGTGCCGGATTGCCCTTGGCCAGATGATTGCCCCTGAACTCCCTGCCAGTGAGAGAAGTGGTTCCGGAGGTTCCCCACATGATGACTGGCGCCACATGGCCCCACTTTCCAAGACAACAACAGTCATCATTTGTGGTTCAGCTTCTCAAATCTCCTGTGACACTGTCTTGTGAGGACTCCGCCAAGGACCATGTCTGCCTCCTCCAGGACCCCAGAGAGCTATCTGGCATATTGTTGACTCTATATTAATGACAAAAATTAAAGTGATGCTGACACCTGCCAATAAGGGAACTAGAGGGGAGAAACCTCTGTATGCTCTTGTTGTATCAGCAAATTGTGAGTTGAAGACGATAGTTGAAAACTTAGGTTGGAAAACACATTACCAGCCATGTACACAGCCATTAAGAATCTCAACCAGATGGAAGGGAAGAAAAAGCACAGCAGCCAAGCACCTCTTTCACTCTCCCAGCTACGTGGAACAGCAAAGCGCAAGACCATTTGAAGTATATATTGTGCAAACGACCTGTGCCGGAGACTTGAGGCACCCATAATTAGCGGCAGAGGGAAGCTGGCCCACATTTATAGATTTCCCTATAATGAGATCATTACTTTATACACTTATCCGATTCTGCGTGAAGAGCTTCTTTATAATCCCTTTATGGCTTTCTACAAGTTTATGCAATGTAGGAAGCAAGGAACTTACACGCATAAAACTTGGACTGTAGTAGGAGATGCCCAAGGGCCCCAAGAAAGATCTGGAAACTCAGCAGCTCTGGATTTAAATCTGGCTCCTGCAATGTAAAGTTTTCCTCAACTTGTAATTTTGTGCCTCAGCTTTCCTATCTGTAAGTTGGAGAGAAGACCACTAGTGTATCCCATAGGACTATTGAAAGGGTAAGAATTTTAAGAGATTAAAAACATGCTGGAGGACGAGAAAGAGGAGAGGGTGCTGCCATTTTAGGCAGGGTGGCCTCTCTAACAATTTGGCATTTAAGAGGAAACCCAAATGAAACAAGGAAGTGAGCCCTGTGGATATTTGAGGAAGGAGCATCCTAAGCAGAGGGAGCAGCAAAATGCACAGGCTCACCCATCGCTCAGGATCACCACCATAAAAGAGACCCAGATTTGCCTCCCCTAGAGGAGGCTGGGAAAGCTGAGGACCAGAGTGAGCATGACACCACAGAAGTCACACCTCTTGGCACTCTGGACAGGAGAGGGGCAAAGACACAGGAGGTCTGGCTACAGTCCAGCCTGCTCCATCAGGGAGCTGACAACCTGAGACTGTGTTCAGAACTCAGCAGTAGCAGCCCGCCACGGTTTTCTGAGACCCGTATTTCTCTGACTCTGAAGTGTGTGTGCCTCTGAAAATAGCAGCGGAAAACTTTGAGAGTGGTCTCCGTTGTACAAAGCAACACTCTTCTCCGCCTACGCTCTGCCTGTGAGCGGGCAGCAGGCGAACAAAGCCAGGGCACTCACTTCATACACAAAGTGCTCATTACCCTCTCGCTAAATATTATTTTTTGCAAAGGCTTTAGCTAAGTTACAAGCCACTTTACAGTCTGAATATACCCCACTGTAGTGTGTATATTATACTGAGCCATAAAATGTTTTGAGGTTTTTTGGGATGGGAATAGGTATGAAATTATAGTTCATTATTATTATATATTTCTTTTCATTACTCTTTGTTGTATTTCTTAAGTCTAACCAAAATAATTCTTACTCTGCTGCCTGTTTACAACCTTCAGATCTAAGTAGATGGCCCCCGGGTTCCCCCGATCGTCATTTACAGAGGCCTACCCATTCAGCTCTTTTAATCTTTCTTCATAAATCTAGTTGTCGTCCTCCATCACTCTGGTTGCTTTTCCCCCAACGCTCACCCCATTTGTCTGTACCTGGCTGGTAATCAGATGCTCAGAGCTGAGCACAGCCTTCCAGGTGGGGTCTCAGCAGGGTCGTCTGTTACTCCAAGTGTTGCTTAGCAGACCCATTTCCATTTCCTTCTGGGCCCCACATTTCACTCCAGACAGAGACAGGTCAAGAGAGCACAAAGGAGTGTAACACAAATATTACCAGACCCAGAAAATGGGTCCTGGGAGGAATGACTCCAAAGCTGGGCTGAGTTCTGTTTAGAACCCAAAGCAGGCAGGGGGAGACGGTGTAAAGAGGGCAGGGGTTCAATTTCTCCTCCATCTTCAAAGAGAATGAAAGGACTGGTTTGACACCACAGCAGACACATTTTATCTGAAGTGTCACTAAAACCTGCATGGGGCTGAGCTTTCTGGGGTTTCTCTCCTTCCGGAAGTCGCTAGAAGCCTCCTCTACAGTGAGGTGAGACACAAGGAGGAGCATCCCATCCCATGAGCGCGCTGAGCGCACAACCCAGCAGCTCCTTCTTTCTTGGCCATGTTCCCTGTCCTCTGCACATGCCCCTTCCTCTCCTGAGCCACACAAAGGGCACTTTCCGGCTGCTCGCTCACCAAGATCTGGGATTAATTCATTTTCTCATCCGCAGGTTTATGGAAGGGGAGAAAACCACATCAGCGGATAGCTTGCATGAGTTCATGTGAGTCAGTCACAACTCTGGCAACTTTGTTAGCTCGGGTTTTCTTCATCTTATATGCCCACCCAGCCCCATGTATAACATTTATCGTAGAGTAGGCATCTGACAGATAACTTGAGAGATGGCCCAAAACAGTGGATTAGAATGTATTTTTAAAGCAGACAGCGCTGGGCTTGTTGCCTCATTCTCTTATCAATTGTGTGATTTGGGGTAGATTACCTAACTATCCCAGGCCTCAGATTCCTCGTATATAAGACAGAAGCATTTCACTGGGGTTTCATGAAATGTAAGTGAGAGGCCGTAAGTAAAGTCCCTGATACCAGGCATTTATAGAATGTTAATTTTTCTCCCGGGGAGGGAAAACCTATTATGGTGGCTCACTCTGGTAGACCTCACAATCTCTCAGACTTACAAAATTTCTATAATCATCTCTACTTAGGAAAAGTTAGTGTTTGAAGGGGAAAAAAATTCAAAGAATACAGTTAGTCTAATCCATTAGCAAGACAGCGTAGAAGTTCATAACCTAGCTTTGATCTGCAATTTGGAGGAAGGAGTTTCCAGTACTTGAGGGATCATTTCTCCCCCTTGATGTGCTGTTGGAATTTAACTCCCATTAACCATTACAGGCATAATGAGTCGGCATCCAGGGGAAACAGACCCTCTAGTGCTTAATGAACACAAAATACAACATTTCCTTTTATCTTCGACATCTACCAGAGTAATTTGAATAATGATATTCATATTCATGACGCATAAAACCCTTCCATCGGCTCTGTATTGTCACTAAGGCTCCTATGGAATGCCAATAAGTACGCCAAGATCTTTTTGACGGTATTGTGGTGTGGAAGCTGCTGCTGCAGACGATTCATGGGATCCTAGATCAACACAAGGTAAAGAACATTCTACAGTAGCTGTGTCTTTCCACTCAAACCGATGGAACTTGGTGGCCTTGAAGGGTTGACCTCCAAACAGAGCACGAATCACCTTTAATAGAGCAGGGGCCTCAACACCTGATAGGATGAAATTAAAGTGGGGGCGATAATGAAGGGCATTCCGCCAAGCATGGGCTTCTGCAGGTTGCCCAGCTGGGACCAGAAGGGACAGACTTAGGAGCTTAAAAAGGACCAGGGGTTGGCTAAAGGACCAGGGCTCAGGCTATATTATAGTGCCAAACTGAACATAGATAATCTCTATAGTGAAACCATCTCTCTTTCTCATTATATCTGGGTGCTCCTTGAGGCAAAAGACTGTGTTATATATATCTTTGTATTCCCATCTCTTAACACAGGGGGAAGCGCGCAGTGGGCTAACAGTTTTGAAGCACTCACTCTGTGCAGGCCCTGTATTAAGCATTTTACATCATATAATCTTATTAATTTCTCATTGCAAGTCTATGTGGGAGGGAGGGAGTATTATTATTACCTTTCTACAGATTAAGAAACTGAGGTTGGTTTAGAGAATTCCAAAAACTTGCCCAAGGTCACTCAGTAGATGTCATAGCTGAGACTTGAACCCAGGTCTGTGTGGTACTGTAGCCTGCGATCCGAGCTGTACACTCCAGGCTGCTCAGAGAAATGTTCATTGAACAGTGCTGGAGTCAGGGGGGGTGGGGGGGGTGGGGGGAGTCAGCATGCGCAAAGGCTGTGTGGCTTTTATACATGAGTCTGTGGGTACAAACAGTTATTCCAATATGGGGTAAGACTAGAGGAGGTAAATTCATTCTGTAAAGGGCCAGAGAGTCAATATTTTAAGCTTTGTCACAACTATTCAACTCTGCCGTTGTAGCATGACTAACGCCAATAAAACTATTTACAGAAACAGGCAGTGGCTGGATCTGCATTGCCTCCCTCTGGAGTTTGCCAACAAAATCAATAGCTAAATTAAGTTGGGGAATAGGTACACAGTCTTCTGTGCTCCCCAGCGAAGACGGAGCAGAATTTGATGCTATCTCTGTCAGGGTCTCAGAGGGAAACAAATGACATACACAAAGAGTTCATCATATAGAGTTTTATGATATAATTTTCCACAGAATTGTGCACATGGATTGGAGAACCAACAAAGGATGGTGAAACGTCCAGGGACTAGCAAGACTGGTAAGCAGTTAC
This sequence comes from Equus asinus, assembly GCF_041296235.1. Lineage (NCBI taxonomy): Eukaryota > Metazoa > Chordata > Mammalia > Perissodactyla > Equidae > Equus > Equus asinus. The sequence continues at coordinate 188,157,446 of NC_091790.1, read as the reverse complement.
CAGCCCTGGGCCTGAAGGGACAAATGGAGGAACATTATGATTGGAGACTGGCATGAGCTATATTGATGGGAAAGGAGCCGTCTGTTAGGGGTTGTGGCCCTAGATAGAATGATGCAGCCACTCCTAGAACCATGGCCCACGGGATGAGGGGCAGGACGAATAAAGACCCAACCTCTCTCTCTTTCTGCCTTCTGGTCTCCTCGCTCGTGACTTCCATTTGCCAAACTCAACTGGAAGCCAGTGAGAAGGGAGCCTGGGTGATGCATTCCACAGAGCAGAATTCCCAGGGCTCAAAGCAGGACGGAGAAGGGTGGAAAAGGGATCTGGAGGGTCAGTGGAGAATAACCAGCCCAGTTTTCAGTGATCAAGTTAAGCATTGCTGTTCCACTGAGATGCTGACTAATTTCTATGAGTCAATTAATATTCTTCTAAACCTCCTTTTCACCATATTTTTTAGGAAAAGACACTAGAGAAGGGCCATTTTCTGGTCAAACTATTACCAGTCCTACAGAGAGTAACTCACAGAACCACCGTACAATTTCGTCCAGAACTGTTGGAAAAGGCTCCTTATGCACAGCTGCCCAACTGCCGTCTGTCCCATATTCCAAGTGCAAATTAAAACTATGTCAAACCAGGTAAAAACTGAACAACAAATACTGAGTGAATGGATACTGAGAGAGAGACACTATTGAAAAAGAAGATGCTGGAAGGTTGTGATCTCTGAGTGATTTGGGGTTTGTTTGTTTGGTTTTTTTTTGATACTTTTCTATATTTTCCTTTTATTCTGCGTCAATAGGAAAAAACACCCCAAAAACAGGTAAATAAGAGAAGGGAAAAGAAAGATCTGTTCTAATAACACACTTTATGGTTCAGAGGGATGTCAAGGTTTACAGATCCAGGCTCTCCCAAGAATATGTTACTGCTGCCCAAATAGAGGCATTTATTCTTGAATCACTCATTCATTTAGCAAGTATTTATTGAGCATCTATTATGAACCAAGTATTATGCTAGGCTTCCAGTGCTGAAAAGGTAGCACAGCCCTGCCTATATGGAGCCAACAGAGCAAGAAATAGATGAATAAGACACAGGCTCCTTGCCTTTGAGGTATCCCTGATTCAGATGGCCTGAGCATCCAAGAAAGTAAGTGCTGTGAGAGAGGCAGGCAGAGGAAGCCGTAAGGACCTGAGGATGGGCACCTAGCCCAGCCGGGGTTCATGGAAATGACCTGGAGGATTTAATGCCTGAACTTATATCAAGAAATATGGAAAACTGATCCAGGAGAATAGGATGGAAAGGGCAGTCCAGGCAGAGGGACCAGCACAAGCAAAGGCACAGAGGCACAAGAAGTTCCAAACCATTAGACTGTCAAAGGTAAGGCAAGAAATGGAGGTAAATGGCTCTAGAACAGTGCTGCCCAACAGAAATTTCTGTGATGCTGGAAACGTTCTATAAATCCATATAATGTGGTAGCCACTGGCCACATGTGTCTGCTGAGTACTTGAAAATGGGGCTAACATGACTAAAGAACTGAATTTCTCATTTCATTTAATTCTAAATACTTTAAACTTAAATAGTCACATGGGGCTAGTGGCTTCCAAATGGGACAGTGCAGTTCTAGAGGGAAAGGTTGGGGTAGGGTTCACAGCAAGGGGCCACAGATCCAGTGCCTCGCTCTGGACCTTATTCTGTAGGCAATGGGAAGCCACTGAAGAGTATTAGTCTGGAAATGACTAGTGGTTAGATTTGTGCAGCATTGTGGAAGGTACACAAAGCATCGGGTGCTATAGGAGCTCTTAAGAGGGAGCCCCAACTCAGGATGAGTTTGGGGGGACTTCCTGGAAGAGGAGGCCACACCTGAGCAGAGCTAAAGAAATGAGCAGACATTCGCCAGGTGGCCCAAGAGGGAGGGCCCTGGAGATGGAAATAAGAGAGGCAAAGCAGCGAGGCGGGACAAAGGTGGTCCTGCTCACGCTCAGGGAGGCCCAGCCAGTTCTCATTACCACGGTCCCAGTGCAAGTGGTGTTGGGTGTGAAAACGAGGCTGGGAAGACAGAGTGTGAAGGGCCCTGGAAGGAATTTTGGATTTTTTCCCCCACAAAAATGTAGGAGATAATGACGCCTTTTAAACAGAGGAATGAGTCTTAGGTACGTGAGTTCAGGTTAACTCTCAACCTGTCCGAACTTCTATTTCATTTTTTGGCAACTGCAAACTGCGGACACTGAGGTCCACCTCACAGATCTGCCTGAGGACGGGCCCCTCTCCTACGGCAGAGTAGTTTCACATACATGTTCGTTCCCTGAACTCCCCCTCCACCCCCCACTGTCTCGTCAACACTTGGCATCTTGGGGTGTGCTGCAGTGTCCCTTTCTCAGCTGTCACCTCCACAGTCTTGATGCTGTGCAATCTGGAACTTCCACTTTGCAAATCCACCCAGCTCCTCTGCACCACTTCCCATACTGTTTCACGAAATTATGGGTGTTGGGGGCCTGGGGAAGGAAACCAATGCTGACTCCATAACAACGACAAAAAGAGCATCTGTGTTGTTACCGGGTTTGTTAATAAAGAAATGCCAAACTTTTATTCGTAACAAAAACCCAGACCACCACATTGGTGCCTCATGGGAAACCAAATTGATGTTAATTCTGAGATGTTTTGATTTTGCAGGAAAGAACTGCCTTCCCCTCCCCATCCCCCAGGAGCAAGCTGAAGTGAATGGCTTGTGTTCTTGAAGGTGGAATCTTCCAGGTCCACATTCGGAATCCTCTAGGATTCTCCAGCAGGAGATCAGGGCTTGAGTCTCCACTTTCCGAGGGCGCGCTGCAACTTCCAGCAATCAGAGCAGCATGAGGAAAGCAGTTTTCAGGAACGACACTTGGAGAAAACCTGTTGACGCACCATTGAAAACTTTGGAAAACATTCTGCTCAGGAGCAAGCTTTCCTTGTGTCAAAGACGTGGCAGGAACATAAAACCTTCTCTGCTTGGGGTTCCTCTGACCACTCCCCTCATTACTGACCATAGAGTTGTTTGTTCTTTATAAGCCGTCTGTCATGGCTGAGAAAAAGTAGGGGGGGTCTGAAACATCCTGGAAGAAATCTGGTCCCGGACAAGGGGCCGTTCCGGGATCTGACCCTGATGAGGTTGTGCTGTGGAAGTTAGGCTGGAGCTTAAAAAGCCCATGATCCAGTTTTCTTCTCTGTCCTGTTAGAACTTGCTGAAATACCAACAATGCAAAATGGGAGAGAAGCTAGTTGCTGCTAACAGCTCTGGAGATAGAGACTGTAACCCTAAAAGAAAAATAAAGCTGGGGAGAATGAACTCTCAGGACACAATCCGTAGCAGAAAGAGCACGTCCAGACCCCAGCTCAGCCACCAACTGCCAGGAGCACAGGTTATCAACCTCTCTGAACTTGGGTTTCCTTATCCGTGTCTGTACAATGAGAAGAAAATGATATACCTCTCCCATAGGGGTGTGACAAAGTAATACATGAGATGCTGTAATTTAAAACATCTGACAAAATGGCTGACACAGAATTGCTCTTCAATACTTGTCAATTATCTTAAAGAACACTGACATGTAATAAAGTAATTCGTTCACTCAACAGGCATATATTGAGTGCAACTATGTGCCAGACACTGTTCTAGTTGCTGGAGGTACATACGAAGTCCCTGGCTTCTTGGAGTCTACTGTCTAGTGGAAGACACAGAAAATAAAAAATAAATCTGTAAAAAGATAATTAATATCATGTTAGGTAATGCTAAAATAAAGAAAATAAAGCAGGGGAGGCCAGATAGAATGTCAGGGGATGCTATTTTAGATATGGTAGTCAGGAGAGGTCTCTCTGAGGAAGTAACATTTAAGCGCAGAACTGAATGAAATGAGGGAGAAGGCCAGGTATACACCTAGGGGAAGGGTGTTCCAGGCAGAGGGAGCAGTAAGCGCAAAGGGCCTGAGGCAGGGATGTGCCCAGCATACTGCAGGAACAGCAAGGAACCCAGCGTGGCTGGAGAGCAGGTTGCACAGGGAAGTGTGGTGGATGAATGAGAGGTAGCAGGGGCCCGGCCATGAGCTGGAGTTTCAAGAAGTCTTGGTGTTTTCATCTGTGTTTATCTTGCTTGTCTGATGAAACTGAAAATCTCTTGGGTCAGTGGAGCAGAGCAGCTATGACTGTGGTCTCTGGTATCAGATAGATCTGGGTGTTAGCTAAGCTCACAACTTTATGTCACCTTGAAAAGGTCTCTTAATCTCTCTAAACCTCAATTTCCTCATCTATAAAATGTAGATCATAATAGTGCCCATCTCATTGGATTTTTATGAATTTAAATGAGATCATTTAGGTGCCCGGCATTGAGTAAGTGCTGCATACGTTAGCCATTATTATTGAGGGCAGCTGGACCGTGCTCTACACCTTTCCTTTATCAATCAGCAAATACATATTAAGCTCTTACCTTGTGCAAGCCTTATGAAGTATAATCCCAGACTTCCTAGTATTGTGCTGACCACATAACTCGACTCCTAATGAATTTTTGTAGACTTATGAAACAACAATGACTTTCCAACCTAGCAGTCAGCTGACTGACAACTCTATTCAGAATCCGAGAACCAGAAGGAAAACAAAATATGTCTTTGAATTCCCAAAACACCTGTCAGAAAGTTTATGTGCTAAAGCTGTGAACCAGAATCACAGAGAGCTCCCCGTTCCTCACTCATTCTTAAGCCAAATCACACACTTAGCCAGCCGGTTTCCCAGGTTATGGAGAGTTGGAAGGGACAGTGGCCAAAGGCCAACAGCTTAATGTAAAGAGAGCAAAGAGCGAAAGAAGACAAAATTAAAACTATAAAAAGTAGAGAGAAGAACTCAAAAAAGGAATACAGGAATCTATTCACTTACTCCTTCATTCGTTTATTCAATAATTCATTCACTCAACAAATATTTTTGGATGGCTACTATATGGCTAATAGGCTAGGTACTATTGTTGGGAGCTGGGTACACTAAGTGACAGGAACCTCATCCTTACCCGCACAGAGCTTACGGTGTGGTGGGGGAGGGAGGCAAGGAAGCAATTTCCATAGTGTTACGTGGTAGACCACGGGGAGCACAGGACGCTAGAGGGCGCTGGAGGAGCACCAATCAGTTTTCAGCGGGCAGATGCCGTTTCCGGGAGGAAATGGGGGCCATTTCGTAGCAGGGCGCTGAGACCCGGGTTCATCCCGTAAGAATCACCACAGTGCAGTAATGGATGCTCAAAACCGCAATGTTCAGGGCACCAGATGAGGATAGCCCATGTTCTCTGTAAGATATTTGATAAAGCAGGGAATTACATGAAGATTTCCATTCAAAATTATTTCAGTACAGCAATTTTCAGTTCTAACATTGATGTGTTATCTGGAAATTTTTGCTTACTTGGAATCTTGACCTTGTGGTACTAAGATTTTTTTTCCTAGTGGTATTAGATCTATGAGGAATTATTGGTAGACTGTAGTTTTCAATGTATGAGGTATGCTATATAGTATTTTATCTTGTACATAAGTATTAGTTGAAGTATCTACTTTGGTCTTTTTTTTTTTTTTTTAGCTGTCTGGTTATTGGGAGAAGGTTTAGGAAGAAGTATCCTTAGCTATGGGAGTCCTGTAAAAGCTTGGTACTATTAATGCTACAGTTTGAATCTAAAATGAATAAGTCATTTAACTTGACTATATTTCATGGCTAAGTCATGGCCAATTGTCTAACTATTTGGCTTACTCAAAAATTCATGCCACTGATATTCACTGCAATGCTGTTTGTTAGAGCAACATATTGGAAACAACCTGAAGATCCAACAAGAAGGGACTGATTAAATAAAGGATGGCACACCCATAAATAGAATATTATGCAGTCATTAAAAAGAACAAGACAGTGCTAATATGAAACATTCCCCAAGACATATTGTTAAGGAAAAGAAATAGCATCCAAGTGGAAAAAAAAAAATCCTACCTATTTTATAGTAAATGGAAGGATGCACAAAACATTAGTGACGATGGTAGCCTCTACCTAGGGGTGCTGGGTGACTGGGGTTCAGGAGTGGAAGGAAATTATTTTACACTGGTATCCTTGTGCCTTTTGAATTTTGTATCATTTGCATGTATTACAAATTCAAAAATAAATCTAAAAAAAAAAATTTAAATGAAGAGAGAGCAAAAAGTGTCAGAAATCCTAAAGGGAACAGGTTGGGCTAAGATGGTGGAGCAAAATGAGAGATGTTAAAGGAAGGCTGTTGAAGGGCTGCCTTCCCCATTTCCGGGGTCTGTCACTTAGGGTATGATCAGGGGTTATAAGCCAGAAACTTACAGAAAAAATCTGGCTGAAAGATTGGTGTGCTCTGTGCCTTAAAAATGTGTATTCAAAGGACTTGAATAGACATTTCTCCAAAGAATATATACAAATGGCCAATGAGCACATGAAAGGATGCTCAACATCACTAATCATCAGGGGAATGCAAGTGAAAACCACAATGAGATACCACCTCACACCCATTAGGATGGCTACTATCAAAAATAAAAATAAAAACAAAAACAGAAAATAACAAGTGTCGGAGAGGATATGGTGAAAAGAGAATCCTTATGTACTGCTGGTGGAAATATGAAATGTTGTGGCTGCTGTGGAAAATAGTATGATGGTTCCTCAAAAAGTTAAACATAGAATTGCCATATGATCCAGCAATTCCACTGCTGGGTATACACCCAAAAGAATTGAAAGCAGAGTCTCAAGGAGATATGTGTAAACCCATATTCATAGCAATGTTATTCACAATAGCCAAATGTGGAAGAGACCCAAGTGTCCATCGACAGATGATGGATAAACAAAATATTGTAACTACATGCAATGGAATATTATTCACCCTTAAAAAGGAAGGAAATTCTGACACATGCTACAACTTGGATGAAACTTGAGGACATTATGCTAAGTGAAATAAGCCAGACGCAAAAAGACAGATACTGAGTGATTCTGGTTATACAAGTTATCTAGAGTAGTCAAGCTCATAGAAACAGAAACAAGAATGGTGGTTGACAGGTGCTAGGGGAAAGAAGGAAGGGTGAATGATTAACGGGTACAACGTTTCAGTTTTGAAAGATGAAAAGAGTTCTGGGGATGGTGGAGAGGGTTGCACAAGAATGTAAATACATTTAATACCATTAAACTGTACACTTAAAAATGGTTAAGATGGTAAATTATATATTATATGTAAGTTACCACAATTAAAAATAAATTTTTAAAAATGTAAATTTGAATGTATCCAGACAGAGTTTACACTTTCCAATTCCCTAATAAAACTCATACATTTTGCAGCCAGTTTCACACGTTTACCTTAAAAATCAGTTTTGCACATTTACCTTACCTTCCTGGCCCCATGTGCATTCAAATTTGTGAGCCTTAGAAAATATGTTTAACCTTTTTTGACCCTCAGATTTTCTCCTAGAAATGATAATCCCTGTCTACCTCACGTGACTGATGGAGGGGTAGATGAGCTGAGCGTGGAAGCATTTATAAACGGAAACAGTCCGACACTGTGACGCGCTGCGTCCCCCACCCTGGGAATAGATCGAAGTGTGTTTCAGTGTATGGGTTCGTAACATCTGCACATACTCTCCATACCTGAGTTGGGGAAAAGGCCACAAAAACAATGTAGGAAAATTAAAATTAAATGATCCCATGGGTTTGCTTTTTTCCTTAAAATATTATCATTTATTCTGGGGGCAGGGGGAGGTGGAAGCACAGGAAATAACTTTGAGACTTATCACACTTGATGTAAAAAACTTGGTTCTCTGACATCGTTCTTTTCCTAAAGGTGGCATAACAGTGTCTTTTCCTCATAGTTAGACTTGCCACCTCAATTCAGTCACACAATTTGACAAGCATGGATTCAGCAGCAATGAAAAGGAACACTGTGAGGCATGTAGACCAAGTTGACGTGGTTCCTGCCGTGCCATTCGGGAGCTCACTCACAGCACCGGGCACTAAGGACTGTTTCTTTAGGTGATTACTCTTCCTAGTAGCTTCTCCCACGGCAGATGCCATTTTCAACCTCTCTTCTCTCTTGCATCTAAGAGTCCCTAAAAAAGGAGCTGGTTTTTCTAAAAGTCCTTCTTCCTCTTCACTCCCCTCTCCTGCATCTGTTCCTCTGTTCCTCCATTCCTTCTTTCCCGCCTTCCAACCTTTACTTATTAAGCACTTACTGTGAGCCAGACGCCATCAAGATGTGGAGGACATTATGACCAACAAGACAAAATCCTTGACCTTGTGCCACTAACATTCTGGTCGAGGTTTCCTTCCTAGCCGAAACTCTGTGCCTTAACTACAGCACCCCAAAAAAGAACATCTTTGAATAACATCCTTGAAGAAGCTAGATTACACAAATCTATCAATACGCTGGGGCATTGCTTGAATCTGACCTATGAAACAAGCAACAGCAATATTTTGACTTTATAAATAATATCTTAAGTATATTTATAGCGCCTTTCCCATGCACAGTTCCAAGCATCTCAAGATTTATATGATAGAGAGAGGAGAAAATCATCCTCGTGTATTAGATATGGAAAACCGGTTTTAGACAACCAAGTGACAAATCTCGGTAGGATTGTCAACTTAAGGACACTTGTCAAGCAGTATCCCACAGGAGTCATCTTACTTAATTTTTTGTCAACAGCTTAGTTAAAGTGGATTTTATAAATGATTCAAAATATGTCTGAGTGGCTGGAAGTAGAAGCAAAGATGGCTTTTAAAACAACCTTGACAGCTTTTCCTGCTGACAACACGGGGGCAAGAGATGATGAACGTTCCGAAAGTGATAGGTCCTTCCTCACAAGGGAAGAGGACTGTGTAAAGGTTTGAACACGTTGAGCCCAGCTTCTGTCTAAGAAGCTGCTATTCATTCAAAGATGCAATAAGTTTGAACTCGGGGGAAAAAGAAGGAAAAAAAGTCTGGGAGATGAAGCCATGCCTACACTTCATAACTTTGGTTTTATGATGAAACAATTAAAATATTGAAGTTGAAATGACCCCTGAAGAAACCCTGGCGTGTCCCAGTTGTCAATTTACAGCTTCTCAGCTCCAAATCTACCCTTCATGCCCCTGCTAGTGATGCCGGAGCTGGATCCTGCAGACATTTCTCCTCTGCCAGGAGGTTCGATATGGGGCCTTGTCAGGGAGGTGCTGCAAGAACGCTACAGGAGGAGGGGGCTTCTCCTCCTGGTTCTGGTGGGTTTTCCTCTCTTCTTGTTCTGGCAGCACATGGGACATCCTATGGCACTCACTCTAGTGAGTTGAGCAATACCATTATAGTTGGTTACCAGAAAGTTCCACCAGAGCCCCAGCCAGCTTCCTAAAGAGTACAATACCCCCACCAGCAGCTTCCCAATGAGTTGGCAGGTGCCCCAGATGAATGCCAGAGGGTGGCTCACAGAGAGTTTTATCCGCACCTCACTGAACTTCTCTGCTAGCCAGAGGGCTACAGCCATGCCCTCCTCAGTAAGGCCGGAATCTCCACTTGAGAGGGAGACGTTCTTCTTCCAAATGTGTTCCTTCCTTGGGTAGTCTGCCTCAGTCCTAGGTAGTTGCTGCTCCCTGTATCTGCTATTCTTATAATCTAACCTCTTCTCATAATATAACCCTTACAGTAACTAATCCTCTGTTACTGATTAATAGTTCTTTATATTAAACTTTCCCCATTCAAACCACTGTGTTATTTCTGTTACCTGACTGGACCTTGATTAATAAACTGATATCCACGGAAATGTGTATTTATGTTCACCAAAACTATGTGCAAGAAATTTCATAGTAGCATTATCGTAATAGCCAACTCACCCATCACCAGGAAAAGAGAGAAATAAGATGTGGTATATTCATACAACAGGATGTGGCACAGCAATGAGAATAAATGAACTACAAACAGACACAACCTCACGGAGGAACTGACAAACATGACGTTGAGTGAAAGAAGCAGAAACTAAAGAAAATATTCTGTTTGTCCATTTATGCAAAGTCCCCAAACAGGCAAAACCGATCTCTGGTGCTAGAAAGTAAGGAAGCTGGTTATTCCTCGAGGAGATTAGTGATTGGAAGAAGGCACAAGGAGCTTCTGGGATGCCAATAATGTTCTGTTCCCTGCCTGGGGTGTGGGTTATATATCATTGTTTATGCAAATTCATTGAGCAGTACATTTTTGATGTTCATATTTTAAAAATTATGGCTGAAAAATATTACAAATGTATTGAGTTTATGAGGTGTGATTTATTTGATGAAGTCAAGATCATTCATTCAACAAAAAATATATGCACATATTATGTACCAGTCACTGTATACGATGCTAAGGATCTAGAAATGAATTAGTTATATTGGTTCCTGTCCACAAAGGGGCACGGTCTAGAGAAAAGCTACACACAGAAAGGTGATGTCTGAGCAAGGGACCTTCCCCTGCACAATGCAGAAATGCCTATTCACCCCACTGTCCCCCATTGCCATAAAAGGATGAGTAGAAGTTGGCCAAAGAGAAATGGGTATTCCGAGCAGGCAGAACAGCATGTGCACAGATGTGAATTTTGACAGTCACTGTGCACTCAGAGAACAGAGAGTGTTTAATGTGGCCGGAGTCCAGGTTGCACTGGAAAGGATGGCAGGAGATGAAACTGCAGAGTAAACTACAGTATACTTAGTTCACCACAGTCAACTAAGGCTTGATTGTGACGTGTTTGCATGTCTTCTACTGAGCGTGAATTTTACACGAGAAGCCAAGAGCTAGTCTTCAAAGACACCCCTCCCATACAAACACAACTGATGCCTTTGTTTGTCCCCTCCCACAAGGAATCTCGATTGGCCCTATGGAACCAACAGAATTCGGTGCAAGTGACACTGTATGACTTCTGAGACCGTTGCAGCTTTTGCCTTGATTTCTTGGAACACTTGTTCTAGGGAAAGTCAGTCATCACGTAAGAAGTTCCACTATCCTGAGTCCACCATATTGTGAGGAAGCCCAGCATAAGAGAGACCACGTGGAGAGAGCTGTTCATCAGCCCAGTCAAGCCTTCAGACGACTCCAGCTTCAGCTGACATCTGACCACAATGCATGAGAAGCCCCAATGGAGAGCAGACTAGCTGTGTGTTGAACATGGTCAAAATACAGAACTGTGAGAGGGAGAAAAACACTTTTGCTCTACATTATATTTTGAGTCACTACATTGTGGGTGGTTTGTTACACAGTACTAGATAATTAGAATAGACATCTTGGAATATCAGTGTGACATAAAGAGTTTGAGTTTGTTTTTGGAAACATAGTCTGGAGACAGACTGGAGGGTGGGCTGAAGAAGGCAGAAGCTGAAGGGACCAAGAAATGTTAGGAGGCCTTTATAGGGGGATAAGTGAATGTCAATGGGAATGGAAAGGAGAGGCTGGAACCAAAGATACTAATCTACAGATTCTAGAGGCAGATCGACAGGATATAGAGATCTCAGGCCACAACGCAGGTCTAGTCAATTAGAATCTGCATTTTAACACGATCCCCAGGTGATCACAGCTTTCAACCCTCGCAACGACCAGGGAAGATAGGCATTACTGTTCCCATCTTTACCTAGTGATGAGACAGAGGCTCAAAGAAGTTGCTTGAGATACCGAGCTGATTACCAGCTGAGCCGAGATTCAATCCCAGAATTTCCTGAGTCCAATATTCTTTTCAAGAGGTAGAAAAGTAATGTCACAGGAATTCCTACTTTCACTCTATTCAGGAGGATTATTTCAGAAGCCGGAACATCTCCAACGAACAATCACAGGTCTGAACTTGCAGTGCCGCCAGCTATGAGCTTGTGACAAGTGGTGGACGAATCTCTTTCTGAGCTCTTAGCGGCTCCGCAAGAAACGACATTGACAGAGTCCGAACTTCACTTCCCAGCAAGCCCCGCGGCCTCCCATCGCGAGAGGCATGACGGGCATCTCGCCCCACTCTGTTTTCCCGTGGAGCTACCCGGCAGACGCGGGACACGTGACAGCCTGACGTAAGGGCGCGCGGCATCCTGGGATGTGTAGTCTGGCCCGGAGTGGGACGCCCCCTCGGATGAATGGGGCCCGAGCGGACTGCGAGCTACACCCTTCAGCCGGCAGCGTTGGTGGCGGCCGCCGGGGAAGGGGAAATCGCGGCGGCCCGTGGAGAGAGCAGCGCCCCAGGACAGTGGCGATGTTCTGTGCAGCAGCCCGGCTTCCTGGGGTAGCGGTCTAGGCGGGCGCTTCCTCTACGCGCTCGCTCCCCTTCCCCCGCACCGGCCATGCGCGCGGCCATCGCGGTGGGCCTGGTGTTCGCAGGCTGCTGCAGTAACGTGATCTTCCTAGAGCTCCTGGCCCGGTGAGTGACGCCCGCGGACCGCCCCCTGGCTCCCGGGGCTGCGCCGAGGAAGTCGGAGGAGAGGCGCCCCCGCTCGCCGAACCCCGGATGCGCCCCCAGCCGCGGCGCGGGGCGGGGGTGGGACGGTTTGAGCCCCCGTCGGCTCGGGGCAGCCCGGGACCCTGCTGACCTGGCTATTTCGTCGTCTTGCGCACCCTCCGCTCTCCCGTCCAACACTTTCACAGCATCCCTCTCACCGGAAGGCTTGGGGTGCTGCTGTCGTCACCCATCTTTCACAGGAGAGTTTTTCACATGACTGGTCCAAGGTCGGCAGGGAACTCGAGGCAGAAAAGTTCCTCCAGCTCTTTTCTCAATACCGTCAATGCCTCATGTTTGACTTAAGCAAAGCTTCCTGACTTATAAAGTAGTCTGATTTTGTACACGCTGCAAAGAAAGTTTTCATCTGTATTAAAGTGGCCCGCAAAGCATTTGTTTTATTGGCTTTAGAGATGATTGTGAGTGCTTTGCCCAAACACACCTCTCAGCGATGTAGTAGATTCTTGTTTATACAGAAGATCCACCCAATTGACCCCAGAGACCATTTCCAGCTTTAAGATGTTATAGTCTTTACATTGGGAAGCTTGCATTTTGAGATGTAACTTTATAAATTAAGAATGACTGTGACACATTCCCAAAGGGAAACTGGGTTAGCTTTATTGAGGTGACATGCAAGTAATATTGAGTAATGTGCAAAGTTCAGTGGATAGAAGCTGTTACAGGAAAGTCAACAGGTGGACTGGAAAAGGCTCAGGACTAAATATCTTAAAGGTATGAATTTTAGTCTTGGCTCTGTCGTCCACTGGCTGTGTGACTTTTTTCAAGTCCCTTAGCCTCTGTGGACCTCCTTTTTCCTCTGCTGTAAAATATTATCTCTATGGTGCTATCTAGTGCCATGTTTCTGAATCTACACATTATTTCCATCAGAAATTATTATTGACCATCAGAACAATCTTGTGTACAAGATAGGTCAAGAATTAAAGTCTCTGTTTTACTGAAAGTGAAACAGGTCCCAAGAAGTTAGATGGTCTTTTACTACTTACTTGTAAGTGGCAGAGGCAGAACTGGAATCCAGGATATCTGAACTTTTAGTCCAGTATCTTTTTCAACCTCCTGATAATTTTTGAACTTGAGCAGCCCATAGGTTTTGGCCACCCAATTCCCCATGTGGTGCCTACTAGAAATGTATTTAATCAAGGATACCATTGATTAAGTCATTCTGAAGCAACCAGTTTACTTAAGGTAAACTCCATGTGGCGTTAATTTTTGCAGTTACAGAGCTTGAATTTTATTATGCAGAAAGCATTGATAAAGATCTGTTATTTGTCTTCTTGGAAATAGATGGTGAGAAATAGGAAAATGAAAAAAAATGGACCAGCCTGGTGGCTTAGTGGTTAAGTTCACCCACTCTGCTTCAGTGGCCCTGGGTTTGCAGGCCCGCATCCCAGGTGCAGACCTACACTGCCTTTCAAGCCATGCTGTGGCAGCAACTCACATACAAAACAGAGGAAGATTGGGACAGATGCTAACTCAGGGACAATCTTCTTCACACACACACAAAACGAAGATGAAGAAAAGAATGTATCTGGCTGTAAGCTAGTACACTTCAAAGGATGGTCACTTTGGAAATTGATTTAAAAATATAAAAAAGTGATAAAATCAGGCCAGCCATGGAAATGAAGGTCAGAGAATAATAGTGTAATATTCACGTTGACTATGCCATTAAATTAAATCTTGCCAAAGCCTGTATGATTTCAGAATATGCTGGCAACTGAAGGCCCTCTTTACTAGTTGTGAGCCCTTAGCTAAATTACTTGACCTCCTGTGTCTGTTCTCTCAGCTGTAAAAGCGAGGTGATGGTTCTACCAGCCTCATAGCGTTTGGAGGATTAAATGAGGTGCATGTTCAAAGCCTCTGCTTCCCCTTCTCTCTGACAACTTTGGTTTCATACAAATATATCTTGTTTTATGAGCTGTTCCTGAAAAGTTGTGGATAAATCTAACTGTACAGAATGTTTCCATGCATGATAGGAGCTTCTATTTAGAACACTGAGTAATTTGTGAATAAATCATCACTCCTTATTTATCTTTTTATAAATCTGTATTTTGCATATAGCAATAGGTTTTCATAAAGTGGTGAGGGGTACATTTACTAATTTCCTGAATGGTACACCAGACCGAATAGCAGCTTTTTCTTGATTTGCTTGGACAACTCATGACTTCTCATGTTACACATCAATAAAATAAGCGCTGCTTGGACCAGATGGTCTTTAAGGTTCTTTGTAGATTTAGCCTTCTCATAATTTGTGACGTTATCTTGGGACACCACCGTGGAAAGCTCATAAATTTTTATAGAGCAGGAACTGTGCTTCTTGTATGGCTTCCTTGGAACCATTAGGTGCCCCAATAAGTGGCAAGAAGAACACTAAATATAAAAGGAAATGCTATTGTGACTTGCAGGGTGAAGCAAACATTTTTAGCCACTTTCCCCAAACTGGAAAACAAATTTAGGTTTTTCTTTCAGATTTTTATACCTAAAATTGGGACCCATAATAAAATATAAAGCACCATGCAGTAGATGCAACGTAATGAATGAGTCCTTGATCTCCCTTTTGAAAGACCTTACCTTCCACCGTGGAAACAAAGTACACCCACGCCAGCTAACTAACTAGGCGAGGGGTTGCATGTCTTCTGGCAGGAAACCAATCTGAAACATTTTCTTTATCCCCCATTTTATTTTTCAATCCAGTACATAATGTTGAATCCACTAAGGAAGTTTCCTAAATCCAGAATAAGAAATACAAGAGGGATAAAGTATCTGCCCAATTCTTTCTCTTCGAAGTTGGTTTTTTTAAAGGTAAAACTTTGGATTCCTGCCAAAGAGGATTCAAAGTAAGAGAAACTGCAGTTAATGATTATTAAGAGAAATAAAGTTCAAGAAAACAAGGGATTTAGGGAAAAGGATTCAAGTTTTTACTCTGAAGTTTTAAAACGAATTATTCCAGTTAAAATAAATAGTTTCATTGGTAGCCATACAACGTCTTCCTAAAAAGCTCTATAAGTTGACTTTTTTTTTAAATTGAATTATGTGAGTTCATTAGGGAGATTTAAAATTCCTATGGAAATGGAGTAGGAAACGAAGTAGGTTAGGGTTGTCAAGGGAGGGGGGAGGGGAAATAGGAATTACTCCTATGGGTATGAGATTTCTTTTGGAACTGTCCTAAAAGTAAATAATGGTGGTGGCTGCACAACTCTAAATATACTAAAAACCACTGAATTATAAAAATAATAACAATAATAACAATAATAAGGGGGTCACAAACACCATTTATTTGCCATGTGGCCCTGGGAGACTTACCCAACTCAATACCATGTGGCCCTCAGTGTCTTTAGCGATGAAATGGGCATAATAATACCTACCTCCATAAAATAAAGATAAAATTAAAAATTATTATGATTCCTTTTAAAAAGTCCTATGGAGAATACACTTATAAAGCGAGTCATTTTTTGAAATAAGTTGTTTCTTTTTATCTTTCGTACAATCCTAATATTCTAGATCATATTTGCTAAAAGTGAGGCACCTCCGTGTTCATTCTGTTGCTTGAGTGAAGTCCAGACTGTGCCCAGAGAGCGGGGCACGGAGCTGCATGAGACATGGCTGGTCCTCTGACCATCCCTGTATGGCGCTGGGTTCTCACTGTCTCATAGTCTATTTGGCTCCCTCATCCTATTGTCGTTTCCTTAAAGCCAGGGATCAGGGCTCCTTCACACTGGGCGCTCCCTCACAGCTAGCACCTAACTTTACACATAATATGTCCTTGATAATTGTTCTTTAACTGAGTTGGCCTAGGCTTTTGGTAAAAATGGAAGGGAAAGCAAGGAAACTGAATGTGTCCCTTTTTGGCTAAGTCTCATGGTTGGCACTTGATGTATATTTTCTCATTGAATCCTCACTACAAGGTTAAAAATATAGCGCTTTCATTTTATAGGTGAGAAAAATTGGACCATATGTCTTTAAAAAGGTTACTATACTTAGACTGATGACCTTTCAGGACATAAGGTTCTAAATCCTGCTCATCCTTGTGGTTCTAGTCTTTGCCTTTTTCCCTGTGTGGCAGGCACTATGCTAAGTGCTTTTCTAGGACTGGCATGTTTACTCTGCCATAAACCAATGAGATAGACACCAACACTATTCCCATTTTAAGGGTAAGAAAACTATAGATAGGGTAATTAACTTCCACTGTCACAGGGTGAGTGACAGAGCTGGATCCTGCATGTCCCTGTGCACATTTAACCACAGTGGAGCACGGTGGTTCTCAACCCTGTGACGGCCACGTGGGAATGACCCGCTCATCTTCTTCACATACCTCCCCTCTTTTCCCCAGACCTGCGCTAGTGCCTCTCAACTCCAGCTGCTCCTTAGAATCAACTGGGAAGCTTTCAAAAGTACAGATTCCAGGGCCCCACCCCAGACCAACCCTATCAGAACTGGGAGGATGAGCTCCTCGGGTGGATGGGTTTTTAAAGCGCAGCCAGAGTTGAAAAGCACTACGCTTGGAACTTTCTAGAGCTCAAGTTCTTCCTCCTGTCCCTCATATTTAGGCTAATGGTTTTAATTAGCTCCTTGAATGAGATAGATGTTTTACACAATTGTTTATGGATTCCTGCAATGTTTAGCCCTGGCCCTTGAACGTTAGAAGTGGTAAAAGAAATGGTTGAATTGCATATAAAGCAGTAGTTCTCAAGGAGACCTTCACAGGCAGGAATGGTAGCGACAGTCCTGCTTCAGATGGTAAGCATAGCTCTGGATGAGGATGGCTTATGCCTGGAGTTGTCTATTTTTATGCCTGATGGATGTGTTTAAGAATTTGTCTATCATGGCACTGCTTTTTAATATTCGTACCACCAATGGAGAATGGTGTTGTTTTTAATAAATAGCGTTATGTTAATATATGATAATACAGTTAACTCCCTTTAATCACTGGCTTCAGGTAAATGTCTCTGGTTAAGATGAAAATACAGAATATGAAGACTGGTGAGTATTGGTAATATGGGAAATCTGGAAGCTTCAGGAAAACAAAGACAACTGCTGATTTGTACTTCTTCCAGTGATTGAGGAGAGCCCAAGAGAGGACAAGCTCGAGAAAACCACAGACATTTTTGTGTGTGTGTGAGGAAGATTGGCCCTGAGCTAACATCTGTTGCCTATCTTCCTTTTTTCGCTTGAGGAAGATTGTCACTGAGCTAGCATCTGTGCCAATCTTCCTCTATTTTGTATGCAGGACACCACCACAGCATGGCTTGATGAGTGGTGTGCAGGTCCACAGCCGGGATCTGAACCCGTGAACCCTGGGCCACCAAAGTGGAGCACGCAAACTTAACCACTCTGCCACCAGGCCATCCTCCACAAACATTTTAAGTAACTCGAAGGATGTCAAAGGAATTTTCCACCTTCTAAATTTGTTCCTAATAGTCACTGTGGAAGA
The DNA here is from genome assembly GCF_041296235.1 of Equus asinus. Lineage (NCBI taxonomy): Eukaryota > Metazoa > Chordata > Mammalia > Perissodactyla > Equidae > Equus > Equus asinus. The sequence continues at coordinate 188,139,560 of NC_091790.1, read as the reverse complement.
TTCCCCAACTCTTACATAGATCACTGAAGAGGTTCGATTGAATTCCAGGAACATTTGTTGAGTGTCTAATGTATTCAAAACACTGTGTTAAGGGTTGTGGGGAATAGTAGATTATAGTGGCATTTCTCAATCTTTTCTTCATTTCTGCTTCTCCCCAGCTCTGAAACACTGCTTAGACATTTTTTTCCCTAATCACCCCTCCACATATACTGTATGCTGGTGTATATAGTGTGTGTATATCTGTGCTTTATACTTACAGAAAGAGTTAAAATTCCCCCCACCCCACCCCACAAGCCAATTGTTGCCCCTGGTGGGGATGCTATCTAAGGTAATGTCCCTGTCATCAACACTGGGTACGTGTCTTTGATTGACAGCAGTCTCGGAGATTCCTGGTCGGGAGAATATCTAGACATTCTAGGAGACCTGAGGATATTTCTGTCCTTGGGCTTTGCTGCCTAAGCTGACTAGGATCCTGACTAAAGCTCTCTTGGTTAAGTGAGGACCCTAACGAGAACCTGTGACCAGCTTCCTACAGTTTACTAGCAAAGTTGTGTCGTAGTTCCAGGAACGAGCACATCACAGTGATTCTTCCTCATGGCCTGCTACACCGAGGCAAGAGTGACATGAGAAAGCCTGACATTCTTTGTGAGATATATTGCTAAATGAGTGTGGTCTGGGGTATGAAAACTGAGATAAAGAAGGACAGTGGGTAATGGAAATCTTCCCTGTTATTCTGAACTATCCATATAACAAGGCTTAGTGTCCTTTATCTCAGTTTTTTGTGACTTTTTTTGTTGTTATTCACTATACAGGAAGCATCCAGGATGCGGGAACATTGTGACATTTGCACAATTTTTATTTATCGCTGTGGAAGGCTTCCTCTTTGAAGCTGATCTGGGAAGGAAGCGGCCAGCTATCCCAATAAGGTAGGGCTCATTGAAGCCTCTTTTAGCTTTTGTTTTTTAAAAAAGTTAAGAGCTTTTCTGGTACCTACATAAAAGGAATATGACACATGCTTTTATAAGATTTGTATCAAAGATATCAGTAGAATAATAATTCATTTTCTGAATTTAATATGTTGTGAAACTCCAGGGAACCTGTTTTAAGAATAAAATTCCTGCTACAACACTTAAAATAACTATGATGGAGACAACAGTGTATACATGTGAATGTGTGTGTGTGTGTGTCCGCGTGTCTGTGTGTCCGCGTGTCTGTGTGCATCGTATATGGTCACTTAAAGGCCTACTGTGACCACAAAATTTTTAAATAGTTATGTATGCTATCCTCATGTTGATAAAGTTATCACGTATGCTAAGAGTGGTTTCATTGTTCGTTTTTAGAAACAAATGGCTTTTGGAAATAAATAGAGGTGGTTACACAACAGTGTGAATGTGCTAAATACCACGGAACTGTTCACTTTAAAGTGGTTGATTTTATGCTATGTGAATTTCACCTCAATTAAAAGAAAATGAATGACAAGCTAAGGCAAAACTATTGATTCCATGCGTCTGTCCATTGGTCCAGATTTGCATAACTGTACTCACGGGGCCAAATAGAAAACAGAGCTGTTCTTATAATAAACAACGTGTTGAAAACTCAGCATTCTTGCTGTGAGAGACTTGAAATAAAAGTGTAATCCATCCAATTGTATTTAGTAGGATAGGGTCACTCAGTCCCTTTGAGAGGGACCTTCTGGTGCCAGTGTATCCAAGGACTGGTTAATTCTCATCCTTGTTGGTGTTATTTTGCAGCATTCCTGAGTAACCTGCTATAGAAAATCTGGCTGAGTTTTGTTATTAATATTGTATTTTTAAATTTCCCAATGTGATGCTGAATATTCTGAATACTTTTTTTTTGTTTGTTTTTCATTGGCTTTAGTATCTGCGTAAAACTTCTGCTCCCAAGACCAGGGTTTTTTGATTCCTCCGACACTTTCCCTCCTCCCTCTACTATCTCTTTCCATTCTGGCTGCCACTAGCATAGTTCAGGGACATAGTTACTCTCACCATAACTTTCATAATGGTACCCTAGCAGACTGAACTCCAGCCCATCACCTCTTCATCCCTCCGTTTCAGCTTCCTACCGTTGTATGGTGGCACCCTCTCTCACAAGCACTCCAGTCACCATTAGGTTCAGAGTGAAGCCAAAACTCCCTGCCCTTTGAGGCTCCCCATGACCTTGCCCTAACAGCCATGTTCCCGTCTGTGTCCCATTTGTGCTGGCTGTTTTATTTTCTATCTGTGAAACCATAATCAAAATCTTGCTCATGTCATTCATCCCCATGAGCAATTTCTAGGCAGCACTGTGTAGGCAGCAAGGTGGAATCGTTGGAATTGATTATCCTGAAAGAACTGATGAACTCTCTTTATTTCCAAATGGCATCTTTTCAAGACAGGACTAAGAAAATTTGGCAAGAAACCTTGTGAAGTCACCAGTAGTGTATTACATAGAAGCTGTGAAATAGCTATTGCCAGTAATTTTGCGTGTGTGTAACACTGTTCTGTATTCATTGTAAAGCTTCTCAAACTTTCCAGACTGTGTTAACTTAGCCATGGTGTGGCTGCCTACAACATATTAAAGCATATAGCTCCACACCTAACCAGCAATGAAAAATAGGTTCTTATCAGGGAAAATAATTGAGACTCATGCTGTCACATCCTTCAGATGTGCAAAGGTGAAAAAGGGTGGGGATCTGTGCTCAAAGATCAACATTTCCGGAAGGATATGGAACCACCTATTTACCTTTGCCCTGCATTCTTTATTCATGTATTTCAAATATTGTTTTTTCTCTTTTTGAATGTATTAGGTTGAATCGTATGAAATTGCTGATTGAACCCTTTTTGACCTACAAAAAAATATATAGTTTTATATGGTTTGACCTGATACATATGAAAAGCATCTTTATTTTCCAGAGCAAAATGGGGACATACAAATATAAAATTATTTATTTTATTCATTTATTTGTTTATAAGTGTTCATTTCTATTTATCTCTTCATCTTTCTAAGTTATTAGGGTTACAGGATTTGTTTTTAGTTTTTTTTTTTTATTATTTAAAGACCTATAAATGCTCAAAAACCAAGGGGCCTGATTTTAAATAGAAGTCTATACCAGTCAAACGATGTCCTCATTAATTTGGAGGCCACTGGTTCAGAATGTGAGACAATTTTAACAGTTGCTAGGCTGAAAGTAACCCTTAACTTAGCAAATCTTTTCTTTAGAAAAAGTGAAAATTAGTAGTATAAACATGTGTTGTATTGAGGAAATATTTTAACCATTTTCAAGTTCTTTAGAGGTATATGAAAATTATATACAAAGAACTGATCCAATAATAAAAATTATCCACTTACTTTTAAAAACCTATTGATGTCTATCGGGTAACATTTTTTATAGCCTAGTTTTCAGTTGCTTGAAAAATATCAAAATAGTACATTTGAAAAATGTTTAAATAGTGTTTCTTGAAACATATTCTATGATTCAAGCTTCTTCCAAGTTAGTCTGGCTTTGTGAAGTATTTTCATATGTGCTTGACTTCACTTTATATGTATTTGACTTCACACTATAATAGTAATACAATCTTTTACTACAGCGGAAATAAGCAAAATACTTTTTTAAACAAAAATATCTATTTCCTTCTATACTTGATTTTTCTTGAAGTAATAGATTCTGTGCGCTGAGCTGTGCTGCCTGCATTTCAGGTACTACGCTGTGATGGTAACCATGTTCTTCACGGTCAGCGTGGTGAACAACTATGCGCTGAATCTCAACATCGCCATGCCCCTGCACATGATATTTCGATCTGTAAGTGCTGCCGGCTCACACGCCTAAGTTACTCTGGAAGATACAGCCAAGTGGGTGGATTGTAGTAAAGACTAGGGTCTAAGAAGAGGTCTCGTGGATGAGGGAACAGAGGCTGGCTTTCATCTGAGAAGTAAGGCGAAGAGAGAGAAATGTAAAAGTAAACAGTTTACTTTTATTTATCTGAAGTCTTATGGGTAATGAATAAAAAGTTAAAATTTCCCTGGGAAACAGATTTTACCTTTAATTTCCTTCATCTGGTTGATTTTGTATTTAGACTTGCTGTCAGTGTTATTTAGCTGAATTCTCATCTCTTACTTTTTGTTTCTTTCTTCCATAAAATTACATTTGCTTCTGGTACATGAAACAGATACTTCTCTTTCTGTTTTTTTTTTTTTAAAGCAGAGACTTAAGATCATTAAATAAATGGAAGTTCTTGATGGAGGTAGGCTTCTCCCAGAGCAGCGAGGTTTTCTTCTTTGCATTTTGTGTGGTGGGAGAGCTGTGTTGAGTGTGGATGTAAATAAGAACAGAGTGTCGCCTGAAGAGCAGGAGAGACCTCGAGGGGGATGTGGTGAGACCTGCAGCAGAATGCAGGATGGGTGACGATCGGAATTAGAGCATGTCTCTGTGCTCTGAGATTTTTGTGAGCTCGAACGTGCTATTCCTAAAGGGACTTGCTAGAGGTAATTCTAATTACTAAGTCACCTGCAAAGCATCAAGCACATAATAGACTTTCAATAAACTTTTGCTGCTTGAGCGACACCTTTCCAGAGAGGAGGGAGACCCCTGCACGACTTCTTTCATTAAGGCTGGGGGTGAGGAGAAGCTTATTAAAAACTCATAAATTAGATACTAAAAAATTTGACAAAAATAAGTCTTTAATTTATTCCTGCTAGCCCTAGCTTCAGCTATGACCAGTTATTGAGAATTGATCATTTTTATTCTCATTACCATCTTTCAAAGGTTTCCTTGTTTTACATGATAGATTTTTCTGGTTTATACTTTTTGCCATCATAAGAACACCTGAACCTTGCTAATTATCCATCAGGTGTCTGTCCCCCTTGTCCATGTCCATCTGGAATTATGTTATTGTCTTTCCGTAGTACACTAAAACTCTCTGTTGTCTCCTTTTACAGGGTTCTCTGATTGCCAACATGATTCTAGGAATTATCATTTTGAAGAAAAGGTAAAGAATGCTCTTTTATATTTTATGTATAGGAAGGATATCCAGAGCCCCAGCCATAAGCTAGCCATCTGGATTCCTCTTCTCGTAGTGGTGATACGTTTGCTCTTGGCCATCACCCTTGTTTCTTAGTTCTCTCTGTGACAATGACGTACCTTTCTGAGGCATCGGATCAGGTAAAAGGCCCCACCTGTGGCTTTGGAGCCACATTTTCTCTCTGTAGAACTAATTAGCTCTTGTCATCCTTGAATCTTTAGTACCATACTCTCCTATGAAGCCAATTGATCTGAAACTACACTGTCCCATATGGTCACCACTAGCTACATGTGACTATTTACATTTAAATTTGTTATTGAAAATTAAATACAATGAAATATTTAGTTTTTCACTCTCACTAGTCACATTTTAAGTGCTCAGTAGCCACATGTGGCTAGTGGTCATCATACTGGAGGACCCAGATATGGAACATTTCCAGCTTCACAGAAGTTCTGTGGGACAGTGCTGTCATTCAAGTACTACAAAATGAACTAAAGAATAGTCATGAGAAAGTATTTGTCTCCCACCTTGATTCTGAGCCTCACCCCTCACTCCCAGGGAGAGGGGCATTGGGGAGAAACAGCACAAACAGTCTGGAACATTCCTCAGGGGAAGTTCACCATTACTATTAAGACTAAAATTATACAAGTTGATGCCAACTTTTCACTGTATTCAATATCCACCCCCAGCATTAGAACTCTCTATACCAGCTTGGAAAGTAGCCATCAATTCAGAGGGTAAGAACCTAGAGTTTAAATAATAAAGGCTGTGTCATAAAAAAGACAATTGTCCTGTTTTACCAGGTTCCTTATCAGGAACTCTTTCTCTCCTGAGGCTTATGTATTCCCCAGATAAGGAGGATTGTAGTTGATTTCTTTGCTAGGCTCTCTGCATGTAAGCATATGTATATATTGTCAGGTTCGTTGCATTGGAAGTACCCATTGTGCTTCTAGGTAGCGCAGAATTCATCTTGGGACAGACCTGTGGTCTTTCCAACCTTTGACTTAGCTCAAAGCAGGGATACAAAAGAACCTATTAAAGGAATGTATTCCACTGATAGTGCCCAAAATGTCAGGAGTGTTTCTCAGACATCTCAGTTTCCCTGAAGAACTTACCTGTCTGTCATCTTGAGTCTCTGTAAGCCTTTTTGCCTCTCTTCAGTGTAGATCACCCAGAGAGCAGGAATTTCCCTAAGGTAACTATCCAGTCCCGTGAATTAGTAACCTACTAACTCCTTTTATTTATCTTGAGTTATTGAACTTGAGAGTGCCTCAAGTTCATAGTGTGCTCCTCATTCCAGGATTTGGAGGCCAGGTCTATATTTACCTGACCCACGCCCTTCGTTATTTTTTAGGCCTGAGTTATAAACCTGTCCGTCTTGATTTTCCGTTATTTTCATATCTGCCTCCAGCAGCCTGTTTCCTCACCCGCCCCTCTTCTCTAGCTTGGGGTCTTGGCCCCTTGCTCTGCTGCTTAGCCAGTTCCCTGGGCCTTTTATGGGGTGCTGTGACCAGAACTAAACAGTATCTGAGTAGAAAACCTCGGATGGTTCATCTTGTAAGTTTAATTTCTCCTAATTCTTTCCTGAGGCCTTTTGCTTTATCTCGGAGAGGGATGTTAATGATACTATTTTAGTTAATTTGAAGTGCCACTGTTATTATTGCCAATAGTCCTGTTAGTTTTTAATGTTCCTCCCTTTATCCAGTTATGACAACATTTAAAAACAACATTTAAGTCATTCAGAGACTTTAAAAAAATACACTCCCTGAAATTGGACGGTTGAGTTATTTCCTGAGTATTGAATGCTGCTACTTGTCCCTGATACTCCATTCTTCCTCTTGTGTGGTGTGTCTCCTCACACTCAGGCGTGGGCTCCCTGAGGACAGGAAAAGCAGCAGGTGCCAGTTAAGGTCTCTGTCAGGCTTTCGTTTGGACTTCTGAGAGTGGAATGGAATGTCATGTCTGGTCTGTGTCTGTTTTTGTGTTTGTTTTCTGATGAAACAGTCTGTTTGTCCACAAACTATTGGAAACAAACTATTTTAAACAACACCATGACAGGCGTTGTTTAGAAACCAGTCAGCATCCTGATTCTTCCATGCACAGACTTAACTTGGACTCTGCTGGGAAGCGACCGCTCGATCCTGTTTTGGTGGTTTGTACTCTGATGCGCCATCTGACTGTGAAAATGTGGAAATTCGTATCTGTGCTTTCCTAAGGTGGTGTTGTTCTTATTTTTGCAGATACAGTATATTCAAATATACCTCCATTGCCCTGGTGTCTGTGGGGATATTTATTTGCACTTTCATGTCAGCAAAGCAGGTGGTAAGGATCGATTCACAAATCGTTTATATTCAGTACTTGCCATGAGGGCCTGGAGACCCAGGTACTTATTAATGACGCAGTAAATTTAAATGCTTGTGTAATACAGGGATTCAAATCTCTGAAAGAGACTAGTGGAGGGAAATGGGTAACATAAATATTTCCCTTGTATCTGGGCACCTTGCCTGTAGTTCCAGTCTCTGTACCTAGTATTTTTTCTTATTTCCCAGACTTCCCAGTCCAGCTCGAGTGAGAGTGACGGATTCCAGGCCTTTGCATGGTGGTTACTAGGCAAGTACAGTAATTACAATAAAGTTAATTGCCTCTGCAGTTCTGTTTGCTGAGTTTCTTCCTAAGGGACATGTTTCTTGGCAAGAAGCTTCAGCTAAACAAATTATACCATGGAAGAGAGAGGCACCTGGGATCATATATCTCTGAAACTTCATGTTCCAGAAATGAAAAAAGAAAATGTCCACGTTCATGGAAATGTGTTCTACAGCATGGATCCATGTTTTTCTTGGTCGCCACTGGTAGAGAAAGAAAAGTACCTGACTGCTTGTCCATCTCACTCTCTGGGAGCAGTGCCGAGAGTGTCATCCATTTCTTCATGATCTGTTTGCTGAGTAGAAGCTTCTACAAAAGAAGGGCACATTGCAGCACTTGACTCTTTAAAATTTCCAAAGGTCCCATTTCTAAATCTTAAATTTATTTTCTTCATGACTTAGCTGTTCCATATGGCAGTGTTCCCAAACCCGACTGATCATCAGAATCTCCTGGGGAGTTTTTTAAAGTATAAGTATCTCTTCGTGGAGTTAATTAGACAACTGCTGTAGAGCTTTGCCTTCTCAGTGTGTGAAACGGAGGTGAAACTCTTTCCAGGTGCATTCGGTGATAGTGATAATAGATTGCGACTGACCAAGTGAAAGAGAAGGAGCAATGAAAGAACTGTATTCTTGCTTCTTGGCTCTGCAACTTTATCCCTTTAGGTTGTTATTCTTAACATAGAAGGATCTTTATGGACTATCAGAAGAATATCAAATAAAAATTTGCAAAGGATATGAACATACAATGCATGGGGGAAAAATTAATGCTCAATAATTTTATGTTCAGCCTCATTAGTCTAGTAATCCAAGAAATGCAAATTGAAACCAAAATGCGGTCCCTTTTGATTTTTGGTCTATTATATTGGCAAGATAATAAATGATTATTCTCATTGCTGCTGAGGTGCAATAAGACAATCATTTTCATATAAACTGTTTATGGTATAAATTGACACAACCTTTCTGGAAAAAACTCTATGTATTGAGTTTTTAAAATGTCTACAACCTTTGACTCAGTAATTCCCTTATGAGAGTTTATCTGAGGGAAATAATCAACATTTTGTTTAAAGATGTGTGTATAAGAATGAACATTGATTTTAATAATGAAATAGTTGGAAGTAATGTAACTATTCTCATATTATAAGACATTTAAGTATGGTACATCCACATGATAGAATAATATGCAGCCATTAAATTATACCTTTGAAAAAAAAATTTTAGTGAGTGACTTGAAGGAAAATCCAGGAAAAAGATCATGGAGAAAGAAGATATAAAAGTGTATATTCATTATGAAACCATCTTAGCATAAAATATATACATAAACGTATAGAGAAAGGAGCCGGCCCCATGGCCAAGTGGTTAAGTTTGTGTGCTCCGCTTTGGTGGCCCAGGGCGTGGCCAGTTCAGATCCTGGGCGCAGATCTAGCACCACTTATCAGGCCATGCTAAGGCGGCGTCCCACATAGCACAACTAGAAGGACCTGCAACTAGAATATACAATTATGTACTGGGGGGCTTTGGGAATAAGAAGAAGAAAGAAAAAAAGAAAAAGATTGGCAACAGACATTAGCTCAGGTGCCAATCTTTAAAGAAAAAAAAATGTAGCAAACTATTAAGGACTGGATTGTAGTATCGTGGTTGATTTTTATTTCTTTTTACAATTTTGTACATGTTCTACAATTAGTTTGTGATATTTGTAGAACTTAATGAATAAATGTTCTTTTAAGAAAACATCTGAAATGAGCACATGCAGGCCTCTTGTAACCCGACGTTCATCTTTCAGGTATTGGCGCACTCACTTTTGCTCTTCTGATGTCAGCGAGGATGGGTATTTTCCAGGAGACTCTATACAAACAATTTGGGAAACACTCCAAGGAGGCTTTGTTTTATAATGTAAGCAATTTCTTAAACCTGAGGAATATGAAAATATGTTATTATGTTATTTCAAACATAATATTCCATCTTTTTGATTAGTTGAAGGATCAGTGTATTATCTGGTAAGCTGCTTTGGGCCCCACAGACTACTTTTAATGGGCTACTAATGTGTCTTCTGAGCCACGGTTCTCTACATGAGATCGTCGTGATCAGTCAATGTGAAGAAAACGAGTCTGCTAACCAGGAGCAACCCCAAGAGACAGGGAACCTTCACCCCTAATGTTCCTACAGATGAAATCAAGTTAAAACCAATATTTAAACCTGGAAAAGGAAGATAAGTTCCAAAAACAGCAGGCCCAGGGGCATATGTGCAGGAAGTCGTTGAGAGAGTTGGGGGGTTGGGGTGAGAGGTGTCTTCCCTCGTTGGGCTTTGTTCATTGGATGGAGAATTTAATGAGTGAATCATACAGGCTTCCGCTTCTTTGTGTTAAACTGCTGACCTAGAGCCACCTCCTCTCACTTTTCTCCTCCTGCTCCCTCTTTCCTGTTGAGAGAACCCCCAAGGCACAGCCCCTCGGGGTCAGGGTCAGGGTGATGTAATTGCCTCCAGCGTCAGTGACCTCAGGGATTCCTTCACTGCCCGCTTTTTGTACTAAAGTTGCAGATGAGCAATTTGAGATATTTCATTGGAGCTAGAGTATGTGACTGGGGATTTAAGAAATAAAGGAGCATTTTGTCTGGTTCACGTCTTCCTTTTAACATAGTAGCTGGTACACAGTTAACTGTTCAGGAACTGTTAGCTGTGATTCCTGAACAGTATTGTGGTGATGGTGGGAAGTTGTCGTCAGGCACACCAGCCTTTGCTTACCTCATGTTTCCCCTTCCTCTTCAACCTCTTTTTATTCTTGTCTTTGTTTCTTTTTCCCTGACCTCGTATGGTCCTCCAATCTTTTTTCTCGTTAGTTTCCTAAACTCCCTGAAATCTGCCTTCACATTGTATGTCATTTGTATGTCATATTTGCTGAACCATCCTTAAAAATAGTAAAACATAGCAAATCCTTTGGGCAAAATGACTGTGTTTAAATTTCTCATTCCCTTTTGTTGAGGAAAGGATGCTGGCTCCATTTTTTTGTTTTATATGTGATGACCAGCAGACTCCATAAGGGCAAGAACCGTAACTTTGTGGTTAATGTCATGCCATACAATGTCAAGTGGTCAGAAGCACTGGATACATTAAGAAGTCTAGCTTGCTTTTCTTGATACTGCTTGTCAAACAACTTGTAAAACTTTTAATCATTGTATTATTCTGTAATGTTTTTGCATTTAAATTTATGTGAACTATTTCTTCCCATAGCACGCCCTTCCACTTCCTGGTTTCATCTTCTTGGCTTCTGATATTTATGACCATGCAGTTCTGTTCAATAAGTCTGGTGAGTTTGGGGTTATCCAAAAGCATTACTGACAGTTTCTGAGGCAGAGTCTCAGTTTGGCTCTTGACTTGACCACTGCCATTTTCCTGATCTTATCAAGCTCATCCATCCCCCGCTTCCCCCTTCCAGGAATAGAGTGCCCCATTAATCTGTAGTTGCAGCAACAAAAGCTTTTACAGGCGCTTCTCAATTATTTGCAAATGAAGTAAGAGAGTATCTTCAGATTTTCTATTTTGCTTTGGAACTTTTGTGTTTGCATTTGAATGTGGAATGTTTGATGTTTTGAGAATGCAAACAAATAGTAATAACCCCCTGCAGAGACTGGAGCTATGAGAAGTTGGGCAGCAGTCCAGCTCTCTCTCTTCCTCTTCCTCCTTTTCTGCTGAGAAAGGCAGACCTGCTCGTAGATCCAGTCCAAGCCGCCTTGGAGCAAAGGGACGCAAAACTTATGACAGGGCTTCAAACAACCTACAGGGTAGACAGGTGGCAGAAATATGTAAAATTAAGTCAAATGTATACAGTGTAAGTTAGTTTTTACTTTTTAAAGTGGCTATTTAAGAAATTAGCTATAAATTGCCAGTTAACTTGAAAGAAATTACATATGTAATCTAACTATCTACTAAAAGGCCTAGTGTCTTATACAGACAAATGAACACACAAGGAACAAATAAACTTTTTAAAATTAAGGCTTTACGTTGCTCATCCCTAAAATGGAAAGTATATTCTGTAGAAGGATGGTGGGTGCTAAGTGAACATTAGTTTCCTATCTGAACATGAGTTACCAAGTTGTAACTGTTGTAAACTGTTGTTTGCAATGTCGCCTCTCCCATTTGCCCACCAACAAATGTGTGATGAAGGTAGTGTGTAAGAAACTTGTTAAGGCTCTGAATTAATCATTTCTGATTTTTTTAATTGAGATATAATTGACATATAGCTGATCTTTGACACAGCGATTTTTAAGGTCTCTGAGAGCCCCTAGTAGCAAAGGGCTATTGAAATAAACACATAATCAAATCCCCTGGAATTGATTTTGATTTTGATTTCGTTATTAGAAAGCTGCTTCTAAAAGTTGCGGGGGGCTCGATAGTAATATAACATTTTTTTAGAATCTGCCTTCAACTTCTTCAGACTCATCTGCATGTTAAATATACATTTTTTTTTTCCCCTCTTGCTTGTCTTGAAGTCAAGTGTCTCAGATGAACCTGTTATTCTTGAATTTTCTAAGGGACCTGAATATCCATCTAAATATTTTAAGTCATACTGATTGTCTCTTTCCTCAGCAAATTAATACAGTGATGCTCTAAAGTTATTAAACAGTAATAGCATTAGTTAACTTTCTTCATTTCAATACTTGCTGAGTCTTTCAAAGACAACAGAATACCAGATTATTGGGATTCCCCACCCGTCCAGACCTACAGTTATAATAAATTATTTATGTATATAGCTTTCTATTTTTTTGCAAAAGAAAATTAATGTTCGTTTACTAACTAGATTTCAGCATCGCTTTGTTAGAATTTTCTAAGTTATGCTATATAATTCAAACTTCCAAAACAATTTAGCAATATTAAAAAACTGACCCTTTGAAGATTACTATGTCCTTATTCTCGCTGATCTTGAATATTTTATTTCCTCCCAAATATTTACTGTGCAAGCTTTCATTTTGTAAAACTAACATAAAAATGTATTTAAAGGAAGAAAAGTTATAATTCCATCACCCTACACATTAGCTAATTTCATTTTACCAGTTTCCTTCCAGATGTTGTATTCTCACCTAGCTGTAATCCTTGTTAGATATAATTTTGTACTTGCTTTTTTCATTTTCTTCTGAGTTTTTTAACGAGGCTATGTATCATCTTTATGATCTTTTTTATCGACTGTATAATGCCTCATGTAGTTCAAGGACCTTGGCTTACATAGCCATTGCTCCATCAGTGGGCATTTAGATTGATTCAGAGTTTTCCTAATTATAAATAGTACTGCAATGAATGCAGGACTTTTTTCTTCTTTTGTATTGTCTAGGATTATATTCCTAAACAGGGTATCAATATTTTTATAGCCTCTTAATAAGTATTGTGAAATTAATTTTTTAAAAAAACACCACAATTTATACTCCCACCAACTGAATGGCTGCCAGTTCCACTACCACCTTGCCAGATTAGGATATTTATACATTTTTTATTGCTAATTTGATAGATATAAAATAGTACAATCCTATTTAATTTAGAATTCTTTGATTACAAGTAGGATTGAACATATTTCCAAATGGCATTTAGTTGCTGGTTCTTTCTTCTTGTGTTGTCAGTTAAAACCATATCATTTTGAATTTTTTTGTGCTTTACCGTCTTTCTTTGTAAAGTAGGGTCGTATTCAGGTGAAGGGTTAAAAGTTTATTTTAAAATTAAAACAAATTATAATTTGTTTTAAGAAATCACTGTAATGACTCTTAAGACTGATGTAGCCTGGAATCAAGGTAAGTGAAGTGGTGTATGGTCCAAATCTGTTTGCAAAGGAAGTAAAGTTGCCATCTCTATTATGTTCAGTCTGTATTGCTTCATTCAAAAAGATGAAAACTTTGGTTGTCAAAAGTGATGTAACTGTCCCCCCTCTTAATCTTTGCAGAACTCTATCAAGTTCCAGTCGTTGGTGTGACAGTGCCCATCATGTGGTTCTACCTCCTCATGAATGTCTTCACTCAGTATCCTTTCTACTCCTCTGCCGTGTGGTCTTCTCTGTGTTACTCTGGCATAGGGACCTCTGTTCTTTTCTGCTAACAGTGCAGTAACTGAGTTTTGTTTTCGCCTTGATCTCTTCTGCCGTAAGCAGAAGACAGAGAGACCCATCCAGTGAGCTCCTTTGTGGAGGGCAAAAGAGCTGCTAGTGGTGCAGGAGGGCCGCGAGTCCCAGGGCACCATGAAGGAAAGGCTCTGGGTGGAGGTGTGGAAGTCAGTGGAGAATTAAGGATCAGTCTATGACATGAACGTTCTGTGATTTCTACCTGGAGTTTTCCAGTATCCTAGCATATTTCACAAGCTGCCACAAATTTCTGAAAGAAATTTCAAATTAATTAAAACAATTTTTTTAAGTGGGTTCTTTTGAATAACCTTAAATCCTTTATAAAAATTATCAAATGTTTGAAACAATTGAAACAGATTGGACCTCATTCTTCTAAAGTCACCTCATAGATTTGCCCTATAGTTTCTTTGCAAAGGAGAGGGTGGAAGGGCTGGGGACCAGCTCAAATAAAGGTGGGGTGATCTCCCTTACTGAGAGTGCGACCCTCTGTCATTACTTGGGAGGTGACCTTCACTGTAGACTGTGGGAAGAATCTAGAATAAGACTAATGGGAGGTCTTCAGGCAGTTTCGAGTTGGGATCCACAAATGGAATGGCAGGACAGGAATTCTGTAGGATATTCTACCAAGCCTCAGAGCAGTTGTAGCCGACCCCCATGTTTTCTGGTTCTCAGAATATGAACATTTAAGCCAAGAGCCATGTCAGAAGGTGCTCCCCACTGATCTCTCTGTAGTCTACAGGAAACCTCCTTAACGCCCCCCACAGGTACGTGTGCATTCGGGGTGTCTTCATCCTCACCACAGAATGTGCCTCCCTCACCGTCACTCTCGTCGTGACTCTACGCAAGTTTGTGAGCCTCATCTTTTCCATCCTGTACTTCCAGAACCCTTTCACTCTGTGGCACTGGCTGGGCACCTTGTTTGTCTTCATTGGGACCCTGATGTACACAGAGGTGTGGAACAACCTAGGGACCACAAAAAGCCAGCCTCAGAAGGAGGACAAGAAGAACTGAGGTCTCCCTGGAATAGAGAGACGAGTGTCATTGTCGTGAGCGAGGGTCTGGCCACCATTTCTCTCCTATTAATGCTGACTTACTCCCCAGTGTTGAACCAGCCAGGTACTAGAGAAACCTCAGGAGGAGGGGACTTCTCAGATTTCTCATAGCTCTACAGACCAACATTGGTGGACTCCCAGTAGAAACTCCTCAACCCTGAAAGAGAAAAAAGAAGTCTCTACTGCTGAGCAGCCTGTTCACTTGTTATGTCTGTCTTGTTTACCGAACTATTCAATACTGCACTTGTTTGTTGAATTCTGAGCTCCCAGCACTGCTAGTTTTATATCCGTGGTCTCGGAAAAGATTAGCCCTTTTGTTGCTGTTCTGATGATTCTCTGCCGTAGCAGTCATTATCTTCCTGTGACCTTGTCCCTTTGTCCTGTCAGCTTTCCACTCCACAGCAGCGTTTCGCAGTCAGTCGGACGCTCCAGGCGTCATCGTCAGGAACGACTGAGGGGCCAGGTGAACTGAGACACCGGTGATATTGGGGTTGGACTTTCTCCAGCTTGTTGGGAAAGAAGCAGTGGTCTCTGTGAGCCGAGCCCTGGTGACACTGGAGCAAGACTGGTGGGAACTCTTTCCCACATTTTGCTTTTTTCTTTTCCTATGCAAAAGTCATATGCTTTCACATCTGCTGTTCCCTGTGCTTAGAACAAACCTGCAGCATATCTCTATGCAGTGTTAATAAGGAGGAAAGGCTGTGTGTGAATTGGGAAAGAGAGACTTTTTCCCTCCGTCTTCTACACGAAGCCTCTGAGCCTAGAGCTGAGCTGATGACGCCAGGATGGCCCCGGAGAAGCTGGCCCTGGTGGGTCCCCAGAGAGCCACACCTTCCCCCTTGGACCCAGCCGGGCACTCGCAGGGCTGGCTCCAGGTCGGGAGGTTAAGTCTTCGGCTTCTTAACCAAGGAGATTCAGCTCCGAGTGGCAGCTCTGATAGATTCATGACCAGCCAGGCTAATGAGGGGACTAATAGGTACAGTGGGTGTGGGTGTGGTGTAGCAATCAAGTCAAATCACAACTAAAATGGGAAGTTTTTCTTTTTTTCCTATAGGTTTCTTACTATTCTTGAATGGGTATTTGTGGGGGTAGGGGGTTGTATGTGTTTTATTATTCATAGAAACATGCCCCCCTTTTGCTCATCATTTCAAAGGTCTGGTTTTTCTCCCATGGGATACTTTTGAGAAAGAGGACCGATGTCAGTGTAGTGTGTGTAGGCGTGTGTGCTCTCGTGTCATTTGTGTGTGATCACTCTGGAGAAGAGCATGAAAATCAGGTTTCTCTTTCCTCTCTTTTCACTCAGCTCTGGGCCTTTGTTAACGTCACACAAGTACCTGCTGTTTGGTAGGCAGTTAATTAACAGCCACTCTCTCTTTGCACACAGACAAAGGCCTTTCTCTTTGTGCTGGGTGCAGATTGCCATCTTAAATCGAGCCGTGGCTTCCAGGTCCCCGGTTTGGTTTTGGGGGGGCGGTACTATTTCTCCATCTAAGTCACAGGGTTTTTAGACCAATTTGTTGTTCTGGATGTTGACAGCTTTCCAGTGCCCGTAAGGGTCTACCCTAAAAGATGCTGAATTAGGTGTGAACCCATTCACGGAATCAAAAGGTACTTTCTGTGAAGTATGTGGAGCTCCTCAGACTGATGGTGCCAGAAATAACGTGTGTTAAATACCCCCTTAAAAACAAAAACAACAAAAGCTACTTTTCTTATGGCTTAATAGAAGAATCTGTCCCTATGGGCTGTTTGATTGCTACATATCTGAGGTCTTCACAGGATAATTCTTAACAGGATAGAGCCTTACATAACATAGTTATCACTCTTTTTATGTTGATGGGAAATATTAGAATTTTTAGTAATTGAAATACGTCGATGTACACAGTCAGCATTTTCTTGGTCCATTAGATTTCAGATTCTGGTTTTAGAAAGTGTGTGTTCCTCTAAGTCTGAACGCCTCTGCTGGTCTTACTAACAAGAGGTTATGTATGGACAGAGTAGGGCACTCATACAATGAAATGAACCCCTGTGAGAACAGAATGTCTTATATGCTCTGGGAATTGATTCTTCTCTCTAGTGGTAGGATATAAGTAAATATGTCTATTGGATAATAGTTAATACTTTTTTCAACTACTTTTTTTAACCATTTATTCCCCTTGAATAACTGGTTTTTTGATCCAGGTTGAAACTGATTTCAACCTTTATTAAAGGGGCAAATAAACCCTTTTGTCAGGATCAGACTCATACATAACTGGAGGAGAAATGTCTATTAAATGCCTCTCCTTTTTCTCTGGATCAAGACCATGTAACTTTGTGCCCCAGAGAGAGAAGATATAGTTTGTTTACAAAAGAGATTGATGTTTAAGACATCCAAACTCTACCCTTAGAGCAAAGATCGAATACCAGATGACACTAGCCACAAAACGTAGTGTGTGTGCGCGCGTGTGTGTGCCCCTTGTGCCCAGCTTGACCAGTGTCATTGATAAGGTAACAGGAGAAAAGAGTGGATATTTGAATTGTATTAATTTCATTTCTACATATACTTTATCACAATTCTTTTGTCGCATTATAAGTGCTAGCTTTTTCATTTTTTATTAGTAATTTATTTTTGATCCTTTATTTTCTTTTTCATCTAGCTAAAACAACCATTAATGCACTTGACAAGTTTCTGTCAAGCTCTAAAGTATTTAGACCCCATCCAAATAGTTTTTTTTCCCTTCTTCCTGCCCAGTTATCCAAAATGGAATGCTACCGTACTTTAATTTGGTCAGTGGGACAAGTGAAGATAAGCCATGAAAGTGGAGTTGATCTGTGCCACTCCCAGCACACCTCTTCTATTCTGGGAAGATCATCTGACGTTGTTAAAGGATTCTAATGTCTTGTGGTCATTTCCTAGGCATGTTTCCTCCCTTCTGCCCTATTTTTTCACTTCCTAACCCCGCCCTGCACTGTCTTCACTGCAGCCTCCCTTCACTCCTGTAGTTTTCTCCTTGCGACACCGATAATCTTGTATCTGTTTATGCCTCTGTTCTTTGGGGCTCTGGATATTTTTGTGGATTTTTACAGGATATTTTTACCTGTGTAGCATGTATTTTATTATACATTGTTTTAAACCTTGATATTAGGAGTGTGTGTCTATAAGGATGAGAATATCTGGCAGAGTATGTAAATATATGTGTAGATGAGTATGAACATGATGGATTGATGTAAAAATATTTATATATTCTGTTACAGCTCAAAGTGGGACTAAGAATCTTTGCCACTGGTCCCTTGTATATTTGGAAAGCAATAGTTTTCTTATTTTGCTCTTTTTACCTTACCTCTAGCCAACTTCACTCAACAGTACCAAATGCCTGTGGTGAGGGGGAGTGGGAAGCACGAGGTCAGAAATAATTCTAAACCAATGAGTTAGCTCTGGGCTGGTGGGCATACTCCTCGGTGGGCCATCCAACATATTGGAAAATGTCGCAAAGACCTGAGCAGATAGACAATTACACATCGAAAAGAACCGCATCATCAAGATCTGAAATCAGGAGCCTACGTTTGTTGTAATTTGTTTCTCTTTGGCTTGGAGTAAATGAAATTATGAGTAATTGTGCCCTTATTAGATAAACAGAGCATTTTAGTCTCAATAGCTTTATCCTAAAAAATGTGAGTGGAACTTACCTGTGGCAGTTCACTCTTAGGCTGAAAAGAACTGTCAATATAGAAAAAATCTATTATTACTGATTGGCGTGACATCTGAAAATGAGTATAGACAATATTTGTAAGTAAAAGAACTAGTCATAAGTATTGGGATATGTTCAGTACATCCCAAGCTGGGGTGGGAGACTGTATGTGTTCTCTCTTTCCAGCAGCTTCCTCACAGTAGGCACTGCAGAGAAGGGAGGGACCCGGGATCATGTCTTAGTCAGTTCTGTATTACCAGCCCCAGCACAGTGTCTGACTTGCATCTCATGAATAAATGAATGGCCCCCAAGATCTCTTATTCCTTCAAGTTTCTGAGAAACCTTCTAATGGTTCCTGATATCTCTTCTCACTTTTCATCAGCTGGTTGGCAAGAAAGCAGATAAGAGGAAACATTCCTAAGATTCCAAGCCAGAGAAGGAATAGAGGACAGACATCTAGGATTGCTTGGGTCTGCAGCTTTTTGCTCTCTGATTGCCTGATGGTAGGGGAAAGAGCATTATATATTTAGCACTTCACATCATTGGTGCTCAGTGCAAGGAGAGGCCTATCAGGGCAGCATTAAAGATTCCTAAACGTGTTTGAGGTAGGCTGCCTGGGGTGACCCTACATCTCCGTGGCGGGTGTCGTTGGTTTGTATCGCCTGATGCCTGGAGTTCACCGTCTCTTAGTGTCATACTGAGACACTTCCCCTGAACTTTACCTACTTAAATCGCTGACCATCCTGCCAAATGTCCTCAATGTTAATCACGTAAGGCAAGCTGCAAGGGTACCAGAGATAGCTGGTGGGGGAAGTGTGGTCTATGCCAGAAGAAATAAGACCCATAGTTTTTAAGGAAAAAGTTGTAATGATTCCTTGGCACGTTGAATTATTTGTATCTTGAGATGTAAAGAAGACTCCTGTGAACGAACGAGAGAAGCAGTAGTTATTCCCCAGCGCAATAAAAATGTCTTTGTGTATCACTTGCAATCACAAGTCATTTCTGTGCTCGTTGCTTTCATTTTAGAGAATGGCATCATCCTCCAAAAAAGAGGCTGATTTTTAAAGTCGAATTTCCTAACAGATCACGTGGCGTTGGCATGGGGAGGGCCGGTGGGGATTCAATCTGTGCCGCCTCTGAGCTCTTCACTTAGTCTTAGGTTTAAGAACAAAGATGGGGGGCGGGGGGCTAGACAGCAGGAGTGTCTGTGGAACAGCTAAAAGGCATTAGTGAGTATTCAGATTTGGAGCTGTGTAAATATCAAACATTGCTTCCAGCCTTATGAGTTATTTGAGCAGAGGGAAGGAGGAAAGGGAGGTTTTGTGAATAAAATGTTTTACCAAACAAACTGAATGAGGCTTTTTACCATGATTTCTTATAAAGAGCGGTTTTCTACCTTCTGCAACAACTCATCAGACACCTGGTTTTTCTCTTGAATTGTACAATCATTGTTTCTTAATAAAAGTGATAAATTTATTGCAGGTGTTTCCAATCACCATTACCTTTCAAGTGCTAGTGTGCCCTTTCAAAGGCTCTCCAATTTTTCCTTGCATGGTGGTGGTGATACATTTTACTAGAAATGACTGTAAGCAACTGTCTTCCTCATGCCTAGCAGCTGGATCGATCGCAAACCACTTCTCAGGCTGCAGGTCTGTTTCTACTGCAGAAATTTAAAGAGGATCAGCCTACTTCTGGAGCTTTTAGGAGGTCATGGCGGTAAGTTTCTGTAGCACATCTCTCAAAACCTCTCCGCCTTAATAGAAGCACATTGATTTTTGAAATGCTGCAATGGCCAGCTCTCTTTATCTTCAGTCTGTTACTTTTAAATAAATCTTAATGAGAAAGCAACTTTTAAAGCAGTTTACCACACCCAGTCTATTTTTAATCACGTTATTCAGTAGCCCCAGGTGGAGAACACTACAGGGAAAAACAACTGGGAGATTTTGCACAAAATATAGCATAATTCTAATTCATCTTTTAAAAATCTCAGCACAACTTTATCAGGAGGACGGGCCTTGATCTTCAACAGTCCTGAGCCTGGAATGGCATGCTGGAATGGCCTCGGCTGCTCCTGAAGCCCCTTCAGTCAAGTCATCCGCATAGAGGGTGGTAAACTCTAAAATGTTATGAACCGCAAGCCCGCACATAGGTGGATGTCGGAAAAGAACCGATTTCTTTGTCCCCATCTTATATTGGGCATTCAAGCAACTATCAGAAATGAGTAGGGATCAATGAAATGAGTGTGTCTTAATGTCAAAACTTCTCTCGAAAGGAGAGAAAAAAGCACATCTGGCTATGCAAGTATTTAATAGTCAAAGCTTTTCAGTGATGTTCTTGATCTGCAAATTAATTTAATAAAATCATCCCATCATTAGAATTAAGTTATGTTCATGTCTGATTGTTTCTTAATCAGCACTTCAAAGATTTAGCATCTGGCTTCATTATTGCCTGTGGCTCTGTGGTGCACAGATGTGTTCTTAGCTAAGGGAGCTTATGATGATGATTACTGGAATTTTATTGTTTCCCACAATAGCTTACAATGAACTTTTCTGTGTGAACACATTCCTTTTGTGCAGGCCACACATCTGTATCAATTTCCCAGAATCTTTATCATTGGTAAAACAATGGATTTCATCCCAGCAATTAAATGGAGTGAGTGACATGGTAGTGATAGTAAACATATTTACCATGTGTGAGGCACTTTGCTTGACAGATAGTAATTTATTCAATCCTCGTGACAAATCACTGAAGTTAGAAAATTATCCTCATTTCACAGATAAGGAAACTGAGGCACAGAGGAGCTAACAGACTTGCCTCAGTTACTCGTGTGTGTTGGAGCTTGGATTTGAGTCCTTGGAGACTGATTCCCGACTCTGCGCTCTCTTAATCACTGCACAGGGCACCTCTAAATCTCAGAAGAGACTTCACCGTCTTCCTTGCCCTGTCTCCCTGTTTGGTGTAGAGCTCTACATGCTAACTCAATAATTAGTCTTGTGTCTGTTGTTTACCATTATGTTAACGTGTCTTTGAATTCATATCCTGTTCTCTACCTTTCCCCTAAAACTTGTGATCTGTTCTGTAGTACGAGCAAGAAGAAAATAAAATTGAGAAAGCCCAAAACAGGGCTCAGAAACAGTTCTGGTTCCTAAACGTTCACATCAGAAGGTACCCTGTATTCCTGGTACCTGAAGCACACTGCATTCGGGTTAATCAGCAATATCAAATATGCAGTTTAGAAACTTAAGTAATTAAATCACAGAGCCTTTTATCAATGATTTGCTTAAGTAGCTGTGATTTACAGAATGCTTAATATATGCATTAACCGTTCTTTTAGTTTCCTCCAAGTTCTGTCTCAGAAAGCATTTAAATTATGTTATCTCCTCTATCTGGATAAATGCCATCCCTGAATTATACTTTGATAATAAACCTTCAACTATTATGCAAGGATCATTACAAGAGTTTTCATTTCCAATGATTCAGTATCTATGGCACAAGTGGAGTTTAATGCATCATCCATTATCCAGTGGATTGCCTAATATCCCCTTTTCAAACAAGAATCAATGTTACAGTATTGCTCAAATTTTAGTTCTAGCAAACATTTGTCTCTGCAGATGTGTTTGCATATGTAATTTTGTCAGGAAATGAAAACTTAACTGTCATCCCTTTTATACAGATTTTATCAGGATTAGGTTTAAGTGCCTGTAATAGAACTCCAGACTGCAGTAACTTAACCTAATGGTTTATTTTTTCACACGAGGTAGAGAGATTGGGGCTGTGCAGCCACTGAAGGAAGTCCGCAAGGGAAGCAAGCAGAAGCTGCTGTAAAATGACTCATCTGCGAAAGCCCATGTGTCTGCCTACCGTCGCCAGAGGAGCAGTTACATGGCGTCTGTTTCATGTTTGCTTTCCACATCACACGAGTACACGTCATCAGAGGAACCTACCCCAGAACACAGCTGGCGAAGACTCTGGGGAATGTAGATTCCAAGACTCTCCAACTCTCTGGTACAAGGGGAGATGAGGAGTAGATGGGGAAGTGGCTGAATTGCCAACAGGGAGTCCAGCACAGTCTGCCCCGTGACTGCACTATTAAACAGTAATGTTTAACTTCCAGACAAACAATTCAAGTAAAACAGCATGCTTCTGCTGAACATGATGGGACTATCCCTCATCCCAGTGAACACGCTCTCCTGCTTTCCCCTTACGTCACCGTATCCATCTCTAGTTCATTCGCAATTCCCCTTTGCTAGCCTGTAATTTGAAGCCTAGAATTAAAAGTTAACTGCTACATGTCTTACATAAAATGAAAAAGGCAGGGGGAGGGGGATTTGTTGCTGATAAAAAATTTAATTTGCTAATGTTAATACACTAATATCTTCACCACAATGCAAGGAGCAAAATAGGCAGCCTTGTTATCGTCCTCATTTTAGCAACTGTTCATGAGGCCATAGTTGGTATTTATAACTTTCTTATCCACTCCTCATGCTGTGTTCCCTTTGCCCTCTGGCAGCTCCTCAGCTGGTCAAGGGTCTTTACCTTGTGGAATGACCCAAACCTTTGTTCCTGAAGAGTCTGAGCCTGTTCTGATCCACACTGGTGGTGGTATCTTCCATCAACTGGTACCTTTGGACATGTAAGTACTAAGAAAGGTTCCCAGAGAATGCCTTGAGTTGCAAACATTCCTTATTCCTCTGTTTCTCCTTCATAATCAGGATCAATACCCGCGCCCCACCCCCACCCCCGCCGCCACACACACACACACACACACACACACACACACACACACACGCAGTGACAGTGGGCTTCTTCTTTGCCTATTGATTCAGTGACATAAGAAGTCAAAAGTGACCAGGTGGCAGTCTCAACTTCCTCCTCAACTGGGCCTCTGTTGCATTCCTCAGTGAAAACATTCCTCCCTTAGGATCTAAAACTTCTAGACCAGTAGTATTTAAAGGTGCGGGAACCAGAAACAACAATTTTGTAAGTAGGACTTTAGGGGTAATGATGTGACACCACTTCACGTCTCCCTCCTAGTTCTGGGACCTGTGTTGTCTCTCTGGATGAAAAGGGACCATGTATTGGTTGCAGATTCAAGCAGAAATTACATCTTGCAGGACAGTGGGTTTTAATTGCCCTTCCAACACATTGAGACTGAACCGGGCCAATGAGGATGTGTCAACTTGCCTAGATCCTTTGTTTCTGGCTGCCACACAAGCAACCAGGTCTCAGGTGTTGGGTACTGGTGTAGAACAGCTTGAGTGACAGAGTTGGCCCAGCTTCCTCTGTCTGTCTCTGGCATCTTCCTCCAACACTGCTTAAACACATGTAAATGAAACGCACATGCATTTGCAGTGTTTCTGGTGTGAATCCTGAAAGCTACATTTTTTCTTTTTCTTTTGAAGGCTCCCCGGTCCATCCGCCCCTACTCTCTTTCCTCGGTGGGCCCATTTTAAATGTGTTAATTCTAGGCAAAGATGTCATCGAAAGGAGAAAAACAGGTGGGGAAGAAAGAGATGAAAACACTCTTTGACAGTTCACTTCTCTTTTGCAGCTGTGAAAGCTGCAGATTTGAATTGTTACCTCCCTCACCAAGCTAATTAATTCTCTTTCTTTAAAAAAAAAAACACGTCTCCTTCCTTCAATCAGTGTCAACAGCCAATTACAATCTTTCATCATGTAAAGTGTAATAACACAAATGTTATCAAGGAAGAAAACAGTTGGACTGACAAGATTAGCAATTCACTCCTTTCTTAATCTTGTAATCACATGGTATGCAGTAGTTTACAATAATATACACCCAAGTTTGCCAGTAAATTACTCTATAAAGGCCGTGTGTAAATTCCCCATCGTGTCATGTCTACTTTTGGCAGGGAAGCACGTGTCTTCCTGTAGGAGACACGGGATGAATTAAGATCGACTCCTTAGAGAGCTTTCTCCTCATCCATTAACCACTGCAGAAGGTTGTTAATTATGTAAAGAGGGCACACTGGGTAGAATATATAACCGTGATGGCATTTAGGGGTAACAGAAAACTGAGACAGCTGACGGTGACAGAAGGTATTTCACCAATGCTAAGATTAGCACTTTGCTGTCATGTGCTGGAAGACAAAAGGCTTCTTGCCTTATGGGAGTCAAACATTTGTTGATATGACTTGGGTTTTTTCCCTAACATCTTTGGGAAGCCCAACTTTGGAATCAGCACTCAAAAACCACACTCCCCACCACCCTAATGGTGTGAGTGTAATGGGTATGAATTTTAGACCACAAACTGGATTGTGAAAGGAGTGTCAACATATATAATTGATATAAAGAAACTGACTTAAAGAACTGATTCCCAGCCACTTTGTGCCAGGCCGGTGGAGGTCTCAAGCTCTGTCTTTGCCATGGCTCCCACCTCTCCCTGGGGTTGAACAAAGACTCAGGAGGCTTATATGATAGTTAGAAAATGAATGAGGGGTTCCAAATTTCTGCCCATTCTTGGTTGTTGGTGTCCCTGGAGCCTGTTGACCCAGCAGCTGCAGCGCCTCCCCTGGGAACATTGTCTTGGTTTCTCCTTGGCTGTGTTACTCTTAGCATTTCCCTGGGTCCAAATGCCTGGCTTACTTCGGGCAAGGGAGCACAGAGGGCCTGGAGGAGGAATTAAAGCCAGGCAAAGAATTTTTTTTTTTTTTTCCAGGCAAAGAATTTTAATAAAGAAAAATGGGAGGGCAGAGGCAGATGAATGCTCAGTGAAACGCTGTGTACACCTGCACATCTGGTTCTCTTGCCGTGGGGAAGAAGAAGGAATGGAGGCTTGATTCTGAGCCTTCTGTCTGCCTGATGTCTTCTCCCAGCTTCCAAGAGGACTTATCACCCCCTGCCGCCCCACCCCCACCTCCATGGCTGGGATGGGGGAGTGCGGCCAGTGCCCAATGTGGTCTGTGGGGCCCCCTGGCTTCTGCTGCTGCATCCACGCCTATTCTTTGACTCTAGATCCTGTAGGAGGACAGCTCCTTCCTGAGTGGCTACAGGAATTTCAGCCAATCTTAGAAGATCTTATCTGAGACTGATCACACCCCTCTATTGAGGAAGCTGGAACACATTCCCTACTTTCCCAAAGTCCTGTTCATCATTTCTGCCAGGGCGCCTCGGGGGCCCTCATAGTAGGAGGACCTGTGATCCTATAACTGAATAGCCCAGGAAGGCGTGAAGATCAGGCCCCATGGTAAACACCACTGGAATCACGCACTTTTGATACAGGATCAGATCTTGGCAGTCAATGGGTAATACGACAAAATCAGAATATTTCTTAATGAAAACATATGTCCCAAATTTCCACATCATCTTTAAGTAGCCAACATGTAACCACTGTAGACAACTTATGGAAGACATCACTGAGCTCAGCATGCTTAGTGCCTTGTGCTTGAAAATCTCCCACCAAGAGTGAATGAAAATATATCTATTTCAAATCAAAGATGCACACACTCTGTTGTGGATACTGCACGTTGAGTTCATTTCACACAGCTAAGGCATAGATTCCACAGATATACTTTGTTGTGACAGTCTGCAGGCATTCAAAGCGGCTGGTGAAAAGGATGGTATGTGCCTCTGCCATTTCCGGTACCCATACTGCCCTTGGTGGATGTGGCTGGCGTGGCATGCCAACCACTCATTTTGCAAGCAGGAATATATGATGATAAATGGATTTTAGAATACATGATTAATGACAAGTTATTGATAATGAGCTATGAAGGATTAAGAATTCTCACTACTTTTAAGTACATTATTCTAATTAATTGTTGAGTACCACAATTCACAAACTCCATGCCAAACTATAGAAATGCCAAGGTGGAGAAACCTGGTACTAATTTCAAGGCACTTACGGTCTAATGTGGTAATTATGCTTATTGGCGAGTCCCACCACCCAGAGACAACTACTGAAAAATATCAGTATATTTCTTTCTAGTTTTTTCTATGCCTACATACCATATACCAAAATTAGGATCATACTAAATATACAATTCTATATTCTGCTTTATTTATTTAACACTGTTTTGTATGCTTTTCTTACATTCTTTGAAAATGTGAGTTTTAATGACTTCATGATATTCTATTGTGTGGATGTTTCATAACTGAACAAATTTATTATTGTTGAATATTTAACGTTTAATGTTTCCAAACTTACTTTATTATAAATAGTGATTGCGTGAACATCCTTGTATATAAATCTGTCTGCACTGATCAGATTTCTTTCTTAGAATACATCCCTAGAAATAGATTTATTGGTCCATTTTTTGATTCTTAAACACATATAGCCAAATTTTTGTGGATCTATGCTTCACGTAATTCACCAGGCAAATATTTTTTGAACAAGCTGCTATGTGCCAGGTATGGCGCTCTGGCACTAGGAACACACTGGTGAGTAAAATCAACAGGATATCCTTACAGAACTTATAATTGACTGAGAATAGCTCTAACCTAGGAATAAGAATCTCTGTAGATTTAATGTTAAATTTCATGCAGAATTAAGAGCTTTGCAGAAGGAAAAAACAGGAACAAAATGAAAACTTTGACTCTCAGAATACCGTTTATACAAATAATTCCAACAAGTGGTATTAAAATTTGCTAAGCATTGGGCTGGCCTGGTGGCACAGTGGTTAAGTTCACACGTTCTGCTTTGGCAGCCCCGGGGTTCACCAGTTCAGATCCCAGGTGCAGACATGGCACCACTTGGCAAGCCATGCTGTGGCAGGCGTCCCACATAGAAAGCAGAAGAAGATGGGCATCAGGGCCAGTCTTCCTCAGCAAAAAGAGGAGGATTGGCAGCAGATGTTAGCTCAGGGCTGATCTTCCTCAAAAAAAAAAAAAAATTGCTAAGCATTATAGCAGCTGTCAAATTACCTCTAAATTATGCAATTACTAATAAATTATGTGTTCAATTTGTTAAGGTTGTAGAGGAATATTAGAAATTGGTTTAACTCCAAATGGTACTCAGAGGGAGAAATAAAAAATAATTATTTTATTTCCACAATTTAAAAATGAAAATAAATAACTCACATGTCAAAGGTTTATCTATTTATTTTTCCAAAAACTTATCTAGGAAAAACTGCCCAAAATGCTAGGAATGGGAAAATTTAAGAGGAAGAGTCTGTTGGGAATTTCTAATGTGATGGTTTGAGCTGACATTGACAGGTCCCCCTCCTGTTCCAAATCCATAGCTATGCTGGGGAAAAGTGTAACAAGCAAGGGAAGAGGAAAGAAGAAAAGTTAAGCCTCAAACTAGGAGAACATATTTGTAATACTCATATACCTGAAAAAGGATTAATGTCCAGCATTTATAAAGAACTCCTAAAATCAATATGGAAAAAGACAACTGACTAGAAGAACAGGCAAAAAAGACGTGAACAGTATTTCACAGAATAAAAAACACCCAGTGGTCCCTAGACATGAAAGGATGCTCAATCTTACTAATAATTAGGAAAATATATCCTAAAACCAGAGTGATCTATCATGTTACATTCATCAGACTGGCCGACAGAGAAAAGTCAGGACATAGCAAGTGTGGACAAGGACTATATCAACAGGAACTTTTTATACACTGCTTTGGAGTGTAAATTGGTACAGCCGACTTGGAAAATAATTTGACGTTATCTTTTAAAGCTGAAAACATGTCTATCCTGGGACTAAAAATTTCACTCCTGCTTACACCCATGTGCACCAGCAAACACATCCAAGACTGCTCATAATAGTGCTGCTTGCTTTGCAAAAAAAAAAGAAAAGGAAAAAACCAAAATTGTCATTGACAAGAGAATGAAAAAATGGAAAAGGAATGAATGAATGATAGTTTCACTTGTCAACGAAGATAAATCACAAAAACATACTGTTGAGTGTAAAAAGTAAATCTCAGAAGGCAACAAACAGAATGATAGCATTTTCATAAAGCTCAAAAATTAGCAACATCAAACAATATATACTATTTAAAAAATACACGGTAATGGCAAATGAAAATTCAGGATTTGGGTTATCTCTAACTCCAGGGGATACATTTTAATAAGGGGAATACACAGTAAACAAGATAATTAAATGTTAGATGGTGAAAAGTGCTCCACAGACGAATGAAGCAAGGAAAGGAGATGAGTATTGGGTGGAGTGGGATGGGGGCTCTAGACAGACAGATTTCAAATAGGATGATGACGGAAGACAGTGGTGTGTGAGCAAAGACCTGGAAAGGTGAGGGAGTGAGCCACGTTGGTGCCTGGGGGAAGAGTATCAGGGATAGAGTTACAGGAAGTGCATATACTCTCATCAGTAGGTTAATTTCATATGTAAAGCTCATCTATTAACGCTGGTCCATTGCAACCAACCAACATCCTTCTCTTTCCTTTCTGAATCATATATTGATTGGGTTTTTAAGGACCTTCCCCAAGAATAAGCAAGTGGAGTAATTATTTGGGTAAAATTAATGGCCCAAGCAAAATCTGTATTTGGCAGAATTCATTGTTAGATCAAGAATTTTGCTACAATTTACAAGTACTGCAATTTCAGGAAAAATAGATTGGATGTCTGTACCTAATCTCAATGATCCAGTAAATATAGAATTTAAATATTCCGTCATGGCAATTGAGAATATTTTTGGCTTTACAAGGGGTAGGAAGTAGCATTTCTTGTAGGAGTTAGAGAATTAGAAGCATGCGTTAGGATAATAGAATTTTCAAGAGAACCTTATAAACTAGGGTGAAAATTAGATTTGAGGCTTTAGTGTCTGGGATTCTAATTTAACATGCTGTGGAATTCACCTCAAGAAATTGCGAAATTAATCTCTCATGCCAACAACTGCCTGGGTTAATAAAAAACCTGAAGCTTTTCACATGTTAATAAATAAGAGAAAATATAAAACGGCAGAACTCTCTCCTTAAAAGCAAGCAAATAGTACGTGACCTGAGCTGAGCCACTTTGATTTGATGGAGGCATTCTAATTAGTGGATCAGATTGCTCTCATTTTGCATAGTTCTTGTTCAACAAAACTTGCCGGGTAAGTTTTTTTAAACCAGTGATACACAGCTTCTGTCTGGTGCTAGGCTATCATCTTGAGAGCTGTTCTTTACATGTGGATTTCATCATCTTTGTAAGCAACTTCCTTCGTCATCAACAGAGTTTGGGATTGGGGTGTTTCCAGTAATCAGATACTTTAAGGAAGAGTTTTTACACATGACCACTTTTTAAAAAAGTTTGAAAACAATAACATACAATGCTTACGCATTTGGAGATCTCAGCAGCATAGATTCAGATATAGAGCATCTCCCCAACACTGTTGTGAGAAGTCTTTGTTTAAGGGGTTTGATGTGGTTTGGGAGAAGAGGATGGGGTGGTTCTCTGGGTGCCCTCACACCTCTCCTCCCTCCAGGGGCTCTGTGTGTGCCCTGCACTGTGAGAAAACCACCTGAGCACAGAATTCAAGGAGTTGCCATTCACTGGCTCCTAGCCATGGCCCGGTTTTCATTTTTTTCCCTTTTAGTTTTTGGTTTGTTTATTTATTAAGCAGATAAATATTATGTATATTTAACTATACTATAAACATATATGTATGTATTATGCACAGAGATATGTATGGTTTTAGTGAGTTTCTCTCACTCTTTTTATTGTTTTATTTTCTATTTATGTGATTATCCTATTTTACAATTTATCCGTTTAATCTTTGGGTTCTCTATTTTGTCTTCTAAGATTTATTATTACGTGTCTTAATGTAACACTTTACGATTACTTATTTTGAGCTTTCAGTTTGAAATAGTTCTTTTAATGTCCGAAATGTTTTTCATTTAACAAGTCCAACATGGAAACTTTTTCCATTGTGGTATTTCTTATTTTTTTCTTTTTAATTTCACTTTTTATTTATTCTTGATTTCTTGGTTTTTAAAGTCTGGTTCTTAAACATTTAAGTACTTCATTAAATCAATTTTTTATCCTTCTATATTTAAATTATTTTATTTCTTACACTGTATGAATAGAAATGGAAAGATTAACTCCATACAACCCACATGGAGAGTGAGCATATAAATTATTATCTACAATAGAACTCTTTTGAGAAGGAAAGGGAGCTCTGTTAATAATTTTGCGGGGACAATAGCCATAAACTGGGACAGCAGCAGGCAAACCGAGGTGCATGATCACTCAACCGACAAGGGAATTTTTTTTTTTTTCTGCTCTATCTCCCCAAACCCCCTCTGTACATAGTTGTGTATCTTAGTTGCAGGTCCTTCTAGTTGTGGGACGTGGAATTTTGAGGTCTTCCCTACCCCAGCATTCCCAGGCACATGAAACAGAGTAGCATTGCTGGTTTTCCCTAATAAATCCTTCATATCTTCCGTTAAGCCCGTCTTGCCAAAAATACCTACAAAAATAGCTAATGTTTATTGAGCATTTTTTATTTGACAAGTATGTTACACAGACAGTTCTGGGGGGAATATGGTGTGAACTTCCCCTGAAGGTAGATGCAGCTTCTTCCCAGACTGGGACGGTGTGGCTCTTCAGTCTGCCCTTCCAGTGCTTATGTGGGGTCCTGCGTACTCCAACAGTGGTCTCCGACACCCTTCCTGTTGGATTTGGGGCCAGCCTTGCCAACAACATGCTACCACACAAGAGGGAAAGGCCAGAGGGAGAGTCTGCTGACAATGATTTCTCAATAGTCCTGGCTGACTTGGGGCAAAGAAATATGTAACCATAGGCTAGTGGCACTGGAGGGGACCCCGGCAGGCTGTCCATTTGCTGTCTACCTTCCTCTAATTGTGTACTCTTATGCTTATTTGTGGTTTGACTCTTCTGCCTTGCTGAAGAAGGAATTTCTTGGTTCTTGCAGTTCCTTTCCCTCATTATGAGGGAACTGGAAGATGGCTAACACAAGGATTAGCCCTGTAGGGCTTCTTTTTACAACAGGAGAGCCATGTTTCTGCTGAACACCTTCTTGGACAGAGCTCTAACCAGACGGTCAGGGTTCTCTTAGATTGCTGGAAGTTTAGAGGGATCCATTCTACTGCCCCAAACAGACCTTGGCTGCCCCTGAGGAAAAACTGGTCTCTTACAATAATTACTGCTACCATATTTATTGCATCTAAGATGTTATAAATTTTAATATACATCATCATTTTATATTTCATCAAAAAAGAAAAACAATGCTGCCAATTCCGCTATGGTATGCCATCAATTTTAAAATGTGCCCTGGTTTTAAAGATGTAAAATGTGTCTCTTAGAATCGATAGAATACGGTTTTTTTCCCCTTCAATTTTTCACCACTTGATTATTAATTCTCTACTAAGACCCACCACAGGGGTCGGGGACTTGAGGCTGGAGACCTGCCTGCTATTATTCAACCTGATTTATTACCTCCCCTCATTCCACTCTACTCCCAGTCCTGTGGAATGACATCTCCATCATCCCCTCCACCACTGAGCCTAGCAGTGTAAATTGCCTGAGGTCAGACTCCTAGCAAATGGCTGACTCAGGATTCGAACTCAGGAATTCCGACAGCAGTCTCACACAATTATTCATGATGGTATAGTGCCTCCCTATATATTTAGACAGGGCCTCTCAAAAAACTGCTTTTGGGGAGGGAGCAGGGATTGTGATTTTGTGTTATATAGTTTACCTTGGGGAACATTACGAGAAATGGTCGTGTCAAACTCAAGACTGTATGTAATGCCTGTAAGGTATTGAGAACGTGGTCCACGTGTTCATACAGCGCCCCATGGGAGAACTGGGAAAGAAATATCTCCGAAAGTCTCATCAAGCAAAGCTGAGCTGCTCCTGGGCAACTATTTGACTTGATCTTAAGGTCACCATGAATCTTAAAACTGTGGAACTGACGTGCTTCCGTCTTTACGGTGACTGCTAGGAAGCTTAATTTCATGATTCGCCTCTAACAATTAGGCCTGCACTTGATACATTAAACATCATCTTTTTTCTCTTCACCCCAGTATGCTTATTTTTTCATGTTTTGTCTGATTGAATTGAATGTACTACTCTAAGTGTCCTCAAACCTTTCTGGAATGCAGTGGTATATAATACATACATGCATACATACACACATCTTTCTAAACTTTTGGAAATTTAGTGCCTTCTAGAAATTGAAATACAGGTGTCCAGGTTAATATGACAGCATATTAGCAGCTACCTGTCCTAACTACCCACACAATGAATTATGAGAGACACTCCCCCGATAAAAGCCAAACAAAACAACAATAACAAAAGTAACTGGCACTAGGAATAAATCTAAAGTTAAGTCCATATGCCAAAGTCTTGCTATACCCCCCACTGAATGCAGCATCCTGGGGAGGGCAGAAAGAAAATATAACCTTGAAATAGCAGAGTAAGTGTTTAAAAAATGTTAAAAACTTTGGTCTCCTCTCATTTCTCCTACCGGAATACAGAAGTTAAGCAGATTCCTCCATTACTGTGGAACTACTTCCTGAAATATTCCCCTCCCCTCACTTTCTCTTCAGGCTTTTAGGTTAAGAATTTGACAATGAGAAAGTAATCATATACAAAACTTGGCCACAAATATTGGAACTACTGAAAAATCCAGAGAAAAATAAAATAACATAAATATTGAATATAAAGCCAAAACAGCTTTTGAAGATTTATTTGGCAAAAAAGAGGGGTGGGGGGGTCCTATAAACTGAGTCCTAATTAGATTCCTAAGTAAATTTATAATTGTGGGAATGAGAAAGACAAGGAGAAATAAAAACATTTTAAATTCCATGATATACATCCAAATAGGGAAAAATATGCCTTCCAAGTCACTATAAATGAAAAGAGCAAAATATACAGCAAAAGACGTAAAACAATGAGTGAAACAGCAAAAAAACACAGTTCAAAACTCACCACAAAATATAAGACGAAATTAAACAAATAGGACTGATCAGTGTTAAAAAGAAATAAAAATAGTTTTTCTCCACAACTGAAGTAAAAGGCAGAGACTCAGACTGAGTTCAAGAAGAGGATCCAGCTATAAGTTTCTTACAACAGTGAGACCAAAATCAAATTACACTGAAAAAATAAGATTAAAAGGGTAGAATAAAATCTATCAGGCAAACACTAATAAGCAGAGGTGGCACTGGTATGATCAAAGGACAGTTCAAAGCAAAAAGGACCAATGCAACAAACAGGACCTTTTTATACTGAAACAAGGGGAAATCCATAATCGTGACGTAATATTCCTGAGCATTTATGAGCTCGTTAAGGTAACATTAAAATTTATATAGCAAAAAACTATTTGATATGCAAGAAGAAAGAGACAGAAACACAACTATAACGAGGTTCTAAAATACCAATATCATCTATGACAGAGAAAGTTGATAAAATAAAGAGGATATACCAGGTAATTTCAATAATGTAATTAGTAGATGTAGCAAAATTTTATACCAGGGACTTTCTTTTCAATTCCACTGAAGGCTTTTTAAAATTGAGCACATTCCAAAGCATAAAGAACATCAATAAAGTTTATAAAACATAAATTACATAAACCATATTTTTATTTCTTCACTATAATCCACCAAAAAGTAGAACTTATAAGAAAAGAACTCTCAAAATAACTATCAGGCCAATAAAACCCCCAAACTATAATGATAAATCCTTTAGAATTGCACTGTCCCACGTGGTAGGCACTAGTCACATATGCTTATTTACATTTAAATTAATTAAAAGTAAAACTAAAAGTTCAATTTCTCAGTCACAATAGCCACATTTTAAGTACTCAATAGGCATTTGGAGCTAGTGGCTGCCCTCTTGGAGTGTGAAGATATTTCTATGCATTTCCATCATACGGAAAGCTCTATTGAACAGCACTGCTTTTAGAAAATAGAGTTCATGACAACAATGGGGACCAAATGGTTAATATTTAATACACATAGTTCTCATAAAAATGTAAGAGAAAACACTAACATCCCAGGATGAAAATCTAACAAGGACAGGAACCAACAATTCATAAGAAGGAAATACTAATAAAAACTAAGCATATAAGAAATATTGAACTTAATCAATAAAATATCATTTTTCAACTATCAAATCAGTAATAATAAAAAATTATAACACACTTTATGCTAATGAGATTGTGGTGAGATGGTCATTCATAAAGTGCTGAAGGCTAATAAAAACTTTTGACAAAGTCATTCTAGAAAGCCCCTGACTCAACCCTCTAGGAGAAGTGGTTCTCGAACATGGCTACACATTGGAATCACTCTGGGGACTTTTAAAAAAATACATTGCCTGAGCCCCAGAGCCCACAGATCCTTATTTAATTGGCTTGGGATGGAGCCTGGGCATTGGTACTTTTTAAGCTTATGGAGAGTCTGATGTGCAGACCAGGCTGAAGACCATTACTCTAGAGACATAACCTCCAGCTCAGGGTACAACAGAAATCCCATTCAAGTGTCGGACTTTAAGAGCAGGGGCATTTGTGCTTCCCATATAGAGCCCCACCTGACACCCATTCACCGAGTCCCCGATATACCCACATGGTGGGAACTGGTCAAGGAAAGAAGACTGTGTGGGTGTCAAGGCATAGAGGGGCTGAGACAGACCTCTGGCCCCGGAATGGCACAAGGGAGCAACTGGTTTATTATGTGCTTTCATGAAAAGAACTAAAGTTACGTAAAAAAGAGGCTTGACATACCTGGACTGGTCAGAACGATGGGGATGCTGCAGCAGCTGCAGTCTTGGACCTTGGAAAGTAGGCAAGACCCAAGACTTCCTCATGAATGCAGGAACCAGAAGCTTTCCCCGATGTCTTGAAACTCTGTAAACTGGAAGTTGGATGCAATCCCAGGTAAAAAGCAAGAGGGAAGAATGGAAGTGATTGAGATTTTTCTGAATTGACTGAGAATACGATTAAGTTCCTTTCACTTTGATTAGAGTTTAAAATTAAGCGTTTGTGGCCTGAGATATTCTTTCTTACTACACATGCATTATCTAGCTTAATCATCACAAGCATCTTAACAGGCAATCCCTTTACAATCCTAGTTTTATAGATGAGAGTGCTTTAATTCAGACAGCAAGTAATTTACCTATATAAGGCTTTTTGCTTTATATACTTTGATGTTATATGACTCAATTCATAAGGGTTTTTGACTGTTATATCTTAGTAATGGGATGCATCTGGTTTAATGTAAAAGAGTGTTTTGTGTATCATTTAGTGATTTTTGTCTTGACCTCTTTAATTGTAATATTGCTACTTGTTTTTCATTTGTGTGATGTTACTTTGGATGCTTCTGTAAGCTCTTCTTTTGTGTACCACCTACCTTTCCACAGTCAGCAGGTAATCCAGGGACAGAGCAGGGGAAGGGAGGGAGGAAAGGCACAGAAACCCAATCACTGTGAGAGGTTTTTTTAACACAACAGTGTCACTAAGCAGACAAAACTAGAAAGAAGATACAATTAATATGATTCAATTAATACATATCTCAGGGGGCCAGCCTGGTGGAACAGTGGTTAAGTTTGCACGTTCCGCTTCTTGGCGGCCCAGGGTTCGCCGGTTCAGATCCCAGGTGCAGACATGGCACTGCTTGGCATGCCATGCTGTGGTAGGCGTCCCACGTATAAAGTAGAGGAAGATGGGCACGGATGTTAGTTCAGAGCCAGCCTTCCTCAGCAAAAAGAGGAGGACTGGAAGATGTTAGCTCAGGGCTAATCTTCCTCAAAAAAAAAAAAAAAATACATGCATACCTCAAATTTTTGTACCCTACAAAGAAAACACCTCTTTTCTATACTCAGTTGTGGTAAAACTCACAGTAAACCAGGAATTAAATGAAACTTCTTTTTCCAAAGAAGTTTATCTGCCAAAAATCTATAGCAAACCTCACACTTACTAGTGAAGCATTAGAAAGATTATTTTTATAATCAGAAGCGGGTAAACATGCCCACTTCTATTCAACATTTTATTGAAGGTTCTCTCCAGGGCAGTTTTTAAAAAGAAAAAAATGAAGTAAAATAAAAAGAAAAAAGAGAGTAATAATAGGAATAGAAAAAAAGGAAAAATTGTCATTTTGATGATATTATCTGGATGAAGATCTGAAATAATCTACAAATATACCATCATATTATATTGGAACTAATACACATGATATCTATAGAAATGAATTGTATTCTATACACCAGTCAGAAAATATAATCTTAAAGAATATTCCATTTACCATAACCAAAATAAAAGGCATCTAGAAATAAATCTTAGTAAAGATAAACATGTCCTTTATGGAGAAAATTATACAACTTTATCAGAGGAATTAAAAAAACCCGACACAAATGGAGCATGTTTATACATACAGAGATCCAATGTTATAAAGAGGACAAGCCTCTCCAAACTTATGAATTAAGTGTAATTCTAGTCAACTCCAAGCAAGGCATTTGTGGAGTTTGATAAACCAATTCTAAAATTACTTGGAAAAGCAAAATGTGAAGAATAGTCAAGATAATTTTAAAGAAAATCAAAGTGCACAACTTGTCCTCCAATGCTGTAAGTCTTACTATAAATGTATAGTAAATAAAACAGTAACATAGAGCAGAGAGCCCAGAAGCAGACCCAGGCACTGATGGAGGCATGGTCTTACAGATAGAGAGGAAAGGGGTGAGACACCTGGAAAAAGAGTCAATCCTACCTCACACCTTACACAAAAATCTATTTCAGGTAGAGACCTAAATTGGAAAAGCAAAATTTTTTTTTTGAGGAAGATTAGCGCTGAGGTAACATCCACCACCAATCTTCTTTTTGCTGAGGAAGATTAGCCCTGAGCTAACATCTCCCATCAATCCTCTTTTTGCTGAGGAAGATTGGCCCCGAGCTAACATCCATGCCCATCTTCCTCTACTTCAAATGCTCTGCTTCAGCAGCCCAGGGTTAATAAATAAAATAGGGGCTGGCCCAGTGGTGCAGCAGTTAAGTTCGCACGTTCCACTTTGGTGGCACAGGGTTCGCCATTTCAGATCCTGGGTGCAGACCTACACACCACTTTATCAAGCCATGCTTTGGCAGGCCTCCCACATATAACATAGAGGAAGATGGGCACAGATGTTAGCTCAGGGCTAATCTACCGCAAAAAAATAAAATAAAATAAGTAAAATAATCAAGCACTTAGAAGAATATCTAGGAGACTACATTTATCAGCATGGGATAGGGAAAAAAATCATAAGACATAAAAATTACAAAACATAAGAAAAAGATTGACAAATTTGGCCAGATTATAAACTTTTATTCATTAAAAGATAACACTTTAAAAAGTGAAAAGACAAGATACAGCCTTGGAAAAGACATTTGCGATTCACACAGTTAACAAAGAATCAATAACCAGAATATATCAATAAGTCCTGCAAATTGATAAGAAAAGGATAATTATCTGATTTAAAAAGGCAAAACATACAAATAGGCAATTCACAGAAAAGAAGCCATAAGCGGCCAATAAATTTATTAAAAATGTTTAACTTTACTAGTCAGTGTAAAAATACCACAATGAGTTTACGTTAGCCACTGGATTGGCAATAAAAAGACAATCAGTTCCACTTTTTGCTGAAGAGACAGAAAAATGGGAACTCTCTTACATGTTAGTAAAGGTATATTAGAGTAACCAGTATAGCAATATGAGGTAAAGTTAAAGATTTATATACCTATAATAGAGCAATTCAACTCCTAGACAAGAATGTTTTTAGCTACATCATTTGTAAAAGCAAAAAAAGTGGAAAAAAATTTAGCATTCATCAGCAGGAAAGTAGGTAAATTGTGGAGTACTCCTACAATGGAATACTACATGGCAGTGAAAAACATTTCAAGTCAAAACAACACAATCTACCTGGATTAATGCAAAAAACATAATATTGAGAAAAAAATTAATTGTTGAATACACACAGTATAATTGAAGTTTAAAATCATGGTGAGCAAAAGTGTATATTGTTTAGGGAGAGATACATATGTATCAGTCTTTATCAAGCTGAGGAAGGTCTCCTCTATTCCCAATTTTTGTCACAAATGGGTGTGGGACTTTGTTGAATCTTTTTTCTGCATCAGGTTGATTTCAACTATTGAACTAACCTTGCATCCATGGGTTAAACTCCTCTTGGTCATAGTGTATAATTCTTTTCATGTATTCCTGAATTTTATTTGCTAATACTGTGTTGTTAAGGATTTTTGCATCTATATTCATGAGTGATATTAGTCCATAGCTTGCTTTCTTTATACTGTCTCCCTAATTTTGGCATCAGGGTAATAGTGACTTCATAAAATATGTTGGGAAGTGTTCCTTCCTTTTCTATTTTCTGGAAGAGATTGTGTAGAATTCGTGTGAATTCTTCTGTAAACATTAGGTAGAATTCTCCAGTGAAAGCATCTGGGCCTGGGGACTTCTTTTTCAAAATTCAATTTTGAATTCTTTAATTCAATTTAATTCTTTAATTTCTTTAATATATTTATAGGGTTATTCAAATGATGTATTCTATATTGGGTGAGTTGTGGTAGTTTTTGTATTTTTCAAGGAATTGGTACATTTCACCTAAGTTGTCAAATTTCTGTATGTGGAGTTGTTTGTGATACTCCCTTAGTCTCCTTTGATGTCTGCAGAATCTGTAGTTTCATACCATTTTATTTCTAATGTTGGTAATGTGTGTCTTCTCTCCCTTTTTTGTCACTTTTACCAGAGAGAGGTCATCAATTTTATTGACCTTTTCAAAGAACCAGCTTTTTGTTTTATTGATTTCTCTCTATTGTTTTTCTGTTTTCAGATTTTCAGGGATTTCTGCTTTTTATTATTTCCTTCTGCTTACTTTGGGTTTATTTTGCTCTTTTTTTTTTAGGTTCTTGAGGTAGGAGCTTATTGATTTAAGAATCCTCATCTTGGAGCCAGCCTGGTGGCAGAGTGGTTAAGTTTGCACACCCCGCTTCAGCAGCCTGGGGTTCATGGGTTCAGATCCCCAGCGCAGACCTACACTACTCATCAAGCCATGCTGTGGCAGCATCCTATATACAAAATAGGGGAGGATTGGCACAGATGTTAAATCAGGACAAATCTTCCTCAAGCGAAAAAGAGGAAGATCGGCAACAGATGGCAGTTCAGGACCAGTCCTCCTCACCAAAAAAAAAAAAAAAAAAAAGAATCCTCCTCTTTTCTAATGTACACATTTAGTGATATAAATTTCCCTTTCAGCACTGTTTCAGCTGCATCCCATAAATTTTGATATAGTGTATTTTCATTTTGATTCAGTTCAATGTATTTTTTTTATTGAGTTATTGATAGGTTACAATCTTGTGAAATTTCAATTGTACATTAATGTTTGTCAGTCATGTTGTAGGTGCACCACTTCACCCTTTGTGCCCACCCCCCACCCCACCTTTCCCCTGGTATCCACTAAACTGTTCTTAGTCCATAGTTTTAAATTCCTCATATGAGTGGAGTCATACACAGACTATCTTTCTCTCGCTGGCTTATTTCACTTAACATAATTCTCTCAAGGTCCATCCATGTTATTGCAAATGGAATGATTTTGTTCTGTTTTGCAGCTGAGTAGTATTCCATTGTATATATGTACCACATCTTCTTTATCCATTCGTCTGTTGCTGGACACTTAGGTTGCTTCCACGTCTTGGCTATTGTAAACAGTGCTGCAATAAACATTGGAGTGCATAGGACTTTTGGGATTGCTGACTTCAAGCTCTTTGGATAAATACCCAATAGTGGGATGGCTGGATCGTATGGTAGTTCTATTTTTAATTTATTGAGGAATCTCCATACTGTTTTCCATAGTGGCTGCACCAGTTTGCATTCCCACCAGCAGTGTATGAGGGTTCCTTTTTCTCCGCAACCTCTCCAACATTTGTTGCTATTAGTTTTAGATATTTTTGTCATTCTAATGGGTGTAAGGTGATATCTTAGTGTAGTTTTGATTTGCATTTCCCTGATGATCAGCGATGATGAGCATCTTTTCATGTGCCTATTGGCCATCAGTATATCTTCTTTGGAGAAATGTCTGTTCATGTCTCCAGCCCATTTTTTGATTGGGTTGTTTGATGTTTTGTGGTTGAGTTGCGAGAGTTCTTTATATATTAAGGATATTAAGCCTTTGTCAGATATATGACTTGCAAATATTTTTTCCCAGTTAGTGGGTTGTTTTTTTGTTTCAATCCTGTTTTCATTTGCCTTGAAGAAGCTCTTTAATCTGATGAGGTCCCATTTGTTTATTCTTTCTATTGTTTCCCTTCTCTGAGAAGGCATGGTGTCCGAAAAGATCCTTTTAATACTGATGTCAAAGAGTGTACTGCCTACGTTTTCTTCCAGAAGCCTTATGGTTTCAGGTCTCACCTTTAGGTCTTTAATCCATTTTGAGTTTGTTTTGGTGAATGGTGAAAAAGAATGGTCAATTTTCATTCTTTTACATGTGGCTTTCCAGTTTTCCCAGCACCATTTGTTGAAAAGACTTTCTTTTCTCCATTGTATGCCCTCAGCTCCTTTGTCAAAGATAAGCTGTCCATAGATGTGTGCTTTTATTTCTGGGCTTTTAATTCTGTTCCATTGATCTGTGCACCTGTTTTTGTATCAGTACCATGCTGTTTTGATTACTGTAGCTTTGTAGTATGTTTTGAAGTCAGGGATTGTGATGCCTCCTGTTTTGTTCTTTTTTCTCAGGATTGGTTTAGAAATTCGGGGTCTTTTGTTGCCCCATATGAATTTTAGGATTCTTTGTTCTAATTCTGTAAAGAATGTCATTGGGATTCTGATGGGATGGCATTGAATCTGTAGATTGCTTTAGGTAGAACAGACATTTTAACTATGTTTATTCTTCCAATCCATGTACATGGAATGTCTTTCCATCTCCTTATGTCGTCATCCAATTCTCTCAGAAAGGCCTTGTAATTTTCATTATATAGGTCCTTCACTTCCTTAGTTAAATTTACCCCAAGGTATTTTATTCTTTTTGTTGCGATTGTGAATGGTATTGTATTCTTGAGTTCTTTTTCTGTTGGTTCATTACTGGAGTATAGAAATGCTACTGATTTATGCAAATTGATTTTATACCCTGCAACTTTGCTGTAGTTGTTGATTACTTCTAACAGTTTTCCAATGGATTCTTTGGGGTTTTCTATATATAAGATCATGTTGTCTGCAAACAGCGAGAGTTTCACTTCTTCCCTCCCTATTTGGATTCCTTTTATTCCTTTTTCTTGCCTGATTGCTCTGGCCAGGACCTCCAGTACTATGTTAAATAAGAGTGGTGATAGAGGGCATCCTTGTCTCGTTCCTGTTTTCAGGGGGATGGGGTTCAGTTTTTACCCATTGAGTATGATGTTGGCTATGGGTTTGTCGTATATGGCCTTTATTATGTTGAGGTAGTTTCCTTCTATGCCCATTTTGTTCAGAGTTTTTATCATAAATGGCTGTTGGATCTTGTCAAATGCCTTCTCTGCATCTATTGAGATGATCATGTGGTTTTTATTCCTCAGTTTGTTGATGTAGTGTATCACGTTGATTGATTTGCGGATGTTGAACCATCCCTGTGTCCCTGGTATGAATCCCACCTGATCCTGATGTATGATTCTTTTGATGAATTGCTGAATTCTGGTTGCCAAAATTTTGTTTAGAATTTTTGCATCTATGTTCATCAGTGATATTGGCCTATAGTTCTCTTTTTTCGTGGTGTCCTTGTCAGGTTTTGGGATCAGCGTGATGTTGGCCTCGTAGAATGTGTTAGGAAGTGTTCCATCTTCCCTAATTTTTTGGAATAGCTTGAAAAGGATAGGTATTAAATCCTCTCTGAAAGTTTGGTAGAATTCCCCAGGAAAGCCATCTGGTCCTGGGGTTTTATTCTTTGGGATGTTTTTGATTGCTGTTTCAATCTCTTTCCTTGTGATTGATCTGTTCAAATTGTCTGCCTCTTCTTGAGTGAGCTTTGGGATATTGTAGGAGTCCAAGAATTTATCCATTTCCTCTAGGTTATCCATTCTGTTGGCATATAGTTTTTTGTAGTATTCTCTTATAATCTGTTGTATTTCTGCAGAGTCTGTTGTTATTCCTCCTCGCTAATTTCTGATTTTGTTTATTTGAGCTTTCTCCCTTTTTTTCTTTGTAAGTCTGGCTAGTGGTTTGTCAATTTTATTTATCTTCTCAAAAAACCAGCTCTTTGTCTAATTGATCCTTTCTACTGCCTTTTTCGTTTCAATAGCATTTATTTCTGCTCTGACTTTTATTATTTCTCTCCTTCTGCTGACTTTGGGCTTCATTTGTTTTTTTTTCTCTAGTTCAGTTAGGTGTGCTTTAAGGTTGCTTATTTGGGATTTTTCTTGTTTGTTAAGATGTGCCTGTACTGCAATGAATTTTCCTCTTAATACAGCTTTTGCTGTATCCCATATGAGTTGGTATGGCATGCTATCATTTTCATTTGTTTCCAGGTATTTTTTTTATTTCTTCTTTAATTTCTTCAATGATCCATTGCTTGTTCAGTAGTGTGTTGTTTAGTCTCCACATCTTTGTGCCTTTCTCAGCTTTTTTCTTGTAATTAATTTCTAGCCTTATAGCACTATGATCTGAGAAGATGCTTGTTATTATTTCAATTTTTTTTTAAATTTGTAGAGGCTTGCCTTGTTTCCCAACATATGGTCTATCCTAGAGAATGTTCCATGTGCACTTGAGAAGAATGTGTATTCAGCTCTTTCAGGGTGAAGTGATCTATATATGTCTATTAAGTCCAATTGTTTTAGTTTTTCATTTAGCTCCACTATTTCCTTGTTGATTTTCTGTCTGGATGATCTGTCCATTGATGTGAGTGGGGTGTTGAGGTCCCGTACTATTATTGTGTTGTTTTTAACATCTTCCTTTAGGTCTGTTAATAGTTGCTTTATGAATCTTGGTGCTCCTGTGTTGGGTGCATAGATATGTATAAGTGTTATTTCTTCTTGATGAAGTGTCCCTTTGATCATTATATATTGTCCCTCTGTGTCTCTCTTTACCTGTCTTATTTTGAAATCCACTTGGTCTGATATGAGAATTGCAACACCTGCCTTTTTTTCCTTGCTATTTGCTTGAAGTATTGTCCTCCACACCTTCACCCTGAGTCTGTGTTTGTCCTTGGGGTTGAGGTGTGTTTCCTGGAGGCAACAAATTGTTGGATCGTGTTCTTTAATCCATTTTGCCACTCTGTGTCTTTTTATTGGAGAGTTCAATCCGTTCACATTGAGAGTGATTATTGATGCATGTGGACTTAATGCTG
Organism: Equus asinus; assembly: GCF_041296235.1. Taxonomy (NCBI): domain Eukaryota; kingdom Metazoa; phylum Chordata; class Mammalia; order Perissodactyla; family Equidae; genus Equus; species Equus asinus. The sequence goes on along the minus strand of NC_091790.1, from coordinate 188,095,882 downwards.
TCAATCTGTCGCTCATTATCTTGTTTTCCTGCGTTTCTTTTCCTGTGTGCTTTAGACTATCCATTTAATACTGAAATTTCTTATGCTGGGTTTCTTAGATTTTTCCTTATTTATGATTTGTGACTCTGTTCTGTACTTTACTTTAGTGTCTACCTTGAAGTTTGTATTTAGAATCTCATGTATAATATAGTCTATTCTCTGGTGGTCTCTTACCTACTTGACCAATACTGATTTAGACCCTTTGCTCTTCCCCTCCTAAATAATTATTTTCATTTTTTATTCCAACTCGTCTTATTCATTTGTAGTTAGAGTGCTAAGATAGTCCTTGTTTTGGTAGTTTCCTTACCTTTACCCTAATGCTATAATTGAATATTTGCTATCCTGTTCTGGTTCTATCCATCGGTCTCCCTAGTCTGTGGATTGTGTCCCCTTTCTCCCTTTTTTCTTTTTTCAAGTATGAGAGCCTTCTTGAGGATTTCTTGTAATGGAGGGCTTTTAGTTACAAATTCCCTTAACTTTTGTTTGTCTGGAAAACATTTAATTTCTCCCTCATATCTGAAGGAAATTCTTGCTGGATAGAGTATTCTTGGCTGAAGGTTTTTGTCCTTTAAAGCTTTGAATATATCACTCCATTCTCTCCTAGCTTGTAGGGTTTCTGTAGAGAAATCTGCTGACAGTCTGATAGGGGCTCCTTTATAGGTTATTCTCTTTTTTTTCCTTACTTCCCTGAGTATTCTCTCCTTATCATTCCTATTTGCCAACTTTACTACTATGTGCCTTGGGGTAGCTCTTTTTACATTGACATATCTAGGAGATCTAAAACCCTCCTCTACACACATTTCTCCGTTGATCCCTAGATTTGGGAAGTTCTCTTCAATAATTTCGTTAAGCACACTTTCTGCTCCATTTTCCTTTTCCATATTCTCGGGAATTCCTATGATCCTTATGTTCTTACTCCTCATTGAATCCATTATCTCTTGGAGATTTTCCTCATTTTTTTAAATTCTTAGTTCTCTTTCTTCCTCTGTCTGGCGCCATTCAGCCTGTCTGTCCTCGATTATGCTAATTTTCTCCTCTATGTTGTCTACACGGGCATTCAGGGAATCCATATTCTGTTTTATCTGGTCCATTGTGCTTTTCATCTCAAGTAATTCTGTTTGATTCTTCTTTATGATTTCAATCTCTTTTGTGAAGTAACTCCAGAACTCGGCTTGTTTCTCTATCTTTCTCTCTACCTCATTGAGTTTTTTGATTATAGCTGCTCTGAATTCATTATCACTTAGTTTACCTAATTCCAAGTCCTCAGGACTTAATTCTGTGTTTTTATTGTTTTCCTTCTGGTCTGGGGCTTTTATAAATTGCTGGATGGTAGAGGAGCGGTTTTTTCTCATGGTGGTAGAATTCAGTTGCAGTTACAGCCTGTCGCCACTAGATGGGGGTCGAGAGCGGCGTGTTATGAGCTCTCCGCCTTGGGGCAAGATGGCTGCGCCCACTGGCTTCGCTGGGGGGGGAGGGGCTGTTACTCACAAGTGCTGGTCTGGGTTCAGATCAGTTCTGTTCTCTGGTCTCCCAAAGCCCTTGATCTATGGGGTGCCTGTGGACGGAAGCTTTCCCCCCGTCAGCAGGTCTCCACTGAACCAGCGGCAGGAGTCCTGGATGATCCCCCGGTCGTGCGGCCCCTCCCCCGCTCCTTCCCGACCCACGCCACAGCGATCGCAGACTCTAGGGGAGGGAGCGATGTTCTCTCCTACCGTTCCAGCGCCTCCGAGGGTGTAAGCAAGGTTATGATCTCCTCCTTCTTGGTATAGTAGGTCTCTAACGAGCTGGCATTATTTTTGTTCTCTGAAATTCAGTTCTTCCAATCTTTTGTTGTATTTTGGAGGGGAGAGAATCCCGGGTCAGCTCACCCCGCCATTTTGCTCCGCCCCCTTCAATGTATTTTTTTTTTTTAATTCCCTTGAGACCTTCTCATAGACCTCTGGATTATTTGGGAGTGTGTGGTTTAGTTTCTAGATGTTTGGAGATTTTCCTGTTATCGTTCCATTAACTTCTAGTTTGATTCCATGATGGTCAGAGAACATACTTTGTATGATTTCAATTCTTTATAATCATTAGGTTTCTTTCATGGCCCAGGGTATGGTCTATCTTGATAAATGCTCCATGAGCACTTGAAAAGAATGCTTATTGGACTGTCATTGAATGGAATGCTTTATAAATGTCAATTAAATCCTATTGGTTGATGATGTTGAATTCTTATATACCATTGCTGATTTTCTCTGGTTTTCCAATAATTGTTGAAAAAGAAGTGTTGAAATCTCCAATGATAATTGTAAGTTTGTCTATTTCTCCTTTCAGTTCTATCAATTTTGCTTCACATATTTTGCAGCTCTGTTGTTTAATGTCTACATATTTAATCTTGTTTTGTCTCTTTGGTGGATTGACCCATTTCTCCTTACATAATATATCTGTCTCTGGTAAATATTTTTTCTCTGAAGCCTACTTTATCTGATGCTAATATGACCACTCCCACTTTCTTTTGATTAATGTTTGCATAAGATATACAAATACTTTTCCATCCCTTTATCTCCAACCTGCCTACATTGTTATATTTCAAGCGAGTTTCTTGTAGACACTGTATAATAGGGTCATGTGTTTTATCCACTCTGCCAACCTCTGCCTTCTAAGAGGTATATATGGACCATTTACTCTAATATAATTCTTGCTATATGAGTGCTTAAGGCTGCTTTTGTTTTGTCTTTTGGTTCTCTGTTTTCTTTTTCCCGTCTTCTTGTGTGTTACTTGAACATTTTTTTAAATTCTATTTTTATTTATCTATAGTGTTCTCGAGTGTATCTCAGAAAGAGTTTTTTTTTAGTGGTGTTCTAGGTGTTGCATTATTTGTATATGACTTATTACAGTCTACTGGTGTTGACATTTTAACAGATCTAGTGAAATGTAGAAAGGCTACCTCCCTTTAAGTCCCTTTCCTCCTATTTATAATTGCCTTAAATTATACATACCTTCTACATATATTGAGAACCACATCAGACAATGTTATAATTTTTGCTCAACCATCAAACATAATTTAGAAAACTCAAGATGAGAAGGTACTTCTATTGTATTTATCCCTGTTTTTACTCTTGCCATCGTTCTTTCTTTTTTCCTTCTTGATGTTCCAGATTTCCTTCTTTTATCATTTTCATTCTGTTTCAAGAAGTTTCTTTGGCCATTCTTTTAGGATTGGTCTACCAGCAACATACTCTCAGTTTTCCTTCGCTTGAGAATGCCTTGATTTCTCTTTCATTTCTGAAGGACATTTTCACTGAATATGGAATTCTAGATTGATGAGTTTTTTTCTTTTAGCACTAGAAAATGTTGTTCCACTTCCATAGTTTCTGGTGGTACCATGGTTTCTGATGAGAAGTCCACTATCATTTGATTTAGCTTTTTCCCTGTAATTAAGATATCATTTCTCTCTTGCTGCTTTAAGGTATTTTTCTTAGTTTTCAGATGTTTGATTATGTCTTGTTGCAGATTTATTTGGATTTATCCTATCTGGGATTCACCATCTTCTTGAATTTGTAGGATTTTTGGCTTTTGCCAAATTTGGGGAAACTTTAGTCACTATTTCTTTGAATACTTTTTCAGCCCCATACTCTTTTTTGCTCTCTGTCTGGATGTCTAATGACATAAACAATAGATCTTTTCATCATATAGCCCTACATGTCCCTGGAGCTCATTTTGCTTTTCAGTCTATTTTCTCTTTGTTGTTCAGATTGGGTAATTTCAATTGCTCTGTCTTCAAGTTCACTGATTTTTTTTCTCTGTCCTCTCCATTTTAATGTAGAGTTGATCTATGAGTTTTTAAATTTCAGTCATTGTATCATTCAGTTCTAAAATTTCCATCTGGTTCTTCTTTATATTTTCTATTTCTTTGCTAAGACTTTCTCTTTCCTTGCTGAGATTGTCTTTTTCATTTATTTCAATCATGTTCATAATTGCTTGTTGAAGCATTTTTATGGTAGCTGCTTTAAAATCCTTGTCAGACAATTCCAACATCTGTTTCATCTTGGTGTTTGCATATCTTATCTTTTCTTATTCAAGTCAAGGTTTTCTTGACTCTTGATATTTTTTTTTAAACTACATCTTGGACATGGTAAGCTATGAGACTCTGGTTCTTTTTTAACTCTTCTCTCTTAGCAGCGCTTCTCTGACACCACACCAGTGAGGGAGGGGGCACTGATTCATTACTGCCAGGTGAAGATGGAAGTCTTAATTCTCCACTTGGCATCTCTTGACACTTATGGTGGGAAAGGGGAAAACGATGCCTTATTAGAGCTGTGTGGGGTGGAATTTTAGGGTTCACCCCTAGGCCTCCACTGATACCACCCTGGCTGAGAGGAGGAGGGGCACTCTTTAACGTTCCCCACATGGCCTCCACTGACACTGCAAGGAGATAGGTCAGGGGTGCGAGTGCTAGATCTCCATAAGACCTTCTCTGACACCACCCTGATGGGAAGGGAAAGAGGTACCTCATTACTACCAGCTAGGGAATAGAAGTCCAGGTCCCTAAGTGTCCTTCAACGGTATTGTGGCAGGGGGTTCTTGTCAATATTGGGTGGTGGTGAAAGTCCTGGCTCTCCACAAGAACTTCTCTGACACCATCTCAGCAAGAAGGAGGAGGGGAACCTTGTTATAGCCAGAAAAGGGTGGAAGCCTTTACTGATGGGGTGGAGGGGTGAGGGTGGGGCCACAGTTTTATCCATGGTGGTTGACTAAAGTAAGGCAGTTATTATCCAAAGTTTTCTGTCCTGCTAGGCTACCCCTTTCCTAGTCCTTTAGCTAGAGAGAGTAAGCTTTCTGTTGGAGATTTTGTGGTCCGTACTGTTAGTATTTTGGGTTGTAGCTTCTCCAGCACCCAGTTCAGGATATTTGAGTCAAAGAGGAAGCTCTGGGAACTCACCACTATGTCATTACTCAGGTCCTGAGGTCCCCAGCTGCTCCGCCTTCTTCCTTCTTCCTTTCACCTCTCAGTCTTGTTGTGTTTATTTTATGTATAATTTCTAGGCTTTTTGCCATACTTGTTGGAGAATTAGGAAAAGTGCATCTCCTCCATGTTGTCTGAAATTGAAACTTTCATTTTTATATTTTCTAGTGTGTCTAAAATATTTTATAGTAGCTTTTTAAAAGGCTAAATGACGCTGGTGAAAGTTAAACTATTCTTTAAGATTCTTGGGGCACAGCACCCACTCTGCCTCCCCACTTCTCCAGAAAGGACTGCCTCCCTTTTCCTGTTGAGTCTTGTCCTCTCCTCCATGTTTCCCTCTCTCATTCCCTCCCACCAACCCCAAGAAAAGAACTTTAACCAGCTCTTGCTGAGAATAGAGCCAGATGCAGATCGTGTTACATCCAAATTTGAGTTATGGGAAAGGGAGTTATTAAAGAGGATTTTGATATTTTTTTAAAGGGAAGTCATTAGAGAGTCTTGATATTTGACATATTGAACAATTAGTACAGTACTACATGAAGGCTTATGTTCCCAAGAGTGGGCATCCACAGAGGATTCAGGGAAGAGACCACCTACCAATCTAAAGGGATGTGTTTCAATGTTCTAACAACCAGGATAGTCTTACTGGCACATGTGAGCTGAATACCAGCCTTACCTATAACTACTCAATGTTTTTTTCTGCAAACAGCAGGTAGTGAAACCACAAAGAGGATGAAAGTTGTTTAAAAACATTTCTAATGACAAGCAGTAATTAACCAGATTCAGGAAAGGGTAAAATAAAAGAAATATCTGATACTTTTTATTCTTTCATATTGCTAAATCAAGTCAAGAACCATGAAAGATTACATTAATTAATTCCTTTTGAGAGATGCAGTCAATATCATGTTGCCCACAACTTAAATAGAACTCTACAATCCTTTCAAAATTAGAAGAACAAAATATTTTAATCCCCTAGAGAATACACTAATGTTATAAATGGACACATTGAAATTTCAAGAGCGCAATTCCAGTTGGATAAATCCAAAAATCACTACGCACGTAGCAACACAGAGATCTTGGAAGATTTTGCTATCTGATATTTCACAGCAGGAAGCATCTGGAAGAATCATTAACAGCTTAGAAAAAACTGAAATTACACTTCTACAAGCTAAGAATAACTTACATTAAAAAAAAAGGATAGAGGAGCCAGCCCTGTGGCCGAGTGGTTAAAGTTCCGTGTGCCCCACTTCAGCGGTCCAGTTTCATGGGTTCAGATCCTCGGTGCAGTCTTACTCCACTAATGAGCCATGCTGTGGAGGCATCCCACATACAAGATGGAGGAAGACTGGTACAGATGTTAGCTCAGAGCTGATCTTCCTCAGGCAAAAAGAGAGGAAGATTGGCAATGGATGTTAGCTTAGGGCGAATCTTCCCCATTGAAAAGAAAAAAAAAAGATAGAGGAGCCAGCCCAGTGATGTAGTGGTTAAGTTCACACACTCTGCTTTGGCAGCCTGGGTTTGCAGGTTCAGATCCTGGGTGTGGACCTACAACACTCATCAAGCCATGCTGTGGCGGCAACCCACATACAAAAAAAGAGAGGAAGATGGGCACAGATGTTGGCTCAGGGCCATTCTTCCTCAAGCAAAAAGAGGAATATAGCAACAGGTGTTAGCTCAGGGCCAATCTTTCTCACCAAAAGAAAAAAAAAAAAAAAGAGCCAGCCCTGACAGCCTAGTAGTTGAAGTTCAGTGCTCTCACCACTTCAGTGACCTGGGTTCATTTCCCACTTGTAGAACCATACCACTTGTCTGTCAGTTGCCATGATGTGGCGGTGGCTCACGTAGAAGAACTAGAAGGACTTACAACTAGGATATACAACCATGCACTGGGGCTTTGGACAGGAAAATAAAGGGGAAGATTGGCAACAAATGTTAGCTCAGGGCCAATCTTTCCCTGCAAAAAAAAAAAAAAAAAGGTTGACACTATTCAGAGAATCACAAAAGAAACCGATTGAGAGAATTAAGGCATAGAAAACATTCTTTTATAGGTAGTTGGCTGAGTGAGAACAGCCAGGATCCATGGCCAGGTAAGATAAAGGGATTGGACATGATCAATGCAAGTTTTCCATGTTAAGATCAAGCCTCAAGCACTGGTCCGCTTGCCACCCTGAGGGATTGGAGGGAGGGGGGGTTTGGTGTTGGAACCTGGGCGACTGATGACTGAGCATGCATGTCTTCTGTGTTGGAGAGTCCAATTTTCACGTGGAAATGACTGCTTAGATAGTGCTGTAAAACATTAAGAAAAAAAGAGACAGTACATATAGTTAACTCTTTCGTATACTAAACGAATAAGCACTGTACGAGGTAGGCACCAGGATAATTTTTAGAATTTACTCATAACAAACTATAATAAACGAAATCCAGACAAGAAGAAGAAGGGATGAGGTTCAGAATATATTACGTGGGAGGCTGGACAAGCCTTGGGTTGTATAGATTTGCCCAAAAATCAGAAGGTTGCTACAGCAAGCAATTCCTATGCCACTCTTCTCTCCTGCTCATATCCTCTGTAACCATATCTTCACCATATTCTTTCACAATCATACATAAGCAGACTCAGCATGCATGCACACACGTGCGCACACACACACACACACACACACACCCTCTCTCTCTGAAGTCCCTCCTAGAAAAACCTCATCTAATGTCCTCTAAGGTTGGTCTGTCCACCAAGGATAAAATACCAAGGATGAACCATGGGGCTAGGTTCCTTCAGAGACCGTGGGAAGCACGTGGAGTTTGGAAGATAGAGACTGAAGGTAGAAGCATGGTAGTCACAGAGGAAGCCAAATTCGCCCTGGGGAGAATGCAGTGTCATAGGAATTGAGAAAGTGAGGCAGAGGATTCTACAGGGAGTGAGAGAAATGGAGTGGCCTATAACATAAGATCAGGAAGACTCAAGCTATTGGGCAAACTGAAGCAACCCAAAATGTTAAAGGCCAAATGGACTTTTCTAAGGTATATTCAGAGAAAGGATGGCATACTCCTTGAGAAGATGATGTCGTGTTAACAGAGGACAAAAAAGAAAAGAAAAGAAAAGGAAAGGAAAAGCTCCCCCTTGTGCTCCAAAGAAGGGAGAAGATAGCAGAAGATTGGGCCTCCTTTCTCCATCGGTTCAGGTTTACACACCCAGGTAAGTCACATCCCGGGGGCTGAAATAACTTACAGAAGTAATTTAGAGTTTCTAGTCTTTGAGAATTCACTGACTGCAAAAAAAGTACTGGAGACAAATAATATTGCCATTTTCAAAATGGAAATAAAGATATACAAACCAGTACACCTCACTTTAAACCTTAGCAAATTTGAGTGTATTAAAGAAATGGTTTGTGCATTTAGAGAATACTGCAGAGTGACAAATGTTAGAAGAGATTTGCAAAGAAAAATTACTTCAGATTAACTTAATTTCCCTTCTACTTAGGCAGGGGTCAACAATGTACAGCCCATAGGCCAAATCTGGTCTGCATCCTGTTTTAGTAAATAAAGTTTTATTGGAACCCAGCCCCACCTCCATTCATTTACATCTTGTCTACGGCTGCTCTCACACTTCAATGGTACGGGTGAGTAATGCAAAAGTCTATATGGCCCTCAAAGCCCAAAGCATTTACTGTCTGGCCCTTTACAGAACGTTTGCTGACCTCTGAGTTAGAAAATACCACTGATTTAATGTCTTGATTTCTCCAAGACACATGTCAAAGTTTCTCATATGAATACTCTAGAGAGATGTGAGAAGGACCACACACCAGGTAGAATCTCCCTGGAATTGAGTCTCCAGAGACTTCTCACAGGGTGCTGCTATTAGCCAAGTTCTGGGTCCTATTGTTGACAGTGACTATGCCAAAGGCATAGGTACCATGCTTGCTGGCTTTATAGAAATCTATAAGGTAGTTAATTTAGGAGATGAATCAAGACCCAAAATGACTTAATCAAGTAAGAATTTGGTGCTGAAACCAAAATGATAAAAAGATGAAAATAAAAATTTCATTTATGTAAAAAAAAAAAATCAAGTGTGCTTATATTGAATGATAGAAAACTGGTTAGGCATTTCATGTGAATAAGAGAGTTTAACTGACCCAAAACCAGTAATGTGATGCAATTGGTAAGAAAACCACCACAAAAAGATGTCAGCAGGATGGCAGACTAGGAAGCTCTAGCCCTCGTTCCCCCATGAAACCATCAAATAAACAACAAGAGACTAACACAAAAACCTCACAGGAGCTCTGGAAATCAGTCAGAGATCTACAGCAACCAAGTGTACGTCCAATCGAGAAAGAGCTACTTTAGAAACAGTGGGAAATTTCACGGAGTTTTTGCTCCCTTTTGCCCCATCCCTTCCCTGGCAGGTCAAGGTTTGGTTTGGGGGAAGGGAGGCCTGGCCCCCAGTTCCTTCTTTTGAACCAGAGAGCACAGGGCAATGTATAACCTGTCTAGGGGCTGGCTGCCTGGTGGTGACTTAACTCAGAGGTCAGATGGCCAAAACTGTCCAGACTAGAGGAAGCCACAGGAAGCAGTGGGCAGGGCACAGCTCGCGAAAACTGTAAGGAGGCCATAGGCCCACAGAGGTCTGGGACAAGAGATTACTAAGTGAGGAACACAATAGAACTGCTAAGCCCCAAGAAGCAGCAGGAGTAAGACTCTTAGGGAAATAAAGACATTTAAAAAGCATCTGTGTAGACCGGAGAACTGGGAAAAAGCACACAGGTCCAGGGAAAGTGCATGGTCAGAAAAGGACTGAAAAGACCTTAAGCCCTCAGACTGGGCTGATCCTGGGCTCAGAACACACTCCGCTAGTTAGGCAAGGTCTTCCCCTGCATGAGCCAGGCTGCAGACTTCAAGAGGTAGCTGCTTTTTCAAATGCCCGGTTTTCAACAAAAGATCACAAGGCATATCAGGAAAGAGGAAAACATGGTCCATTCAAAGAACAAAATAAATCTCCGGAAACCATCCTGGCAAAGAATTACCACACTCTTCTGCTATGTGTATAAAAATGTATAATCATAATACCTAGCAGATATCTAGCTCTTTACTTCTTACTTACACCATACCCATCTTGTCAAACCTGTGTTATTATACATAGATAATATATAGTATAATTACTAATATATGTGTATATGTATTATATATAACATGTATAGTTACTAATATGTAGTAATATGGGATATTACTATATTATTGTAGGACAGATATTACTACTCCCCAGGCTCAGACATTAGCTGATTTGCCCAACACTAGGCAGTCAGATAATAGTAGAATGGAACTAGATCCCAGGTCTTCTGATTCCTCATCTAATGTTCTTCCTACAGCACCACCCCACAGGTAAGAGCCCCACGTTGTTCTGGCTAAAGTATGTTTGGAATGCAGCTTTCAGCTCTAAGTATCCCATTTAAGGAAGGAGACAGGCAGAGGAGAGAAAATGTCCTATGGGAGGCCAGAACCATGATAGGCTTTGGTGACGTGTTTGGTCCTGGGCTCCTGGGTGCCCTCAGGCCCTGGAGTGGCAGGTCGCAGCCTTTAAGGGGTTCCTAGATCACTTCCCACATCTTGTGAGATGACATAAAGTGTCTACTTAAGAATTTTGGATTATTTCCTGGAACTTTGGTCTTGGGCTTCTAATCCTCATTGCTTGTGTCCTCCTTCATGAGTCCTTGAAAATACCTTATCTCCGCCAGCTCTCATGAATACAACAGCGGCTGAAGTGGGAATCCACCTTTGAAATGGTTAGAAGATGCCTGTTTTAGGTGATGCCATCCACTGTGTCCTCTTGTCCCTGGCAATCTAACAAGTCTATATTCTCTTTCTGGTTCCCCTAGTCACCTGAGCAAGCAGGGGATCCTCACTTCCTCTTCGGGGCTTAGGCAGAGCATCCGCCCTCAGGCTACAACTGGTGGTTCCCTCTGAGCCTCCACAGCCTAGAGAATTCCCCCAATTTACTCTTTCCTTTGTCAATTGCTCACCCAGCCCCACCTTCTATCCCAACACTGGGCCACTTTCTCCCTTTCCCATGTTCACCTCTAGCCCTTCAGTCTCCCCACACCATTCAAGGTCTTTACTGACTGTCATTTATGAACATGACCACTGAGCTCACACACAAAAATGCAATGAGCATTCTGTCTGTGCCTGGAGATATGCATTCACATGTGTGTTGGGGAGCAAGGAACAAAAAGGGAGTGGGGTCGTTGGGGGCACCGGGCCAGATTCGCCAAACCCAAAAGCATTAGGATTCTGCCAGATCCTCAGAGCAGTAGATCGGCCAGCAATCTGAAACCTTCCATGCTTCTCCTCACCTTCACTGAGAGGAGCCCCTCGTCCCAGAAGACACCTTGGGAGTGTGGCCATGTGGCAGAGCAGCAGCATTCACTCTAAGCAGCTAAGTCCCTTTCAGCACATTCCCGACCTTTCTGAACTTTCTTTCTCATCTATAGCTACGGCCGACAAATAACCACCCCTACCTCAAAGGAGAGATTCAGACTGAAAACATTCATTTAACTAAAAAAATCAGGAACAGTCAGAAAAACAATGGGAAATAGATATGATATTAATATTAATATTTATATGAGAATCATACGTAAAACAACTCAAACCTTTTAGGTCCTGATCCGTCACTCTATAACTTGTTCTTGATCCTGGGCGTGAACGACTCCTGCCCTCTGGAGGCTGAAAAGGCAATTCTTTTGACCACAGACAGGACTGAAGTAATGCAGAATATTTCCTGATGACAGGGAAATCCATGCCGCTGTAAAACGAAGAATGAATGATATCTTTGAGATGAAAAACTAACAGCCATATGACCTCTGCCTCCAACTTCTTTGGGCCACCTTTATCAAGTCACGTCAGTGGTCTGTGAACATGTTTTCAATAGCATCTACGGTAAGAGCTATGTAGCAGCCGACATATTAAGTACTTTACCTTATAGCATAAACTTCTCATCCATTATACAAACATAACTAAATATTCACTAAAAGCAAGGCATCGTGATAGGTACTGGAGTATGAAACAAGATGAACAAGGCAAAGATCCTAATTCCTAGGACTTTAGAATCAAGTGCAATTTACATACGGCAGTTCCTACTATTTCAAGGATAGAGAAAATGAAAGCGTGTTAGGGGCCTGATCTGGACCACACATTGAGCACACACGATGCCAGTTTTGGGGACTGATTTTGTTCCCCTTTTTAGAACAGAGTTAGGGTGTGATCTGGGTGCCTGAAGTCTCTGTGTCTGGGCCAGCGCACTTCCTACCACTAGGCTGCTCTCCTTTGAGATCCACCTGCTTCCTGGTTCCCTCGCAGGGGAGGAAGCTCCACGGGGGAGCTCATCCTGCAGAACGCAATGAATAGCTGAGCTTTGTTCACAGCAAGATTAAACATTATTCCTCATATTTATTAATTAGTCTTTCTCCCATCTTTTGTGAACTGTTTGTCTTTTCCTCATTCATCTTTTGAGGATCTTAGTGTTTTGCATATTAATTTGTGTGAACTCTTTATATATTGAATGTTAACTCTTTGGTTGTATTTTATATAGCTTGCTGTTTTCCTTTTAAGTTTGTTTTGGGCCATGAGAAACTTAAAATGTTTATATAATCAAAATATATTCATCTTTTCTTCTGTGACTTTTCTTATTTCTCTAAAAACATTTCATTAACATTTTAATCAGCCTACTATCTACATATAGTTAAAACTAAGTCATATGATACAGAAGAGCTTATAATAAAAAGCATCAATCACCCAAGTTTGACTTTCCTAACAGCCAACCATTTTTAACTGTCTGATTTTTAGATATTCTGACAATAATCTTATTTCCAAATAATATGTCACTGACTTTTATTGACCTATTGGTTTTAAGCATATAGTTGATAGATATGGACTTCTGCTATGATCGGAAAGGATTTAGCTCTATTTTTCTCCCCCCAAACAGTTCTTTCACTATTTTCAGTTCCTCCATCTGTCAGATCTACATCTTCATGTATCATATTTAAAAACCTCCATTTCTTGTTCCATCAATGACAGATGATCTATATTGAGTTTCCACCTCCACCTCCTAAACTTTGTCATTAGAGCTCTACTTTTCACTGTCAAGGTTGATTATGTTATGTTTTGTATTCATGGTTATGTCTTTTCATGATTTAGCCAAAGGTTGACTAAAAATGTTGAAAATTAATAGATTTTTGTTTACTACAGAGCCTAGTGTTTGGCTGTGATTTTACCTTCTTCTCTGCAGTTCCAATGTAATGATTCCTATCTCAGCAAAGATGTATGTTTCTAGGATGAAGTTCAAGTTGACCGCCACTTGTTCACACTCCACATTTAGCTTAAGATCATATTTGGCAGTAGCAAAGGCTGATGCAAATTGTGTCTATTCAAGATAAAGCCTGTCATTTAACTGAGGGTGTCTATGTCCACCAGGATGATATTAGGACCATAGCAGAGATGAAAAAGGTAGAAGCAAACCTTAATGTGATGTCTCCAGGAGTTCAGAGCTTTATCACTGGAAACACAGTCCAATTAGCTATCTGGGCCTGTCCTTAAGCCAGGATGAAATGTAGTGGGCAGTGTAGGCCTACTAAGGGGACATGTCCAATGTGAGGCCACTCACATTGTCTGTATTATGTTTGAATGGTAAGCAGAGGCTGCAGCATTTGGTGGGTAATGCGTGGCTGGAATCCAGAATGAGCCCTCCTGGAAAGTTCCCATACTGTGAGCATGGACACCTGCCTCCTGCTGGACCTGAGCTTCCTAGCAACCACAGCTAGGGCTAGATGGTACCAAAGTTCCCAGGCAGAGATAGTCCAGGATGGGGCAATCTCCCTGTCCCCAGGAGTTCTGCTTAGAAGTTTTGACTACTTGTTATCAACTGATAGAGAAGTCTAATTGCTTACCTTAAGGAGGGGATCCCTCTTAACAGCTTGGACTGAGTTCTTGATTCTCTCTTCTTTCTGCTAGACCACAGCTTTTGGAACTCCCTCACAGTATGCTGGCCTCCTTCAGGTTGAGCACCCAAGCTCCTAGAAGACTTTGCTTCCCAGTCTCTTGCTCTCACATAAGGTAACTGAGCTTGTCCAAAAAGCACTTTCTAGAGAAGTATAAACTGAGAACAATACTGCCAACATCTAGATTTTCCAGTGACTGAACAACCCTTTCCTCTACCCTTCACAGTGGAAAAGTGCCATTACTAACCCATGCTTGGGACCTTCTCTCTAGAAGTATAACTAGACTGAGTCTTTTCCCCCTAAATACGCCTTAGATGTGTTGATGTTTTATAGGCTAGATATTTTATTCCAAAGTATAGAAACATAAAGATGTTCTTCTCTCTTTTAGTGAAAAACATAATAACCTATAGATTTTATGACTAAGTCTCTAAAGTGATATAAATATAGTATGCTGAAGGAAACACAGAAAGAAAATGGCAAGAAAAATTGCACTGGAATTTTAATACATATTGCACTAGTTTGCTAGGGTTGCTGTAACAAAGTACTGTGAACTAAGTGGTTGAAATGTATCTTCTCTCAGCTCTGGAGTCTAAAAGTCTGGATCAGTGTGTCAGCAGGATTGGTTCCTTCTAAGGGCTGTGCGGGAGCATCTGTTCGGGGCCTCTCCTCTAGCTTCTATGGTTTGCTGGCCATCTTTGGCGTTCCTTGGCTTCTGCATCATCCCAAGCTTTCTCCCTGTGTGTGTGTCTGTGTCCAAATTCCCCCTTTTTATATGAACACAATCATATGGGATTAGGGGTTCGCCCTAATCCAGCATGAACTCATCTTAAGCTATCGAATTACATCTGCAACAACCTTATTTCTAAAGGTCACACTCCGAGGTACTGGGGGTTAGGACTCCAACATATGAATTTGAGGGCAGGGGACACAATTCAACCCATAACACTTATGTTTTGGTCTCTTATTTTTGGAAAAGAATACTTCCTCATTTAAAACACACACCACAAAGGGATCACAGAGCAAGTTCCGCCTTTCAACAATTACTTTTCCTTTGTATCAAAGAAAGTATTAGACGAAAATGCTTTGAAAGTCAGAAGTCAAAAAGTGGTGGAGTTGAAAGATACATGTATTACCATATGTGAAGGGTCAGACTTGAGTGACAGGTCTGACCTACCCTTTCCACTGTGGGAACAGATGATGTATAAATCCATTGCAGCCTATTAAGATTCTTTTGTTTTTCTTCTGTTATGCACTGAATGTTTGTGTCCCCTCCCCAAAATTCATATGTTGAAATCCTAACCTCCAATATGATGGTATAAAGAGGTAGGACCTTTGGGAGGTGATTAGGTCAGGAGGTGAAGCCCATGAATAGGATTAGTGCCCTTATAAGAACAGACACAAGACAGCTTGCTTCCTCTGTTTCCCCCCATGTGAGGACACAACAAGAAGACAGCCATCTGCAAACCAGGAAGAGGACCCTTATCAGAACCCGACCGTGCTGGCCCCCTGATCTCAGACTTCTCAGCCTCCTGCACTGTGAGAAATAATTGTCTGTTGGTTGTGCCCCGCAGTCTACAGTAATTTGCTACAGCAGCCTGAACTGACTAAGACATTCTCTTTTTCACTGGATTCCCATCAATCCACCTTACTGTACTAAAAATTTAGAGCTTTAATAATTCCTCAGTGACGCACAGTTTCAACATTGTCACAGAAAGCGAATTAACTAAGTATAATGCTAGAGTCTCTAGCATCTAGTGAAGTGTGCAGACTTGGGGGGACTATTTGGAGGGCACGGTTATTTTTCATCATCAAATTTATGAACGGAAGCTCAAAGTGTTACAACAATAAAACTCAGAAATGAAGGAAAGCATTACTCATTTCTTAAATTCTCCTTCTCATTATGATACATCACCCTCATAAAATATCCCTTTGCTGTGGCAAACTTTTAAAATAACTTTTTAAAGTTATGTTAATAATTCAAAAATTATAAACTGCTCATTGTTGAAAATACAGAGAAGAACAAAATTTTTAAAAATTGGCCATAATCCCATTACTAGAAGATAGTAACTGATAATATTTTGGGGTATTTCTTTTCAGTGTTTTTTTATTTTCTATACATAGAGATGAATATTTTTAAACTTACATTATGCTGAATATACATTTGCATTCGACTCTTAACACATTATTTTATTATAGGCATTGATTAGTATTTAACTGTAATTTATCCAGAATTTGTTTTAATATATAGAGTGATATGATAAACTTAATTTTATCTAAAGGACCATTTTTTCCCCATTTATTGAATACTTCATCATATTCTCAAGGATTTTTAATAGCTTTTTGAGGATATTAAAATAAAAAATATGTATCCTGTGCAGACAATTTAAAAGTTACAGAAGAAGATAAAGAAGAAAATAAAAATAACTGATAATTCTAGATCAATAGCTGCTGTTAACGTTTTAGTGTACTCCCTTCCAGTCACATTTCTTCTCAATTATGTTGCCATGCACTCAGACACTCCAGAGAGACTGCCAAGCCCACAGACCCCTTCGATGACTTCTTTACTTGGTTCTCTGTCACAGCTTTGGCCACAGACAATTAGATAAAGGACGAGTGCTTGACATAGGGGCAACCAATCTATAGACCCGCCTGCTACATATGAGGGCCCTGATTGGAGGTCTCTGTCCAAGAGTGGCACTCCTTAGTAGATGGCGACTGACTCAACCAGCCAGATGTTTGCTTGGGAGTTTGGATTCAAGACCTACAGAGAGATGGTCAATTGTAGTGGCAGGCAAAGCTGAGGTAGAAACAGAATGCAGCAGAATGCGTGCAAAAGCCAAGCACTTAAACCAGTGCTGGAGGGTCTGCTGTGGTCCCTATGGGGTCCTCAACTTACACACATTCAGACTTTGAGCCACACTTTGATGTGTTAAGCACTGGGACCCTGAAATGGCCTTTTATATAGTGGACATCAGCAGGTAAACATTTTGAAATATAGCATTGTACTAATCAGAGATGTTAACTGAAAATTACAGACACCAATGCTGGCCAACTTGAATATTAAAAAGGCAGTTATTGAAAAGCTATTAGGCGGGGCCCGCCCTGTGGTCCAGTGGTTAAGTTCGCTGGCTCTGCTTTGGCGGCCCAGGGTTCGGATCCTGGGCGCAGACATGATACCGCTTGTCAGGACACATTGAGGCAACATCCCACATACCACAACTAGAGGGACCCACAACTGGAATATACAGCTATATACTGGGGGGAACTTGGGGAGAAAAGTAGGGAAAAAAAAAAAAGATTAGCAACAGTTGTTGGCTCAGGTGCCAATCTTTAAAAAAAAGAAAAGAAAAGCTATTAGGTAGTCTATAGACAATGGAAAACCAGACAACTTGGCTTAAAAACTGGGCAGAACCAAGGTGAGCTAGGTGCCAAGAACAAAGATGAGTCACAATACAGAAAGAGGTTGGTAGATCATCGTTATCTGCACTGCACAATGGATTCTTGATTCTTCCCCGACTGGTGACTTAAATGATCTCTAACTGCCCCTGTGTCTTTGTGTCACTCCCTCAAGATTCAAAGTCTCAGAGAGAAGCTTCCAGTTTTATGAACCTACGTTACATACCTGTGCCCTCCCTAGAGAGCCAGGATCTACTGTCTTTGAATTCCACAGTGGGAGGTGGGGCCTTGCTTTCCAGTTTTCGGATTTCTCTGAAGCTAGGGATGAGCGCCACGATCTTAACTAACCAGCAGAAAACAGCCAACTCCATCCAGAAAAACTCAACTCACCTCTTTTCAGGATATGGTCGAAAGGCAGTTTTAAAATAATCTTCACAAAGTTCAAAATCTTTCTGTACTTCTAAAGCTGTAAAATAACGTGGACTATTGATGTTGGGTGTTGGTACTGAACCCCTGAAATTGGAAAAAAAAAATCCAAAGAATTTTGTAATGGTATCAAGCATACACACATATAATACCTAAATACTGACCATTACATCCCTCGTAAATGCAAATGCCAATAAAATCTACTTGGAATAATATAACGTATCCACTCATAAATGTTCATGTCACTGCTTGTCTCAGACACTGGCATTATCACATTCTAATTTGTAGATTAAGCAAATTTGTATTGTTGAAGCAAATTTGTATTGCTGTGAATATTCCTTATCCATTAAGCCATAAATATAGGCAAATTCTCTTCCTACTGATTAGTACATATTCTATTGTAAATCCTAGTCACATTTGTTATGTGAGATCCAGCAATATATCAACTGTTATAAAATTGAAATAGACATTTTCCAATTTTGTTTATAACCTAATGCTTTGAAATGACACCAGAATAAAATATTTCTAAAAATTCTAATATTATACTCCCAACTGAACTCTAGTATAAAATGTTATTTTTTTTGTCTATACTAGCCTGTTTCCCCAGAGTGACCAGAAAGAATCATTAACCATTTTTAGTGAATAAATCCTACTGCTCTTCACCCCAGACATGCTAAATAGAGCTGCTATGTGCAAAATAGTCCAATTGTATATAAATGCATGCAAATTCAAAGCAACTATCTGCCCTAGTTCAACCATTTGGAGCTCATATTTAAAACTATTTAGCGTCTCTGTCCACAGTGTTTCAATAGGCATGGCCGTTCTGTGGGTCAGAGGTCACACAGGCCCTGGCTTTAGCTGCTCTGGAGGACACTGCTTCTCTCCTGGCCACCACCATCCCAATCCCACAATAGAACTTTGTAGATACCACACAGCCTGTCTTTTGAGTCAGACTAGCCAAAGATAGCCAAAGATAGCCAAAGATGTGAAGAAAATTAATCACACTTTTTTTGATATATATTAGACAAATAGACGAAACAATTTTATTTATATTGGTTAAAGATTTTCAACAGATAGCTTAAAATTACAGACAATAAAAAGATCTGAAATCGAAAAAACCATTTAAACGGCTCTTTTATTCTGCTTCCTCAAATCACTGCACTCTAAAATAATGCAATAATTAATGTCTAGTCAATGCTCTTAATAACTTTCTGAAAACAGGGGCCTCACTTTATTACTCAAACTTTCTAAAAGGTCACAAAGAATTCAGAATACTGATGCCTGTAACATTAATGAGAAAATAAACCGCAAACATTTCATAAACATCCTGTGACCTGGTTAATTCATTCTGAGTAAATTTCAAAGCCTAAATGTGTCTCTTCATATGTAATAATTAATAGGACAATAATTATTATAGCCACTAATATCTATAAAGCCTTTACTATGCAGAAAGGACAAAATGAAACATTTCATATTAAGGACTAAGAATTCATGGATTAATAAAGATACAATGGTCCCCCCCTTATGGAATTTAAAGGTTAAAATGGAAAGGAGACATTCAACAAATGATCCCACAAATCATTAATTACTGTTGTTTTGAGATTCATGACACACAAGTACAGGATAAAAAAAAAACAGAATACAATTAACCTTCAGTTATAAACAGCCTTACCAGAGGCTGATACTAATATTCAGACACCACCAGAAATATCATCATCAGTTTCTAGTAGCTGTGAGCATATTATGCCTTTAAAAATATACACAAACGAAAGGGAAATACAACTTCTAGAACTAGATTTACTAGTTCACTGGGTCCATTTTAGTACAGAGGTCCCTGTCTATGTTGATGGTTTAGGATTCGTTTGGTATATTTGGATGCTAGAACAGCAATCTAAAGATGCCCAGGTATAACTAACCGTGACAAATCACTACCTTTGAAATAGGAGTGTGTGATGAGGAGGTGTCTTTCCTCTTAGGGCCTTCCGGGCTGTCTCATACTGTCTCTCCATGGAATCTCTTTCCTAGGCAAGAAATAGGATCAGAAAATTACACTGATGTCAAAATTACATCAGATAATTAAAATAGCTATAATTATTCTCTTCTTACTAGAGATTGTCAAATATGTGGAAAGAAAAAGGGGGGGAAAGATAAGCCTAAAAAACAATTGATATTTGTTCAGTGGGAAGAAAAAAAAAACTTTATAAATCAAATCAAAAGATTGTTATGATGGCTGCCATTTAATATATAAACTTTATTTGACAATGTGGCTTTTTTTTTTTTGAGGAAGGTTAGCCCTGAGCTAACATCTGCCACCAATCCTCCTCTTTTTGCTGAAGAAGATTGGCCCTGAGCTAACATCTGTGCCCATCTTCCTCCACTTTATA
The DNA here is from genome assembly GCF_041296235.1 of Equus asinus. Lineage (NCBI taxonomy): Eukaryota > Metazoa > Chordata > Mammalia > Perissodactyla > Equidae > Equus > Equus asinus. The sequence goes on along the minus strand of NC_091790.1, from coordinate 188,075,711 downwards.
TGTGGGACACCTACCACAGCATGGCATGCCAAGTGGTGCGCAGGTCCGCATCTGGGATCCGAACTGGTGAACCCTGGGCTGCCCAAGCGGAGCCTGCAAATGTAGCTGCTGCACCACTGGGCTGGCTCCACAATTTTTTACTAACAGTTCATGTTTATATTTTTTACCTTTCAATGAGAGTCTCTCTTAAGGATACAGATTATTATTGTCTTTTTAGTCTTCCCAGATCTTAGCACACATAGTAACTAACTGACTGACTATATCCAACAACCTTCAGCTATGATCCTGAAACAGGACAAATTGGGAAGTCTTTCTTCCGAATTTCACCAGCATCACCGTCACCATCACTGAATACTTAGTGAGCATTTGCTAGGGATACAAAAACATAAAAGACACAGTCTTTGAATTCAAAAGGTTTATAAGCTGGTGGCAAAAGGGGATTAAAGAAGATGGAGGAAAAAAACCACAAGATCGTGTATGCTGTTTTATAAACAGTACCACATGTGTTTACACAGATTATCAGATGGAGTATGACCTGTTTAGCAACTGTCCATGGGGTGGATTTCCTCAGTTTAAGCAAACCTAATATATACAATTCTTAATTTACTGAAACGATAAATTAGCAAGTGTTTATTTGTTTTACATAAAAGTCCATCATTTCTAAAGGGATTTATAATAACACTTATTCAAACAGCAATAAAATACATTTTAAAATACACTAATCTTTGCTTGCAGTAACTTAACCTGAGATAAACCTGACTTTTTATTTTAATGTCATTACCAGGCCCCTCTCTAAGTTGACATTCACTTAAAATTGCATAGGAAATAATAACAAACAAGTATGCGAGTGAAAGGATCAACACCATCCCTGTGGTGGTAGGCCCACAGCTCCAGGCTAACCACTGTTTTAGCCGTGAAGACTAACATAGTTTCAAGTGTTTGCACGTCTTCTGGGGGAATTTTTTAAGAATCAATTTTTAAGGATTAAGTTGATATGATTCTAAAAACATTTTTGCTTTACAAAAACTTTTCTGCAGGAGTGGCTCGGCTCTGCGGTGATGCCAAGATGGGCACAGTGAGCAACTCTGGGAAACAAGTTACATCCCAGAGACCAGAAGTCCCTTTGGTCACTCCTGTATCCTTGGCACACAGCACACAGGCCTTAGCACAAAGCAGGAGCTCAATAAATACCTTTAATGTACAACTGTGTAAATTGGGGGGTAATAAAGAGTGAATAACATATACCATTCTTTATAATCTGCCTTAGAATTAGCTGTCAACTGTTGCTAGCTTGAGAAGTTCTAGTTCAAGCTTTTGAAATTGTTCTTTAGAAACCAGGACACATGAGCGCTAACATGTGGCTTCACTGAACACAGGCTCTCAGGTGGACATTTGATGGCTGAGACCATTTTATCGTTTGCTTGACCATTAGCTCTGTGGTTCTGTGTAAGCAGGATGAGGAGAAAATAGCTGTTGGGTGGCAGGGAGGGGTCTGCAATAGGACAAGAAAGGAAGACAGGAACGAACACTATGTAAATTTCACCATTTAAAAACTGTATGTTTAAATAACTCCATGAACATCTAATTTTTCATATTAATATAAAATTACTTATATCGACCAAATGTGCTGTCCTACTCTCATGTTAATTTGTTATTACTTTTGCTCAAATCACTCTGTACTATCACACACATTTACTATTGTGATTTCACTTTACATCATCCTTATTTTTTTCCTATATTGATGTTTGATTTAAATTACATCATGATTGGGAAGATGACAGTGGTGGTGGAAGCATAGTTTTTGGATCTTCCAGAATCCCCACATAAAAATAGACATAGCAATTAAATAGCCACATCAAAAACATATCAAAACATTTACAACCAACCAGGTGGCAAGGTATCTCCTCAAACCCTAAAATACAGGTGACGCCTTAATAGTGACACACCTGCACAATATCCCTGTCTGTGCAAGAGGAAGCAGAAGGAAGCAACAGAGTGACTAAAAGACCTGAGAACAGGAGAACCTCCAAAAGGATTAGCTAAAAAGTATTTACTGGAAAGCAAAGCAGGACAATTTAGGAAACACACTGAAACATAGAAGGTGTTGTTCCCACCCTAACAGTGGGTAAGCATAAGGGGTTCATGGTAAGTTCTGAAGGAGCTAAATCAACTGTGAATTCTTGAAAGTGACCCACTGGGGCTCCCTTGTGAGACAGGGCCCCACAATAAGGAAAAAGCTGATGGGATGGGATGAAAACCAATTAGGACAGGATCAACAGAGACAAAGGAAACAGCAAGTCTATGCCTAAGTGGGGAGGGGAACAGAGGCAGGAAATCGCAGGAGGGAAGCTGCCATATAGGTGAACACTATTTGAAAAAAGCATGTTGCCTTCTACAAACTGAGAAAACTAATTTCACATAAAAATTAAAAATTTTCTAGTCAAATTCCACGCAAAGTTATTATAAGAAAAAAGAGAAAGAGGAGCAGAGGAACACCTCGACAGACAATGAATGCTTGCTCATAGAGCAGATAAAATCTGTAATCTACTGTTTTGAAATAAATTAAACAACATTAAGAAATGACATAGACATCAAGGAACAAATAAATTACAATTTTACAAACTTATAAATGAGGTGACAGAACTCAGGAAAGAATTAGAAATATAAGGAAAAAAATCACTTCGGAAATGAAAACTAAACTAGAAGGAATACCAGAGTGAAGAAACACAACAAATAATGCCTTAAGAGAAATAGAAAATGAACAGAGGAAAATTTTTAAACTTGAAAAGAAACAAAGAAAGACGTAAAAAGATTCAAGAGAAAATGACAAATAAATAAGATAAACAAAGAAGATCCAACTTACAAACAATGAGTCCTTGACAAAGTAATCCAAAACAAGGAAACAGGATGGTTGATAAAAACTACAATCCAAGTATAAAAAGTATATCAGCCTCTTACCAACAGGCAAGAATTCAGGAAATATTGCTCCCATAGCCCTTTCTTTTTCTAGCAGAGAATAAGCTTAGACAAGAAAACAACTAGAGAGACACTGAGGTAAGATCTAATGACGAATATTAAGTATGTACATATTTGAGAGCTAAGACAAAATGAGAGTTAAAGGGAGAGAGTATATAATGACTATATGCTCTGATAGTGTAGCTATAGTGCAACCATAAATAATGAGCGGAGAACATTTGCAAAAAAATCTTTTTAACTGTTTTCAGTTTTTATAATGAGTGCTGGTAGTATTAGTACTGTTATTCTGAGACATGAGAATTTAATGAGATATTATAATTCTATCCTCCCCTACATCTTTGAGGATCAGAATTCTCAGTGTGAAAGAAATAAAATAGGGAAGAAGTTAAGTAAAGATCCTGAAGTCTTGAATCTGAATTGGAAATATTAATGTGAACTCAAAAAATATTTTATCCAACCGTAGAAAAGCCCTAGAAACAAGGACCACCCCAACAGCAATACGCATACCTAGCAAACACAATGTGTTCTTGTACTACCATCTCCCACTTAAAGCAACCAAGGCTTCTTGGAGAAAAGATTGATTCCAGGTCTGGGACAGTTACTGAACAAAAGAGCATAGAATATCTTGTCATACCAGATAGATGGGTATCAAAGACCACATGGGTCATGTTAAAAGGACACAGGAGCCAACTCGAAGAGGCCCTCACTGGCCAAAGCTAGGATAATTTATTTTATTTTTTTATTTTATTTTTTTGCTGAGGAAGATTAGCCCTGAGCTAACATCTGTTGACAATCTTCCTCCACTTTATATGTGAGTCGCTGTCACAGCATGACTTGACTAGTGGTGTAGGTCCATGCCCAGGATCCAAACCCACAAACCTGGGCCCCTGAAGTGGGGCACACTGACTAAACCACTATGCCATGGGACCAGCCTCCAAAGGTAGGATAATTTGAGTTTCAACAAGGATAAAAAATGCAGCAGGTGAATACCCTTCAATATGCATAAATCAATATGCATAAATGCAAAATTGACATGCATAAATCATAACGATGATAAATGATATTTGAAAATTAGTCACCTTCAGAGAATAATAGGAAACCAATTTATTACCTTGAAAAAAGCATTCAGACTGCTGATCCAATACGAACTGTACCACATGGTAACCAGGTGGTAGATGAGAGAAGCATCTCTTTATAGTATTATTCCAGCTAATAAACATGGTGCTGAACACCAAGCAGTAAAAAATGCACCTGTGTAGAAGAAAGTATTTTTCTTTTGAAGTCAAAATAGACAGTTCTGAGCTGGGCAATCTTGGACAATCTCCTTGAGCTGACCCACCTCACAGTATTGAAAGGAAACAGTGCTTGGTAGACGTAGGTGCCCAATATGTTGTCACCACAGGCCCGCTTTCTCTGTGGCTGTCATACATTTGGGTACTTTATAGGATTGCATGGCCTTATCTGCTGCACACACACTTGCTAAACTGGCTTTCAATGAATGAATTGGCCGTTCAGCAATTTTTTTCTGGAGATGTGGCTTTCAGTGACTTAGCCTGCTTCAGGAGTAAGGGTGTCCCCTACAGAGGCTGGAGGAGCTGGTTGAAGAAACAAATCTTACTCAAGTTCAGAAAATCAAGCTTCTCCTAGGAGGCAAAGATAGAGTCATAACAATTCCGGAGCAAAAAATCCTCACAAAGCCGGCATGGCCTTCAGTAGATTTTCTAGGGAACCAACCACGCAAAAGGGGGTCAGGCGATAGACTGATATTCTGACAAGCAAAACACAGGAACTTAGATTTCTGTAACCAACGGTACAGTTGTTTTTCTTGTTTCATTACAGTTGTTTTATTTAATTTATATAACAATATTGTTATTGTATAAATAAAACCTCTCACTGGATAGTATTTGTTAGACATTTTTTACAGCAGTAAGAAAAAAGCTGTACATTTTCATTATTCAAACCTAAAAAGGAAACTGTAAGTGATGAAGCAGTAAGGCTGATTAAAGTTGTATTTATAGTTCTCCAAGAATGTTTTAGAGATGTTCAAATTAATGTGCTTTGGGAGTTATTTGGAAAAGTAAATAGTATTTAAAATATGAAGAGAGAAGTCATAAAGCAACAAAGGATTGCATAAGCAAGGAATGAGAAAATGAGTAGATTGAATAGTTTATGAAATTATTTAAATTCATATTAAATTACAGCCATATTCATACAGAGCATTTTATATTCATGAACTATTGGAGTCATAAGCAAGAAAAGTGTTATTAGCTGATTTTTTCAGACTTGAAGAGCAAAGAATAATACTCTTGGACATTTCTTCCTAAGAAGGACAAGTCAGTTGGGTCCTAGAGTAAATCCCTAGTGACTTTAACGAGGAGAAAGAAAAACAGCTGTCAGTGTGTTAGGAGTCAGTGATATACTGAGGGTCTCCACGCTCCATGAGCCCATTTTCTACTCAAAGAAAGAAGGCAGTAGTAGAAGGGCTAGAGATACCCTGACCTCACCCTGCCAATGAGAGGAGACCAGACGGGGTCACTACTTACCACACGTTCCATAAGGGCAGGGATCAGGTCCACCTTGTTCTAGCATCTGGAACAGTGTCTGGTCAGCAAATACCTGCCCTCTACTGAAAAGCAAATCCAGATCCTACATACGTGGTAGAATTCAACAAATACAGGATGGATAGATAGACGAACGAGTGAGAGGAAAGGAAGGGGAAAGGAGAGGGGAAGAGGGGAAGGCATAGGAAGGGGGGGAAGGAAGCCTTCTGCATATGGGCGCGGAGAGGATGGCTATGAGAGCAAAGGTCCTTCCTAGGCTTGCTAAACTAGCAAAGACAATGAACTCATCCTGCAATAAACTAGCACACAGACCACGGACACTACTCCTTTCACACATGGCCACAATTCCCTTAGCTCATTATTTCACTTTTCTCAGTAGGATAGTAATATGGGTCTCAGACCTTAACAATTCCTAATCTGTTCTATTTCTTGATCTAGATTCCTCACTCTCTTCAGATTCTTCAGATTGATCATCTAGTTGGACCTTTGTCTGACTTTGGTTTCAGCATCACCCTTGTACCCCCCGCACTACAGACAGCCCTTGGTTTTTCAAGCTGCAGCCTGTAGGAAACCCTACCCAAGCCCAGAATGGTTAAGTAACCTACTGAGGCTTGTACAGCTAATGAACAGACAAACGACACTCACTGCACTACACCAGGTGCCCTCCTCCACTCCACAATTGCCAGCATCCCTCAAGCCCCTTGAGATTCTTTTACCTTCTTCTTCCTCCACACCCCCACCCCAAACAATAAGCACTCTCTTGACTTTTACAGTAACCATTTCTTTATAGTTTTATCACCTAAACTTGCATCCCTAAATATTATGGTTTAGTATTGCCTGTTTTTAAATTATATATTAACAGAACCATATAGGATGTATTCTTTTGAATCAAGAACTCTTTGAATCAACTGCATGTTTGTGAGATACATCCATGGAGCAAGTTAGTCCATTTTCAATACCCACACATCTTTGATCATATGAAAATTTAAAATTGTGTCTGGCCACTCTGCTGCTGATGGACATTTGAGTTTCCGGTTTAGGACCACTATGAACAATGCTACTACAAACATTCCTTACATATCTCTTGGTGCCCATGGCCTCACCTTTCTGTTGGGTATACACTCAGGAATACCACTGCTGAAGCACAGTATGTTCAATTGCCTGTTCAACTTAGTAAATGATGCCCAACTATTTTCTAAAGTGTATGAATTGAACCCCTACCAGTTGTCTTCCAAGAATTCCCATTGCTCTGCATCTTAACAGTCAGTTCATCATTTTAGTACTTTTAATCTATGTCTAGTGGTATCCCATTGTGGTTATAGTTTGCATTTTCCTGATAGTGAGGTTGAATCTCTCTTCATATGATTATTGGCCATCTAGATCTTATCTTTTGTGAAGGTTTTTCTATAAATTATCTGGCTTTTTTCTTAATAATTTGTAGAAGTTCTTTTTTCTGGATACAAGCACTTTTTCAGTTATACTTAATTGTAAATATCTTCTCCTTTTCTGTGGTTTGCCTTTTTCTCTCTTTAGTGTTGTTTTTTTATTAACAGAAGTTCTTATTTTTAATGTACCTCAATGTTATAAATTTTTCCTTTGTAATTAGTGCTTTTTGCATTACATTTAAGAAATCTTCCCCCAATTCAAAGTCATAAACATATTCTCTCATATTATCTTCTAGAATTATGATTTCATACTGCTCAGCAGTGCCACTCTCTTCATAAATCATCTTTCCACATGTGCTTGAGTCAAATGTTTGGGGGCGCTTATTCAGCCTTTTAAGTTATTTTTGTGCCCATACTAGTATTTCCATATAAATATTAAAATCCACATCAATTTCAAAATGAAATAACAAAATAAAAATTTTCAATATCAAAATACAATCAATTTCCACAAAAAAATTTATGGAGATTTTGACTCGATTATACTGAATCTGTAGATCTATTTGGGGAGGGCTGACATTTGTAAAATATTGAGTCTTGCAATTTATGAATGTGGTCTATTCCTCCACTTATTTAGGTTTTCAATTTTTCTAAATAATATGTTTTATGTTTTTCTAGGCACAGATATTACACATCTTTCATTAGATTTATTCTTAAATATTTGATATTTTTAATGCTATTCAGAATATATTTTTAAAATTTTAAATGTTTAAAATTATTTCTATAGTATAAAGATCCAATTTATTTTTGTATATTGATATCGTATCTAATAACCTTGACAAATGCACTTATTAACTGTTCCAAAAATTTATACCAATTATTTCTTTTTTTAAAGATTGGCACTTGAGCTAACATCTGTTGCCAATATTCATTTTTTTTTCTTCTTCTCCCTGAAGCCCCCCAGTACATAGTTGTATATTCTAGTTGTAGGTCCTTCTGGCTCTGCTATGTGGGATGCTATTGTCTTAGTCCCACAATACTGTCAAAAGTGTCAGTTCAGCCCCTCAGCCATGCCTACCTCAATTGGCAAAGGTCTGGAGGGAAAAGTGGCCTCCAGTACCAGGCTCACCTCTCAGGATCATCTTTCATCCCTAATTCCTGGCCAGATAGTTTTTCACTCTTCTGTTTGCCTTCCAATACCTTCAGGAAGGTTTTTCTTTCATTCTTTTTGGTCCAGCTTTTCTAGTTGTACTCAGCAGGAAGGCTAGTCCAAATTACCAAGTCTGCCTTTATTGGAAGTAGAAATTACCTTTCATAAATCTGAAGGTTCTTAATGTTACAGGGATGTTGATGATGCTCCAAAGGAGAGTTGCTGTTCTTGAACATAAAGGAGTACACCTGGCGGCCTGAACGCTTTCTCTCTTCCCTGCTAACCATTATCACCATAACGACAACTAACATTTGTTTTGTGGTCAATAATTTACAAAGAAATTTCATATGCATTTGATACAATAACATTGTAAGGTAGGTATTATTAGCTCCACTTTACAGAAGAGGAAATGACATGTCATAACAGATAAGCAACTCCTATAAGACTATCCAGTAGGTAGCAAGGCTGTCACATGAACCCTGAGTCAGTGCATTTCCTCTCAGGTCAAGGAACCAACAGCTAAATGTAGATAGAAGCAAGCACAGACTAAAAATACACACAGAATCAAACACACACATAAATATACACTTACCCAACTGGTTATGACATGTGTATACGTGACTACCATGGAATAAGACTGGTCTCCGTAAGACACACACAAAACTAGCCTTGTTATTTTGTAATCACATCTTGACAGACATATAGTTATAAACTATGCACAAAGAAAGAGTGGAACTTTAGAATAGAGGGATTAGACTGAAAGATCTTTTGTACACAATGAACTCGGGGTAGGTGTGAGTGGAGTAGAATGCAGTCTTTGACGAAAGTGGGAGGAGTGCTCCAGAGAAACAAAATCAAAAAAGCACTGACGATGGGAATTTCCACTTTGTCCATCACTGTCAAATGGCTGTCTTGATAGTTTCCAAAGGTAAATACGAACACTTGAAACCCATAGTTAAGATACCAAAAAAAGCCCCAAAATTTCTACTTTTTTTGGACAATGTAAGACACAGATTTTTGACAGAGGAAGCTGTAATTATTTTCTTCCATTCACTAAAAAGTTTCAAAACTACATGAAAATTTATGTTGGGAAAGTAAAATGAGGAAAGTAACATCTTCTCCTAAGGGTTGCAATGAGCAGTACGGGAGATAATTTACATGAAAGCCCTTTTCAGATGATAAATGCTGCACAAAGCCCATATAGGTTCTCTCACATAACATTGCACCATCTCACTAAGGCTTCTGTTGTGATGATCTTAAAAAGGTATGTTGCTCATTTTGCAGTATTATAACAGCTATGCAAAATGTTAATAACCTATGAAATATCATAAAATTTGATAAATAGTTTCAAAATAGCATTGAATTCATAATCTTTAAAAGGAAATGAGGCACCAAAAATAATCTTAGGCGAATTCAGCCTATATCCATGACAGTAGCAATTTAGTATTCCATTTGCACTAATTTTTTTTTTATTAATGTTATGATAGATTACAACCTTGTGAGATTTCAGTTGTACATTATTGTTAGTCATGTTATGGGTACACCTCTTCCCCCTTTGTGCCCTCCCCCCACCCCCCCCTTTTCCCTGGTAACCACCCATCAGATGTCCTTGTCAATATGTTAACTTCCACCTATGAGTGGAGTCATATAGAGTTCGTCTTTCTCTGACTGGCTTATTTCGCTTAACATAATACCCTCGAGGTCCATCCACATTGCTGCGAATGGGCCAATTTTGTCTTTTGTTATGGCTGAGTAGTATTCCATTGTGTATATATACCATATCTTCTTTATCCAATCATCAGTTTCTGGGCATGTAGGTTGGTTCCACATCTTGGCTATTGTAAATAATGCTGCGATGAACATAGGGGTGCAAGGGACTCTTGGCATTTCTGATTTCAGGTTCTTAGGATAGATACCCAGTAATGGGATGGCTGGGTCATAGGGTATTTCTATTTTTAACTTTTTGAGAAATCTCCATACCATTTTCCATAGTGGCTGTACCAGTTTGCATTCCCACCAACAGTGTATGAGGGTTCCTTTTTCTCCACAACCTCTCCAACATTTGTCGCTCTTGGTTTTGGATGTTTTTGCCAATCTAACGGGTGTAAGGTGATATCTTAGTGTAGTTTTGATTTGCATTTCTCTGATGATTAGCAATGATGAACATCTTTTCATGTGTCTATTGGCCATATTTATATCTTCTTTTGAGAAATGTCTGTTCATGTCCTCTGCCCATTTTTTGATCGGGTTGTTTGTTTTTTTGTTGTTAAGCCGTGTGAGTTCTTTGTATATTATGGAGATTAATCCTTTGTCGGATAGGTGGCTTGTAAATATTTTTTCCCAATTAGTGAGTTGTTTTTTTGTTTCAATCCTGTTTTCCCTTGCCTTGAAGAAGCTCTTTAGTCTGATGAAGTCCCATTTGTTTATTCTTTCTATTGTTTCCCTCAACTGAGGAGTTATAGTGTCCGAAAAGATTCTTTTGAAACTGATGTCAAAGAGTGTACTGCCTATATTCTCTTCTAGAAGACTTATTGTTTCCGGCCTAATCTTTAGGTCTTTGATCCATTTTGAGTTTATTTTGGTGTGTGGTGAAAAAGAATGGTCAATTTTCAATCTTTTGCATGTGGCTGTCCAGTTTTCCCAGCACCATTTGTTGAAGAGACTTTCTTTTCTCCATTGTAGGCCCTCTGCTCCTTTGTCGAAGATTAGCTGTCCATAGATGTGTGGTTTTATCTCTGGGCTTTCAATTCTGTTCCATTGATCTGTGGACCTGTTTTTGTACCAGTACCATGCTGTTTTGATCACTGTAGCTTTGTAGTATGTTTTGAAATTGGGGATTGTGATTCTGCCGGCTTTGTTTTTCTTGCTCAGGATTGCTTTAGCAATTCGTGGTCTTTTCTTGCCCCATATGAATTTTAGGATTCTTTGTTCAATTTCTGTGAAGAATGTTCTTGGGATTCTGATTGGGATAGCATTGAATCTGTAGATTGCTTTAGGTAGTATGGACATTTTAACTATGTTTATTCTTCCAATCCATGTGCATGGAATGTCTTTCCATCTCTTTATGTCGTCGTCAATTTCTTTCAAGAAAGTCTTGTAGTTTTCATTGTATAGATCCTTCACTTCCTTGGTTAAGTTTATCCCAAGGTATTTTATTCTTTTCGTTGCAATTGTGAATGGTATTGAGTTCTTGAGTTCTTTTTCTGTTAGTTCATTGTTAGTGTATAGAAATGCTACTGATTTATGTATGTTGATTTTATACCCTGCTACTTTGCTGTAGTTGTTGATTATTTCTAATAGTTTTTCTATGGATTCTTTGGGGTTTTCTATATATAAGATCATGTCGTCTGCAAACAGCGAGAGTTTTACTTCTTCATTACCTATTTGGATTCCTTTTATTTCTTTTTCCTGCTGAATTGCTCTGGCCAAAACCTCCAGTACTATGTTGAATAGGAGTGGTGAAAGTGGGCACCCTTGTCTTGTTCCTGTCCTCAGAGGGATGGCTTTCAGTTTTTGTCCATTGAGTATGATGTTGGCTCTGGGTTTGTCATATATGGCCTTTATTATGTTGAGGTACTTTCCTTCTATACCCATTTTATTGAGGGTTTTTATCATAAATGGGTGTTGGATCTTGTTGAATGCTTTCTCTGCATCTATTGAGATGATCATGTGGTTTTTGTTTTTCATTTTGTTGATGTAGTGTATCATGTTGATTGACTTGCGGATGTTGAACCATCCCTGTATCCCTGGTATAAATCCCACTTGATCCTGGTGTATAATCTTTTTGATGTATTGCTGTATTCCATTTGCCAGAATTTTGTTGAGGATTTTTGCATCTATGTTCATCAGTGATATCAGCCTGTAGTTCTCCTTCTTTGTGTTGTCCTTGTCAGGTTTGGGGATCATAGTGATGTTGGCTTCATAGAATGTGTTAGGGAGTACTCCATCTTCCTCAATTTTCTGGAATAGTTTGAGAAGAATAGGTATTAAGTCTTCTTTGAATGTTTGGTAGAATTCTCCAGAGAAGCCGTCTGGTCCTGGACTCTTATTTTTGGGGAGGTTTTTGATTACCGTTTCTATTTCCTTACTTGTGATTGGCCTATTCAGATTCTCCATTTCTTCCTGATTCAGTTTGGGGAGGTTGTAGGAGTCTAGGAAGTTGTCCATTTCTTCCAGGTTGTTCAATTTGTTGGCATATAGTTTTTCATAGTATTCTCTTATGATCCCTTGTATTTCATTGGTATCTGTTGCGATTTCTCCTCTCTCATTCCTAATTTTATTTATTTGAGATTTCTCTCTTCTTTTCTTGGTGAGTCTGGCTAAAGGTTTGTCGATTTTGTTAATTTTTTCGAAGCACCAACTCTTTGTTTCATTGATCCTTTCTACTGTCATTTTTATTTCAATATCGTTTATTTCTGCTCTTATTTTTATTATTTCCCTCCTTCTACTGACTCTGGGCTTTGTTTGTTCTTCTTTTTCTAGTTCTGTTAGGTGTCGTTTGAGGTTGCTTATGTGAGCTTTTTATTGTTTAGTGAGGTGAGCCTGTATTGTGATGAATTTCCCTCTTAGGACTGCTTTTGCTGCATCCCAAATGATTTGGTATGTTGTGTTCTCATTTTCATTTGTCCCCAGATAATATCTGATTTCTTCTTTAATTTCTTCAATAATCCATTGTTTGTTCAGAAGCATGTTGTTTAGTCTCCACATTTTTGCACCTTTCTCTGCTTCTTTTTTGTAGTTGATTTCTAGTTTCATAGCATTATGATCAGAAAAGATACTTGATATTATTTCAACTCTCTTGTATTTATTGATGTTTGCTTTGTTTCCCAAAATATGGTCAATCCTTGAGAATGTTCCATGTGCACTTGAGAAGAATGTGTAACCTGCTGTTTTTGGATGAAGTGTTCTATATATATCTATTAAGTCCATCTGGTCTAATTTTTCATTTAATTCTATTACTTCCTTGTTGATTTTCTGTCTGGATGTTCTGTCCATTGGTGTTAATGGTGTGTTGAGGTCCCCTACTATTATTGTATTGTTGCTGATGTCTTCTTTTAGTTCTATTAAGAGTTGCTTTACAAATTTTGGTGCTCCTGTGTTGGGTGCATATATATTTATAAGTGTTATGTCTTCTTGGTGGAGAGTCCCTTTTATCATTATATACTGTCCCTCTTTGTCTTTCTTTATCTGTTTTGCTTTGAAGTCTACCTTGTCTGATATTAGAATAGCGACACCTGCTTTCTTTTGTTCATTATTAGCTTGGAGTATTGTTCTCCATCCCTTCACTCTGAGTCTGTGTTTGTCTTTGGGGCTGAGGTGTGTTTCCTGGAGGCAGCATATTGTTGGGTCTTGTTCTTTGATCCATCCTGCCACTCTGTGTCTTTTGATTGGGGAGTTCAATCCATTTACATTTAGAGTGATCATTGAGATGTGGGGGCCTACCACTACCATTTTATGTCTTGTTTTCCAGTTTTCTTCAATTTCCTTTGTTTCTCGTCCCATGGTTTAGTCTGTTCTGATGAAGAGCTGCTACTCTCTGTTGTTGTCCTTCTACTTATCTCCTCTGCTCTTGGTTTTGTAGCCCCTTTCCCTTTTTTTGATTTTTCAGGAATGAGGGTTTTCCTGAGGATTTCCTGAAGAGGAGGTTTTGTGGCAATGAACTCCCTTAATTTTTGTTTATCTGGGAAAGTTTTTATTTCTCCATCATATTTGAAGGATATTTTCGCTGGGTAGAGAATTCTCGGCTGTAGGTTTTTGTCCTTCAGATTTTTGGATATATCATTCCACTCTCTTCTAGCCTGTAAAGTTTCTGCTGAGAAATCTGCTGATAGCCTGATGGGGGTTCCTTTGTAGGTTAGTTTCTTTTGCCTGGCTGTCCTTAGTATTTTCTCCTTGTCGTTGACTTTTGCTAGCTTCACTACTATATGCCGTGGGGTTGGTCTTCTTGCATTGATAAAGTTTGGAGATCTATTGGCTTCTGTCACCTGAAGATCCATCTCTCTCACCAGATTTGGGAAGTTCTCAGCCATTATTTCTTTGAATAGGCTTTCTGCCCCTTTCTCCTTCTCTTCTCCCTCTGGTATACCTATAATCCTTACGTTGCATCTCCTAATTGTGTCTGATAATTCTCGGAGAGTTTCTTCATTTCTTTTTAGTCTTACTTCTCTCTCCTCCTCTGCCTGTAGCATTTCTATATTCCCATCTTCCAAATTGCTAATTTTTTCCTCCACATTATCGGCCCTACTGTTCAGTGCATCTAGATTTTTCTTAATCTCCTCTATTGTGTTCTTCATTTCCAGTATTTCTGTTTGGTTCTTCTTTATTGTATCAAACTTTTTGTGACATAGCTCCTGAACTCATTGAGTTGTCTATCTGAATTCTCTCTTAACTCATTAAGTATTTTAATGATGGCTGTTTTGAAGTCATCGTCATTTAGGTTATGTATTTCATTTTCTTTGGGATTGTTGTCTGTGTATTTGTTGTTTTCCTTCTGTTCTGGGAATTTTTTAATGTATTTTTTCATATTGCTTGATGTTGCAGATTTGTGCCTCCACATAGAGATAGAGATTAGTTGCTCCTTCCACTTGTTTCTGCTGGTGTGGTGGGGGAGCAGCTGTTTATACTGCACCAACCAGGAACCCTATCCGCAGTTGCTAACTGGGCCTGGGCCCCTCCTCGTAGTCACAGTGGTCCTTTGGATTCCCTATTCTGCCATGGGGGCCGTCACGGGGGGGGGGAGGTGGGCGGGCTTCAGGCTGCTGGTGCCTACTGTTGCAGCCCACCTAGATGTGCTCCCTCCTTGGGGTCTGCAATGGTGTTATGGGCTTTTCCAGCAGCCAGGGGTAGGATCACTTATATTTGCCGCTCCGTCACTGTCGGCACCCACAAAATCTCACTTGTCCACTATGGGGCGCAGCAGAGCTATTGGCATCTTCTACAGTCTGTGGTTAGCTCACCTAGCTATGCTACTTTTGTCCCGGGGTCCTCCAGCCTTGTGGCTGCCAGATGGGTGCTCTCTACTAGTGCTGCCATTTGCACTAATTTTTGAAGAGTGAGTCTGCTCTATATACCACAGCCTGAGACGTTTCGTCTGACATAACCTGTCTGATTCTTTTGAGCACCAACTATGGTTCTGACTTTAGAAGATGATCTGATTATCTGCTTGGAACAGCCTAGCCTTAAGGAAACACAACCAGGGAGTTGACAACCAAAACAAAATTTCTGTTGCTTTTGTGGCAACTGCAATTGCAGTGATTTTGGTCTCTTTGTATTCCCAGATCATCACATAAAAATCATTACAAATGGAAAATGAGCACAACCTAACTTGAAGGCAGTGCAAATTCTGAATTCAGTACTCCTGGACACGCTGATTTCTCTGAGTTCTCAGAGAACCGATTTGGGACTAAGCTTTATGACTGATTAAACAGTGCTGAGCTATAAAACAGGGACTCACTTTGAAGGCTCAGTACAAGAATACTCAAAACTACGTCACAACAACAAGGGAAATTTTCCCTTGAAATACATACTTTACAGCATTAATTCTATGGTAGTGCTTTTCTATTCTTGCTAACTGGAAGAGCTGAGTGTCAGAGTTTTGACAAAGAGCCTGGGGAAAGGTACTCACAAAATCTACACTGGATATTCTATTTTTAGAACCTATGACTATTCTATTAGAGGTGTAGAAAGGCGCAAAACAAATTGTCTTCAGCTGACACTAGTGAGAGAATAGTTTTGGGGAAACTTATTAATCTCAAAATATTAAATCCCTTTTTTGTCTGACGCTGTAAGGCTCCTTTGCAGCTTCCCCCTTCTGCCCCTCCTTACCACTGGTGTTTTTCTGGCTGCAAGTTTGGCCCATAATTCCACAAAGTAGTTTCTGTCTGTAGGATCCAGGAAATCCCATAAATTTGAAGTAGTAGGTTTCCTAGGAGACTCTCCATATTTCAGCTGAGGTGTCTTAATATCTGGTAGGGGAAAAAAAAAGTTTAAAATAAAAGGCATAAAATAGGATAAGGGGACTTTCTGAAGAGAGAAATGTTTCCTATCTGGATTTGCCCAAGCACAACAAACTGTATAAAGTATGTGCGTTTCAACTTGAAAGTAAGGTAAAACCCTGTCTTAGAAAAAGATAATAATAATTACTGTTGACTTTGCCTGGGCACGGAGTCTCACCTGGACTAGAGGTGGAAACACCCACAGGAAATCAGACCTCTTATCTTGTGCTGTGTGCTGGTATGGAAACTGAACTTGAACTCACACCCAATTGTGTGGCAATCCCGAGCCGATAAAACAAGGTAAAGGCCATTGCAGATGAGTAAAAGTATTTAATCACGGTAGGGAAGTCTAAAATTCCACAACCCAGCACCTGTCTTGAGAGAGGGGAGAGACTCAGAAGACACAACAAATGGGCAAACCCATACCCAAGGAACCCCAGGTGAGAGAGAACTCTGAAAAGGAACATTAGAGTAACTGTGTTTATAACAATCACAGTGATAATAGGAGACAATTGTACGTGGAAACGTTCTCTGTGAAATCTTCGTGATGGGAAAGCCATTCAACCCATCTTTGCTGAGCATCTACTATGTGCCAGACAGTGCTCTGGATGGCAGGGATAGAGCAGTAAATAAAATGTCCTTGACCTGTGGGAATTACACTCTCATGTTGGAGACAAACAACACGTCAGATAATGTCAGGTAGTGACAAGTGTGACAAAGAACCAGAAAGCTGGATAAGGGGACAGAGTGAGAGAAGGCATGACGGTCAAAGGAAGTCCTCTCTAAGGTGATGACATCTAGACAGTGACCTGAAGTCACGAAGAAGAAAGGCATTCAAATAACTGGAGCAAGAGTATATGAGGCAGAGAGAGTGGCTATGTGTAAGGACCCAGGAACATGCTTAAGACAGCTGAATTACAGTAAAGAATTCAGCATGGGTAAGCAAGGGGAAAAATGAGATGGAGCGGATGAATCCCTGTGATCATTTTTTTAAAAAACACTTGTCCATTTGATGGAACCCTAAGAGCAGAGCATTGTGAAAAAGACCAGATGAATTTGAAAAAAGTCAAGTAAGATAAAATTGGAAGAAACAGAAGCTATATTCATTGAAATAATTCCAATAGAAATGACCCATACGTCTAAAAGCTTATTCAAAACATAGTATTTGTGTTGGGGTTCCTTTTTCTAGCTTTCTGAGACAGGCCATTTGTACTGTGCTGTAAATAAGCCAAGTTCAATCTGATGATACAACGCAGCTGTAATTCCAACAATGTAAGGTCTTAATGATTTCTCAGCAGCAAAATATGTTGGGTAAAGATAACATGTTTAGATTACTATTAAACTACATCGTAATGCCACCACCATAATGACTTGGACTCCTGTAATAAAGAATTTCATACACTTCTTAATATAGTTTCTAATGTTTTAATACATCAATGTACAAGAGATCGCATTTCTCAATTTTTAAAAAAAACATAATTACCAATCTTACAATACCCTGCAACAAAGTTTCTTAATGTGGCCTTATTCGAAGTATCTAAATTAAAGTCAACCTTGAGGCAACATTAAAAATATATACATAAATTACTTTACAGTCCACAAAAAGTACCAAGTGCTTCAGTACATAGGCTAAATTTATTTAAACATAAATGAAACATAAATGAATTTAATGATGCATGACGGATTTTAAAGTTATTTTATGGATTAGTATCATTACCCAATGCAGGAAAATATAAATGAAATATCTGCAACAATGGGAACTACATCTCAAATTAATTCTAAATAGCTTAGACCTTTTCTTTCGACTTATATCCCTTTGCAGTCAAGTGAATTAAAGTAATATCTGTATAAAACACTTTTAAAAAATGAGCATAGACTTCAACCTAAATAACAAATGCAGTAGAGGCCAGGTACCTGAGAATAAAACATTTGTATGTATATTAAATATCATATCATCACACACACTAAACAGGGCCTTTTACTGTATAAAAGAAAGGAGAAAGTAAAAAAATGTGGATGATCTGATATTACAGGCACATAGCCATGTCAATAACTAGTAATAAAATTAGAATTTGGGGGTCAGACTGTGAAAATTTTGAAAAATGAAAATCCCTAGATCAATAACGAATTTTTCTACATTGAAGAGATTACTTTTATAGCAAAGCAACTAAATCATCCTATTGTCCAAAAACATGAGACTGAACACTTCTAAATATAAATTTTTTAACATTTAAATAAAACGTTGCAAAAAAAATGAATCAGTACTAGAGTCTGCCTCTCCTTAAAAACACTAGGAAAGGTAGGACGGGGAAACAGGCTTTCATTTTCAGACCAAAGTTCTCAGTGAGCCAGATGGTTTCAGGATCATTCAGTGTTTTCTCACTCAAATGGGGCTTTAAAAAAATGCTTATTTGGGTAATAGTGAGGTTGTTTTAACTAACAAGAGTAATTTATACCTACCATAATTAAATATATATAAAATGTAAATACCTATAAAATCCCTGTAAACGTCTCAATAACCATAAAAAGGGCCCAAAACAAATTAAAGCACAATAATCCACTATACAATTTAAAATATTTATTTAGTTTTAATAGGACAGTTACACAATTTGTAGTGGAAAATTAAGGGAAAAGCTCAGTTCATATCACAAAATTGAGTGTGCCAAAAGAAGCTATTTTTCCAGGACAGAATTAAATCTTAAAAGTCTTGTCTATCCGTGCTTCTAAGAAAGGAATAATAGCAACTAGAAAAATAATCATTTTACATAATATCCATAATAATTTTCCACAGACAAATAAGCTTTTATAGTAGAAAGCTACCACATAAGTCCAAGGAACCATAGTAATAATGTTCATGTTATAGATGGTAAAATGAACACCCTCCCTATACTAGCCTAACAAGAAAGTGCTATATTCTCGAGTGTCCAATCAAAGGAATAATCAGGTGTTTAAACAGGGAACAGATTCTACAACAAGACAAAGGAAACCATGCAAATGCGTATTCTCACACAGAGAGAGTGAGGTACAAGAAATATTTCTTTCCACTGAACTTCATACTTTGAAATGTCCTCAGTAGAGTTGAACTAATGGGCTTAATATTCGGGCACTGTATTCAGAATCTCCTAATTAAAACATATAACAATAGTGCCCCGAATTTCATTTTCTTTTAATGGATGAATTTATCATGAAGTAGTTCATTGACACTTTGAAGGACAAAAGATACAGGGCAGGTAAATTTCAAGAGTGGAAACTTCATACATAAGATCTGCATGTGTACAGAATTTGGGAGAGGGAGAGAAGAAAAGGGTAGCAATGATCGACAGGAAATGGGATAGAAAGCTTCAGGAAATTAAAACTTTCCTCTCCTTTGAGCAATACATTTGAGAACTAGATTTTTGATGTGATTTCCACCCAACTCTACACCCCCATCTCTGGTAAGTGTGGTCTTTTCTTGTCAAGGGCTCATCTTTCAAGAACAACTTTTCAAAGATGTTGTTTTGTTGGTCACTTCCTCTAACAAAGATATTTTTTGTCTTTCTTCACTTTGCTTTTCTATCTTTGTCCTTGGAAACAGGGTCTTTAGATCTGGTAGCTCGTAAAAGCCAGTCTTTCTCTCAACCAGCCACAAAGAGAAAGAAAAATGCACAATATCGGGTAGTTTATTCCTGAGTCAAGTAACTTGACAGCATTTACCACCTAGCCAATCTGAAACACAGAATATAAATGCCTTTAATTTTATCAACAATGAAATGGTAATAGTAAAAATAATAGGTAACGTTTATTGAATATATACCATGTGCCAGGTGCTATTACAAGTCTTTAACTGTGTGTCACAGGAAAATTTCATCATAACCTCAGAGCTGATGTTTCCCCACTCACTTCTCCACGCTGCAATGCTGCAGGTGAATGCCCAGGAAAGAATCTCTTGATCTCTGTAATATTTTGCTGAACCACAATTTCTTTCCAATATTATTCTAATTCTGTTTAAGCTCCTTAATTCAATCAAGGTTGTCAACATTTTAAAAAGGATTTTTAGAGGAGATCATTCCATTTGCCAAATATTTCCATCTAGTTTAAACAGTGTTATCCTATTCCAATTAAGGATAAAATGCTATTTTTAAAAATGTTTTTGCTGCTTACACGTTAATACTAACAAACACTCATATGGGCGCTTACTGTGTGCCAGACATCTTTCTGGGTCTTCTTCAATATATTAACTCAACTAACTAATCCTCACAATAAGCTTGAAATGGCTACTATTATTATCTCTATTTCATGCATGAGAACTTTTAACTTTGTAACTTGCCCAAGGTCACACAACTAGATCACAATGGAACTGGAATTTCCTATGATTATTTTGACTTTTAGTCTTATTTGAAATCATGAATTTCTAAGTTTACAATCTTTTAAAAAAAAGGTCATTATCTTTGATGATTACGACAGCACTCTCATAATCACATTTAAGATTAAAGATTTGGTCTTCTAACATTATTTGTCTATCATCAACACAAAGAAACAGTTAGGCTCTTCTTACTCTCGTCTCTGAAAGTCTGATCAATAAAGGAAAGTGACTTCTAGAATTATGTTTTTCAAATTGAACTAAGCAATTAATTAAATTCATTTATGAATATCCTGTGCTAGACACTGTATAAATAGTGCAATTATCTGAAGTAGAATTTGAAGGATCTTTTAGGGTAACAAGATGATCTTCAGTGTTGTCATGGAGCAAAAGGAAAGGAACTCAACAAAGTACTTGGCGGCAAAAAATCTATTGATCAAGATTGTTTTGAAGTCGGTATTTTGAGCTCTACAAAAGAACTTATTACTATGCATGTGAATTTTGGATATATTTTATCTGAAGTCCTAACATTGACAAAGAGCATAACTGCCAATACACTGGATCCTTGCTATTGTCCCAGAAAAGAATTCAGCATAAATCCTGCCAACTTGTCCCACCGCCCTTGAAGGCAACTAGAGCAGGGAAGCCACTGGTCGACAGGCTTCTAAGAACAGCACCATAGCAAAGCTCAAGAGCACTCAGTCCAGGGTTTTTGAAACTGCAGGCTGTGAATTAAATTGTGAAATCAATTTAATAGGTCACGACCAGCACTTAAAAAAAATCAAGATTGAGTAGAATAGAAAAGATCACAGCAGATCATGATAGTGAAGTTGTTTTATGATACTTGTTTCCTACGAGTGTGTAGTGTAGGTCACAATATTGTAAAAGATATTCCTAGCTATGGATCTTGGACCAAAAAATTTGAAAGCTACTGATCTAATGAGCATACTAACTGTGTGCAATTTTCTAGTACTAAGCACTATATTTATAAAACAGACTGCTGGATTCTTCACAGCTAGCAAGCAGAGCCAGGTGTCGTAAATGGATCATAGAGCATAAAAGGAAACTTAAATTCCCTCAAGTTCAACTGATCACCCCACACATGTAGACCTGTAAGATTCCTATCACAGAGTATCTAAGTTCTGGAAAAATCCTGTTTGCTCCTCTGCAAATGACTTCTAACTCTCAGAAAGTTCTTCATTATGTCAAATCAAAATAGAACATAAGGTTGCTGCTTTCACATGACAGCTTTTCAAGTATGTGAATTTAATTTTATATAACTTTTTCTGAATAAACAGGTTCACGGTAGAAAATTTAGAAAAAACTAAAAAGCGTAAATGAGAAAGTAAAAATTACCTATAATCTAACAACCCAGAGCTAACAACAGAACCATGCTGGATATACCTCCTTAACCTGCTTTCTCCTTAACATGCAACAAATGTTTTCCTCTCCCACATATTCTTCTAAAACACGACTATAATAGCAACATGGAATTCTAGCATGTGGCTGTAGCATATATAACCTTTCTTCCACAACTTATTTTTAAAATCCCATTAGGTGGCTAGATTATTTCCAGATTTTATTATAATAACATTAATATGAACATCTTGTACATAAATTATTTCCTTATGATAATTCTTGGATTAGAATACTAGGTTAAAAATATGCAAAGTTTTAAGGCTTTGATAGATATCTGTAAAACTATCCCCAGAAAAGTTGTACCAATTTACTTTCTGATGACACAGAAAGTGTATTTACCCTTAGCCTCACCAAGAAGAGGCATTAATTTGTTTTCCATCTTTGCCAGTTTGGTGCCCCAAAAGAGTCTATTCTCTTTTAACTTAAGTGAGGTTAAATACTTTTTGACATATTTATTGGCCATTTTTATTTCTTCTTTTGTGAATTACCCAATCATGCCCTTTGTCAAACTATCTTTTAGGCTCTAAAATAATTGATTCAGCTCTTTAAATATTTGAAGAAGGCTCTCATGCCCAGTGGAACTATTATCTTTGTTGATCTGAATACTATGCGCCAGACTTCTACTAAAAAGCTGAAAATTGTATTACCTAGTAGAGTGACTAAAGTCCACAATGGGTTTTTTCTTCCTCGTAAAGATCAGTTTGCTGAGAAACAAACCAAATGGTAGCTATATGAACTTTGTTTGCAAATGCAGATGGAAAATGACAATTTTTAAATATTTATATTATACAATTAAAAAGTAGAAGTTTCCCTCATACCAAGAAAATCAATAATAGCAATAAAAACCTCTCTCACTAGAGAGGAGTTGATGATCTTTTTAATCCTTTCCTCGGACCACGGACAAAACATTGTGCAGTTGCACTGAATCTGAGACATTTATACCACCAAAACAAAAACACAAACACAGACCAACACCTTACCATCATGGACCCCAGAGAAAGGAGCCAGAGCTTCCTTCAAGGCAAATGGATGGATATTTGGCTTCTCACTTCCTATATGAACCCTAATGAAAACGCACCCCCGAATGCTTTAAGGAGCCTCAGAACAAGTTGGTCAAGGAGGAAACCAAGTAAATTTCTAAAGTTCTTCACCTATCTGAAGGATGGCACCTCTAAAATGCCCCATACACAGCTCATATAAAACAGGTGGTTATCCTTATTTTCTTCCCCTCTTTCACAGTCTGCCTTCTCCCACATCCAATCCAAATATTTCTTGAATCTGTCCATTCCTGCCACAGTGTCTTACTTCAGGCGTTACCATCTTGTCAGGACTAAGGCAATAGTTTCCCAGCCATTCTTCCTGGCTCCTGTATTGCCCTCCTTAAATTTATCTCTATACTAATTCTAGACACACGCTTCTAAGACAAAAAAATTAACTATTCAATGGCTCCCCATTGTTAGAAGATCAAGTTTCCAAGTTCATTAGCATAGCACAAAAGGCCCTTTGGCTCTACATATGCCTACTGCTCTCCTGACATTTGAATCCTTAGAAGATGCTCTTGCCTCCATGGTTAGGCGTATGCTGTTCACTCTTCTAAGAAACCTTCCCTTCTCTCCCATCAGTCAGCTGACTAATCCTGCAAGCTTGATGACTTAGCTGAAGGGTGACTTCCTCTTGAAAATGTTTTCTGATCCAATTCTCACATTGCCAGCTGAATTCAGTGTCCTTCCTTGGTATCTTTTATGACATTCTAGAAAAGTTAACAAACGGGTTTTCTTATCTATTTGATGCTAAACATAGCCTAGCATTCTGTGGGGCCTCCATTTGTCCTAATCACATGGTGTTGTAATGACACCTCTCATCTGTCTCCCTTGAAGCATCCTCATCATCTTACTGTCTGGCAACTATCAAAGTCTGGCACATAGGAAGTGCTCAATTAATGTTTGTTGGATGACAAACTAACTAAATAAAAATAAATTATGATATGTTAAAAATTCACTTTACTACTTTCATCTTAGACAAAACAGATAAATTAGCAGGTAATTATTAGTATAACATAGTCTCTTCATTTACAAGAGGATTCCTGCATACTGACTCTTTAAAATATCAATTTCCTCTACGACACGCGAAATAACATTTGACATACAAACAATTTTGTGGACACATACCTTTCATGTATGATAAAACATATTTATATTGGCATTTGGCCATCAAGTTTTTAAGTACAGGATGCCAAATATAGCTTAGCATGCTGCTGTTTACACAGATGCACTCAATAAATATAACTTTTTAAGAGTCGAATCTTGGATTGGCTACTTTGCTCACAATTATTCTCTTTTCTGGGTATGCAGCCTCCATACACTCTAGGAGTAGGCCCAGTGGGTATGTCTATGTGACCCTGGCCCCCGGCCAGAGAAGACTGGTTTAAGAATGAGCATCTGACCCAAGCCAGGCCAAGCAGGGTCTTCCCCTGAATTTTTTTATCTTAGGATCAAGGAACATCCGAGTCAACCCCTTTCTAGTGGTGAGAGCTGCCAGATGTAAAGCCAGATGTAAAACTCGAGAGGAGTTGGTGACCATGTTCCCTGCCACATGTACAGAAACTGATACATGGTCATTTCTATCAAAGAGAACGAAGCCAACATGGAGAAAGAAACAGAGATGAGAAATGATGAGAGTCCTGGAGATGACAAGTATCCAGGAGATGACGACAGTCCGGGAGATGACGAGAATACTGGAGATGAAGAGAGTCCAGGTTATGTTCAATAACTGGTCCCCAATCTCTCGGAGGCTCTGCCTCACCTCTGCCCTCCCCATAGTTTAGCTGTGTGAGATATTTCACTTCCTCCGAATAGATTCACACAAGCTGGCTCAGGTTGGACTCCTGTCACTTGTCAGCAAAAGAATCCTGACAGTACAAATAGATAAATGAAAAACTGATTCACCTGAATGTTCCCCCCCACTAATTCGTTTAGCAAATTCAACCAGATGGTTTGGCATAATGAAGGCATGGGCTAATTTACATGAGGTTCCTATTCAGAGAGAAGGAAGGTATTCATTTTGACATATATTTAAAACAAAAGTAAGTTTCAGGCAACATACACCATCGCGAATCTGAAGTGTTCGATCAGTGTCACACGAACAAAGAACCTGTCCTCTTCCCTTCAGAAGGTTCTCACAAATTAACTGTGGGTTTGGAATCTCTGTGGGAGAGACCAAGCCCCAGAAACTGCAAAGGCTTCCTTTCTCAGGATTCTTTTAGCTTATGGACCCCTTGATAATGCAAGATAATGAGAGAATTTTCCAATCTAGAAGTGAATTTTCCTAATGAATAGAACAAAACTCAATAGCGTTGCTTCAGCCAGATTTGGAACTCATGGTGGAATCTGTGCGAATTTGAAGACAAAGACTTCTTGCTGATGCCAACCTTTAAGACTGGCTCTATCAGTTGGCAGAGGGGAAATTACTTTCTGATGCATCTCACTACAGGGGCTGTTCTTCCAGGCTGCAACGGCAAGACACAAAGGAGGCAGAGAAGTGCAAAGACTGGCGGCCTTCTAAGAACGGTGGCTGGACAGCGCTGGCAGACCCCTCCACCTGCGCGGACTTGGAGTTGCAGAGGGAAACTGATGTATAGACTCATAGTGCCCTGGCCATAGCTTTCCATTCTGTGACAGCACGGCTTCAGGGAGGCATAGACGTTAATGACCTGGGGACCCCAGGGATGGCTTAAACCTTGGTGCTCTGACTGCCCCTAGCCCGCAGTCTTCCTGTCCGACTGTCCTGCTCCTCAGCAGACACTTGATTCTGAGGTGTGGCAGGACTTTTGTCCTGTGGTACTCCCCCGTGTTTTGGGGTGTATTTCTCTTCGGTTTGCTGCCTGGAAGCATTGTCCCTTTGGACAGAGCTCTCTCTGATTTGACTGGTCCCTTTATGGACTTGCGTCTCTTTGACAGGCTGCTGGGTGGGGGCCACACCATCCCGCTCTGGGGGATCCAAAGCAGTCTCTCTCTTCTGAGACCTTCCCCGTTTGGGAACCTGTTCTCTTCTCCTTGGACGCTCCCCGAGAGCAGAACCATCCACTCCTGACTCTGCTGAGGCCTTTGCCCTCTGGAGAGGCCTCCTGTGCTGGGGTGGACCCTCTTGAGTTGGTTGATCACCACTGAGGGCAGTTTTATTTTCTTGAGATAATCCTCCAGAATTCTCTCTTTTCACAGATGGTCCTTTTTTGGACACAGCTACCTTTTGAGCCAGGTCATTTGAGGGGAGCTTGGTATGGGCCTTTTTCCTGGAATAATGTACTTTTTCCCTTTTCTCTTCCTGTACTTGGGGATCTTCAGGCAATGATTCAGTGTGGGGTGGTTCACGAACTTCTGGTGTATGGACTTTTCTCCTCTGGTTCCCCCCAGGGCTCTGAGGAGGGCTGGGGTTAGGGTGGTCAGGTACTTGTGGGGTGGTCAGCTTACTCTGGGCTTCCGGTCGCCAGGCTGTCTGATGACTTCCAGGAGGTGCCTTTTTCAGATGTGGTGGTCCTTTAGCTGTCTCTCTTTGAGAAGGGAGTTTTTTTTTTTTAGCCCCCACCTGCTGCACTGGCTCTTGGTTTTGGGGTGAGGGCTGCATATCTGGAATCTTCTTGCTAGAGGAGAGGTCTGCTTCTGGAGCTTGCCTTTCCTTTGCAGGCCTCGAATCATCATGAGCTGCCATGTTCTGAGGCAGCTGCTGCTTTGCAAAGGGAGTGGGAATGCGAGGGAGCCTGACTACCTGGGCCTCCTCTTCCTGGGGTGGAGCGGTGGCGGGTTGCGGTGCCTGCTCCTGGACGGGTGGACTGATTTGAGGGAGCTTCACCTCCCTGACTTTCTCCTCCTGGACTTGCTGAGGACTGTGGTCTGGACGGGAACTCAGATTCTGTGGTGGTTTGGACTGGGGAGGGCTGATGGGAGGAAGTCTACTGGGATCTCCGTCCTGAGCTGGCGGAGGCCTGGGAGAGGGAGTCATGATTTGACCCGAGGCCGTTCCTAGAGCCTCCTCCCTGCTGGGGGAGAGGAGTTTGGGTGTAGGCCTCCTACTCTGGAGGGGAGCGAGGATGCGAGGCTGGGGCAGCCTGGTGGGAGCCAGCCGGCTTCTGGGAAGCAAAGCCACTGCGTCTTCCTTGTCTTGGGTCTGTTTGGTATTTGTTGAGTCTTGGGGTTGTGGCAATTCTGGGTAAGGAGTGCCGACCCGGACAACTTCTGCTTTGGAGGTTCCCTCCTCCAGAGGTTGTTGAGACTCTCCCAGAGATGGTCCGAGGGCCTTGGCCCCATCAGGGTGAGAAGGATCTCTTGGAGGATCATGATGGGAACTGTAGGGTGGCAGATTGGCTGGCTCAGTTTCCTCACCCTGGGTTCTCTGGGGGCTGAGGGATGCTGGGCCAGGCCCCTGTGGAGGTTCAGATAGGGGAGGGTCCCTAGGGGTTACCTTGGCCTCCCCCGATTCCTCATCCTGGTCCGGCTGAGGGCTGTGGGCTGGAGGGGCATCAGGGTGCTGAGGAGGCCCTTGGGAAGGAGTGGCGGGAGGCTGCCCTACTTCACCTGCTTTCACCTCAGATGTCCGGGCCTCATTTTCAGGGAGATTTGTGGCTAATATTTTTGAAGGAAGATCTGATTGTTGAACATCCCCTTCTTTCTGGTTTGGGGATAAGTCTTGGGCCTGCTGGGGAATACCAAGTGCTGATGAACTGGGCTGGGGAGGAGGCTCAGCAGTGACATGGCTATTGGGAGAAAGCTCCTTTTGATGGGTTGCTCCCTCCTGAGTCAGCTCTTGATTCTGGGAGGGAGCTAGGTTCTGGTTTTCAGGGATCTTTGCATGAATCTGCATTCCAGAGAGATGCTCTGTTATCTGGCCATCTGCTTGCAGTTTTGCCAAGCGCCTCGGGGATGGAACCAGGTGTGCTGGAACCCCAGAGGGAGTCTTCTTGCTAGAGGGAGCTCCTGCTTTGATATAAAAAGAAGTTAGCTAAACACATCTTAACAAATACGATTATGTAGCTTTAGAAATTAATAACAAAAAATATCTTTCCTTTTGGGATACACATAGGCACTTAAAAAGAATAAAATTACACATATAGAAGAATTCAACTGTCCCTTCTCCTTGGGGATACTAAGTGCCCAGAATTCTCTTATTTAGTGGAACTTAGAACAATTTTATTCAACTGAAAACATGAACTTTAATGAATAAACATAAAGAGGCTTTTTCACAGAAGCAAAATTTATTTCCAGGTCTGATAGCGGCAAGAAAATATTCTAAGCAAATGAGATTTTAAATTTTCACCACCTTAGAGGTCAATGCTGCTTTAATGGTAGAAACTAGAAGATGGACATCTGAGCCAGGTGGAGTCCTGTCTGTTTCCTTGGTTAATGGCAGTCCTCTTAAAGAAGCTGTGAGCTCTGTGAGGAGTCATGTCAGTTTACCAATACCTGGCATTGGTAAATGGTGCACAGACCTTGGCGGGCACCCAAAAGATAAGTGATAAAGAAAAAAGGAAAGAACAGATCTATGGAATCATAAGGCACCACGGCTCCGAGAAGCTGCTCCCCAAAATCCATGATCCAAACTCCTATTCTCTCCCCCACTCCCAGGGTCACCCTTTTCCCTCCAAGTCTGCCCTGGCTTCAGAAATGGATCTCAGAGGCCACTAGCAAGGTTGATGTTGCAGAGAGGGATTGTTCCTTCAATCACCATGGGAGCAAGTTCTCAGAGTGAGTCTGTTCTCATGGACACAATCATCCCAGCGGGTACTTGTCTATGACAGAAGCCTTGATATACTCGGGTGGCCCAAATAGCATCTTAACCCAGTCCCAAGAACACGGCTCTGAAATGGTACTGGTCAGAGGCTCACGCCGCTCTGGAACAGCCTTGAAGAAACTAGTCTCAGCTCACTTTGGGGGAGGCCTGATACTCAGAGACTCCAAACCAAATCAGACCTTGGAGGTGATCCCAGAGTGCTCCATCCCCAGAAGCAAACCAGGCTCCTGGCCACCTCTGCTGTCACAAAGCAGGATGAGCTTGGACTACTCCAGGTTCTCATTGAAGCTCCTAGTCCAGGCATGTACCCTATGCATCCAGGCAATCCAGATGTCTCTGAGGAGGGCAGCGGAGGGGGTGGGAGGTTGAGGGGTGGGAAAGGGGGAACAAGGGAAAGATTGCCTCTTGGTGGGGCTTCTGAGGGGATGCCCTGTTCATCATTCTTATCTCCCTAGTTTATAACAGTTATAAATTAAAATATGAATTTAGCCCAGAAACAAGGTTAAAATAAAATAGAAGAACAGGGGCTGGCTCCGTGGCCGAGTGGTTAAGTTCACGCGCTCCGCTGCAGGCGGCCCAGTGTTTCGTTAGTTCGAATCCTGGGCGCGGACATGGCACTGCTCATCAGACCACGCTGAGGCAGCGTCCCACATGCCACAACTAGAAGAACCCACAACGAAGAATACACAACTATATACTGGGGGGCTTTGGGGATAAAAAGGAAAAAATAAAATCTTTAAAAAAAAAAAAATAGAAGAACAGTGAAAATATCTAGAGTAGGTAAATTCATAGAGACGGAAAGTAGATTAGAGGTTACTAGGGTATGAGGGAAGTTATTGCTTAGTGGGTACAGAGTTTCTGTTTGAGGTGGTAAAACATTTTGGAAATAGGTAGTGGTGATGGTTACACAACGTTATGAATGCAATTAATGCCATTAAATTGTACAGTTAAAGTGGCAAATTTCATGGTTTTCTTTTTACCACAATAAAAAAGTAAATTTAAAAAAGGTAGAATAATATAAGAACAGTGAAACCCAAAGCTGAAGTTTCTTTCCATCTTTAAGCCTCCTGGTTTCCTATAATCAGATATACAGGATTTTTTTTTTGCCCACTTTCACAATTTAACAATTCACATAATTTGGCAAATGATAGCATGCCCTTTATTAGAGATAAAGGCACCACTTTATGGACTGGTAAATTGCTCAATTTTCCCCTGTTTGACTCATCATCACCATCATCATTTTCCTCTATCATTAGTCAGAATTCTGAATAATAATTTGCAAATATAATTTTATTTTATGATCTTTATGGCAAGAACTCTGGGTGGTAGCTGAATCAGCTTTTTAAAAGCTTTGCTGGAAGCACTGACTATTCCAGAAATAGGTTGTATAGAGACAAATGGAGGGTAAAAACATCCCTTATATGAGTTGTGAATATAGTGAGTTTTTCCTTATTTTTATAGAGACTATGTTGTTTACTCAGGCTTTTTTTCAGTCTCCATGCTTTAGAAATGAATATTATCTGCATTGCTATAGGGGGAAAAAATAAGACAATTCTGTACTTTAATTGATATACATTTTCAATTAATGGTACATCTAAAGATCTCGAGACTTCAAATCACTGTGTACCCAAAGTTACTATTTTATACATGTATTAAATGAGAATTCCATTTGTCTCTCCCCTGGTGTAGGTTTACATTTCTGGGTCCAAGGTAATGGGCCTGCTCTACTCAGACTGATGGACTGCTGGCTTACTTTTATCACTTTGTGCCTTCCTCACCATTGAGAATAGAAATTAAAATTGCATTCTCAGTTACAAATTAGCAACATAAAAATTACTAAAGATAAGGCTATGCTTTATTATATTGGGGAATAATTTTCAGTTTGCACTGATACAGAATTACTGCTTCCATGACAACAATGCCGTTGGCCCTCAGATTTCTGTTTGTACTGAAACCTAACACATGAATAGTCTAATCCAGCTGGGAAAAACCTCAGCTCTGGAAGATCAGATTCCAACAATGTTCCATAATATTATACATAGTTGTTTTTGTTTTTTAGAAATGGGAGTTCAAAGTGATCTCTAACCAAATTTATGATTATTGGTGAAATTGAGAATACAAAACTAAGGCTTCCTATTTCCTTTCAGTTTTCTAATTGCTCAGACAAAACTGTCTTTCAAAATAAAAAAAAAATAAAAAAACTGTCATTCAAAGAATCTTAAATCTTTTTTATTTCAATTTCTTACTGTTGACAGCTCAATTATATAAAAAGAATATAGCGCTATATGTACTAAAATTACTGACTTTTGTTTCTAGGGATCCCACTTATGTAAGTAAGGTAGGTACTTACGTAAATATACCTAAACCACAGAACTTGAAATCAGAGTGACCCAGCTCAGAGCGGAGGCAAAGAGGTAAGAGCCGGGCAGACCCAAGGAGGTGACCCTGCTGGGGCTCTGGGCCTTGAGGTGATTTTGGTTGGGCTCCGCTCACCTTCAGGGAATCTGTAAACATCTGGCCCACGCTCCTTGGCACAAGCTTCATGGCCCTGAAACCCAGAGAGGCCTCTGCCTCTACTCTTTGGCCACTAGAGACACTGTAAGGCTTATTAAGGAGGACTATGTTAATTGGAACTTTTAATAGTCACTTGAATAATGTCTGGCCTGCACAAAGTCACTTTATGTGCAAGTTTATCCTTAAACCGTCAACTGAAAAATGAAACTTCCTCCACAGATTAACTGTATACATAAAATAAAGTGTTTGGCTCCTTAAGAAAACACATTATTTTCCAAAATACTAAACCCTGCCAGAAGAACAGGGGTCTGTTGAGGCCAGTGAGTTGATACATTAATTACAAACCCTCCCATCTACTTTTTAAAGCTGAGATTATATTAGTCAATAATCGGATGGCCCAGTTTAGTTATTAAATGTATCTGAGAGTGATAACATTTTTACAAATTCTATAATTCATACTTTTCATTAAATCAGACAGGCCTAACCCAATTGGTCCAAATAAATGAAGTTTTATTATGGCCCTTAAAATAGGAGTCCACTTTTCTATGCATACATTGTCTGGTCTATTAATTCACCGAATGGCAACTGCACCCAGTAGTCAGTGTTCTGATGCTTGTAGAATAAGAAAAGATGGAGAGACGGAGCCTGGCTGGCTACTGAGGCAGAGAGCTGCTCAAGCGCCACCATTCAGAGGCCCCCCTGTGCTGCTGATTCAGAAACACACTGTTTTCAGTTACTCAGAACTGGTCGGGCTCAAGGGACTGACTCATGTTTATCCAAACCCACAAGGGGCTGATTTGAAAGCCAGAACGCCATTTTATTAATTTACAAAGAGAGATGGGCTGGCTCAGGGATCGGGGCAGGGTGTCCTAACGTAGGGGACAAGCCCCACAGGGACAAGTCTGCCCCGGGACCAAATTAAAGATCAGAAGGTTGCTGGGTTTGCAAAGATTGAAAGCAAAGGGAGCCAGACTTCCTCAAGAGAAACTTCCACGGAGCTACAGATGCCTCATTAGATGCACTACGCAACTGGGCCGGCAGAGCTTTCTAAAGATCCAATGCCCGAGGCAGCGAATCGGAGCCGAGCTGGACAAGCACACCGCCATGCCCCTGACTGAATGTTCCCCCTTTGGAGACGGAGCACAGTCCTCCACTCCCCTGTTAATGCCTGTTTTCAGGCAGGGCGCACTTGCTTCAGGTGCTTTCCAGTCAGTAGGTTGTCCCCGGGTCACTTTCTCCTGTGAGACATACCTAAGAAAAACCTCAGTCATGATCTGTTGGTTGTTACAGTTTCAGACTGGCCTCATTCCAGAATTCCAGGGGCACCTGATCTAGGAAAAGTGTCTAAAATGGCAAAACAGCACAATTAGTTTGAACTCTGGCAAAATCATGACCTGGCCTGCCTCAGCCTGGCCAGGATGCAACCGGGCAACCAAAATCCTCCTTGGCCGAAGGGTCACAAAGGCTAAACTACACGTGACCACAAACCTGCGCAAGGACTGGCTGTAACAGCTGTGCAGCAGCAAGGGGCCCGTGCTAACATTTGACAATACGTGATATGCGAATGCAGTTCAGTTCATTGGGAGACCTTCTGTTTTTAGTACTATGGTGGCAAAACCACGTACCATAAAATTTACCATCTTAACCACTTTCAATTGTACAGTTCAGTAGCACTAAGTACATTCACATCGTTGTGCAACCATCACTGCCATCCATCGGCAGAACTCTTTTTGTCTTGCAAAACTGAAACTCTGTACTCATTAAGCACTAAACTCCCCATTCCATCCTCCCACCAGCCCCTGGCAACCACCATTGTACCTTCTGTCTCTGAACATACAGTATTCATGTTTTTGTGACTGGCTTATTTCACTTAGCATAACGTTCTCAAGGTTAGCCACATTGTAGCATATGTCAGAGTTTCTTTCTTCTTTAAGGCTGAATAAAATTCCATTGTC
Source organism: Equus asinus (assembly GCF_041296235.1). NCBI lineage: Eukaryota > Metazoa > Chordata > Mammalia > Perissodactyla > Equidae > Equus > Equus asinus. The sequence goes on along the minus strand of NC_091790.1, from coordinate 188,042,641 downwards.
TGCATATAACACATCTTGTTTATCCATTTATCCATCGATGGACGTTTGGGTTGCTTCCACATTTTGACCATTGTGAATAATGCTGCTATGAACATTGGTGTACAAATAGCTGTTCAAGGCTGCTTTCAATTCTTTTGGGTATAAACCCAGAAGTGGAATTGCTGGGTCATATAGTAATACCATTTTTAATTTTTGAGGAACCACAATATTGTTTTCCACAGCAGCTATACCATTTTACATTCCCAATTTCTCCACACTTTGCCAACATTTATTTTCTATTTTATTGTGGGTTTTTTGTTCTTTATAGTAGCCATCCTAATGGGTATGAGGCAGATTTGGGGCGAACCTTTAAAATACATCTTAAAATACTCATGTACCAAAATTCTAAGTAGGGCTTTTGAATTCCTAGATTCCAAGGAGATATACTCTTACATATCCTACATCGTTTGCTGTGCATGATCCACGAGGCAGGTGGGGAACATTAACTTCAGCTAGCAGGACAGTAACGGAAGCTCAGAACAACTAAGCTGCTTGCCCAAGGGAGCAGCAGGCCAGGACCAGACTCATGTCCTCTGCCGTTATACTCTGCAGTGCAGCCTTTCCAGGACTGGGGCAAGGCAAAGTAAAGGAGATAGAAATTCCTTGGACTAAAACAAGACTACATACAAATCTGCCAATCAGAACACCACCTCAGCCCCACAAGGCAGCCAAACCTCTGGAAGGCTGAGTTCTGAACCATGAGGCTGACTCTTATCTACTATGAACCTCCAAGGCACTGGCCTGCATGTCCTTGAAGGGCAGTCCTCTGAGTTCCATCACGGTCACCGAGACAAGCAGAAGCTCAGGTTCAGAGGGCTGACTCATGCAGCTCTTTTGTGGGGACAATCACCCCAGGGAAGTAGAAGTATAGGGAGTAAAGAATTAAAACCAGCTATGGCCTGGGTGATGAGCACCCAAAGAATAAGTCACAGATTTGTTTTCTTTTCCACACACACACACACACACACACACAATTCTGGCACGAAAGGGATAGGATGATACCTGCAGTTGGAGCCAGACCCTTGGCAGTTTCCTCAGACAGTCCGAGGTATTCTCTAACAAGCTGACTCAGTTTTTGGTAGGCAACATCCAGATCATCTACAGTAAATGAGAGAGGGTACTTTAAAGCAACAGAATCACATCAAAATACAGTCAATTTGGTGTATTTTTTTTTTGGTGGCATTTTTTGGTCGTAGTGATTTTTTAGCTACGTTTAATTTTATGACTACTGTGGTAGGCAGAATTCTAGGACCCAAAGCCACTTCACCCGTGTACAAACTCCCCTAGAGTGGGTAGAACCTGTGAACACGATGAGATAATACTCCCGTGACTATGTTGCATTACATAGCAAAAGGAATTTTTGCAGTAATTAAGCTTACTTATCAGTTGAATTTGGGCAAATAAGGGAGATTACCCAGGTGGGCTTCTCTAATCACATGAGCCCCACAAAAGCAGAGTTTTCTGGTAGCAGAAGAGGAAGGCAGAGACTCAAAGCATGAGGGGGATTGGATGTGCTGTTGCTGGCCTAAAGATGGCGTGAGCCACATGGATAAGACCTGGGAGCACGCTCTGGGAACTGAGGGCAATCCTTGGCAGGTGGCCAACAAAGAAACAGGGACCTCAGTCCTACAACCACAAGAAACTGCATTCAGCCAACAATAAGAATGTACTTTGGAGCAAATTTTTCCCCAGGGACCTTACACTTCAAAAACAAAACTTGGCTGAAAGTTACTGACCTGCATTGATTACCGCATCAAAATATCCTGGAAATTTCTGATTAATTTTAACATAAAGGTCCACCCTGGAGACAGCAAATTCAATCTCTACACGACTAAATAATCCTTTCCTCCGCAAGTATCCCTCATAATTTTTCTTGTCCATGGGTACCACCAGGATATAGCGAGGCTCAAAATAGGAACATTTCAAACTTCTTACACCCTATGCGTTTAAAGAAAAGATAATAAATTAGAAACAAATACATGACTTAGAAATCATTTTGGACATGTCTGACAACATAGGTATAATAAGTAGTATTACACTGAAGAATTTATCTGTATAATTAGCTATTATTTTACTATAAATATCTCAAGATTGGATTACTTCTCTCTGTTCATCAAACATTAAATTATCATTGGAAATACAAGAATTCATTCTACCTGGTAACTTCTAACTAATGACTTTAATGAATATGACTGTTAAAAAAAGAAAATTGTGGGGCAGGCCCGGTGGCGTAGTGTTTAGGTTTGCGTGCTCCACTTCAGCTACCCTGGGGTTCACAGGTCCAGATCCTGGGTGCAAACCTACACACTGCTCATCAAGCCATGCTGTGGCAGCATGCCACATATAAAGTAGAGGAAGACTAGCATGGATGTTAGCTCAGAGCCAATCTTCCTCACCAAAAAAAAGGAAGAAGAAGAAGAAAGAAAAGAAAATGGCTAGATCAAATAGGTACACTGACAGCAGTACTGCATCTTCATTACTGAAGAGTAATTTCAATTTTACATTTCAAAAGGCATCCTTGCAGCACCAGGAGATAGTGATCTTACCAGAGAGGAAAGGCTCCTCTATTACCCTTCTGTCTCCTTGGGACCCTTCCTTTTCCTAAACTGGCAGCCTGGTTGGTTGGTTCCTATTATACCTCACGGCTTCTTCCCAGAGCATGGGAAAGCCAAGCTCATGATACCCTGATACCAGGAGCTCAGAGCGTGAACACTGGCAGGTGGTGGTCTGCGGATCTGGGGGGCTGGGTTGTGACTGCAGCTCTCCAGCTGCTGTAGACTCTGTGCAAATCCCTCCAACTCCCTGACTGCCAGCGTCCTCATGGGTGAAATAGAAGAGCTATTCCACACGAACTCTAAAGCTCCCTCCATCTAAATCTTATCATCAATAGTTTAATTCAATGTTCCAAATCTTTGCTTTAAAAATTTGGGGGAGGAAATACAGGCTCTTTTAAAAAAAAATTTCTACGAGAGTCAATACCAAGAGCAGTTTGGAAAAATGCTATAGCTGGGGAGAATCAGGAGAATAAAACCTGATTTATAGACTCAACTTCTAGGCAATGAGTAGGAGAAAGCTCTCAGGGAGAGAAAAAGTACAACAGGAGCCAGCACTCAGAGGACTGATGAACTGGAAACAGGTAGACACAATTTGCTGGAGACTTTCTGCATGCAAAGATGTCTTAATTTTTATTTCTGCCTTGTCCAAAGAAGACATTTTGGGGAAAGGCTTTTTTGTTTATTAGCATAGAAACAATGGAAATCTTCCTAAAGATGCAAAATCAATCAATTGCAGAAAGATAAGAATTGCAGGATTTTGAAGGTGGGAAAATTAAAGAGCTGGAAGAAACGCGGCCAGTTTCACTGAAGCTAGGCAACACTTAAACCAATGCAAGGAGCCAAAAGGACTCAGTCTCCTGCTCTGCGAAGTTATCAAGGAAATAAGTTTTAAGAAAGATTCAGAGTCGATATAAAGGAACACTAGATGTGCCCAGATTTGACTTTGAATAAGTTTGGTCTCATGGAATCATTTTTATTGCATCTTTTTCTTCTGACTACAAAAGTGTTATACTGTTTGGAGAAGTTAACTTGAAAAAAAAATCAGCTGTCTTTGAAGATTTCAAATATCTAATAAAGCCATATATTTAAAGACAAATGGGTGGAATATTCATGCTTTTACTCTGGATCTGAATTTTAGAGAAATTTCTATGTACTCTAATATAGATCACTGGGGGAAGACGGCATGTTGGGGCAGAGAGAGAAATCTGAAATCTGCAAGTCTAACTTGCTGGAAGAATGAATACACTGCAACCAGTGAGCAATGGGAGTCAGGTGACAGCCTAGCCCACACAGCTCCCATGAAGAACGATGGAACGTCAACTGCATGGAGCTGCCATGGTCCTGAGGGGACAGGGAACCAGTTCCACATCCTGTAAGAATCAGGCTTTATCTAACATCACTTTACACAAACAAAGACCGTGCTCTAAAAAGAAAAAGAATAATTTAGTGTGGAAATCACTTAGAAAATAAATCTTGAGTGGCAGTTTCACTCATAGCAAAAGTGCAATTTCTTGTACTGTCATTTAATCCCTGCCATTTAATTTTTCATGTGTCTTGCCTCCACATACTAATTATAAACTTAAAATCTCACTTTTGTATGCACTCCTCTTGTGCCTAAGGTGCTACCTGTACATTGTAGCTCCCACCCCAACCCCAAATATATATATATGTACAAACTCACTCATGTAAAAAATAAATTGATTGAATGAAAAACACTTACTTCTATTTCCATATGAATACAGCTCGCTAAACCATCTCTTGCGATACCTTCTACGGTGTCCCTATTTAATCCATAATTGTGATTACCATAATTAAATGTTAGAATGAATTTCCCCTGAAATTTAAGAAGTACAAAGATTTTCATATAACAGCTGCCATAATGGAATTTAATATAAATAAAAGTATTTGGTGTCTTACTTTTATATGATTCCACAAGACTTACAAATATTAGCAACTATATAAGAATGACAATGGGTTTATGAAACTCAATATCAAACTGTGATAGAGAAATTTATTCAGAATTCTCAGCTGGCAAAAACATTAAGCTTTTGGAAGTAATCTGCTGACAAAATGGTAGAGGAGAGCGAAGGTACTAAAGCTTATGGGAGAAGAGATCATTTTGCTTACTTACCCACTTCCTGCCAAAGCTGCACCATAAACCTTCGTTACTGAGAGAGTAAAACTAATAGTTCGCCCTTGCCTCAGCCATTTTGGCTATCCCAGCAAACCAGGTAGCCCAGAAAAAGCGTCCACCCTCAAAAGCCTTACAATCCCAGATAAGCCTGAAGGCCATGAATTACAGGGACATCCTAAAACTTTTGCATCCTGAGATAAGCCATAAAAAACAGATTCATCCAATTTTTCCTTATAAACACAGCTTTTTATTGAAACCGCCTCAAATGTTATTCAATAGAACTGTTGTGTGCCCATAGGCATTTGAAGTATAAATACTGCATTCTCTCTGTATTCTGGAAGCCCAGTTCCTCCAAAAGCTATCTTCTGTGTCTGCTGTGGGTGAGGAGGAAAATCCACAACACCCCCCATAATCAAAAGAAGTTTATTTCATGCTTTCTAAAGTTAAAATCTCAACAATAAATATCCTTAATATTTTACTTCCTCAGTGGTATACCTTCTTTGTTCTACGGAATAAATACTGTGACTCCTTTTCTTTTAATATACGTATTATACCTATATAGATAGATATCTGAATCTCCTGTCAGGTATGTACATTATCTTGTTTACTGTGACTCACTCCATTTTCAAAATGTACATTTGAATCACTTTTCAGACATATACTATGAGTGTATTTACTCATACGTAAGGGCCTCCCTCTGTGGACCCCTAAAACATTTCTTGAAAGGATGTAGGGTTGGGAGGAATCTTGCATTGTACTAATGCATATACTACTAATGTATATAAAACAGGCCCTATTAAACTGATTTTTTAAGAATTGAGCTGAAGAGGTACCCCAGCTCCTGGATGATGATACTCCTTTCGTCTCTTCCTGCCTGTGGACTTCTTAATAAATAGCAATAATCACATTTCAGAGACTCCAGATCTGTGGTCTTATTTCCACAAGCGGGGAAAAGTCTCTGCAGGTAAGTGATTGTGTATATGTCCTTAAAAAAGGTTCATGTGTCTGTGGGCACGTGGGGGTGGTGGAAGATCTGTGTATTGGCGGGGGGGGGGGGTGAATGTATACAAAGGGTGTACCAGTCTATGTGTATCTGTCAGAGTGGGTAGGTGTGACTGCCCACAGTAGGTGTGTGCCAATGGGGTATGCCAGGGTTGTCTGTCGGTGGTGGGGGCTGTAACTGACAGGGACACAGGCTGTCTGGGTGCGTGTTCTGTGGATGGGGGGTCCTGTGTACAGAAGGCTGAGTGTGTGGCTGAGGTTAGTGAAGATGACAATGTGTCACGAGTTCATAATCTCTAGGTTTGTCTTTCTTCATGAAACAGGCTCAAACTCACTTTAAAGAAAAGGAGATCAGAAGGAAAATTCAAGTCGAAGAAAATGACATTATATTGAAGTAATATAGGTTAGCAGAAGCAGTAAAAATGAGTACTTCTCAAACACATATGGATTTTTGTAGAGGGAGTAAAACTGTAAGACTAAATATAGTATACAAGTACAGTGATTTCTAAGAGGAGGAACTGAACCAGACTTACTCTATTACAGATCCGACAAGGTACGGAACACCAGGGGAGCATATGGGGTACTGAGAACAGATGAACTGAACCAAGAAAAAAATGCCTCAGACTCTAACAAGAGAAGTTAACATTAATTTTAGGAACTAGTTGTCTTTAAACCCAAAGAGTCCTTATCAATATCATTCAAAGAGAATGTTCCTTACTAATATCAAGATAACCCCTCAAATCTCTATTAAAGCTTTTAGAAATATAAACTCCCAGAGTACTCTTGATACATGAAAATGAACTGCCAAAATATAGCCCTAGGAGAGCAAATTATAAAGAATTTCCAATAGGTTCTTTTGACAAGGTTAGAGGGGAAATGGCCTAGGGATTATAGGACTTTCTCAGTGGGGGTTCTCCGTGAATACAAGAGAAACTACGTGCCATGTGTAAAGTTGGGCATTCCAAGTTAAACAGGTAGAAACTGCAGGGCCTGCACTTACATGTTCCACAGTTATGTACACTGAGGGACAAGCCAGGTCCATTGTTTGGGGATGGAGGACCGCGAAGGAGGGAGGAAGGGGACGGGGAGATGTAGCTACAAGAGCATCACTCGTTTGATGGTGATTTTTTGTAAAAAGAAATAGACTAGTCCTTAATCCGGCCCTTTGGCAGCTTCAGAAAAAAAAGTGGTGCAGGATTCATTTGGTGAAAGAAAGGATGATAATATAAACAAAATTAAGTCCTATGGTGAAGAGAAAATAAAAGGATTACAGACTCATCAGTAGTGATGAAAATCTGAGATACTTTTTCAGTTTAACTGAAGGCATGGGTAGATATGTATTGACATTAGCATATACTTTTGAGAGAAAAAATACACTTGGGTATGAGGAGTCCCTTTGCAGGTAAAGGCCAAGAAAGAAGAAATAAATTGTTTTTAAGAAAATGAACTCAGAGAAGAGGGTGTTGTGAATTATTACCAATAACTAGATTAACAGGGTTTCAGGGGATAAAAACTTAGTGGTCTCTGGACAGAACACTCCAATCCTAAGAATGCTTCGTACATCACATCAGGTCTGTGAGAACTGTCTATTTTGAGTAAAATCTGATTGATAATGGCAGCACCTGATGAACACAGATCACAAGAATTTTTTGTAGAGCTTTTACTTCTATTTTCTTAAAACATCTACTCATTCAGTTTTATTGGAAATTCGTAATATTTTCTCCAAGATCATAAAATAAGACAGCATGTGAACAATGATATATTGAGTGGTTTAAGGAAAAAAACAACTCATTGAGAACATCTTTCTCATAACAAATACAAAATCTGTTACCTTTCTGTCGCTACTTCCTAATATTTCTACCAGAGAACATATATGTCTCATGCAATAAAAATACAGGAGAACATTCTTACCATGTTTAGCATTTCATCGAAAACTTCTTGAGAAATAAAATGATAATCAACTCGATCCCCTTCTCCAAAGTAAGGCGGTCTTGTGGTGTGACAGGCCCTGAAAACGTAGAACAGATAACCTAGTCTATTTCTATTAACCTAAATTCCAAAATGGAAAAGGTTTCCGCATAAAGTATGTTTTAAAAATTGAAATTGATCCATGAATCATAAATCGTAAAGTAACATAACTGTGAAAACCCTGTGGTTTTGAAGCGCTAGACTATACTCAGCCACTACGCTCCACAGGGATTAGACACATTTTATATTATTGACACCAAATTCTTACTCATTGATATTTGTCACCTTCTGAACCACCTCCTCTGCTCTCACATAATAATACTTTAAGAAGTATAACAATATTTATTACTCACATATTTTCCACCCACGTGTTTTCACGTTCTCTCTGATCTACGGGCATTTTCCGCGTGCTCCCCTCCTCACCCCTCCTCCGGGCTAACCCATTTGTCTTGTAGGACTCAGTTGAAGTGCCATCCCCCTAAGAAGCTGTCCTTGACCTCCTATCACTGGGTTATGCATCTCTTTATACTCCTGAAGCCTCAGGGTCTTCCGCCAGCTGCATCCCAGCTCCTTGTTCAGGACCCCATCTCCTCTGCAGTTTGAGGGCAGAGATGAGCTCATTCCACTACGCTGCCAACACTTCTCAATACTCTGCGTGAACCTCCTATGGGAATCCATGATTCCAATGCTGAATGGAATTCTCAACTCACCCAGAGAGGGCTTCTCTGACCACGGTCGGAAACAACACTCCCAGCCCACCTCCCACACCTGCAGTTACTCTCTATCCCCAAAACTGCCTGCTTTTAGATGCATGTTAGGTTTTTTCCTCTTTTCCAGCAAGACATATGAATCATGAGGGGAGTATTTCATCTTGTTCGTCTTCCTGGCCACTGCATTCTCAATGCCCTGCACATAGTAGGCATTCACTAATATTTGTAACATGAATGAATAAACGAAACCTGTGCAGCGGCTAACAGCCATGATAACAGCCATTTTAGAGCTGACTATAACAATGACTTGTCCGAGGCCACAGAGCAGGCCAGTGTCGGTCCCAGAACTAGATGATGGGGGTCCCAACTAGCCCAGGACTCTTCACGTCATCCCATTCTGACTTCTCAGTGTTAAGCTCTGGGAATACAAACCAATTTTTAGATCATCCTGTAGTTTTAAAATAGGAGATGAGAAGAGCTAGACCCTTGATAGGTTATTTCATTTATTCCCAATAAAAACCATGAGGTAGGTGTTATTGTTTTCATTTTACAGATGATGAGACTGAGGCCCAGCAATTAAGCAACATCATTAAGTAGCCATGCCAGGATGACTCCAAAGTCAATTCTTTTTTTTTTTTTTGGTGAGGCAGATAGACCCAGAGCTAACATCTGTTGCCCATCTCACTCTTTTTGCTTGAGGAAGATTGTTGCTGAGCTAACATCTGTGCCAGTCTTCCCCTATTTTGTATGTGGGACCCCACCACAGTGTGGCTTGATGAGTGGTATGGAGGTCTGTGCCCAGGATCTGAACCCGTGAACCCTGGGCTGCCAAAGTGGAGCATGCAAACTTAACCACTATGCCACAGGGCCAGCCCCACCGGAGTCAATTCCTTTTAATATCATACTGAGAAGGTAAAGTCGTAACCTCAAAAGCCTCTCCATTACAAAGTCAAAGACTAATAAATTTTTGTAATTCATTCCACTGTTCTCCTTCCATTATAATCAAGAATTAACCACACTAGTAAATTTTAAGGTCTTAACAACACATTTAAACCATATACTCAGGAAAGAGAGTACATTCTAAGAGAAGACTGTCAAAACACCATGACATTTGTTTTGTGGTTTGAACACACTGGCATTGCTTCACACACCTCAGTAGGGACCTGAGACGCCCTGTCTACTGGTGACCTTGACAGCCAGGACAGATAAATCAGCGACTTGGCATCCTGTGCTGCTCACCCTCAACATGGCCTTTACACACTGCCTGGAATTTGCATTTCTCAACCAAAGGATTAAGCGGCAGGAATTTTTCCAGAATTTCTAAAAGGAAGACAAAGTAGAGAAGCAATTTGAAGCTTCTAGGCAGGTAAACAAAGAGATGGCTTCACTGACGTGGCAAATGCTGATGACAGAACTGCATCCTCTGTGGCACTTTCTATTAAGAAGGGCCTAAGATGACCTGCGGTTTTTTTAATCTGTCATCCAATTTTCACATAAAGATACATTCGCTGTGTAGTATGCCGCTCAAATATGAAGACCTTAAAAAGGAAATATTTCATAGTGAAAGCAATGTTTCGCTAAACTCACTTTGAAAAAATGATGCCAAATTTTAGACAAAGAAACTTGGGCCACCACCTTCAATATCCCTCCTCTCCCCTGTTTAAATATAATTTCAAGTGTAATTTAAATTTCCATGAGTTTATTGTTTACTAATTAAATCATGGTGAATTAGTTAAATCATAGTTTATAATGGGGGCCATATTCCCTGCTAGTTTCAACTAACAGATAAAAGAACTGAGTTAGAGATTAACCCCAGACCACAGCACTGCCCCTAAAAGTCTAAGGGTGAGTTTAGACATTCTAAAGGCCAATTCATTGGCCAGCTGTCCTGGAGGATCCTAATAAGCCAAGCCCACAGAGAGGAGCAGATGATCAAGAGAAAAAGGCATCTGGAAGGCCAGGCCAAATAAGGGAATGTTAAAATATCCAGGGAAATACATGAGGAAGAAAAGATGTGTAAGAAGAGCTCACAGGTGGATGAGGAAATAGAAATTTTTTAGTTTGATTCAGAAGCATGCAGATTTAGAATCTCAATTGTGGACCAGACTGTCTCAGGAAATAATGAACTTCTTGTTACTGCAAATATTTAAGCAGAGGCTTGGCTGTGAGTGCATCTAAAGTCAAGCATATTGAAGCACATCGTATTGTTGGTAAGTGAACTCTGTGAATGGGTGTCCACAAAAGCCCAGGTACTCTTGGAGCACTTGGTAGGCAAATTAAATTGATCCGAATGCCCAATGCAAATATATGTCAGTAAATTGCAGGACACGATTTTTTTTTTTTTTTGAGGAAGATTGGCCCTGAGCTAACGTCTACCAATCCTCTTCCTTTTGCTGAGGAAGACTGGCCCTGAGCTAACATTCGTGCTCATCTTCCTCTGCTTTATATGTGGGACGTCTGCCATAGCGTGGCTTGCCAAGAGGTGCCATGTCCGCATCCAGGATCCAAACTGGCGAACCCCGGGCCACCGAAGCGGAACGTGCACACTTAACTGCTGTGCCACCAGGCCAGCCCCTGCTGGACATGATTTAAGAGATCATGAACACAGAAGATTCCAGCACACACTGTGTCTGAGTATCAAATTTCAGGAAGCCACTACTTTGTCCACTTTCCAGTAACAACACACCACTTTCTAACTCATGCCATCATCACCTGTCGCCACATCCTAACTGTTCTCCTTGTCTCCAGCCTTCCCTCCCCAAGCTGTCTCCCATACGGCCGGCAGGGTGTGCTTTCTAAAATGCATCTGTGATCGTGACACAATTCTGCCTAGAAGCCCTTTATGATCAAACCTCTGTCTATCTGTCTGGTCTCACCTTCTGCCATCTCCCTTATACTTCAAGTGTAGCCATTCTAGAGAGAGTCCTTTCAGTTAACCAAACGTGCCTGTTGTTCTTTCCGCCTAGAATGCACCCCCGACTCAAGCCCCACATCCTACTCCACTTTAACATCTATCACAGAGGCTCTTTACTTCCCTCCTCACAGCACCCACCTAAGTATCTTGTTAGACAGCATTTGCTTATCTAAATCTCACCCTAGATTATAAGCTGCCAGGAGGACAAGACCCGTGTCTGTCTGTTTCAGTTTTACCACCAGCACATGGCACGTGGATGGCACTCAGCCAACACTGATTGAACAAATGAACCATTTCTATATAAACAGACTTTAGATTAGACTGTACTGAGGTAGCTGAACCACATACCATCTCACTTAGCTAAATAGCTGTGGTTTTTTATTGTACTGTTTTACAGGGCTAAAAGTAAAATATGTTTAGTAGTCAACACCACGAGAAAGGTTATGAAAATAGAGATTGCTAGAAAATAGAGATCTAAAGAAGAAGAATAAAATTTTTCTTTCATGACCATTCAGATCACTTTGAGGGCCTCCACTCTGGAAGATGAGCAGGCAGGCTGGTATTGTTTTGTTCCCCTCATCATCCAGCGCTCTTCAGGAAGCCACTGATCTGTGTGGTAATATTAAGGATGGAAATAGAGAGACTCTGACAGCAGTAAATGCATATGTCCAGCCCACTGATAACTAATACAGATAAAGAAAGAACATCTAACCTATTTCTAAAACCAACAACAAATAGTAAAGTTAAAACCTAAGACAAGAGCAAATCCCTCAGTCACACCAGTACTCGTTATACCACCGAGTTATGTTTCTAATATTTATGTATCTGGATGTGCAAGTTAGCACGCAAACATCACATTGAATGTCTTGGTCTTGGGTCAAGGCAATTTAAAAAGGAAGACAAAACACCAGGAAAAATGAAATAAATAGGAGGAAAGAAAAGATTCAAGCAAATGGCAAAGTGCCTCTGTAAATGCTTACATGTCTCACGATGAGATGGTATTCATGCCTTTTTTTCTTTTCATTTAATTAAAAATCAATAAAATTTATGTTAGATAAAGAATAAAATAAAATAGAATATAAACAAGAGTAATGAGCTGCTCCCAAGTCTGTGCTTGGTTTGATCCTTCGTTTTAATTAGAAAGTTGCTGCATATAATAGTAGTAGTATCTTATTCTCTCAATGGATGGAATTACTAGCTGTCTACTATCGTTTTGTATCCAATGCTATGATCTTTGATTCACGTCCTGATGGGATTTTTTAGAATGATTTGCCATTGAATAAACCCTGATCTCTGCCTCCACGAGGATGTCAACGAATGGCTGGACGATGCTTCTGAGCCTGTGAGGGAGGTGGGTGAGTGAGGGTGCAGTTGGTAGTGGAAGAGTCAGGAGCATCTTTGCGTTCACCATGAATACTACCCAGAGGAGAAAAATAGCAGTGGCAGCAGTAACAGTATAGACACGATGCTAATTTTAGGATTTTGTTTTGCCATCTTGTGCCTCCACACACACTGTACACACCACCAATTATTTAGGATCTGAGTTCCTCACTAGATCACAAATTTCATTAAGGAAAAGACCTTGCCAATCTCATTCTCACTGTGTCTTCAGGGCCTAGCACATGGGAGGAACTCAATAAACGCTTACTCAAAGAATGAATGAGCAAATGAATGAATCCATCCTTCTCTCCATATATCCATCAGCACAGGTTGGGCAAAATCACCTATGCTTCTTATCACAGTAATTTCCCACTAAACGTTGCATGCAATGCCATTCATTCATTCATTCACTCATTCAATCAGTTACTCATTTAACAAATATTTTTCATGCATGTATTAAGTGCCTGGCCATGTGCAGGGCACTGAGAACTCAATGGTAAGCAAAGCTGACATTAGTCCCTACCCTCACTGGGCATACAGATGAGCAGGAAAAACAGGCATTAAATCATTTAATAACAAGCCTAATGGCTAAGCCTTCTAATAGGGGAAACAGAGGCTTTAACGAACATGAATAATTAGGGGGCCTACCCGGGTGAGAATGTAGCATCAGACTGGATCAGAATCTTAACTCTGATGATGAGTGAATAAACATCTCCAAGAACACATCTGACCCTGTGTGTGTCAGCAGCGCTATCACAAACAAACATGAAGGACCAGGCCACCAACCATTTGCAAAACAACTGGTACCAAGATGTGAAAGGAATTCTAACCAGAGAAAGGCTTGGTTCTCCCAAGTCACTTTGGTTTGCTAAAAGGTTCCAGGTTTACATCTTAGCACAATAGTCAGGAGGCCCCCCTTTGCCCTAGTTTGACCTACCATTCATTGCGTTCCACTTATTTTTTAAAACAGGTTCAGTACTCCCATATGAGCATAATGGCCCTCTATCCTTTTTATTCTAATATTAAGTTTTAATTTAGTTTTCTTACTTCAGGGTGTTTAAGACATATTAATGAATAAACTATTCTATAGTATTTGTATCCTAGAGTTGTTCAAACGAAGGATATAATTTTAGATATCTAAATAAATGTACCTATTTAAAATAGTATTTACATTGTTTGAACATGTGTAGCCTGAGGGAAGGAACTTTTCTGTAATAGCATTAGAAAATAATTTGCATTTATTTTTCTTGCTGTCCAATGCATCTTTGCAGCCACATCTTCAGGTCACTAACAAACATCACTAATCTAAAAGCGATTTCTTTGTTATACATAAAAAATACAAGAGGAAACCAGTTCAAAAGACGACAGTGATAATTTGAAATCTGATTCCTGGAAACCTTTAAAAAGTCTGTAGGGGCTGGCCCGGTGGCGTAGCAGTTAAGTGCGCACATTCTGCTTTGGCGGCCTGGGGTTCACCGGTTCAGATCCCGGGTGTGGACATGGCACCTCTTGGCAAGCCATGCTGTGGCAGGCGTCCCACATATAAAGCAGAGGAAGATGGGCACGGATGTTAGCTCAGGGCCAGGCTTCCTCAGCAAAAAGAGGAGAATTGGCAGCAGATGTTAGCTCAGGGCTGATCTTCCTCAAAAAAAAAGAAGTCTGTAAATCCAGCTGAAGGAGTTTTTGGATGGTTCTAGTTTTTCGGATATTTCCCTCTATTTTAACTGGGTCATTAGGGAATCAGGCAGCAAAACAGTTGCTCCAGAAAACTGAAAGCATATTGACGGCTATCCTGGGGACATGAGAAGGGAACACTTTTGCTGCCCCCTTCCATCCTCCTCCTTTTCCTTCCTCCTGAAATAGGCCTCAAAAAAAGCAGACCTGTGTGGAGATAAAGCTGAAGTGCTGTCAGCATGAGTGCCGACAGAGCTGAGGAGAGGCTGTCACCGGTGCACAGGCTTGCCCATCACGCATCACAACATTGTGATTCCTGCTGTCACACTGCACAGCGACAGGATGAGCCTGCGTTCCAGCGCCACGATGCTTAATGAAAAACACCTGCATTTTCAAACCTTGGAGAATGATTTTGGCTGGCACTGAATTAAGTTAAATATTTGGAGAATTAAAGGAAAAATATATATATATTACCCAGTGTATATCACAGTGTAATAAATGGCAAAGAAGCTGATAAGCCTTCTATGGAAAAAGTGCACAATGGCATGGATGAATCATGTTTCTGTTTTCGTTTTCTTTTTTTGAGGCGGGGGTCACTGCCATGTGTTTACTGTCTGCTTCACAGAAGACAAAATATTTTGTTTCTTCTTGCTATTTGTTAAGCTATTCTTTTACTTGAAGTATACTTAGCAATTGTCTCTACCACGTCAATTAGAATGACACGAGAATCAAGATTTCTAGCCATTCCAAGACCAGGTAATCACATTGATCCTATATTATTAATAATGCACCTTCCAGGACTACAGCACTCAAGGTGTGCTGTCCTTACCAAGGTTAACATCTACTGAACATTCAAGTCACTTACCACTTTCAGCTCAGCTGTAAAATATAACGTAAATATAAAGTTGTTTTGTACATTTTTGAACTTGCTTAAAATCAATAGTCAAAATTAGCAATATCCACGATTTTACAGCCTTACCAAACAATAAGCAAACTTACCCGTATCTGAAGTAAGTGTTAAACTCTCTGCAGAGGCGGTGAGCGAGTTCTCGTTTCCCACAAGCCTGAGGACCGACTAATATCAACATGGGGTAAGGGGCATCCAGACTGGGAAGAGTGCTGCAACACAGGGCAGAGCAGTGACGGCCCATTCCAGTCACAGACACAGCGTGTTAGCTGCATCCAGTGTGCAGAGTGTCTGGGTCACAATCACAACTAATTCAGCAGACAAGCACTTGCTATGTAGACCCTGTATAGAATGAAGGTCCTACTTTCCGGAAGCAAGTTGATTATAACATGCCAAAAATAATACTCAAAGCATAGATAAAATCCAAATACATGTAAATTTACTTTAACAACCTTTTTAAAAGGAAAAATACGGTAAGATATATTAGTTCTTGGTTGATAGAATTCTCCCCTAAGAACTTCAAAATCAAAGAAATAAGACTGCACTCTGAAAATTAAACTTTAACATCCATACCTGTTGAATTAGAACTCAGATATGCAAAGAAAATGGTAATAACTAAAATTTACCTGAGCAATT
The DNA here is from genome assembly GCF_041296235.1 of Equus asinus. Classification (NCBI taxonomy): domain Eukaryota; kingdom Metazoa; phylum Chordata; class Mammalia; order Perissodactyla; family Equidae; genus Equus; species Equus asinus. Next base: position 188,026,722 of record NC_091790.1, on the reverse strand, counting down.
ACTATGTGCCGGGCACTACTCTAGGAGTCTTACACACATTACCCCATTTTAATTATCACAGGAAGCTAATGAAAATATTTCCAGCATCATCCCTATGTAAAACATGAAGAAACTGAAATACAGAGAGGTTAATTAACTTGCTCAAAATAATAGCTAATAAGTAAGAGCTGATGTATGAATCTAGGCATGGCTTCTGGGCCTGAAAGATTGAACTAAAGAATGAATTTATTAATAAAATCTCCTGCAACATACTGAGCTGGTGTCTGGATTCCACTCATGACACAAATTATAGAAATAAACAATAAAATATAAGATTTTTTATTTTTTTTTTCCTGCTTTATCTCCCCAAATCTCCCCATACACAGTTGTATATCTTAGTTGCACATCCTTCTAGTTGTGGGATGTGGGAGGCCGCCTCAACGTGGCCTGACGAGTGGTGCCATGTCCGCATCCAGGATCTGAACCCTGGGCCGCCAGAGTGGAGCGTGCGAACTTAACCACCCGGCCATGGAGCCGGCCCCAAGATTTTTTAAAAATACATGGCTGAGGTGTAGATTCTATGAAGAATGGGGGCAGTGGCAGCATAATTTTTCAATCTCTCTGAATACCCACGTGAAAGCAGAAAAACTTAGGAGCAAAAGCTCAAGGAAAGCATGGACAACAAAAACAGATGAAAAACTATCTTCATGAACCACAAACCCACGAGACTATCAGAGGAAGAAGCAAGGGGGAAGCATCTGACAGACCTGAGAACAAGGGAACCCCAAAACAGTCAAGGGATATCCAGTGGAAAGCAGGCAGGCTGAACCTGTCCACGGATAAAAGCTTGAACGTGAACGTGCATGGCAGCTGTATTTGCAATAGCCAACAACTGGAATCAGCACAGATGTCCTTCAAGAGATGAGTGGTTATACTGAGTATGGTGCATCCACACCAAGGAAGCCTACTCAGCCATAGGAAGGAAGGAACTAGTAATAAACCCAACAACTTCGATGACAATCCGGGGAATGAGGCTAAGTAAAAATAAGCCAGTTCCAAAAGGTGATATACTATATGATTCCATTTGTATAACGTTCTTGAAATGACAACATTATAGAGATGCGGAGCAGACCACTGGTTTCCAGGGATTAGGGAAGACGAGGAGGGGGGAGGTGACTTTGGCTATAAAAGGGAAGCACAGGGATTCTTGAGACAAAACTCTTCTGTATCTTGACGGTAGTGGTGCTCACAGGAATCTACACGTGACAAAATTGCACAGAACTAAATATGCACACAAGTACATGCAAAACGGATAAAATCTGATAAGGCTGGGGGATTGTATCAACAGCAATATCCTGGTTCATATTCTACTATAGCTACACAAGATATTACCACTGGGGGAAACTGGCTGAAAGACACATAGAATTTCTCTGTGTTAGTTCTTACAAGTGCATGTGAATCTAAAATCATCTCAAGACAAAATTTTTCAAAAGATTAAAAAGAAAATAATTTGAAAGCAAGTAACAAATATGGAAGCAAAGCAGATCTTCTTCCTGAAGAAGAAAACCAAAGCAAAGGAATAGAACAAATGTTAAAGAGTGTAATTCAAGAAAATTTTCCTGAAATAAAAAATAAAACAACACTATATATTGAAAGAGCACAAGGCATACCTGAGAATATTAGCCCAGAACAACTAATATCAAGACATAGTCTAGGGGCTGGCCCAGTGGTGCAGCAGTGGGGTGTGCATGTTCTGCTTTGGCAGCCTGGGGTTCGCCAGTTCGGATCCCGGGTGCGGACACGGCACCACTTGCCAAGCCATGCTGTGGTAGGCGTCCCACATGTGAAGTAGAGGAAGACGGGTGTGGATGTTAGCTCAGGGCCAGTCTTCCTCAGCAAAAAGAGGGAGATTGGCACCAGTTAGCTCAGGGCCAATCCTCCTCAAAAAACAAACAAACAAAAAAGACAAAGTTAGGGACTGGCCCCATGGCCCCGTGGTTAAGTTCGTGCACTCCTCTTCGGTGGCTCTCGGTTTCGCCAGTTTGAATACTGGGTGCAGACACGGTACTGCTCATCAAGCCATGCTGGGGCGGCATCCCACATGCCACAACTAGAAGGACCCACAACTAAAACTACACAACTATGTACTGGGGGGCTTTGGAGAGAAAAAGGAAAAATAAAATCTTTTAAAAAAAAAAGACATAGTCTAGTAAAATTACTGGACTTTAAAGAAAAAGGGAAAAAAATTGCTGAGTTAGAAAAAGAGAATACACGACTTATCAGGGAAAGAAAATTAAATTGCCATCAGATTTTTGAAAGCAATGTTTTACACCAAAAGAAAATGGAGTGACGTCTTTACTATATTCAAGGAAAAAAGTGTGAGCCATGGACTTTATATACAGCAAAAGTGACTTTCATGTATAAAGGGCAGAGAATATTATCAACATGTAAGAGTTCAAGGGATATTGATCCCATAGCCCTTCCTAAGGAATCTACTAGAGAACAGGCTTCACAACCAAAGTGACTCGCGAGAGATCAATATCAGGGCTGGTCGCGAGCAATAAATATGCAGTTATCCACAGAATCAAGATTAAATGACAGCAAAGGAGAAAGCGTTGCATGTGATGGATATATCTTCTGACAATATAAATATAGTACACTATTTTTAAAATGGGGTGATTGACACTTATATGAAATATATACCATAGGCAAATTCATACAGACAGAAAGTAGATGAGAAGTTCCCAGGGACTGGGCACGGCAGGGAATGAGGAGTTACTGCTTAACGGTGGCAGAGTTTCTGTGCAGGGTGATGAGAAAGTTTTGGAAATAGATGGTGGTGATGGCTGTGCAACATTGTCAACATAGTTAATGCCACTGAACTGTACACTTTAAAAATCATTAAAATGGCTAACTTTATGTTGTACATATTTTGCCACAATAAAAAAAAGGGGGTGGGTTAATGGGAAGAGCATAGGCAAAATGTGTTTTTAATGTTTTCAGTAATCATGTTGGCGATAATATTAGTATTAGATAATGCTGTATAATATGGGATTTTAAAAAAAGACTAATTATGGAACATTTTAATTTCATCTTCCTCTGTGTTCTTGGTGTGGGAGCAAAGGAGATACAGATGTGATAGTGAAGAGGTTAAGGAAAAGCTCAACTGTGTTCTTGAAATTGAATTGTAAGTGCCAATATGAATTCAGAAGGTACTTTATCATCTATCTATAGATCTAGCTAGATATAGATTAGATACAAAACAGATTAAATAGATGCAGATAGATAGGTACAAATAGACAGGATGGATGGATGGGAGGAAAGAAGGAAGGAAGGAAATATATTCCTAGCTCTGTCCACTAAAAGGCCTAGAAATGATGACCAATGCAGTAGTAATGATTATCTCTAGCACCCAGACTGTGATTGAGAAATACCAGCTCTCACTAAAACAAACCATGGCTTCTTAGAGAAAAAGCTGATTCCAGATTTTGGACAGGACTTATACAAGATGAGTCTGGAGAACTTTGTCATGAGTCAAAGTTCTGCTGTGTCATTTTAATATTGTGTCCTCATCCCAATCCACCAAAAGAGGGGCCAGTGATTCCCTAATAAGGCAGCATAAAAGTCCCAAGGTCGGGAGTCAGGGTTCCTCTCCTGGAGCCTGACTTCTGGGACTGCCAGAGAGCTGTGCCCCGGCTCAGAGTGGGAAGAGCAATGGCAGACCTGCTCCTGCCTCCACGAGTTTTTCACAGTGAACACTGCTCCATCCTGGAGCATCCAGGGCTGCTGGCCATTTGCTCTTGTCTGTCCGACAGCCAGAAATGATCAAAAATATGTATTTATGAGACACTGCTGTAAATTCCTTTGATATATATTTCTATATAAATGCACTCTAAAGCATGAAACAACTAGCAATCTCAGAAACTAGAAAAGAAATACAATGAGGACATAAATGCCCTTCTTTTAAATCAAATGTGCTTTTCCAGATGTATGCAAATAAATGGTAAATCATTTCACCTACATGGTTACCATAAATACATAAAACTGTCAATGTTTGTATTATTAAATTACATGTGAAAAATCATGTCCTGGCTGCAAAATAAAACATTTTGTTCTCTGTGGGAAACCAAGCACATGAAGTACAAGCACAAATACCACATGAAGAAGAGAAGCCATTTATAACCAGAAGATTCTACAAGTATTTTTAAAAAGCCTTCGGGTATCAATAGAATTTCTGCATTATACTTATAGCATAAATGGCCATCTGCTCCAACAGATTGTTTAAAAAGAAATGGAGAAACCATGGTAAATCTGTCTTCGAACTTAGAGGTGAGAGACTCTATTCATGTGTTCAACCATGCTGGGAGACTCCTCCCTGCTGGGTTGACTGCAGCTCAGAGCACTCACTAGAAAGGCTATTTCAGGTTTCGCTTAGGCTGGCTGGGCTTCCTTCTAGAAACTCTCTAATAATCTGCATTCATGGGATGCTCTTTGGCAGGAGTATCTCACAGCTAAGGAAAAATTTACAATAGATACAAATTATCACATTTCTCTGTTAATGAGGCTAAGGTCTGTGGTTCTATCCTACAGCAGAAAAGCTGACAGACTTTTTTTTTCTTTTTCACTGTCCTATGTCACATGCTAGCCACCATTCAAGGGGCCAGATGAAAGAGGGAAGATGAATCCACTCATCGCCACACTTGGGAAAACACCAACAAGTGAGCGCTATATTCAAGCATGTGATGACAATACACTATAACTGAGACAACACAGCTATTAAATAAAGACCTGATCCCTTCCCTCAGGGCAGGTGAGAAAGGAATGCCTCACAAAATAGAGCGCCAGGGAACATGACGAGGTGTCCTGCGCTTACCGCTCTGAGTTCTCTCTACCCCGTGGGTCCCTAACGAATACCTGTCAAAGATCCTCTGTGGCTGCATCACGCTGTTGACAACATGGGTCAGGTGATCCTGGGCTGCCACCACTTCTGGGGGAGGGTCATATTTATTCACTGCTGAAACCTTTTCCCAATGAGAAATGCAAAAGGAAAACAAATTTAATTTCTAAAAAGAAGATGAGGCTTAGATTTTCTTCAATAAAATATTCTAGACATGCATTCAGATATTGAAAATATTTTAATGCATGCTCAAGAATCTTTGTCTTCAGTCTTACGTCTACTCTAACTTTCCTAAATCCTAAATAATGAGAATTATTTTAAAATATTCAGCTGGAGCCTCTTGATCCCCTATGTCTCTATAGTCCCTGGTTTGGGAGGGAAAAAGCAGAAACAAAGCCCAAGTTTACTTTTAATATAGTCAAAATTCCAACTTTTAGGATGAGAAGAAAGAATAAAGTTCACAGTTCTAGATTCCAGGTAGTTGGTACTGCAGAATTCTTTTCTCATGCCATCTCACCAAGAACTATTCACTTATCTCAAATTCTGCCAAAACCTCCTCCTTCTTTAGCACAACTGTCTCTGTTCAAAGATATGGGCCTTTGCCTCACAACGTACAGTTCTCTATCCTCTTGTCTTTGTCATCCCTCTAAATACATTATCCTCTTCTACCACACCTTTACTTAGTACATGATTTTAAATTTATTCACTTCACAAAACATTAAAGGGGAAGAGAAATCTAAGTGCCTTTGAATGTGAGAATAATAACACACTAGCATGTGTAACTGTTTTTAACCAAGATTTCAGAAAGGCATTTACAAAATGGAATAGCTGCCTCTCAACATATTTATACCTGTTTTCATTCCCACTTCCAGTTTGCATCCAATGAAAGAAATCCCTCGTTAGTGGAGATTTCAGCTGTTGCCAGTCACTAAAGCATGACAAAGTAGCTACCACAGGTATGGGGGGAGGTAGGTCCAGCGTCCAAGATCTGGCGACTCTGGAACTACATGTCCGGAGGAATCATTATCTTAAAGAGCAGAATTAAGGACTCAAAATACCAGAGTCGTGATTTATTTGAGTACCTTTTCATTATGTGGTAGAATGGCATTATAGTACATTCCAGTACTAAATGAATTTTTAGAGTAACACAGAAAGAATCACACGCCCTCCAGATATGCTGGTTATCCAAGTGAACAGACTGCCACAATGCTGCCGGCCTACAGAAATGCGGCACTGCTTCTGCCCCCACTGCCACCCTTCACTGTACCAAGAGCAGAGCTTTCACTGCGTTCATGTTGACGCTCAGCTTTGCAGAGGGTCAAACGGACAGATCCCAGGACAAGGAAACACTCCCTATATAAATAATTAATTTACATATTGTTATGCGTGTCATTTATTGATTATATTAGTCCGCAGCAGGCAGCATGAGCTCTCAAGCGTGGTAACTCCTAAACATACAAAATGATGTGATTACATACCTTTTCTTCCACTTTAATCTTCTTCTGATCTAATTCTGTTAATCGTAGCAGCATAAAAATTACGAAGTACCAATATTCAGATTTTTCCTATTTAAAATATCAAGAGGACTATTCAGTTGCCTTTCTTTTCCACAATTAATAAGCACCAGCCCTCTACTTCCATGAGGCCTTTCCCCTACTTCCCCTGTCATTCACACACCACCCCCATAGGTCTCTACCTTTTCACGCTTACCAATCCCCTTATATTAACAACTCAAATGCAGACTGTGCCTGGTAACTTACAAAGCTCTTCAAATGTGTGAGCTTAATCTCCCTGGGAGATAAGCAAGATAGGTATGATCATCTTCAATTCTAGGGAGAAAAACAACTCAGCCTCGGAGAAGTGAAGCATTTCACCCAAAATGCCACGGCCAGTGATTCAAACCAAAGAGTTCACTATTGCAAATAACGAAACATTATTTATTATTACTTTTTCACTATTTATTTATTACTTTGTATTATTTTATATAAATTTGTATCATTTATTATGAATTTGTTTTACAATAAAAAATAATATTCATTTATAGAATGAATTACTTATTTCTCTCAACTATCTGCTGTGTTAGGATTACCTGAGTTTTAGAAATATAATTAAAGTTTTTTGTATTAAGAAGCCACATCTCTTTGAAGAGAAAGATATTGGTGGATGATAGATTTTACAGATGAGAACGCACATGAAATGAATATACAAAGATGTCTCTTTTGTACTTCAGTGTGTAAATGTGTCTATAAATGAGTTATGCGTGAAAGGGTTTGTGCCGTGTATTTATGCATATGCACAAGCACCCTTCACAGATCTGAAACGGGGGCTGATGGCCAGTTCAAGCTCTGCTCCTTTCTTTCCCAGAGGTGGTTTTAAATTGCCTGCCACTATTCCCATACCAAGAACTGTTTTTATCTTTAAATCTTATTTTTCATTTTTGATTTTGGTTTTTTGCCTGTCCAGACGTGTTCATCAAGACAGACACAAAAAGAATGACACCCAGAGATGCATATAAAGCTAAGAGTCTGTGGAAAGGTAAGTGAAGGGTAGATGTAGAAAAGCAGAATGAAGGACAAATGGACAAAAAGGGAGAGATAGAGGCCAGGGAGAAAGGACCTGTCAATGAAAGGAAAGAGAGAGGCCTAAGAAACGGTCATGGATCTTTGAATCCCAAAGGTGAAGAATTTGTGAGAAATACATTATTTTTTTCTAAAATCATTTTATAACAATACAAAATTTCACAGCTATATCCAGACAAATTATATTAGGAGTCTAATCTTAGACTTTCTTTCCCCTATTGTAAAACAGGAATCACATTCTGTCTACACCTCTGGCATCACGCATTCTCTAATGGGAAAGGACATTGCTCCCAAACGACCACACACAGTAGGCAGCCTCAGGCTTTACTCGCACTGACAGCGGTGCAGAGGCGCTACTTTGCTTAACCCTTCTAACTGTTTCCTGAGAGAAGGAGAACAAAGAGAAACACACTGTCTTCACGTTCCTGATGCTCTTTACCAAAAGTATTTCTTGAAGAACAAGAATTCCAAGATCGTCCTCATCCCCCTCCGCTGATGTAAATGATCTCTCACCTGAATTGGATTCCCTAGAAGACTGAGAACTCGAAGGAGGGGTAGATTTTCAATATATTCTATTTCACCCAGCTCAGCAATCTGTTTAATCAGAGAAACAAAACATCTTCAATGGACTAAATGCACAAAGATTATAGAAAACAATACAAGAGGAGCTACTTGAGATCCTTTAAATTCAACTTATTTTCAAAATTGCTCTGTTGAATATTCACCTTTTTAATGAGAATCCCACAGAGCTATGCAGAACAAGAGAATTACTGCACGCCCCTTCAATAAATGTGAACACACACAGCCACATTTTCTTTTTTTCCTCCCTGACCAGAGAACAGTGAGGTGTGCCTCATCTCAGCCATATTTATTTTAAGGCAGAAATAAAATAGCACATAGAATCAGAGAAATAATACCAAATGTGCATGCAAGGGCCAGCTGGTCTTCCCCACCCCGAACCCTTCCCAGCCCTGCTGTTCCCCCAGCTCCCTCCCCACCCCGCTTCTGCTCACCTGGCTATCTATGACTGGGGAAGCCTGCTGACTTCATGCACATGTGTAGCTCTACCATTTTTTCAATAAGAAATTATTTTAAGGAATGATATAAATGGAAAATTGCATGACATATTTCTTGATGTGGGTGTTACATGGGTATTCACCTTAAAATTTTGTCTTAAACTGTACATTTATGTTTTATACTCTTTTTCTGGGTAGGTTATGTTTCACAACTTTAAAAAGTAAAGGAAAAAAGTTTGCTTGGTACTTCCTTAATCTGCCCAAGGACGGAGCTTGGGTTGTAGCATGTCTGAATTTTCCACTAAAGACAAAGAGTTTTACTTAAATTCCCTGTAATTAGCATAATTATAATTTTATTTCAAATGTAGATATTGAACTTATGCAGAAAACTAATAATAATTTTTTCATTTGTATGTCTCCCCAAGTCATCTCTGCATGCATTGCAAAATTACTCCAACAGCAGAGTCACTGACAATTCCCTGGTTATCCAACCACAAAACATAGCTAAAATGTAAACTATTCCCAAAGCAAAATCAGGGGCAGAACACACGTGCCATGTTCAAAGGATGCCATTTTCAAAGATATAAAAGGCAAATTCTGAGTTACAATACACAACTTGCACACGTTAATCTGGTTACAGCAACTTTGTGCTACTACACACAGCTTTCTCCATAACATGACCAGACTGTCCATTAGACTGTCATTTGAATCATCTACAAGATAAAAGGATCAATTTTTGCATGTTGCATTATTCAGGAAGGTGGAAAAATAAACTTGGTTCATACTGCTCAGTCAGTGGATTGATTTCCCTCTAGCATAGAGTTCTTGTGCTTGGACCTGACATGAATGTTAGGAGGAGGCATTTTCCTGCAGTCAACACGTCTCACCAACAAGTCCCGGCCACCTGTACTAGCAGACATTGCTGATGACAGTGGACACTGGCACTTTCTTTCTAACATGCAATCTCATGTGTTACATACGCATAAGCTATGAATCAGCTATCCCATTTCAAGAGGTTTATACTGAAGGGCTCATCAGACAGGCAAAAATTAGAAACAAGAACGTTTAGTCTAATGTTTTTCAGTAAAAGTTTAAAATTATCTAAATTCCTAAAAAATCCATCATTATGAGATTAAATGAGTCATACTACAGTCTCATAATAGGAACGCTATGCAACCATTTTAGAAGATGGTGACATCTATGGTGACTGACTTGGAAAGATCTCCTTGAAATGTTGCAAGCACCATGAATAAAACGATCACGGACCACATACAATCACATTATCACTAAGATATCCGCTGGGATTGGCTGGTCTTCTGAGAGTCAAACAAGAGGGGTCCAGCTTCCCTCCCAGTCCTTCCAAAGGTAGGATGAGGTGGGGAAGTGCAGAGGGCAGCAGGTGTGCAACAGCATTGCTTTAAATTCCCACTGCGGAATTAGGAACAAGCAACAGATACAGGTTGTCCTGTTATGTGCCCGCCCTCTCCTGCAGACCTCCCCACATTCACCCTCACATCTTCTCCCCTCAAATGCCAAGACCCAAGGCTGTGTGTCTCATTGCACAAGGTGTAGGGACACAGCACCCCAAAAGACCTAAAGTGAAATATTGCCAGAAAGCTTATATTCTTAAAGGAACTTCAGCTGTCTGCTAAGAATGTCAGACAGGCACAGTTGATCCCATATTCCTGTCTGTCCCTCTTTTTGAACCTCCTCTGCGCTTGTTGGCTACGCCCCAGCCCCTAGAAGCCTGTCAACTTTGACCTCCTAGGGAGAGCAGTTTAGTTGACTCTTTTTTTGCCATTTCCTTCTAGGCTATGCTCTCCGAGCCTCACCATCCAGACCTAAAGGGGCCGATAAAGCCTTTTTCTTAAGATAGATAGATAGACAGACAGACAGACAGATATATTGATTTGTGAAATAATGACACTAAGATTCAGAGAAGTAAAATGGCATTCTCTAAGTAACTCCCAGACCAACATCTTGCTTCTGGAAGAAAGAACTGAGGTTACAATAGAGTGAACATTTGGGGGATAAGTTTTAGAAGTTAGAAATGACATCAAATCTAACAAGGACTTCATAGTGGAGAGTGATAAAGGCCCCCAAATCACTAGCTGATGGTAAACATTTGCAAGAACTTAAAAGAGATGTGCAAATGATCACGTGAAAGAACGCCGATGTTTCAATGGCGAAAACCAAGTAAATAATACTGATGGAAGCGCTGCCACTAAACAATCTTCCTAACATCAAATTAATCATATGAGAAGCAACAGCTATGCTATGTTGCTTTCAAACGATAAATTTTCCATCCCTGATACATAGTACTCTCAAGAGCACAGGAGAAATCTCTGAGGAAATCTTTAGATGGCTCAAAGAATATTTGGAAGTACTGTTGGTTGCTCCCCAACCTGCCCAGTGGGGAGCCAGGGAATCATGTTATTGTTACAGACCCAATTGTTGCCAAAGGATCCCCCCCTTTGGGACACGTGGTCACTTTTTTTTAATGGGGTCTCTTTAACATTTAAAAATTATAGACTCCTTTCTTCACTTGATGATACTCCTTTTTCCTTAAACTTTTTCAAATCTAATTTGAAAAGTCTCTTGAAATGGAAGAGAAAAATATATTATTTGCGAGGTCCTTTCTAGACCAGTGCTATCCAATATGGTAGTTATTAGCCCCATGTGGCTACTTACACTTGTAATATTGCTAGGATGAATTGAGACGTCCTGTAATGTAAAATATACACCAGATGTCACCAACTTAGTATGAAGCACTAGAATATAAAATATCTCATCAATAATTTTTATGTAGATTACATGTTGAAAATGATAATATTTTGGATGTATTGGGCTAAATAAAATATTGTTAAAATTAATTTCACCTGTTTCTCTTTACTTTTTTATTGTGGCTACTAGAAAATTTAAAATTGCACATGTGGCTCACATTTATGGCTCGCATTATCCTTCCATCAGAAAGCACTCTTCTAGAGCACTACACTGTACCCTTTTCTTGTCTTTTCTTTTTTAAGATTGGCACCTGAGCTAACATCTATTGCCAATCTTTTTCTTCTTCTTCTTCTTCTCTCCAAAGCTGCCCAGTACATAGTTGTATATTCTAGTTGTAAGTCCTTCTAGTTCTGCTATGTGGGACGCCACCTCAGAATTGCCTGATGAGCAGTGCTAGGTCAGCACCCAGGATCCAAACCGGTGAAACCCTGGCTGCTGGAGCAGAGCACATGAACTTAACCACTCGGCCACAGGCCTGGCCCCCTCTGTACACTTTTCTGAAGGGAGGGCCATTAGAATTTCATTGACAGTATTATCCTGCAGGGTCAAGAACATTGACCCTGGAGGCAAACCATTCTATACGTGAATCCTGGCTCTGCTATTTGCTGGATATATAACTTTAGGCAAGTTATTTAGCCTCTCTGTGCCCAGTGATAATAATAGGGTTATACTGAGGATTAAATGAGACGATACGTGTAAAGTGCTTAGAACAGTGCCTTGTGCATAAGTACTCAATGAATAGCTCTAGGTTATTTTACGACTGTAATTGTTGTTGTTATTATTACCATCACTCCTTTTCCTGAATCCTGAGATGCACTGAGTTGGCATTTATTGAGTACATTCCACCTTTCCAACACCCCCTCGATAATTTGAGCAGCATTTTAATGGCAATTTCATGAAAAAGACACTAAACGCATATGAAACAGAGATTGTGCTAACTTCACAAAACCCATGGCATAGTGAACAAAAGTCAACCCTTAGAATCAGCTTTAGAAGTTTGAGAAAACAATTGAATTTACAAATCAAGTGAAAATGAGGAAGAATAGTCTTGTCTGTGATTAAAAATCCACTGTTGCCAGACCTAATGACTGCTTTTTCTTGATTTTTAGAAATCTAACAGATGATAGCAGTTCATGGGGGAAAGAGCCATCAGACATAATTGATGAGCACTGTCACAGCTGCACAGAGAAATGTCTCCACAGTGCGTCTCACCCCAGGTGGGACCAAGGTCTCTTTCAGGGTCAGCCAGAACTTGTCATTTTCAAGAAGAAATACGAATTCAATTTCCTTATGAAATCTTTCAGAAACATGATTAAGGTATTCAGTAAGAATGAAATCACTTGGTAGACCTTACTGCATAAGAAGTCAGACACGCCATGATTACAAGCACAAATGCTTCATTAGAAATAAAGGGTAGGGGCTGGCTCTGTGGCATAGTGGCTATGTTTGTGTGCTTCACTTCGGCTGCCCGGGGTTTGTGGGTTTGGATCCCAGGTGTGGACCTACACATTGTTCATCAAGCCACGCTGTGGCGGCATCCCATATACAAAATAGAGGAAGACTGGTACAGATGTTAGCTCAGGGATAATCTTCCTCAAGGAAAAAGAGGAAAATTGGCAACAGATGTTAGCTCAGGGTCGATCTTCCTCACCAAAAAAAAAAAAAGAAAGAAAGAAAAAGAAAAGAAAGAAAGTGTAATTAAGAGTGAAAGCCTGGGGCTGGCCCCATGGCTGAGTGGTAAAGTTCGTGCACTCCACTTTAGCAGCCCAGGGTTTGCCGGTTCAGATCCTGGGTAAGGGCCTAGCACCATTCATCAAGCCATGCTGAGGTGGCATCCCACATGCCACAACTAGAAGGACCTGCAACCAGAATATACAACTATGTACTGGGGAGCTTTGAGGAGAAAAAGGAAAAATTTTTAAAAAGTTAAAAAAATTTAAAAATTAAAAATAAATAAATAAATAAAATCTTTAAAAGAAAAAAAAAGAGTGCAAGTCAATTTATATAATTTGTGAAATAAAATGTGCATTAAGCCAGATATGGTAATGTGAATAAATCCAATCCCCAACTCACACAGATTGGGAAGATACACCATTGTTACCAATAGGATATAGGAATTCTTGTTCCTCTTCCCTTTAAAGGACAGGCATGCGCAACACCAGCCTGACGCTATTCCTGTCTCTCCACTCTCCCTGCTCTGACATTTCAGACGTTCCTAATGCCATTTTTCTACACAAAATTTCACAGGAACACATCCACTTCACAAAGTCATGTGCAGTTGGTTGCAGTTAAACCTTTAAAACAGTGTAATTAGGGATCATCAAATTTTCAAAAATTAAGAATTGTAAGTATTTGTTAAAAAACAAAAACAAAAACAAAATAGTCCTTCTGCAACTGTTGCTCTCAGAGGTGTTCTGGAATAACATTTCTAAGTTGGCGTTTAATGCAACAGCCCTTGAGAAACTAATAATGGGTTCTAATATGTCCTCTTGTGTAGACACAGAGACTATGACATCACCTTATTATCTTCCAGGTTGATCACCTCCAAGAAGTCATGATTCTCTAAGCCTTGGAGGCTACTGATCTGATTGCAGGACAGATCCACGATCTGCAGGGCTTTCAGTTCCTCCAATCCTGTGATCTTCTTAATCTGGTTATTGCTCTAAAATTGATAACATACCCTTAATGTCTTAAAGGCCTCCAGGAGGAAAAAGCATAATGACGAGCTTTCATTCTGGAAATTGGCCCAAATCTCTTAAAATCAGTAAGCCATTCTTGTTCCCCACATTCTTATTTTCATCACTCACCTTCTTAAACACATATACATAAACCCCAGAAAGAAATTCCAGTTTTTCAGCTGAAAGATTCAGAATACAATATTTTCACTAAAGTTAAAGCAAGATGAACGTTCAAGTCAGCAGAATAGACAAAAGTTAGGTAGTATAAGCTTTTAACATTCTGACCTAAAGCCCAATGATGGCATAACTCCATGTTTATCTTTAGAAATAAAAATTTAATGCAATCCTTTCATTACCATCACAATAAATCACTTGAATATTGTAACTCCCACAAACACTTTATTTTCAAAAACATTCTAAGTATAATCACTTCACATTACCAGGGCTGTGGTAGTGTGATACATGCTCCAGTTATTGATGCTCCTGTGCAGTTCCCTCCTCCTGAATCTAGGTGGACCTATGACCTGTCTTAACCAAAAGAATACGGCAGAAGTGTGCCAGTTCCAAGTCTAAGAATTAAGAAGGCCTGGCGGCTTCTCCTCGTGTGTCTTAGATTCCCTGAGGTTCCATGTAAGAACTGTAGCTACTCTGTCAGAGAGAATTTGTGGAGAGGTCACATGGAGTAGGAGAGGTCCCATGGAGAGGGGTGCTAAGTCTAGATAGAGAGGAAAAACCCAGCCATTCCAGCATCCCAGTTGAGTCCAGCCCCCAGAAAATCTGCCAGCTGAATGAGGCAAAACCAGCAGAGGAACCACCCAACTGAACTCAACTCACATTGCAGAACTGTTAGCTAACAAAACGGTTAGCTAATAAAATTTCTCCACGCCACTATACTTGGGTGGCTCGCTGTTCAACAATAGATAACCAGTCTACGTTCTTCAATAATTCACACATAAGCATCCTTTCAGACAATGAGCATAAAACAAAGAAAAATTTAAGACTCAAATGTTGTCCTCTTTCCCAACCCCTACGTACCCATAACAATAGATTATAGTGATAACAATAATTTGCATTCTCTTGTACATTTTCCAACATACTCATAATTCCTTGGGTTCCTTAGCCTTGAGGTATAAGAATATACCACAGTAAAATTAAACTTTTAGTTCAAGTTGAAAATCATAATAAAGAGAATTTTGATGTTTCAATTAATGCCATATTATGCCCATCTTTCAATTTTTTAAACTTTTAATAAGCACTTAAAAACTGAAAAATTACAGTATTCCCATCCATCTACAGTATTTTTCCTGGTATATGTTTCCTGGTACATTTATTAGCAAGAGCTCATTTTCATCCTATTTTTCATAAGATTTCATTTCAATAATGAGTAACATTTGTATTCATTGGTATAATTCTATGGTTCTTTAAAATATATTAATAGAATGTTGATAATCTATAAAGTTGGGTGATGGTGCATGGGGGCTCATTAAATTATTCCCTATATTTTTAATATGTTTTTATATGTTTGAAAAATTCCATGATAAGAAGGAAAAAATACTCACAATCCCATTTTGCCTAAGTCAAACTTCCAACTGTTCAGAGTTCAAAGAATTTCTAGAGAGTGATAGAAGAGGAAAAGAAAAAAACTACACTAAACATAATATCCATATTAATGTAACTTACTGAAAAAGGACCTTAACATCCTATCTAAAATATGCCCACATATCAAACTTATATACAATATTCTTCTTCCCAAAGAACTTTGAAGTGCTGCGGATATGGAAGATAGATTGTAATAATTCTTTACAGTGTCTCTGATGGCTTTCAAAGTGGTAGATGCATAAAAGTAGAGTGAGGCATAGAAAAGTTTAATTAGATAGCCTATGGTCATCAAAGAAAGTAGAACTGAGAAATATTCTGAGTTGAAAGCCATCTATTCAAACTCTTTATCCAAAGCTGAAAAATTGATACATCACTCCTCAAAGTAGACATCCAGTTTCTGCATGAACAGTTCTTGTTTGTTTTATCATGATTAGCAGGGGAAAGGGGGCCTTTAGAGAGAAGCTATTTTCTTAAATAAATGAAATGAGAAATAGTCTTAATCTCCCCAATTTGAGAGGGAAAAAACAAGCGCCTCTTACTAAGAAAAAACAAATTTTAAAGTTTGGGATGCAATGCCCTTACTTGCTAAGGAAGGTGATTGACAGAATAGCCCATAAGCAAACCACATTTTTCCCTTACATTTATCATAAAAGTTGATGGTAGTGAATTAACAATTGTTTTGTATGGTGAATTGTTCTTTGTTCTCTAAATTGTCAAATAAATTATTGTCAATAGTAAAAAGCAACTGGCTTTATGATTCCATGAATTAAAAAATAAAAGCATTAAAAACTGTTGAAACAAATGTGTAGCATTTTATTTTCTATATTTTATTAACATTTGGAAAAGACACCCTTGCTATTCTCAAAAATTTTAAGGAAAATGAATGATGGCATAGTCTGTATTTTCTAGTTCATCTTGAGTGATGGGGGCAGGGACTGGGAACAATCCACGTAATCCATTTGTAGAAAAAATGTCTTTTATGCTTTTTCTAAAAGCTACTTGAAATGGAACTGTCAACATGGATTACTTATTTAGTTATTGAAACAAACTCTTAGGATAAAAGTGGTATGTGTTGTTATTCTTAATAATGAGTTCAATTCTCATTCCCTAAAGCACACCCCCATATCTCTTTCCACATATCATGCTCCACTTAAAGTTAATGGGAATGCCAATAAAAAAAGATATGTAAAGAAAAAGATAAAGTTCTAACGAGTTACAGATTGAATAGTCCATACTGCCAATAATCCTTCAAGACAGCATAATTTTAAAATGTGACTTTCTTTTATAATTTTAAAATTTACAATCTAACTTATCAAATTCATTTTGTTTATGCTTTGCTAACATGCCTAAGTGAACAGAAAACATGAAACCTTAGGGAAATTATTAAACCTTTCCACGCCTCAGTCTCATCCTCACTACTGGGAAGGACTTTACCCTCACCTAACTCACTGTAGGAGCGAAGGGTCATGGAAAAGCAATTCAAGCTCCAAGCTCGGGGAAAGAAAAATTAACACACAGCCAGCCTTCAGGTATCTGCGGTTAAATAAGACAGGAACAGTACATCGTACATGTCAAAAATCTGCAGATAACCCAAGACATCATTTCAAACAACAGTCCGACACTCTTCGGTGGGATAATTGACATAAGAAATTAATAAGCTACCAGCCTCATGGCTTAAAGTCCTCCCTGTCCACTTTGTGACAGATATAGAGATATAACAAAGAACAGCAGAGCCAACCAAGGGTAAGAAGTAGGAGAGAGGAGGAAAGGAAGAAGAAAGAATCCTGGATAACCCAAAAACTGTATTATCAGCCCCCAAATTAGTGAGCTATACTGTTATTTTAAAAATACTGTGTATATCTTTGGAACTATTATGATCCTGTTGATTTTTTAATAAATTGTCTGTACTTTCATTCAGTCATAGTCACATAGCATGTCATGTAGCTTAAAAAGAGTGCTCTCTATGGGAAAAATCTTAAAAATTTAAACTTTCTGATTGGAATTTTTCATTTATTCTCAGCACTAATTCTGCTTTCCTAGAATGGGAGACTAGCATATATTAATATAAAAGAACTGCCAAAATTCAGCGCCCAGAGAACATCTTATTGTTCATTTGAGAGCAATGAAGTGTTAACAGCAATAAATATTATCCTTAAATATTATTTCATCAATAGGACATTAAAAAATTCATTTTTAATAGTTGTTAAAAGTACACTTTTCTTTTTCAGTGTAAAAAAGTCAATCTTTTTAAAAATTGAATTTGAGTACCAAATTAGAAAACCATTTTACTTTACCATGAAATATTGATATCACACGCACAAACACACACACCAGATATGGAAAGAAGCAAACAAAACTGAAGAAAATAACATTTCACAAAGGAATTAGCTCTTTATAAACTTGAAAAATCCTAATCGTCATTCATATACTTACTAAAACATTAACTAGCACTTCTATAAAGAATAACATTTCTGTCAGACTCACCAGACAAAGTATTTTGATTGGTAACACGCCTAAGCCAGTAATTGTTGTGATTTTGTTTTGGGCCAAACTAAGGTGAGTTAGATTGTTGCACAGCTCAAGTCCACTGATTTCTTCTATCTCATTGCCTATATACCGTGACTACGTTTAAGGAAAATGTTATTAGAAACATTTTGAAGAAAAAAAGAATCAGTGTTAAATCATCATTAGAAAAATCAGACAACAGCATAAACAAAGCAGTGCTATATGCCGTATACAGAATGAACACTAATTCTTGAAATACATTTTTCATAGAGAAATTAATACTAGCACCACTTCAAATTAATTGTTTTTAAAAAGGCCTAGCTTTTGAGTGTGCTCAGTTGTATTTGCATTCACATGTGCTGATTTCATCAGCGAAGAAAGACATTTCAGAGTGGTTCAAAGCTGCCTCATTGGCAGTATGTTTTTCCTTGGTTCCTGAATGGTCTCCATGAGAAACTCCTCTGCTTTCCCACAGGCATGGCTTCTGACTACAGGGTCACCCTGGAAAGACAACATGTGCCCAGCTTTCTCATCCTCATAACCAGGTAGCAGCCTGGGAGATGTCACCTGCAGCAAGTGAGTGGTAAAAAAAAAAAACCAATACCCCGATAGAGAGAGGAACAGCCTTTTCTTTCTATCTATATCGGGTTCTCTTCTTCTTTTAAAATAAATGAGGCCTAAACTCTGCATTCATTTTCTCATTCATTGATTACGTTTCTACTCATTGCTACAATTTTAACTTCCTCTCTTCTGTGTTCCATCCTTGTAGTCACCTAAAACTGCAAACTCACCCATCTCTGTTCTCAGTCTCTTTGGCAAATTTCCAGTATTCAATATCATTTCCCCACCAAAGCTCAGTTTTCCCTCCAAAGTAACTAAGACATCACCATTTTCTCAGCCACTTATAATCTTCAGGACAGCCTACAATCACCAAGACCTGGCATTTTTGGCTTTAAAACATCGCTTTAGCCTTCCTTTTCATTCACTCCTCTGCCAACTTAAGTCAGCTTCAGCACCAACAGGGACCTCTAACTTCTAATTCTTCCTGCCCTCAAGTCACCTTGCCCACTGTAGTCAGGTTAATTTTTTCAAAATATTGATTGGATATCACGCTTCAATTAAGAAATTCTCATAGGATGAATTCCAAGTTCCTCACTCTGGCATTTAAGGCCCTTCACTTTAAGCAAAACCTATTTATCTAATTTTTCCCCATTATAATCCAATGAGAATTCTCCATTCTGCCAGGTCAATCTTCTCAATAGTTCTGGAATGTACCAACAACTTTCTTACTTGGCAGCGTACCTTTTTTTCATACTACTTTCCTCCTCCTTTCTAAACCCTGCCCACTCTTCAGGACTTAATTTCAAATTCCACTTTCTTTTCTTTTTCATTTTTTTAACATTCACATTAAACCAACATGTTAAGTATTTCTTTTTGACAGATAACCTTATTTTCTTACTTCTATTACTTTTGTAGTTACACAAGTAAGCACGATGGACTGGAAGAACATATTCACAATATATATAGTAATGCATATGTATAAAAAATATAACATATATAAAGGATTATTATCTAGAATACATAAAGAACGACAATAAATTAATAGGCAAAAAAAGGCAAAACAACCCAACAGAAAATGGAGGAAAAAATATGTCCAAGGAATTCCAAGAGGAGCAAATCCAAGTGGCCAACATAATAAATTTATGAAAAGACACTCTGCCTCACCCACAGTTGGAAGACCGCAAATTAAGACAAATGTCATCCTTTACCCAGTGGCTTAGCAAACACTTTAAAGGTTTTGAAGAACAGATACTTTCACACTCCTGGGTGAGAGGGTTCATTATGATATAGCCACTTTGGCGGCAATTTGGCAGTGTCTATCATAACTGTAAACATGTCACAGCAATTCCAATTCTTGGTATCCACTCTAGACAAACCATTTCTTCCTCAAAGGCTTTTCTGGTCAACTTCTAACCCCTCACCTATCTCCTTCCATTAATCATAGAATCAACACATTTTTTAAAGAGGATAGAAGGGATCATAAGGATCACAAAAACAAATAGTTTTCATCATAATTATTTTTAGTTATCCTAACTCTATTACTTTCCAGCTAGGTGACTTATCTTCTCCCTGCTCCTACTGTTCATTTGTAAAGTGGGGATGACACCAGGTTGCCAGGAAGGCCAAAAGTTAGATCATGCGAAAAAATTAGACAATGGGCGTGAATGAGTTGCACAAATTGTAAAGCACCTCCTAACTGCAAGCCATCATTATCATTAGTGAATTACAAGCACATGAGGCCAAGGAACCACATCCTGTACCTCTTGGCCAACAGCACAAAATGGACTATTCAAGGCCAGGATTAACTCTGAAAAGACCTCGGCCAGAGAAAGAGATAAATTAGGAAACTAGAAGCAATGACAATACAACATTGCCCAATAAACCACAAATTCCTAGATTTTCTTCATTGGTTTCAGATTCAATCCTTGGGCTGAAGCATAGTTCTGCTTGTTGTCAACATGCATTTTCAAATCTACTTTCATAGAGCTTCTGGCCAGAATAGTTCCACAAATAGACATTTATGCTCACAAACACTATGCTCCTTTCTGCTTCCATTTTCTGGGCCATTTAAATAATCATTCTGGAACTAGAACAAAGACCAGATTTTTGCAGATACGTATTACAATAAAGGATGTGAAATGTAGGATATAGGAGATTAAACTCTCATACAGCTAAGGATGAAATAAAATATCCTTGTGGTAGCAATCTTTGGGAAGAAAAATTAGCCAAGGAAAACTTCTTCAAATGGCCATCTGTCTCAATTTAGCCGAGGAGGCGAGAGTCTTTAAGCCCTGTTTCAGGAGCACTCGTGTCCTGATAGCTCTGCTCCAAACAAAATGAAGATACTCTGAATTATGGCAAAGAAAAAAACAAATGCTAGTGTGTAGCTGAGTCAGGAAGCATTCCCATGGGAAGCAGGCAAGAATCAGAAGACTAGAAAACAGGAATCCTGAAACTATCAAGAGATAACGGGAATTGAAAAGGAAAGCTTGTTTATTGTGTACACAGTAATTTTCCAAGACGTTAGAGGCCAACCACAGTTCCCTTGGTACATCCAGCTTTGACTAGTACGACAAGACAGGTTTTAGAAAATTACTGTTGCATGAGCCAAAAGGAGTGGGAATATAGTTGCCTCACTGCAATCATAGCCATGGCTCTGCAGCCACCATGCTGTCACTCACACCACTGGGGCAAAGGGTGAGGAATTGACTGAACATCTCTGTTGAGTAATAGGTTCATTTCAGAAAAATTGTCTCCTATTTCCCAACTCTTCACACGCCCTTAAATTTCAAGGAATTTCAGGCGCTATAGATTAATCATGTTCTTGAGTAAAGAGTACCTCTTACAGTGGCACAAGAGCTTTTCCCCTAAGACCTCCCACAGTCACATCATATGTGGCTACCAGCAATGGTCATGGTCAACACGCAGGACTGGTCCGTACAGAGCTCTGAGCTGCAGCCAGCTTCCAGAAATACCTTCATCTCCTCAATCTCACATTTTCTTATTTTAAGAACCTTCACAAAATGTTACTTGTCCTCCCTCCTTACATTATTCTTTCATGTTCTTTCGTAAGTCCTGAGACTTTCTGATAAGGAGAAATATAGTCTGATAAATTGCTAAACTATTACAATGAATTAGCTACTGGGTTAATCCTCTCAGGTACATTTTTATTTTAAAAGGCCACTATCAGGAGAAAGAGACTCAAAGAACTCAAAATGATCTTACTGCATTCCAGCTCTAAAGTTTTACGATTCTGTGAATAAATCTTCTACAGTAGAATTTTAGACACTTGTGGAAACTGAATGAAGGAACCCAGTGGCATATTAGCATAAGTTTACAGCTAGGGAAAAGTCCAACAATATATTTTCACATTTTGGCGATGCTGTCAGCAGTTCACAGTGCTTGACATGAATTATTCACTAGTTCAGTATTCGCTCTTATTCATTTGTCTACAATCATAAAATATGGTTTGGGTGTATAGAAAACAGTTACTGAGAAATAAGTAGGAAATCCATCACAATTCTCTTAGTGGAGAGAACCACAATGATGGCTTTAATCAAAACCAATCCTGAAAGATCTATATCACCTTACCAGTGAAAAATGTTCTCCACTGTAAGAGGGAATCTCTCTAAGAAATGAAACACACACACTTTAAATGGCTATGTGATAAAAGTAGTAATTACCGAGTGAATTGCAACACGGGAAAAACAATGTAACTCAGAAAACTAGCCTCAGTTCAACCATTTACCAAATAATCTTGGACAAGTCACTGAACCTCCCTGGGTTTCAGGCTCCTCTTTCGTGAAATCACAGTTAGCACTAGACAATCACTAAAGTTCTGTCTGGATTGAAAAATTCCATGTCACTTTTTAAAAATTCCATGATTCTATAATTATAAAATAAATTCCAATGGTCAGTCAATATTTACAGGTAAAGAATAAACTATACTCTTTCTAAAGACAAACAAATATTCTTATCCTTGTCGAAGTTTATCATCTTGTGATTTAGGATGATTATCAATTAGTCCTCAGTTATCCACATATAAAAGGACAAAATAGCATTATAAGATAAATTAAAAAGTTGATATCTTATAGTTAATTTATTCTGAGGTATTAACATAATCTACTATAATCACATTGTCAGCATTACTAGCTTAACTGATCTGTTTTTATCTTAAATAACTGCTTTTTAATATTGATAATTACATTTTAATTTAACGTTATTTTAAACAGAAGTGCACTTTTTTCCCCTTAAGTAAAAGAGACATATATGCCCACTAAGGAAAGCTTGAACAAACATAAAAAGCATAAAAAAGATAACGCATTCAAAAAAGGACAAATGGAATGGCATCAGATGAGGAAAGCATGCCTTGCAAGGTATAATAGAGAGGACTGAAGAGCTTAGAGCTATGGTTCCCAAAGTGTGGTCCTCAGACCAGCAATATCAGCATCATCTATCTAGGAAGTTGTTAGATATGCAAATTCTTGGGTCCCACGCCAGACCTACTCAACCAGAAGCTCTGAGGATGGGGGCCAGCAATAGGTGTTTTAACAAGCCCTCCAGGGGATTCTGATACCGCTGAAGTTTGAAGCTTGATAAATAATTGTTTTCAAAAAAACTTATAATTTTCAGATTTTAAAAATTTTTAATGGACACAGGTATATCATTGGCCCATACATGGCCCGCTTTTATTTACTTTAAATAATATGATGAACACTCTTGAACCGACCACCACCCTTAGCCCAAGAAGCAGAACATTAGCAGTAACTTACGTCTACCTCTGTGCACCTCTCCTTCACACCCTGCTGTCTTGCTCTCAGAGACAACCACTATGCCGAATTGTCTATCTTCCTTGGTTTTATACCTAAATTAAATCTGTTTTATTAACATTCATCCTTATTGCTGCATGGAGATACATTTCACTCATTTTCACTACTGTATGTTATGCTCTTGTGTGAGTACACCATAATTTATGCTTTCTCTTATCAATGAGAATTTGGGCTATTTCAACTTTTGCTTTTACAAGCAATGTTGCTGTGAGCATTCTCATACAAATCTCCAGATACATGTATGCTAAACTTCCCAAATGTAGGAATGAAAGTGCTAAGGCATAGGAAATTTGGATGTCCAACTTTACAAGACAGTATAAAATAGTTTTCCAAAGCGTTTGAATTAATTTCATAAAAATAAGGACGAAAAAAAGAGATTCTCTTGATCTACATGTTCTCCAACACTTGGTATTTTTAGATTTCTTAAATTTTGTCAATTGAATAGATATACTATCTCATGTGGTCTTGAGTTATATTTCTCTGAAAATAAATGAGAAGGACATCTCTTCACATGTTTATTAGCTTATCTGATTCATTTTCTACAAAATTCTTTTTACGTGTCTTCTCCCATCTTCTGATCCAGGAAGATGGGATATATTTCTCTTTAGTTAGGTCTTTAATACCCATCAATAAAGTTTTATTATGTTCCCTCCACAGGTCTTATTCACCTTTAATAAGATTCATTTTTATTGTTCTTGTAAATGGTGTCTCTTTAAAGTTGTGTTTCAGAATTGCTTGTATATGGTATAGAGAAATGTAATTGATTTGTTTATCAATGTCATATCTAATTATCTTGTTGAACTCCCAAAACTCTACTATTTTTAGTGGGTTTTTTGCAAGTTTTTCTTTATATTCATTGTAGACAATCATACCATTTGCAAAGAATTACTTATATTTTCTCCTTATCAATCTTTATACCTTTAATTTCTTTCTCCTGTTTTATGGTGCCGGCTAAGACTTCAAAACAACGATGGATACAGGTAGCAATGGTGGGCATCCTTGTGTGGTTCCTGATTTTAAAGAATGCTTAGAACTTGCCCCCAATTAAGATAAGGTTTGTTTCAAATGTTTTTATAGACATTCTTTATCAAGTTGAGGAAATTCCCTACTACTAGTTTATTAAGAGTTTTTATGGTGAATGAGTGCTAGATTTTATTAAACTTTCTAAATCTGTTGAGTTTCTATATCTATTGATCATATGGTTTATGTCCCTCAATCTGTTAGTTTATTGACATTGTTGATTTTCTAATGTTAAACCATCCTTACATTCACGAGATAAACCTAACTTAGTAATGGTACATTATCTTTTTCATATGCTGTCAGATTCAGTTTTCTAATATTTTGTTTAGGATTTTTACATCTAAGTCATGAGTGAAATGAGTCTGTCATCTTCCTTTCTCTTATGCTTCCTTGTCTGATTTGGATATCAAAGTAACCTCATTAGAATGAACTGTGGATATGTCTTCTATTTTTAATCTTTGAAAGAACTGTTGATTATTGGAAGATCAGCTATTGAAAGTTTGTGTCTGGTGAGCTTTTCTGCATGAAGATTTTTAATTTAATTTATTTTAATTTTTAGTGAACTCCTTTCATAGTCAAGGACTACTCAGGGTTTCTATTTCCAAATCAGCATTTTTGGTGCATAATATTTTTCTAGGAATTTGTCCATTTCATCTGTTTTCAAATGTAGTGGCATAAAAAACTTGTATAAAAATTCTTTTTTATCTCAAAGGTTTTTAGTCTTTTCAAAAATCTAATCTAATTGTGTAATTAGATACAATATAATAGGCTTGAATGAACAAAAGAGAAGCATATTTAGTACTGTTTACAAACTAGCTTACTATCTTTTCAGAATTGTAAGCTATCTAAGAAGTTTCTTTCATTAATAGTTTATGAAGGGTAGTTTGTTTTGCCTACTTGTCTTTGCAGTTTTAAATACTCAGGTGAGGAACATTCTATGTTACATATTACATTCTAATTAAGTGTCCATGTTCTGATGTAATAATTATAGCTTTTTATACTTTGGAGATAAGATTCAATTGCTACATCTAAAGTCAAGTTAAAAAAAACCCTAATTACTTTCTTCATGATATTTGACATTTACAAAGTCATAATACTTTAGTTTTTTACATGGAAAGATAAATTTATATAGAAGTCAAGACTCTCATGATAGAAACGGTTTAAACTGCATTCTCTGTTTGGAGACCAAAATACTGTGGAGTTGTTTTCTCTGGCAATTCCATGCTGCATATAGGAGAATAACTTTCTGAGAGACAGAGCACAGATGCTCCAACCCCAGACTGTCACGTCCCCATCCTCATTCAGGGTACCCTGAAGATTAGAAGGGGCTCTGGAAGCTCAGTCTCTTCTGGCTGGTAGGAGTTTAGGGGGCAGCTGACTTCTAGACCAGTGCTGCTCAAGCTTTAATGTGCACTCACATCACCTGGGGGTCTTGTTAAAAACGCAGATTCTGAGGTCCAGCCCCGTGGTACAGCAGTTAAGTTCATGAGCTCTGCTTGGGCAGCCCAGGGTTCGCCAGTGTGCATCCTGGGTGCAGACCCACGCACCGCTTATCAAACCATGCTATGGAGGGCATCCCACATATAAAGTAGAGGAAGATGGGCACAGATGTTGGCTCAGGGCCAGTCTTCCTCAGCAAAAAAGAAGAGGATTGGGAGTGGATGTTAGCTCGGGGCTAATCTTTGTTTAAAAAAAAATGCAGATTCTGATTTCATAGTTCTGGGATAGAGTCCAAGAGGCTGCATTTCTAAGAAGTTCCAGGCAATGCTGGTGCTGCTGGTCCTCCTTGAGCAGCATTCTTCTAGATGGCCTGAGATGAGTGGATTTCTGAGCCACACGGCTTCTGGGCTGTCAGACTCTATCTCTTTGCAAATTCAATCTAGATGACACTGAAGCATAAAGTGAGGTTCTGTGGACAGGTGCTGCTAATGTATACTACTTTTAGTTTGTCATCAAACATTTCATTTTCTCATTAGGCTATGTTCAGGAGAACTTCTCATTTCGAGAGCACCATCTAAATGTCTATTCATTGCTTATTTTCACACACAAGTTCTAAAGAGAGTGGTACGGTGTTATAAGCTTTCCATCTATGAATAAAGGTTTTTTTCTACAAAATATGTCTTCAAGAAAATGTACCTTCCCTTCTCCCCACATCTCAGCCCTATTACGAGTGTAGTGTGTACCAGCTGCTGCCACATCCCTGGAATGAGGCACCCAAGGGCAATCACTTCATTCTCCACTCTCTCCTGAAAAATCCTCAGGGAGGTAGAAAGATGCTTACTGAGAAAGAGAAGGTGCTGCTCCCCCATCACCCAGAGAACATCAGCCCCTGGTGTAAAGAAGAGACTCGAGCTCATTAAACTCACAGATCCCCAATTAACCCCCTAAGCTCCAGAAGCTGGAGGTTGCCGCCTACTTTACAGTAGGTGCTGTTTGCATGGGAGCCTGACTCGTGCAATAGATATGTTCCTGAAGTAGGCTGATAACCAAAAGCTGTTGGTTTTGCTTTTTTTTTTAAATCAATAGATATTTTAAACACACTAGAGATGCTCGCTATTTAAAGGGAGCTTGGTACGAATTCTTTTGTGAAATAACTAATCACTAATTTTCCTTTTGGCTTTATCTGGATTTTCAGATATTGAATTTATATAAAATAGGGCACGGGTTTAAGTAAATTTGAAAAGGAGCCAGTTAAAACAGAACTTCTTATCTGGTTCTAGACTTAAAGATAAGCCTATGTTAATCAGAAGAATGACTGTCCTACTTAGCTTTTCGGATATAAGATGCTCTTGGCAAGCTTTGACTTGCAATCCCACTCCTTGGCAAATAAAATCTTTCCTCATTTTGTGAATATCAATTCTTAATCATTTCAATGAGCCACACATCGCTAGCAAATTGCTTATCTGGTGCTATTCCATGTCATCTGATACACATTTATTAATGGGCCTATTAACCAAATTTTCCCCGTTACTCATTCAAAGGATACTGTCCAAAATTAGTTTAGAGAGAGCCTGGTATGCCGACAAATCACACATTTCAGATATTTGGTTGCGGGAAAAATCCACCTTCTGATGAGAAAAAGAGAACATATATCACACTTCATTTTTCATTTTTATCTTAAACATAATAATTAATTGCACAAGAAGAATGTAGTTTTGGATGTGGGGTTAGAATTCACTATTGAAAATACACTCAGGCTGTCATATTTACCCATATGGAATCATCTTCTAAGTAGGATCCTTGTCTGTCCCCTTGAGGGATGCTGAGGAGAAGACCCCCTCCTTGCGGCCATGCAGACATCCTCGAAACCTCAACACTTTCAATTCCTGTAGCTATTCTCTCCGTTTTCAGCATTTATTTCAATTTTTCTTGATCTTCCTTCAGGATTTACCTCAATTTCACCCTTAGTTACCACCATTTCTTTCATTTTCTCTAATGCCTTGTAAACTCTATTCACTTAGTTTATATGCATATCTTGTTTCTCTTTTCTTTGCCTTTTCTATTTCTATCTCAATGTATTCTCCCATGCTACCCCCTAAATGCCAGAAAAATCTTTCTTATTCATCCCTCAGGCCATGCCTCTTCACTTAACACTCTTTCTCAAAACTGACTATTTTAGCAACATCAGTTGTTCCTACTCAAAAATATGAGACTAAAGAAAAGCAACATTAAGTAACTTTGTTTAATTATTCACCTACCGGCAAAAGATAAGCAAAAATGATTTCTTTTTTAAAAAGGAAAGGAAAACCCAACTTTTTTGAAGCCCTGCATTGATAACTTGCTGGGGACACTGCAATCATTTTCTGGAAAACCAGCAAGCAACTATACAATAAGCACAATTCTCATCTTCTTGTGCCCTTTAAAACTGTGATTCCACCCCAAAAAATGTACCACGGTTACTTTATCAATATATTAAATACTTTACTGAAAACTTTAAATACTGAATCCAAAAAAAATTTTTTTGAAAACAACGCCAAGGGCAAGAGCAGACAACTGGCTAAAATGATTGCAATGTGGCAACAGAACTAGTCAGTAAAAGACAAGCTTGAGGACCATGGAAGAAGCAGAAATGTGCAAACAAAATATTGTTTGTAAAAAAAAATGAGGGGCTGGCCCAGTGGCTGATTGGTTAAGTTAGCGCGCTCTGCTTCAGAGGCCCAGGGTTTCACTGGTTCGGATCCTGGGCACGGATATGGCACCGCTCATCAAACCATGCTGAGGGGGCGTCCCACACAGCACAACCAGAAGGACCCACAACTAAAAATATCCAACTATGTACCGGGGGAGCTTTGGGGAGAAAAAGGAAAAATAAAATCTTAAAAAACAAAAAGAAATCAGAACACAAAATTTTACGCGTGTACAAATTGCAACTATGTAAAATGCATACCATGACTGAAATAAGAGGTCAGTTTGGCATGATGTAATGAAGTTTCACATTCATTTTTTTTCTCTATAATAATGATGGACTATAAATAAACATAATTTTCCGGGCTTGCTTATAACTGATACTTTTTCATCAACACCGTTCATTCTTGTGCCATAGCTGTGTCTGCTCGTATCTATCAGCTATACCGCTGTCGGGCCATATGCCAATATTGTGCCCTCTTCACACCTATGATATTAGGTCTGTGGAGAGACCTTAAAAGGCTTATAATATCGCTCTGACTCCCACTGGGAGTTCCATTGGAACCCAAGCCTTGTAGGAAGTACCCAACAATCAAATGAACCTTCTATACCTCCTGAGAACAAAAGCATTCCAGGAAATACAAAAAGTGCAAGAACAAGCCCCTGCTCTTTAGGAAATGTATGTTTTCTCTGGTTGCTGGCACGAGGCCTTACATAATAAATGAAAAGGAAACAGAGCTTTCCAAGAGGATGGGACGCTGTCCATGAGCCTGATTTACTGGGAAGATGTGGCTTTGGGTCTCAGGCATCGGGTTCAATCCCAGCCCTGCTGGCTCCCGGGAAAGATTAAGTAAGTTACTTAACCTTTCTAGACTTCAGTGTTCTCATCTGTGAAATGGGACTGTTCCAGCTGCCTCAGAGCTTTGTTGAGAGGATTAAATAAAATAATGCACTGAAAACACTGGAACACCTCCATCATTGCCTCCCAGGTTCACAGAGGGCTCACAGAGAGCTGAAGCACCTCCTCAGGGGCAGTCTGGAACTTTCTAAGCACTTCTCAAAAGTTACCAATACATTTACTCTTAATTCTTTGGGAGCTCGGAACCTTAGATGGGGTGTCCGATTTGTTTTTGTTCATCTGTGGAATCTTCTTGTGCGGGTGGGGTGAGGTAGGGTGTGAATGGAAGAACTCCAAGGAAGTTTTTCCCAGGGCAAGGGTCACGCTGGTGTCATGACTGACTCCCTGGGGTGGGGGAGAAGGCAAAATGGGACAGCAAAGAAGGCAGAGTTGAAACAGCCCTGCAAATACAATTCCTGCCAACCTGGAGACCATGTGGCCCCAGACTGAGTACAAATGGGCACTTGATGTGGCTTATTTGGACAAAGAGATGTCATCTTGGCAATAGCTATAATTTTATAGTGAAAAAACACACTATTGATAAAGATGGAGTGACGTGAAAGAACAGAAGAAAAATTAAGAAGGTGTCTCACTGGCAGTCTGGGGGAATCAGATTCTTAATTTCAAACAGATTTTGCATATTTGTGCAAGCCCCAGCAGAACACTTTGGATCTAAGTTAATTTGGTTTGTAAATAACATAAAACTAATGCATGATAAAGGGCAATGGTTGATGTCCATTCCTAAAAGTAACTTTTTGATGAAATATTTGAGTCCAATAGAAGAACATTCATCTTAAGTTTGTGGCAATGATTCCCAACTTTGTCGGCACTTTAGAGCCACCTGGGGGTCTTTTAAAAATTCCCATGCCCAGGTCTTACCTTGGACCACTTGAATCAGAATCTCTGGCAGTGGGATACAGGCATCAGGAGGTTTTAAAACTCCCTGGGTAATTCCAATGTGCAGAAAAGCTTGGGAACCACTAATCTATGACCTCTCTGCTTAAGTGTGGTCCATGGACCAGCAGTAGGGGCATCACCTGGAAAGGTGCTAGACATTACAGTCTCAGGCCCTACTTCAGACCTACTGGGTCAAGAAGCTCATTTTCACAAGAACCCCAGTGTATCCGTGTGCGCATGAAAGCGTGAGACACGGCACTCTACAGTATAGCAAGCTGCTCCATCAACCCCTGTTCACAGACCGTTTATTTCTGCCTCTGAAATGCAAAAGCAAATTCAGAGAAGCAAGAATGAGGATCTGAAATCACTGGTTTCTAAAAAAACTAAAGGCTGGATAAGTAAGGAGGGCAAAATTTGAGCGCCCCAGACATTTTTATACATTTTCAGGTATAAAATTGTTCTGCTATGATAAACATATACAAATAATAGCTAGTATTTAGATGAGGGAGAGCGAACAGAAGGAAGTTAGTTCTTCAGTTTGAACTCTAGGTTTTCAAAGATCCCTAAAAAGATTATCTGTTGATAAACCATCTCCCTTTTCCAAAATAAATGATACACGAATCCTTCTCCTTTTTTATTTCATCTCAGATACTAATATTATTTACCCCTACATCTTATTCTTTCTGAATTCTCTATTTTAGTGCTGTTTTGCTTATTAATATACTTTGCAAACTAGTTAAGATAGGTAGTTGGTATATTGATAAAGTCTACCTTGAGATTTTTGGGTGGCTTGAAATTGAAGAATGTAGTCAGTTTATTTTGAGAAGCATTAAGTTCTAGAAGATAAGGCATACAACTCACACAAGACAAATCTGGGGGAAAAATAAATACAGAATAAGGTAAGTCAATAAAATAAAAGTCATACAAAGTCATTAAAAATAGCATATGCTATATCAGAAAATTTTTAAAATTGTCAGAGACAAGCACATCTTAGTCATTCCAGATGAGTGAAATGAATAAAAACAGGAGTGTGTGGAATGCACATATACACACACTGTGCACACACACTGTGTGGAAAACTCTCCATGAGCCTACAATTTAACCTTCCTCCCCAGGGCCTCCCCACCTCTTCCATCCCCCTCTCCAAGACAGCCAGGTAAAATATGACCGAGGCCGCCTCTGTGTCTCGGCTCACTCTCCCACAAGCTGCGATCAGTCAAATGCTTCAAAGGTTGCCAGTCATGGAGGAAAGGATGAGGAACTAAAGCCTTAGACAATCCTCTTGACAATTAGTCCCTAAATAACTAAATTAGGTCTTTTCAGAAAGACGGAAAATGCCACAATTAGAGAACTTGCTTCGTTATAAATTAAATTTTGTTTTAGTTGGACTTAATCCTAAATCTCATTAATTATTTGAAGTGATTTAAATGATTGCTATTATTTTACTTCGACTGTGCATTGGTTCAGACACATATCTGAGTTTTGCATTTTATCCCAAGCAAATATTCTGAAATTCGAATACTAAGAAAAAGACTATAGTGCTAATATTCACTCCTAAGGAAATTGCATGTAAAGGATAAACATGGTGAAGTATTGTGTTGCCTTTCTTTGCCACTTTCCAGCAGACGCACTTGGAAGCAGCAGGAGGCATCAGGGAAGCCTCAGGAAGAATCACAGGATGCGGGTTTACTGTCTGTCTCTGCCAGTGACTTATTTCTCCACCTGACAATGGTAATAATAATGTCTCCTTGTCTTCTCATTCTAGGTCATAGACCCAGCAACTACACCTCCTCCAAGGATGTCCCTGGTGGGAGACTGGAACCTCCACACCAAGCAATGTGCGTCTACCTTTCACCAGGTGGCAAAGACACATCCAGCCTAGGAGAAGGAAGCAAGGCCAAGCGGCTGGGGTTGTGCCCTGGAGTGGGTGGAACAGACAATGTGAGGGTCACCTCCCCACCCACCTCCTGCAACATCTTTCCCTCTCAAGGGTCCTTGAGGCCAGAAGATCCCCACCAATTTCTACTTCACTTCTCTGGTCTAAACCACACCCTTCTTTAGCCTGTCTTTTTTATGAAATCAATCTAGGAGGGACAATACATTGAAACATTAACACTTGGGTGGGAATTAGTGAGTGAGCCCAGGGAGGCTGCCTGGGAGGGGAACCCTAAGGAGAAACTGTCATTGCTTTACAAGTTTTGCCTATTTGTCCATTCTGAGCTCAGCTCTGTGTCTTCCAGGAGTGGTCTCAACCATTAATTTCCACTGGCCACCATACTCCCATCTTTCTGTGGGCAGGTAAGTGCTGTACCATGGAGTTCTGTCTTGAAGCAAAAGGAGCAGCTACCATTTAGATAAACAGATGGCAGGTACAGTTCATACTTTGTAGATGGCCAATGCTTTCATTGTAAATGGCCAAATCACTGACAGAAAAAAATCCACGGTCTGGGTTGCTGGCCGTCTAACTCCGGTGGGCCCGTTCATTCCCTATCAGTGTAGTGACCTCTGTGTCCACCAGATGGCAGGAGCTCCTCACGTCTACACCTGTGGTTCTCAAAGTGTGGTCTTGGACCAGCAGCATCCGCTTGACCCAGCAACTAATTAGAAATGTACATTTCAAGTCCCACCCCAGATCTACTGAATCAGAAACTGTGAGAGTGGGGCACAGCCATCCATGTTCCAACAGCCCACCGCCCCAGGTGATTCTGATGCAAGTTGAAACTTGGTCTACCTCAGATCATCCATAAAGCTGTCCTCACAAAAAGAGAAATATACTGTACTTAACACAGTGTGTTCTCAAGCACTTGATGAGTTAATCAAATGGGCCATAAAAGATTAAAGAAGACTGATCTGAAGAGGAAAGCCTCGTTGGCAACTGTGGACTCCTTGCTCAAGCGGCGAGGGTATGAAGGCACATTTTCCTCTTCGCTAGCACTAAGCGTTGTTGAAGACTCCCACCACTCTGCAATTCCTTATCCAGTAAATGAAACCAACCCAGGAGATGTGGGGCGCAGGGAGCGGTCCCACCAGCAGCACTAAAAAAGTCTTTCCAATGCTATGATATGTGGCGCTTGCTTTAAAATAACTCCGGGGAAGGGCGGCAGGGAGGTATAGATGAAGAGGATGGGCCAAGGGCAGATAATTATCGAACCTGAGTATTCACTACAACCGTCTCTCTACTTGTGTACATGTTTGTAATCTTCCATAAGGCAGTTTTATAAAACTGGAATAAAAAAAATTTCAAAAACAGTAGCATTTTAAGAATTAAAATATGCTAAAATATTTTTTAGTCATTGAAATGAAAGTGGATTTTAATTATTGCAGTCATGTGAGTGGAAAAAATTAAAAATGAGCCAGAGAAGACCATATCAGCAATATTTAATTGTCATAAAAAAGACAGGCTAAAGAAGTGAGTAGAAAGATTATCAGTCAAGAAAGCAGATCAGAAATAAGGATTTGCTTCCTCCCCTAGAAGTCTAAAGAAAAGAAATTGTACACTTTAACTTCAAATAAGTTCAGAAAATTAGAACCGAGGATTAAGTTTTGAAGAAAATGTGACTAATGTCACTAAATGTGAACAAGGTGTCACAACATATATGTTATACAGAACTAAAAATGGCAGAGTTAGAGTTAAAAGGATCAGCTAAATATCCAGAGACAGTAAGAAGACGGGGAAAATTAACTTGTGAATTCCTGGTGCTCACACAAGAACGGAAGTAGCCAGCCAGGATTAAAATGCAGGTGCAAACGCAAAATAAAGAAAAGAATTCATTAAAGGAAAAACGAAAAAAGACCAAGTCATCTACACTGAATAAACTAATAGAAGGAAAGAAAAGGGAATCATCAAATATTCAGGAAGTATTAAAGAAGGAACAATTCATCTCTTAAAAGGAAAAAGCAAAGCAAACCTTCCATCTGGTACTCTCCAGTATCACCAAGTGCCTCTCAACCATAAGATAAGATCACATGTTTGCTGACCTGTGCTGTTTTCTTTACTCATTAGTCATTGGTGCCTTTATTACATGGAAATCAGAGGCACAATATATAAATTGATCCACAATAGTACTTATATCAAGTTTTTTAGCATTAAACTATATTACATACTGCAAAGCTTAAATTTGGAAATAATTCAGTGATCCATCAATTTACTAGAATGACAATTACGTACCTTCAATTTTATTTACTGAAAGATCCAACTTCTGTAGGTGAACATATCCACAGAGAATGCTAACGTCAATTAAATCATATCCCTAAGAAAATGAAAGGTAAAAGCCTTTAATGTTGTTTTAACAGGTTAGTACTAGCCTTCTCATGACATCTAGAAATAATAGTTGACAAAAGAAATCCAAGGGGGCTGGCCTGGTGGCATAGTGGTTAAGTTCACATATCCTGCTTTGGCGGCCTGGGGTTCACCGGTTCTGATCCTGGATGCAGATCTACACACCGTTTGGCAAGCCATGCTGTGGCAGGTGCCCCACATATAAAGTAGAGGAAGATGGGCATGGATGTTAG
Organism: Equus asinus; assembly: GCF_041296235.1. Lineage (NCBI taxonomy): Eukaryota > Metazoa > Chordata > Mammalia > Perissodactyla > Equidae > Equus > Equus asinus. The sequence continues at coordinate 187,991,843 of NC_091790.1, read as the reverse complement.
CTCAGGGCCAGTCTTCCTCAGCAAAAAAAAAAGAGGAGGATTAGTGGTAGATGTTAGCTCAGGGCTAATCTTCCTCAAAAAAAAAGGAATCCAGAATTTCTTTCAAAAGTAAGGTAGAAGTGAGAGAGCAAAATCTGAAGCCTACTACTAATAGGATCTCAAAACAGACTACATACACCATCAAAAAACGCATTCCTCTGAAGAAAATAATACCTTAGAAAATTAGTGTTGTTAGCAAGAAGAAAATACAACCTGAAAAGGCAAATTAAAGCGGTGTCATGAAGACCTTTACAGCAGAGTTCTATGTTAAAAAAGCCCCACACATAATAGCGATAAAGCCAAAGCCTTTATCTAGCAGAAGAAAAGAAAAAGCAAATGCCTAGAATTTAAATGAAATGTTAAAGAGAGCTCACACCTAATCGGGAGATCATTAATAACGATACCACCTACACTTTCACAGGGTTCATTTTCAATGAATTTCAAAGCTCTCCTACAATAATCTCATCAGATCAAACAAACCTGAGATCCGTAGGGCAGATTATTCCCAATTTAGAGATGAAGAATATGAGGCACAAAATGTATGTAAACAGCCTAAAATCACCTAGCAAGTCACGGATAGAGAAGTGAGTCCGAGTCTCCTGAATCCTTGTCCAAGACTCTTTCCATGAAATCTTGTGTGGGGATCAGAATTTGCCACTACAAAATGTGTCTCTTTGGCTTGATTAATTTTAAGGACAAAAGATGCTGAAAGAAACTTTGATCTTTCCCCTAACTGCCTACAAGAATTTAAGACAGAAGGCCTGCCCCAGGACAGGCCATCACCATAGACAGCTCTGGGTACAGCAGACTGGGAGGATGCTTGCTAAGTCCATTTTTAACACAATTCTCTCTCAGGTCACACTGTCTATAGATGGCCCAGCAAACATTTATTTGCCAAACACTTGCATTTCCATCTCCATGTGAATTGTCTTCCTCCCCTTTGAAGTCCCAAACCACTACCCACAATATCCTCCTTTGTGTTTAGCTGAAAATGGTATTTAAGGTGGTGGCGTTTGCCATTTTGGCAAGTTATTCATTCTCCTGAGTTTCTCCCATGTGTACATATTCTTAAACTTTGTTGGATTTTCTCCTGTTATTCTGTCTCATGTCAATTTAATTCTTAGATCAGCCAGAAGGACCTAGAGGGTAGAGGATAGTTTTTCCTCCTCTACACTGGCTTCTAGTGAACTTCAAGAGGAGCTGGAGGGGAATTTGGTCCCTCGGAACAGACTCACATCACTGGTTTATGTTGTGATGTCAGAATCAGAAAAAGCCAACCAAGGAAGTGTCATTATAAGCAAGTTCTCAGGGACTGGCCAGGTGGCACAGCAGTTGAGTGCGCACATTCCACTTTGGCAGCCCGGGGTTCATCAGTTTGGATCTCAGGTGCAGACATGGCACCACTTGGCAAGCCATGCGGTGGTAGGCGTCCCACGCATAAAGTAGAGGAAGATGGGCATGGATGTTAGCTCAGGGCTAGTCTTCCTAAAAAAAAAACTAAAAAAGCAAGTTCTCAAATACAATAACGATAAGAATGTTTAATGATGGCCACTAGAACAGTAACAAATAAATACTTACTGAAAACCTACTGTATACAAGGCATTGTACTTAGCATGGTGAGAAATACAATGATGAAAGAGAGCCATATTGTGCCCTTAAGACATGTAACTTTGAAAGGAGAGAAGCTAGGTACATAAGTAATAAGAGAAAGTAAAAAATAACACATAATATAAATAAGATATAAGGGGAAAAGAAATCACTAAACCAGGCACCCCTGAGAAAGTGTATTCAGTAAGACAGGTTATTAAGGCAAAGTAATTCAACATGTAATATCTCAAATGTAAGGAGGTCAGTGGCAAAGTAAGTTAAACTTCAGTCCATCTAGCTGAAATAAGATTTAAAGGATTGTTGTTTTCTATAGATCAATTTAAGGCATAGCACTACGTACATAAGCAGAATATTGATTGAAAGGGAGTTGTGTGGGATGTGTTGGCTGCTGGAATTACCTACCATTCCAATGCCTAACAGTGCAATGCACACAGGGTGCTCCCTGTCTGCTACTGCCTGACGGGCTGAGTCATCCAAAAAATGTTATAAAGTGAAAACAGTAAAAGATTAGAGCCTTAATATGCTGTCCTCAAAGGACACACCGTGGAACCAGCATGGGTGAAAAGAGCTTAACATTTCTTGGATAGTTTACTAGTTCAAATCCAAGACAGAAGAGCCTTGCTATGAATTATCTATACTTTAGCTAAATTATGGTGCTACGAAAAAATTTCAGTACACTTTTTTCACCTATGTATCTGCATTTACTCTGTGGCTCTCCAAGGAATACTTAATGCTTTACAATATAAGGAAGCAAGAGGAGTTTGCTTCCTAGCAAAAATAATAAATATTTTTATTTATATTTCTTTAGTATTTTATTTTATTATTTTATTAAATATTTATTATTAAATATATTTATTATATATTTAAATATATAAATAAAATAAAAAATAAAATTAATTTTTTCCTAGGACTATGGAGAAACAAAAGAAGGAAAGAAGCTAAAATACTCTGAGTACTCTGTTCTTATAGCTTCTCTTATGATAAAACTGGAGCTAAGATTCTGTGCTAGTATCGAAATCTTGAAAATTGATGAATAAGAATATTTTTTTTTTCGTTAATAATAGGTATCTTTTGGAAAGGTAGCTCTAGCTCAAAGCTATTTATTTCTTGACATGCTTAGAGGGGAAAAGTCAATACCAAAATACTTTGTTCCCTTGGATTCAGATATAAATTTTAGTCCTGGCACTGATCAGAGAGAAAATTCTTAAAGAGTTTTTGATTGGTTTTACAGAATCAAATTCAACCTTCCGGAAAGGAGGCATTGATTACTATAATATAGACTACTTAAGATGAAAGAAATAGACTGTGAAGGGAATGGAAGCAGAGGAATTTGGAGGGCTGATTGCTGGATTGGCCAGGCTCTTTGATGTCTGACATTTACATAAGTAACTCTTATTGCCAGTCTCCAGCAAATGAAAGACTCTGAAATTTGGAACCACCACAAAAGCTATGAGTACTAGAGAAAATGGATATGGTCCAACCAGCGTCAAGATGTAGCCAGCCAATGGCAATGTTGTCATACTCACTGATAAAGTTAGATTGAGGTAGACCTGCTCAGTCCCAGAGCCTGAGCGCCCCAATTGGTGAAGTGCCCCAGCCACGACATCCTCTCTCAGGACCCCATCAATTTCCTCCTGCAAAGAAACCAGAGAGCTAGGTGAACAAAGAAAGGGCTTCCATTGGCAAAGAAACTATCTAATTCATTGTATCCACCACTTATTTAGTATACTACGTATCCAGGAGCGGAGCCTTCCAAAATTTACCAGCCCCAAAGAAAATTCTGTGTTAAGGACACAAATATTATGAATAATTAAATAAATACCTATCAAATCAATGTTTTTATTACAACTGAATTTTTAGGTGGTCACTTGCATTAGGTATTCCAAGTGGAATGAACACAATAGCAGTAGAAGCATCAGCATTAGTAATTATAGCTACATTGACTGAGTGCTTCTCTGTTCCAGGCACTGTGCTAAGAACTCTCAATGGATAAATTCATTTATTCCTCTTGAGAACCCTGAGGTAGGTACTCTTAGCTCCATTTTACAAATGAGGAAACTAAGGCTTTGAGATGTTAACTTGCCTGAAACCACATAATTAGTATGTGACAGAGCCAGAATACAAACCCAAATCTGTCTGACGCCAGGGCAGTTTTAACCACTACACTTAACTGCTCGCCCACACCTCAAACAATCATTACCTCAAATTAAGGCAATTACTTCTCTAAATTTGGTATTCTGGAGAAAACAGGTCCCCAGTTCACTTCCTATTGGCTAATTTTGCTGGATTTATACAATTTGTAAGATTTATTAAAAGGGCAATGACAATTTCCATAAGGAGGTTGGCTCTTGGTCTGTAGACATCTGTGGACCAGTGGTGATCTGACATGCTCCCCAATACTGACAAACAGAAGAGACAACAGGTGAGTCGGTCCTAATGTTTGTGTGTCTTCAACTCCATAATGACCAACACATTAACAATGACATCAGAAGGAGGACACAAAATACAGAAATCACACCAGTCACACCAGTATAACTAACCATGACTAGTATTTGGACTATGATAGCAAAATACCCTTTTCCAGGTAATCTATATTAATTCAGGAACCAACAATGCTGCTCAGATTGCTGGGACTGATGACATAAGTATGTAGGCTTGTGCTAGTGTAAAGAGTTTCTTTCTCCCCAGATTTCCACTACCCTAGGGAAGCAAATTATTGCCCACATTGAGATAGCATCCAGGCTTTGGGGATGGGCAGGCTCGGGTGGAACTCCAGATCTGCCATTTTGGATGCATGACTTTGAGGATGTAAAGTTTTCTCCGAGCCTCATATTCCTCATCTATAAATAGGAAATGTTATTACTTTCCTTTAATGTTTTGGGGAGAATGAATAAAAAAGTGTATGTAAAGCTCTTAGCACAGTGCCTGGAACACAGCAAGTGTTGCCAATAAATGATAGTTGTCACTACCAATTGACGAAGTCGGAAATTCCATATCGTAATGTTTCATTCATCCATACCAATCAACTTGTCCACAAAGTGAGGGAAAGATATCTACTTTTCTAAATAAAGTTCCAATTTCTTATATAAGGCCTGGGAAAGAAAAGAAGTGGGGGAGTGTTATCTTCCCTGCAAAACTTTCCACCTGAACCTCTGTAGTTTACCTGACCCACTCCCTCCATTTCCTGGAAATGGGAAGATATTGCATCCCTCACTTATAGTAGGTGGATGTCCATTTCTCAACATAGCCATTGATATGGAGACAGGCCACACTGTCAGCATTTTCCCAGAACCCCAAGACAAGACCCCCCCCATGGCAACCCTATCACACCTCCTTTGAGGTTCCTGCCATTCTCAGTATCATGCCTTTCCCTTCTGGTCTTTGGTCATTTTCAGACCTTTACAAGCCCTATCCCTATCTTGGGTGGCTTCAGAATCCCTAAGGATGGCCATTCAACACCCCTACTACTCCAAGCGCATGCACATACGCACATTACTTTCCCAAGTCCAGAAACCTTTAAAATGGTCTCCACCCAACTTCAGCCACTCACTCCCATGGCGATGCCCTGGACCTACTCATCATGCCAAACTGCTCCACCCTAGAAACCTCAGAAGCCAGTATTCCACTTTCTGATTCTACAACTGCCTATCCTTCAACCTTTCCAACACCTACTGAACTTGTTCTTTAATGACAACAAAATCTCCAGTCTGTTCATCCTTCTCTTTCTCAGAGTCTATCTGTCCCCTCCTAACTATATTTCCTTCCCTAATGCATATCCCATGGACAATTTCAGCATCTCTCTGCCCTCAAGTCTCTGATTTCTTGTCCTCTGACTGCAACTACTGCATACATACCAAAACCTGAATCAAGATCACAATCAACCACTGCGCTAAGGCAGGGATTGTGTCATATTCATCTTTCATTTGGGATAAAAATCTGTATAGCATGCCAAGCACATGCCAGCCACTATGCTCCACTCAGTGGAGAGAATTATGAATAAGATATGGTGCCTATCCTTAAGGGATTTACAGTTCAATCTGGGAGACAGACAAGTACATAAGCAATTTCAGGAGTTTGATAAATATTACAATACAGGTAAGCAGAGTGCTTTGTCTAGAAGCAGTGCATCCATTTTATGTTAGTTCTAGTGGGAGCAGGAGGTTAGCAAAGGCTTCCTGGGGAAAGAGTGATTAAGTTGAGACCCAAGTTATGAGTTATTCTGGCAAAGGGGAAGAAAGGGCAGGAAAAAAGAGCCAAGAAGGGTCTTGCAAGCAACAGGGGCAACATGTACAGAATCCCAAAGGCCAAGACAAGTGTGGCCCATTGGGGAAACAACAAAGAGTTCAAAATAGCTGGAGCACAAAGTGGGAAGGGGGAATACAGCACCTAGTACATGGTGGGCACTCAAATATGGGTTAAATGACCTAATAAACCTACTCCTCTCCCTGAGCTGCTGAGTGGGCTGGGAAGGGCCCCACACCCATGCATGCTGGTGCCATTCTAAAGGCAACTTTTAGCTGGACCTTGATGCTATTAGACAGTCTCCCATTCTTCATCAACTGCCTTTCAACTCCCCACCTTGGCTAATCAAGTCTTCATCACTCTCCTCAAGATGCATGGTGCCTCCACTCCTTGGTCCTCACTCTTAGCTGATGCCCTTCTCTTCTGCTTCCAAGGCAAAGTAGAAACAATCAGACATTAACCCCTCGATGTTCTGCACCTGTCCTAATGCTTCTCTCTCAGGTCTCAGAGGAAGCCTCTCCTTCACACTCAGGGCCCCAGTCCCTCTGTTTCCTCAGGGACCTTGCTCAGGGACCATCAATTTTGCCCTCTTTCACCTGTGATTTCAACCTGTCATTCTTCACTGTCTTTCTCCAACCTGTCACTTCTCCAACTATACAAGTATGTGAGTCTCTGCTGTCCTAAAAAGGCTCTCTCAGTCCTGCACGTTCCTGCAGCTGTAGCTATAGTTGCCTTCAAAACCAAGCTCCTCCAGAGTTACTGTTTCATCCTTTAGATCCCCTCTTCACCTTTATTCACTCTTCAAGTCACTTCAGTTAGGCTTCTGCCTTTGTTGCATCACAAAAACCACATGGGCAAGGTCTCCCAGGAACCTCAAATAGGCAAAGCGAGGGAGCACTTTTTAGGCTTCTTCCCACTTAATGTGCTGGCAGCACAACCCATTCCCATGTTCTCGAGACTCTTTCTTGCCTTGGTTTCCCTATCAGACAGCTCTTGTTTCTTCTTTTTCTCTTACCAGTCCTTTCCAGTTTCCCCTCCCTGATTGCTCTTCATTGGCTGGCCACTTAAACACCTGTACCCCTAGACTTCTTTCCTTGGCCCTCTTCTTCACTTCTCCTCTCTTCTCTTCCTGGATGATCTCACAGACTCCAATGCTGATGATTCCCAGGCCTTCTACCCTGATTTGCAGAGTCCTCTGATTCATATATCCTGTTTCCTATTGAAATTAATGGCCTTAACATCCTCGCAGACCATGGCATAGACCTGGCAGTCATCCTAGACTTCTAATAGTCAGTTAGTAACCATCTCTTCTTAGATATTTGAAATATGTCTTCATCTTTAGCTTCCCCACTCCCACTTCCATTGCCTTAATCCAGACTCTTGTCTCTCCCCCATATATATTGCTAGAGCCTTGTCACTCATCTCCTTGCCTCCAGACTTACTATCCTCTAATCTAATCCCACTCGGCCAGCAGAGCAGTTCCCCACTGCTTAGAGACTCAAGTCCACAGACCATACAACAGCACAGAGCCCTTCACAATCTGGTCCCCACAGCTGCCTTTTCTGTTCTCCCCTATAACTCATCAGGAGGAAAGGCTGCCATCTGCCTGCCCACACACCACCTGTCCACTCAGACAGGGTCTACTTCTCTTGAAATCTTCCATGATCCCTGCAATCCGGCTGTCAACTGTACACATCTCTGTATATAATACTTCACATGCTAAACAGCTATGATTTACTTACATTCTTATCTCACCTTGAGAGCAGAGGCCACGTATGTCCATGATCATGTTCTCTTCTTCTTCTATTACGACTGTCACTACTAAGGATTAATTCTATAATATTTTGAGAGCCTACTCTGTACCAGACACTATATTAGGAACTTTAACATAGAGTTTCTCATTAAATTTAATCTTCATAACTATCCAATGAGTAGGCATTATTACCCACATTAAGTTACTGGCAAAAAGTGGTTTTCATGGATCAGACACATATCATGGGCCCAGACACTTCTTCTGCCCTATTTAGTCAGAGTGCTTCCCACATAGCAATCATTCAATGAATGTTTGTTCAATGAAGGCTAAATTGATTAAATCATTTAATGAACTGTAGTTAGCAGATAAAAATAGGCCAATTATTTGTATTGTAACAGTGTAAATAATATATGATGCTAAGTATTTTACATATAGGATCTCATTTAATTCTTACAACTCTCCCATGAGACAGGTATCATTATAATTCCCATATTACAGATGAAACAGAGAGAGGCGAAGTAACTTGCTCAAAACCTCATAACTAACAAAAGACTTTACACGCATCTTTCATTCCAGAGGCAGTATTCTAAACAACTGGTCTGCACTACCTCCCTGAAGCTCACAAGGGCTTTTGAAGTCTGAGGCTAATTGCGTGATAGGCCCTCAGTACTCATTGGGACCATCACAGCCTTGTAAATCTTAACCGGGAGAGGATATGGAAAATAAATTACTGAACATCAAAGTCCAAATGTTTCCTTTTAAAACTTTTCAGTCTATTCAGCCTATTAAAACTAATTGAGACATTATAAAAAGCTAAAATAGAATGTGAGAACGCAAAATAAATATTAATATTTAGAACGTAAATAGAAGAAATAATAAACTTTTTCCACACACAGCCTACGAGCCAAAAAGAATAACTAGTTCAAGTCAACCCCCTCAATGGTTTGTTGATGGCATACTGAAGACAGATTAACAACGGTACTAATGAATCCCCAGCCGAAGAGCATGCGTTAATTAGAATAATAAAGTAAACGGTGATTCATTTGTGAATTCCTCTGGGGTGGAAGCTGGTGGAAACCATACAAACATCTCAAAGTTCTAAAAACACTGCTAATTTTGCAATAGTCACTATTAAGAATAGCGAAGTAAATAACAGAAGACGAACAACAGAAATAATATTTTTCTCTGGTCCACTTTAAGCAAAACGAATGTAATCAGCACATGTGGAAAGAGATAGAAGAAGAGGAAAGACAAAACGGGGAACAAGGGTGGAAAAAATGGGCCAAATGTTGAAAGTGAGCAAAAGAACATTATGAAAGACGGGAACCCAAGTGGGGGAAGAGTGTACATGGTTCATGGCTGAATCAGAGTAACAGAGAACATTGCAAGTCACAGAGGGGAGAATAAGAAGAAATAGGACAAATGAGGAAAGTACTTTGTGAAAGAGAGCAGGCATCACAAAGAGAAACATGTTTTACCTCGAGGAGGAGAGGCGGCTAGAAAAGGTGCAAAGATGCAAAGAGGGGAAATCAGAAGAATATCACAGAGTGGGGATATTGGAAACATTTGATTTCTCTGTATTATATCTACTTCTGAAAAGAATTTGAAGCAATTTATACTATGAAGGAAAAGGAAAGGGGAGAGAAAAACCTAATCTAAGAAAAATATTGATTCTGCGTTTCCTGGCAGCCAAGACAAAGGGAAAACCTAATAGTTTATTGAAAGGCAGAAAATCAGTTTATGTTTTTGAAAGAAAGTAAATAATATATCAGAAGCCAAGAGAAGGAAGTGATGTGATGAGAAGTGGAAAGGGACAAGACCACAGGCAACAGGGTAAGGAAGGAACAGGATGACGATAAGTGTAAAAAAGAAGTGGGATTGGGTGGTGGTTAGAACATGTATTGTAGAAAAGACGGAATTTGTATTAATGTGAAAGGCAAAGCCGTCACCCTAGGCAATACACATGGAAACGCTGAGAACATTTCCCACATCCTAAAATACTCCCACAGTGAACTGGCTGTTTGAACATTCTATGGCTCCTTTCTGGGGTGTGTGTGTTGCTTGTATAATGCGTCATATGCCCCTGGCAGAAGTAATATATTAAACTTTTAAGTCATTTAGTCTTTGGGGAAGAACTTACATTATTTCAAGTGAGTAATTTTTTTTTTCCTGGGGAAGAAGGATGAAGGGACCAGAAGTGGGAGAGAGCGTTGGAGTACTTCACAGTCCAGAGGAAAGGTGGAGAGGATGCCAAAGACGAACTCTGCCTAGTCACAACATATGCACTACTGTGAAGGAATCATTTTGAAAAAGTTAAAGCCGTAAGTAACTTCCACACAAATAGATACTTTTTCATAACGGCGCTGTGTAAGCTGACGCTTAAGAAACCAAATGTGCTCCTGAAAAATAATGGAGATACTTGGAGGTATTTCAGGCAGGGGTTGAGGAAACGGGGTAACAGAAATGGGAAGAAGAGACGGGGAGCCTCGGAAAGGTCAGGAAAAGGCGCTCCTGGAGGCGAGAGGCCAAGAAATGGGCTCAGCCTTGGCCTGGTGAGGGGGGCGCCTGGGGGCCGCGGCTGAAGGAGCAAGGCCCGACGGCCGGAGAAGGGAGGGAGGGGATAGGCGATGCGGGGGCAGGCACACCTCCAAATTCGGCATTTCGGATTCTGAGGACTCCTCGGATTCCGCTTCGGTCTCTCCCTCGCCCTCGATCTCGTAGTCTCCGTCTGCGTCCCACTCCTGATAGCGGCGACCGAAATGCTGGAGCAGGTAGGAGGAGGCTCTGAGCAAATTATCTTTCGGTCTCTGCCCCATGGGAAAAAAAGACGGGCCAGACTGACGATCTCTCTCTGAACGCAACAGTACCGACTGGGCTCCAGCTCGTGAACTGCCTAAGCCTCCCTGGAGAGAGGAAGGCATCGGCCGCTGGGGATCTCTCCCGGAGGTCGCCATCTTGTTTACCCGGGTTGCCTAGGAGACATCCGGGGAGGAGGCGCCGCCAGGGATTCTGGGAGCTGTAGTCTCCGCCCCTCCGCGCGTCCCCGCTGTCTGTGTGGTGCTGGCGTGCGCCTTTCTCTTTCCTTTTGTGTACCTGTTCTATTATTTTTCTCTTTTTAGTCCAGTCAGTCACTGGCTTTGTTTCTTTTTGCTTGTCTTTCTCGTTTTCACCTCTTTTCTCCGCACGCCTTTTGTCTTCAACTGTTTTCTCCCGACTTCAAAGACCGTCATAGATTTTTCATACTACCCTAAGATCGCCTCTGAGCCTCCCATCCTGCTTCATTCACAGAGGCTCTTTCTACAAAGTGGCACTTTGGAAGTGTTAGAGGTCTCTAATGCTATCTCTCCGAAAACTAGTAACACTGAAACATTACTCCACGCAGAGCGCAGTGTTAGGAGATGAGGGGGTGCAGAAATGAAACAGAAGGCCTGGCTCCTGTACGTATGATTTAATTGCGAATAATAAAGTGAAACTACCAGAGGATGACTGAGAGCTGATTTGTAATTAATTTACGTTCTCCAACCTCCCACACCCACGCACCACCCGCGCCGTGATAAGCCATGTCCTTGGGGAGAAAAACTGGCAGTGGTCTAACAGTCCAAACAGGGAGAGAAAAAAACGACTGTCAAATTGACACTGTATCTGAAAGCCTCTGAAAAGCTGTTAGCATCCCATAAATAATTGTATTAGTCAAATGACCTGCATTGGTAATTATTTTTATCTCGTTACATAGGTTCTCTTTGCAGTTTTATAAAATACTCTTGCAAGATTACAAAGCATGATTTTATGCCAGTGTGATTTTATGTGACCCAAATCCCATAGCCTTGAGCTCCACAAGGTAGACAGTCTCTAGAAAAGCAGAATGAAAATTATAGTAACTATTATTGCCATAGTGATGACAATAGAGATCCTTGCAGGGAACTTGCCCTCGTCCTCCTGGCCTTACAGGGCCTTTTCTCCATGCTTCAGTGATAGCAGTTGCAAATACAAAATGATCCTGTCAATGGCTGTCAGGGGAGAAGGAGAAAAAATCCTTACGGACACCATCCATTGACTATTATCTTTCTCAGTGCTTGAGGGACCGGTAAAACTAACATAAAGCTTTCAGAATTACCTCCCTTCATTATCTTCCTAGTCGTAAATGTAAAGGCCACAGGGAAAGTCTCTCTTTTTCTAGGCTCATCTTGCTGCTTGCTTATTTCTTTTTTCCAGTGGGTAGAGACTCCTGCAAGCGATTTTTCCTCACCCTCGCTCCCCGTAGAACCTGGCTTTAGCTAACTGACATAGGGAAGAAGAGGGCAGAAAACACAAAAATGGAAACCCAGTGTGTTTTTGTTTTTTCAATAACTTAATCAGCATTTCTACCAAAGCAGACTCTGCCAATGTCAAACTATCGAGGAAAGTATCTTCAGGCAGAGTTAGGACCTGTTGAAGAATAATCTTCAAAAGGTTAAAAACATGATTCTCATACAAAAATAGAATGAAACACATGTGAAAGATTTTATTCAACTCATTAATTAATGAGGGAACCAGTAAGATGATAACAGGGTGTTCATAGTCCATGAAGAAAGACATTCTGAAATAAGTTCACTAGGTTAAAACGAGCTAATGCCTTACAGGACATTAAACTAGAGCATTTGGGATTATATATTTCCGAGTGTTTTGTCTCTTTGCATCTTCACATCTACCCTCTGTCTTTCCCCTTTTGACAGACAAGGTAACCGAAGTCCAGAGAAGTTAAATAACTTGCCCAAAGTCAAGTGGTGGTGCTGAAACCCAAACCCAGGATGACCCACTCCACAGTCTACCTTAATCTACCACTTTTGCAGGCAGAAAATGTGAGGCGAGTTAAAGCTATTCAAGGTCTCAGAAGAAAAAAACATGTATCAGTTAAAGTTCTTAAGTATAGGTAAAAGTATAAGTAAAAGGTCATTTTATGCCATGTCCCTTTCATATAGAGTCATAGCATGTCAGAAGTAGAAAGAGCTTAAAAGTGCATCTTATCCCAACTTTTCCTTTTACAGAAGAAGAAATCGATGGCCTTCCAGGGACAATGACTGGCCCCAAATCACCTGACTTGTTAGCAGGCAAGCAGAAACTAGAGTCTAGACCTCTTGTTGCTCAACCTTTGTTCTTGCTAGTTCACCAAAATGCTCTCTAGGCTGGAATTGTATGACCAGAGGCCCTACTTTGGGATTCAGGGCATCAAAATAGAAGGCATTGTCTCTATAAAAGCTATTTTACCAGGTAGAGACAACAGAATTAGGTAGAAGGAGAGGAGGGGAGGGGAGGGGATATTTTGTCTAAACTCTTCTTATTAGCATAAAACATCAATATTCGCTTCCATTTTATTCATGCGTACTGTAAACCAGACCTGTGCTAAGGGTGCTAAGTATACACATCTCAGTTAATTATTCCAACTGCTCTCTGAAATAGGAATTGATATCCCCATTCTACAACGGAGAAGAATGATGCTCAAAAATGTTAAGCAAGTTGCCCAGTTGCACAATTTGTGTCCAAACCAAAATTCTAACTCAAGTCTTCCTGGATTCAAAGGCCCTGATCTTAACCATTATTACTCTGCTTTCTCCAGAAGTATGAATTAGTTTCTCAGGAAGTAATTTTGAGGCACAGACAGTCTGGCCCTGATGAGATACTGAAAATGGTAGTGTGTGTGTGTGTGTGTGTGTGTGTGTGTATCTGTTGGGAGCCAGGCAGGAAGACCCCAGGTTTCTGGGGCCAGGGAAGCGGAGTGGGGTGGGCAAAGGCAGTGGGATATGATAATCCAGGAGAGCAGGGTCTTCTGTGATAGCTGTGTATCCTTACCACCTTGGGTGAGGAGAAGGAGAAAATGGAAGAGGGTCTCCATGACACTCGAGAGTGCCTCTCTTGAGAGGACATCCAGGACAGGCTGTTGGAAGCAGAGAGTCAAAAGGGTAAAGAGCTGAAGTTTGCAAGAGAGTGGAACTACTAGCTTCAGCTACTTGGTGGCTTTGCCTCAGAAGTATTATTTACCCTTACCCCTAATTTTTCTATGTGGAACAGAGGTTTCCCACAGTCTGGAGCCAGCACCCTGGTATAAGACCTTACCTCACTGAGAATGGAAAGAAAAGGCAGGACGAACCCTCTGTTTCCTGCATTTGGGAAGAGTATCTTCCCAGGAGTGTAGCCCTCAGGCAAAGCAAAGAATGTGTGCTCCCATCCCCCATGTCATGTACCTACACCCTCTCCCCAACTTTGTGTAAGGAAAAACAGGTTGAACAGGGCTTCTCAGGCATGTTGAGGTGGCAGCACCTTGAACTCACAGTGGTTTGGTTTTTTTTAATTTTATTTTTTCTATTTCTCCCCAAAGCCCCCAGTACATAGCTGTATATTTTAGTTGTGGGTCCTTCTAGTTGTGGCATGTGGGACGCCACCTCATCATGCCCTGATGAGCGGTGCCATGTCCACGCCCAGGATCCAAACTGGTGAAACCCTGAGCCGCGGAAGCAGAGCGCACCAACTTAACGACTCAGCCACGGGGCCGGCCCCTCACAGTGTTTTTTATTGAACACTTAAATTTTTACAGAATATCATGAAATGGGGAGAGCAGACAGGCTGTAGAAGGCACCACTGATATAATAATAACAATGAAACAAAACCACAGGGGCCAGCCCGGTGGCACAGCAGTTAAGTTCTCATGTTCCGCTTCGTTTATACAAATAATCGATTATACAAATATTCATTTAATTTCAATTGCCATAAGGGCCAAGGAGGGACAATATTGGGACCATGAGAATATCACCTGGGCCTTGACCCAATATGGTGTGAAAGGGTCCTTCAAAATGTCAGACACTTTGAGCCTCATGAGGTTCTTCATTTGTTGTTATTGTTAGTGCCATTGAGTCGATTCCAACTCCTAGCAACCCAGCGCACAGCACAGCGGAACCCTGCTGGGGCTTTTTGCGCCTTCCTCTCACTTCCTGTGCTATATCAAACAATGCTCCACTGCTATTCACAGGGTTTTCATGGCCAATTTTTTTGGAAGTGACTGACCAGGTCCTTCTTCCTAGTCTGTCTTAGTCTGGAAGCTCCACTGAAACCTGTCCACCAAGGATGACACTGCTGGTATTTGAAATACTGGTGGCATAGCTTTCAGCATCACAGCAACATGCAGCCTCCACAGTCTGACAACCAACCGATGGGTGGTGTGGTTCCCTGACCAGAACAGGAACCCAGGCCAAGGCAGCGAGATTGCTGAATCTTAACCAGCAGATCACCAGGTCTGGCTTCATTCATTATCTTTGTAGAAATCAGCTATATTCAGATTATGATGGTAGAAATTAATTGGGTTTATAGGGCCTGATAAAGTCCAGGCAGGATTTGCCTGAGCCAAATAGTAGCTGTTCTAAGGAGATATCAAAGGCATTTTGGGGAGCACCTACTAATAGATACCCTGGATCAGATACTGCTGTTGAGATTAAAGATAAAAATTGCAGTCTAGGAAGAGATCATCTTAAAAGCTCATGGACAAAGGCAGAAAAATCAAGCCACAGAAGAACTGTTTGCAAAGGAATTTCAAGCATCAAGTCATGAATAAAATCTGAACAGAGGACTAGATAAAGATTACTGAGAATTTCTAGCCCCAGATTACCTTCGCAGACAGAAAAGTGGATTTCATCACGGAAGTCACAGCAATTTAAGACCAAATTTTTAGAATGTTAAAATGATGACCAGAAGGGACTGTATGAAATCTGTTAGAAGAAGATATGAGGACTTGAGGATGTTATGCAAGGACATTCAGAAGATCAAAGAAGACCAGAAGGAATTAGAAAGAAAGAAGCACAAGATTTGGTAGAAAGGAAAGAGAGTTTGAGAGACAGGAGGTTTAATAAGCAAAGCGTCCCAATGGCACTGAATAATAAGGACAGAGGGAAGAGTAAACAGAAGACAAGGGAGCGAACTGTGCAAGAAATCTCACCACGACCCATACCCTTCAAAAATCACAATATACTTCACCTAGTTGAGAACAAGTTTGGAACAGTGGTGTTTTGTGGAAAAGCACATCGTGCAGGCTCTGACGTAAAGCACAGGAAACACCCAGGTCACCATTATCCCCCATTGATTACACAACCTACGTAAGTGGGGTCTGTTTCAGGCACTGGGAATACAAAAAAGTTAAAGTCTTGGTGTCTTTATTCAAGAGATTTGCATTGTGGTTGGGGCAGGACGATACAGAGGTTTTAAAACTGAATTAAAGGTACACAAGAGAAGGTAAGTCCCACTGATTGGTCTGGAGTTAGTGTTACAGGCCCTCGGGGAAGGACTGAGTTGGGAGCAGGTGCAGACTACCATTCCCCTTTAACACTCGTGGCAGACAGGGCTCACTCCATGAGGCAGATAAAGCAGTGCCCCAGGCCAGTCCATGGGAGTTGTCAGTAGAGATCAACCTGTGTCCCAGGACAGGGATGCTCAGAAGCTTCATGGATGAAGTAAGAGTTGAGCTAGGTCTTCAAGAAGGAAAGAGGCACACAGGGGAGGAGGTGGGCAGTCCTGGAATGGGAAGTGGCATAAATAGAGGCAAGGAGGCTGGCCTGGATGTGTTTCAGGAAGAGTCTCTGAGAAGTAATTGATATAGAAATAAAACCTGCTCACAGGAAGTTGGGAAGAAGGGGGAAGGTGCTGCCTTCCTAAAAGAAAAGGGGCATGAGTGAGGAAGCAGATGAAATTGCTTCATGTGTCAAAATGTCTTAACAGAATCTAGGGGATGAGACCTACAAAAGAGGGAGAAAGGATGGGCCTGGTGAGAGATTTTGACAACCATGAGGAGAAGGCAGGAACCGTCTAATTCTTGGTTTGACACAAAGTTCATTACACATGGATGATGCTTTCCCATGAGATTGATAACAGGCTCTGATATACCATGTATTTTAGGCACTACTCACTATTTACATCTACACCTATGGCCAAATTTCCTCAGTTACTTTTCTCTACTAGGGGTCCTTCCCTTCCTAGCAAAAAAATGCCTTGCGCATAGTAGGTGCTTCATAAACATGTATTAACTGCTTAAAAGTTTAGCTTTATAGCTATTATACTGAATGTAGCTGCGACTTCATTCCTCCTGAGTGAAATGACATCTGTGCAGATGAATGTTTGGAATTAAATTAGCAGGACACCTATCTCAGTCAGAAAGGTGTACCCAGACTCTGGAACCTCCAAAGAAATAAAAGACACAAACCAGCATTCAAAGAGTCTAACAGGACTTCTTTTGAGTCAGACCTGGGATCTAATCCAAGCCAGTCCTAATGCCTGCCTCCCAAGGCTATGGGGAGAGCTAAATGAGATGAGTGTAAAATTGGCTGATTTAGTGTGGTGAATTGCAAACACAGCCACTGATTCTCATCCTTACGTGCACACCCCTTGCAATGTGATTTCGTAGCCCCTCTCATTAAGAAGTGGAGTCTATTTCTCCACACTTTGAATCTGGGCTTGGCTATGTAACTTGGTTTGGCCAACAGAACAGTAGCAAATGTGGCACCAGCAGAGACTTGAAAATGCTTGGGCATTGGGCTCCTCTTGGGACCACTGTGAATACCCAATAAAGAAGCTAGGGCCGGCCTGCTGGGTAATGAGAGACACCAGGCCCAGTTCCCTGGGGCCTTGGACAGCCAACTCTCATTGTCAGACATGTACATGAAGTCAGTCTTGGTCCTTCAGTACCAGCCAACCTGCCAACTGACCCAAGATTCCAGAGGGAACCCAGCAAAACCAGACCAGAACTGCTCAGTCAACCCAAAGAATCGTGAGCTAAATAAATGGTTGTTTTAAGCCACTAAAATCTGGGATTGTCTGAAAGGCAGCCAAGTTAACGTTCCCATGTAGTGTCTGGATTGCCTACAGTCTGACTCAACCAGTTAGTAACAGACTGAAGTTAGAATCTTTATCTTCTGACTCTTATTCAAGTGATTATCATATTGGCCTTTGATACTGTCAGTATTCTGTTGCATCATAAACAAATCTTTGCTGCTATCTGGGTCAAAAAAGAAGCTGCAAATCCTTCCAACATTGTAGGTATATTAGTCAGGGTTCTCCAAAGAAACAGAAGCAATAGGAGATTTGATAGATAGATAGATAGATAGATAGATAGAATCATGGCTCACATGATTCTAAATGCTAGAAGTTCCAAGATCTGAAGTTGGCAGGCTGGAGAGCCAGGAGAGCTGATGGTGTAAGTTCCAGTTTGAGAGCAGAGGAAGGCCTTGAGTCATGTCACAGGGGCCTTTTATGAGTCATAGGACACTAGCAATGAACATTTCTGGAGAACAAAAATCAGTAACCATCAGAAGAATAGGACAGAATCCTGACCTTTGGCCTCACTGCCCTTAACTACCCAGGTGAGCACATTTGTGTTTCAATTACTTATCTGCTTTGTAAAGAGTCTTGCAGATACACACAGCTCTGAATATGCATAGTATTTTCATTATAAATAAATAGAGGCTTAGGGCAGTTTTCAAAGTTCATTAATTATTGAGGTCCCCTCAAGAAGCTCTCACTCTGTCATGTTTTGATTTTTGTTCCTGACCAAATCAAGTTACTCAAGAGTACATCTTGATTGTGAATTCATTCAGAAAATGATTCATGGGTTTCATAAAATTATTTTGAATAAAAATCGTGTTGGAGAAATTTGGTTTTAACTATTTAGGTACTGAATTGCTCTTTACTACAGCTTTTTAAAAAATTGTGATCAAACACACATAACATAAAATTTACCCTCTTAACCATTTTTAAGTATAAGTTCCGTGGCATTAAGTATATTCATAATGTTGTACATTATCACCATCCATCTCCACAATTCTTTTCATTATGCAAAACTGAAACTTGATACCCATCAAACAATAACTCCCCATTCTCCCTTCTCTCCAGCCCCTGAAAACCACCATTCTGCCTTCTGTCTCTGAATTTGACTAGTCTAGGTACTTCATAGAGTAGAATTAAACGGTATATAGTTGGCCTTCTGTATCCACAGGTTCTGCATCCACAGATTCAACCAACCACAGATCTTCTACTATGTTTATGGTCTGCAGTTGGTTGAATCCTCGGATGCAGAACCCATGGATACAGAGGACCAACTAAGGAACTTCAGCATCTGCGGATTTTGGTATCTGAGGGTGGTCATGGAACCAATCCGAGGAAGATACCAAGGGACAACTGTATGCCTTTTTGTGGCTGGCTTATTTCACAAAGTATAATGTCCTCAAATTTTATCCATGTTGTAGCATGTTTCAGAATTTTCTTCCTTGTAGAATGAAGAATGTTCCATTATATGTATAGACCAGATTTTGCTTACCCATTTTTCTGTTGGTGGGTTGCTTCCACCTTTCAGCTATTGTAAATAATGCTGCTATGAACATGGGTCTGCAGAGACCATGAGTATATACCTAGAAGTGGAATTGCTGGATCATACGATAATTCTATTTTTAATTTTTTCAGGAACTGCCATACTGTTTTCCGTAGTGGCAACATATTTTACATTCCCACCAACAATGTACAAGCGTTCCAGTTTCTTCATATCCTCAGCAACACTTCTTACTTTGAGTTTTTTTTTTAATAGTAGCCATCCTAATGGATGTAAGGTTGTATCTTATTGTGGTTTTGGTTTGTGTTCCTCTAAGCTTAAGCCTCTTTTCATGTGTTTATTGGCCATTTGTACATCTTCTTTGGAGAAATGTCTACTCAAGTCTTTTGCCCATTTTTTAATCAGGTTACCTATTTTTTTGTTATTAAGTTGAGTTTCTTATATATTCTGTATATTAACCTTTAATCAGATATACGATTTCCAAATATCTTCTCCCATTCCATGGGTTGCATTTTCACTCTGTTGATTGTGCCTTTTGATTCACAGAAGTTTTAAATTTTCATTTAGTCCAATTTATCTATTTTTAACTTTTGTTTCCTGTGGTATTGATGTCATGTACAAGAATCACTGCCAAATCCAATGTCATGAAGATTTTCTCCCATGTTTTCTTCCAAGAGTTTTATAGTTTTAGCTCCTATGCTTAGGTCTTTGATCCATTTTAATTATATATAGTATAAGGCAAGGGTCTAAGTTCATTCTTTTGTATGTGGACATCCAGTTTTCCCAGCATCATTTGTTGAGAAGACACTACTACTTTTCTATGTTTAAAATTCTCAAAAGAACAAAGATTGTCTCTTTAGGTAAAGAGCACTAAGACTTTGCAAGATGGGAGTAATTATAGGCAGGCATTACCAAGCACCTGACCAGTACTAATTCAATAATCTGTAAGGCATAGGCCTTACTTAGTTTCCATTTCTCCCCTGGCCCATCTGTTCCCTTCCAGTCTCTGGATCCCTGGAGGGGCTGACCCCTGCAGAGAGTATCACTTGGCCCCCTTGTCTTCTGTCTTTTGATTGATTTTGGCCAAAGGGTGGCAGGAGATAGGAGGACAGGCGAGAGAATGGTCAGTTTCCCTCACGCCTCCTGCATCCCTCTGTGACTATAATTCCTGTCTGGAGTCCCTCTTCCACAGCTTCAGCTCTCATCAGGCTCTGGAACATTATTTGCATCCCTTGATCTTTCACCTTTCTACTGTGGCTAGGCCCTGGGTATTTCAACATCCTTTGTTGGTTTCCTTAACCCTGCCCATCCCTCTGTAAATAGTCTCTTCATTAAATTCTCTTCAGAGTGCTATCTGAGTGGGCCTAATATTTCCTGCTGAGCCCCTGACTGATAAGAATGGTAAGTAAACATAAAGACAACCATTTGAAATGAGCTAATGAAACTAATTAGTCTAGTGAGATATTCACTGTGGTACTCACATTCTGTTTGGAGGTTGAAGGTTGAATGAGAGAGGCCCAGGAGTCCTCTCTCTTATTCTTTTTTTTTTTTTTTCTTTGGATGGGAGAGAAGCAGGGAGGAAGAGAAGGGAAATTCTGAAGTTATTTTTGTAAAGGCTAAGATTCCAAAGGGGAAATTTGACGTAAAAGACCAACATCCTCTGCCCAGTATGAAAGCTAGGTATTATAAGCAGATTAGAAGTAGGATTTTACACTGCTAGCACCTTTAGCAGCCAGAGGAGTTTCTCCAGTCTCCCCAAACCTAGTCAAGAAGTTATACATTGTTTGTATATCACTCAGCCATATAAATATGTTTACAGTTTGGGCATAACAAGTAAACCCAGGCCTGGATTGCATTAAGCAATAATTTATCATATCAGATGTTAGTGAGAGAGATGGCACCTATCTGTGAATACCCAACTATTCTATTTCTTTTAATCTTACTCCTTTAGTCATCTCTCAAAGGGATTCTATCTTCCCATGGCTCATTTCTCTTCTATGCATTTGAACTTAACTAATGGGCAAACTCAATCCACACTCAGGCCTGCCTCAGTTATTGAACTAACCTGATTGTCTGCGGAAGGAAACTGCCATCCAGCTGGACTGGAATTAAATCATCCTGTGAACTAGACCCAGAATTTTGTACCCTAGAGGTGAATCCTGGGCACACAGGTAATCAGAATTACAGGACTTCCTCCACCTGGCAGGTACCTCCATTGCTGATTCAATCCATAAGACGATGCTTCTGCCCTGATAAACATCCCAATCGCCTCCCGACAGCAGCTATCAGAATTGCAGGCTTACACCTCAGAAGGGAATAAACAGCATCCCAGTACTTGTGGGATATTTTGTAAACCCAACCTATTCCAAGGATGACAATCATCACAATTTACAAGCTTACATGGCTAATTCCTAGTCCTTGGCCATCTCAAAAATTACCCTTTATGTTAAAATTTAAAAGAAATAAATGGATATGTATCATAGTTAAAAACATAGATGGAGAGATCTTCTCCATGCCCAATCAGCTCATACTTATTCAAGTAATGACTCAAGGCTGAAAGAGAGGACTTCCAGATTTGATTCATATCTCCTCATCCTACCATTTCTCAAGCAAGCTGCCAAGTCTTCTTAGATAAATCCTAAACAATATTTTATATTTTCATTATGCTTGTTCTTAAAAATGAAAGTAAAAAGACAAAGTATTTTTCACCCTGGCAATAAACCTGCACAGGCAGAGAATTAGATGTCAGAATATTTAGTAGCAGCCACGTTATTTAGCTGATGAATTAATAGGAATTTGTGGAAAGGGAGGTAGGATTTAAAGTTAAAGCTGAATAGCAATTAGGTCTTAGTGTCATTAAAATTCCACTTTCAGCTGCTACTAATTTTCTTTTTGACCACAAAAGACATTAGTTTTTCTGAGTAAAGAGGAAAAAGATCTATATTGTTTTACAACAGTACCCACCGAAGAGGCTGCCACCATGGTAAGAGGTTGTCATTTGAATTGCATAGACAGGAACAGATGAATAGAAGACGGGAAGATTGAGGAAGAAAAGAATGCACTGGGGTGCATGTGACAATCTTAAAAGCATGAGCAAACTCAGATTGGAAACAGTAATACTGTTTCCAGTGGTAGGAAAACAGATGAGGGAGAGAAAGAAGAAATAGCAGAGGCCGGCATCTGGACCCGGCCTCGACACAGGGGGTCACAAGCACGGGACACCAAGGTGTCCACTGTGGAGAAAAGGATCAGGTGCTTTGAAAGCGAAGGTTGGGGGTGTCACGCAAGGCCAACAAGTCCACTTAACCAAATGACAGTGTGGTTATTGGTTTTAAGCCTTTAGCAAATTTCCATCCTTGAGATACCAGTCAGTATTTGGAACTTACTTGGGGAGCAGGACTTGGATTTGCAGCATGATTTTGCCTTACCACCTTTCCCTTCCCTCCCCCAAACAAATGCTGGTCTACTATGAGTGCCACTGGAACTATCTACGCACTTAATTCCCGATTAGAGATAACAAATATGGAAGCTGAATACATTTCATTGTTAAGCAGGTCCATTAATGGATTAATTGAGAGCAAAAAAGCATAAGCATTTTAATTATGTGACAAACTGTAGAATCTGACCTGTAGGCTGTCAAAACGACAATTCTGAGCTCAACCAATCAAAAGCTGAACCATCTAAGGTGGAGGAAACATCACAGCATGAGTATTGTATGGAATTCCAAAATAGCAACTAGGCCACCATTGCTAAACCTCAAGAATGTTTAGAAAATTGGACATTCTTCTTAATGCAAGTCTGGTAAACACATAGCTCCTTGAGAAAAGCAGCAAGGTGAAGAAAGCTGATTCTATAAATTTTGAACCACTCTATAGAATAGAGGAACAAGAACTCCCTCTCAAGGAGAAATAGTTAAAAAGAGAGCTGCCTAGAGAGGCTGAGATAAGAAAGGAATGACTCAGCAAGAAGATGGCAGCCCTGTAAAAATGAAATGTGGGTCAGAGCCTCAACCCTCCCCAGCCTCCCTAATGGCTCCTCTGAGGGTGGTTCTGTTAACTTTGCAGTCATCCCTTAAAGACAAAAATGAACATCCCATGACCTCATCACAGCATTAAAAGGGGTCACATATTAGTTGGCAAATGGCAGTCTCTCTTTGTAATTTACATACTAAACAGAAGCTTCTAGATTCCTGGAATCTCCCTTAGGGAGACAAGATAAATAAGAAAAGGTGCTTATGCTAACCCATGGTCTAGTAGGAGAAACTGAACTAAGGACAGATGATTCATAAAGATGGGTTGGTTTTGTAACACAACGTGAGAGATGCTAATGATGGAGCCATGGGCCAAGTGCCAAGGGAAAACAGTGGAGGCCATGCCTAACTGAGCCTTTTTTGAACCCAGCATTTCTCACTCTCATAAACTAGAGACCAAGCAGACAATCAAGTCCTGGAGAGGAGAGAAAGGGCATGGCAATATCTTCCCTTTTCTTTGGGTCCCCTAATTTGCTAGACCGACTCTAGATGCCTTCTTTCTTCAGAATTTATGAAAAAATACCTCATTCTACCAGTTTTCTCTGTGGACTCTGGAACTATGAATTATTTCCTCTGTTCTCCCTGAAAACAAACCCAGGATGTCACCCTCCCTGGCAAATTGATAAGCAGCTGGCCCACTCACTACTGTCACAATTTCTAACACAGATGGAATAATGGGATTTCTCAATAAGGACAGCTGCCATATGCCAGGCACTAAACTGGTTTCTTTATGTACTTTCTGTTTCTTAATATTCAGAATAGTAGGAATTATTATCCGCATTTTGCAGACCAGAAAACAGAGTTTAGGAGGTTAAGTGACTTGCCTAAGAGAACATAAGCCGGTAGGCAGTGCAGCAAAAAATGTAAACCCAGGTCTTCTGATCCCAAAGCCAGTGTTCTTTCTGCCACACTGTGCATCTCATGGAAAACTGAAATATAATCATGTACCACTGAAATCTCTTGGAGGAACAAAGCTGAGATTTCATTAGTTTAATAAGTAGAATTAAAAACTGGGCCCAAGATATGCATGCTGGTGCTCACCCAATATCATTCTGGGTGGTTATGATATAACCACGTTGAAATACGGCAGAGAGAGGCTGCATTCCAGAAAGGTGTAACATGTGAGCGAATCTTTAAAGGACCTTGACATTAAATGCTGAGGCTTTAATAAAATACACACGTATTTTATTCCAAGTTATAATGGTGGTCTGAACAAGGCACTTGTAAATAAATCATTTATGACCAGAAGAAAAATGATATGGTCTTGGACTTTTATTTTAATATGCAAAATTTGTAAAGACTAAGGCCAACTAGGTCTACGCACAAAGAAAAAAGAAATTTGCCTTATCCGTTACCGACAGCCATGCAAAGTTGCTGTTTGTTAGCTCAAGGAAATCTGACAATAAAAGATATTAGCTAAAACAACAACAACAACAACAACAAAAAACTCTAACATCTTACCCCAACACTCCTTTCTAACAGAGCCTCAACCCGCCCCTCCTCCCACCCCCGAACCCCTCCTTCCACCACCCACCGGCCCTGCTTCCTGTTGCCTGGAGGGTGGCCCTCACCTAGCTGCAGCCTCCATTGAGCACCCTGATTGATTTCAGGCAATCAGAGTGTGCCGTTCCCTGCTGATGATTGGTTTAGGATGGTCACATGCAACTCGTCTGGCCAATGGTATTTCTCTACTGGAGGGCCTTCTGGGAACGGTTTCCCAGCAGTTTAAAAGTTCAGAGACAGAGGTGATCTATTCTTGAGTGGATTGGTGATGGTTCCACATAGGGTGCTTGGGACTACGTCAGGATAAAATCGCCAGCCTTTGTAAGCCAGGGGATGGGGTCAGAGGGAGCCTGGGTTTCCGAAAAATGGCAGCCTTCTGCCCAGGCCAAGGACCGATTTGGGTCTTTCCTTATTTCCTCTGGTGATGGGAACCGCTCTTGGATGTTTCTAACGGTTAGACGGTTACTCAAGCTATTTTGCTTTTTTTTTTTTTTCTTTTAGTAGAATCTGGGGCAGTTAATCACTTTACATTCATTACTCTTTTGTAATGTAGAGAGCTTTCTCTGTGAAATGCAGCGCAATTTTCACAGAAGCCATAGGAAACTTCCCTCCCGCGTCCCTTCATAAGATCAAACAGGTATCTGTCAACAAAGGGCAGTCATCCCGCGCTGGAGCTCTTTAATGTGATAATGAGATAATGCCGGTCTCTGATTTCTCCTGGGCTCTTCAAGGGTCTGCAGATTCCATCCTGCCCGCACCTCTTCTCCCAATTCCGTCCTGCTCAGCATCCTCCTCCCACTTATCTCTCTCAAATTCAAATGAACTTCTCAATATTCTGTGTGTTCTTTTAACCCTTTTACTTTACAACTTTATACTCACAGGGCACCACAGATTTTTATCCCTAAATGTAATTCAACAAAGGCTTATGGAGTGCCTACTATGTGCGCAGAACTCTGATAAGCACAGTGCAAGATCTAAACCTGAGCAACATTCCTGCCCTCGGTTAGCTTGTACTGGAGTAAGGGAAATAAATCAGGGTAAAGTCAGGTAAGCAGAAAGTACAAATCAGGGTCCCATTTTTGACCAGCTGAGGCAGAAAGGGCAAGTGGGACTGAGGGTGTGAACAGACAGGAGGGACCCGGCAGAAGGGGGCCAGTCAGCTCCTTGTGCCCTTCATCCAGTTTGCAGATCAGCTATAGGACCGGTTGCAGGTGACAGAAGCTTCCACAGCATCTTTTCCACCTCATCCTTTCCTTGACCTCTCTTCTTACCCAGCCCGTGGACCCTTTGCGTGCACTTCTGCCTTCTCTCTCCAATGAGAAGCATTCTTCAACTATGTCCTTTTAAAAACGTGTTATTATCGCCATTAGCTGAAGCTCCCATTTCCACCTACAAGCTGGGTATTTGCTGGGCTCTTCTAAGGCTGGATGTGAAGCAGAGGTAGCTCCAGGACGTCAAGACCCATCGCTCAGCCTGTGGGGACAAGAGTTTAATAGGAGAGAAGGGGCTGGGACTTCCCAGGGTAGTGGGCAGCTGGCTTAGCCTCCTTCTCTGGATAATGTTCCCTGCCCAGCTTCGCTGCTGTGCTGAGCCACACCTGCATGGTGCTGTGTGGGGTGGGATGAGGGGAGGTGGATGGGTCCACTGACCCGTGTGCCTTGATCAGAATGTGAGATAGACTTGGAATATCCTCTGGCCTGCATCCATGTGACTCGTTCACTGTCAAAGATAAGGAAATCCACCAAGTATCCTGTCTGTAGGATTGGCCTCTGTCCTAATGTTACTCAGAGCTAAAAGGACTACTAATAGTGAAAATTAGGACCTCTTACTGGTACCACTTGTCAAAATGGACTTTAGTGGAGCCATTTTAAAATGAAGTCAGGGATGCCTTTCCAGAGAAACTGCTTTGCTGTCTTGAACCTTGAACTGGGTCAAACCTGTGGACTGGGCCCAAACATCAATTGTTTTACAAGCAATTCTGTGAGAAGTCAGCAGGAGAACTAACGTCCTGATCATAAAGACTGAGGATTGTGGACTGTCTGAAGGTAGAATCGAGCCAGTGGATGTCTAGCCAAGCCTACCTCTGTGTCTCCAACTCCACTTAAAGTTCTTTTTAATACAAACTCCTCCCTTCTTTGCCTTTTAAAGCCCAACTTTTACTCCCTAGTGAGACACTATTTGAGTTTCTACCTGAATCTGTGCTCCCTGAATTGCAATTCTTGAGACCCCAAATACACTTTTTTAAAAAATGGTTGAGCTATTTATTTAATTAATTTATTTTTTGAGGAAGATTAACCCTGAGCTAACATGTGCCACCAATCCTCCTCTTTTTGCTGAGGAAGGCTGGCCCTGAGCTAACATCCGTGCCCATCTTCCTCTACTTTATATGTGGGACGCGTGACACAGCATGGCGTGCCAAGCGGTGGTATGTGCACACTCGGGATCCGAACCATCGAACCCCGGGCCGCCGAAGCGGAATGTGCGAACTCAACCCCTGCGCCACCAGGCGGCCCCTTTTTGCTTCTCTTGTAGTTTATGCCTCTTATTCGTTGATGCACTTAACAACTGTTACTGGTAACATGTAACATGTAAAAGGCAAGGTATTTAGCCTCTTTTATCTTCAGTTTTCTTATCTGAAAAATGGGGGTAATGAACATGTTATGCAGGCTTGATGTGAGAATTAAACAAAATAACGTAAATGCAGCATCTAGCACAGGATGCAGCACATAGAAAGGACTTCGTAAATTCTAGTTCTCACCCACCCCCCGACAAATCCCTTTCCATAAACATTTACTCGAGATTCTAGTTTGGCCATAACACGAAATAATATTTGCAAACTGAGTCTTGCAGCCAACCTTTCCATAGGAGGAAATACCATGTAATTTTGAAGAGCTTTCTAGCAAAATATTTGGTGAATAATTTTGAAGTGAAGAAAGGTCATCCATTTTGAAAATGAAGTTCATGACTAGAGAACTGAGGTGGATGAATAGCTTAGCAAGGAAGAAGTCCCCATTCAGAAGAAGTCCAACAAGGTGGTTGCATGTGGCTATTGAAATGTGGCTAGTGTGAATTGAGATGTGCTGTAAGTATAAACACGTACTGGATTTTGAAGACTTCATACAAAAAAACTCCATAAAATATCTCAAAATTTTTAAGTATTATATGTTGAAATGGTAATATTTTGGATATATTGAGTTAAATAAGATACTTTACTAAAACCGTATTAAACTATTAAAATTAATTTCACCTGTTTCTTTTTACCTTTTTAATGTGGCTACTAGAGAGTTTTAATTACTGAGGTTCACATTATATTTTTATTGGATGGTGATGAGGTAGTGAGTAGTTTTGGTGACAAGCCACCACATGAGATCTTAGTGACTTTTCTTTGGCTTAATAAGTTTTGGTGATGAGATCTTACGAGATATTATTCACTTTTACCTGGCTTAATAAACACTTAAGCACAGAAGGAGTTAAGTATGGCTGGGGATGCGTTAAACAGATTCTTCTGCCACCCTTCACTGTTGATCTTAACCAAGGCTTTTCTTACTCCCTTTAAAGAAAGTACTTTCTCTCATTCTGGTGCTAAAAGCATTTAAGGTCTTCCCAGATGCTGCTGCTTTTGTCTCTTTCTCCTGATGCCTCAATTAAGACTCCTTTGACGACTGGAGCTTCCTCTGTCAGAGAGCTCAGTGTTCACCCACTAATCAACTCTCGAAAGAAAGCCCAGCTGCTATCATTTCAGCTTGGCTTTCTTACTCCCTCGGTGTCTCCACTTCCATTTCCTGCTATGACCAGGAGAGCAAAGAGGGGAGACCACTCTGGGGCTGGGGGGCTGCAGGGCCTCACGCTTGAGTTCACTCTTGTTTTTCCAGATGGGAGAGACTTTCCTTGACAAACAGCACATTCATTTCGTTCCTTCATCCTTCCACAGAGAGGAACGACTGCTAAAAGCAAGGTTTACGCAGTTTTGCCACTGACTAAGCCTTTTCTTTGTTAATAGTACTTAAAAAAAAGCAACCCACATTTGAATAGATTAGAACAACTTTTAAATGGATTAACAGTCATTCCCCCCCCCCCCCCCATTTCATTTCATTTCGTATATGGTAAAACTGTTGTTTTTCAGCTGGCTTCAAAATTTCAATTCTTGTGTCAAAGTGAATGATGTCATATTTTCTTTCAACTTCAACTGCCTGCTGGGTTCCTCTACTTGGGGGCCCCACAGACACCCCAAATCAATATGTGCAAAGAAACTCAACTCCTCCCACATGGTCCTCCCCTCCTCACTAACTCTGTTACTAGCACTACTGTTCTCCCGGTGACCAGGCTCAAAATGTTGGCAACGCGTAGTTCACTTCCTCTCTCTTCCTTCCTCTTCACCGACAAACATCTGCCAGGTCAACAGAGGATTTCATCTCTTGTCTTCATCCCCTCTTCTCTGTTTGGCTGCCATGTTCCTATTTCAGTCCTACTTTGCTTCTTTTTCAGGCGATTGGAGCAGCTTCTTACCTAGGCTGCTTCTTGTCACTCACTTCTCTAAGTAGATGTATCCCCGTTCATCTTTCTGTAGAGACTCTGATCAAGTCGCTTCCCAGCACACGACCTGTTCCCCATGACCTACAGACTAAAGGCAGACACCTCAAATCACTTCCTGCCAAAGTGGATATGAATAAATATAGACACAAAACAACCAACTGAGAAGCAAACTACCCCAGATAAAAAAATTTCCTGGCACTCAGTGTTCTCTATTGCCTGTCTGCAGTATTCCTTCCCACAGCTCCTCTTAAGACTTTTGCTTCCAAAAAGAACTGAAATATTGAGTGCTCCTGATATGCAAGCCCAATTCTTAACTTTCTAAGCTTGTGCTCGCCTCTTCATCTGAGGTTTTCTTTTTCTGTATCTAAAAAGACAGTCCTACAAATCTGTCCTAGTTGGCTAGAGCTGCTGTCCTAAGTACCACAAACTGGGTGGCTTAGAACAACATACATTTATTCTCTCACAGTTCTGGAGGCCAGTCCAAAATCAAGGTCTCAGCAGGACCATGTTCCCTCTGAAGGCACGAGGGAAGGGTCTGTTCCAGGCCTCTCTCCTAGCTCCCAGCAGTTGCTTGGTTTATGGCAGCATAACTCCAATCTTCACATGGCATCACTATGTGTATGTGTGTCTCCAAATTTCTCTTTTATACAAGGACACCACTCACATTGCATTAGGGGCTCACTTTACTCCAGTATCATCTCATACTAACTAATTACATCTACAATGATCGTATTTCCAAATAAAGTCCCGTTCTGCTGTACTGAGGGTTAGGACTTCAACATATGAATTTTGAGGGGACACAGCTCAACTCATAACATGAGCCTTATAGCCAAGTTCAAATGTTACCTCCTTATGGAAACATCCCAGGCCCACTCTCCCTCTTCCTCCTCCAAGCTTGACATAGTCTTGTGGGGGACTGGAATTGGCCACCCCAAGATATGTCTCTTTGGCATGAGGATTATTTTGGGCTGGTTACTTTTAAAAACTGCAGACAGGAAAGAAACTCTGAAAAGCAGAGTTTACTTACCCTTTGTTAAGAAACATTTACATTGTAAAGGAAATCTCCATCTGCAAAGATGTCTCCCTCTCTGTACAGGAAGATGGGGGATGACCTTATCTCTAGAAACTCTTATCAGTGCAGAAGGCAAGGACTTAAATCTGCATAATAACCTGACCCTTGTTTATTGCACTTGTCTGGTAATCTCCCGTAACTGACTCTCCCCACCCCCAACATCCTCCTTTGTCTTTAGCTGAAGATGATATTTAAGGTGGTGGCTTCAGCCATTTTGGCAAGTTTCTCAGTTTGCCTGAGCCTCTCCCATATATACATGTTATAAAGCTTTGTTTAATTTTCTCCTGTTATTCTGTCTTATGTGAATTTAATTTGTTCTCCAGCCAGAAGAACCCACAGCAGCTAGAGGAAATATCTTCCTCCCCTACAGTCTCTATCCCTCCTTGACTACCTTCAGTGCTTTACGACATGAGCACTGGCTTTCGTCTGGTTCAGGTATTCAAATTGGCTCCAAGATATTTTTTGAAGGGAATGTTGACCTGCCTGCAGGATCTCTAACTCCCACACCCATCTCTCATCTCAGAAGATGGAGGAGGAAAAGCATAAATGCTTTACAGAGAGCTCTCCTTGGCCCTGGGAACCTGCTGCGTGTGATGAGGAGGTGTCCCAGTGGTGATTCCCTGCCATGACGGTTGTCCCCAGAACCAGTGCTGGAGTTCTGAAGACACCTCTGAGGACTCTTTCACCTCCAACTGCTAGAGGCTGCACTTCCAATTGCTACCACTGAAGAACTGAGGATGCTCTGAGCCATCCCCACTCCTGCCAGCAGCTCTCAGATCCAGCAGTTAACCTACTATTTAAGATGCACATCTTGATTTCTTTTCACAGCCCGCTCAGTCACATTTTGCAGTTTTGACTAGGAGATAGCACCCTACGTGCAAGAATTAGGTCAGGTCACACCATTTAATAAAGCTATCATGAACGATGTGAGCACTACATACAAAAGGGAAGAGGAGTCACACAGCTGTACTCTTTGTGGCATGAAATCATGCAGCTTCCACTTGGGTAGGGACCTTTTTGATGTCACAGGGTGAAGGATTAAGTCATAATTATGTAGATCTAAATTACCTTCCAGCAAACCCACTGGCGATTCTTCATTAGCATCGCAGCAGGCTTTAATTCCAGCATAAGACTGATCACCCTTCAGCTCTCTGACATCCAGCCCACAGAATATGTTTGGAATTAAGCAGGGACTTTGTTTGAAAAGAACATCAGGTGCTGTTTCTCTACTTTTGTCTCAGACTTGAGTTTGATTAGCAAGTGTGCATCCTCCTTTCATGTTGGTACATGGGATGCGTGTTTGACCTCACTGCCCCAAGCTCACAACACTGGAATCTGAGAACCCACTAGTTATTAGGGACCTTAGTATCACTGGTCACCTCAGTTTTCATCAGAAGGCAGTAAAACTCCAGGTCAGGTTACTTTCAGGAATTTTTATGACTAAGATGGCCAACTGATATGACCATGAACGTTTTCTAGGCCCAAATCATACTCAGAATCAGAGCTCTGACATCTTAGTGTCTTTTCCATGCACATTGAAATAACCAGGAGGAGAGGCTTAGGGATAAAAGGGATCTGCTAGCAACTTGGATGTTTCCATCTCATTTCAGGTTGTGGAGGTTGATCCTCAGTCAATGTGCAGGATCTTTAGGATTGGTTAGTTGACTCTTGGTTTGGGTCACCCAGAAGCTTGTCTCAGCAAAGACTGTCTTTGAGCCAAAACATCTCCATCTTCTAGGGTAACCAAGGAGATTGGTTCCCAGTGTTAGGCAGGATAAAACAGCCTTGTTTTAGGGGAATGTAGGACAGTCCTTGTAAGCAATAGATGGTGAGATCTGCTTTTCTCCATTGAGGAGGGAGCTAGGCTTTCTTATACACATCTTTCAGGACTGGTTATCCATAGACTTTTTAAAATCTGTAACAGGGGATATTATTCACTTAAATCAGGTAATATTTAGCAGCTGACTAAAGCACAGAGGAGATAACAGAGTTGAGAGGGACAGTCTTGGCCGGTAGATCTCCAAACAGAATTAGCTAGTGGACTTAAAAAAAGGGAGATATTGCCAGGTCTCGCTATAGGCCTATGAAGTCAACATCTGCAGTGGTTCTTTAAGCTTCCATGAGGCTTAATTTTAGTTGTAGCAGCTCTCCTAATTCTTCTATGTGTTTTCTTGTCTCCGTTTGTTATTTTTATCTTAGCTTGTTTATGGATATATGTCATAATTCCAGTCCACTTCAAATTCTTTCTGGAAAACAGATGATGGTGGTAGTGGTAGGTGTCAAGTTATAAGTAATTTGAAAACAGAAGTCATCCACAAAAATCCTCTACCCACTAGATAAGGAAATCACATTCATCATCTGTGATAAATGACCATTTATCTTTGCTTGAAATCTTTAAGTGAAAAGCAGCTCACTACTTTAAAATGTGACCTATTCCACTGTGGACTGCTTTCACTATATAAAGTTCTTCCTTGTATTGAAACAGAAGTAGCTTCCTGGTAACATTCCTCTATTGGTCTTAATTCTTTCCTTTGATTATTTTAGAGGATTTTTCCTCCTAGCGTTTATTCGTGTGAAATGAATAAGAGAAACCTGATTAAATTGGAGTCAGGAAGGCCTGCAGGGGGAGTTCTCACACCCTATCATACATCGTCAATTACTCCAAACAGGAAGAGACTTATGCTGGCATCTCCAACAGGAAGTACAACTATTTCACTATTGAAGGAAGATTTCTCTCCCCACCCGGCAACAGCCCAGCCAATGAGAAGCACCACAGCTCAGCCAATGAGAAGCTATTGCCACCCTAAACTTTACTTTCCCCCAATGGACTTTCATTTGGAATAGCCCCTCCCCACTCTCCTTTTTCTCCATAAAAGCAAGCTCCTTCCTTTATTCTTCAGATTTTCCTATGGTTAACCACAGCATGCACATCCCAAATTGCATTTCTTTTGGCTATTCCCAAGTAAACTTGTTTTGAAGGTAAAATAACAGTCAAATTTGTCTTAAGTTGACATTAGTTACTATTGCTGAATAACAAATGATCTCCAAACTTAGCCGCTTAAACAACAGACACGGTTTGTGTGAGATACACAGCTTCTGAGGGTCAGGAATCCAAGAGGAAATTACCTGTATGGTTCTAGCTCAGGGTCTTTCATGATGTCATTAAGATGTCAGTTGCTGGGGCTACCGTCATCTGAAGACTTGACTGGAGCTGTAGGATTCACTTCCAGGATAAGTCACTCACATGATTGTTGGCAGGAGGCCTCAGTTCCTTGCCATGTGGCTCTCTACACAGGGCGGCTCGAGTGTCCTTATGACATAGCAGTTGGCTTACCTCAAAGTGAGTAATCCAAGAGAACAAGGAGACGTCTCAATGTCTTTAGGCCCTAATATGGTCACATACCATCACTTCTGCCATATTCTACTTGGTAGAATTGAGTCACAAACTGCAGCCCAACTCAAGGGGAGAAGATTAAGCTTGACATCTTCAAAAAATTTTTTCTATGTCTTTATTGATAGTCTCCTTATGGTAGACATTATTCTTATGCTTCCCTTTAATTCTTTAGACATGGTTTCCTTTAGTGCTTTGAACATATTTATAATAGCTGATTAAAAGTCTTTATAGGGGCCTGCCCAGTGGCATAGTGGTTAAGTTCATGTGCTCCACTTTGGCAGCCTGGGGTTCATGGGTTCGGATCCCAGGCATGGACCTACACACCACTCATCAAGGCATGCTGTGGTGGTGTCCCACATACAAAAACATAGGAAGATTGGCACAGATGATAGCTCAGGGCCAATCTTCTTCGAGCAAAAAGAGGAAGATTAGCAACAGACATTAGCTCAGGGCCAATCTTCCTCACCAAAAACAAAAATTCTTTATACAGTAAGACCAATATTTGGGCTTCCTCAGGGACAATTTCTATTGATTGCTTCACTTCATATGTATGGACCACACTTTCCTCTTTGTTTGTGTGTCTTATTTTTTTGTTGAAAACTGGACGTTTAAAAAATTTTATATTGAAATATGTCACATATCATAATATTCACACTTTAAAAGTGTGCAATGCAATAGATTTTGGTATATTCACAAGGTTTTGCAACCATCACCACTGTCTAATTCCAGAACATTTTCATCACCCCAGAAAGAAACTCCATATCCATTAGTTGAAAACTGGACATTTAAAATAATATAACGTGGCAACTCTGGAAATCAGATACCCTCCTTCACCAGGGCTTGTTGTTGTTGCTGTTTTGTTGTCATCATTGTTATTTGTTGGTTTGTTTGGTAACCTTCCTGGACAAATTCTGTAAAATATGTATTCCCTGTCATGTGTGGCCATCATGTGTGGCCACTGAAGTCTCTGCTCAGTTAACTTAATGGTCAGCAAATGACTGAAAAGAGATTTTCATAAATGCCTTGAACCAATTAGTCTCCAGCCTTTCCCAAGGGGTGCTGTGTATGTGCGTGTGCTGGGGCACATCTTCAGTGATCCTGAAGTTTACAACTTCCTGCTTGTATAGGTGCTCAAGGTCGGCCAGAGGTGCAAAGTTAGGTTCCTCTTAAGTCTTTCTTGAGTGTACACAGTCCTGCACCGGTGTGGCCTGCCAGATCCCAGGTGCTATGTTGGAACTTTTCAAAGCCCCCATGAACATCTCAGTCCCGAGATCTTCCTTTTAAGTTTTTGGCCAGGCTCTTGTCTGCCCCAATGGTATCACAGCCTCAGGCAGCTACAATGCTAAACAATTGCTGTTTATTGTTTTTGACAAATGCCCTAAGAATTAGGTCTCCTCCTCCCTCCTGCCCCTAGTGAGCTCTCAATCAGGTCAAATAATGACAATGTCCTATGGATGAGGCTTTTCATGGAGCTGCAAGACAGGTCAAATAGTGACAGTTTTACAGGAATAGGGCTTTTTGAGGAGCTCCAAAGCCGGTCTACCCCTCCAATGACTGTAAGGCTGCTCATTCTCACAGCTACCATGATTTTGAAGCTGCTGGTTTTCAAGGCTACTGTAGAGCCTGGGTAAGGGGTACTGGAATAGTGCGAGTTAAAATGCCACAAAGTTTGCTATTCTTACCCAGAGTTTGGAAAAGTTGATTTTGACAATTTTTTTTCTTTTTTTTTTTAAAGATTGGCACCTGAGCTAACAACTGTTGCCAATCTTCTTCTTTTTTTTTTTTTTCTGCTTTACCTTCCCAACCCTGCCGTACATAGTTGTATATCTTAGTTGCAGGTCCTTCTAGTTGTGGGATGTGGGACGCCCCCTCAATGTGGCCTGACAAGCGGTGCCATGTCCGTGCCCAGGATGCAAACCCTGGGCCGCCGCAGCGGAGCGCACGAACTTAACCACTCGGCCACAGAGCCTGCCCCATGATTCTGACAATTTTTGCAAACATTCTTGTTGCTTTTGGGAAAGAGTGGATTTTTAGAAGTTCTTATTCCACCATTCTGAAAGTCTCCAAGGTCTACCTCTTGAAGGGCGGTGAACCAAAGAATCTGTGGACGTGTTTTAAAACTGCCACACAGCATCTGTACTCAGAACTGAAATCCAAAATCTCACCTGCCAACCTGGCCCTGAGCTGCCATTAGCAGTCATGAGACTCAACAATGGAGTTAAAGAGGTGGGCAGGCCCGTCCTTTCGGGGAATATTTTCTTTACAGCTGAACCAGATGCATTTTCAGGGGAGCTTGTCCTCTCTTTGACTACTTGGAAAGCCTGTGCCCTCTGTGACCACCTGCCAGCCTTGCAAAGGCTGGGGGGTCAGGGGGCATCCACATTCAGGGAAGCATGCTGGAGGCCCTCCTGATATAAAGACAATCCAAAGGCAGCCCAGAGGTCAACCCGTGATAAGATTTGCCGGCCTCTTGGGACGTTCTCTGATCAGCTTTCCCAGTGAGTCTGGTGGCTCTTCTTGCCTGGATGGTGCCCCACCAATTGGCAGCCATATTCTTAATTTTGGCCAGCCCGTTTCACAGAAGGGAGCCAGTGCCCTTCTGTGAGAGTGTGCCTCAGACATGAGCAAGGGGCCAGGGTTAGCCCCTGATTTTCTGCACAGACCCTCTTAGGGTGCTAGGACTAAGGGCCCTGCTCTGTGTGTCACTGGATGGGGCTCCTAGGTGCATGCTTGGTGTGCAAGCTGGCCACACTGAAGTAGAATTCTCTTGGTGGATAGCAGATCTTGTGCTTATGACAAGCAAATATCTAGAAGGGAAATTATTGAGTCATGGATAGTTAAATTTCTAAGTATTTTGATACATACTGCCAAATTGTATTCCAGAAGGCTCCTACCAATTTCTAGTGCCTTCTACAGTCCATGAGCGTGCCTGCTCCCTGTCCCCTCAGTAACACTGGCTATTATTAACTGCGGTAGTAGCTGTGATGTTATGAGCAATGTCATCCATTTGCATGACCTCGGTTTGCTTATCTTTGTATCCATTGTGCCTGGCATAGCGTCTGGAACAAAGCAGGTACACAATAAATGTGTTTTGAATGAATAAAGACTCAAAAGACTGCAAAATCTATTCCTCCAAACCAAAGCCCTCTCCTGTCTACATCTTTTTCTAGATGTCCCCCAGGTGCCTCACATTTATCATCCACTCACTCCTTCACCTCCAACCCTGCTTCTCCTGCTCTCACATGGTGTGCCCTGTCCCATTGACTGGCAGGCACATCATCTAGCTAGAAACCTGGGAACCTTCCTTTCTTCCTTTACCACTTCCTCTTACTCACCCCTCCCATCTAACCAATGATCACGTCCTGACAGTTCTATTCATTCTTCACCCATTTTTCATTCTAAAAATAGTTCTTGACCACCTACTATGTGCCAGGGATTGTTCTAGGTGTTGGAAATACTGAGAACAAAAGATACAAAAATCTCTGCCCTCATAGAATGTATACTTCAGCATACTTAGCATATTTGAGTATATTTAGTGTATTTATTTAGGGGAAGACAAAAAGTAAACAAATTACCATTATCTAGGACGTCAGAGGGTGATAAATACTATGGAGAAAAATCAAGCAGAGAAGGGTGATCGGGTATGGGGGAGGGGCTGCTGTTTTCAACAGGTCAAGGAAGGATTCACTTAGGAGGTGAAACTCGAGGAGAGACCTGAAGGAGGTGACGGGGCCATCATGCTTTTAAAGGTCTCCTGCATCTATCCACTTCTCTCCATCTGCACTGCCATCGCCCTGATTCAAGCTGCCACCATCTTTCTCCTGGATTATTACCGGTCTCCCTGCCTTCCAATTCGTTCATTATCCATCTTCCCCCCAGGTGATATTTCTCAAGTCAAAACCTGATCCCACTTTCTTGCTTAAAACCCGTTAGTGGTCACCCCAAACGCCTCAAGGTAAAAACTAAAAATTCATGAATATCTCCTCCAAGCTCCCAAGACCTTCTCCAACCCTATGTTCCCCAAGTCCCCACTGAAAGCCATAGCTACTTTTAGTTCCTTCAACTTTTAAAAACCCTCTTAGGGGCCGGCCTGGTAGCGCAGCGGTTAAGTTCGCACGTTCCGCATCGGCGGCTAGGGGTTCACTGGTTCGGATCCTGGGTGCGGATGTGGCTCTGCTTGGCAAGCCATGCTGTGGTAGGCATGCCACATATAAAGTAGAGGAAGATGGGCACAGATGTGAGTTCGGGGCCAGCCTTCCTCAGCAAAAAGAGGAGGATTGGTGGCAGATGTTAGCTCAGGGCTAATCTTCCTCAAAAAAAAAACAAACAAACCAAGCTTCTTAAGCTCCTCTCTTCTCATTCCATAAAGAAAATAAAAGGGTGTTGTTGTTGTTATTGTTGTTGTTGATTCTTTTTTATTTGGATTTGAGATGCATTTTAGAGAAACTGGCTCCCTCTAAAAGGTAGATTTTGGGACAGGATGAAACTTTCTAATCAGTTAGGTAAGAGCTAATCATGCAAATGAGGGACATTTGTAGCTCAACTAAGTCAGTGGCTGCAGCTATACATTATTAATAAGCTATGGGCTGGCGGCATGGCCCTGGATATGAATTAATTTACAGTCCATCTAGCTTATGTGAGATGGGCTCTCAATCTTGGTGTGACAAGGGTACAAACTCTGAACCCTTGGAGACAGAGCCAGTTTGCACCAGCAATAAGGGGTGAGCTTTGGGGGTGGGGGGCTCTATGTACTAGTTCATGGGGTCTCTGGTCAGGCTTCCTGACTGTGGGTGACTGGAGTGGAG
The DNA here is from genome assembly GCF_041296235.1 of Equus asinus. NCBI lineage: Eukaryota > Metazoa > Chordata > Mammalia > Perissodactyla > Equidae > Equus > Equus asinus. The sequence goes on along the minus strand of NC_091790.1, from coordinate 187,953,529 downwards.
CGCTCAGTGGGCCAGAGAAGCACCATATCACTGGGGCCGAGCCTGACCTTGTTTCTGGGGAACACACGTAGTGACCTTGTACTCTGAGGCAGCTGGGACTATACCCTAGGTCCTGTCTTGCAAATTTGAGTCATAGGTCCCAAGGTCTGGTGGACCACTTAGTTCAAAGCCATGTTCACAACTAGGAAAATGACAATGAGAAGATGTCCTCTTGTGGGAGATTAGAGCAATTGGTGCTGCATCCAAAGGGCAGGCATTAATGAGGGGTGGGATAGCAGATAGCCACCTGAGAAATGCTGCCTTCAAAGACCACACTCAAAGCCATCCTTCCAGAACCCACTCTCCAGAGGTGGCTGTGGCAAACTTTTCAAGTATTGCTATCCGAATCTGAACAATACCAGAGGGTTGGTTAATTAGCATGAGAAGGGTTAGCAATGAGTGGTGACATGTGTTCAAGATTTGTCCTTGGCTGGTAAGACATTATGGACTTAACACTTTTTCATGAACGAATTTAAAAATAAGTAAACCCAATACTTGACAGATAGGGAACAGCACTCCAGGTTCTGGATCCCCCAAAATAATGGAGAACTCTGGCTCCAGATCTGACTAGCAGGTGAGTCTGGTCCTGCTGATAAAACATTTTTGTGTTTGCCTTGGAGAGAACCAGTAAAGGCGGTGGTCAGAGAGTGGGGACAGAGAGTGGGGACTTGACTGAACTTACAGAGCATGTTGAGAGATGACTGTTGTCCTCACTTTCTAATAAATGTTGTCTTCAGCCTGCCTACCTTGTAACATGCTAGCTGCTGGCAAAGGTGTGGGGAGGAGGCATATTACACTGACTTAGTTCTTGTGGTTGATAGCTCCTGTTGTCTACCAAAGGAACCTGGCAAATAGGAATGTCAACTCAGCTTAGATCGGTGCTATAGCCTGATGTTTCTGTTTTTCCAAAATTTATATGTTAATATCCTAATCCCTGATGTGATGGTATTAGGAGGTGTGGCCTTTGGGAGGTGACTGGGTCATGAAGGTGGAGCTCTCATGAATGGGATTAGTGCCCTTATAAAAGATACCCCACAGAGCTCCCTAGTCTCTCCGCCCATGTGAGTACCCAACAAGAAGGCACCTTCTATGAACCAGAAAGTGGGGCCTGACTAGACACCGAATCTGCCAGAGCCTTGATCTTGGACTTCCCAGTCTCCAGAACTGTGAAAAATAAATTTCTGTTGCTTATAAGCTACCCAGTGTCTGGTATTTTGTCATTGCAGCCAGAAAGGACTAAGATAATCAGTCCTCAATGGATTACTTAGACAGTCTTACTTCTCTCTGAACTCTGGGTAGGGTCTAGGACAGTGTGTAACCACCCCAGGGCTGTGCTGGGGCAGGACCCAAACCATAACTAACTGGATCTGGGAAACATGGAAATGAAAATCCAAGAGAATGATAACAGCTAATAAAACTGCAAAGCATAAGAATTTCTATAACCCCTGAGAAAATACTTTAATGTTTGTCGTATCGTAGATGAGTGAATTGCAGCTCTTTAAGTACCAAAGGCCTGGTCCTTTATTAGTCTCTTAAAACTGGCTGAGTCAACAGCACGTCAGTGTTATGCTTCCTCATTTTAAAATTGCAACTTCAGATCTCCTTGAAAACCATTAAGATTTACTTCCATTGGGACATCAGAGAAATACAAGGAACTCTGAACTGTTGGAGAAGAGCATGGAAAAACAGAAAATAGATTTTTTTCTCAGTCTTTTTCGTGTTTTAGTGAATGAGTCTGTGGTATCAGAGGATAAAAACTCAATTCTGAGGACTGGTGTTGAATGGCACTGTGATGGGAAGCTTCCAAAGAAAAACTGGCCGGGGCCGGCCTGGTGGCGCAGCGGTTAAAGTGCATACGTTCCACTTCTGCTCTGCATCTTCCTTCCTCTGGGACCAAGCACACTGAGTGGTCGCTGTCTGGAATGTTGCTGGATGTTCTTTGTGGCAGAGGGGCAGCGAGCTCTGGAGGGTTGCATACAGGTAATTAAATGCTTTGGCTGAGGAGTGACATACTTCTACTCACAACTCATTGGCCACCTAATCACATGGTTCCTCCCAAACACAAAGCAGCCAGGAAAGGCAATCCTACTATATTCCTGGAAAGTGGAGAGCAGGAAATATTGAGAATCTGATTAAAACCTCAGACTTTTATTTCCTCCATTAAGTTGTATCTGGCTAACAATAGTCTCCAGTTATTACTCCATCTTCTGAATTCCTCAGGTGTTTAGTCTGAAGCACAGAATGCACTTCCGGTGGTGCGCGGGCTTGTGATATTCCATAGTCAATTCACGTGTGTTGCCCTGTTCTTTCCATGAGACGGTCATGTCTTTGAAGGCAAGGTCTTACCTTCTATGCCTCTACTCGGCAGCCTGACAGTGAGGGGCCCATTTTTAGGCCCCCAAATGCAGGGTGCCTGGGATTGGCAGTCAAGAGACATGGGTGCTGGTCCCGCCTGTCACTAAGTGTCCCCCTCTCGTCTCTTGGACCGCCTCATATGACCCCTCAGGAAAGAGAGATGGTTGGGACATAAGCTCTCTAAAGTTCTATCAGGCTCTAATGAATCCACAAAAGGGGGAGTTACTGAGAGATTCATTGATGTAAGCCCCCAACCACAAATGAGAATATGAGGAACATCCCTTCCCTCTGCCACATTCCAGGAAGGTTATCTGGGGACTTCTCCCGAAGCCCAGGCTCCATTTACCCCAGCGGGCTGGTTCAGGGCTGAGAAAGAAGAGGGAAGGGAGGGGTCAGTTGGGAAACTCCCTCAAGCAGGATATTGTTTTGAAAAGCCCAGGATCTCCAGTGGCAGAAAGGAAGAGATTTGGCTTTGGAGGAAAGAAATGAGAACTGTCTAACCCGGAGTGTTGGCTCCCCCAAAGCTAAGAGAAGGCAGTAGATTCCACGGTGGCTCCAACCTGTGCTGAGCTCACAGCGCCATCCAGCAGGCAGCACCTTGGGGCGGAATGATTGCAGGGGATGCCTGTGGAGGCTGGACACTGAAGCCTGGGAACACGAGAAGGGACCCCTGCATCCGGGGCAGCAGCACACGAGGGCAGCAGGTTCCAGAGCAGGAGAGATGAAGCAATCATGACACACTGACCAAGATACTGTCTTCATGGAAACCTCCCCATCCCTTCCCTAGGAAGAAACCACAAAAAATGACTGAAGTTGGGCTTTTGCTGAAAAGGGTAAATAGGAGCTCAAACTAGATTTGATTTAGAAAATTTTTTTTTAAAAAGTGACACTTTTCTCACTTCAATTTCATTGAGCAATTTGTGAACTTATTAGAGATCCATGATATGACCTTCGTCAGCATAGGTGGGAAGAGTAACAGCAAACTCAAACCCTGGGCAGGAGGCCAGTAGGTCTGTTAATACCTGGTCCCTAAAGGGTACATGAACCTTCAGAGCTTAATGAGATGCGCATAATGTATTGGCAGGCAGTGAGATGCAAACTCACTAACAGCTAAAAAGGAAGTGAGCTTGAGGAACCAGACACCCAAGGGCTGTTGTCCTGTGTGGGGGAGGGGCTGGAACAATATCTGGACCTACTGTTGTGTGGGGGCTTCAGGCTTCCAAACACAGCAAGCAGCTGTCCTGCACCCCCTGGCATAGCCTAGGCCTCCCTAACAACAGGCCCTGCCACTCCCGGGGGCCGTACTCTTCCACCACATCAACAAAGCAGGTTTTCTAGATACTGGGTCAGAAGTTCCTCAAAGAAACAGACAAGAAAATATTATTATATTTTATGTATATGTAATATTTATTATGTGCCAGGCATCGAACACCCCTTTTACTTTATGCAGCAACTGATGGATAGGAGCTATTATTATTTCAGAGATGAGGAAACAGAGGCTCAGGGCATTTAATAACTTGTACATCAAACTATTTGTCAAAGGCTGAGGTGACATTCTGAGCCAAGGTACAGCAGATTCTCAAACCTGAGCATTCAGCCCACCCTCCTGACTGTGCCAGCATTTGGCTCAGGTGTGGGTCATCTTCGGCTTCCAGCTAGCTGGCTTAGCCCCTGGGCCAAAAGTTTGTGTTTTGAAGAGTTATGTTAATGTACCAGTCACGGGGGCTGGATCAGGCTGCAGGAGATGAGGAGAAGCAGAGGAGAGTGGGAGAGGCAGACCCAAATTCAGTCCAAGAGTGGCTCCCTCTGGGGGCCGTAGGAGAGGACAGACTGCATGGAGGTGTTAACTTACCAGAGAATGTCACTTGGAGCTCAAATATAGCACGTGAGGTCCCCTCCCTCTGCCACACGGGATGAGGGGCATCCCTCATAGAATAGAGAATAGAGGGGTTCCAAGCACAAACTCTGGCATCAGCATCTGTCTGGGGCCAAGTCCATAATCTGAGCCTTAGTTTCCTCTCTAAAGTAGGGATGATAATATATCTATCTCAGAGGATTAAATGGAAAATTGGTAAGGCATTTAGCACAGCATCTGACACATATTAAGTGCTCAACAAATGATATCTAAAATAACACAATAGCAAACATACAATAACAACACTAACAAAAGACAGGTACTAATAGATTCCTGCTCTCTCACAGTAAATAAACCCTGTGAAAGAAAACTTGGGCTGGTAAGTAATCAAATAAGTTTGGGATGAAGAGATGGCCAATTTTCTCCTTCTAGAGAATCTATTGCAAAGTCAGCAGGAATCTGAGGCCACATTTCTAAATGGGATAGACTATAATGGAAACTACACTCATCTGAGAGCACCTGGCCTCATTTTTTTTTCAATTGTATGGATAGACACAAGCTGTATTTTAAAAATACATGTGCAGCCTTTATAGGTCGTTGCGTCCCGAGGATGGGACTCCTGCTCCATATGTGTGAATGTCTTGGCAAGATTTTTAATTACAGACATACGTTTTTGGTTCAGGTATCTTAAAGCAACTCCTCAAATCATGCACATTTCATCACATTCACACCTTAGCTCCATCAGCCAAAATTCTTCTCTGGTCTTTGCGTCTTAGCTCATTTTTAAGGAAATTTCCAGCTCAATTCCAAGGGCTTTTGCATCTTATTACATTCTTGATAATTAGCTCTATCTCATTACACCCCAGCCCAGTTGAATAGGATTAGTTGTTTTCAGGTGCAAACCTGTGGCGTGCCTCTCACTACACCTCTTCAAAATTCCAGGCAGGCCTCCGCCTCAGCCAAATTAGGACAACCACTTCCAGCTGTGGACACTTCATTACATCTTCCATTTCAGGAAAGACTCTGCTGTATTTCACATCTGGTTACGCGCTTATTAATCATGTACTTCTTATAACAACTGTGCCTAATGAGGACAGAGTGGAGACCTTTGCTGAGCCCAGTCGTTCTGTTTTCTTGTTCTTGGTACCTCCTTACCCTCCCTCTCAATTAGGCCCAATTTGTTTTACATCCCTGCCACATTAAGACAATTGTTCTCAGGTGTGTGTGTTTCAGCACTGCTTTTCAAACAAAATCTTGCTGACCAGGATGCTCCTTGATTTCATATCCTGCTAGGACAGCCACTTTGCTGGTCTTCTCATCACATTTGCCCCCAGTAGAGTGAGTCTAGCTTGGGCTTGCCTGGGCTCTGTCATCCTCTGTTCTTTACTGTAAATTTCTGTGCCCCCTGGTCCTGGGAGGCAGCCACAGCTTTGCCTCAGAGCAAGAGTCTGGAAGGCAAAGGCCTCAGTCCATTCATAGAGCCTACGAAGTGGGAATCCATTTGTTCCATCAACAAATGGTAAAGGGTGAACTTCCAGGCTCTGTGCTAGCCAGGGAGGGACCATGAATAGTGAGATAGAGTCTAAAGCTTCCTGAAGGGCAAAGCTCAGAAGAGAGCAGCAGAGGGTCAGGCTAAAGATTTCAGTCTTCAATCCCTTGAGATGTCTTCCTAAATGAAAGGATAGCCTTGGCAGACCGAGGGGGGAAATATGGACTCAAGGGAGGACAAGATCAGAGTGGAAGTTTTATAACTCTTCATCAGAGTGGAAGTATGAGCTCCATGCCACAAGGGACTGTCACTTTTGCTTGCCATTGCATGAATCCCATATCACCTGAGCTGTAACAGGCAATTATATCTTTGACTGAATGAATGCATTAGTGCTAAGAGATTCACGGATATGACTTGACAGTAAGAATTATCCGGGTTTGGTTGCCAATTCCACTTGGCTGTATTTGAGTTTTTCTTTCCAAGCTATTTGGAACATAAATTAATGACTGTCAGGCTGAGGAAACGTTCAGGCAAGAACGAGGCCCTGAGGAGGGGCTGGGGCTTCCATGAATGAGGTCACTCAGCAAAGGGCAGTAATTCCAGGTGGAGGGTCCCCCACAGATTCTGCCTGACTGGCTATTTTCAGGATATAGGCCGTGCGAGCTCAGGCCTGGCCCTACCACTGAATTTGAGCCAATCTGCCTACTCAAGAATGAACTTGTCTTTCAGAGCCTGGAAGTAGGGGCCCTCTTTGGGCAAGGGCAGCATGAGGAACCTATCCTTGCCTAATCAGCAGGGATATAATCAGAAGAGAGAGGGAAAAAATTTTAGGTGTGGCCAATAAGATTAAAAAACCCCATTGTGAGGTAGAAAACATTGTGCTAGGATGAAAGTCCCTGGAAGAAACTGTATTAATAGTACAGATATAAAATGAATGTTCATGGGGTGAAGGGTACATATGATCCAAAGAGTATTGTTTATAAATTAAGAGGTGTAATGACAGGTGATAATAAGATAATCAAAACTAACAAAACACTGTAGAAGAAGCTGCCACTATCAGCAGTTCTGAGAATACAATTTGCCAATACACATCAGGAGCTGGATCCTATCCTTTGGATTACTACCTCTTTTTCACAGAGTTTATTCTAAGGGAGGCTAAGTCGGGAGAGACCCCTTTAGGATTTTCTGATCTCTTGGGTATGGAAGGAAGGAAAGTAGTAATTAGGACGTGGAGTTGTGAGAATGACATGGGGTAACGTGTTAAGTACCAAGAGTAAATGATGTGATGATACGAGAAGGAAGCTCTCTCAGGGCTGCTCCTGCCTGTGGAGCTAGTTCTCTGATGACCAGGCTAGATGAGCTCGCCTCACAGTCCTTCCTCATGGTCACATCTGTCCACCTCAGGACCCTTCCTCATGAGCCTTCTCCAAGGCGCTGTGACTAGTGCTGCAGACAGTATTCCACAGATGTCCATCGCACTTGTCACTTGTAGAACAAGATAATGGTTTGCTTGTTTTCAGAGTCCCTTCCGGTGAGGCCTATTTTGTTGGCCTTTTTAGCGGCAACAGCACATTTAGGGAGTGGTCATGATGGTAGAAAATGAACTCTTGTGGCTACCTATGAGTGTGTGTGTGTATGCTGGACCCTGTCCTTGGCAGACCCTGACTGTCTCTAGAACTTTCTGGTCATGGCTCTGAATAGCACAAAAACAGTCTCACAAGATATCCCCAAAGTAGGACCATAACATGTAGAAATCTTCACTTGGTCTCAAATGAAGGTAGGTTTTGAGGTGGCCATGCCATCTCCATGTGCATCCATCCAACCATCCAGTGAATGTGTCATTGGCTATTCTTGACCTGTTGAAGAATAATGATGTATCATCCTAAAAAGGAATTTGGTCCTTGAATGTCTTGGACAAAGAACCCCAGATCGCTTTTTCTGTGCAGAATCAGCACATTTCATTCCTATAGGTATTGTAAGCAAAGCAGGGGTTCCACTTTGCTAAATGTTCCTCTGAAGAAGCTCACCTGCCATTTTTCTGCCAGTTCAGTGTTTCTGGCATTCTACTCAGTTCGAACCCATGTTATTTCCACATCCAATAAAACTATCTTACCCACTCCCCAGTCCCACCCCTGGCTCTACTGGCATCACTGTCACCACTCCAGGGTTCTTTGCATAGAGTGGACAGGAAAGGGAAGAAAAGGCACAGAAGCTACGCTGGGAAGACAGGGCCACCAAGAGGAGGCTTCCAAACTGAAGTGGTCAGCTCTGATCTCCCCCTGTCTCCTTCCTCCCACCCCTACTTCTTGGGTAGACTACTTCCAATGATATTGTTTAGGGGCAGTAAGTTTTTTCATGGTTGTCTCTGACATACATTCAACTTCTCCCCAACTGGGCATCTGAAGCCCCACAGATTTACAATATTCCTTCCAGAATCCTCTTGAAGACCATCCTCCAGCCGCCTGCTGAATTCCTTTCACAGCTGCCTCAGTGTCTGACCTGATTTCTTTTCTTTTTGTTTTTCAGGGTCTTTTTAAAATTTTTTGTTTGTTATTTATCTATTAAAAAAAATTTTTTTTGAGGAAGATTAGCCCTGAGCTAACATCTGTGCCCACCTTCCTCTACTTTATATGTGGGATGCTGCCACAGCATGGCTTGATAAATGGTGTGTAGATCCATGCTGGGGATCTGAATTGGCAAACCCTGGGCTGCTGAAGCAGAATGCGTGAACTTAACTGCCATGCCACCAGGCTGGCCCTTGCCTTGATTTCTAACTCAGCCCTGCGTGTACATCTTTTGGGATTTTGGTTAGTCCAGTTCCCATCTTCTGTCTTAAAGGTAGGTATAAGGGTGTCCTCATCATCTAGGATCTGGCCCCATGTCCAGCAGCATTTGACACACATTAGGCCTTCAGGGGATGTTTGCTGAATAAATACACACAAAAAAATACACGACATTCATGCTTCTCAAAACATTTTTTAATTTTCTGCTTTTCCTGCCAAGACCAAAGTTGTACAAACAGCTGTAAAATTCTGTACCATCAGGGCATGAGGCATGGCCTCGAGAGTTCAAAAACCTTCTTGCTCTTCTTTCTATACATTTTCAAGGTGTGTCATGGTCAGTGCATTGCCTTCTTTGGTGACATATCAACCATAGGCACCAAGAGTGGCTGGAGACCTGGGGACAGTGGTGAGGTCCACTGTGCCAGGCATGGTGAGCACACACACAACCCAAGAGCACTTCAGAAATGGACTCAGGGGGTAGGTGCACAGAGGAGGAATGTCATGGCTGTCCCATATTTCCCGCACTCAGCTGAGCAGACCTGGGCTACTTTCTAAGGTGAGAAAGACCTAGGGGCTCAAAATGAGAGTAAGTGAGCATCTAAGCATCATTCACATCCAAACAGTGTTTCAAGTGAGATTAAAAGTTCTCTAACCATCATTTTCTCTTGGAAAGTACAAGGGAAAAATCAAGCAGAGGGTTGAATCACCTTTTGTTCTTCCATTTTTTCATTAATTTGATGGCTCTTGGGTTTGATACAGCAGAAATAAAAACAAAAAGGCAATACACCAACCTATAACCTCGTACAAGCTACCGCATACCAAACTCTCCCAGAGATTGAGATAAAAGGACTTTTTCCCCCTATCCCTGAAGAGGTCCTGTTTGGGTTAAAGAAATTTGTTAAAAACTACAGCCCATTGAGAAGCCATTGATTTAATCTTGGCAACAGAGACAGAAAGCAATGCACATACACTTATTTCATTGAATTGTAAACTGATGGGTCAAGAGAGTAAAAACCTATTGTTTATGTAATAGAGCCCTATTAAGTGGTTTTAGGAAGGGACTAAAACTTAGGCAGCACTCTACTTTCCCAAGATTGTTGGGCCTTAGTAATTCATGCACTCATTATCTCAGAGTCCAATTTGACACAGCCTTCCTCCCTATCCCACCCTAGTCCCCTTAATTGACTGCATTCAAGTAGATGTTAAATCAAAACACTGTGTACTGCAAACTCCCGTTAGAGTTTATATGAAAAGCCAAAACTACAGAGAAAAAAATCCTTACACCTCCACTACTTTCTCCAATAAATCCTTACATTCTCCACTAAAGTATCAGTGTAGAGAAAAGTAAGTCAGCTCAGAATATACCAAATAACAGCAAAGAAAGAAGTGAGATGACTGAAAAAGCAAAAATGACCCCCCCCAGCCCCCCCCAGCCCCCTGTAGCGAACCCAATTAAACTGTAGTTATTTTTTTATCCTTGGTGGCTTGCTTGATTGCAGCCTGCTCGCAGATGATCTCCTTGAGCCGCTGCAGCCTCATGTTCTGGGTGGTCTGGTCTCCCACCCCTGTCTGACTGCGGTGCAGCAAGGTCAGGGCATGGATGTACTCCAGCTCCGTGTACTTCACGCCCTGGTCCACCACGAGGTTCAGGAGCTCATCGGCCGTGTTGTATAACATCTCGTAGTACTGCCTGAGAAAGCAAGACAGAACAAGGTTCGCCATCACCATTGTCAGCAATTTGAGGTTTTAGTGGTAATGGATATATTATTTATAAATTACTTAGTTTACCTATTCAATAAACATTTATTAATCACTGGACATTGTTCCAGGCCCCACAAATACAATGGAGAACAAGATAGACACAGTCTCTATCCTCTTGGAGCTCACTGGGGCTCACTTCATGAGAAGAAGTCTAAATGCGGATCCAGGGAGACCTGACATCTTTCAGGGTCTCAGTTCACTCATGACCTTCTCCTAATTTTGCATTTATCTCAGAAGATTCAAAGGAAGAGAAGCCGGTGTACAGAACCAAGAGGGAGAGAAATAATCAGGCATTGCCAGCAGTTTCTGTCTCATTCAACCTCTCATTCATTCACTCATTCATTGGAGGCCCTGTGAAATATATTGTTTTCTACTCCATAAAGTGGGATAATAATAGTGCCTCTTAGAATGGGCCTGACACAGGTTTACACGCTCCATAAACATTATTATTATTAGAAATATACTAATGTCTAATATTAGTGTAGTAATAATAATAGTAGTATATAAAGATGAGCAATACACAGCCCCTCTCCTCAAATAGCTCAGAGACAAGTGGGAAAGGTAATGAAAAGCAGACAGATAAGGATTGCATGCCTGTTGATAAAGTTAATTTCCACAAACTGTGTCATTTCATGCTCACAAACCAATGGGGCTATGACTCCCTTTTCTCAGATAAGGAAGCTGAAGCATTGAGAAATAAAGGACTCGCCCAGTGTCACAAAGATAGTGAGTGGCTGTGCCAGGATATGAATCCAGGTTTCTGACTCCCAGTCCAATACTCTTTCTTCACAGACAGAGACAAGAAGAACGTTCTAAGTGCCATGAGTGAGGTATAAATGCAAAGAATTTTTAGCAGAGGAAGGAGAAATCACACCATGCAGAGAGGAGGGTGAAGGATCAAGGAAGACTTCACATGGGTGAGATATGTCAGGCACGGCTTCCAGGAAGGATGTTCTAGATTAAAGGAAAAGAGGGGCCGGCCCAGTGGCGCAGTGATTAAGTGTGCCCATTCTGCTTCAGCGGCCCAGGGTTCACCAGTTTGGATCCCAGGTGCAGACATGGCGGTCCGTCAGCAACAAGAGGAGGATTGGCAACAGTTAGCTCAGGGCTAATCTTCTTCAAAAAAAAATTATTAAAAAAAAAGGAAAAGAGAAGAGCGTGAGCAAAGACAGGAAGGAGTAAGTCAATTAGCCTGGGGAGCACAGTGGAACAGTGGACAGTTGGGGGAAAAGGCAGTTGAAGCCAGAGGTACAGAGTCTGATATCAGAAAAGCTAAGGCAATGAGAACCTTAGGCCTAGTCAATAAAGAACTTTAGGCCTAGTCGAGTCAATAAAGGACCTCTCCTCAAGGTTCTGTTGAGAGAAGAGGCATCATTCCAATTTGTGTTTCTGGAAGAGTAATGTGACAGCACTATGTAGAATGGTCTAGGAGGGGACCAGGTATAAGTCTAGCAAAAAAGAAGGGACTTGAGAGCCATGTGGCTGCAAGGCCACTGGCCCAGGTGGTGGAGAGAGGAGTAGTGCCTGTAAAAGAAACATGCATTAGAGTGAATCGTCAAGGCAGAGCAAAGATGAATGTGGGAGACAGGAAGGGAGAAGATTGCCACTTGCCATTCTTAAAACCAACATTATGCCACTACTAACCCTCACTGAGTCTATTGGACTCAGGCTAGAACTTGCATGGCTACTACAAATTACCCAGGACGTAAAGTTCAGTGCAGGCTCTGAGCCAGCAATGCTATCACATCTGGCTAACCAAAGGACGGGGAGCCTTCCCAGCTACAGTTTACTTCCTTCTCTCCTCCTGACAGGAAAGGTAGCTTTGCCAGGATTGAGGGGGCAGAACAAGGCAGTGGGCCAAAGGCAATTCTGGGGGTGAAGGGATCTTGCAGATCTATCAGGATCCTCGCTCAGAAATGTCGTACTATTGGACTCAAGGCCTTGAATTTGTTCTTTATCAGGAACATCTTGAAAAAGAGAATATCCTATGGGAGAACCAAGCCATCTTTGCAGTAAGGAACACATTCTGGGAGCTTCATAATTTCAAGGCTATTTTATAAACTGCTGCTACAACGGGAACATGGTCAGTAAGAGCGTTGGTGTGTTTTCACATGGCTAGTTCCTCTTCCTGCTCTGCTAAATTTCCTTTTCTAATTAACACACTCTTTTTGTACATAGGAGAAATAATACTCTTTTGTGAATATTTCCTTAATGGTGGTAGGAATGGAAAGTGCTTATCTTAGACTGGTAAATTTATGAGTGACTCCTGGCAACAAATCGTTCAACATCCTTGTGTAGAAGGTCGTCTTGGGGCTAATTTTCTATAGTGGTTTCAAATGAATGTTCACTTTAACCTCATGGAACCACATATTTAGGAATCACTGGCCAAGGGGAATCCTGAATGTGAAAGGGGTACTTCTGATAGAAGAGGCGAATGAACTCTAATCTCCAGAGGTCTGGGAGCCCAATATCAGCTATAGTCAGGAACTTTATTGAAGCTTCATGTTTGGCATAAAACCCATGTGACCTACTCCTATCCCATAATATATCTGTTGTAACTAAAAGACACTATTTTTAGGAAAAACTTGATGCTATAGGAAGATGCATCATACTTAAACCATGGCTTTGCATGCCCCCTGGCACACCACAGCTTCCCCCCTGATACCAGCCCCTGAAACATCTAATTCTGTTTCCCTTAGATGCACAGGTAAGGGAGAGAGCTGTCCATTTAGGGAACTACCTACGAATATATTTTTAAAATAACTCAAGAAGAACACACGTTCAAATCTAGATTTACCAAATGGAATGAGAGAGAATTCGGGGCTCACGATTCTTTCAAAGCTAGAAGGGACTTGACAGCTGCAGTACTAGACTGGTCATTCTCTAACTGTAGAGTGCCTGGGGAGCTTACGAAAAGCAAGATTCCTGAGGCTCCATCCCCAGATACTGTGATTCCCAAAGTTTGGTTTGGGGATATTTACAGAACTGTTCCCATCTCCTTGAGCCAAAGACCTAAAAGCATTAAGGAAGGAAACAGAAGCAATAACTGGGTTGTGATGCTTTTCACTGAGATTAAACCAAAAGAATTGGGTTTCCTTGTATTATGATGTTGATATTTTCATCATTTATCTTAAGAAGTAACATTAAACCCATCGGACCAGATAAAATTGGGTTTCTTTTGAAGAATCTGATGAATTGTTTCCAGGGACACTGGCTGATTCTCTACAGAGGCTGTTGTTCCATGCTGGGAGGAAACAACAAAACAAAGATGCCTGGATTTCTAGTCCTGGATCCTCCAGTGTGCTAAGTGATAAAGGGCATAGCACTTAAGTCCTTAACGTTTCAATATCCTCTGTGCAATGAAGACCTTTATAAATCCCAGAATGACACTTGGAAGTAGTCTGAGAGACTAAAACAGTCCTCAAGAGCCTTGGATGAACAGTGCCCCAGAACTGCAAAGCTGAGTTATTAAACAAAATTGACAGGTAACTGATGGTGTATTTTCTATAGTTAGGGAAAAAAATTCCCCATAACCATGATGATATATTAGGTCATAAAGAAACATAAATATTTAAAGACAGAATGAAATTCATTCATCTTTCAGAATAGTACCCAGTAGCAAAGACTATACTAAATCAGCATACCAACAGTTACACTTGCAGGTGGGGAAAGGGTGCTCCAAGGTGCCTGAAGGAGAAAAGAAGATGCCTCGAACTATACAATTAGAATGAGCTTCCATGATAAACACTGACACACTGAAATGAAATCATGTAACCCAACTGGGATAAATAACTTATCGGCACTTATTGAGGCCCCAAGAAAAAGAAAGCTTGATCTTCATCAAGCATTCAAATAGCACCATGGCTTCCAGGGCACCACGTTTTATACTAGATAGCACTTTTCTTAGCTGCCTGCACGGGATTGGTGAGCACACATTTGATTTAGACATTTTCTGGCTCATGACTTGTAGAGCAAGTCTCTTCATAGCCCATAATATTCAGCGGCCAATTGCTAAATGTGGACCAAATATTCTATTCTGGAAATCCACGTCACCTTGAATGGTAGAACATTCTGGGAGAGGTGGTTCTTCTCCCATGGTTTCTCTCGCCCTTTGCTGTGCATCTTTGGGCAGCAGTTCCCAACATGTAATGAGCAGAGAAGGAAGGGGCTGTAGTGATAGAAAAGTGGTGGCGTGATGTCACATGGACTGATCTACCACACGTGGTCCATAACATGACAACGATTACACTTTGTTCTGGTGCAGATTATTTTCACATATCTTCTTCATGTTTCCTTTATCAACAGACAGTTCCTCCCTGTGTTTTTTTCATCTTCCTTTATTTTACTGGTATTGCACTGCAACTCTTTCTTCCCCATTGATTCTGTCTGTAAACATTTATGCCAGTAATGATATGAAGGGCATTGTGGTAAGTTGGGCAGATTTTAAAATGCAGATTTGCATTTTAAAGTTTAAAAATAAATTTTGTCTTTCTCTGATTGAAAAGTTAATACATGTATCATATAGAATGTATGAACTATACAGAAAGATTAAGGAGAAAAAAGATTACTCATACAATTCCATTATAAAGACAAACCACATTTTGGTATTTCCTTCTAGATTTTTTTTCTCCCTGTGTAGTATTCTCTCAATTTCTTTCTTATAGCTGAAATATTTAGGTTGAAACACAATTGGACACTTTGGTTGTTTCCAATTATAAAATCTTTCTTTCCTGAGGATAGATCTCCCCAAACCAGAATTAGTCAAAAGATAAGTGTATTGTTTAGTATGCTGCCAAATTGCTTTCTCAAAAAGTTGTATCAATTTATCTTCCTACCAATAACATATGAGAGCACCTATCTCCTCATATTCTTTTAATTTACATGAGGTTGAACAATTTTTCACCTACTTTTTGGTTTTTATTGTATGTAGGCCTGCAGGTATGTATAAGCAAACTGTTGACATCTTTTCATCTTTTGGGTGTCACTGCTTTTCTTTTCTCTAAGAGCTCTTCATAAGTTTTCATAGACAAGAAGCAAGAAGCATTCTAGTCTCTCATCCCTGGTTCTACCTCCCATGTTGGCATACTCAGCGTGAAAGTTATACCTGCTTCTTGGAAAGCAATTGGAACCACTTTCAGTTCTCTTCTTCGTAAACTGAGGGAAGAAAGCCCCACTAAAACCAGCTATTCCCAACCCACAGCAATTCTCGTTCCTGTACCTGCAGGCGTTCCATGAAGTTTGGGTGTGCGGGTGGAAGGAACGCATGAGGGACTGTCTACAGCCCTGGGGAAGGCTTGGCCATCGGCCTCCCTTTACTGGGTGGGTTCGAGTCCTAGATCCCTGAATGGAAACTGTATTTTCCGTAGATATACAACTATGTCTCATGCTGGGTTTTAGACACTGTCTTGATTACAGCAATATTAATAGTAATATCGAACTTTTAGGTGCATTAACATATTCAACCCCTTGAAGTAGGTCCTGCAATCATCCACATTTTACAGGTGAGCAAAGTGAGCTACAGAGAATCTTCCTCAAGCAAAAGGAAAATTGGCAACAGATCTTAGCCCAGGGTGAATCTTCCTCAACAACAAAAAAAGAGCTACAGAGAGTATGAATGATTTGTCTCAAAACGAAGGAGTCTGAACACTACCCTCACTTCAAAGCCATAATACAGAAATATTTGAGACTATGAAAAGCAAAAGTACTAATTGCAAAGAATATTTGTATAGCTAATTCATTTTTAGTCATGATTTAAAGATTTTATTTTTCCTTTTTCTCCCAAAGCCCCCCGTACATAGTTGTGTATTTTTAGTTGTGGGTCCTTCTAGTTGTGGCATGTGGGATGCCGCCTCAGCGGGGCCTGATGAGCGGTGCTATGTCCACGCCCAGGATTCAAATCGGCGAAACCCTGGGCCACCGAAGCAGAGTGCGTGAAATTAACCACTCGGCCACGGGGCTGGCCCCTTAGTCATGATTTAGAAAATACAAATTAAATAAAATTCACATACTAACTCAAGTCTCTGCCTTCCATTGTAATGGAAAAAAACAGTATTGTGGCAATTAAAAATTCATTTATAGACTCTGCAGTTACATTTGAATAACACTGGATTTTATCTGGGAATTCAGTGCTCTAAACCAAATAATGAAGTCATGTTGCAAATTCAGCATTCAGGAGTTAACAGGAAAGACTTTTGATTTTGTTCCTTTTATCACTTCTCTTTATTTCTCCCTTTTTTGCCCCTCCAAGATGGTAATGGACAAGGTGACCTTTGTTTCCAAAAGTTGGCTGCCCTTCTGATTCATGACTTCCTTGAGGAAGGGGGATAATCAAGTAGTTTCATTGTGAAGACTTTCCCTTCTAGTCCTTCCTAAGATAAAGACAGTATTAATGTCAACAAGAAAATTAGGCTCTGAAGCTGACTTCTTAAATGTAAGTTTCAAAGAAAGAAAAATTTATCTGAATATAACTTACTATTGACTGTGGCTTCCAAAATTCCTTTAAGTCAATAGTTGCAGTATTTTGAGCACTTTAATAAAAACCAAGTAGTAGACGGGTCACTAAATTGTCAGGTAAAACATTCAACTCCTGTTTTCTCTGCTCAATCAATAGTCTATATGACAATAAGCAGAGAAATGGAAAGAGAGAATAGAAAGGAACTGAATAATCCATAAACTAGACAATCATCCCATAAATAATTGAGAGGTAGTTACAGCAGAAAGACTTAGAGAAATAAAAATACTCAAGAGATCAATTGAGCTCAGATTCTGGTTAAGTCTTTCATTCCACTCTAACTAGGTGTACGACCTTGGGCAAATGCCGTCAGCTCTTTAGACCTCTGCTTCCCATGTGAAAAACAAAGAGCTTATAGCAGATGCTATTTAAGCACTGGCATTTTTGGATTTTAAAACCTTTACAGCATCCTCTGCTTGGCCCTTTAAAATCATGGGCTTTCGTCAGAATTAGCTGACGCTGATTTTCCCCCAGCCATCACTGCAAGATGCAGTAGTGATTGATTTGAAAACATTCTGAACAAGTGTAAACTTAGCTCAGATGTACTTTCCAGACCAATAATAAAACGGATGGTAATCCTGGGTGCCAGTAGAATAAATTAGTTTATTAAAAAATATAATATAATTGCTCTCATTTGTCTTCCCCTTCAGAGAGCTTAGAGTTTATTACGGACATGATTGAAAATCCTAATTTGAAATAGTTGAAGTTATTTCTATTTCAGGAATAAGAAAACTAAGGTAGAGAAAAGCTAAATAATTTTCAGAGAGTTGGTGGAAGAATTAGATTTATATTCTGTACTGGGATACTTTTTAACACTCCTGACAACAGATTGTGCAGATTTTTGTTCTGGCCAAGACACTCTAGAAGAGAAGTAAAGGACAGGAGTCCCCCTTGTTTGTGATTTCACTTTTCATGGTTTCAGTTACCTGCAGTCAACTGCAGTTCAAAAATATTACATGGAAAATTCCAGAAATAAACAACTCATTTTTAAAATTTTGTGCCATTCTGAGTAGTGTGATAAAATCCCCTGCTGTCTGCTCTGTGAATCATCCCTTTGTCCAGCTGTATATGCTGCACACGCTGCGCTATCCTCCGTTAGTCACTTAGTAGCTGTTGGTTATCAGATCAACTGCCGAGGTACTGCAGTGCTTGTGTTCAAGTAATCCTCATTTTACTTAGTAATGGCTCCAAAGCACCATTAATCTCTTACTGTGCCTAATCTATACTTAAACTTTATCATAGGTAGGCATGTATAGGAAAAAACATAGTATATATAGGGTTCAGTACTATCCCAGGTTTCAGGCATCCACAGGGGGTCTTGAAACGTATCTTCCACACCTAAGGGGAGACTACTGTACGGTTTTTAGAAAAGACAGTGCAGAAATTCCCTCAGCTGGTGGCAGCAGAAAATCATTTCAAGAGGTAAAGAGAGCTTGGGAGTCTGCTGCCGTAAAGCTTGCACAGGCTTCTTTGATGGATCATCTATCCACATTTTCTTTCTATAAAGTGACACACACCACTGCCCTTCATCAATGGCACTATGCTTAAGTGGCAGTTACCTATTGGCCTAGTTCTGATAACCATCACGCTTCAGCAGTATTGAGGGGTATCTCTCCTGGGGAGACGATAAAAGTTAAAGTCAGCTGTGTTCATCCCTCTCAGGAACATGTCCTGATATTTTTGATAGCAGGAGCCAGAGCCTTGCTTTATTTCTCTTTAGAAAACACAACCACTCAAAACAAAGGAATTCCTCCAAGACCCATCACTGTTGAGATGATGACCCTCTCCTTAGCTCAGTTACAGTAACTGAAAAGAGAATAAAATTTCTTTTTGTTCCCTTAGCTAGAAACTTTGCTCCCCACCTTTGGAACACATTCTAAACTTATAAATATCTATAGTTTAAATTTCCTCCTCAACACTTTAAGGATTCTTATGTCACTCTCTGCTACATCAGATGATTTTTTAAATTAAGTTTTCTACAACAGGGCTGTAGGAAGATCTGCATTTTAAATTCAGCACAATTAAAACTGTGTCTCTTTGGTCTGGCACTGCCTTTGGTCAAAGCCCATTTGTATGAATAATTATTCAGTCCATTAAGAAAGCTGCTCAACTCCTCCCATTTTGAAGGTTTTAATAAATATTGATCAGGCACATTTCTGTTTGCACTTGCCAAAGCAATTCTGATGGATTCATCTTCTGATGTTATCAAATAATGAAATATGAAAGAGTGAATAGAATTACCCTCTTGTTCTGCGATTTTTTATTTAGGTCCTTCATTTTACTTTCATAATTGTGTTTGTCTCATACTCCTGTAAATGCTCTTTTGATTATCAAAAGGTGAGTCCAGGTTAAGGAGAGCTATGCTGGGCTGAACATCACTTTAGAGAGCCTTTTCAATTAAAAAAAAAATAAGTGATCGAACATCACTTTGGAGAGTCTTTTCAATTAAAAAAACTAATCTATCTAATATCATAGGTTGATAAAAGGACATAGTATCATGCCCTTTGGTGGCCCGAAAGCTACATATTGTTTACCGATCGGCATAAGGCCCTTATATTGGATGTTACCTATATTTTTCAGATTAGCAATCTAGAAAACAATTGCTGACATATGCCAAATAAAAATAATTCAGAGGTCCTAAGGCTTTTTCAGTTTTAAGTAATGAAATGGAATTATCAATTTTTCAATAAATAATGCAAAGGATTTCTTCAAAGGAACACCTAGTATTATTATTACTAATGCTTAGGAAGCTCTAATAACATTTTAAATGCTAATATAGAAAGGTATAGTCCTTGGCTTCAAAAAGCCTTTTTTATCTACACTTAAAAAAAAAACCAATCCAGGCCTAGATCAAAGGTATCTAAGACATTAGGCAAATGTTTTAATTTAAAGTAAAATAAATCCTGGGCTTGCTAGCCAGCCTGCCTGCTAATTCTGCTCCTCTCTTTTGGTACGTGGGAAAGGAGAAAAGAGCTGAAGGACCCTAGACAAGGACAGAAACCAAGGTTTCCGCTCCAAGTGACTACCAGAGTTAGTGATGGGTGACGTGAAAGTGTAACAGGTGTTGGGTTTCTGTATTTATAATATAGAGATCCTTCTCTACTTGTAAGTGTTTGGGGAGCAAGGTCAGTGGGGATAGGCCTGGACCGCATGGCTTTGATGGGAGCACATGCCCATCGGAGCATTATGCCAAGATAATGGATTGATTCTGATAGGTGCCAGTTAGTTCTGTTCTTTAGGCATTGCCTCTGCCCCTAGCCAGCTACCTCTCAGGTGTGTTAAGACCAGGATTGTGTGAGGTTGAATGGACAGCTCGTCACGAGCCAGCATCGCTGCTGAGGGCTGTGCTATTCAGCCATCCGTTGGCTGAGTTACTCAAACCCTGATTCTTGACTTTTCGGTCCTAGTTAGGGACCCTAGTATACTTCTTGATACTGTTATAAGAAATTTCACTACTTTGCTAAGACCAAAGACTGTCTCTTTTAGGACTGAAGGGCCAGAAAGGAAAATGGTTTTGGCAGAGGAACCAAAAAAATCAGAGGATGATTTGAAAAGTATGAGCATATGCAAATCAGTAGGTCCCAGTGGCAAACACTCAAGAGTGCATTTACTAAACCCTTAGGTTATTCATGAAAGACAGAAAACCTAAATAAACCAAACTACAAAACGGGCCACCTGAGATTCAAGGACATGTGACTCAGAACGGATGTCAATTAGAAAAATAACAGACTAAATCAGAAGGAGCTAATGGAAATATGTACAATATCCAGCAGGGTTTAATTAAAGACCCAAAGACTCTGACAAACGTGATGGATAGCTTTGGATAGCTATGTGAATTTGGTGGATGAAAAGACCACCGTGGCTGATATATTTTAGATGTCAGTGAACCATTTTATACAGTGCCTCAAAAAAATATATAACTAGCAAAATGAATTCATTCTACATGGCTACCCCAGATAGCATAGGCTGAAAAACAAACAAAGGGTAATGATAAAGATGAATCAACAAATTCAGGAGAGAAAGCATCCAGTGAATGCTAAGGACACTGGCTTATCGCTGATCTCACTTAATACCTTAATTCATGTGCAAGAACATACGGAGTGTTGAAAAGGACAAAGGTTACTAAATGGGGAAGGGCGGTGAACAGCAATAGAGAAAGAGAAATAATGTAAAGGAATCCAGAGAATTTAGAATTATAGGCAGCAAATAACATAATGAGATTCATCTTAGAAAAACCTAAGTGAATTTGTCTGGAAGAAATTCTAACCTCCTCTATTCAATCGTTGGGAGAAATCTTAGCATGGCACTGGTAAAAACAGTCCGCGAGGAGGTACGTGGGAAGGGGGTCAGGGTGGGAGAACAGCATGGAACCAGAGCACTTTTTCACTTCCTGGAGAAAAAAGTACCAGCTATAGGGTGAGCAGGTGGTAATAATCCCGTCTTTGTTGTACTTCATAGTTCTGTATTGCTTTATATCATAAACCAATTGAAAGAAAATCAGAAAAGAGCATCAAATGGGATTAAAGGGACAGAAGGTTGGAGGAAAACAGAAGATTAAAAGAGATTCAGTCCAATTTTTGCTCAAATGTCAGCTTATCAATAAGTGAGGTTTTCTCTGACCACCTTATCTAAAATGAAACCTGCCCCATGCTCATCACACTCTGTCCTTTCACTGAGCTTCACTTGTCTGTGTAGCACTCATCTCCACTTAAAAAATACATACTTCCAAAATAAATATTTTATATATTATATATATTTTTAAAATGTACGTATATACAGTTAGGGACACAGCATAGTAGAGTGGAGCCAGGGCCCTGGGTTTGAATTTCAGTTCTGTCTCTTACTATTTGTATGATCTTGGGCAATTGATTAATCTCTCTGAGCCTTATTTTCTTCATTTGAGACAGGAAACAGTAATATGGGGTTGTTACAAGGATCAAATAAGCAACAACAGAGTAAGTGTTGCATAAGTGTTTATTACAAAAAGAAATGTCTCCTTCCGCTCCTAGAAAACAGGCCTGTAAGCGCAGGGCTGGATTCTGCATCCTTGTTACCCTTGGCCTGAGAACTAGGCATCTAGTGGGTGTTGAATAAATGAAAAGGAACGAATGAATGACAGTCAACAGTCAGTCAATCTCATTAAGTGACAGAGCACAATGTCAAAAGCACTCTATGATTCTTTGACCCTGGGAGGGGAGGAACTATGAATAAAATAGTTGCTCCCTATAAAAGGCAAAGGGGTATTCTGACATAACTCTGAGAAGGAGACGTGGAGCACCCTGTGTTTGGGATAACTAGTTGCACAGGGGAAAGAGATCCATTTCTGGCTAATGATCTACAATCCTCCCCAACTTTTCTTTCATTCTCTGGTAGAATTAGACACGAATCCCATATCTTTTCCCTGACATGTATAACCTTGGAAATTTCTTGGTCTATCTGAATTTCAGTTTCTTCATTTACACAAGGGGGTAAATAATAGAACATCACTGGTTAGGTTTGAGGATTAAATTAAATGACGTGGTAGGAAACGTGCATGTAAAAATGGTAAAGTAACAGTTAAATTTTATTATACTCTGTATTGGCCACATAGATATCACCTCTGTGGATCTTCACTTCTCTACAATTGTATGCGGGATCACATCTTCCACAGTGAAATGGTTTTTATTAATCCTTCCCTCTCGACTCAAAAGAGGGGTTTCTTTTCTCCTCTTTTTTTCCCAAGATTAACCCTGTGCCTTTGATCAAATCTCTCCCAATGCCTTTAGGACCCTGCTGGGGTTTTGTTTTATTTTGTTTTGAACTCTTGTATTTACCCCTTTCACTGGTTCTTTCATGTCTGTCTTCAAATATCTTTATGTTTCTCAAACTTTGAAAAAAAAAACAAAACCAAACAACAAACCCCAAGCCCTTCGTGTGATCCTGTGCCCCCTCCATCTCTCATTTCTTTTGTTTTCATTGTTAAATTTCTCAAAAAAAATCATTTATATTCACTATCTGTCCTTCTAAAGTCTCCATTTTGTCTGAAACTATATTCAAAAACGTCACCAAAGACATCCTAGTGGACAAACACAATGGCCTTTGCTTAGTCCTCTTCCCTTTGACAGTTTTTCATCCTATACTCAACTCTCTTTGAGCCACGTTATTTAGATTCTTCTCCCGGCTCCCTCAGCTCCTTCGATTTCTTTACTGGCTCCCATTCTGCCTGCCCTCTGCGGGCCTACTCCCAGTCAGGCGCTGGCCCTTTGTTCTTCTCTCTTTGCTTCCAAAAGTCTTATCTGTACATGAGATGTTCTCTCTCTTCCTCTCAAGATCTGGTCCCTCCATAAATCAAAACTTCATTTTCACTAATTTGCAGACATTTCTACCAGATGCCCTCATCACATGGCTTCCCTAACTTCCAAATTTTGCTTAACAGAATTATAGTTTGCAAAACCTCAAAATGTCAGTGTCACTTTTGAGTCTTTGCTCTTTATTTCTCTTGCCTGCTGATCACCAGGTCTATGGATGCAACATCCGGTATATTCATTTCTTCTTTCCAATCTCATGATCACAGATCTTAATCACTTCTCATTGGGTTATTACAATCATCTCCTACTGGGGTCTCTCACAATCACTAACTCCTCCCAGACTAACCTTTTCCAGCTCTAACTAGATCATATCACTGTTCTGTGTTAAAACAACAACACTTGCGTGAACTTGCGTGTTCACTAGTTCTGATAGGATCAAGTCCAAACTCCTAAGACTGACATCCAAGGCCTTTTAAAGATTTGGCCCCTATTTCACCTTTTCTCCTATTTTCCCCTTGCATCAACCTATTTAAGCCAAACTGAGCTACTCAATATCTCTTGAACATACTTAGTACTTTTTAACTTTGGGTTTGTGTATCCAAAGCCTAACCAACCTCCAAGAGTCTCCTACCCTATAGAAAGCTATCTCGAGCAATTTCTTCCTTCTCTGTTACTTACTGTAAAGGTTGCCTATTTAACATGTATCATTAGAGTAGTATCTGTTTCTTAAAAAAAAATTACTAAGATTCTTTTTGAACTGGTGATCCACTAAAAAAAGTTATTAGGGTATATACTTACTACCTGTGTGACCTTGGGAAAGTTATTTAACCCCCCTGGGCCTCAGTTTCCACATCCATAAAATGAGGATATTGATAGTACCTACCTCATAGGGTTGTTAGGAGGATTAAATGAGTCAATATCTGTAAAGTGCTTAGAACAGCACTTGGCACATAATACATAGTGTTTGTTAAACAAGCAAAATAAAAGGTACAAAAAAGCATACAATACAAAGTCCCTTTCCTACTCCCATCTCCTAGCCGTTACTGTGTTCCTTTCCCAGAGACACTCACTGTTACTAGTTTCAAATGTATTAGGGTACCCTTCTAAATACATTTTATACATATACAACCACAGTTGTGTGTGTGGTGTGTCTGCATGTGTGTGAGTGTCTGTGTATACACACACACACATATATTTAAAGAGAAATCGTGTTTACATGCTCTTCTGTACCTTGCTTTTTTCCACTAAACAATATATCTTAGAGATGGTTCCATTTCAGTACACATCGACCTGCCTCACTCTTCTTAATGGCTGCAGAGGATTCAATCATATGGATGTACCATAATATATATTTATTATCTTCTCCATGAAGGCAGGTTTCTTGATGACAAAGACTATGTCTTATGACCCTCTATAGCATCCTCCATGCTTATACGGTACCTTTCAAAATTCTATTTTTGTTCAGTTGCTCAACAATTACTACCAGGTAGTATACAGTAGGTACTGTGGATACAGAAATGAGTAAAACATAGCCCTTGCTCTCTGGAAATGCAAGGTCTGGTGTGACAGTAGCCATGTAATTACAGTAATGTGACAGTGGTTGTAATAAAGCTACAAATGAGACTCTCTAAGATCAAGCACAGGAAGGGTGTATCCTTCTTAGAGCAGTCAGGAAGGCTTATTGGAGGAGACATTAATGATGAGGCAAACAGGAGGGAAAGAAAGTACTTGAAAAGCGAAGGAAGTGGAATGTGTGAAGTGGGCAGGAAAGTAGGAAGGATATGGTATTTGGGGTGAACCACGAATGTGTTATTCCTCACTGGAGTGCAAGGGATGTGTGGAGAGGGAAGGAGAGACAAAAGGTTAGTAAGGCAAGCGGGGCTAGATCACAATGGACCTTGTGTGTCAGGCCGAGGACTTCGGACTTTCATAGGGGGAAGGAGGGGATGGAGGGTGAGACTGACTTAGAGTTGTTAAGCTTTTATTTTGCCTAGGTTATTAAGACAAAACAATTATCATCTATTATTACCAGTATTTTAAAAAAGAAGGTATTTTAATACTCCTCAAGCAGAAAGGAAATAATCTCGAACAAAAGTCACATTTTTTTTTTTAATTGGAAACTCACTACAATGTCATAATTTTTCTAATTTTCCTAAGGATGAGGACACTCTAGCTTCAGTTTACACCCTGGCATTTGCGAACCAATGCTGTACTTGATGGGGAGGAACCCGAAGATAGAGAGTTCTCGAAAGAAGTCAGACATGATGACAACTGCAGCTGCAGGGTGAAGGATGGACAGTCTGAGAAGCAAGAGCCTTTAGACTGTCGGCCTGCCCTGCTTCTTGGTTTGCTCCACTTCATCTCCTCTATCAGATCAAATCAATCTTCTAGGTTTCCTCACAACTCCATGGCTCCAAGCTTCTAGCTGAACAAAATCAACCTCAAAGAGGGAGAAGGGTGCCAATATCTCAGCAGAAAAACACTTCTGGGCTCTCACCTCCAGTACCTTTCGTTTGGGTCAATCCTGGCATGGAACTATTACAGCACACACAACTGGACTGAGGTGAGGCAGAGAGGAAAGGGAAGGCTGGCAGCAGGAACAGAGAAAGGCAAGAGGGACACCTCTTCCCAAAAGGCACCTCCTATCACTTCTCCTCCATTGGTCTGGTTGAAATGTGAGGGAGGAGGACCTAAGATGCAAATAATTTTATAGATATTTTAACTATAAATTAGGAGTACAATCACTATTTCATCTAATCTGTTGACAACCACACACAACAGGCTTGATAACCCTAGTTTGGCAGATAAATAGAGGGTCTGAGAAGGACACAAGTCTTCATGTGAGAGACCCTGGATTCAAACCCTGGTCCATCAGATTCTCTACTCCAGTTATGGGGAGCCTGGGGGAGCAGCAGTAACTCAGAGAGTCATAGGACACAGCAAGAACTTACACCAGATTCTTAGTTTAGAATCAGGATTTGAGTCTGGGGAGGGCGTCTGGAGGGAAATGAGATACAATAAGATAAAATTAACCACAGGAAAATACGTTCTGAGAGTTGAGCAGAGAAAATCAAGCACAGAGGGACAGAATAGCATTTTTTTTTTTTAACTGGCCCTTTCCATATTAAAAGACTAATACTGAACCTGCTCAACAATGCCATTCTCCTAAGTCAATATATAAAGAACGGGCCTTTGATGGGGAAAATATATATAGCATTTGCATTCTTTTTTAGGAAGAAAAAAGTATCGGATTTGAAAAACCTCTCAGAAAGGGCAACGTTCGACGAGGAAGGTCTTTGAGCACTTAATGCCTCTATTTAAATGCTAATGCTAACCTATAGCTCTGGGCCATGCAAAAACTAAAGTTTTTCAAAGACCATAAAGTGAATTTAAAATGAAAACTTAATTTCTTGAATAAAAGATTTTTATTTCTGCAGAGAAGCTGACACACAGAATTTCATGAGAGGAACACCCTTCTGATCAGGGTAAAAACCAGCCGGCGACACAGCAGGTGAGTTTAATGGCAGGAACAAGGGCAGCCTCTGTCACAAATGGGGGTTTCCCCTCAAAGACTTGCCTTAGGAGCTCAACGTTTGCTACAAAATATACCTTGCAGAGGGTGATGGTTTTTTTTCTTCCTCTTTAATGGCCAGTGCTGAGTGAGTGCTCTTGTTTGGAAGAAAAGCTCGTGACCAAGGCAAGGTGGAGGCACAAGGCCTGGGGTCACTTGGCTCAGAATAGCGAAGAGGACACAGAGTACTGGGTGAGGGGCTCCTGAGAGGTTTAGCATTGCTTATTTCCCATGGGAACCAAATGTAATGAATGCAGTGACTGAGGCCCGGAGTGCTGGCGAACCGTCTGTTCTGAAGTCAGAATTCGGTGGAGGCTGGGAGACCACATGCCCTATGTGAGTGGGCAGGGAACTGAACTCAGAAAAATACAATTAAACAAAATCAGGAAATACCTGTAGTGGGGTAATGACTAGGAAGGGGATAGAAAGAGGCTTCCGGGGTGATTCTAATATTCTCTGTTTTTATCTGCATGATGGTTATATGGGTGTATTCACTTTGTAAAAAGTAATCAAGCTGCATAGTTAAGATTTGTACAGCTTACTGTATATATGTTATACTTCAATGCAAACATATTACCTTCCTCCTCCCTATCCCAGCAAAAAGAAAAAAAAAAAAGAGACCAGGCAACAGGCTATGTGTTGGGGTGGGTACTTGGATATATTTTTAACTCAGTTTCATATCCTAACATTAAGACAAATGCTAATTTTATGAACCTTGAAAACATTATGCTAACTAAAAGAAGCTGGTCACAAAAGACCCCACGTTGTATGATTCCCTTTACACGGTATGTCCAGAATAGGCAAATCCACAGAGACAGAAAGTAGATTAGTGGTTGCCAGGGGTGGGGCTGAGGGAACGGGGAGTGACTGCTAATGAACACAGGGTTTCTTTCTGGGGTGATGAAAATCTTCTAAAATTGGCCAGTGATGATGGCTGCACAACTCTATGACTACACCAAAAAAGCCAATGAATTGCACACTTTAAAAGGGTAAAAGTTCATGCTATGTAAATTATATCTCAATAAAGCTGTTATCAAAAATGCTAATTTTATGAACTAGAACCCTGATTTCTTAACTATACTGAAGATATACATCCACAGCCAATACTGTTGTGAAGATTGATCCATTAATCAAGACATTTGCTGCTGGTCAACGTTCTCCTGTGATATTTGCAAGAAAGATCCTGTAAGCTGACAGATAAGAAACATTTCCACCAGCTCACATATTCACTAAGTGGCCCTGAAACGTACGAAAGCCATTTCTCAGGGTTCTACACTTTTGTAGGTTCTGTGATCCCCCAGCATCTTTGCACTAAATGCCTTTGAACTCCCTCCATTCTTATATACTATTCTCAACAAAAATTTATGACAACTAATAATGAATCACCCCTACTAGGACAATAGGTTTGAATTGGGAACAATTCTATGTGTCTGATTACAGAGTGACAGAAATATAATTGAGCCAAAGATTCACTAAAGAGTATATTAATGTTTTTATTAAAGGGAATGATTAGTATTTATTTAACAATTACTATATGCCAGGTACTTTTCCTGATTTCATCCTCACGATTAAGGGTCACAAAGGCTAACAAGCTAGAGTCCTCTGGCTGGTTAACAAGAGGCAGATTGAATTCTGCCTACATAATACACTACCCTATCACACCTCCCTCAGATCACGCCAGGACAGCTCTGAGTTGGGCTGTGGGAAAACAGTTTACACTCAGAATCAAACTTGGGGAGAGAAACGTTTACTCATGATCAAGATACCTGTTGAGATCATGTTTGTGGCAGCCCTATGCAAACTGTAAAATGCTATACAAATAAACATATCTGGCAAGATTGTATTAATATTATTCTAGCCTGGGTATTGGGTGGGAGAAAAACTAGAAGCTGAGGGGCAGATGACCGCTCACGGGGCGAATGCTGTGCTCACTTACACTAAGAGAAAGTGGGAAATGAAACTTCTTGCCATTATCTGCTCTTTTACGTGGCTGATCTTCAGATCTTTATTCACGGTAATGAGTGACTCTTCAAGGTTGAGTTGAGGCTGTACTAGAGAGGAAGGCAGGGCGGGGTGGCCTGTGGTCTCAGCGGGTACAGATTTAAAGAAAAAATATGTTGATCCTTAATAGGAAAAGTCAAAAGTTATTCAAAAGGCAGCATAAATAGCCCGGGAACCTGAACCGGGTTCTTCACAAATACTGCAAAAGAAGGTGGTAGGAAAGAGCAAAAGGGCTTATTCCCATTTCCTTCACACTTGCTACCTTCAGAATTAGTGTCTCATAATTTCCACTGCTTTCAAAAATCTAGTGAAAACGTTCACAGCGCTTCACATATGGTCTAGTGGGGCTCGGTCAGCACGCAGGATGTAACCTACGGATTACTCTCCTGTGGCCTCAGGGAACTGCTGTTCTCATGACCTGAGCATCAGTGGAGAAACGAAATCAGAGGAAGGTGGTAGAGTGGATTACTTGAGGTCATCCACGAGTCAGAAGTAGAGTTATGATTGAACCCACTCTGCCTGAACCCCCAAGTTGCTGATCTAGTCACTCGACCACACTCCATCATTGTCCAGGCCAGTGCTCCTAACCAAGGTTACCCCAAATACCCTGCTTCAAATCAGCACTGCTGTATTGGAGCTGCAGACACTATGCAGGGCAGTGTGGAAACAGACAAGGAAGAAACAAGTAAGCCTTCGGTCTGTCCTTTCTGCAGTGAGGCTGTTCTGGCCAGTTTCCTGCCTCTTCTCTCCGCACTTCTCAACACTTCGTCTAAATTCACAGGCACAGGAGAGAACTCACCTGCTGTCCAAAATACTCACCTGAGCGTAGCACTCCTCAATATATTATAGTTCGAAAGCAAAGAATGTCCAAGTCTAAGGTGATGCTGGGAGATGTTACACGGTACTTATGAGCCAGGAAAAAACCATTATGCCTGGAGGTCCCTGAATGGCCCAGACCTGGGGTGTCCCGCCCACGCCAGGCTTACACTTCTGTTGATAATCTGCTTTACTGGCAAACATTTCTAATGTTTTCTAAGAGAAACATTTCAAATGTGGTGGTGAAACAAACATTGGTTTGTGACCCAAATGTTTCTGCAAATGTTTTCTCAGGCTTGGGGATGCAAATGTTTACAAACCATTTGGGCAGGAAAAATGCAGTGATGCGTTTCAGAAATAGTTGCTTGGGGGAAAAAAATCCCAGTGCTACCGAGTGCAGCCAGGATGCCATTAAGAAAATGTCCATGGGTTCTTTTATAGTCCACGTGACATCGCAGACACAATGTGACATCTCAGATGCATCTACTCCAGTCCCTGCCCTGCTGCTAGCTAATTAGTGATCGTGATCCCACCACTTAATCCCATTGTACCTCGGTTTCCGTATGTGGAAAAATAAATAGATTAGACTAGAAAAGATGACATCTAAAAACCATCCCAACCCATGGAGGAGACTTAAGTTGCAGGAGAGGCACATTAATATTATTTCCACTTGCCAGAAAAAGAAATTCAGGCTTGGGGGGATTAGGCCCCAAGTCACACAGCTAATCAGCAGTACAGCTTAAAGCTGCATCTCCTAAACCTGGACTCTTCTATCGCACCACACAGGCTCTTGACAGTTTTTCTGGCTCCCTGGCTTCCTGGGTGCCTCGGTAGTAAACAACGGTGTCCCCAGTCAGAGATGGCCCACATTTGCTATTTGTCCTTTCACTTTCATTTTTTTTCTCCCATGCTTTGTGTCACTCAATCTACACTGAAAAAAGAGGGCTTTTGACAAGAGCATTGAGCACCCTGAGAATGCGGTAGATGTTGCTTTATTTCAGCGCATATTCAATGGAAAGTAATAGTGGCTTCACTGTAATAAAGAGCTCTATTGTGCTTTGTAATGAAGATACAAAGCACTTAGTTGAAATCACAGTCTTTTAAACTAATCTGCTTTATATTCTATAGTGGAGACCCAGATACAGGGAATTCAAAGTGATTTCTACAGAATGATTTACTCAAAGTAGCCAGACCTCCGAGTGGGAAGCTCAGTTTTGTCCAGATACTTACCTCTTGGGTCAGGGCTTCTTCTCTTTGCTCTTTTCCTGCCGTGTTTAGGCGGGCACTCTCTGATCTTTCTCAATGTTTATTCTACTTGTGAGTACTGACAGATTTCCCAGTAAAAATCATTACACGTCACATGGTCTCAGTCAGGGTACAGAATCCCACACCATCTACCTCTATAAACACACTCACATGTGCACACCAGAATACAAGACAGCTAGCTCAGTGGGAGGAGACGGAAATGAGGATTTTAAAGCCTTTAAATAAAGATTATAAGTGTTATTGGACTCCACAAAGATACAGAGTAATTAAAAAGCTCTTCAAAGAAGGGAATAAGTCCATTAAATCCAGTTAAATAATTTTTCAGAAACATTTCTTGCTGTTTCGTTCTCTCACAATGAACTGGAGGAAGAATATCTCATTTTCCAAATGGGACTTTATGGAGTTTTCAATAAGTCCCCTCAGTACTTATCTAAATCTTTAATTAGTTCTATAATATACTGATGATATCAAGCCTAATTAAATTTATATAGATAAGGCGCAATGAAATTCTAACCAAGTGAGCTGGAAAGCATATATTAAATAGTAAATTTAATGGTTCAAGCTGATAACTACAATTTTATATCAAAAAATTAAATTCAATTTACATGTTGTATTCAAATTGATTTTGAGTGTGCAAATTATTGGAAAAATCTCTTGAATATATCAGTAAAATTGCTAATCCAGCCTGTTTAAATATCAGTTATTAATGTCTGCACTTGCAAATAAGCCACACACATTTGCATTTTTGCCACATATAGTAAAAAATTATCTAAACTTTATACCATTTTATTAAGAATACTAAGTGATTTTTCTTTTGGCTTCATGCGTATATTAAGGAGGTAAAGAAATGACTATTGGGCCTAAAGAAGAGAGTCAGTAATTCAATATACAGCAAGCCAAAGACAATAGATATATTTTGCTGACTAAAGCAGTTGATGTTACCCTTTGGAAACAGCAATTACGATGGTAAAATTCTCCCTTGCTTTGGATCAACTAGAATGGAACCATACACAAACAGCTGATGCCATAATCACAGGGAGAGGCAGACATACACCAATTTGGTGGTGTTTACCATCAGTTTTAGGAAGCAGAGGGAAATGCAATGTTATGTTTATCAGAAGGTAAAGGTACATAACAGCTGACTGCATTTCTCAGTTCAGTCAAGGAATACGCTTGGGAAGCTATATTAAACATTCATTTGACTAGTCAGAGAAGGCCCAACCACCTACACCACATAAGTTGATTGATGCACATTTGTAAAAATTTGTGCAGTGATTACTCCGGACCAGCCATTATCTGCTTTCCCCAAAACATACCTCTATTACCCTTGGATTCCATTGCTTGGAAAGCTATTTTTGAAATTATCAAATATTTATCAAATATCCATTATATGTCATGTGTTTGCATTATGGGAGATACAAATAACATGCCAGTGACTTCAGAGAACAGAAAAATGAGTGTCAACTGGAGTAGTCAATCATTCCAGAAGCGGGGTGGAAGTGTGATGCATTACGAAGAACAGGAAGCTTAAGAATAAGTCAGAACAGCCAGAACAAAGGCATGGAAGGTGGAGTACATGTAATGAGTTACATGTAAGGAGGACTGTGAGATCAGTGGGAACAGAAGTTTCTGGAATAAATAATGAGAGAAGAAGCTGGCCAGTTAAGAAAGGACAGTTATTAGTAGAACTTCTATTCAAGCCTGAAATGAATAGATGGATGAGGCATAGAGGGTGTCAGAAATTTTTGTTATGTAAAATCTAAGCTTAAGGGATAGGGAGTGGAACGAAGGTTCACATTTGGCAGATCTTGAGCCTACTTTTACAGAGAACCAAAACCAAAGTGAATGAATCTGCTACTAATATCTGAAAACTTAGAGGGAGAATTGCTAGGACCAGATAAGGATGATGCAAGATCATCAGGAGCCAAGGATTACCCAGATTTCCTTGGTGAAAAGAGAATGTTGTCAAGTTTAGAAACAGGAACTTGCTTTATGAGAGAAGATGAGCTCTTTTTGAATGTACACCGTTCAATAAAGTGAAAGCCTGTGTATTCGGAGACTCTATCCCCATGGTTTTTCATTCCATTGCAGCAGCTAAGTGAAACATGAATAGCTGGGGAGCGGTGGTCAATTCTGAATGGAGGACTATGATGGAAGGCAGAGAAGAGGGAGACAGTACTACCAGGTCTGGCAAGATTATATCATTTCAGCTTTAGTATGACCACCTGTTTTTATCCTGAACTTTTAATTCAGAATGTTCCAAGGATGAGAGAGCAAATACAGAGGGCCAAAGAGAAGGGATTTAGAATCTCACAGCATCTTTTGAAAATTTGGTAAAAGTATGGGCTGTCTTGCCAAAGAAAATTAACACCCACATAAGCATAGATTTTGCATAAAATGTTTGGGTGTTTAGGGACCCCCTGAAGCTCTATCATGCACTCCAAGTTAGGATTATATAGTTTATACTCTAAATATCACACACACAGACACAAAAGACATGCACACACACACACACAAATATCTATATCTATATAGAGAGAGACTCATCTTTTCTAAACGAACATATACCGTTAATTATGTGCATGTTTGTCTGTCTATCAATAGGGCCAAATGTAGCTTGCTTTCACTCACTTCTATTTCTGGTTAATCAGGATCTCTGTTCAGACCAGATGGAAGGAAGAGAGCTGGGCAACATAAAAGTGGGTGGATCTTTCTGTGTCACAGCAAGGAAAATGAAGGAAGAACCTCACTATCTGCAGAAGTAGGAACACAGGTTACGGCATTTATCGTGTAGACATATACATGTATATCTTTTCGTGTGCACTTTGAGTGCTTTGAGAGTACTGGGTAAGCAAATGTTCATTTATCTTGATACTTAAGGTCCTCACCTAGAGCCAGTCAAGCCCTAGAAAGATCTTGGTTCAAACTTATAGCCCAGGGATCTTACAAGAGCCCTGGTTATGGCTGATGGTAATATATGCAGACTGAGAGCATCCTGTGGTGTGCCTGTCTGCTTGGTGTAGGCCTCGCATTACTATCTGCAAAGATGCGGGGTATGGGGGCCATGGAGGAGAGCAAAGAAACATAAGGTGAGAAATAGGGAAAGTAGAACAAGAGAGATGAGAAGGCAGAGGTAGGGGAGACCAAGATAGAGAATAAAATTAATGTTTTGCAAGTGATTTCTCAAGAAAGATTAATTTACCCACATAATTTAGCTCAGCACTCCAAGACAATTTAAGAGCTATGTAAAACAAATTAGAGAGGCCAACAACTTCTGAATAACTGACTCCATGCAGTGGTTCCCGAAGAGCGCAAATGTAAATATAGATGCCTGGAGTATCAACGCAGCGCTCGGGGAAAATATTTTTATCCACACTGTATAACGTCTCCTGGAATTAATAGGGCTTAAATCTTTTTATGTGTTCACGGGATCTCCATGGGAGAAGTCTCAGGCTGCTACATCTCAGGCTGCATGTTAAAATCCTAAATCTGATGTGTGAAAGTTCAGCAATGCCAATCCGCCTGGTGCAGATGCCTGGCAGTTGAATGAGTTCAGGCAGTCCCCATCTGCCAGCTATGCTAATTCTTATCCAATCAATATTGCAACTCGTAGCCTCATGCTTCCCAGACCTGCCTCTGAAAATGTGATGTCAGTTCCACTGTGCTGTCCACAGTAGGTGAAGGAGGCAGATATTGCACTGGATTCTGTTCCCATCTTGACCTTTTAAAGATGGATAGTGGAAAGACAAGTTACCTGTTTTAGTTCTGTGTTATTCACAGTGCTAGGCATTTTGAAAAGAACTCCCTAGATTCAGAATCAGGTGGTAAGTAATAAGATGCTGAGGATTACTGTTTTATAACTAGAATACTGGAAATAAAAATATGTGCTTTTTCAAGAATTCCTGGGCTCTAGTTGGGGAATAAGAACCTGTAAAAAGTCAAAAGAAGTCTTCAATTTATTTTATTGTGGCATTCCGTTCAACAAGCTGTTTGAATCTAAGGCAACTGCTCAAGGGCATTCAGAGCAGAAATGAGAAAGATGATGCCTCCATGTAGGACCAAGAAAGCCCCCAAGGAGGGATGGGGATAACTCACTTCTAAACTGTGCCTAAAATCTTCATGGTAAAGCATACAAAGCCATGGATGCTAAAGCTACAGGAACACTGCTCTGTCTCCGTGCCTTCGTACAGCACGTGTAGAGCAGAAAATCTAACACCAGGATCTCATCTCGATTGATGCCTGTTGTAACTAATTGAGATGATACTTTTGAACCTCTTTGAGCCTCTCCACCAGGGAAAAATACTAGAGAAATTCAATTATTATTGAATTATAATCCTATAATATACTTTATCCATCATCTCATGCTTTTTGATTATCTGAGCCTGATTTCTTTTTATAATTCAAAGCGTTTCACTGAAGAAATAAAGTTACCCTGGTCTCCTTCTGTGAGGAAACCATCCCACTGAAATCCCCTTCAATGGAGCTCCCTAGGACGCGGCTCAGGGCAATGTGGGAGCAGTTTGCAGTCTTTGATTGAGAAAACTTGGTCAAAACCAACTGATATCATCTCCCTTTGGTCTTTATCCTTGCTGCTTTTCATCTCGCCCCTTGTTACTATACTCATGTTTCAAATGAGAATTGAATTCCTCTGCCTTGCCCCCTAATTTGACTCACTTTTCAATAATGTCAACTGACCATCAAACACATAAAAACTGGGAAACCAAGTGCTAGATATCCTTTTGCATGTTGCAATAAGAAGAAAAAGAACTGACAATTGCTGACATCCTCCTTGTATTTATACTAGTAGGTACTTCTGTTTGCAGTTTCATTTAATCCTTAAAACCACCCTAAAACGTAAACCAATCATTTCCATTTTAGAGATAAGACAACTAAAGTGTTAAAAGGTTAAGGAACTATACTGGAGGTTACGCAGCTACTAATAAGTGGTAGAGGTGGGATTCAACTCTGGTGTGCATTTTCTTTCCACTTTACCAAGTTGCAACACAAGAAAGTTTTGAGAAGAGACATAGAATCCTTCTGTTTATATAGACTCTATATATTATGGAAAAGCTATGGATTATCTAAAGAGATGAAGCATCTCTCAGGATCTACGGATTATATACAGCTGTTGAATCAAAGAAAAAATGATTTAGCAGCTCTAAGGATCCTGATTTGATACATAATCAGAAAGAAGGAATCTATATTTCTAGATTTCAAGGGAGAATTACTGAACAAGGAAGCTAGGCAGTCACTATGGGTTTTTGTTTTTCTGAATTATGTCTGTAATTGAACTGAGTATAGAGACAATACAGATAACAACTTTCCTTTAATAGGCCTATTGGTATGAATATTTATCAATTGAGAGAGATGAGATTAACAGTTGTCATGCCTAAGTCTTAGGTTCATGCTGAGATACAAATTGCCATTTCCAGGGACCTTCAGCCAAGTCAAGTCGGCTGAAGAGAGGCTGCAAGAAGGCAGCTGTCCATTTCTGTTGCCAGGGACTGGTTTAGAGGAGGGTGTGTGATACAATCTGGGCCGGTAAGACACGAGAGGAAGTCTGCAGAGGGACTGCTGGGAAATGCTTCCGTGTTGACAAAAATAAAGCACAGAAAGAGAAACAGTCTTTTTCCACTGGTTTTTGTGATGCTTGGAAATGCAGGAACCACCCTGGGACTGCAGAGTGGGATCTGGAGGAGGAAGCCAAAACACCTTGAGGAAGGAAGAGCAGAGAGCTGGCAAGAACCTGTGTTCTTAAGGACATCATTGGGCCACTGAACTAGCCAACCTTCCAGCCACTCTAGCTTGGGACTTCACATTATGCGAAATAAAACATTAAGAAAGTGTTTTAAGTCACCTAAGTGAGGGCTTTCTGCTACAGGCAGTCAAAAGTACCCTAATAGATAAACTTCCTGTAATACACCTCCTCTCCCTGGTATTTTATTATGGTAGTGTGAAAATGCTGTTCTTCATAATTTAAATAACCTATCTAAACCACTGTTTTTACTTCCACTAATCTGCCTGCCCCCACATTTTAGGATGAAGCTATGAATTTCCCTTTTTTAAAACTTTCTTCCTCCCTCTACTGTCTACCCTCTGCCCTCCACTCTGACCCCATCTTCCATTCTTCCATTTTCTCTCGGCTGCATTGTCACTTTTGCCAGTACTGTCCTGCAAACACAATCAAGTCTGCCATGCTTTGTCTGCATGATGATTCATGAAAAACAATAAAAAGTATTTACATCAATGTGTGTGTGCTAAGTAGTGTTCAGTGCAAGGTGCAATACTGTGTAAAGGATTACATTTCCTTCTCCATCAGTAAGTCATAACTGGTGGGCCTCTCAAGGAGGATGCTTCTGGAAGTTTGCTTTGTATTTGGACCACGAATTTCTTGTACAGTTATTTTTTTCCTGAAAATTTCTGATTGACTTTTGTTTTTTTACATTGTTTGTATTTATCATACCTTAAATTTTTTTTTTAACTTCTTAATCATACTATTCATTTTCTTGAGTCCTTTTCCCTCCCAGAGACCTTCTGCCGAGGGTGTAGTATCCTGTCACTCCAACTTGGACTAGTTCTTCTCTAAGACTGCTTCACAGCGGCCCTTTCACCATTTTTTCTGAGTGGGAAGTGTTTTCTAGATGCTACGTTTTCTAATTTTTTGGTTTATTTACTTGCTTTGCTTGAATACATCCTCAATTACTTCCCTAGGAAGAAGAGCATGAGAAATAAACTTTCCGAATCCTTATAAATCTGAAAATGTCCTTTTCTTGCCCTTAGAATTGGCTGACACACTCTTTGGATACATAATTCTAGGTTGAAATCACTCTTCCTCAGAGCTGAGAAGACATTGCTTCATTATTTCCTAGCACTTAGTGCTATTGATCACAAGTCTGACGCCAGCTGACTTTTTTTTCTCTCTCTCTCTGAAGCTTTTAGTAACTTCTCTTCTGGCATTCTGAAAATTCATGAGGCTGTGTTTAGGTGAGGCTTTTTTTCACTCTCTGCCCTGGCACCCAGTAGACTCTTTTACTATGATGATGAGGGCCCTTTCTCAGTTTTAGAAAAGCATTTCTACTAATTCTTCAGTACCTTCCTTCCCCCTTCATTTTCTTCTCTCTTTTCTTGGGACTAGAAATCTAGAGGACTAGCATCTAGCTGGATACTAGACCTCTAAGAATTGGTAGGCTCATGTTCCTAAAAAGCTGCTTCTCTTAGTGGAGGGGAGTTCTGCCTGGGAGTGTTATGTGGGTGGTACAGAAAGTGCTAACAGGTAAGTTTCTCTTTAGGGTGAGCAAGTGGGATGCCAACTGCCAGGCTGGGAACCTCTTTCATCAATGCTACAATGAGGAGGGTTTTATTCTGGGCCTCCAACATCTGCACCAGAAGCGTTGACTTCCGGGTAAATATTTTCTAAGATGGCTCTTTCAGGAATACATTCTGGATGCCAGCATTTTGAAGGGGTGAATAAAACAGTGCTATATGATAAATTTTCACATCTATAAAATTTTCATTAATCCCTCTATTTTCAGTTTCTCTTGGCATTCTCACTCTTATTTTTTTTTGAACGGTTGATTATGAGCCTGGAACTTCTCCAAAGCGCTCACTGCACATTCCAGACTGAGGTTTTTCCTCACTGGTTTATCTGTTAACTGTTCCCATCTTCTTCCCATCTTCCAGAAATCTCCTGGCATCTTTTGTTCACTGGTAAATCCCTCCTATTCTTTCTCAGTTGTGGATTTAATTCTTTTTATTTCTCTATGAAAGTACAGTAGTTGGGTCTGTCATCTTGAACTTCACATATTATTTAAACCTTGCAAGCTCTGCTAAAAATCCTGGAGATGATGCAGAACATTTGAAAATAACTTTTAATGCATGGCACTGAAACTCAGTGTACTATCAGGGAGGAGCACGGTATTGCTTCTTTGGGGTACCTAAGCAGGCACACAGTGAGGAAGAAGCTGCCGAAGCTGTCCACCACGCTTAGACAGAACAGTTTTCAAACTGCTGTCATCTCCGGAAACAAATAAAGAAGAGAGATGCTGGGCTCTAATGTGCTGACTCTTAAAAGTACAGGATGCTTTGAGTCCCTAGGTCCAGTTTCACTGAGAGGCCCAGCTGCTTCCACAGGTAGCAAGGGGACTGTCATACTCCCTTCACCAGCAAAGTCACCCAGCTCAGAGCTGGGCTGGTCCCAGCTGGCGTCACTGCTTCGAGGGTGGTGATGAGAGCAGCAGTAAAGGGTGTCAGATGGTTCTGAGCCTGGGGTGGCGAACAGCTTCTGCACCTTGATAGGGCATGGAGAGGTGCCAATCGGTGCCATTAGCAGCAGGAACACAGTGGCAGGGGCAACAGCTTGTATGTGATGGTGATGACAGCAGCGACAGTAAGAACAGGCTGGCAGCTGCCACAGACAGCAGAGTAGCAGCCGCTGGACAGTGACAGCAGCTACAACTGCAGGAGAAAGTGGTGACAGACTTATGCCACAAATACCTAACACTTTAATGTAATATGTTGAAAATTGCTTTCAATATACAGAATATTGCTTTCTAGGTAATGTGGTTATAAGATAAGACTTCAGTTTGCTTAAAGATGCTTATGACAAGGGGCCTCTTCCTAACACCACGGTCAGAGGACCTTACAAAGAGCCTTTGTCACCATCTCTGTATCACTGATTCTGAATTTCAGCTTCCAAGGGGTTAATTTGTTTCTAAAAAGGCTAGTATTTCCAGGAGGACTGTACTCTTTGTTGTCATCAGGTGGCAATAAAGAGTCATAATTTATAATCCCAGATCGTTTAGGTTTCTAGGGAGATCAGACATTCAGTATTTTAAAATACAACTTTGTCACTAACTCACTGTCTGCTTATTAAAACAATCTGAACCGAGAGATTCAGTAACAAATGAAAGCTTAGAGAAGAAAAATCTTCATTGCAAATACAAAACAAAAGAATTCGCTTGAATTTCTTTAGCTGTTCTTAACTTAATGGATCTATAATGGAGTCTCAGATTCATTTGCACAGAAGTTTCTTTCCCTTCATTAGATGCATCTATTTTAACTTTGGAATTGCTATTTCTTCAGTAGCTTATCGCAACATAGCTCCTTTCTATAATAGGAACATCTTCCTCCAGCTGGGTTGGAAATGTGTGTCAGATTTTGAAGTAGAAATACCTGTTTCCACCCTCCCAAGTGTAATCTACTCTTTCTCTAGCTGGAAGTTCTTTAGTCCTAATTAGCTCCATAATCAACTCTTAATAATAATTTAAAAAATCACCAGGACTACTAAAAGCATTCCCTTACTTCCAGAGGCAGTGATACAAACTTTGTGTCTGTCTTTCCTCAACCACAGAAAGTTTTTCCCTTTTGGGGTTGGGATGGGGAGGCGGGAGGGTAGGGGGGAGAGAGAAAGAGAGAGCTCCCTGCCATTCTTTATCACTACTCTCAATTTTTGTTCTTATTAGATTTTTTTAAAAAAACAGCTTTATTAAGATATAATTCACATACCATTTAATTCACCCATTTAAAGAGTACAAGTCAATGGTTTCTAACATCTTCATAGATATGTGCAACTATCACTGCAGTCAACTTAGAACATTTTCATCATCTCAAAAGAAACTCTGTACCCTTTAGCCATCACTGCCCTGTCTCCCTGCTCCCCACCTAGCCCTAGGCAACCGCTTACCTACTTTCTGCCTCTGTAGATTTCCCCGTTCTGGACTTTCATATGAATGGAATCATATGATCTTTTGTGACTGGCTTTTTTCACTTAGCATAACGTTTTCAAGATTCATTCATGTTGTCGCATGTATCAGTACTTCACTCTTTTATGGCCAAATCATAGTCCACTGTATGGATATACCACATTTGTTTATCCATTCAACCAATGATGGACATATGGGTTGTTTCTATCTTTTAGTTATTATGAATAATGCTCCTATAAACATTTGTGTATAAGTTTCTGTGTGGACAAATGGTTTTCATTTCTCTTGGGTATAGACCTAGGGGTGAATCTTATGAGGTTTTAACATCCTTTCTTATCTTAATCCTCTCCCTCTTAAGTCTTATCACACTGAACTGCTCACATTACTGAGTCCAGCCTGCTCCACTATGTACAAGCAGGAACTGCATCTTCACCTTTGAAGCTCCAGGAATGGTCAGCTCTCACATACGTTCAGTAACTATTTGATGAATGAATGAATGACCCTTGCCAATTTGTCACAACCACCTCAAGCAACTGACTTCTTTAGGAAACGCTTCTGATACCGAAACAGTTTAAATTATAAATTTTTGTGCTTGTACATGGTTTTGTTCATTAAGGAAATCAGTGGTAAGAAGCTCCCAATGGTGGATGGTTCCAAAGATGTATAAGAACCTGAGAACAGGCTGCTGTAAAAGGACCACCAAGGTGCTAAAGTGAGACAGACATATAATGTACAATAAACAACAAAGATATTAAGCAACGTATTTTGGATAATGAGAATATGTCATCCCTCAACATAAGAAAGATAATCCATTGGATTTGCCGTGTCTTGGTCTAGACAAGGTCTTTCCTTTATCAAAGTAAGAGAAAACCATCTAGGTAGGTTTCCCACGCTCAAGAATTCTGCTTTGCCCTGCTCCCTCCTAACTCCCTAGAAATGCCTGGGGTCTGAGGGTCCTCTCATGTCTAATCACCAGATATGGCTATATAACTGAGAATGTTCTTTTAAGGCAGATGGCAGATGTCTAAATTAGACTAGATTCCTCTCAGGGAGAAAGTAAGAATTTGAAGGTTTTGTGTAAGTGACCCTAACACCAAACCTCAGCTCTCCTCCAAATTGGTCAGATATATAGATTCTCTCTGTCTACCTGGCACTTTAAGGGTACTTCTCTACATTATCATCATGAACTCTGCAGCTCCAGAGAAGAACCTGTATACCCTGTGGAGAAATCTTCATCAGAGGCAGAAAACTAGCACCTGGTCCAGCATTTAACAAAGTAATGACCTTCATCTTCCAAGTCTGGGCCACTGCACTGTGCCTACTGGAACAGGAGTCCAGCTGCCCTCCACACTGGGGCTGATCTGAGAAGTCCAGGTGCTTCTGCTAAAGATTTGACTTTCTGTTCCTTAGTAGCAGGAGAAGTCTCCCCGGACAATATCTTCCTCTCACATAATCATAGTTCTTATATTTTGTTTTGACTTAGAGTTTAGTAGATTTTTGATAGTAATTAATTGTGTTATTTTTACTTCAATTTGCCTAAGAAAAAGGATTCAAATTGATGTGGGCAGAGCAGATATTTATATAGAGAGAATATGGCAATATCAATATCAAAAGCTAATAAAACTAATAATCTTTCTCTATGTACTTAGTAACAAGGACACGAGTATGTATAGACAGTGAACAGAAGTCACAATTATTACCACACAGTAATTTCTGTTTCTAAAGCAGTGCTCAGCAGCAATATTATTCTAGTCTCAGACAAGCAAATATTATGGGGAGGGGGGGTCAGCAAGAGAGCCTCAGGGTTGTATCAGAAACTGGGAGAGGAGGTTCAAACCACACACGATGCCCCTTCTCCCCGGGACACCTGTCATCGCCCTAGGGCATCACTGTATCTAAGGTGAATGTGAACTATGAGAGCTTCTGACATCAGCCTGCAGGAGGCATCAATCAAGATCTCCATGAGGGAGCCCTGAACAGGGAGTTAGGAAATCTGGGTTCTAGTCCCATTAGGCTCATTCACTGGCCAGTTATTCCATCTCTCTGAGCCAGTTTCCTGCCAGTTAAAGAAACGGGCGAGAGGAAGGGGTCCTATCTAATGAAGATTTTCTAGGTTTCCAGGAAGAATATGATCTAAGTAATCCAAGAGCCAATTAGGACTCTTCTTACCGAATTCTAAACTTTTCCTCTGCCCTTTCCTGCTTTCTTCTTTCACCAATCTTATGGAAACTGTAGTCAGTTTAGCCAGTTCAGCTTTTGCTACCTCTCTCCTCATACTCTCAGTTCTCTTTCACCGTTTTTCAGAGAGAGAGAGGGAGAGCGCAAGCGAGCGAGCTGGGCTTCCTTTCCTTTCCTCCTTAGCATACAGAGAGAGGAGCTAAATTAATTCACATTCATGGAAACCTTCAGCTTCACAGGCGGACCATAAATACAGAAATGCAGATTACTATTATTTCTGGTAATTTCAGCATCGATTGTTAATCAAAATGACAGAGGACAACAAATGAATACATATTTTAAAAAGGCTTTTCTTTTCCTTTGATAGCAATCACCTTGGAAGTTTTATTTTTGTATGAGCCCCTTAAACACTTAAAACACCCACTTGTCACAGCCAGGGTTAAAAAAAAAATTCTTCGTTGGAACCAGCTAAATCTGACATGATATAGTACAACATACTGTAGTAACCAAACTCTCGGTTTTCTTTTGTTTTGTTTTGTTTTTGTTTTTGAGAAAGATTAGCCCTGAGCTAACATCTGCTGCCAATCCTCTTCTTTTTGCTGAGGAAGACTGGCCCTGAGCTAACATCGGTGCCCATCTTCCTCTACTTTATACGTGGGACACCTACCACAGCATGGTGTGCCAAGTGATGCTATGTCTGCACCCGGGATCCGAACCGGCCAACCCGGGGCGGCTGAAGTGGAATGTGCACACTTAACCGCTGCGCCACGGGCCGGCCCCCAAACTCTCGATTTTCTTTTTTTTTTTTATTGAGTTAATGATAGGTTACAATCTTGTGTGATTTCAGTTGTACATTAATGTTTGTCATTCGTGTTGTAGGTGCACTGTTTCACCCTTTGTGCCCACCCCCCACACACCACCTTTCCCCTGGTAGCCACTAATCCGTTCTCTTCATCCACATTGGTAAATTCCTCATATGAGTGGAGTCATACAGAGATTATCCTTCTCTAACTGGCTTATTTCACTTAACGTAATTCCCTCAAGGTCCATCCATGTTATTGCAAATGGGATGATTTTGTTCTGTTTTGCAGCTGAGTAGTATTCCATTGTATATACGTACCACATCTTCTTTATCCATTCGTCTGTTGATGGGCACTTAGGTTGCTTCCATGTCTTGGCTATTGTAAATAATGCTGCAGTGAACATTGGGGTACATAGGACTTTTGGGATTGCTGACTTCAGGCTCTTTGGATAGATACCCAGTAGTGGAATGGCTGGATCGTATGGTAGTTCTATTTTTAATTTTTTGAGGAATCTCCATACTGTTTTCCATAGTGGCTGGGCTAGTGTGCATTCCCACCAGCAGTGTATGAGGGTTCCATTCTCTCCACAACCTCTCCAACATTTGTTACTATTAGATTTAGATATTTTTGTCATTCTAATGGGTGTAAGGTGATATCTCAGTGTAGTTTTGATTTGCATTTCCCTG
The DNA here is from genome assembly GCF_041296235.1 of Equus asinus. Classification (NCBI taxonomy): domain Eukaryota; kingdom Metazoa; phylum Chordata; class Mammalia; order Perissodactyla; family Equidae; genus Equus; species Equus asinus. The sequence goes on along the minus strand of NC_091790.1, from coordinate 187,909,427 downwards.
ATGATGAGTGATGATGAGCACCTTTTCATGTGCCTATTAGCCATCCGTATATCTTCTTTGGAGAAATGTCTGTTCAGAAACTCTCGATTTTCTTAAAGGTGTAGTTTAAGGAGAACAGCAGCATCCAAAAAGTATACTTTGTCACCTGTTCCCTTTTTAATAGCATTTGGTTCTTGAGAAAGTAACCTTTCCTCTGACTGTAATATCCTCCTTCCTTTCAAATCTCACCTCCCTCAAAGTACAGCTCGAAAACTGCTTCTTCTACATTTTTCTCTGATTATTTTAATCCACTCTGGACAGTGTCCTAGCAGCACCTCTACTTAACTCTTTCCATAAAAATGCCTTTCCATGAAATAATTTTTTTAAGGTCTATCTTCTTTGGCACACAGTAAACTCAGTACTTTATTGTCTGTGGGACTTATTGCTTAAATTTTATTCATTCAGCAAACTGCTATTGGGTGTGGTAGTTATCTCTTGTTTTTCTTTATCCAGCATCCATCCCCCTTCTTTTGGTAACAGAATATTTCCTTTTCTCCAGAACATGTTCTATGAGGTCCAGGTTGGGCTGATCAACCCTTCCCAATAAGTGTGGACACAATGATGTGGCATGTCCAGGTAGAATGCTCCATTCTTCTCGGTCATAGCAATTGGCCTGGAGATGGATAGGGCCCATCAGAGTCCCTCTATGTGATACGCTGCAGGTATTTTAGAAGAGAGAGAGTCTCTCCTTCCCTAAGATTTCCAGCTATGAGTATGCTATAACTTTAGGGCTATTATTTTGTCACACGGGGAGACAGGTTATGTAATAATAAAGCCAAGCAGATGCAGACAGAATTGGGAGTTTCAGAGGAAAAAAAAACCTGAGTCCTGTTGATACGGTTTGAGACCTTGGACAAAACCAAGTATAAAACCAATTACCCCTTGAATATCCCAGTTTCATGATTTAATAAATTTCCTTTTGTGGCTTAAGCTAGTTTGGATTTGGTTTCTGCTCCTTGCAACTTAAAGAATCCTGACAAATACACTAGATGTCTGCTGAACCAGGCACTGAGCATCTACTCTACGGCCTGAAGTTCAGATATAGTGGTAGCTAAATTCCAAAGATAACCCCTAATGAACCATGCCTACTGTTATTCATGCCTTTGTGTAATTCCCTACTAAACTAAATCTGGGCTTGCCCAGTGACTTCCTTTAACTAACAGAATGTGGCAGAAGTGATACTGTGCCAGTCTTGGGTCTAGGTCTTAAAAAACATTCATGCTTTTGGGATCCCTAAGTCACCATGTAAGAAGTATGACTCTCCTGATGGAGAAACCACATGGAAAAGCTATGTGGAAGGCGGAATTTCTGAGACTACATGGAGAGAGAGAAAGAGAGGGAGAGACAGAAGGACCTAGCCATCTCTGTGTCTCAGCTGAGCCTAACTTTCCAGTTCTCCCCACCAAGTCACCAGACATATGAGGTCGCCATCTCGGATATTCTAGCACCAGTCGCCATCAGATTACAGCCATGTGAGAGACCTCAAGTCAGTCCAGCAGAAGAAGCATAAATTGAGCCTCAGACAATCTGCTAAAGCAAGAGAACTAACATAACAATTGTTGTTCTTGGTTCTAAGTTTTGCGATGATTTATTATACAGCAATAGATAATGAAAACAAATGTATAGATCCCATAAGTAAGTTTTCACAGCTATGGGGAGCCAAGCTTCAAGGCATGCAATCTAGCCAATTTTGCTTTCTTTTTATAAAATTAAAATTCTTGATAGATATTTAAGTATTCTATATAATGACCAAAATAAAGAGATATGATGTAACTTTATATTAAAACTTTAATAGTAATGAGTCATAATCAAATCAAAGTTTAAGTCAAAATTTCAATAGTAATGAGTAATAATCTAAGACTCCGAGCTTTGCTGAGGATTGGCAAAATTAAAAGCTAAAATTGACTAGATTCACTAGATTTTACTAGGTATGTATTTAACAGTCAAGTTCTAAGTTACAGAGAAGGAATTATTGAAAGGACACTGGATAACTCATAGATGAGCCAGGAAGACTGGAGAATCAGGCTTGGAAAGTGAGCACGAATAAACAAAGCTAGGCAGCAGCTGGGATCATGGCCAGAATCACTCTTCAAAGGCAGGTTCATGAAGATACCACCACTGCTGCTGCTGAACAGAACACCAAGTCTTGCTCTGCTGCCAGCAGAACTGGATGGTGACCACGCCATGGCCACTGCTGCAGCAGCTACCCTAGGTAACCGGAAGTTGCCACTGCTGCTGTTAGCATCTCACAATATTTTCCATTACCCCCATCCTTGGAGTCCCTAGCTACCCGATCAGAGACTGGAGTAGGTAGATCTGATTGATCCAGCCTGGCTTAGGTTCCCATACAGTAAGTAAGCCTGGACTTTGTGTTTTTATGATGGAAGGTGGGCTCTGCCTCCCTCCAAGACCATATTGTGAGAATTCTCTAAGCGCAGAAAGAGATTTAGAAACTAGGTAGTCAATAAATGACAAATAATAATATATCACTAAGTTAATTTTTCTTTTAAAATGACTGGATTTTCTATTGATAGAACAAAAAGATGTAGTTTCTTACTTTCCCTTCCTTTCTGAATATTTTAAATTCATTTGGAAAACACATAGTACCTTCTTAAAAGCTATTTTTTTACGACAACATAGAGCAGTTGTTGAGGTATTGTCCCAGTACTTTCTATGTAGTAACTCATTTTTTAAAATATTTTTTTCTCTTTCCTTTTCTACCCTTGTTTTTTTTTTTTTTTTTTTTTGGTGAGGAAGATCGTCCCTGGGCTAACATCTGTTGCCAATCTTTCTCTTTTTGCTTGAGGAAGATTGTTGCTGAGCTAACATCTGTGCCAATCTTCCTCTATTTTGTATGTGTGACGCTGCCACAGTGTGCCTTGATGAACGGTGTGTAGGTCTGGGCCTGGGATCTGAACCCGCAAACCCTGATCCCCAGGCTGCTGAAGCAGAGTGCACGAACTTAACCACTACACCACAGAGGTGGCCTCAGTAACTCATTTTTTTTAACTGAGGTAAAATCAGTATATAGCATTATATGTTTCAGGTGTACCACATTATAATTTGATATCTGTATATGCTACAAAGTGACTACCATGAAAAGTCTGGTTACCATCTATCACCATATGATTCACCCCCTTCACCCATTTTGCCCACCCCCAAAACTCCTTCCCCTCTGGTAACCACCAATCTGATCTCCGTATCTAAGAGTTTGCTTTGGTTTTGTAATTTTTTTTAGATTCCACATATGACTGAAATCACACGGTATTTGTCTTAAAAGCCATTATAATACAATTTCATCAGTCATTGTATTACCATCATATGTAGGCATTCTGTTGATACTTTGGGAATTGAGGTTTGCCCTTGGCAGTGGCCCCAGTCTCCCTGTGCTGTCTGGTCCGGCCTCCCTCCCTGACCTCCCAGCCACATCTCCCTGAGGCCCTCCAGCCCTTTCTGCCTCTGTTGGGTTCATCCATGACTGTGATCATTCCTAGACAGGCCTTAGGTGCTGTGCTAAAATCCTTTCTCATTATCTTTTTGGTCTTCTTTTGTTTATCCCTGCAGGCCTACAAAACAACATCTCCTTTCAAATTCTCTCAGGGAAGATAAAAAATTGTTACCCCTCCTTCAAGCCCTTTCAACTAGGAACACCCTGTCATCACCGTTTAATAGAGTCTATAAAAACACTGAGGCTGTGGTATATCTTCTTGAAATACTAATGCATTACATTGTCATAAGCCATATAGCACAATAGCTAAAATGCAGATAGACCTGGCTTTGAATCATGGTCCTGTCATTTGCTAGTTGTATAGACCTTGGGTTACTTAATGTTTCAGAGACTTAATTTTCCCATTTATAAAATGAAAATGCTAATACCTAAGCACACTAGGTTATTATAAGGAATTAATAAGATCATGTATATAAATCACATAAGTAGAATGCCTTATATAAAGTATTTATTCAATACATAGTACTTATCAGTAATAATATTAACAATAAAATAATAAAAAATAATTATTTTAAGCAATTTGTTGTTACCACCTAGTCTTACTTATATGTGGAAAAATAACTTGCTATGGCAGAATTATAGAGATATAAAAACTCCATGATGCAGCATGAAAAGAAAATGAGGGGTTACAGTTAATCAAATATTCTGTCTTATACTAATATATCATATTGAGTCACCAATTTTTCAAAGACGGAATACAGTAAAACACATGTAATGCAAAAACGACACTAAACGCAGTAGTATTCTTTGATGATGGACAGGATCTTCCAGTCTCGGGGCAAACACTATGAACCCCAATTATCATTGCAATGAAAAAGCACAATAGTCCCAGTCAGTATGATTTTCTATGCAGAAGAATTATTGATAACCAATTCTTACTGTTCTTCTATTTTGTTCTAAATATAAACAACAGTTCAAAGAAAGAGATTAATATTGGAAAGGGCAAAACAAACATTGTTCAAAGTGAGGGATAGCTTAATCTAGGAGATTAAGCAAATCTTTGAAGTTAGGACTTATAATGGCTCATTGATCAGGAATGGACAAGACAGATTAGGCAGGATAAAAAAACTTAACTATTTGAGTTAAAGAAATGTGAACATGTATAGTTCATTTTGTTGTTGTTGTTGTTGAGGAAGATTCGCCCTGAGCTAGCATCTGTGTCAATCTTCCTTTATTTCATATGTGGGACGCTGCCACAGCATGGCTCATGAGTGGTGTAGGTCCATGCCCAGGATCTGAACCCATAAACTCAGGCTGCTGAAGTGGATGGAGTGTGCCGAACTTAACCATTAGGCCACAGGGCCAGCCCTGCAGTTCATATTTTTAGGGGTGAGTCAGCCTTAGTGCAGAACAGCAGGATACCTATGTGTGATAATATGTCATGCTGGTCAGTACATAGTCCCCACATTGTAGCTGTCTGGGTGAGGATTCCTTTTAAGACAGTTGCCCAAAGGAAATCTCTCTCTCTTTCTACAGGTGAGCTAACACAGAGGTTGGTATTATCCAACCAGATCTGTACAGGTCCTATCAGAAGAAAGGGACCTCAGAAAAGAAGATGCAGGTTTTAATGGAAAACTGCATTTTTTTTTTAAACTTTAAAAAGGGGAAAAGAGTTATTAGAGGCTCTTTAGCTTCAGGGCCCGTAATGTACACAGATGGCATTGGTGAGAAGGAGCCTCAAAACGCCCGAGAGTACATTCTTCTCTCTGCACAACAAACAGTAAAGATTTAAGGCTCATTAGAGGAGCTGGCAAATAGCTGATAGCCAATAGCTACAAAACTGAACTAAGGCAATCAGCTGCCCGGCAGACACACGCTTCCGTGTTCAAATGATAGTTATGTGTCATTATCATTTCAACACTTTCATCCCTGGAGAACTAGGAAACCAAGAAAGGAAAAAAAGGCAAAATTTCTGAAAACTGAAAAGTAAAAATTCTCCTATGCTGTATAATTAAAGTTAACAAAAGACACAGACCGACTGCCACATACATGGAGCGGAGAGAAGCTGAAACTTCAAATGACTGATTTACCACAGCAAGTAATTACTTTATGTTTTTCACAAACATTTGAAACCTATTATTACTTTCACAGCGGCACACATCAACAGAAGACTGTTGTCACCTAAGGGAGAAATGGGGAACTGGGCTGTAATTAATTTCTGGTCAAATATATCATGAAGCCTTTAATGTTGCCAAAAAAATGCTCCAGCCACTAAAAATCCCCAACCTCTCCCTCCCTTCTCTGTCCCCAGTACCCCAAAATGTTTAATCAGCGTCTCTGGGAAACAGATTGCCAAAAGGCGAATGAGATGCAGTGTTAATGCCTGCCTCAAAGTTGAGGCCATCGATCCACTCCTTCCCCTGACCCGTGTATCAAGAGAGAGAAGTCAATCAAGAGCGAGCCTCTCCTCCCCCTACTTGTTTTTTTCCCTCATTTGACTCCATCTCCAACTGAGACAAAAAGAAGGTGTACAATTCTTTGGAGGAATTTGAACATGTAGATGCGAGGCAACGGAAATCATTACGGCAGCAACTGAAGCCTATATCTTTAAAGGTTAGAACACAAAGATTAAGAGTGCCTCCAGGAAAAAGTGAAATGGCTGATCTGAATAAAACCTTTCCATCAGGTGGAAGCCACAGCACAGCAAAGGAGATGAAGAGCTACAGCCGATGTGACATTTATATTTTTGAGTACCTGCATGTTTATTTTTTGAATTATTGTTCAGAGCCTTCTAAGACCTTTATAGGTCATGCAAAAGCAGTAGCCAGCTTCTATCTCTGTCTGTCTTACTCTCCAGTATGTGTGGTAAGCAAATGCCACAACCACGATCTTGACTATGAAAAGCAACAGGCCCACATTACTTCTTTCTTCATTCATTCATTCATACGTACATGCATTAGTCTGTCCACCAGTCAATAAATATTAAAGTGCCTGTTAAGTACTGTATATCTCAGAAATCATTACAGTATCTTTATGGAATTGGTTTAAAGTTAGTTTCCTTCCTTTTAAAAACTTCTGTGAACTAAGAAAGACAAATACCAGATGATTTCACTCATATGTGGAATATAAACAAACACATGGACAAAGAAAACAGTCAGTGGTTACCAAGGGAAGGGGGGGTGGGGGGTGGGCACAAGGGGTGAAGGGGAGCACCTATGTGGTGACAGACAAGAAATGATGTACAACTGAAATTTCACAATAATGTAAACTATTATGAACTCAAAAAAAAAAAAAAGAAAAAAACTTCTGTGATAGTCTCTTTGGAGAGCTAGGGGTCAAGATGGAGCTCTAGACCTCGGAACCCCATCACCAGCTCTCTCATGGAGCTCTGGGCAAGTCCTATCTGCAAGAGACCCTAGGGCTGATCTTTTGTCAAACTCTTTATTTTGTAGATGAGGGAACCTTGGCCGAAAGAGCTGGAGTGACTTGCTCCAGTTTATGCAATTATGGGTTGAGTTTATTTATTGGCCCACCCACTAGATAAATGAAATATCATTTAGTTCACCCCCAAATTTTCAAGAACACAACTTAACTCTGCCTCCAAATAATAATGGTGACTGCCTTGGGGGATAGATTTAATGATGATTCAACTTAATCCAGAAAAGTGTTTTCCGGTAATTTTTACTCTCACTGCCTCCAGCAGGAGAGAAAAAGAGAAAGGGGAAATAAAGAGATTAAGAGGCTGAGAGAAAAATGGCCTGGATGTTGGATGAGTCTCAAAGAACATGAGGTTAGGCCAGTATTTCTCCAAGGGTGTCCAAGAATTACCCGCATCAGGATTTCCCGAGCACTTGTTAAATAAGCTGCATATGTCTGGGCCCCAGTCTCAACCTTCTAAATCAGGATTTTTAGGGATGGAGTCAAAGAATTCCACTTAAATTCCCTAGGAAATTCTTATACCCTCTAGCCTCTGAGAACCACTTGGTTAAGCTGCTTGGTGTGTCAAGAATACAGCTGTATGTATTTGGGACTAAGACTAGAGTTTACCAGGGAAGTGAATCCTGTGCTAGTTCTAATTTGTGGTCGGTTCCGAGAGGCGGTGGTCTTGGGTGTCAAGTGCTGCTGTTGCAGGGCATGGGTTTGGAGGGTGGGCAGAAGACCAACCAGCAGCAGCAAGCACCTGATGGCTGAGCAACACCAGCCCCCACACGTTCCAGGGTAGGAGGGGTCTGTAGAGCCTCTACAGTGAAACTGCTGATTAAGGCTAATTAATACTGCCAGAGACCAGAGCTCTGTGGAAATCAAGCGAGAAAGACACACAATCAGAAAAAATAAAGGAAAAGAAAATGTTTGAGAGCTAAGAGCCTAACTGAAAAAGGAAATCATATTTTATTTAAAGAAAGCAAAACAGAGACCCAGTATTTACCAAAATGACAGCTCTGCTTTCACATGGTTAAGAGCACGTGCAGACTTTGGAGTTGGACTGACCTAAGCTTGAACCCTGACTCTCCATTAGGTAAGCGGGAATGAGCCTCTTTGAGCTTTAGTTTTCTTCGTCTAGACAATGTGGTAATAATAGCTACAGAGTTTCAGGGAGGACTCAGCGAGCCAATGCAGGTAAAGCACTTCCTATGGCTCACCTCACGGACTGCATTCGATTATATAAGAGGAACAATAATTACTCTTATCATGGTAATATATCTTCAGCATCACTGAGAGAAAGTAACTAATTTAGGCCTCTAGGTGATTTACACTAAAGTTACTTGTCTTCTGGAAGCTGTCCTCATTTTAGAGAAAGCAGTTTAGAGTTCAAGGTCTCTAAGGCCAGCCACATGAATTATTTCTTGGGAACCCATTTGTATTTAGCTAAGGATGCTCTCTGAAACATACATGGAAATTTATCAAACATACTTTGAAGCTTAAATTACATTTATAAATTCTTTAGATTCCTATTACAGAGAAGTCAAGGGAAAAAAAACCTCCCAGAAACCAAAACCAAACAAAATCATGGTAACTAGTCACAAGAACTTTATAATGAAGTGGGGAGGGAGAACACGCTAGCAATAAAATATTAAACGATGAGTACAAATGAAGAACAATATGGCATATAATGAGGTGTTAATTTTAGAGAATAGAAAATTGGGGGGGAGGAAGAATAATAAAGAGAGAAATTGACATGGGCCAGACATGTTAGAGAAGGTTTTAGAGAGCAAAGGGACTTCATCTGGGGCTGGCCCTGTGGTATAGTGGTTAAGTTTGGTGTGCTGTGCTTTGGCAGCCTGGGGTCATGTGTTCAGATACTGCTATTCATCAGCGGCCATGCTGTGGTGGTGACTCACATATAAAGTAGAGGAAGATTGGCACAGATGTTAGCTCAGGGTTAATCTTCCTCAGCAAAAAGAGAGAAAAAAAAAGGACTTCATCTTGGTGTTAACCACTGTGCTCACCAAGTGGCCTCCCTTCAGCTCATAGGTCTTGTTCTCCTCAGGATGGCAAGGGTGTTAAGAGGAGCAGGAGGTGGGAATGGTGAGAAGAGCTTTCTGTATAAAACGGAACAAGGAAAGGGGTGAGGGAGGAACTGGGGAGGAAGTCTGGCCTTGATAAAGTTTGTAAAGGGTTGTAGCTCTCCTTTTACAGCTATAGCAATTGTGCCTGTTTTCTACTTTTAAGCATCAAAATTAAACACTATATCTTTATTTAGAAAACAAGACAGGTCAGCTTCCAGCCTCAAGGTTTTCAGTAAGAATTCTAATAGAGTCCGTAAATGATCATTCTTAGGCTTTAGTCACAAAACAAACTTAACGTCTTTTTAGTACAACTCAATTTCCTCCTGACAGAAAAATGGCCTCACTGGGTGAATTAATTTAATTTCCTAACTATGACGTCTACAGAGGTAGCGCAGGGTATGGAAACAGCACAATTTGATAAGAGATTTTGGACCAGTCACTTCTGATTTCCATTCCTTGGGATCTTCATTGGAAATAATCACACCTGCCATCTATGCTAATCTCTGAATCACTGCAATTTCTAGCGTGTGTGCTACAAGGAAAAGACTACCACTGTCTGCCAATAATTTCGAGGAACCCTAAATTATACATCAACATCATAGATGTACAAGGTATGATGACATCAAGTGAGCATAAACAAAAGAAGTCTTACGTAATCAAAGCATTGCACATGAGATATGTATATGAGAAATCAAACACCAATACTGACAGGAATTTTTTTTGAGAGCCTTATAAGTACTCATTATTCTGGGGTGTTCTAAGGGGGATATACAGACCAGTAGGGATACTCACCTGCTTTCAAAGAGCCCTAATTAACCAATTAATTAGAGGTCAATTAATTGTTAGAATGTATGGAACATACTATAAGTGCAAGAAACACAGAAAAAGGAGATTAGTAGAAAGTGGGACGATCAGAAACAGGGTAGCAAAGTCAAATGAAGGTTTAATTAGGGAGATGTAAGATTATTTAAATCTACTTACATAAAGATCTTTAAGAAAGTTTTCTCAGCGATCAAGCCACACAAATTTTTATTTCATTATTAAATTTTATTGACTGGCCTATTTCCTCCTACCAGGTAGCAAAAGCTACTTCCCCATCATAGTTCCCAATTTACTCTGGCCCCTAGGAAAGTCAAGGCTAGCTTTGCAACACCATTAAATTGAAGAGACATAACAGAATTTTTAGGGGCACTATCAAAAGAATTTTGATAGCAGGCTAATCTCTCCTACAAAATTAATCATAAATCCACATGGTTAATAATCTTGAGCCAAAAATCTGGACTATTAGAGGTAAAGGTTGGAAAAGGGATAGGTCACCCCAGAATTGGAAAGGCAGATAAGACCAATGGCAGAATAAAGCTGGGAAAAAAATACACAGAGGAAAGGATGTGAAAGATATTTTGTTTCTTTTTCAGAAACAAACTTGCGCTTCTAGCAAGCCAGTCAAAGAAAATTTTGTTTGATAGGTGGGGGCATTTCATATTTTCAGCCAAGTCGCCTCTGAAGCCCACGTCAGGGGCAGTGCCCGCTCCTGAGATTTCAGAGACCACAGACCCTCATCTGTCTGGATGTCTGTGGGTGCTTCCAGTAGATGGCAGCATGCCATTGCTAATCCCTGTCTATCAAACTACGCCCTGGTCACTCCGAATAGAAAAAGCTACAGCCTTTTCCGCAGAAAACCAAAGTAACAATCCTGGTGCAATAGGTTTGTAGGAAACAAGCCTACCTAAACCACTCCCTTGGAAGGAATTCAACATTCTCAGCCTGCCAGAGATCATTCCTGGCCTCAGTGAAAGTACAAGGTCAAGGACAAAGCAGAGGTCCGAAGTGATACATTTAGTTTCTAGGCTGGCTTTGTCACTCACTTTGCCACCTTGAGGAAGGTACCTAAACAGTTTACTTCAAAGACCAGTTGGAGAAGGTAAAATGAGAAGATGCTTCAATTTACTGGGAAGAAAGATGCTATACCACTTATGGGGAAAGTACCATTTCAGCGCAGGGAGCACTTCCATGCATTGTCCTCTTCCAGCTCTTGTACTGAGGGGCCGTTCTTTCCCTAGCCTCTTTACGGGGGTCCTCTTCCTTCTCATGCCCTTTATATGCTGCTAGTCCCCAGGCGATCATTCTCCATCTGCGGTGTTTATTTCCTCTAATGGTTTTAAATAACTCTATACTGACGATTCCCCAAATCTGTTTGTTCAATCCAGGCCTCTCCTCCAAATTGCTAGCTTACGTATCCAGTTGCATATTAGACATCTCTGCTTGGAAATCTCCAAGCATCTTACACTCATCATGTCCACTGATGATCTTGCTTCCATCATACCTTCTCCACCCTCCTCCTGTAGGCTTATCTTCCTTTTCTTTTTTGGTGAAGAAGATTCGCCCTGAGCTAATATCCATTGCCAATCCTCCTCTTTTTTTGATTGAGGAAGATTAGCCCAGAGTTAACATCTGTGCCAGTCTTCCTCTATTTTGAATGTGGGTGCCCCCATAGCATGGCTGATGAGTGGAGTAGGTCCATGCCCAGGACCTGAACCTGTGAACTCAGGCCACTGAAGTGTAACTTTAACCACTTGGTCACAGGGCCAGCCCCAGGCTTATCTTCTTTGATGGTACTATGATCCAGTTAGATACTCATGTCAGAAAGTGGAGGGTGAACATGATGTAGTCTACATGGAAATCAAAACATAATGATACATATACACTTGAAATTTACATAATGTTATAAACCAATGTTACCTCAATTAAAAAAAAAAAAGCGGAGGGTCATCCCTGACTCCTTTTTTTTAACCTTCACTACTCAATCACTCTCTAAATCCTGCCAACTTTAGTTCCTTCATACGTCTCAAATCCGTCTTCTTCATCCCCACCAGCACGGACCTAGCTCAGGCCTACACTTCTCTCTCTCAACAATCACCTTTCAATTGGTCTGCAAGGCCTCCAGTTTTATCGCCCTCAAATCCATTTCCTACACAGCTGTGGAAATAAGTCTACTTAGAATACAAATCTGACCATCTCACTCTTCCACTTAAAAGCCTTCAGGGGCTGGCCCCGTGGCCTAGTGGTTAAGTTTGGCATGCTCTGCCTTGGTAAGCTGAATTTGGTTCCTGGGTGAAGACCTATATCATTTGTTGGTGGCCATGCTATGGTGGCATCCCACATACAAAATAGAGGAAGAATGGCATGGATGTTAGCTCTGGGTGAATCTTCCTCAAGTAAAAAGAGGAAGGCTGGCAATGGATGTTAGTGCAGGGCACATCTTCCTCAGCAAAAAAAATAATAAAAAATAAAATAAAAAATAAAAAAAATAAAAGCCTTCAGTCACCTCCAGAGTAAAGTCCAAACGCCTTAACTTTAGCACCCCACGAGTATTTCCTGAGTGCCTGCTACATGCCAGGCACTGTTCTAGGCCCTGAAACATCAGAAGTGAACATGAGTCCTTGCCTTATGGAGCTCACACTCTACTCCCAGTAGATGAGGAACTGACAAACAGTTTTCCAAAGCAGCTGCACCATTCTACATTCCTACTAGCAACCTATGATGGTTCCAGTTTCTCTACATCCTCTCCAAACTTATCACCTGTCTTTTTGATTACAGCAATCCTAGTGGGTGTAATGTGATATCTCACGGTGGTTTTGATTTGCATTTCCCTAATAATGAATGTGTTGAGCATCTTCACGCATGAATTGGCCATCTACATATCTTCTTTGGAGAAATGTCTATTCAAATCCTTTGCCTATTTTTATTTATTAATAGATCTTATTTTTTCCAACAGTTTTAGATTTACAAAAAAATTGAGAAGATAGTACAGAGATTTGCCATATAAGTTGCACTCAGTTTCTGTATTATTAACATCTTACATTAGTATGATAGATACATATATCACAACTAATGAACCAATATTGATACATTATTACTAACTAAAGTCCATAGTTTATTCACATTTCCTTAGTTTTTACCTAATGTCTTTTTTCTGTCCCAGGATCCCAACCAGTTTCCTACATTACATGTAGTTGTCATGTCTTCTTAGGCTCCTCTTAGCTTTGATAGTTTCTCAAACTCTCCTTGTTTTTGATGACTTTGAGTTTTGAGGAGTACTGCTCAGGTATTTTATAGGATCTCCTCTAGTGGACTCTGTCTTATGTTTTTCTCATTATTATGTGGGGGTTATGGGTGTTTGGGAAGAAGAATGCAGAGGTAAAGTGTCATTTCCATCCCCTCATATCAAGGGTACATCTGTTGACATAACTTATGCATGTTGATGTTGACCTGGATCACCTGGCTGAAGTACTATCTGTCAGATTTCCCCACTATAAAGTTACTTTCCCCCCATTCCATATGTACTGTTTGGAAGGCAGTCACTAAATGCAACCTACACTCTAGAAGTGCAGAGTTCGTCTCCCCCTCCTTTAGGGTACAGTAGCTACATAATTTATTTGGAATTCTTCGGCATAGGAGATTTGTCTCTTCTTTCTCACTTATTAATAAATTCAATCACTTATTTATATCAGCACAGACTCACTGGTATTTATCTTATACTCTGGGTTATTATCTCATAATACTTTCTTTTCTTGCTCAAATTGTCCCAACTTTGGCCAATAGGAGCTCTTTTTGTTGGTTCCTGTACCCCTTTGACACATCCTCATCAATGTGTTATTTTTGTGTATGTTTTTAGCACTTCCTTACTTTCTGGTAACCCAAGATGGTCCAGGCTCATCTTGTGTATTTCCTGCCCCAGTCCTATAATTTTCCATTTCTCCCAGGAACGCTGGTTCCTTTTATTGGAAAATAGTTATTAGAAATCAAGATCTGGGTACTGGGTATGCTCATTGCTACTGGGGTGCCTTTATCTATTCTTTAACTGGGTTATTTGCCTTTGTATTATTGAATTGTAAGAGTTCTTTATATATTCTGGATACAAGTCCCTTTATCAGATAGATGATATGCAAATATTTTCTCCTATTCTATTGGTTGTCTTTTTGCTTTCTTTTTATTTATTTAAAAATTTTTTTTTTAAAGGAGCTTTTTTTTTTTTAAAGATTTTATTTTTTCCCTTTTTCTCCCCAAAGCCCCCCGGTACATAGTTGCATATTCTTTGTTGTGGGTCCTTCTAGTTGTGGCATGTGGGATGCCGCCCCAGCGTGGTCTGATGAGCAGTGCCATGTCCACGCCCAGGATTCGAACCAACGAAACACTGGGCCGCCTGCAGCAGAGCGCGCGAACTTAACTACTTGGCCACGGGGCCAGCCCCTAAAAATTTTTAAAAAATTATTTTATTGAGGTCATACTGACTTATAATATTGTGTAAATTTCAGGTGTACATTATTGTATATCAGTTTCTCTATGGACTGCATCATGTTCACCACCAATAGTCTAGTTTTTATCCATCACCATATATGATTTAACCTCTTACTGAGTTAAACAAATATGGTGTATTGTTCTTCTCCATATAAACATGTGTTCAAAGGAGGCATGTCAGGCAAGATTTTTCCCTCCTGTGGTCTCCAGGTTCCCAATGGCTCCTTCTCTACCAGTGAGATCTTTTTGTTTACTTCTGTGGAGCAGATGTTCCTATGTATGGGCACTGTACATAGAAAACATACGGCTGCAGTGGTGAAGTGAACATATATAGAACAGCTCCAAAGCTAACCCAGAGTTGCTGGAAGTGGGGCTGGGGCTGGGGAAAGGAGGGGTGAGGAAGCTAGAAGCAAAGACTGCCTGTCGTTAAAAATGAAACGACCCAGTTAGTATCCTCCTGGAGCGATCACGACTCTGCTTTAACATGGGAAACACAGGATGAGTACCTATGCTGGAAGAGCAGGGCTTTCATAGTGACCATCCAATGAGAAAAGAGAAGCTGCCAACTTGGTCTTTTGTATATCACACTGGAAACACTCTAACTGTATTTTTGTTTGCCCTGAATGCCTCAGAACCTACCAGGGAACTGAGGAGTGAGAGGTTGTTCCCAAATACATTTAGAGCTTGTTTCTACACACAGGTCAATCGTGGAGGAGTGATAAAGGAATGCAGACCAAAGCATTTCGGGCCTCTTGTCAAGCCCACCAGTGGCCAATTCTCTGTCCTGAGCTAATTTAACCCATCAGCAGCATTTGACACAGATGAAAATATCTTCCTCTTAAAACACTTTCTTCACTTGACTTCTGGGACACAAACCTTCCCTGGTTCTCTTCCTACTTCGTTGGCTGCTCCTTTTCAGGCTCCTCTGCTGATCCTGCTTCAGTACTCCAACATCTAAATCTAAATAGTGGAGTACCCGAGGCTCAACTTTTGGATATCTCCTCTTTCTTCTGCATTTGTGTTCTTGTCGACACCTCACCCTTCACTCTGTCTCATGGCTTTAAATCCTATCTACATGCTGACAATTCCCAAGCTCCTCTTTCCAGCCCAGACCTCTTTCCTGAACTCTAGATGCGTACATCAGCTCTCTCTTCTTTATTCAGATGTCTAAGAGGCATCTTCAGATTGAACATTTCCAAACCTAATTTCTTGATATCCGCTTCCTATCTGCACCTTCCCCCTCAACCTGCCTTTCCAATAGTCTGGATCATTTTCATTTCAGTAAATGAAAACTCTATCCTGTGAATTGCTCAAAACAAAAACCTTGGAATCATTGGTTCCCTTCTAACCCCTCAGCAAATCCTGTCAGCTGTACTTTTAAAATATATCCTAATCTGACCACTTCTCATCCTCCCCACTGCTACCATCTTGGTTTGAATCACCACTATCTTTCACCTAGATTACTGCAATAGTTTTCTAACAGATCCTTCTGTTTTTGCCCTTGGCTGCAATCTCCTCTTCCCAATTGTCTATTTTTAGCACAGCAGCCAGACTGACTCTTTAACAATGTAAGTCAGATTATAGCACTCCTCTGTTCCAAACCCCCTAACAGCTTCCTATCTCACTCAAAGTGAAAGTCAATGTCATCACAATGGCCTTCAAGATCTCAGCTCCTTAGATTAAACCTCTGACCTCATCTCTTCCCCTTGCTCATTTACTTCAGCCATACTGGCCTTTCTGCTATTCTGCAAATGCCCAGCACTCTCCTCCCTCTGTCTCTTTGCTCTTAGATTCCCTTTCCTGGTATGCCTTTCCCCTACATACCCATGTGGCTTGCTCCTACTCTTCCTCTAGGTCTGTCCTCAAATGTTACAATCTCACTAAGGACTTCCATGAATACTTTAAAATTGCAGGTTATCTATTATACCCTGGCAGGCTCTACTCTCCTTCCCAGGCCTAATTTTTTTTACCATATCATATATCATCATCTGACATACTTTATATTTTACTTATTTATCAGTTTGTCCGTCTTGCCCCACAGTAATGTAAATTCCATGAGGGCAGGACTTAGAGAGAATGCACACTTGATAAATATTTGTTGAGTGAATGAATGAAGGAATCAATGAATAAAAGGATGAGGAAGCTTTCTTATGTTTTAGAACTTCTCCCCTTACCACTTCTTGAACCTTAGCTTTCAGTTCCTTATCTTTGTCAGATTTAAGAATGAGAGATACCAGTCTAAATAAAATCAAAACGAGAAAAGAATCAAGCAGAGATGAAGCCCTGGAGGAGGAAAGCAGGAGATAGAGATGACAGGAGAGAGAAACGAGAAAAGAGAGCGAAGTGAAATGGGAGAGACAGATAACAAAGGGGAAAGTGAGGCAGAGAGGGAAGGAGGAGGACAACTGTGGGATATTCTTCTTGAATAATGGCTTCACTTAAACTCTAGAGACTGCCAGGTGCGCCGTGGGGACTTCGGTGCCCATTCAGACCTCTCCCGTGATGCACCGCCTGGACTCCTGGGTTGCTTCTGTGACTCAGTCCTGGAGAAGTGCATGACAGCTCAGGGTGAGAGGATCTCCGTGAAAGCAACTAAAAAGCACACTCACAAAGTCCTTCCAATTTCTAGTTAATCTGTAATGATTTTCGAGGACAAAGTATCTTTTCGAGTCTGAAAATCAACAGTGGGGTCAAAAAGGTCAAAACCATAGCAGAGATCATTACCATAGAGGACAGGGTCTCTCTGTAATTCTGGTGATTATATAGGTGATCTTGATCCTTTGCTCACCCAAGATTTATTCTCCTATTAGAGATTAGAGTAAAGGTGTGTACGAAAAGAGACAACAATACTACAAGCAGAAGAATCCACATCAATGGAATCACTCCAGTTCCTTCATTCTTTCATTACAGAAAGCTTCTATTTTCCACTGGCCAGGAAGCCCATGGAAGTGAAAAACTACAAGAGCCTTGCAACATCTTGTTAAATAAGTTTTCTGACACATGGCAACTAGTGATTAATTACTGTGTTAGAAGACAACATTCCTACAGAGAGTTGCTGGAAATACAGATGCTGCCCATGCTTGATTAGACATTGCTTAAGGAATGCTGAGGCACACTGCTGCAGTCTATTATTTCTGGATATTTTGGTATCGCTGTTATATTTATTTTACACAGCTTTAAACTCAGTAGAATTGATGGAGCCCATTTCACAAAACCTGTCCCTATCAAAAACAAGAACAGAAAAAAAATAAGGCTATAAAGTGTGTCTGTGTATGCGTGTATGTATAAGAGCAGGAGAAAATGAGGGAGAAGGAGACTATGAATAGTAGGGATGTATTCTTCCTGTTTGTAACATTTTCTGCTCTACAAAGAAAGAACTGTGAGGGAGATGGTCTGCTCCTTAGACGCCTATAAGAAAACTGACCCACATCAGCTGGTTAAAATTTCAGGGCATAAAGATAAACTAAACTTTCTCATTATCCAAGCCCTTCACCAACGCCAAAACAAGCTTTGATGTGACATGTATTCATGCATCCAGTGCACACAGTGAGCACTTACTGTGGTCCAAGCACTGAGGAAACAGACAGAAAACATCTCGGCCTCTTGGAGCCAATAGTCTAGTAAGGAGATGTCTTCTGAACCAGGACCAGAAGGACAGAATCAGCCAATTCTACATGTTCATGCTAGCCTATTTCCTTTTGTAATCCATTTGATTTAAAGAAAGTAACAAAAGAGTAAAGAGTAATAATAGCAGTACTTGTCCCAAGTGGCCACGTATCAGCTTATACTCGTTCCTTGGACATCATTCACTAACCCGACTGTGAAAGGCATGCCTTGCTGCCATTCAGTTATTTCCTGAAGAAACACTTTGTCAGCACATGGCCCACCGATGCCACCCTCAATACTGCCCAGCCTGCATTTCATTATTCAGATGCCAGTATTTTTAGTACGTATTTGGGCCCCATACTGTCTGCCAAAACTGTGTTAATTTACTTATTTCAGCTAAATAAAAAAATCATTTAAAAAAGGATGATTGAATTGAGGAATTATACTCCTCAGAGAATTAGTAATGCTTCTCTGTATCCCTCAGGCCTCCATGTTCTTAGCTTCCCCTTGTCAATGTTATTATGACTAGACTAATTCAATAATGAGATCATTCCCCATAAGAGCGACCAAATAATGCAGCATTCAGTCACACCTGGTTTCCCTAATCTGAGCGAGGAAGGCTTGCCACCAAATGTAGCCTAAAACAGGGAATTTAATGAATACACACACACCAAGACAAATAGGAAAAAAAAGACAGGGAAGGAGGACAGAAAAGCAGAGGAACAGGGTAGCATTGGAACAAATGGAGTGACAGATCGGAGAAGAAAGGTTAAAAATGAAGATATATGGTTATACGTTTTTCAAAACAAAGACCCTGGCATATATGTCTTAATAATTGTCAAAGTAATACAATATTTCATCATCCCCTTAAATGTCTCAGGAATTGCTTCAAATTTTCTTGAACTTCTCGTGGAATCAAAAAATCAAGTGAAAAACAAAGCAGTACTAAATATTTGGCAGGAGCATTCTGCACTGTTAAAAACCAATGACTTCCTAGCCATAAAGGAGCTTATGGAATAATTCACCCAGGTATAAAAAGCAATAAAGCACTAAGAGAGCATAATCTATCCTCTTCAAAACTGTTTAAGATTTCATTAAAGCACCAAAGGTCTGATGATTTCAGTAAGGTGTAGATAGTGTTGAGACCACATGGAGAGAAAATAAAATTAACTCTCAACTTTGGAAAAGTGCATTATAAAGAAACACTAAGAATTGAGATGAGCAAACCTAGAAAAGAGCAAGTGAAAGTGCTATTTAAAAGAAGAACCTTCGATTACCTGAAGGCAGAGCAGGGCCAGAGATGAGTAACCACTCCCCACCCAATAAAAACAAGAAGAGGAGATGGGTTGCAATTGGAAACGATAGAACAGATAAGGAAATATACACATGTAAAAATATATTCAACATGTTATTCATAATGAGACGAAAAAGGGAAAAAGTCCAATGTCTACAAATTTGCAAATGACTAAATAAATAAATATGGTTCATGTTTACCATGGAATATTTGTTCAGGTACTAGAAGTAGTATTTTCAAGGAATATTAATGGATATGAGAAAAACTATGTTTTCAAAGAATATTATTGATATGGGAAAATGCAATTATATGAATATAAAACTATATTAAAATAGTTCCAATTTTATAAAGAGAAATCATATACAAACGTATGTGTGGAAACTCACGTATACACACAGCACATGCACAAAAATCAGGAGAAAGTATACCAAATGTCATAGTTTAAAGTTTTATGAGTAATGATTACATTCTTCTTTGTATTTAATTTTACATATTTTATGCACTAAGCATATCTTACTTTAATAATCAGAAAAAAGTTACTGAAGTTTTGTACTAAGAAGAACTTAGGTTAGAGAATAGGAAAAGTTACCTGCCTAAGGGATGTTAAATATCCCACAGAATTTTTTTTTCTAACATCCATGCCCAATGTCCTCCATTTTATATGTGGGACACCTGCCACAGCATGGCTTGATAAGCAGTGCATAGGTCCACACCCAGGATCCGAACTGGTGGACCCTGGGCCGCCAAAGCGGAATGTGCAAACTTAACCGCTGTGCCACCAGGCTGGCCCAAATGTCCCACAGAATTTTATAGAATTACCTTCTTTATGACTGAAGAACATCTATTTGTTTTTTTGTTTTTTTTTAAATTGAGATATAATAGACATAAAACATTACATTAGTTTCAGGGGTACCATGTAATGATTTAATATATGCATATGTTGTGAAACGATCACCACGATAAGTTTAATTAACATCCATCACCTCTGTTTCATATTTTTTTAAACTAACTTTATAAGTACCAAGAATTTGTCTTTAAAAATGACTTTATAGGCAAGGAGGTCTCGGTTTTGGTACAAGGAACTGAGCCCAGTCTTCCCTCCTACCTTGCAAAGTCCAGGTCTGCTTCCCGTGACATGGTGATGTTGGTCAAATTCTGCTGAAGAACAAAAATATTTCTACACATTTTCTTGATACCAGATTCACTGATTCGCCTGAAGTACTGGGCACCATTAATGAGGATGCAGGAGATCAGGTGTCCCAGGCCTGAGGGGGTCAGCACAGGGCAGTGGGGTGAAAAGAGAAGACAGGTTAGTGCCATACTGCGTAAACGCACATACAGGAGCTCTCTCTTCTAATCCTCCACAAATTTAAATGACCAAAGAAAACATCTCTGATGCTTGTAACTGCTGATCTTACAATCATTTTAGAGTTATACATTACTCTAATAGTTGCAAATGGGAAAACTTTATGCTGGCAACAAAACCTAGTATATCCATAGCTCTAGCATTGCCATATACATCTAAATCCACCATACCAGGGCTTAGAGAATATGCAAGGTTGTTATAAACTACTCAAGTGCATAGGACTATTGTTTTTCTGCACAGATATTTTGGGAGCAAAGAAGAACACATGTAAATACAATGGTCTGTTTGGTCTCCTCTTCCTCCCACAAAACAGATAGGGGTGCACTTTTGGCTCAGAAGTTGATTGGGAAGCTACACAAGCAAAAAAATATCAATAAGAAATTGGGCTATTGGTACTAATGCTAATATACCTCAACACTGATAATGGACTATATTTTTAAAGTAGTAACTGAAGAGAATGTAATCAGAAAGGAAAAGCAGATTATACATTAACTGTTGAGTTCCCATGAGACACCTATGGACATTTTTGGGGTCTCATAAGTGGTTTGTTCTCACACTGAAAGGACTGTCTTATGGTCTACGGAATCTGGCAAAGGGTACCTCAGTACATTAACAACTAAGAGGTCCCATTCAGATTATCCTTTGTAATTAAGTTGAAGAACGTTGGTTCCAAACAACCTTACCATTTTTAAAAGTTACATTTTAATTCTAAATACTTGCAATTGAGTAAAGTTGTCTTCCATCTTTTGCCCTTATTCTTGCAAAGTTAGACTGTAGTAGGAAATTTCCCCTAGAACTCTACAGCTAGTCTGGCTACTAGCAAGAAGTCTACTATTTTTGTTATTTTCCTCTGCTAAGCTCATAGTCCCTCCACGGTGACCGTGGTCCAGACCCAAGCTTAGGCACATCTTCAGGTTCAGTGGCTCCCTCTGTCTTCAAAATGAGTTTTCATTTCATTTGAAGTTGGAAAGGACGAGGAGGATGCATTCTCTCCTGCTTCAGCTACACTCACCCACTGTTGCTTTAAGACCACAAACTCACTTGTATGTGCTACTACGTGAAAGTGAAGTTTTTTACTCAAAGGATTTTACACGTGGATTTTACAGTTAGATAATTTATTTATGTGAAAAATCTCTACGGGTCAAGAGATTTGGTGTGACTCTTCTGAGCCCATAACTTCAGGCATAATTTTGTTCTGCCATGGTATAATGCAGCCTGCCCTAAGTGTAGGCAATGAGGAGACGCATTATTTGTAGAGAATAATAAATAATAATAAACAAATTTATATAATAGGTATAATAAATAATAATCAATAATAAAACAAATTACAAGTTGGTTTGCTTTATATTGTCACTATGCATCAGCCATTCTAAACAGTATCTGTGATAAAGTACTCCTCCCTGCCACATCAAGGAGGATTGAGACCACTGACTCTTTCCCCCGCCTTGGGAAACTCAATTATTATGCCTTTTGAATTTAGAAAATTATATCCAGAGAAATCACTAGGTTTTTAAACAGGAAGTCTCAAATTTATGAATTCTTAGTTAAAATCTTTTCTGTGTCAGAGGATTACATCTGTATTTCAAGATGCTGTTGCTCAGAAGGATTAGATGTTAGGAAATGTCCAGGCCAAATGAAAAGAAAACTCTGGAAACTGCTGATATGGAGGGCTTGAAAGAGCCACAGTCAGAGTAAGGAGGAAGCTCTGTGTAGGAAGGGAAAAGCAACTTCCCAGATGGGCATTGTAGCTTCAAGAAATTCACAGTGTTGTGGGGCTAACGCCTAACTATTGAATCACATACTTTTTGGCTAAACACTTTTAGGGGCATTACCATTCAGACCACATCTCCATCTTTATGACATACTTTAATGGGAAAATAAGATTTTGGGGGGAGGTCCAAATTTGCTGGAATATAACTGTTTCATAAACAAGCAATGGCCATGCACTGACGCTTTCTTTCCTTACTTCAGGTTGCCACAATCCTTTGGACAATGTGCCTTCTTAATTGTTTTAAGTAACATTAGTTTAACTCTGTGAGAGACCATAGATGCTTCTGGCACCCAGGTCTACGTACAAACCAAAATAAGAAAAAAGGGAATATAATTTGAAGCCTAATGGGGGTCCTATGGTAGGAATTTAGCATGAAAATTATTTGGCTGGCATCACATTTTTCAAAATGTTGCAGGTGAACGCCTTGAGATGGTCCCGTCTTCCACACCCGTGCTCGCCTGCCTGAGCCTGAGGCAGTTAGGGATGCGGCCTTCCTAAAATCACAGTTAATCGGACGTTTCTGTTCTTTTCAGACAATAACACATTCTCTAAAAGAAAACGTCCCTTTCCAGTGATAATTTTAGCTAACGCAGGATCTTTCAGGGTTCTCTTCTCATTGTATGTTTCTTTTTCTTTTATGAGCTCCTCTTGAGTTAATTCATGGCCCACTCCACATATTTACCCAACTCTCATGAGTGGCATGTCAGGGAGGCAGCCGGGCTGCCATCTGCCTTATCTTGGATTAAATCTCCTTATCAGCCAGGAGCCATATTGTAGTCTACCTAGCCATACATAGAGAAGCTAGGTATTGTAGTTTTAATTTAAAAAACAAACCAACAAAAAACCCCAACCTTTTTCTACAAGTTTTGAACTTCAATAATACAGAAAAATCATGAAAACCTTCACCCTTCCTTCTCCCCAAACTCCCAGGAGCAGAGGCAGGGTCTGACCTTCAAATATATACTGGAACTTGTGCTGCTGCAGGCTGGCGCTCATGGCCTCTTCAATGGCGCTGATGTCTTTGTTGAGCTTGACCACCAGAGGGTCATAATCCATACTTTCCACATTGGCGACAATGGCATAGTTCCCCTCCTTTGCAAGGGGGATGAGATAGTGGAAACAGTGAACCCTGAGAAAGAGAGAGATGGGGAGAGCAGTTAGCAATAAATCTTTCTGATGAAAATAATGATCTTCTTGTGACAGAGTGACCGAATATTTAAAGCAGCAGTGACCCTGTAAATATTTACATACTTCTTTCCTTTTTCACAAAAAGCCATCTTAGTTATTCGGCAGAACAGCTGAGCGATCTTGAGCAAGTCAGCTTCTGTGATTCTCGCTTGTTTAATCCATGCATTGGGGGTAGGAATGGATGAATTCCTTTCAATGACAGGACTGTATGCGTAGTCTGAAAAGCACTATACTTTTCAACAGATATTGCCGTAGTGAAAACGAGAGGCAGAGCTCACAGATCTTAAAAGTGTAGGCTTTGGAGTGAGACTACTTTGGTTTCAATTCCCAATTCCAATGTTTACTAGCTGTGTGACTTTGGGCAAGTTACCTCCTGTCTCTGTGTCACAGTGTCCTTATCTGTGCAATGGGGATAATAACAACACCTACCTCACAGGATGCGCTGAGGAGCTACTGCATATAAAGTATACAGCACAGGGCCTGGCATTACTATTATATTTATTATTGCTAAGCTATTACTTAAATAAAATGCTTACTAAACATTACGCACTTGTTAAAAATTGTCCTAGGCCCTGGCAATCTAAGACACAGTTTGTGCCCTTAAAGACATCACAGTCTAATGTGGATAACAACAACAACAACAAAAGATCAAAAGAGGGCAGTGCCTCCCTCAGAAGCCCACGTACCCAGGGTGCCATGGAAATCTGCTGTGGGACATCAGGAAAGGTTCAAGAAGGAGATGATACTCGAGACACATAAGAGGGATCTGAGTGAGCCTGAGGAAGGCGTGTATTTCTATGTTGAAATGGCCTGAGTAAGTTTGGTCATATACAATTCTTAGGTTCTTTTTGGTAAATATCGGTAACTGCCAAAGTCGGAGGTGGGTAAGGATAGATTACTCCATAACCTTTGTATTACGATGTAGTGAAAGCAGGTTTCAGTCCAAATAACTCTACCACATATACAGGTATTTATTTAAAAACAAAACCCACCATACATTGGTAAATACAGTTCAAACGGGCTGTTCTGTAAGCTCAGTGAAGTGTCCGCTCTGTTGTTTTGGGTGCTCTGTCTGCCTGATCTTGTCATGGAATGTTTGCTGGGCATAGACAAGACGACAATCCAGAGTCAGGATTCTGTTACCCTTATTGTTGGCATCAGGTAACAGAAATATTCCTTGACAAATGGCTGCAAAAGCCTTGGGCATTATCCCTAGTGATGCACCTACAGGTTTGACTATCATCTTTCTTTTCCTAAGTCAGGTTTACTGAGAAATAATTTACAAAGAGTGAAACTTACCCTTTTCAGTGTGCCGTTGCCTACAGCTGTATAATCGCCACCATAATCAAGTTATAGACCTCTACCATCACCCCCAGAATTCCCTTGCACCCCTTTGAGGTCAATCCCTACTCATACCCCAAGGCTCTTGCAACCACTGATCTATTTTCTGTCCTTATAGTTTTGCTTCTTGCAGAATGCCATATAAATGGAATCATTGGAGTATGTAGGCTTTGGAGTTTGGCTTCTTTCACTCTGCCTAAAGTGGCTGAGATTAACCCATCTTGTTATTGCCGAGCAGCCTCCTCACCTATGGACATCCTGCAATTTAACCATTCAGCAGTTCACATCTGCATTGTTTCTAATCTGGGGTGATTATGAATAAAGTTGCTTCATGTACAGATTTTTGTGTAAATATAAATGTTCATTTCTCTTGGGAAAATACCTGCAAGTGGGATTGCTGAATCATTCAGTGAGTATAGGTTTAATTTTATAAGACAGCGCTAAACTGTTTTCCATAGGAATTGTGCCACTTTCCTTTCCTACCAGCAATACACAAGAGTTCCAGTAGCTCCACGTCCTCACCAGCACCTAAGTGTTGTCAGTTTTTTTTTTTTTTTGAGGAAGATTAGCCCTGAGCTAACATCTGCTGCCAATCCTCTTTTTTGCTGAGGAAGACTCGCCCTGAGCTAACATCTGTGCCCATCTTCCTCTACTTTATATGTGGGATGCCTGCCACAGCATGGCTTGCCAAGCAGTGCATAGGTCCACACCCGGGATCTGAACTGGTGAACCGCAGGCCGCCAATGCGGAATGTGCAAACTTAACAGCTGTGCCACCGGGCCTGCCCCTACGTCTTGTCAGTTTTAAAAAAAAATTTCAGCTTTGTTGATGTGTAATTGGCATATAAAATTGTAAGATATTTAAAGTGCACATCATGGTGATCTGATATTTGTATACTGTGA
This sequence comes from Equus asinus, assembly GCF_041296235.1. Classification (NCBI taxonomy): domain Eukaryota; kingdom Metazoa; phylum Chordata; class Mammalia; order Perissodactyla; family Equidae; genus Equus; species Equus asinus. The sequence continues at coordinate 187,883,667 of NC_091790.1, read as the reverse complement.
AAGGACTCCCTCCATCTAGTTAATTAACACCTCAATCACCTCACATATTTATCTTTTTTTTTTTAGTGAGAACATTTAAGTTCTATTCTGTCAGCAAATTTTAATTATACAGCACAGTGTTATCAACTACAGTCACCATGTTATACGTTAGATCCTCAGACTTTATTATTCTCTCAAAGATTTTATTTTTTTCCTTTTTCTCTCCAAAGCCCCCCAGTAGATAGTTGTATATTCTTCACTGTGGGTCCTTCTAGCTGTGGCATGTGGGATGCCGCCTCAGCGTGGTTTGATGAGCAGTGCCATGTCCGCACCCAGGATTCGAACCAACGAACCACTGGGCCGCCTGCAGTGGAGCGCGCGAACTTAACCACTCGGCCATGGGGCCAGCCCCCTCAGACTTTATTATTCTTATAGCTGAAAGTTTGTACCCTTTTACCAACCTCTCCGTTTCCCCCACGCCCATCCACCACTTATCTACTCTGCTACTATGAGTTTGACTTTCTTTCTTAGATTCCACATATAAGTGATACCATGCAGTATTTGTCCTTCTTTGTCTGACTTATTTCACTTAGTATCATGCCCTTAAATGTCTGTCAGTTTTTTAAAAAAAATTTGTCATTCTAATAGATATATAGTGGTATCTCACTGTGGTTTGAATTTGCATTTCCCTAATGACTAATGATGTGGGAATATTTTCATGTGCTTATTTGCTATCCATATATCTTTGTGTTCATGTCATTTGCTTAACTTTTTTATTGGGTCGTTTTTTTCTTATTATTAGCTTTTGAGAGTTCTTTATATATTCTGAATATAAGTCCTTTATTAGATATACATTTTGCAAATATTTTTCTCCCAGTTTTTGGCTTATCTTTTCATCTTAACAATGTCTTTCAAAGAATAGTTTTAAATTTTGATGAAGTTCAATTTATCATTTCTTTCTTTTATGATTGGTGCTTTGGGTATTGCATTTTACAAATCTTTATCCAAACAAAGTCAAAGATTTTTTCCTATGTTTTCTTCTAGAAGTTTTATAGTTTTAGGTTTTACATTTAGATCTATGATCCATTTTGAGCCAAGTTTTATGTAGGATGTGCTATATTCTTATAACCTATTCATGTAAAGGAATCCAAATATCTTGACTACCAGTTCATTTCAATGATGTCTGATCATCTTATCATCTGGTAATCAACTAATGACTAATTTCACCAATAAAAACTCATTCTGACATTCATGTGCTAATTGGCAAAATGTATAGTTTTGATCAAGATAACAGTAACTACATCATTTGCAGCCCTCTCTGGAATGTGACCTTTCTGATATCATGAAAGTTGATCAACCCTGGAGTGGGATTCATGACTAGGAAACTGATTGCTACTTGGTTGAAATTTAAACTAAGTAGCTCTTAGTTGAAAATAAAGTCAAGCCATCAATGCAAAAGCATTTTTACAGTAAATTACAGATGTCATAACTCTAGACAATGGGAAGACCATGTACAAAGCCATGAGGGTGTGAATGGAGGACAGTTTTAAGGAGTGATGAGTGGTTCCTTCTGGTACACACGGATCACATGACAGAGGCATGAGGTGAGCTTGGGAAGATGGGTAGGGGCCAGGTCATCATAAGCTTTGGAGGCCATCGAAGGACTCTGGACTTATTTGAGAAGCCACTGGGAGCCTTAGAAGGATTTTAAGAGGTGAAATGATATAATCAAATATCAGCATTGGCAAGATCTCTCTGGCACAGTGTAAAGGGTGGATTGACAGTGGAGAACAGAAGCAACTGGAAGTAGAGAGACCACTCAGGAAATCACTATGAATTGGAGTTGAGAGCTTAGGAGATCCTAAAGTAAGTGGCAGAGCGGAGAGTTAAACACTGTTTTAAGGTACTATCTTCCCTTCTCAAAATGACTAGAGACAAAAAAGAAATTAAAATAGTCACTGGCAAATGTCAAATTCACATAGTGTTCTTTTTTCCTTTTGAATTCTGGCATGTTGTTGCCGACCTCAACATGACTTTGGCATTAATGTTTTCTGCAAATATTGCTGATTGCACAGCGGGATGGTTGATTTTTAGAAAGTAGGCACTTAGGATCCCAACAGTGACAGGCAGTTGCTGTTGAACGCACTTAGAGCCCTCCTGATGGTGAGAGAAATCAGCTGATAAAGGTGACATTCTTGGCATCTTGGACTCTAACGGCAACTTAATTTTTTTCTTCTAAAGTTCAAATAGGAAAAAAAACTCAACAATTTTTAATGGCCTCACCATGTCTTTCATCTCTTGAGGGTGTCATTTGCATTATGCTTCAAACTGTGGGAAGGCGTTGCTTGGTGGTTACATGTGACCTACAGTGACACAGGTAAAATGTCAAATGCTCTTTGGATGGGTCCTTCAACATAGAACCTACCGGATTTGAGAACACGTTTTGGTTTGAACTTTAACAATGTTAAGGAAAAATATGGGCTATGGATATAAACATATTTCAGGAAATAAGACAAACTTTTGGCATTTGAGGTTGTTCTGGACTTCTTGCTAGTATTTCCCATTAATTTTTTGTTTGTTCTATCTGTGCTTTCTTATTACAGTGGCTTCTTGGGTAAAAGTGCCAGAGACAGTGTCTAACCAGCCACTTCTTCATCGCACCAGCTCTTGGATGACAGGGCCAAAGTTCTAATTTCCTTTTACAACAGGATAGGAACAAAACAAACAACTGATTATGATGACAAGAATGATGTTGGACATGCAGTCTCTGTACCTCTTAAATACAAGTAGTGGGCTACCAAGTGAAAACAGAATCTCCAATCAATTCATCTTTTTTCTTTTTTTTTGCTGAGGAAGATTAGCTCAGGGCTAACACCTGTGCCAGTCTTCCTCCACTTTATACGTGGGTTGCTGCTGCAGAATGGCTGACAAGTGCCCAGGATCTGAACCTGCGAATTTGGGCTGCTGAAGTGGAAGGCACCAAACTTCACCACTACATCACAGGGCTGGCCCCTCAATTCATCTTCTTTAACAAGCAACAGGTTTTGTTTGGGGAAACAGCACTTATTTTATCTTGGTTTGGTTTCAAACCAGCTAATCCTCAAGAGTCACTGAAGTTTTTATTGAGTACCTATTATGCAGCAGGACTATTGCAGGTTCTGGGCCGTAACAATGAACAAGGCACACCTGATGCTGCCTTCTGGGCCCTAACAGCCTCCTCTGCAGTCACCCACTGTGGAGACCCAGAGCACTCAGCAGTCTCCCCTCTTTGAGTATTATCATACTACAGTATAATGATTTGCTTGAGATGTGTCTTATTCATTTTGCACCATCAACTGTACAAACCAGGGGAAAAAAAGCTTGTTACTGTGAGAAGGAAGGAATAAAGCGTGTCAACATTCACTCTCTGAGCTATACGTGGAGTGTTCCGCCTAGTTTTATGTACCATACTTCAAAAAGAACAAAGACGAAAGGGAGCATATTCATAAGAAAGCAACCTGAATGTTGAAACTATGTTATATGAGGAGGTGAGGAAGTTTAATTTAGAAAAAGTAAACATGTTCAGTGTTCTTAGTAAAAATAAGGAAAGATAATTCTGCATCCAGGACTCTAAAATTCAATCATTTTGATATTCCTTCTTAAAATGACCTTTTTCTGTTTTTAAAATAATGCTGAAGGAGATATAGAAGTGGGTGTTTCAGCACTGACTTGTTTCTCGTAAAGTTAATAAGTAATGCGTAAAGTATGTTCAGCATTATTAGGAATAGGACCGCCAAGATGTACAAAAATAAAAAGGGCACAATAGAGGTGAAGACTCAAATGTGTTGAAAATATCCCACTCGGAATTCACTACACTACAAGCAAATAATTCCTAATGTCGAACACCTCGTGCACCCACACAATCAATAGCATAAATTCTAGGAGCTGTGATAGTAATTAATTTGATGTTCTCTTGTTTTTCTGTGCAACCCAGGTAACAGAGGTATCAGAATGTTACTGGCTGATTTTTTTTTCTGTCTATTGCATTTATCTATTCATTGAAAACACCTGATTTATTTCACTGTCAGCTTGTAAATAAATAGAGAGCACATCTAAAAATTATCATAAAACAAATCAGAAAACATAGAGGAAAAGTCTTTATTTCTGGATAGCTGAATGTAAGAAATAAGATCAGAAATAATGATGAGTAAAATAAATTCCAAATCTGCAATGCTATTTCTTACTCCCTTCACAAATGCTCACAAGCAATACAGAAGTAACTCATTGTACAAGATAATGAAGAATGAAAAAAGCAAGTGGCATACAAAAGAAGTGACATCGAAAATACATTATCAATTAGGCTTTGCCTGAGCACACCTGAAAGATATCCAAGTTCTGACTAGAGTCCAAATGTATGAACCAAAGTCCTGTTTACATTTTTAAAACCTAAATTTAGTAAAGACTCTAAATGAAAAGATACTCTATCAACTTTAATAATGTCCCATGATAATACAGGAGAAAATATACTACTGTACCCTTTCTGATCCTGAGGTTTCTGATCCTGAAGTTTCAAAAGTATACATCCAACTGTCTGTCTGACATTGCTACCTTGATATCTAATAAGCATCTCAAGCTGCATGCCTCCAAAACGGAATTCTTGATGTCTAGCCCTCCCCAACCTCTCCCCACTCTGTCTTTCTCAGCTTAGTTAATGGTCCTGGCATTCACATAATTGCTCTGGCCCAAAGCTTGTGGTTTTCCTTGAGTCCTTCTTTTCCCTCACTGCCACCAGCCCCTGTGCCCAATCCAATCTATCAACAAATGTTATCAGCTCTACCTTCAGAACACATCCCAAATCTAACGCTTCTCACACCTTCACCTCCGCCACTCTGGTGCTCATAACTGGTCTCCACTGGTCACTCTGTTTCCATTCATATTTCTCCCTGTAATCCCTTTTCCATACAACAGCCAGAGTGTTCTCTTAAAAATAGGAATGAACGAATTGATGAATCTCTCTCCTCTGCTTTAAAACCTCCCATGGCTTCTTAATGCACTTAGAATAAAATTTGAACTATTCACTTGGTCTGTAAGATGCCACAAGGTGTCGGGCTCCATGACCGCCACATGCTCAGGCTCAGCCTGCCTCTTTACCTGTCCCTCCACTCCTCCCCTCTCCTTGTTCACTGGGCTACAATCACATCGGATTCCTCTCTGTTCCTCAAAACTATTAAGCTTGATTTTGTCTCAGGACCTTGTGAGTGCTGCTCCCTCTATCTGAACTCTTTTCCGGTAGGTCTTTGTACAGATGCCTCCTTTTTGTTGCCTTGTCAGTTTCTCTGACCACTCCATCTAAAAAACAAAAAAACAAATCCTTCTTTCTAGTCGACCCCAGCCGCTCTCTGCACTGTCCAGTATAACAGCACTAGCCGCATTTGGCTATCGAGCACTTGAAACGAGACTAGTCCAAATTTTGATGTGCTGTAAGTGTAAAATATGCAGACTTCAAAGGCTTAGTGCAAAAAAATGCAAAATCTCATTAATAATTTTATGTTAATTACACATTAAAGTGATAATATTTTGGACTACTGGGTTAGATAAAATATATTTTACGTTTCCTTCCACTTTCTCAAGTGTGACTATTAGAAAACTTAATTCATCTGTGTGGTTCACATGTGTGGCTCACCTTATATTTCTATTGGATAGAACTGCTTGATTCCATTATGCTATTTTGGTTTTTTAGTTGCACTTATCTGAAACTTTCTTTTTTGTTTACTCATTGGCTGTCCTGCGGCCTCCCTCCACCCTCTGCCCCCTCAGTAGAATGTAGTTCCATGACGGCAAGGACCTAGAGTGCTTTTTTTCATTGCTGTATCCCAATTTTTAGAGCACAGCCTGGAACCAAGAAGGCATTCAACAAATATTATTGAATGAGTAGATGAATGATTGAAGATTTCCTAGTCCTTTTCTTCCTACCATTTCCACAGGTGTGATAATAGCTAATCAGAATATTATCATCAGATAAAAGCTAATCAGAATATTCTACAATGCAGAGGAAGGAATAAGAATCCAAGAGTATGGCATCTTTGAAACTATTTTCTTCAATTATCATTTAACTTAATCTCTTCAATTGGGTTTTAAGTTCTTGAAGAAAGGGATCATGGTTCTTGCGTCTCTATACTCCCTCCTTGATTAGCAGAGTTACTTAGTAAAAATGTCAGTGATAATCAAGTAACCATAACTGCACAGCTACCACATTTGACCACTTACTATGTGGCAGGCATTATACTAATTATTTATTATTTCATTTACAAAGTCTATAAGTTAGGAATTATTGTTTCATTTTTAAGACAAAGAAACAGGGTGAGTAAAGTTAATTAACTGCCTTAAGATGGCCTAGCCAGCTAGTAGAGACATTCAAATTCAGATCATTCTGATACAAACTCTGAATCACCATATTCACAATACAGCATGTGCTTAAAAACTTTAACAGTGACTGAATAACACTAAAAATCACTTTCAGTGTAAAAAAGGGACAACATCAATAATAATCAAAAATTATGGTGATACTCTCCAGAAATAAGCAAGGGATTTATGACCCACAGTGCATGTAAATCACAAAGTCTTGTACTTGGCTGTGTCATACCTGACTTCCAGATGTAGGACCAGCAAGCAGCGGTCAGCCATATCCTGGAAAGATTTGGCAAGTTCGCTCAGAGTCTGCATGATCTGCTCTGACACTGGGGGGAGATCCATGTTCATGTGGCTCTCTTGAGCAGGAGACATCACTAAAAGAAGGGGTGAGGACAAAACACCAATCATTTTATTAGATGCCTACAGGTTTTTTTGAAATGACATATTATTTTGTTGCTCATCATGCTGTTTTTACCAATTTGGCTAATGCTAGTGTTGGCAGCATTAGGCATCCAAGACATGTTGGACTATTTTTGTACTTGATTAAACACAGAAGCCCAGCTGATTGTCTTGAATCAATTCACAGAATGATAGAAACAGAATCTCAGAGTTGGAAGTGAACTTAGAAGTCAGTCATCTGGCCCCATCACGAGGTCTATGTTTGTATAATTTGTACATCTTCAAGTGGCTGTTCAGCCTGTGGTTGCACATCTACACAAACATTGGGGAAAGGAAACTCAATAGCTTTTGAAGCAGTCATTCCATTTCTGAAAGATTTGACCATCTAGCATCAAGCCATATCTGTCCTCATTAACTTCTAATCATTGGCCCAGATTCTACCACCCTTGCAATCATTCTCATGTGTGTCAGTACTTCAAGTATTGAAGATATCTCTTTTGGCTTCCTTGAAGTCTTCTCTTTTCCAGGCTAAATGTCCCCAGTTTTCCAACTATTCTTCAAATAATCAGACTGAGTCATTTTACAATTCTCGTAATTCACCAAAAAACATTCTAATGGTTCTATATTTCCCTCAAAATGTGGGATTCAAGACCAAACATAATGAATACTACAGAGTGGTCTGCCCTGACTAGAAAGACTGATTAATTCTCTTGTTCTAGATGCCAGGCTGCTTGCATGTCAGCCTACAATCTTCCAGGCGTTGAGGGGAGTGGCGGTGTGTTGTATTCTACTTTAACTCACAGAGAGCTTGCAGTCAGCTAAAAGCCTTAAAAAGGTCTTTTTGGAAAATTTGATAAAGCTACTTTCTATATCTCTCTCAAATAATTGATAAAATATTTAACAGTACTCCAACATTTTCTTCAGGAAAATACCAAACAGCAAAAATGTGAACTATGTTTTTTTTATGTCTAGACTTCTGTTGTATATCCAGTTCCCCACAATTTCTCAAAGATCACCAACAATAATTTGGCAATTTCATTCAAAAGCTCTTTTGGTTCTCTAGAGCCTCAAAGACTGGTCTTGAGTCTTGGCTCCACTACTTACTGATTATGTGACCAAGAGCTAATTACTTCTATTCTGTCTGCCTCAGTTTCTTCTTCCGTAAAACGGAGATAATAGCACCTACAGCATGGGGTTGTTGGGAGCATTGAATGGGTTAATGTAGACAAAACACTTAGAACAATAGTATATAAAACTCAATGTTAATATATATAATACACGCAAATAATTATTACTATTGTTTAGTATGTGATTTGTCTAGGTTAAGTGTCTTAAGATCAATTACAGCAACAAAGTACTTAAAAGATAATTCTATCCATCTTGAAGTTCAATTTCCATTTGTCAGTATTTTTTGCTTTTCCACCTGAAAATTCTTCTCCCTATCAGAGGGTACAGTGTCCTTTGGAAGAGGGCTCCCCGGACTTAGAGCACATGGCATTTGGTGAGGTACTACTGACTAACGCAGGAGGTGTTCACCTTACAGGGTAGGGAGTCAACATCTGGCTGCAGCAGTATCTATAGTTACTGGCTTTCAGTGCTGCGTCTACTCCTAGACTCTGCCAAGCCCAGAGGAGAGCCCAGAGGGATGGTCAAGACTTATAAGGCCAAGTGGAACCAGACTTTAATAAATTAAAATACCACACAAACATTAAAAAATGAATTTTGTTCAAGGGAACTGACGTGTAAGGAAGACGAGAATGTAGTGATGTAGATTTAAAATTTTACCAGCCTTGGCATCATCTAAGATATTCACTAATGTGATTTGCAGGACTGGATGTGTGACACTGCATGTCCTCTCTAATTTAACATCATTCAAGTTGTTTGATTGCCAGGTGAGATCACGGTCTTCATAATGTTTCCATTTGGCAGGATGTATGAAAGCAACTGTAAGTCAACATTGTTCTAATATTTCAAAGCATTTTAGGGCTTTTGAGCCTCTGGATTCCTCTGTTGTGTGACGCTAACTGTGGCATGGTGAGGTATCTATACAGCAATGAAAAGAGGAAGAAATCAGACTTTGAAGAAATCAGACTCGAGGTCTGAGGTCCAAAGCTATACCATGTAATCTCCCAAACCTTATCAAAGGCATTCTGGACAAATTCCACCAAGAAAGTTAAAAAAGTCTCCCTTTCTTATTATAGAAATATACAATTTCATCATGTGTAGCCAATGACCACTGCCAAACCGTGCAAATTAAAAAAAAAAAAAATCCAAGTAGAGGAAGTTAACAGCAAGATAAGCAGCCAAGATAAAACTTGCAAAGATTGAGGTAAAAGTAGTTTAGAATAGCATCATGCTGTACATTTTGCTCAACCATAATCTAAAGCAAAAACACCTCTTAGTAAAGCAGCATGAAAAATTATGCCCAGAACACTTTTGAAAAGCTGGCTTGTGAATTCCTCAGGGTTGACTGAAATTTACGAAGTTTTCTTAACAAGAAAGAATACACTGAGCACAGAAATGCTGAGCACTGCAAAGACAACACCAAACAATTAACTAGCTCTTAAATGTCAAATGGAAATCTTCAAAAAAAGCAATGCTGACAGAATCTGCTTGGGAGATTATAGTCAAGATAGGAGGTTACTGGACACACACATGCACACACGTTTGCACATACCGTTTTAGAGGCTATGATGGCTGTTATATTTATCTCAGGCATTGCTCTTCACATTGCCAGAGCCCACATACGTTGCGCTTTAAAAATATTAGTACTTGATCATTTTATCAAGATATGGACTTTGAGCTGTTTTTCTAATGCTGTGGATCGGTCATATCAGATCATTCATATTATCTTTGTTCCTCTTATAACCATTGCATAAAAGCAGGCATTTTTGATACTCCTAGCTAACTCTTTGCAGCGAGGTAACTGCAGCTTTCTGTACTAAATTGATTGGTCTATATGAGGAAGCTGAAACTTGTCTCTGGCGCAGACACTGCTCGTTAGGTGAACCAACTGGTATTTCCTTCCAATTCTCCTTCGCTCATTAAACTATAGACTCTAAAAAGCTACACGTTTGCATTCCCAGCTTTGTTCGCAGCTAGACTTGGCCATGTGTCACCATCTGACCAATGACCCTCTAAGTAGATTCTTCTGTGGCAACTCGATCTAACCCTAGGATAATCCTGCAACTCATCTTCTGACAGGGAAACAAAAGTACGGATTGTTGCCACTAAAATTTTCTGGATTTTAATTTCAAAAAGGTCCTCAATACCACTTGTCAATCCTTCACTAGTTTTTGGCTAGCTCTTTTCCCTTTCTCAGCAACTTTCCCAAATTCATGCTGCTCTCCCCAGGCTTTTTGTCCTTTCTACTCTCTGTTACTCTCTCGAGGACCTCAGATTCTTATTAAGACTTCACAAGAACTGTCAACACTTGCTGTCTCTGTACTCTTGCCTTCTACTAACTCTTCCATGTGCCATAATCTGATTTCTGCCTTCACTTCTTTACTAAATAACTATTCTGATAATTGTCATCAATGCTATTCTAATTGCCAGATCCACTGGGCACTTCTCAGTCCTAATCTCAGAAAGGCTCTCCGCTACCTTCAACGTGACTGGCCATCTCCTTCTCGAAAGTCTGTTTCATACGGCACCATATTCCTCTGGGTGTCCTCTTACCCCCCTGACATTGTTACATCATTTTCACAGTGCCCTTCACTGGGCCCTCTTCCTTTAGCCCACCCATAAACGCTGGTGTTCCCAGGGACTTTTTCCTCTATTGGTCTCCCTTGTCATTCTAAATGGTCTCTAAGGGTGAGCTCATCCATTTTCACGGTTTTTGCTATTATGGAGGAATTGATGATTCCTGAACTTCATTTGATCAACTGTTTGCAAGCTATCTTTACCTGTATATCCCATAGGCATCTCAAATGCAATGTGTTTAAAACCAAACTCATTATCTATCCTTAGCATCTGTTCTTTATCCTGAATTCCCTTTCTATCAGCAGTATAGTAATCTGGGAATCTCAGCTGCAAACGTGTGAGCAATCTTTGAATCTCTCCTCTCCCTCACTCTCCTCAGCAAAGACTAATTTTTCCAACTTTATTTCCTAAATGTTTTCTTAATATACTTTGTCTTTTCTATGTCTACTGTCACTTTCTTTTTTAGCCCTCATCTTTCCCATGGACTACTATAATAGGCTCCTGACTGATGTCTTTGCCTCATGCCTGGCCCCTGCCTTAATTCAATCCTCCATATTTACCTAATTAAATGTGAGTTAGACAAAGAAAGTTATTTATCTAAAAGACAAATTTGACTATGTTAATTTCTTGTAAAAATAACATCAATGGTTCCCATTGCTTATATAATAAAGTCCAAGCTCCTTAGCAAGGCTTTCCATGATTTCTAGTTTCTGCCCAATATCTCAGTTTTTCTCCATCTTTCACCACTCTCTTTCCTCTTCAATTTCACCCCTCCCCAACCCTGGCCCTTTGACCCACCACTCTTTTAAAGTACATTCCCTAAACATATCGTGGTGTTTCAGGATTCTATACCTTTGATGGCTTTTATTCCTCTTTCTATACTATTCATGCTTTCTGGCTTACAAAGCCTTTCCTGGGGCTGGCCCAATGGCCGAGCGGTTAAGTTCACATGCTCCGTTTCAGTGGCCCAGGGTTTCGCAGGTTTGGACCCTGGGTGCTGACATGGCACCGCTCATCAGGCCCTGCTGAGGCGGTGTCCCACATAGCACAACAAGAGGCACTAACAACTAGAATATACAACTATGTACTGGGGGCTTTGGGGAGAAGAAGAAGGAAAACAAAAAGGAAGATTGGCAACAATTGTTAGTTCAGGTGCCAATCTTTAAAAAAAGAAAAAAAAAGAAAGACAGAAAGCCTTTCCTTATTCTTCAGGCAGGGTCATTGGCTCTTCTGGGTGTTTTTTGTTTTTTTGCCCACATAAATTTACTATAGTAGTTATCATATTCCATTGACATTGTTTATCAATATGTCTCCCTCCCAGATCATTAACTCCTTCAGGGCAGGGATTATATATGCATTCCTATTTTGAAGGCAGTGGAATAACCGGAGGCATTACAGGAGCTCAATCAATGCTATAATAATTAAGCTGAACAAATGACTTAATTGACCAAAATAACATGGCAAATAATTCAAATAATAACAGACTGATAAAGATCAGGAAAGAGAAAGAAGAACTTGCCATTTACAACTATAATTTTCTCCTTAGTTTCTTGAGTATATTCTAGGGACTGAGTGGGGATGTGGAAGTGGTTCATCATGCTGGTTTCCTGGGCTATCTGGGGACCTTGCACAAGTACAGTCTGAAGCAGTTCTGGTCAACCCTTACAATCTCAACACCTTCCCTGTAAACTGTGTTGCCTTTAGAAGTTACTTTAATTTCATGAGTCCACCTTGCTGCAGCAGAGATTTGAGATCTCTCTTTTTCACTGACATAAAATTCCTGGCATATCAAATACTCAGCATCTCTCAAGGAAAGCCAACATACTAACTGTCATGGAGAAGCAATCAGCCTAGGACATTAGGATGTCTCAAGTGCTTCCACATCCTAATATTAACCAGACTGAAATCTGTTTAGGTCTTAAAATTAGTCAAAATTGGACTCATTCAGACCCAGAAGAGCATCTGTTTTCAAGGATGCAGCTGCTACACTTTCAACGGCAACTTACTGTGACTTCTTTAATTGATTCATATGAGGATGTCCTTGTGCATCTGCAGTATTTCCTAAAATTGTTACAATATTAGCTTAGACTGGTATCAGCTGTCATGAAAGTGATAAATTGAAAAGGGAAAGATGGTTATCATGGCAGTAAAGAAAGGTGAGCGCTGTGAATTCAAACATTTTAGAAGATGGAAAAAGACAATAAAGAATGATCCCATGAGATTTTCTCACTGGAAAATATTTTAGAAGATCAAATTCTGGTACAATCATTATTTTGGACTCCTCTTCTTACTTGTACAGAGAAATGAGACCACATAATCTCTGCTTGAACCCAGGATAAAATTATTTAATTTCCAATCTTCCGTTTTCCTATTTAGAAAATTGTGGCAATAGCATTTTTCTAACTCCTAGAGCAACGTGTTATTAGGTTTTGTAAATAATTTTGAGATCCTTTGATGTTGTTACCGAGCTGACATTTTTTAAAATAAAGATAGGAATGCTGATTAGTTCTGTGACAATAAGAGCTCATGGGGCTTACAGAGTCAATGGGGGCTGTGACAGCAGACTCTCCATCTAACCCATTTGCTCTCCTTAAATGCCTGTGGGATATGCTACTATCATCTAACACTGGGGTAGGATTTAAAAGTGTCAGACACTATAATACCACAGTTGCAAGTTGGAACTTTAACACCAGCTAGTTCTATCCTCAGCTTTCTTAATTTCTCTGTACCACTATCCCTACTTTCTATTCATTCTCTTGAATTATTTGCAAATTATATAAGTTAACTGTCCCCCACCCCAGTGCTTTGTATACAGTAGGCACTTTCTAAATGTTCATTAAATAAATTATTTATTTATGAACGGAATGAATAGATGATCTCCCTATGCTAAAGTATCTACTGTCTTATTAAGCATCTAATGTGAATTTTCTTAAGATAGAGATGTTCTTTCCTCCCTATCTAAGTCAGTTACTACAAACTAAACTCTTTTTGATCTTTCTCTGTCCTGAGATACATTTTTAACACCTAGCTATTCTTCACCAACAGTTCTAGCTTTAGACACTATTATCAAGCCAGTTATTTAGTCGCTCTTTCCCACTCTCCAAACAATCTATAACCTAGTTGTAAGCTCTTTTGTTTGACTTCTACATAGGATGAGCGTTATCTAAGAAACATGTTTGGTAGGTTCTCTTCATTTTGCTTCTTATTGCAGAAGCAATAATTCTTCTGTCCCCAAATAATAACTATTTCTTTTCAGTCTAGATTTCCCTAGAAATTTTGGGTTTGAACTAGCAAAGTCAATTGATTTTGAAAACCACAACACTGACTCAGATTGTCCCTTGTCCCACAGAATTACGATCGCAAAGGATGGGGGTGTATTGCACATTACTCAGATTTGACTCCATACATGCATACACACGTGTATAACCAGCTCTGGAAATACAGCCTCCTCTCTGAGACATAACACCCAACCAATGAATCCTTTTATATCTAAAAGCTATGTAGCAAGAATGGCAGTCATCAGTCTTTTCATTGCTGCCTCTGGAAGGAAGCTCTCTTTTCTCCATTCTCACAGGGGAAGAAGGGCAAATGGAAGGGACTTTTGAAAAACTAGGGTGGGGAAAAGTGGAAGAAATTCATTACCAGGAAGAAAAAAAGAGATAAAGATGGGGAAACAGCAGGATGAGGTGAAGGTGTCTTATTTATATTTGCTTTTCTAGGGTCCATTCCCCTAATTGATAATGTGTTTATTACCAATAAAATAAAATTAAAATAAAATGCTTCCACCACGTTACAGGAGGCAAACACTTCTTTTCTGTGGTACAGTTATTTAAATGATCATGTGTTGCATCTTTTCCCCCTATTAACCATAAGACAGTGGGCATTATAACTTCCTAGCGTTCTTTGGGACATCTCTCTCTTCCTCTCCTCCAAAATGTCTTATATTACCCTAACTATAGACAGTGACTCTTTGGGGGAAGAAAAGATAAGCCAGTCCTACTCACTGCCCAGTCTAATGACTCGGATGTTCAATGACATTTGTTTGAAAATGTCTTCTTATGAGGCCCCCCCAACCCCACAAAAGACCAAAGATGAAACTTTTATAAAGAAATTAACTTTAAGGATGCTTCTTAAGAGTAAATTTTCATCTCTATGAAACCATACTCTTTCCTGCTGCTCCCCAGAGGAATACAGTTTATTCTTTCACTTTTTATTACCTCTAGAACACATTTCTTAACAACTCAAGCCTCCTTTTCCTCATCTATACAACTCAGAGTTGTTGTGAGGACCATGTGGGGAATGTGGCCCCTAACATGGTGCCTACCGCAAAGCTAGGGACAATTCTCTGAACTCCAGTAGCACCCTGCTTCCCCCTAATGGCCTTAGCACAATTCATCTTGCACTGTACTTGCCTAAGGCATCCCTGGCAGACTGTGAGATCCATGAGAACAAAAGCAATAACATATTCTTCCTGTCATTTCTGATAGCATATAGCTCTTCCTTACACTCAGAAATACTGCCTGTTGAATATAATCTTTAAGTTAAGGACAAATCAAATAATTTTATCTCCTTTTTTTCCCATTATATCTTCACAATGCCTTTAACCTAACGTCCTCTCAATAGTTCATTAGCCTGGAACATTATTCTATTTCAGAGTGAGAAATTGAAGCTCCAGAAAAGCTATGAATGTTTGAAACTGAAGAATTATTCCAAATATTGATCCTCATAGGAAAACAAAGGAAATGTGTATAAGACCCACTGTGAAGAGCAAAACAAAAATAAGAAACAAGGTAACAAATGACAGCTGTTCCCTTAAGCTACCACAGGAGAAGAGGCCAATTCTGAGCCAACAGTATATGCACACTGCACAGTTCCGTGGAAGGAAAATCCCACCCAGTTATGAACCACTGCTTGAGGGTAACAAGCCTGAGCAAGCCCCAGGTCCTCCACGACATTTCGCTTTAGGCTCCTATCTCCATGCAGCGCAAACCAGCACAGACACACGGTCTTTCCACCTTGTGAGTGACACTACAGACCTCAGTCTCTTTTGGTCCTCAGGGCAAACACTAAGATTGATTTTTCTTTTATTCCAAATAATCCTCCCTGAGGCTTGGTAAAAACCTAATCATCAACTAAAAAGGCGTGTGGTGTGGCCAATTCAGCTCCTGCCGGATATGAAAGAGAAATGGAGGGAAAAAGCTAATGAACAGCTCTAGTCCTTCTGTTGAAAGGCACTATTGTGGAGCTATATTAGATTTCCATGGACTTTGTTAGCTTTTTGTATTTCTATAAAACCCCACATCAAAGAGCATCTTAAAGTGTTAACAAATACTTAACCAGATATTTTAGGTGAATGAGCGACACAGATTTAAGTTTTAACAGAGTTTTAGAGAGAAAAATATTACATGGCAAAGAGATAACATTTATCCCTGTGTTCAAACAGGAGCCTTACAGCTTTAGCATTTGTAAATCTTCCAAAGAGCTTTAGGGGATGGCTTATTCATGGGGTAAATTAGAAATATTGGTGCCCTTTACAAACGGTGAAACTGAACCAAACAGAAATAAAGCACGTTTCCCAATACGACACAGCAAACAAGTGCAACAAATAAAGACAGAACTAAAGGAATTAAGTTGAAAGTCCTATATGGGGTCTCTCTTCAATTTAACTTTTTCCAGTCGCCTTTTTTCATGAGCGTCCTGTTCAGGCAGCTGCATCATTCATAAATTTAGGCCCAACTTGAGAAATCAACTTCTTGACGGAGAGCGGGTACAACCTCACAGTTATCTTTGCCTTTCCAGTATATAACGCAGCTTCTGGAACCCGCAGGTAAGTATCAAGTACAGTGAACAAGAAGGTGCCCTTTGGAGACAGATAGACCTGAGTTCAAATTCTGACTTTTTCACATCCCATTTGGGTGAACTTCTCTAAAACAGATTCCCCACCTGTAAAAGGAGATCATCATACCTACCTCACCGGATTCTGATGATTAAATGAGAAAATATATAAATGCCTAGAATAGCATTTGACACACAAGTGCTTAATATATGGTAGTTACTATTACTACCCCTACTAGTATTTATCAATGAAGATGTGTTGAATGAATAAATAACAAAAACCCAGTTTCCTTCTCCTCTATAGCTTTAAGTAGCCTTTGGAACAATAAGAGTATCCTTATATATTTAATGGCAAAACCTGATGAGCTACTGTGACTGCAGAGCAAAACAGGGAGACTCCTGGAAACACTGGTCACCCTGATCCTATCACTGTGTGGACAACACACAGACAACTGACTTATCTGGAAGACAGAGGTGACCCTGCCAAGAACACAGACGATCACCAAGACTAGCTATGCAGTTGGTGTCGGCTCCCTTTGAAGCACGTTGGAAGTAAGAAATAGAGAGAGAATTCACTTGCTAACACATGGTGCAAGACTTTCAGGTGTAAATCTTGCTAAGAGAATTTCTGGTCATTGAGGACAAGTGTGGCCACTGCTCCAGTATGAGGCAAAGACTACAGTTAAGTGCCTCCTCTTTAATTTCCCTTGTGTCAGATATTCCCTGTGTGGGCTAAATTGATGCATTACTGCCATACACATATTGACTAATGCCTTGTGAAGGTTTATAATATACAGCTAATTTCTGTCTTTATACATTAGTAACACATGAATGCTGTTCACACATCCATTCTAGTTTTGTAATATAATCCCTAGAATAATTAACAGTTTAGATAGATGCTTCCAGAATCAAGTTCCCTAAAAACCAAAAGATTAATAATCTGTTTTTATGCCAGCTAAGGGTAAGCTACATAGAGAAGCAATCATTTATCTATCAGGTGATTATACAATTTCAGGATATTGCCTCAAAATCTAAATAATCTTCTTTCCCTAAGTAAAAGAATATGTATTCTCATATTAATTATGAACCCAATTTTCCTACCTACAACATTTCTTTTGGATTGACTACCTATGTTTAGGCTCAGAAAACAGTGGTTAAATTCTGTCTCAACCACTTACTAACTGAACCACCTTGGGTAAATTGTGAAACTCTGAACTGGGGCAATAACAGTTTCAGCCTCAGAGGGTCATTGTAAGGATTCAATGATGTAACACACACAGAGCATTTAGAACAATGTTCAGTGCACAGTAAGCACTCAGTAATCTAAGCTATACGGTTGGACCTCATAGTGGGAGCCTGGAAGATTGAAACTCCCAAACTCATCTCCTTACTCATCAAAACACCTTGGAGAAAACCAGAGAGCTGTGGGCTTCGTTGTTCACGTGGCTAATGGACAGAAAGGATATGGCATATTGATATATTGAGACATTACATTGTGTAAACTCATGACATTTTAACCTTAAAATAAGGAATCACAAAAGTATGAGAACACTACAGAATTCTGGCAATGTTCAAATCAGGGAGACATCCAAGAGAAAAAAGGGATTAAGGGTGGCAGGTTTAAATTGTATCTTTTCATCCACAAAAAGGGGGAGAATGACTTTCTCCAGAGTTGCCAATTCAAAAAAAAAGAGGTGGCACTTCAGGCAGGCATGAGGAAGTGGTAGTTGGTGGGAAGCAAGGAATGACACTAAGAAACAGCTTGGGAGGGGATAACACAGTGTTTCTTACATTATTTTGAGGGAGGAATGACAGGGACCTCTCTTTTCAAGGACAGGAAGCCTGCAGAGCTTGGTTCTTTAGCAAAGTGAACTTAGGCATCATCTTAGGAATTCAAAAGGGTATTCAACAAAGCTTTGAAATCGGGTTTTTGAGAGATCAGGTCCACCTTTCTCACACAGGGTCTGAAAGCTCATGTTTATACTTATATTTTGACTCAGCATTTATTCCATGGTCACAGTTTACTTTCCCCCTGCCAAAGGCACTAGGAAGAGAGAGGAGAACAAACACACACGGGTGTGTGTCCCTGTGGTATAGTTTAGGGTTAGGAACGATTATGGGGAGTAACGATTATGAATCTATACAGCCCATGAAATTTTGACCTGGAATGGTAGAAACTGTTATTTTCATTGAAGAGACAGAAATTGTGTTATAAATTATTTCAGTATGCACATAAAAACACTGACAAGTCAGGTCTTCCATTAAGGCTAAAAGAGCTGAATCGGGCTTATTTTGGAAAGACGTTTTTTTCTATTTACTACCATAGGAGAGTTGTTATTTTATTTGCTTTCTTGGGAATATGTTCCCCTTGATATTACCTTAGATAAATCTGATGTAGAAAGTGAGACAGGCGAATACCCTGTGCCCTTGTCTGCTGTCAACTCGGCACCATCCCCAGCCCCTTTCCTGGAAGCACAGGAACTACAATTTCCAGCTTCTTGCCAGCAGGGTTTCGAGTTTAGACTCTGCCAGTGAGAGGCACTCCCAAAAGATGTGGAAGGCAAACAAAAAGGGAGGCGTTATTTTCTTGCAGTGGTAGAAAGATGCTCAGGCAGATGGCAAATAAGAGGCTTGCAGTAGCTTCCAGAGGAGCTCCTGCAACAGCTGCTTCCTCACTGCAGGTAGCAGAAACCACTGGTGCATTTCCTGCCAGTCGGCAGCTAGTTTCCTTGCTCTTTGCTTCTTTCCAACTGTTTTCTAATCCCGTTTAGCAATTTTTAACACATCTAATTCCTTGTATTAAATTCCCTCTTGCTAAAATGGTTTGTGTTTTCCTGACTGAGCTCTGATGAATAAATACAACCTTCTGAGGTATTTCTGAGCTATGGCCACTCAGATCTCAGAGAACATCTGGAGCAGGAAGAAGGGGGAAGAAGGGGGACGAAGGGTCACTAAGAATCCCGGGTTATCCTTTAATGGAGTGTTATAACTCCCACGGCAAGGATCTTCAGACTGTGCTCTGCAGAGGTCCTAATCTCCTGGTCTCCATTCACTCTGGTTTGCCCTCCTCCTCCTTAATCAGAAAGCTCCACTTTGGAAACAAAAAGAGTTGTGTACAAACCACAGCCCTTGAAGAGGAAGGATTTGGTCCCAAGCAAACAACTTCCCACTGCACTCCAATCTCCAGGTGCCAGCCAAAATAGGAGTAAAAGTCAAACATTTCAGTGATGACACCACTCCCACAGAGTGAGGATGAGTGGCAGGAAGATCTATACAAACAATATAAACAATATTTACTTGGAAACAAATGACTTGCTTTATCTTTATTATTTTAGTTACATGAACTCTAGTACCTTTTTTTCCCTATTTACTGAGTACTGAGCAAACTATGAATTGCTCTCATTTTGAATAACACATGCCAAGATTCCATTGCAAAGTAGATTCAACCTTCCCTTCAGAAAGTGTTTCACAGAATCATTTCACCATCAAGTTTTTCAGAAAACTGTACCATGGGATTTTCCTACTATTTTCAAAAGAAATCCCAGATTAAAGATGTAGACTTCAACAAGGCAGACTTATTATCGCGGTCACTCAATTTGGAGCTGCTTTCGATGACCATATAAAAAGCTTCAGTTTAATATTGAATGTATCTTCCACAATACTCCATGTTTGTGAGCACACTAAGTATGCAACAACTTCTGGGCTCCTTAGTTTGGATAACCAGCTCTGGGGCAACCAGGAAAAAGGCACGGAATTTAGAAGGGACCAACTCCTGACCCGCAAAAGCTTAGATCTCTTTTTTCTTAGGCTTATTCATCAGAACACTCACTTTAAAAAAGTGAATAATACTCAAGTTTTTGTATCTTCCTCTGCTGGACTGACTAAGTAGAATTTTATTTTCAGAGAAACAACAAGCTGATATTGGTAAATCTTGGTTGATAAAACACAAGAGCTAAGTTGAAAAACATATTCACATCTATTGGAAAACAGACATACACATTTGAGATTGTGGCAAGACCTGGTGTCCACCCACTAATTATAAGTATATATTCACAGTGCCACCCGTTCCCTCCACTGTAAATCCTGTTCTGTCTCTTTGGGTGGCCTTTGGGCAGCTATGATGCTTTGCTTTTCCTTCTATGAACCGAGGTTGGCTCCTGGCACTCATCACATTCTCTTCTAGGTGCTAACAATCATATTTGCTCTATGAATCACTGTCAAACTTTAATCTATAGTTTCTAGAATTTCTTCAGATTTTACTGTTTTAAGACTAGGGGGGCCCGCCTGGTGGCGCAGCAGTTAAGTGCGCATGTTCCGCTTTGGCGGCCCGGGGTTTGCAGGTTTGGATCCTGGGTGTGAACATGGCACTTCTTGGCAAGCCATGCTGTGGTAGGCATCCCACATATAAAGTAGAGGAAGATGGGCACGATGTTAGCTCAGGGCTAGTCTTCCTCAGTGAAAAGAGGAGGATGCGCAGCAGTTAGCTCTTCAAAAAAAAAAAAAAAAAAAAAAGACTAGGAATATGTGCTGTAATCTGGTGTTCTGCCCTCTCTTACATGTTCCACATTTTCTTAAGTTCAGCAAATTTCCTTAAATACTCCAAGATAATATATTTGAACTCTACTGCAAAGAAGTCAGATGTCACCTGCTGCTTTCCTCACAATTGTATCTTACCATGACCTATCCTATCCTTTCATTTGAAGAACAGTCCCCTTTCTAAATAAGACAGAGACAAAAGAGAAGCAGAGTGGTTCTGCTTTCTATTAACACACCTTCACACTTTACTAGTCATGGGCCTCTCCATTTCCCGTTCTTTCTGGGACTAAACATAGCTGCATTTTGTTGTCCTCAGCATCTCTAATGACCATCAAGTCATTTTGGGCTTTTGCCTCCAATACTTTACCTACAAGCTCACTGTACATTTCATGTGCCTGCTATGCATTCATCTATGATTACAGGTCGTTCTTTCATTCTTACATTCTCCTATGTGAGCTCATCAGAGAGTTCTTTAGATGCTATACATCAGCCTGGTGGTTATAGTACAGACTGTGGAAGCATGCTGAACAAGTTCAAACTCTGGCTCGAGCACTTAATAACTTGACAGTATGTGTACCCGGGTAAGTTATTTCACTTCTCTGTGCCTCAGTTTTCCAGTAGGCAGAAATGGAGATGATTATGATATCTACTTCCCGGGTTATTTTGAGGATTAAATGAGTGCATGTATGTGTATTTTTAAGAATACAACCTGGCAGGGGGCCAGTCCAGTGGTGTAGTGGTTAATTTTGTGTGCTCCACTTCAGTGGCCTGGGGTTCGCGGGTTTGGATCCCAGGCGTGGACCTAGCACAGCTCATCAAGCCATGCTGTGGTGGCATCCCACGTAAAACAGAGGAAGATTGGCACAGATGTTAGCTCAGTGACAATCTGCCTCACCAAAAAACTGAGGAAGAAAAGAAAAATCAACCTTCAGGGGGAAAAGATACACCCTAACATAGATTGTGCTTGATATTATTTTTTTGTTGTTGAAATTACTTAGCATTTTGTGGCTCAAATTTTATGTCTGAAGTCTTGCCCAGCCCTCCTCATGAACTATTCCCTTGATAGACTCTAAGCATGGGATCACACCTATATTTTCTCCAAATGCCTGAAAATCTAACTTTCTGAAAACCCAACATCCAGCTATGCCTGGTGTTTACTTTCTTTGCTGTGTGAACTCCAATATGATATGGTAAATAACATTCTCCAAAGACTATTACAATTTTTACTTTCCCAGTGAATTCTTCCTTTTGGTCAGAATTAAGTACAGAATATTGAGTCTCCAGATTTTTCCCTCTTGAGAAGAAAAATCATCCTAAAGACAAGTCGAGAACTTACTTCTCATCTTATTTTAGCTGCATTAGACTTCTGGAAACATCAAACTAATTCAAACCTCCCATTGCTAAAATCACCATGTCAGTGTCATCATTACATCAAGAAAGCATCATTCATAGCCTCTTTCTCACTGAGTGGTCTGTAGTATACTTTTACCACAATATCACTTGCCTCTTCCTTCTATATTTGTGTGTGTGTGGTTTTTTTTTTAGGAAGATTAGCCCTGAGCTAACATCTGCTGCCAATCCTCTTTTTGCTGAGGAAGGCTGGCCCTGAGCTAACATATGTGCCCCTCTTCCCCTACTTTATATGTGGGCTGCCTGCCTCAGCGTGGCTTACCAAGCGGTGCCATGTCTGCACCCGGGATCCAAACTGGCAAACCCCAGCCCACCCAAGCAGAACGTGCGCACTTAACTGCTGCGCCATCGGGCCGGCTCATTCTATATTTATTTTAATTTTCATATGAATGTTGTTTCCAATCTCTTCTCAGAGAGGTGAATTTCCATAGAATATTTCCCACATTTTAGCAAGGATGGTTACTAAACAGTTGAGCTTTCCTCCATATGAGATACAGAACTCAAAATAAACATACAGGAATTTCTACAGGGTTTTAACTTCCTTGGGTGCTACAAATGGCCTATTTTGTACTTTGCCATTATTTTAGGTAAAAGCACTGTATATAGAGAGCAAAGACGTTGATAAGTAATTACAAAAATCATAGTAGAGTCAATTCTCAGTGAAACTTACACTGGACCCCATATTTTCATTTTAGTTAGTAGTGTCAACCTCTTCCCTCATTAAACCATTCTCAGGAACTACTAACAAGTTAACCTACGTTAGGGGCATTGAGAAGCTTATTGCCCAGTGTGGGGATTATCTCTGAACCCTTCTAGATTACTTATAATTATTATAACATGCTTATAATTCCACATGTTAACCCCTAAACAGAATTCCTGGTTCACCCTATCTCCCAACATGGGATAAATACAGGGTAATAAAAAAATGCCATTTGAATGAGTCCATTTTACTACTTCTAGCAGGCCTGTTAGGAGAATAAAATAGCTAAGGTTAGATTTGTATATTATAGATCCAATACTATTAATATAAATATGCCTAAAATGAGAGAAATTTCTATGAATCATTTGAGTCTATATCCTAAGGAGAATTTTATACAATACAGTTCTAGTTCAACTCAATAATTTGGATAAGTTACCTGTAGTTGTTCGCATTTAGATTTATGCCGCATGACAAATTTGTGATGTGTGGTTAGTTTCATTTTAAAGAGCGTCATTTTAACAGACGGCTCTGTTTGGCAGAGCTAATTCCATGTCCTAACCCAGGTGCTTGGCACAGTCATAGTCCACGCAGTTGTATAGATAAGAGCCTAGAAAGGCCTTTGATGCCTATGTCTCCTGTACCTCCCGTAAGTAATCAGCAATGAAGGCTGGCTGATCATTCTTCCTTCATATCTCTCAATCCATCCCCACTGCCTCCAATCTTGGTACGGTCCTTCACCATCTATCACCCATATTAATGTAGCAGGTTTCTGACTAATCTCTTTGCCTCAGGAGTTATTCCTCTCCATTTTACTCTCCCATGGTCTTTCTGAAAAAATCATTTCAAAACACCGTCTGATTATGTCTCTCCTATTTCTAAACTCTCAATAGCTTGACCTTGTCTTCCAGATAAAATCTCAGCTGGCCCTTGCGCACATCTCTAGTTTCATTGCTTGTTGTTCCCCTACACCGAACCTTATGTTCCAGTCCTACCCTGAACTCACCATATTTTCTTTCACTTCATAGCCTTTCCTCCTCACCTCTCTTTCCCTTTTTGGTTTCTCCTCCATAACATTCCCTTGTGTCCCCTCACTGTCTGGCTAATTACTGTTTATCCGTTAAGACCCAAGTTAGCCGCCACCTTCCCCAGAAAGTCTTCCCTGATATTTACATTCCCCTTCAAAGCATATACTTCATATATTCCCACAGCATGTTGTGCTTACCCTATAGCTGCCAAATCACAGTTTAGCGTAATTACTTTCATGCCTGTCTTTTCCATGACTTACAAACCCCTTGAAGGCAGAGGCTGGGTCTTCTTTATTCATGTCCCGAAGGCCTATACATAGCTGGTACTGTGTTATTTGTTAAACTGAGTTGATCCACAAATATCTACTGAACGAATGACCATCTTCTCTGATAGCCCCATAAGATAGTACTTCACTGATCTAGTTTAATTTCTATTGGATAAATTCAACAGAACACATGATTTATGATTCCTGTCTATGCCTGTAACCATTGTGAGTCTCCAGCTGACTGACCATGTGTCTCTGTCTCCTCAGTAGGGGGTGCCTCCTGGAGAAGACGGATGGACACTGAAGCAGCTGGCAAAGCTGGGGAACACAACCGGCCAAGTCAGAGGTCACAGGCAAAAAGAGAGGAAAGCCAAATTTACTTTTGTAAATAATACCACTTGCAGCACTTCCTCATTCTCTAAAACTGAAATAACTCATAAAACACAAAATTACAAAAAAATTCCCTAATTTAGAGAGTGAAAATTGCAATTGCAGTGTTCATCTGAGAGTTGCTTTATGTAAACATAAAGACACGTAAATAATATTCCCTCTGCACATCCTACCACAGTCTGCTTTCAAACATGCTTTAAACTTAATGAAGCAATTTGGATATTTCAAGTTTGTGAAAATATCATTATACCTCTTTTTACTAGGTAAGGAAACAACTTACATGATAAGGGAGATAAGTAAAGGACTTTTGACTCCAGAAAGTAGAAAGCATGTCCAAGAACCACCAAAACAGATTTTTAGAAGGAAATAAATAAAGCTCTTCAGATGAATGATTGGTAAAATCTCATATGAGAAAGTGGAAATCATAAAGTGGACAGACGAATCATGTACAATGAGGGGTGCTGAAAGAAGGTAAAGCACAGAATATGAGAAGGAACAAGTCAGAGAAGCAGAGTAAAATTTCTTCTTAGTTTAATGAAAATTAATGTGGCTCCAAGATCAATATCCCAGCTCTGTCACTGGCTAAGCATAGTTCATACTTTTTTGCTTCAGTTTTTCCATCTGCAAAATGGGAATAAAGATGCTAGCTTTCTCATTAGGTCAGAATGTGCCTGTGGGGATTACCAATCTGTAGTGCTAGAGAGTTTCTGCTGGGGACACAACAGGAAGTCAAAGGGAAAGCGACAAAAACAAAAATGGATAGAATAACTTAACTTCATAGCTTCCTTAGTACCTGTGGACTGCTCATTCCAATGAAGTGAGGTGGGATGCCCAATGAAGCTCAGAAGGTGATGTGAACTCATTTGAGATGAGCTGTGATAAGCAGGCCTGACTACGGGCGCCATCAGCTCAGCAAACACTAATGATGAACAGAGTGCAGACTGCCACTGGTGATAAAGAGCCAGCTAAACACTCTATTAGTTTTTCATTTTGTGAATTAATGTCCTTCATAGCGTGTGTACACTAACCAGTAATGAATTGTCTCCCCAGAACTGCCTGGGGTACTCCTCTCTGCTCTGCAAGAGGGCATACATTTCACATGGAAATTAGCACTTTTAAGGAGGCAATCACTCCTTTAAAAGAAGTTTGTTTTCAATTAGTTTCTGCAAACATCCTTTCTTAAGAAAATCTGCCCTTTCTTTCTATCTTGTAAAAATTTTTTTTAAAAAGGGCAAAACAATCCCCATAAGATTTTATAGACAGATAGATAGATTGGATTTATGTAAGAGCCCAGATATGAGCTGGGAATATTTTTAAAAATCCCAACCACTCTGAAGCCCTGTTGGTCTTCTACAACAATAAAGAGGAATCAATCTCTTACTAGTCAAGTCTTGCACATTAACCCTGAGGATTGGGTTTTCTCCAGTTGCCAAGGTCCTCTAAACCTTATCTACCCCTTCAGAATTAGAAAGTCAGGCCTGGGCCTCTGAGGCACACAGATGTATTTCATTTCTCTGGGGTTTATAACCATGATAGCTCACACAGGACTGTACAGTCAGCGCTGAGGTTCTCTTTTCAGTCTCTAACCAGCCTCTCCGTGGTTCTTCATCTATAAGACATTTAAGGAAGATGGGTCTGGGCAAGGATGCTCAGAAACCGGAGTCTTCTGCTGGTGCTTGTGTGCTTTCTGGTTGACAGTTTTGAACCAGTGAGGCATATACTGATAAAACTAGGTTTAAAAGCCTGAGAGAAAAATATGGCTATTTCTTCAACTTTTTAATATAAAAAGTTAATATCTGGGAGATTGTATTGTATTCTGACAAAGAACCAGATGAGGAGCCAGAAGGTCTGAGTTCTATGATTGGCTCTTTTGCTGATTTTTCTAAGAGAGTTTTGGATTTATTTTCTTCCCCAAAGATTTATATACTGCTTATTTTCCTAAGAACTTGAAGTTCTTTCTCATATATTACCTTATATTAGCCTTGCAGATTTTAATTAAAAAGATTTCACACGGGCATACATACATAATAAAAACAATCTCATAAAATATATAAGATACATTACTATTTCTTAACATTCATCCCTTCAAGTCAAGCTGCTCCTTTCTTCTTTTCCCTATAATCTTCAATATTTTAACTGTGTTAAAAATAAAATTAAAACCTCTGTGTTAATTTAACCATGTATCTGCATTCATGTCTTGTGTAGATAACAGCCCCACGAGGCTATAAGGCCCCAAATGGCCTGGACCACATATCTTTTGCTCACTATCGAATCCCCAGGCTTAACTCAGTCCTGGGCACCAAGCAGCCTAAACGGCTGAAGTCACAGAATGAATGAAGGAATAATATCCTTTTGTGCTCGGTGTCAATTCCACCCTTCTTTCTCTTCATGGAAGTTCTCATCTCTTCTTTTTTTGACACTTTAATATCACGGATTCCTCTCTAATAATTTACATGTAAAATCAGTCTTTTCCCCAAATCCTTGACACTGCAGTTATCCCACGGTTTGGTGCCCACAACATCTACTATTTGTCACTTTCCTTTTACTCCTTGTCTTACTTGTCAGAAACACTCCTGAGCGCTGGCATTTCTTTGCCCCTGGACTGTCTCTAATCTAAAGAGAAGTTCCTAAGAGTTCAAAATTCCTGTGTTCCAGTGTGGAAAATATTTTGTAGTTTATTATGTCACAATAGTACTTAAATGAGTTTGATGGTTTTCTTATCGGTCAATTAGCATTTATTAAACACTTAGAGTACATGCTAAAATGTGCTCTGATACTAAAAGGCATTCACAGAGATTTTCTTTGTTTGTTTTTAAATTTCTGAGCCTTTCAAAGATCTGAGCCCTTTAAATACGGGAGCGAAAAAATGGGAGCCCCACGACAACCCTTCTGTACCATCTGAAGTAGGGAACCAAGACGAGGCCCAAGTGAAGGGAGTGATTAGCCGGGGGCCACCTGGTGAAGGAGAGGAACCAGGAGAAGTAGCCACAGGCTGCTGTTCTCCCTCCCATGGGAATCATCTTGTTTTCATAATTCCTGCCACCCTAGTATCTCACAGCCATCCCTACATGTACAGCATGTGAAAACATATTGAAATCCTCTTTGGATCACAATACATCTGTTCTAAGAGACTGAATGAGAGATGCCAGGGGAACATTAACTCAGAATTTCCTAACTCGAGTGCAATTAAAATCTCAGCCACAGTGCGAAATTAATGTAGCCCTTTGCATTTTAAATACATATTTTAATTAAATGACACCCATCTGTAGAATATGAGACTGCATTTTTATTGAGGATTTCAAATGATATAATCTGTTCCTATGAAGCGTAAATGGCTTGGTTCATGTTTCCAGAAACCTCAAAAGAATTATATAGATCTGGCATAAGCACATGTGGTGACACTCAATTTTGCTTAAATTTAAATCTGTTTAACTTGCATGATGAGTGTTGTTTGTGTGAGAAGATTTGGATTGTGTATAAAAGTGGCAGGAAATAAGAGCACAGCCCTTTAAACGTCTTGGATCATGTCTCCGGAGAGGCTGTCTGAGGGAATGACAGGGTCAAGGGTAGTGCATCTCTTCTTCCCCGGCTACAGCTGTGTAGTCACAGTCAGTTTTAACTCATTTAACCTAATGAAAAGCTTCATCTAAGGTAAACGACATGTTAATGATCTTAACTACTAAAATACAGACAGGACAGCTACTTGGGAGATGCACAATTAATTTTGACAGAAATGATTTGGGGTAGGTGTAAAGCTTCTCAGGAAATCGAACAATACTAACAATAAGTAGAGAGCAAATGCATCCTTTTCTCTTTAGAGCTGTTCATGAGTATCTGCTCGATGTGGTTTTTTCCAACTGTATTTTCTTCTTTCTTGAATGTTCTTCAAGAAGAGGAGCCCTAGAGGAGGCAGGAGATAACCCGGGTTCTGGACCTGGTTGTGGCACCATGTTGATGTGTGACCTCAGGAGAGTCAGATATTTGGCTCTCAGTTTTCCTGTCTATAAATTGTGAGAAGATAGCAAAGTGGTGTTGCGATTAAGAATGTGGGCACTCCAGTCCGGCTGCACAGATTTAAATCCTGCCTTCACTACTCTCTTTAACCTCTCTCGGCCTCAGCTTCCTCCTCTAAGGAGTGAGGATAACCCCTCCCTGCCTCATAGGCCGCTGCAAGGACTAGACAAAATATCACAGCAGAGATGTTAGACCAAGGCCTGCCTCATACTTGGTTGGTGTTTAATAAGTGTCAGCTATTGTTGCAGAAGAAAGAGGTCTGGGAGTTACACTGTTCTGGGTTCCAGTCCTGGCTTTGTCATTTACTGCCTGTATGATTTTAGAGAAGTTAATCTTTTGAACCCTATTTTTGTCACCTGAAAAACAGAGATAATAATGCTTACTGTATTAGTTTCTTATTGCTGCTGTGACAAATTACTACAAATGCAGTAGTTTAGAATAACACAAATTTAATATCTTATAGCCCTGGAAATTAGAAATCTGACACAGGTCTCATTGGGCTAAAATTTAGGTGACAGAGGCTCTAGGGGTAAATCCATTTTCTTGCCTTTGCTAGCTTCTAGAGGCTGCCCACATTCTTTGGCTTGTGGCCTCTTCCTCCATCTTTACAGCCAGCAACGAGGATCAAGTCTTTCTCACACTGCATCACTCTGACCTATTCACCTATCTCCGTCTTCCACTTTTAAGGATCCTCGTAATTACAGTGGGCACACCTGGATTATCCAGGATAATTTCTCTACCCTAAGGTGAACTAATTAGTGACATCAATTCCATCCACAACCTTAATTCCCCTTTGCTGACCATATTCACAAGTTTTGGGAAAAAAGACATCGATACCTTTAGGTATCACCTACCACACTTACCCTCACTGTATTATGAAAATTAGAAATACTATCCTAAAATTCCCAGTATAGTGTCTTGTGCATAATAAAAGCTCAGTAAATGGCAGTGTTCATTGTTGTAGCTGAGTAGTGACTAAGATCCTGTCAATCTTGGAAGCTCTGTGATCCTAGAATCATACAGCTAAATGTTTTGCTAATAGTTTTATGTTTTGATCATAAAAAAGCAAGTTCTAAGTTCTGATCATATATCTACAAAGATCTGTCTGTTAATAGGCAGACTATTGTAACAGTCTAATATCTGGTTCTCTGGTTAATCTGCTAGTAGCAATCTGAGGCAAGTTAAATCTTCTAGCATGATTATTATACTCCTAGGGGGATTTGCCTCAAAAACTGAGTCAAACAGCTTGTGGAAATATCTTAACAAGAGCAAATTGTTTATATTACTGCTTATGGAGGTATAATGTTACATCTCTAAATATTAAACATACTTGAATTATTTTACCAATTTTTCTCCTGTGTATTTATTTACGCATGAATGCACACATAATGTAAGGGCTTAAAAAATTTCATTATACCTAAAAAAGAAAAAAAGCTAAGTCAAATTATCAGGGTTCAACTGTTTCTCATGTAAGTATTGCTGATAAACAGAAGCCTGTTCCATACACTCTGCGTTAGGCATCCTCCTCTGAGAAGACATGCCCTACTGGTTTGATCTAATAGTCCTTAGGAAACCAGAAAACACCTTGGTCAAGCCAGTGTGTCCATGATCTAGGCAGAAGGCAGAAGAAGGCACCTGGGATCGTATTAAATTCTGGATAGTAGAGCTTTTATCATCTCACTCAAATCCAGGCAAATAAATTATTCTGGTAAGATTTGGGTTTGGTGGTCAGTACCAGGAATGCGGTCAGATCATATAGTTACTCTTGTCATCAGTTTCACAGGAGAAATTGTGAAAGCCCAGATTCCAACTGCCATTTGGAAGGTCCATTTGTCTCTAGTTTCTAGATCTCACGAAGACTGACTGGAACTTTGTGGACAACAGGCTCTTCCTTGATTGAGTCTACTAACATGTTTTCATATATAGGGTAAATTATTCATTAGAATTGACTAAAAACTTAAAAGTGAGCACCCAGTGAGGACTTTTGCTACTGTAATCACTTTTTAGTTCAGTCTTTATTTTAATCAAAGCTAGATATGCACACAGACTAAGGAGTTGAGTAGTTTTTATAAGCTTTTTCACTAGGCCACTTTCAACTTTCAGCTAATTTCTTGGGTTCTTCTCCCTGTATAGTTAAAGAAATTGCTACTTTGCTGCTTCTTGATTTTTCAGTTTTAGGTGTTTATTTGTTGCCTCCCACTATGAAAGATGAGGCTTTAACTCCCTCTGCATATGCACACTCTTCCCATCACTCTCTCACTACAGTGGTCTCATAACTTTGGTTGGATCAATATTTTGTGTTTATGTCATTATGACTAGATAAATGCTACTGACATCTAAGGCCATGTAGGATTCCACATTTTCCCCCTGCAAGACAGGTTTGTTATCTCTGGTGCTAATAACAGCCTTGTTATTTGTTTCCTTAGTTTTTTGCGTACTTAGAGATCATTCAACTCCAAACAGTTCCCTGATTGAACAATTCTCCTCTCAATGAATCCAAACACACTGAATCTTCCTGAACAAACCTCTCCTAAGACCTTCTCAATCGCTCCTTTCTGGGCTAGTTATTGCCTATGCCTGTTGCAGAGCTGCCATCTTGGTAGCTCCTGTCATCATCATTTTGGGGTTCTTTCTCTGAGTCAGAATCTCCATTTCTTGTATACCATGCCTTCCTATTTTTATGTAAACTCTTTCAGTTTGGTAGATTCTGAGGACAACTGCATGGAAAGTAAGTGTTTTGAGACCCTGTCTATCTGAAAATTTCTTTATTCTTTCCTCACACTGGATTAGTGGTATGGTCAGGTATGTAACTCTGGTTGGAAATAATCTTTCTTAGTAGAAAATACCTTTCTAAAAGGTATTTTTCTATTGTCTTCTAGCTTCCCTTGTTACTTTTGAGGAGTCATTGCTTTACTGTTTCTTGATTCTTTCTATAAATTTTTTTTTTCTTGGATAATTGTAAGATTTTTTTTTTATTCTGAGGGTTTTACAATTTTGTGCTGATAGCCTTGGGAATCTAGGTCTATTTTCATCCACTATGCTTGGCACTCTGGGCCCTTTCAATCTGAAAATTCATGTTTTTTGTTTTGGGAAGTTTTCTTAACTTTTCTTTGATGATGCTCTCTCCTTTATTTTCCCTCTTCTTTCTCTCTGTGGCCCTCTTATTCACTTGTTGGACATACTGGACTGCTCCATAGGGTCCTTTTTATTGATTTATTTTTTTTTTCCTATTTTCTATTTGTCTTTATGTTCTATTTTCTTGGATATTTCTTCAACTCTATCTACTAACCTTTCTTCTGAGATTTTTATTTTCATTTTATTATTTTTTATTCCCAAGAGTTCTTTTTTGTTCTCTGAATGTTCTTTTCATATAGTATACTATTCATGGATGTCATATCTTCTCTTATTCTAGAGATATTATGTATAGTTTTTTTTTTAAGTGTTTTTTCCTGGATAGTCCTTGTTTTCTCTAAGTTACTTTTTCTGTTTATTTTGGTCTCTGTTTCATATTATATGGTCTCCTCAAATGTCACTGTATTTGGCTGTCTGCTCATATTTAAGTGGGGCTGACTGAAGTTTTGTTTCTGTGGGGATGGACCTTATGGACTGTGGTCATCATTGTCGGTGATCTGGTTTGTTTCACTGGGGAACCACTGATGTCAGTATCTTTTATTTTTGTTTCTCCTTTCTCGTGGGTTGATCAGATTCCCCAGAGACGACTTACCAGTCTCTTGTCTTAACATATATACCTGGCAGCCAGCCAATCAAGTAAAGAAGGGAAGACTCAGTAGTCATTAATGTGAATTTTGAATTATTTGCCCTAATTTCAGGATGGTAGTCCTATACTCAACTATGACTTATGTCCCACAATCCAAAAAATCTCTATTTTACCATTTTTAGAGAATAAACCTCCAGTGCTCTGTTGTGATTTTGATAAGATCAGTGGCACAGCTATGTGAAGTAGGGAGAAAATTCGAGGGTAAATGTTTCATAAACAAAGTTTAAACAAATCTTCCTGGTTTTAGCCCCATCTTCATTCCCTGTTTCAGAGGTAATTAGCTGGGCCATTTTTTTTCCCTAATATAAGTTGGATAACTTCTTGGTGTTCCCACTATTGGTTCAGAAATTAGCTTTCTTGGATTTTCTCTTCTCTTGTTCTCTTTGTGCCCATGTACTTAAATCTTAAAAAATCCTTTTTGTTTTGCTTCAGTGCAGTTAATGGAGGAAGCATAGATAAATGTGACTGTTCATCCATCATATTTTTTACAATAATTATTTAAGGTTCATATTAAGTGCCAAATTGTTTTTCCTTATTAACTTTATGGTTCTATTACCATGTGGTTGGACCTGGGATGTATTTTACTCAAAATGGTATTCCTGTACTTCCCCCAATCTATTGATCTATCAGTTCACTGAATGTCCCTCCTAAGCTCTATGCCAGTCTCTTTCTTGGTAAATTGCACGTCTGGGTGTATCACAGCAATATTCTGTGTAAGTAATAGGCAGGTTTCAGGTATCACAATCGATCACTGCTATCCCACCTACCTCAACGTCTTGGGAAGAAATCTGCGAGGAACAACATAAAGATGGAGTTGGCAGCTTTTACTGATTTTTCACAGCCTCTAACTCTGTGGACATGACCAACTCATAGCTAATTCTATGAACCAAGTTCAGCACTAACCTCCAGTTACTGGCATAAACTTTAAAAGGGGATCTGATTAAAGTAGAAGGTGGAAAGCCTAGAGCAATGTCTGCTCAGGACTCCTGTAAACTGTCTGGAAACCATTGCTCTATGGCAAAAAACAAAAAACAAAAAACTGGTGTTCTAAATCAACAATTCATTAGTCTACTAGAGTAGACTAGAATCATTTGTTGAGAAAGATTGTGACCCTGCCTATAGCTCTTCTTTTAGCCCAACTCCAGACAGGTTTTCTTAATTGGCTCTAAAAATGTTTACCGGACCTATGCCACAATATTGCCCTAGTGAGAGAAGTTGTTCTTGTTTATATTATAGCATTGGTTATGGTCCACATCAATTTATTTTAGGTGTAATCTCATAGTAAGTAAATGTGAGAGATCAAAATTAGGAGAGCTATTGAGATTTGCAGAGGTATTAGGTGGGGAGAGAAAGCTCTGAGACTACAGCTCAGGGGGCTGTGTTCTTGAAGTCATTCATACAGAAATATATATTTCCACACTGGAATAATATTGTTAATGGAGGTTAAGGTTGATTAGTTTCTCCATTTATTTGCTAATTGATACAATCCACATATTTCCATGTACTAGGTATCGTATTAATTGGTAGTATAAAGAGAAAAGAGATGACGTCTATACTTTCAAGGTGCTTAAATTCTGATTGAAAAGGCAGATATAGAAATAGATAAATGGCTTAAAAGACTACGTAAAATGCTGGAGCTAGTTCTTGTGTGTTATGAGAGCTCAGAGAAGGGTTATTTAATTCAGTCTGAGAGGGCCCAAAAAAGTTTCTTGAAGTGGTGATGCTGAAGCTGAATTTTAAAGGAGGAACAGAAATGAACCAGGTGAAGGAGAATGGGAAAAGGTAGGAGAAAGAGCATTAAACACAGCTTGAATACAGGCAAAGAGGTGAGAAATGGCGTGGCAAAGCAGGGGAACTAAGGGCAGCTCAGTGCCCATAAAACCAGAGATCTAGACTGTGAAGAACCTTCTGTGTCATTAGGATCTTGGACACCACCCAGAAATGATGAGAAGCCACTGTAGCAAGTTCTCTGCTCACATCTGCATTTAGATAGATTACTTTGGTATGGTGGTTGTAGCACAGGAGGATAAGGAGAATGGAAGCAGGCCAGTAGGAGGCTACTGAGATAATTCAGGTGAGAAACAATGAAGGTGTAAAGTAGGACAGTGACAGTTGGAAAGAAGAAGAAATGATAGATGTAGAAATATTTAGAAAGTAAAATTAGCTGATCTTCATAGGAAATATCAGAAATAGGAATTATTATTATACCTAATTTACAGATGTACAAAATTGAGACTCAGCAATAAAAATTATGTCCTACATCCCATAACCAGAAATAACATTTCTACAGGGAAAATGCAGCCAGAGCTTCTAGCAATTAATTTTAAAAAGAACTTCTAGAACATACACATTCATTAGTCAGTGAGTGAATATTTGTGCCAAAACAGGTACAGAAGGAAAGATTGCTTAAGGAAAGGAAAGACAAGTCAAAGAAGAAGGTCAGAAAGAACAATTTCAGTACCCAAATCCACACTTAGCAAGGGATAAAATAAGCATAGAACTAAATATACTGCTTTAAATAAAGAAGTTAGTGACCAAAATATGTGGAAATCCAAAGGTAATTGTACTGTTTAATCCTAGGAGAAATTCTTAACAGAGATAAATGGATGACTTGGGAGGAACTGTGCTTTATAAGATAATTGTTACTATCGGTGCCCGAAATGAGAGGGAGAAAAAAGGGAATGGTAGTACTGGAGAAATAAGTAAAAGGGTTGGCTCATTTATAGACACAGACTTAACCACCCAATTCAGCAAATGGAAGAAGGGTAGCAGATTTCAGGCCCTCACTGGAAGCCTTTTGTTAATTTAATTCAGTTTAATGAAACGTTTACTGAGTACCTGCTATGTTCAAGGAGTTATGCTTTGAACGATACTATTAGATTGGCCCTGTCGACATCTGTATCAACATGAAGTACTCACCTAGCCCTGAGTCGCTCACCCAGGTTGGCTGTGATTCTCCCTGGTACTTTGGCTTACAATCTAAGCCAATACAGAGCACCGACGAGGGAAAGGAGTCTTGGGAGTTTTACTGCAAGCTGAGTTGTTACCTAATTCACATGACTAATTCAGTGTGGAAAGTAGAAAATTAAGTGAATTGCAACATGGGTAATTGACTCCTAATGAATTCAAGCTAAATAGCTATTTTCACTATTCTTGTTTCCCAGCCCTTCCAAGTATATTACCCGGATGCATTTCTCAACTGCTTAGATGTTTCAAATGGTTCTGCTGAAGCTAAAAGAAGCTCTGTGAAAGATGAAGCCTTTTTGTTGTTTCACGATGTATGTGAAACCATTATAAGTGATCCTAAGCAAAGGACTGGTATACAAAGGAAATCATGGAATAATCCACTATCCAAATACTGAACATAGGAAATACCATATTAGCACTTAAGAACCTTAACTTCTTAATCTAAAGACCAGAATGGCTTAAACTTCTTACACCCTTATAAGGAAAATCCTACTTTAGATTAAGTTATACTTTGCCACCAGGATTTTATTGAAGACTAAAGACTAGAGTTAACAAAAATTAAGTACTATAAAGTTAAGGTAGATGCTTTAAATTAATGCATATTTATTTCTTATTTTGAAAATGTCACTATTAATGGCATTAATGAAGTGTCAGTATTTTTTTCCCCCCGAGGAAGATTAGCCCTGAGCTAACATCTGCCAATCCTCCTCTTTTATTCTGAGGAAGACTGGCCTTGAGCTAACATCCGTGCCCATCTTCTTCCACTTTATATGTGGGATGCCTACCACAGCATGGCTTGCCATGCGGTGCCATATCTGCACCCGGGATCTGAACCAGTGAACCCTGGGCCGCTGAAGCAGAACGTGAGCACTTCACTGCTGCGCCACCAGGCCAGCCCCTAAAGTGTCAGTATTCTGTTCACCTTCCTAGGAATATTCAGGGCTACTCAGACATTTAGCAGTCTATAATTATTCTGCTTTTAAAAAGAAACAATTTATAAGAAGTCTAACTGAAAATAAAATCCACATGAACAGTGAACTCAGAGACATGTTACCAGTTAATCCCTAATGAAGAAGAGAACTCAGTTGAATGCAGACAGAATCCCTTGATGATAAAGGCCCAAGAGCTCCAGAGCTGCTACAGGTCCGTGCCTGAGTCCAAAGACCACAGAGATTTTGCAAGGCCGTTAAATATAAGTGCTCAAGGTCTGATTTCAAATGCAATACACCTAAGATCCCTTGACAGTGAATAAATGATCAAGAAGAATGGCCCAGCTATCAGAAAGGATAGGAAAAGGGAGAAAAAACTCGAGGCACACCTGGGCATTTCACATTGAGTAGCACTATGGGCAAATATTGGCAGTAAATGAAAGACTCGGGAATAAAATATTCTCAGGAGGGCTAGGAATGAGGAAATGAGCTTTACAAAGGAGAAGAAATAGAAGGAAAAAACTATCATTTATCAAGAGATCACCATTTGCTAGGCACTATAGCAGGTGGTGGGTACACATTGGTTGACTTGATCCTCAAAGTAACCCTATGAGGGATTTATAACACAGATGACACCATTGGTGATGTTAAGTGCCTTCTTCAAGGCCAAGCCCATGCTTATTTATCTATTGAGTTATGCTTATGCTGAGGAACAGAAATAAGGCAGGAATGTAACGTTAGATGTTGGTCTTGCCTCAATATTCCAGGGATGGGACTGGGTCAAGGGAAGGAAAGTCTGGGCACAGTATTGAAGAAAAGCACCTCTCGCCACTTGTTTTCGGGAACGGGAGGTGGTGGGAGGAGTTTCTGGCCACTGGTGGTGCTTGTGGCAGCCATCTGTCTCTCAGTGACCCCTGCTCTGCTTCCTGGAGTGAGGCAGATACAGCAGCATATGTAAAACTCTTTTGTGGGGGCGTTTCTCTAGCACATTTCCAAGATTTCTGTGAAAAGCCCAAAGGCTGCTGGCTTGA
Organism: Equus asinus; assembly: GCF_041296235.1. NCBI lineage: Eukaryota > Metazoa > Chordata > Mammalia > Perissodactyla > Equidae > Equus > Equus asinus. Next base: position 187,846,316 of record NC_091790.1, on the reverse strand, counting down.
GCAAATGCGTTAATTGGGTTTGTGGTACCTTTAAAAAAATTATACAATGGTGGAGTTTTCGTCACCCTCCCTCTTTTAGAAGCAGACATGACAGAAGTTCTGAATATTCCTCTCTGGGTAAAGTTTGAGCAAATATTTTTCTTCATAAAGCCAATCCTAAAGGATGGCTTTTATAATTAGCGTGCGAACAAAGACTGATGTTATTTCTGGTTTTTTTTTTTTTTTTGAGGAAGATTAGCCCTGAGCTAACTGCTGCCAATCCTCCTCTTTTTGCTGAGGAAGGCTGGCCCTGAGCTAACATCCGTGCCCATCTTCCTCTACTTTATATGTGGGACACCTACCACAGCATGGCTTGACAAGCAGTGCCATGTCTGCACCCTGGATCCGAACCGGTGAACCCCGGGCCGCTGAAGTGGAAGGTGTGAACTTAACTGCTGCACCACCAGGCCAGCCCATGTTATTTCTGTTTTGATGCTCACAATAGTCCATAAATCTTAAAATGAATATTTAGGTGAGAATTTCTCTCTACACAATCTTTCTCAGTATCTTGATATCACAATTTAAAGATTGTACTACAAAAGGTCAAAATCTTGTTATCACAGTTCTTGAGTGAAATTCTCTATTTTCCAAAAAATCATGCAAAAAACTCTCTTGGAGATAATGGACAGGTCCTCAGTAGGCCCAAGGAGAGAGTTTCCAATCTTTACAAAAGAGGATATGTGGGCGTTTCAGGCTACCTCAGCTAAATCCCCAGAGATTCTTCACTATAAAGAGAAGAGACTTGGTCTTAAATGGAAAATAGCACTACTCCACGAAGGTGCCCAAGATAAAACCTGGAATAAAAGCTTAACATCTAGAGGCATGTGTTATAGATCAGGGCCAAAGTTTGGATAAAGTATACTCATCTTTTAAAAATAATTCACTTGGAACCATAGCTAGTTGAATTTTTTCAGACTTAAAATGTTAAGATTCTCAATAATGAGCTATAAATAGAAAGAGATATTATTTGAACTGGCATTTCTCCCTTAGGTGTTAGGCTAATGACTTTATCATTTTCCTTTCAGGAAGTTTCTCATATAAAGACAATCTTGATATACAGAGACCCACTTACATAGCTTATCACCATCTTTATTGAGTTCTATAATATTATCATTCCAATAATACCTTGTCTTGTCTGCTAACAACATTAGGCTTCATAATACCTCATCTTTGCCATACACTGTGTGTTTTAGAAGAACGACGTTCCAAAGAGATATAGAATACACAAATATTGGAAAATAAAAAGAATGAAAAAGAAAAGAGGAAAACCCAATTGCAATTAAAATGCAATAGCCCTCCTCTGCATGTCCCAATGCTAGTTAATACAGACATTTCCAATAACTTTAATCTTTAAGTGGTGATTGTTGAAAAAAAGAAATCAAGTTTGCGTTTCTTAAAAGACAAGAGGGAAGAAAATGACTTGTCATATCTGACTGGTTTGGAAATATAAAATCCAATTCTGAAGAAGGAGAGATAAGAAAAGTGCTGTGGAAGTGCCATCAGCTTAGCAAACACTAAATAATGAACAATGCAGAGACTGTCCAGCATGATAAAATACTCTATTAGAGGGACTGTTTTTAAATGAGTGATAATTGTGGCACATCCACAGTGAAAGGTTATTGAATTTTTATCTGTAGCCGGAAGCTTTTGACAGACTTGCTGAAAAGTCACCTACAAATAGTGCCTTCTTTAGATGAATTTGACCAAAGGAGTTTTCCAGCATGTAACATCTTTCTGACATTTACAGGATTTTTGCTTCCTTGAAGAATCTGATTGGATATTCTTGGTTTCTAGAAAGACACTGAGGTTTTTCATCAGTCCTATAGAGAAGTCCTAATTATTCTTCCTTTCATAAAAATTGGATTAAATTGTTAGTTAAGAACTCCAGCCAAATTGACCTAGGATTCAATGGCCAGAGCTCAAAGATGTTAGTGCGTAGAATTAACTGCTATTAATAAACAACACTGCCCCTTAGAGACCGACGCCTGATATATCCCTGTAACTCATATGAAGAAGGAGGTCTTTTACACTTTTATTGTATAATTGATAATACTGGATAAAAATTACAGTATTGAATTTAGGATAATAAAGTTTAAAAAAACTTTTTCCTAAATACATGACTACAAAATTTGGTTCCAAAATAGACCCTTGGCAGGAGTACAGCTTTTATGCTTCAGCTTCTTAAGAGTGGGGGAAGTGTCAAGATCACTCACCCCCACTCCCCCTTTTAAAGTGCATTTAATGCCATTCATACCAGGGACTGCATCGCATTCATCTTGCTACTGTAATTTGGGGAGACAGTGGAAGAACAGCATTACCTCTGTTGGGAAACAGAGGCACGCAGGTTTGGTGTTCTGAGGCACACTAGTAACAGGTGATTATGTTGTTTTACTAGACACTGTGCTCTGCACTCCGAGAAAAGTCAAGTTTAGTCTAGATTTTGTTACTGTCTCATTTTGACCTTGGGCAAATGGCCGGACTTCTGTGTTTCATGATCTTGCTTTGTAAAACTGAGAGAATAAAGGCTGGTCTGTCAACGACAGCTTGAGGCAGGGATAAGGGATTAAGAACTAATCATTATAAAGGTCCTTGAGAGTATGAAACGCAATCTAAATGTTGAGTGTCATTACTGTCATCATGGCCTCCTTTGGGATCGTTACATACACACACATTCGCACATCTCGCCCCTTTGCTATACTTTCCGAGGGCTGGCGGTCTGGAAAGGGTCTTTACGCACTATTGATTAATAAATAAGCTGCCTGAAAAGCAGATCTAGTTTACATTTAGAACACTTTTCTACATTCAGTCCCACAGTGATGGAGATTTCTTCCACTGAATCTAGGTCAGCCCTCTATCCTCTGTTTTCCCCGTCAGGATTCGTCTCTTCTGTCCACTGCATTTTGTAGCATACCTAAACTGAGTTTCAAGAGTGAAGAAACCAAAAGACACACTCTTTTTCTAGTGAAGAGTTCATTAAGTCATGGCTTCACATTGGTTGGTGGGCTTATCTCAAGTTTAAAAGCACCTATCTGAGGGCTTCTCTAGATAAGAGCTTAGATTTAATAGTACAATCAACGCCTGCAAGTACAGTCTTTCACTTGCTTCTCATTATAAGAGGCTTTTCTGTTGGGTAGCCAAACCAGTCCCCTTAGATGACTTGCTCAAGGCCTGCTGCCCTCGTAGCCACTCCTCCCACTACTGCGTGGGGTGTTGGCTCTGGGCTCGGGTAATTCTGCATTTCCACCATCTCTTCAGTCTGGCTCTGCAATTTCAGCGTGCCATTTTAGAGACTTTCTTTTCAACTTCTTCTGCCTCTCCCTTTCCCAGACATTTCCATTTCTTATTTCTTCTTCCTGGTTCCATTTTATAGTTCTGTTTGAAGATACAATCATTCAGTTGGAAGCTCCCAGTCACCACACTTAAGCATCCATGATATTATCATATTTTAATAAAATATTTCCCTTATGGATACAAATGTTGGCATTTTCAAAGAAAACAGCCACATAAATCTTTATGAGGAGATACTTAGAACTCCATAATTACACTGAAATGCCTACAGCACTAGCCTTCTGTAGCTTCGCAATTGATAATCACCTCCTCGCCGAGGGAGGTAGGGCACGACTTTCTAATCAGTACTCAACACGGGACAATGAACTCTACAGTGACCAGCTGACTGATAAGAAGTGAATTGCATTTGGTTCTGGCATGTTTTCCAGTAATAGTTAAGCCCTCTTTTCATAGTTTTGAAGAACAAAAAGGTATCCTTTTGAGATCTGACTTTGGCTTCTCAGACACTTGTAGGGCACTTGTAGACAGTGGCAACTTTCAGAGGCAGGTCCATTTTCAGACCCATTCCCATGACCTCAGAGACATTTAGGAACTCTGGTGGAGTGACAGCCATGATTTACTACAAATGATTCAGGAGCACAGATGGTGATAGAGTTTTAAAAGCAACCACAGGACTTGGGATAAAAGAGAAGAGAGAAACCCGAATGGGTAGGAGGAAGGTGAGGACCCAGTCCTAGGGGAGGAGAGCACTGAGTGAGAGCTCCAGTGATAAGAACCCCAGGAACCCCATACTGAGTCCCACCACGTATCACACACTGCTAAGAACTCCAAGTTCATCACCTCATTTAATGGTTACAGCAACCCAATGAGTATGAATCATTATTTCTACTTAACAGGTAAGGAGACCTGTTTAGCTCAAAAAGGCTGAATAATTTCCCTATGGTGATACAATAACTTGCTTGATTTGTCCCCAAGTGTGCCTGACTTCAGAGTCAGATATGTGCTATACACCTCCTAGCCTAAAGAAGAAGCAACGGAAAGATTCTATGAATTAAAAGAAAAACACAGATGTTTAGGAAGAGGCAAAACGACCATGATTTAGGAGCCAGGTGAGGGTACTCAGTGAGAGGAAAGGGAAAAAAATAGAGTAGAAATGTTGAAAAAGGGGACTAACCCCTGTGTATCAGTATTTAAAATGCACTAAAAACAAAGGAACAAGGGAACCCCATGGGTCAGCCTGAAGCTTGGATGATACGTAATAGTAATAGTGCATAGTACATTAATGTGGAGAAGCAGCTAGAGGGGTCTGGATGTTTTTCCTTATAAAATGAGAGAATTACCAGCATCTCCATTGTTAGTAACAATAAGGGTTTCAAAAGAGTCCTAAGAACAATCAGGTGAACACCCTGAGCACAGGGACTTTCCATACAATTCTTTCTTCATGAAGATAAATTTCAATCAGTTTGTAAATAATGAGTGCAATTAACACCGAAAATGAACACAAGTGAATCATCATAAAATTATTATTTAGAGTTTTTACTCCTACAAAACTTGATTAAGTTGTCAAATTGGGTACAACATAGAAATACATTTGGACATTTTAAAAAGTGATAAAGGCTCAAAAGTACAGGTAGTCTCAATTAGATAAGATCAAAACAAATTCAGAGTTGGACCGTGGGCGGGAAACTCACAAACAAGATATGCTACCAATGGTAATTCAATTTTCTCAGTAAACAGCATGATCATGAAATTAGTGAATGACAATGAATTTGGAAGCTATCACCAACAGAGGAAGGAGAACAATAAGAATGAAGCCACGGAATGAGAGGCAGCTTACGAAAATGACAACTAATAAGACCAGAAAATGATTACGGCATAGAGAGCCTACTCTCAGAAAGATGATTAGACAAACTAAATATGTAGTTAGGCTAAGCAATGCCTGAGGAGGAGCTGTCTGATAACAGTCTACAAATATTTGAAACTTGTAAATACCGAAGCAGGAGAGGAATTACCATGCACTGAGTTTTAATTAAAAATAATCAGATGAAATTATGACAGGGAAAATTCTGGCTTAATGGTTTGACAAAAGCAAAGCTGAAATAGGACAATGTCCCATGAGATCTTGGCTAGGGATATTTTTATTCTCATTTGCGTCAAGGCAGAGAAATAAACAGCAGAGGGGGTCTGCATTTTATCTTTCATTTACCATTAAGGCGGAAAAAGCCCATAATAGGGAGCTCTAGCATGGGAGAATTCATATTCCACCTTCCAGAAAATGTTAAATCATAGTAGGAAATGCATAAAGGCCTCCTAGTATGCCACAGAGCCATGGACGTGGGGGAGGTACAGACGCCTGGGCCTTTTCCGTCTTTATTTCAATGATATAATTAACTTGTAAACACTTCCACGTTCATTTAATTGGTTTGGCAATCACAGCCTTTTGTGTTAAGAGAGACACTGATTCCTTGTGCCCTTCTCATTCAGCTGTCTTGGAAAGGGTAAATGGAATGTTATTATTTTTAATCAGATTTGGGGGACAGTTTGGCTAACTAAAAAACTGTTAAGCAGAAGTGGGTCATTGTCTTGAATCTGGCACAGACATGAAGTGCCACATCTCTGTGTCTGGTGTTCTTGTCCATAAAATGGTAAGTCATGTTAATCCCAAGCCTTTGAGAACAGAAGAACTGGCAAAATAACCACAAAGCATTTCCCAAATAGAAAGAGCTACAGAAATTAAAGAAGAAATTTTGAGGGGCCCTAAATCAGTGGTCCTCAATCTTGGCTATTTGTCGAAACCCCTGAGGAGATGCTAAGAAGGACAGTAGTCTGAGCATCTCCCCCAGAGAGTCTGACCAAAGCTCAATAGGTAGGTGATACTAACATAAGCCAAGCTTGAGAACCATTCCTTTAGAACAGTGGCTCTCAACCTTGGATTTGATTGGTTTGGAGATGCCCAGGACACATCTGCAAACAATTTAATGGAAATCTTTGGGAGTGGGGCCTAACATCAGTATTTTTTTCCAGCAGCAGTATTTTTAAAGCTCCTCAACTGACTACAGCTGATGTGCAGCCAAGTTTGAGAATGACTACTCCAAAAGGACATTTCTCAGGAAGCAAGTTTCACTTGTAAACAGGTTTTGAGTCAACATCGCACATTAGATCCTAATGAAAATGGATTAAAATAACTTTATTTTTAGTAAAGAAAATTCAGATAACTCTTTTAATCTCAGCATGGCTGTGTCTGAAATTAACATGGTTGTGTACATTTATTAAGGACTGTTTAACATATGTGGCCATGAACAAGTAGCTACAGGACCTAATGAAGTGGCTCAGGGTAGAAAAACAGCTCCTCCCACACAGAGCCTTTCAAACCCACAATATTATAATCCATATCAACTGCATAATTGTTTAAGGTGCACAACTATTTTTTTTAAGCATCTATTCAACTTGTCCAAACATCAGGCATTCATCATGTTAAAAACAGTCACTTAGAAATATAAACAGACAAAAGCAACTTGTGGTGGAAAAGCGGAGGGTTGATCTAGAATTCAGAAACAACTGTCTAGTGAGGACTACATGAATTGGAGGCAGAAAAATCAATCCCAGAATGCGATCAGTGATAAGTCATGTTGATAGGAGTTATCCTTGATACAATGTGATAAGAATGGAACTTTATCTCTGTGGTTTTCCTTCCCCAAACCAATAAGCCCAGTCTAATCATAAAAAGACATCAGACAAACCCATATTGAAGGACATTCTACAAAATACTCGACCAGTATTCCTCTAAACTATCAAGGTCAACAAAAACAAGGAAAGCCTAGGAAACTGTCACCGTCTAGATGAGCCTAAAGAGACATAAAGACATAAAGATGTATTACGACATCGTACAGGAGATCCTCGAATAGAAAAGAGACATTAGGTAAAAACCAAGAAAATTTGAATAAAGGATAGACTTCATTAATAATAATGTAGCAAGATTGGTTCATTAGTTGTGAGAAATGTAAGATGTTAACAACCGAGGAAACTGGGTACGAGATACACAGGAACTCTGCACTAACTTTGCAACTTTACTCTAAATCTAAAACTCTTGTAAAATTAAAATTTTATTTAAAAAAATCAATCCCAGGAGCCCCACAATGAATACATTAGCATTCGTCAATGAATTAAGGTGAGAAATTATATCAGTAGCTAGACTCTTTGGGAATTGTGAAGAAAGTGCAAGGACTGGAAAAGGGTCAGTATAGTACCCAAGTTTGAAACAAGCAAAAAGGAAACCATAGTTTTTTTATATTAGTCGACTTGAACATTTCTAAAAATAATTATAAAAAAGTCAAATAATCAAATAACCCAAATGCAACAGAAGTCATCTGATGGCGTGCAAATTTGCCAATAATATAAAATTACATTCCTGCAATAGTGAAGCATCTGTCCTGCCCTGTGCCTGACTGTCTTGGGAGAAATAAAACATACTGACAAATTATAAAGACATAGCACAGGACAGTGTTTTCCAGAAGTTGTTCTAAGGAAGAAAACTCCTGTGAGATGCTCTGAGGCCAGAGAATTCCACTGATAAGTTTGGGAAACATGGCATTGCTGTAATTGCCCCATTAACACAGTAAGGACTGTAGAAGTTTTATTGTATGCAGGAATTATATTTAATGTTCTCTAATCTAATGTTTCTCAGTGTATTTAACCACTAATTCCTTTTCCCTCTAGCATCAATAGAAAAAATTTTGGATAATGCTAGGCCTAAAATCTACTTCTCTATCAGGGAATTTGGGGGCTGGAGAATGGAAGCTGTCGTTATCCCTGTCTTGATATGACTTGTGGACATTTAAAGTGTGTTTCAAAGGCTAAGTATCTGGATGGGCATTATTTTAAAGCTTTATCAATGACCTAGGTGATGATCTCCAGCACTGTCCAGCAGAACTTTCTGTGATGATGGAAATGTTCTGTAACTGTGCTATCCAACACAGTAGCCACTGAGCATCTGAAATGTGGCTAGTGTGACCGAAGAACTGAATTTTTAGTTTCATTTAATTTTAATTAATTTAAATTTAAACAGCTACACAAAGCAAGTAGCTACTGTATAGGACACTACAGTATCTAAAATATACTACATAACATGATAACAAGACAGGTGGAGTTCCTAATTGAGAAAATACTTGCAAAACAAAAACAGAGAGTGACAAATTAGGGAAACATTTCATCACAACTAAGATAAAATTCAAAAGGGGTATGTGCAATAATCCCATATATTTAAAGCATAGCCGTTCTTGTTACACACAGAAAATGATGATCAAAAATGATTACAAGTTAACTGTAGGCATTGAAGTATGTCCATTAAATTACGATGACCCTCCTGGATGGTTTAATAGAAATATGGTATGAATGAACCTGCTAGTGCTGTACCTTAGTACTGGTCAAGACAATGACGTAGTAGAGAGAAAATTAAACTGGGAATTTAAAGACTTGCTCCCATCTCAGTTCAGGCACAGACATGCAGCGTGATCACTCTGAGCCCGTAACTTCCTCATGTGCAAAATAACTGCGTTGGACCAGATGATTTCCAAATCCCTAGCAATAATTCTACTTTAAGACAGATGTATAATTTGCACGCTCATGTTCACTGCAGCATTATTCACAATAGCTAAGAGGTGGAAGCAACCTAAATGTCCATTGACAAGTGGATGGATATAGAAAATGTGGTATATACATACAATGGAATATTATTCAGCCTTAAAAAAAGAAGGAAATCCTGTCATTTATTACAACATGGATGAATCTTGCAAACATGCGAAGTAAAATAAGTCAGTCACAAAAAGACAAACACTGTATGATTGTACTTTTATGAGGGTATCTAAAGCAGTCAAACTCTCATAGAAACAGGAAGTAGAAAATGGTCACCAGGGGCTCGGGGAGAAGGGTAAGGGGAAGTTGTTCAATAGGTATAGAGTTTCAGCTGTGCACGATTAAAAAATTCTGAATATCTGTTATACAATAATTTAGTTAACACTACTGTACTGTATACTTAAAAATGGTTAGGATGGTATATTTTATGTTATATATTTCTTACCACAATAAAAATAAGATATACAGTCCGCCCTCCATATCTGCAGGTTCTGTATTCACGGATTCAACTAACCTCGGATGGAAAGGCCTATGATGGTTTCGTCTATACTGAGCATGTACAAGCTTTTGTTTCTTGTCATTATTGCTTGAACAACATGGTATAGTAACTATTTACATAGCATTTATATTGTATTAGGTATTTTAAGTAATCTAGAGATGATTTAAAGTATACAGGGGGATGTGTGTAGGTTATACGCAAATACTACACCATTTTATATAAGGGACTTGAGCATCGAAGGATTTTGGTATGGCGGGGGAGTAGTCCTGGAACCAATCCCCCAAGGATACTGAGGGACAACTGTATATAAATAATTGTATAACTAGCACTGCAATTCCTAAACCAATTCCAGGAACCACAATTAGGAGATCTATTTGCCTTGGAAGTTAGAGGGATGTTTAACTTTGTGGTTTCTCAGACTGAAGAAGACTAGGGTACGACTTTTATTACTTTTCATTATCCATGTATGTGGGCTCAGCAAGAACTTCAGTAATGGGAACTGAGTGAGCCAGTGGTGGATAGGCCTGGTGTCAAAGGAAGCTACAATAGGGCCCACATTCACAAAGGCGAAGAGTCAAATCACCATCCAAGAGAGTGTGAATGAACTTGGGCCTGGTCTGGGCTCCTAATTCTGCTAGATCCGGTTGCCCTTGACTCAGAGACTGGGGCTGTTAGGCCAAAAGTCTTTAATATTCAGAGATGGGCAGGGAAGGGCCAGGGGAATTTTTTCAGATCCATTAGAGTATTTTATAGACAAAATTCAACATTTAATTTCTGAAGAATAGGACAGAGGAAAGAGGTTTAGACTGAAGCAAAGTGACTTTAATAAAAAAAAAAGATGACCTCCTAGATTGCAAAGTTGTTTAAAGAGTAGAATACATAATCAAGGAAGTTTCAGAATCTCTAATCCTGGAGATTTTTTTACAGAATCCAAGAAAGAGAGGAGGGCTCCCCCGAGGAAGCAATGTAGACAAAGTAAGCCCTTGGGCTCCCTTCCAGTTCTCTCTGGTCTATTTTTAAAAGTAACATATCCCTAAAATGAAAGGATAAAATACAAAAGAAAATCATTAATGTTCAAATTGAATACACCCCAACGATTTTTATGTAGGTCACATTTTGCTGAGAATTTTCTTAACCATAGCAGTTTATCTCAGAGTTCTTACCCAGGATTTTTACAAACAGCAGTTATTACAAAGGATGATATTATTTTGTGCCGTTACTATAAGGTTGAAATTTTGATCAACGGGGGAAAATACATATAAACCTTGAATGCCCAATGCTAAATATGATCCTGCTCAATTTCCTTGCACTGAAAGCACATCTGAACATAAAGGAATTCTAGGAGTGGGAGCGGGAGACAGAGACAGAGTTGTGGGTGGGGAGAAAGACAAAGCTAGAAAACAAGGCGTGTACAAGGAGAACCAGAGAGACCATGAAAGAAGGTCAAGCTGGGTTAATCCAAGTCCTCTCCAGGACTGTTTCTGGACTTCTTGGCAAAAATGCTCTTTTTGTTCTGGATGAAATAATTCTGGGTCTGCTGGTGTTCAAGGTTGTTGCCATATGGAAAGCTCTTACCTGAGATGGAAAGCAAGAAGGAGAAAATAACAAGGGATAGAGAAATGGGCAGAGAGAGAGCAGATATGTAAGCAAGTCTGTGATGTTAACTTGTGAACTTCTGGATCCAGCCACACCTGAAGTCTTTTGATTTACCAGTTTTATGAACCAATGCATTCTTTTTCCTTCAAGTAGTCTGTGCCTTTCAGTGGAAAGAATCTCAAGGAGAACGGGTATAAGGAAGATTGAGGGTGGCAGTGGGATGGGGGGAATATCAGAAGAAATGGAGCAGGAATCATGACTATAGTAGGACGAAAGTAAAAGCAGTGGCTTTGGTGTAATCAGGATCTATATGAGGTGAGGAGACTTTTTTAAGTGTAAAGAAGACAGAGTGACACTTAAGCAAATGCTAAAAGAGATGGAAAAATTATCTTCAAAAAACTGGTTAACTCTTGTCTCCTGGACAAATGGCCAACCATGCCCTGCCACTAAAACGCAATACTGTCTTCAGTATGACATGAAATGTTTCAGGTGGATGAATTCTGCTGTAATATTTGAAGAGATATTCTACTATGAAAATAATTTTCTGCAAACTTCCTCCATTCCATTACACTAATAGCTTCTTAATTATAATACAACATGGCATTTACCATACTAAATAGTCAACAGGATGTGGAACAAGAAATGAACCTAAAACCTTCTTTTCTTAATTTCTTCCCATCCTGCTGAGTATCCATGAGTGCTAGATAAAAGGCTGGCATTTTCTTCATGCTATCTAGGCTCCAGACTTGGAACACTTTTGTTGAGGTAATCATTTGGTTCACTTTTCAAAAGAATAATAAAGAGCTGTCCCTTATTCCCTTTCTAGAGTCACACTGACATGGAGCAATCAAAGTAACCCATTATCAGAAAATTCCCTGCTTTGTTCAAATTATAAACATCAATGGGCATCGCTCCTGGGAATTCAAAGAACAGACGAGTGTGTGAGAGCTAGGCTTGTTGTTAGCAGAATAAACCAGGTTTGCTTGATGCTTTGTTTTAGCAAAGACAACATAAGTAGTGATTACGGTTCCCCTGGGTTTTGCACTGATCGTCAAAATGCTGACAGTCACTTAAATCACTCACTGGGCGGAATAATCATCCTGAGAGGAACTGAGAGGGTACAACTTATATTATAAAATGGAACTGAGCACATGAGACAAAGTATTAACGGGCATGGTAGAAGAGATGTCAGAATAACGGAGATGATTAAAGACATGAATTAGACATCAACTATACTCGGTACTCTTAGTGACACGAACACAACAACTAAATTGTGCAATTACAAAGCTGAGCATAACTCAGAGAGCATCTTTGTTTTTGAAAACAGCCTATGCCAGGTTAGCCTGTGTGAATCACTTCTGTGTGAACCACTCAGTGGCTTGCTATAAAGGTTATGCACTTTCTCACTTTGTAGAGCCCTTTTAGGCATAGACAGAATAGAAAACTGGAATGTTGGGCCACCAGAAATAAGAGATTGCATTATTAAATATTAGACATTGGTGGCCCACAAAACAAGGACGCCTTTCAATCATCACTAATAAACCTACCCAAGCAGCCCCTGCATTTGCAAAAGTCAAAGGAAACCAAGAAAACAGGCATCTGATCTCTTTTCAGAGCTGTTTATTTTGCAATTAGCAAAAGGGAAATTAGTTCTCTCTGACTTTTTTATTTTTGGAGGAGTGGGGTGAGTCTGGGAGATAAAATGGGTAATTTAGACTACTGCTTGTGACAGACTGTGTGCTATGACAGACTATAAAGTTGAGGGCCTTTCAAGGAAACCTACTCATGCAGAGTCTGCTCAGATCCCTTACTGTGCCCAAACTATCCTTAATAGGTGGATACATTTTTATTCTTATAGGTTTCTGAGAATAAACATGTATAATTTTATCAGATAAAAAGTAACATTTTAAATAAAAAGTATAAAAATAAAAGTATATAAATAAAAAGTAATATTTTAAGAAGACTCCTGAAGCAGATCATATAATCTCGCTCAAAAGCCCGCCTCCTACTGTCCATTTTCCCCAACTCCTATTGACCCTAAGGATAGCCACATAATCAGCATTAGAACGTAGGTACTGAGCATTCAAGGGACTCCTAAACTCTGCCTGTGTGGCCTGTATTTCAGGGAGTAATTTACCCCTGTGAATTTCATCCACACTTCTTCCATCTCTAGACTGGAAACCGCAGTTAATCAGGTAATAACTTTCCAAAAGACAATGACAATCCATAACTTACTCTGAAGTTCACAGTCCAAATAATATAAGCATTTTCTTTCTAATAATATTCTAACAATTGAATCGAGTATTAAGTTCAGAGCTGACTTTGTTTCTTTCATGTTCTTGTTGTCATTTTTCTTTTTTCCATCCTGTTTCCATGCACTCAAATCTACCATCTCCTTTCTTCCTTCTTCATATCACTTTTTCTTTGCCTCTGTTTTTAACTGCCTAACACATACTTCTAAACTAATGCTTTTAAAAAATATTTATTTTATAGTTATTGAATAAAGTTTGTGTCCTAAAGTTTTTCAAATTATTTTTCTCTGAGTCATTGGTCCTTGATTGGAAAAGGTTTCTCATTATTTCATATCCTATTCCTTAATTTCCCTGAAATCTATAATTATCTCTCAGCAATCTTTTTTCCAGAATAATTGTTTTTCTCATTGTCTCTATTTTCTAGCACCTTAATCACTTCTATCATTCTCTTTTTAGACACCTCTTCATTAGCTTTACATCAGTTAAAATGAAAACGTCAACCATGTGCTTGGCTCTGAGCTCCGAGACACAGTTTCTACCCTTGAGAAGTTGTAAGGAGGACGAAATGTGTGACTTTCTGTGCTTGAGACATAGTGGTTCATTCTCACACAATTTTGTTTCTAAGGTTTAATATCAAGCTATGTTAGCATGGACCTTTTTGGCTTCCCATGCCCCACATAGAGAAGCCAAGATTAATTCCTTTTGCAGAATCACAAAATATGGGAGGTGCAGCATAAGCAGAATTCTTGCAAGAATCTTCTGACAACTTGGACATGTCCCCCATATGGTGACACGTATACACACACACATTTCAAATGACAGCACTCAGTCCAGTTCCTCAGCTGTCCCCACCATAGCTGCCTTACTAGATACTTACTCTGGGATGTGGAAAGATTGGAGAAAGCTGACTTTGTTCGACCTGCTAACCATTCCAGGCTTTCATGCATGTTGGCCAAGGCTTTGAGGTCACTGACATCACGGAGGATGTCTTGTGGAGGGATTAATTTATCACCCAGGTTCCCGATAAGAACTTCTGACTCCTTGCCAAAGGCTGCCCTGAAAAACAAATCAGAAACACACTTCACATACAGCATGGAAAAGAGAGGAGTGAGAACACTTTTTAAGGCATGTCTAGCAACGTGGTTGTTATAATCACTATATTACAGAATGTTATTTTTCCTAGGTTTAATCTAGTGAAAAAACTATCATATACCTGCTTAAAATTACTCTGGTATAAGAGCTCTTGGAAGAAGAATGAAGTGACCTTCAAGCTTGTACCTTCAACACAACCAGTTTGGGCCTGACCTATACAGTGATGGTCCCTAGGGATGGCTTCGATGGCTGCTCTCTTGTGGGTTTTTTCCTTGCCTCTTCTCCTGCTAGAAAGTTGACGAACAACTTAGGATGTTAAACATATACATGCTTTGAAGGTTATTACAATAAATAAAACAACCAAGTTGATCTGGCAGCTAGAAAATGTTTTAAAATGTTCAAAAGCAAAGAGGGCCCAGCCTCTTTAAGAAAGTAGACTATAGTTGAGATGGACAACAGGTCTCATTCATTCATTCACTTATTTACTTGTTCTAAAAATGATCGGAGGCAAATAAACCATAAAGCATGAAGGTATTCATTACTTGGAAAGAGAAACCAGTAAAAACTAATGCTAGGATCCTTTTACTGACTGGAAAAATAAAATCAGGTAGATTTCACACAGAGCCCAGTGTCTTTATAATGCTTT
This sequence comes from Equus asinus, assembly GCF_041296235.1. NCBI lineage: Eukaryota > Metazoa > Chordata > Mammalia > Perissodactyla > Equidae > Equus > Equus asinus. Next base: position 187,831,273 of record NC_091790.1, on the reverse strand, counting down.
TGGGAGGGTTGAAAAATCAAGTTACGTGGGGTTACAGAAGGGTGAAGTCGGAAGGGACCCTAGAGACCACATGGCACAGCCACTGCACAGATGAAGAGATGGAGGCTGAGAAGGTTAACTGTCCTGCCTACACGACACACGAGTGGCACGGCTGGGACTCAGTCACCTAATTCCCACAGCTCTCTTTCTTTCAAAAAAGAGAGGGCTGAAATGACAAAAGATGACTGAGGATGTTAGGGAGGAAAATAATGTCTTGTTGGGAAAGTTACACACAGGTAGGTAAGCAGAGCTGATGCTGGTGAAGGTTGGAACAGGCACCTGGAGAGTTTTCTGTAAGTCTCAAGGCTTTTACAACTCAAAACACCTTAAGTGAGCAGAAGCAAGGGCTTTATTTAAGTAGAACACACCAAATAAAGTTTCAAGACAGCAGTGATTAATAGCAGCTGACATATAGTCAGACTGATGCTTAATTGACACATAGGCATTTAGGGCCCAGCACCATAGCAGGCACTCAATGTTGAAAGAAACAACTGCGGTGAATTAAATGCTTATTAAAAATGTTTATACTACCAAGTAGTGACTCATGATTAGTCTTCTTATTTCAAGAGAAGGTTATACACATATACACATTTTTTTTTTGAGGAAGATTAGCCCTGAGCTAACTTCTGCTGCCAATCCTCTTTTTGCTGAGGAAGACTGGCCCTGAGCTCACATCCGTGACCATCTTCCTCTACTTTATATGTGGTTTGCCAAGCGGTGCCATGTCCACGTGCGGGATCTGAACCGGCGAACCCCAGGCCACCGAAGAGGAACCTGAGAACTTAACCGCTGTGCCACTGGTCAGGCCCCTCAACAGAAGGTTACATTTTTAAGGAAAAGCCCTAAGTGATCATCTGAGTTGGTAAGTCATGGCAATGCAGTGCAGCAGATGGAGCACAAGAACCTTCTATGTACATACAAACCTTACTTGGGTGGCTTGTAAAAGGTCGGGTGAGACCAAGAGTCTGCATTTCTAACTAGATTCAGGCTGCTTGTCTGGGAAGCATGTTCCCTTTGAGTAGAAAGGGATAGTGCACAGGCTTCAAAGTCAGACAAGCCTGGGCCTGAATCCTGAATCTGCCACTTGCTCGCTGTGTGATCATGCTCAACTTCCCTGAGCTCTATTAGCTGGGGTAATAGTGCTGACCTCATACAAGTAATGTAAGAAGTAGATAAGATGATTTTTAAAATCCGCATTGAGAAAATTTCAATAATTACAAACATAGAGAGAAGAGTATAATAAACATAGAGAGAAGAGTATAATAAGCCCCTGCTCAGCTTTAATTATTAGCAACTCAAGGTAAGTCTTATTTCTTCTATCCTGATCCACAGCCTTCCCCCACCTGACCTTGGAGTATTTTGAAGCAAATAATTCAGATGATATTCTTAAGTGCATAACCTAGGGCACGGAAGTTGGTGAAAGCTAGTAAGTTGTAGCTATTATTATTCTTAGGTCTGTTGAGATGGCTGGTTTATTTAGTGTCAACTCAAGGTATGCTATGATGAATAAATTGAAATGGATAAGAGTGATCAGAAGTAAATAAATTAGATCTCAGGGGTTAGTTTCACAAATGGAGCCTTGTAACATCAGAGCAAATGTCATTGTGTTTCAGAGCCCAGACTTTGCTCAAAATCTTCAAGAGGCAAGTTACTGTGATAGAAACTAGTAGTTGCTTATCCAGTATCCATTATCTCATGCCTTCTTAGTAAAAGGACCCTGATATTATTGGGGTCAGTAATGTGCCCAATTTAAAAACGAAATAAAACAAACAAAAAACTCTACTCAATTTCCCAGGCCCTCTTGCAGATGTGATGGTCAAAAATATAAACGGAAAGGAGTAGACGGGCTTCCAAGAAAGCTCTTTCAAGCAGTCTTAGTTGGCAAGGACCTCTTTTGCCTTCCCCCTTTCTGGAACACAGCCTTGGCAAGTGAAGCTGCAGAAGCTCTTCTTCAAACATCAGGTGATCTTGAGTATGAAAATAATGCTAAGAACAATGGAGCCAAGACAGGAGGTCATGGGTGCACCGATGACATCAGGGAGCTGCAATGCACCCCAGACAAGACACTTCCGGGCTTCATGTTGTAGGAGAGAAAATGAAACCTTATTTGTTTAAGACCCTGCTAGTCCAAGTTTCTGCTACTAGCAGCTAAATGCAATTTCCGACACAATTATCTAATTAGCATAAGTGAAGTCATCTTCAGAAAACTTTCTGAATTTAGATATCCCTAAAATTGAGTTACTGGGAAAAGCAAAACAATGTCTCCTCCATGATTTGAGCCCAGCAGACAGTTATAATATCTTCCCCCTGGCTGTCACTCAGTCAAGTTGTAAATATTTAGTTTTCTTAATCTGTCCTTATATATCAACTCTCCCAGCCCCTTAATCATTTTTGATAGATATAACACAAAAAATGCCTCTGAGCTGGGTGGTTAAAAAGCAACAGGGGAGGCAAACAGCTTTGAAAAACAGGCTTGGAGCCATTTTTATGCATGTAGGTGTAACCCTGGGTGGAATGTGACAATCAAGACAAACGTATTTATGTAGAAGTCTAATCTGCTTGTGTGGGGATCTCTGGGCCCTGGGCATGTCTGCGGTGCGCTGCCAGCCCAGATGCCTATCCCAATTCCCTTTGGCTCACTGAGATTTGCTTAACTTCCTCCGACGGGGGAGCAACAGACTGAGGAAAATACAAACTGCCTCATGTTGAATACATAGCAGACATCTCATTTGACAGGAATCCATAATCACCCCCTAACAACCTGGAGAGAGCACAGAAACCATGACATCGAGGATAAATGATTGACAGCTATAACTATTTCACACAAAAAACCATTCCTTCAAGGATTTGTGTGTGTCAAAGAGCTTGGTGGACAGTTTTTATGCGTTACAATAACCTAAAGGGAATGGCTTTAGTTGCCTGACTACAGATTTTTTCTAAACCCTCTAATTTATTAAATAAATTATGATATCTGCACTATGAAAAATTATGCAGTCTTAGAAATTACATAGTAGAAAATTCTTAAGAACACAGAAAAATGTTTGGTATAGCTTATTTTTAGCCATGATATGCAGCTGAGTAAAATAAGCTGTATGCAGTGTATGATATTAAAAAAGAAAATAATTATATATCTATATGAACCAAAAAATGATTGGATATCTATAAAGCAAAATGTTAACCGTGTGACTGGATCATGCTCTGTGCTTCTCTGAATTTTCTACATTTTCTCCAAAGAACATCTTTACTTTTCAATGAAAAACAAATATTGAAAACCCTACCTCAAATGAGAAAACCTTTCAAATGGAGGCATTAAGAATCTCAGGAAAATTGGCAGACCAGAGTATTACAGTTACTTGTTCCAGAGGTGGTTAGTGTCCACGCAGAGGGTCTCACTGCCAGAACCCCTACCACCCAGCATCTGGGCCAATACTGTATCCTCTTTCTAGATCTGAATTTTTACTTGTTCTTCATCTTCTGCTTATTATGAAAGCACATTATTTAATGAAGACATCACACATTTTTGAGTGAAATGGGCAGCAGAATAATCATTATCCTGAGAAGGTGAAGTAACAGAGATTCAGAAGTAAGAGGCACTCATTAATTGTCCAAAGATTATCTGACATAGCCAAGAACAGAAGTTAGAACTCAAAACCTGTGTGTTTTAGGTATTGGCCCCATGTGAGGAGTCACCTTTATCATCAGTAAGCCAACAGGCTCATGCAGAAGCCTAGGATACTGACGAGTGTTCAACCTATTAAGCTGAATTTTACCACACAATTATAATCTTTAAAGAGGTCGATCTGACAAGATGCATTTAAGAGATTTTTGCCAAAGATGCCAAAAATTGCCTCCATTTAGTCTTTACATAGTTCTGTTAGCCACTGAAATCTTAGGAAGGCAAAAGAAAGAAAGAAAGAAAGAAAGAATTGCATTTTCAGCAGACTAAATGCACTTATGAAAGAAATGTCATAAATAGTTTCAAAATGATTAAATTTGCAGATTTGGGCTATATTTGATAACATGACATATACACTTGGACTCATTCCTCTCTCTCCCTGCCCCCTTCCCCAAATCTTCCACCATTGCTTCCTCTTGCTGAATCTGCTGTGAGATAACTGCCCCAAGAGCCTAGGAAACTGCCTGAAGGGCAGTTCTCCTGTGATCCAGAACAGAGCAGGGGAAGGGCAAGGACTGGCTCAAACAGTGAACCAGACTCACACATTCTTGCATCTTGGAGCGGGCAGTGCTGTACCCACATTGGAACAAGCCACTCTAAGTACAGAATTGCTTTCCTGGTCTGGTCTGAAATGTTCCTACTAGCACCACTGTCAGGAGATTTACTCAAAGTCTTATTCACAATCATGATCTCCTATTCAACAATATTTCTGGCCAAGAAACTATTTTACAGCAAAAGGAGTAAGGCAGAGCCCATGCTCCTGGAATTCCCCTCTCTAGCTGGATACCCAATCCCCCAGGAGAAGCCGGCCTGACAGAAGGGTGAGATGGCCTATGCAGGATTCAGCTATGGTCCAGTTGGGAGACAACACTTATAAGGCTGGAGTGCTGGATCCAGTACTGTTACCCAGAGACCAACATACAGGGCTTTTAATTTTTTTTCCAGTAACAAGAAAATATGGGTCCTGGAACCAAGGACTAAAAATAGGAATGCCCCCTCCCCTCATTATTAAAATCACTCATAGAGGTTCTGCTCTTGCCCCAGCAACTTTGGGCTAAGCTGGTCTAGAGGTACTCAAGCAAGAATGCTTCCACCAGAAGATACAACAATGACCATATTAAATTGGTAGGAGAGATTGACATCTGGCTATTTTGGGCTTATAATACTGAACCAACAGGCAGAGAAAGGGGTTACTTTGACACCTGGGATGACTGACTTCAATTGCCAAGGGGGAAGTGTGTTGGTTCTATGCAATAAGGGCAGGCAGGACTACGCTGGATTCACTGGGACCCCTCTTAGTATTTCCACTGACATGGTAAAAATAATGGAAAAGCACAGCAGGCTAACAAAGGCGGAACTGCTAAGAATCAGCTCTTTCAGGAACAAAGGCTTAGTTCAACACAAGCAGGTAGAGAACTCTGACCAGCTGAGGTGCTGGCAGAGGGCAAGGGCAACATGGGTGGGTGGAAGAAGCAGCAAGTGATAAATACCACCTACTGCCTCGTGACCAGTTCCAGAAATAGCGACGGCAGCAGCCTTGCATTTTTATGCACATATTAATCAATGGTTTCTTTTTCTTTTCCACTTCCCCTAATATATTTTTATTGTAGTAAAATATATACAACACAAAATTGACCATTTAAACCATTTTTAAGTATACAGTTCAATGGCTTTAAGTACTCATGATGCTATGCAACCAACATCACTATCTATTTCTAGAAGTTTTCCACCATCCCAAAGGGATACTTTGAATTCATTAAACAGTAACTTCCTAGTCCCTCCTCCACCTCGTCCCTGGTAACTGCTATTCTAGTTTGTGTCTATGAATTTGCCTATTCTAGATACCTCATATACGTGCAGTCATATATGTCCTTTGTGTCTGGCTTATTTTACTTAGCACAATATTTCCAAGATTTATCCATGTCGTAGTATGTATCAGAATTTGATTCCTTTTTATGGCTGAATAACATTTTATTGGATGTACATACACATATTGCTTATCCATCCATCCGTTGATGGATATTTGGGTTGTTTCTACCTTTTGACTATCCTCAATAATGCTTCCATGAATGCTGGTGTACAAGTATCTGAGTCTCTGCTTTCCACTCCTTTGGGTATATACAAAGCAGTGGAATTGCTGGATCATACGGTCATTTTATGTTTAACTTTTTGAGGAACTAGCAAACTGTTTTCCACAATGGCTGTACCATTTTTCATTCTCACCATAATGCACAAGGGTTCCAATTTCTCCACATCCTTGCCTAAATTTGCTATTTTTTGTTTTTCAAATTTTTAATTAAAAAAAATCTTTTTTATAATAGCCATCCTAATGCGTGTGAGGTGGTATTTCCCTCACTATTTTATATGAGGAGCTGGTAGTGATTAACTTTCCAATTTAGTTCAGAGGTCACCAGATATGAAGAATCACAGCTGACTTGACATCAAGGACTGTGGAGATCCTAGACTTGAGATGAATACAGTGACTGATGAGACTGACTCTGCCTTGTTGGGGAGAAGGGAAGAATGCCTTCATATGATGAATAGTACCTTATCTTAAGCAGAAATACGAAGTTTTAAAATATCAGTATAAGAGAGAGAATGGAGAGTAACAAAAAGGGTGGACTCTAAAAGTCCTAGGCCTGTTTGCCCTGAGATCCAATCCGTATCTTTCCTTTGTTCTGCTCTGTATTGGGAGGAGGTGGGGGCTGACCCCTGCAGGCTGTTTTCCAGGCTCCCAGCTGGCTACTGATAATGGGAGGCTTTGGAGGGTCCCTGAAAGGCAAAGAGAAAGGAGAAGCCAGGGCATTTATCCCCCTCCCTCTTTGCTTTGGGTGATGTCTCCAGCAACAGATGGATCTCCTCCTTGGTCTGGCTCCTACCAGGCCCCAAATTACTTTCAGTGCCTTTGTGCTCCAATAAATGCCTCTTCCCTCTGGCATTCCAGCTATAGAGTGGCTCTTTGCTGTTGCAATCTATGGATTATCTTAATGTCTCCTGTTTGACACTCAGATCCTCATTCACCTTTATTACCAATTCCCTAAGTTAAATTCTCTTTGATGTAAATACCTGAAGTGGTTTCTGTTTTCCATATTAGACCTTGACTTATATACAAGACCTAATAATGATGTCTGACTACACCCAATGCTACTGGGAATTGAGTAAATTATTTGGTGTGGGGATTAATTAGTTTTGTTGTATAGGTAGAGAAAGTGAGACATGTTAAGGTAACCTGTAAAGTTCACTTAGCTATTATCTGTCAGAGCCCAAACTGATGAAGGTTGTAAGAAGGTCAGGTCACCTACCTAGATTTGTAATAATACCAACTGATTCTTATGAGATGTGACAATGACACTTCCATTTATCACTTCTGCTTTTCACAACTGCTCAATTTTCAACCCTTTCAAAATCTGTCTAATTTGTCTGTGTCAAAAATAATGGGGGTAGTACCGTACCGCTCTGATGGGCTCTTCAGTCAGGTTTCCAAAAACTTTTTCTAAAATGATCTTGGCTAAAGCCTCATAAATAAGTAATAAGATAGTCCAGTTATCTTGATTACAGTATTATTTTTTTCCTCCTAGGAACTGCTAAGACTCATCACTAAGTCTATCCCTCAATGGTTTTCATGCATGTACATTTCATCACACACTATCATATGAGTAGCTATTTTTCATATTTAATAAGTAATTGTTCCTCTTTAGAAATTTGTCTCCCCCTTCAATAATCACAATCAAGAATTTTTCATTTGCTTTCTTTGCCTACAGTTCTTCCACCATTTAAAAACTTGCAATGCTCCTGACTGGCTAGATGAGGCTGAGTGGTCCACAATTCTGTGCAGAGGCAGAACGGGGAAAGAGCTGGGGAGGGGCCTCAGGGTGTTCTTTGCAAGGTGAATATATGAAATATCAGCAACTTCTCTTCTCCTAGTTTCTGCTTGGGACTTAGAACAATATTCATCTTTTTTTTTTTTTCCTGGTTGCAGGAAAATTGTGGTTTCTGGGTTTCTACTAACTCAGAGATGACAGCCAGAGAAATTAATCATGACTGTCATCAAGGTGGGGGGAGGGTTCGACCACTGGCTCTTCCCCTTGCTCCTTTAAATTGGCTTGCTCAGAGACAGGCACAAAACACTAGACTCACGGATTTATGGTGTTCTGAGACTGAGAGAGATCTTGGAGGTTAGTCTAAACCAGTGGTTCTCATCCTGGCTATACATTAAAAGCTTAATCAGGGAAGCATAAACAAAATATCCCATGCCAAACTCCACCTGCAGAAATTCTGATTTAATGGTCATGGGTGGGGCTCAGGCACGGGCATTTTTTAAAATAACAGCTTTATTGGGATATAGTTCACATACCATAAAATTCACCCATTTAATATAGGCAGTTCAATGGTTTTTAGTATAGTCATAGAGTTATGCAATCATACCACAATTAATTTAGAACATTTTTATCCCTCAAAAAGAAACCCTGTATCCATTAGACTTCACACTTATCCCCAACCACCACCACTACTCTACTTTCTGTCTCTATGGATTTCCCTATTTTGGACATTCATCTATGACTCCTGTTCATGTAAATGGAATCATCACTATGCTGTCTTTTGTGAATGGCTTCTTTTACTTAACGTTTCCAAGGTTCATCCATGTTCAAGCACGTAGCAGCACTTCATTTCTTTTATTACCAAATAATATTCCATTGTATGGATATACCACATTTTGTTTATTTATTCACCAGTTGATGGACATTTGGGTTGTTCTCATTTTTTGGCTATTACGAATATTGCTGGTATGAACATTTGTGTATTTTTGTGTGGATGTATGTTTTCATTTCTCTTGGGTATATATACCTAGGAGTGGGAATTGCTGGTCATATGGTAACTCTATCTTTAACCTTTTGAGGAAATGCCAGACTATTTTCCAAAACAACTGCACCATTTTACATTTCCACCAGTAGCAATATGAAGATTTAGATTTTTCTACATCCTTGCCAACACTTGTGATTACTGTCTTTTTAAAAATTATAGTCATTCTAGTGGATGTGAAATAATATATTTTATTGTGGCTTTGATTTGTATTTCCTTGATGACTAATGATATTGAACATCTTTCCACGTGTTTATTGACCATTTGTATATCCTCTTTAAAGAAATGTCAATTCTGAACCTTTGTTCATTTTGTAATTGGGTTATTTATCTTTTTATTACTGAGTCATCTATTCTTTAGCAGATATTTACCAGGAATCCACCATTACCAAGGCCCTGTCTTAGTTTCTACGGTGGGGTCAAAGCCCACTAAAATGACTTCATGATGTGCTAATATGCCATGACCCAGAGTTCGAAAAATACTGTGTTAAAAAGTCTGCCTGGCCCTGTGAATGTATTCCTTGACTGAGTCTCCCAAAGATGGCAAACTTGTATCAGACATTTTATAGAGAGCTGAAGCACACAGAGGACTATGTGCTCATTTGTACACTGTAGCAAAGGCGAGAACAGAGCTTGTTTCTGCTCTTAGTTTACTAATCAGGGCGACGATCCATGCCGCCTCTCACGAGTTGCAGTAGCTTTAGCATTTGCCTTTGCCCAGGGATTCAAACAGGCCCTCCAAGACATAGAAAAATTGCTTCTTATCGTGGAATTGAACTTTCTTGAACACTCAACTCTCAAGTAGAGCAAAGGAGGGGAGACATATACAGATCTGTCATATCTCAGAGTGGAGCCCCTTAATAGCAACCAGCACCTTCCTCCTTTTTAAGACCAGAATGCTTGACTGATGGGCAACTGCCAACAATAAAGTAAATCAGAAGCCTTATGGGAAAACAGTGTTCCAGCTCCTTGATATGTTTATAATCCACAAATGATGTAAGATTTTCTGTGGGGCAGAGAGAAGGAGGACACAAAACTCTTAAATTCAACGTGAGTGCACTCTGAAAGAAGAGAAGGATGAGTGAATGAGCAAACATGAGGAATGGCTGGTGAGAGGGGATGACTGAGGGGACGTTACCTCCATTAAGGATGGACCTGTTACTTCCGCTAGGTCACAAGTCATCCCTGTGCAGTGGGTCACCTTGGTCCACGGCCTGGGTTTAACAGTGATGAGGAGCCTTTCCACAAGTGGCCTGATGCTCTGACAATTTAATTAGTTGCCTGCTCAGTCTTTGTTTTAAATTAATTTTTTAAATGGAGGGACGATGGGGATAGTTCTGCTTTAAGTCTGTTCTTGAGTTACAGGATGTGTCACATATGCTTGGCTCAGAACAACATGCTGAGAGAGCTTTTTTTTTTAAAGATTTTATTTTTTTTTCCTTTTTCTCCCCAAAGCCCCCCAGTACATAGTTGCATATTCTTCGTTGTGGGTCCTTCCAGTTGTGGCATGTGGGACGCTGCCTCAGCGTGGTCTGATGAGCAGTGCCATGTCCGCGCCCAGGATTCGAACCAACGAAACACTGGGCCGCCTGCAGCGGAGCGTGCGAACTTAACCACTCGGCCACGGGGCCAGCCCATGAGAGAGCTTTTATTAAGAGAAAGGAACCATGAGAGATGTGAGAGCACTCTTCTCTAAAAGGAAAAAAACTCACAATTCCCATCTCTTCCAGTGATCCCATTATTTTAGTCATGCTCCTAAGTCATGCTCTAGCAGGTGAGATGTTAGTAAAGGTAACAACAAATTGTTAAGTACACAGAACAGAGAAAACGGAATTGCTTAATGCAATCACATTTTAGAAATGCTAGAATCCCTTGCTGTTTCTGAGGCTCCCTGGAGAATGAAAGCAGCTACTTGCCAGAACTCTCCCATCCAGGCCCTTAATCTGAACATGTAACAAAAGGAAAACATTTAGGTAGGCTAATGAAAGTATGTGTAATCAATCATGATCATCTTCAAACATTTAAATCATTTTGATGTGACAGCACAAAGATTGACTCACCCCCAAATGTTCACATTATTATTAGAGAGATAAGGAATAAAGTCCCCAATGCAAATACTTTCCGTTAATTTACCCACCATTCTTCCTTTTCCCCATAAAGCTTTCCTTCCAATTATGCCTAAAGCAATGACTAATAGAAAGCCATCAATGAGATGAAGAGAGAAAGAGAAGGGGGGGGGGTAGGAGGAAGAAGGGGAGGGAGAGAAAGAGGGAGGTGGAGGAAAAGTTCTTTTTTTACAGAAGAATGTCAGCTAATAAATGTTTCAGACAAAGTTCATCAATGGATGCCAAAACCAATAGTTGAAAGGTTGTTAGAGAACAGGAAATTCACATAGTCTCAAGGTATCATCCCACAGATTACTACTAATCACAAAAGAAAATAAATGCACCTTTACAATGGGAAGATCTGGCAGTCACTACCTTAACTAAATGGTCAAGCTTGCCATTGCTAAGCACAGCTAGACTTTATGTGAAACGACATAGTGGGAGGCACAAAATATCACCTATGTGGTGTTCTCGACAGAATGTTCAATCTGGATGTAATCACAAAGAAACTGTTAGATAAATTCACACCTCTATTTGATAACTCGGCTAGACTCTTTATCAAAGAATTTCATGTTACGAAAAATAGAGGGAGTTGATGAGACTGTTGCAGATTAGTGGAAATTAAAGAAACATAACATAATGTGTGAACCATGATTGGATGCTGGATTTTAAAAAATCTAGACAACATTCTTGGTTTTTTTTTGGTAATTGGGGAAATAAGACTACGGGCTGTATGCTGGATAAACTTTGAATAAAGGCTGATTTTGTCAGGTGTGGTATGGTTGGCAAAATAACAGCCCTTCAAATCTTGGGAACCTGTGAATATGTTACTTTACAGGGCAAAGGGGAATTTGCAGGTGTGATTAAGGATAAAGACCTTGAGATAGGGAAATTATCCTGGATTATCTGGGTGGACCAAATCTAATCACAAAAGTCCTTAAAAGTGGAGAAGCTTTCCTAGCTGTGGTCAGGGAGAGATACGATGATCGAAGAAGGGTCAGAGAGATGCTATGTTGCTGGCTTTGAAGATGGAGGAGGAGACCACAGACCAAGGAGTGAGGTTGGCCTCTCCCCAAGGAGTGAGATGCTGGAAACACAAGGAAACGCATTCTCCCTTAGAACCTCCTGAAAGGAACGCAGCCCTGCAGACACCTTGATTTTAGTCCAATGAGACCTGTGTTGAACTTCTTACCTACAGATCTGAAAGAAAATGAATCTGTGTTGTTTTAAGCTACTAAATTTGTGGTCTTGTTATGGCAGTGACATAAAACTACTAATACATATGGTAATGACATGGGTGTGTAGGAGAACGCCCTTGTTCTTGGGAGACCCATGCTCAAGTGTTTAAGAGTAAAAGGTCACGATGTCCTTAGCCTGCTTTTGGATGGTTTGGTAAGAGGGAAGTGTATGTATATATTTGAAGAGAGAACAGAGTGGGTATGGCAGAATGTTAACAGTCAGTAACTCTAAGTCAGGGTATATACGCATTCACTAGACTATTATTTCAATTCTTCTACGGGTTTAAAAATTTCCAAATTTAAAAAAAGTTTAAGTTCAGGGAAAAAATAAGAAGCTAGAAATAGACAATTGCTGCACTTTTCAAAATCAGTATCTCTCTCCTGCCCCTCCCCAAAATAGATCCTAGGAATCACTCCTTAGACGGATCCCTTGACATTGATCTTTAAGTTTCTTCCCAATGTGCTGAGTTTCCAGAAATGAAGGTTTTGTACAAGGTATGACATAACATGTATGATGACAATTTAATGCATCAATTAAAAACTTGAACAACATTACGAAAGCAATCAGAACTCTTGCAAATTGTTTCAGCCATTCTCATTTCAGATCTGGAGAGAGAAAATTTAGAATGACAGTGAGTTATGTTTTGACATGTTGAATCCACACAGGCATAAATGCACAATTTCTTCTGTCAGTCCATCTTTCCATCCTTGTATAAGAATTCTGGAGTAGTTACGTGTTGTGTTCTTATGGGTAAGCACGGAGAAACTATTATGCCCAAGTAAGTCTATTCTAGGAAAAAAAGGATAGAGCCATCAAGGCAATGGATGGCAGGGCAAAGGTTGAGAGTGAACTGCAGCCAACATTTCCGCTGAAGGCAGTTTCACCTCCATGCAGGTTCCCTGCCTAAAAGAAAGACACAAAAGCATCACTCTTTTTATACAAAGCCTCTAGAGGCTGTGCTGGTAGCAAAACACCAGGGTTCAAAGAGTGAGTCTCCAATTAAAGGCCAAGATTTTAATCACAGGTCAATGTAAGTGACTGTGAAATAAGTCCAGATACATTATTATGGGAGATTCATTATGTAAAAAAAAAAAAACCCTGCTCCTGTTTGACTCAGAACTGCATAAGTCATACGACAAGAAATTCTTTAAACTTTCTCTATAATTATAGTTTTAATTTAAGCTGCCATTTCTCTTCTCTGGCAGCATAACTTTTGTCCTTTTGCCCGTATTACTAACAATATATTCTATACATTAAACAGTTAGCTTTTAAAATTTCTGACTAATTTCTGATCACTAATGTAAAATTACAGCTCAGATTGTAGGTAAACAGTTAAGTATTTGCAACCTGCTATGGACTGAAATGTACCCCTACCCCTCTTCATATGTTGACGCCTGAAACTTCAAAGTGATGGTAGTTAGAGAGAGGATCTTTGGGAGGTACTTAGGTCATGAAGGTGGAGCCCTCGCAATGGGATTAAGCACCTTTATAAGAAGAGACATGAGAGAGATCTCTCTCCTTCTCTCTCTGACATGTGAGGACACAGCAAGAAAATGGGCCTCTGCAAGCCAGGAAAAAGAAATATCCATATATGTAAACATACTAGAAATAGAACTAAATATACTAAAACTATTAGCTAAAAAATAGTAAAATTATATTAAAAATTCTACAAAATGAATAGAATACAGTAAGTATACTCATTATACAAAGGGCTCCAACCTACTCTAAGGTGTAAACACACAACATAGAAACACAATTTTACTGGACATTAAAGATGACCTAATATTCTACTAATATTCCAGTCAAAACACACACACACACACATACACACACAGAAACCAGCCTCTAAGTTCTAGAATCAAAGGCTGTCATTTACAGATGAAGGATGGAGGTGCAGAGGGGTGAGGGGCATGGCTAAAGACACATACAGAATTAGGGCAGAAAAGGGCAAAAACCCAAGGCTGAACCTCAGGGTTTTCTCCACGTTCTGTACCCTCATTTTTGGTACCAGGTAGATGAGTACACTGACGTATCGGTGGGTAAAGACAGTGAATAATTCCATGAAAATCGATACTAGGTAATGACAGGCAAAGAGCTAACTGTGAAACAGCACATTATTTTCAGGCGGATGGCACTTGCTCAGCGTTCTGATACAGACTCAACTTGGAATAAAGTTGCATAAAAATGCTCGGTTAGCTTGGAACATGAATGCCTCTTTCTTCAGCCAAGCCACTCAAATAAGCCTGGCTACTAAGTTTTCTTTGTAGGATGTTGCCAAGCAACACTGGATATAAACAATAACGTACAAGTTTTTTCTGTAGGTGCGGGACCTTCCAGAGGTATGCAGTTTTTCTGCCAGGAGCCACTATAAGTTATGCATTCATACAAATAGCACTAGTTTTCCGTAAAGAACATTTCTTAAGCTTTAAGACAGATTATCAATATATAGGATTAAAATAACCAATAATTACTTATTATAAGTTGAACACATACTTTCGTTTTTCAGCTGCTGAGAATGATTACAGATTTGAAAGTCAAAATGTATGTAGCATTGAACTTCCTTGTCTGTGTATTCCAGCTTATTGATCATTCTGGTCATTTTTCAAATTGGCAGACAATTTCCTTTCGAAGAATCTAAATCTATTCAGAGGACAGACACTAAACAATGATCTCAAACAAAGGCAGCGATTCCAAAACTAAGCACCATGTGCCATGTGTTCAAGGTAGCTCTTTTGGAACACAGAGGGGGAAGGGACCGAGGAACGGGTAGGGGCACAGAGGTCTTAGGAGGAAGATAAAGAAAGAGATGGGAACCTCTGGGGCAAAGTAAAATACTGTAGAGAAGAGTAAATGCTTTGCATAAATTTGGCAGAAAAGTGAACATGGCTTAGGATCAAGAATTTTTTCAGGGATAAAAAAATGTTAGAATGACAACATATTTCTGGAGAATTATAGAACTGGGAGTGAACAGTAACAGGGCTTGAGGATGGCTGGAAATTATTTTTTAAGCAAATGAAAATTTAAAACCTAAGTAATAATTACTCATGGTTAAATAATCTATAATGATGAGCAGTGATTCCCTGCCCCACCCCTCCCTGTGTTTAGCCTTGTCCTCCAGAAACAAGCACCTATAACTTAAAAAAAAAACCAACTATTTCTGTTTCTAATTCTTCCAGGGTTATAGCCATCTCTCTACATAATCTGTGGAAACTGCTACCTGTTTATGTATTGATTGTAGACATTTTATTCTCATGTCCTGCTCGATGGATAGCTGTGGAATTAGCTTACAGATGTCCCCTCCTCCCACACCCAGTTATACCCATTTCTCCTGTAATTATAATGTAGTTATATTACTATTTTTAGTTTTTCTACTGGCCTCTTTTTTATATATTTACCCATATCTTTCCCTCTAGCATAGCACTCACCATACTATAAATTGCTTATTTGTCTGACTCCCCGCACACTGTGAGCTCCTAATCCAGGAGGGAAGCGGGGTAGGGTGCAGAAGTGGGGAGGGCCTGGGGGAGGAGATGTTGGAGGAGTTGATACCTGAGCTGTATCTTGAAAGCTGAACTGGGCAGGTACAAGAAGCAGGAGTGGGATGAGCAGAGGGCATTCCAGGAAGAGGAACGGGCATGGAAAAGGCACAGAGGTAGGAAAGCGCGTGCGGGATTGCGAATCTGAAGAAGTTCAATAGGGGAAGAAAGACAGGGTCAGAAGGCAAGCGGTCCTTCATCATCTGACAGGGAATTTAAGCCTGCAGCAGAGAGAGGCCGTCAGCAGAGACAGACTGGAGAGAGACGCCAGCAGGTGCGGGCCTTTCCAGCGGTGGTTTTGGACTCTCTCACTGCTTCCTGTGTCTTAGGAACACCTCTTCCTGCTCCTACCCTGGCTAGATAATGGATGTCTCATCTGCCACCACCATGGCACAGACCATCATTCTCAGCCTCCCTTTCTGAAAGGCTGAGGGGGACTAAATTAGAGGAATTAAATTTGTTTTCTTTTATTAAGATTCCAAATAAGAGAAAGAGGAATGGTATTACAGGTACAGCTAAGTAAAAAAAATTAAATAATTCCATGATCTGAAATTAAATAAAAAAATAAAATGTAGAAAAGACGATATTAATGACTTTTTAATCATAGTAACAGATAACTATAATCCTCAAATAACTGTCTAAACAGACTAGCATTTGTGCAGTGTACAGAGGAGATTTAGAATTTTTTTTCATTTACTGCCAATCTTATGCTAACAAGAGTCATATCATTTTGATATAATAACAAAGTGCCTAATTCAATCATCTTGAACATTAATTGATATGTTTGTAGCTGAGTCTCCAGTTAATTACCTGTCTTTTTTGTTTAATTTTGAGATTTAAGTCTGCTTCTCATCTACTCTTGCCTGGCAGTGTCCTACATCCATCTATGACCTTCATCTTATTGAACTGAGGGGGAACAAAATTTCAGCAAAGCATTTTCAACTCTTGTACTTATTTAATATATTCATGTTTTCTGATTCATCTTTCCTTTTATAATTATATTTTTAAAGTCATATTAAGCATGCAGAGATAGTGAAATAAATGTCTACACTCTAATGAACAATTTCGTTCAAGCCAGCTAAAGTCTTTTTCCTGCATCAGATCTTTTATTTGCTCCTTCAAATTTATCTAAAGTTTCTCTAATAGCTATAGTTATCTGGAACCTTTTTTTGTGTGAGGAAGATTGGCCCCGAGCGAGCATCTGTTGCCAATCTTCTTCTTTTTGCTGGAGGAAGATTGTCGCTGAGCTAACATCTGTGCCAATCTTCCTCTATTTTACGTGGGATGCCGCTACAGCGTGGCTTGATGAGCGGTGCTAGGTCGGGGCCCAGGATCTGAACCTAGGAACGCCAGGCCACCAAAATGGAGTGTACAAACTTAACCACTATGTCACTGGGCCGGCCCCTCTGGAATCTTTTAACAGCTGTTGCTTATATTATTTTGAGAAACTTTTAAATTTCAAAGTACAATTTTTCTGAAAATTATTTCTGCTCTACTTTATTCATACTAAGTCCATATGTGCATACGTTCCTAGACCTACTAGATTTCCCTTTCTTTTAATTGTCTAATCTGTGCTGGATAAAGAATTGAAGAGGTGTAAGGACCCACCAAAGGCAAAAACAAAACAAAACAAAGCAGACTAGTTGATGGCAGTGTTGAGGACTAGGACTCAGGCCGGTGAGCTTCCAGAAGGAACATGTTACTATACATGTAACTTTTAGGGAGGCCACTGATGGCATTTTCTTCCAATTAAGGCGTTTGGCTCACCATTCTTTATATTTTATTCTTTTCATTTAAAGAGTGGCTGATCCTTCCTATTCTTAAATTCACTTTTATTCACTCCACATTGATTGAGGATCTATGATGTACTATTAGTGTTTCGTTGAAGGAAGTGCAAAAGTGTAACCCTGCTTTTGGCTTTACTTTTCTTTTTTTCATTAAATATATAACATAGAACTCATGCCAAATAAAATCTTAGGAATCACTTTGCTCTTTGAAAACAGTATTTTGCTGCTCTTTAATCACTTTGAGTTCATAACTTCGGAGAACAACAAAAGAGAACAACAATAAGCAGTCTTAATATCACTCATTTGATTCTCTAGACAAAATTAAAAAGTTATCTTCTAAATAACTCAATAATTAAAATAGCTAAATATGTTCTTTAATCTCTCTTCCCTACTCGGGACTGCATCATGCTTTATCTGAAACCTACATAACTTGTTTTATATCATTTTAATATTTTCATCCCCTTTGTGTCTTCTTTCTCTTTACAATAATGATTACTCTTATTTTTCCTTTTCTTTGATTAGACAAACTCAGAGGAAAGACAAGATAGTCAGTTTTAAAGTACCTATATTCCCGGTTTCAATACATTGTCCATGTCCATATAGCTAGATATTCTGTGAACAACCTGTTATTGAAAGGGAAAGAACCTATAGAAACTTTATACATTAAATATAATACAATGAATATCAATAATAATGAGCAAAATCTAGAGTAAAAACACTTATATGATGAATGTTTGTGACATTAGCATAAAATGATTAGAATATCAGTCAAGATTATGGTGACCGATGAAAATGAAGGAATAACTCAAACGTCCCAAAATACAAATCCCGGATCCATTTTTAGGCTGGTTGATCATAGTGTGGTAGCTCTGGGAGCCAGACTACCTGTGGTCAAATTCTAGCTCTGTCACTTACTGGCTCTGTGAATGTGGGGAAGTTACTTAGTCTCTCTGCACCTGAGTTTCCTTGTCTGTTGAAAAATAGTACCTGAAAACTCATAACGTTGCTGTACAGCACCGGCACTGTCAACTCTGATTGTTGTGATTGTTGAAACATTGCACAGTCTTTCCAGAAACTTAATTCTTTATCATTCATTCTTCTGCCTTTTAGAATTGAAGACTAATTTGTAGGCTTTATATATTCTCTGACTTTTATCACCTGAAAACTCTGATCCTGCTCCCACCAATCACATTTATCCACTTAAAGGCTTTCAAACCTGGCTCTAGAGAAATGATTCTTACTATCTGAAATTCTGGGGCCTTGAGTGAAATGGGGGTAACATATCTTTTGGGACATTCTTTCTAAAACACATGGCTTTCTCAACTCCTGGACAACCCTTCCCCACCCCTTTTACTTCTCCCAACAGCTTACCCCTTCTGTTAATTACATCTCCAGAAAACAAGACTGCTTTTATCAGTTGATATTCAGTGATCTCAAAAAGATAAATATGTACACATATATGACAGGTGCAAAGACAATGGGCTAGCAAGCTTGCTTTCAGTTACTTTGGGAACAAAAGGATATTTGCTATTTTTCTTTTTTCTATTAAAGCCCTAGCTTGACCTATTTTTTTTCTTCTATTCAGAGTTAAGCCTGGAAATAATACATTTTAGTTTTTAGTTAAAAAACAAGAATAGGAAAGAGCCTCATTCAGTAATGAAGGGAACATAACCTTTATTAAATGCAAAGGGGACTGGATTCTATATTCATCCGTGTGCCAAATAGCCCTCGGAGCTTTAAAAACTAATTATAGGAGGAGAGTGTGACTTTTCCATCTTTTTGGCTTAGGCCATGCTCTATGGTACTCTAAAGTGCTATATCAAGGCTCTCTGTCAACTCTACCACATGGAATGTCAACGAAGAGTGTTTTTTCCTGCTTGCCTTGGCTTTCAATTTCTAACCAGGATAGAGAATGCGACAGATTAAGAGGAAAGAATCAATCACATATAAAACGAAACAGACGCCCAAATTATTTTTTTTCCGTTAAAGCAAATTTAATTTACTTTCAAATCATGTCTACATAAGAAATTAGATACTATGATTAAATTTATACAAAATTTGAGACAGGCAATACTAAACTAGGGTGATAAAAGTCAGAATAGTGGTTACCTTGAAGATAGCCTTCTGAGTGCTAGAAAAGTTCTATATTTTGATCTGAGAAGCAGTTACATGGGTATAATTACATATAACATTTCACTGAGTTATATTCCTAAGATTATGCTTTACTTCATATATATTATAACTCAAAAAAATTTAAAAATCTATGTATAATTTCTTTTGACTTATGGAGGGTGATACAATTCAGGGAGCAAAATAAGAGTAAAGAAAGCCAGAACCTTAATTCCAACTCTTCTAAATCAGAAGGTATAATGAGGTGGTATACAGAGGTCATCTCTTCACATCAGCATTCTCTTTTCTGTAATACAGCTAAAAACTCTTCCCTTTAACTTTAAGCTATTGAAGATAACTAATAAGACTGACTTAAAATCTCTTTACAAGCATAAAATACAATTAAAGAGTTACATAATAAGCTGAGGCACATAAGAAAGAAGACTTACATTCATTTCAAGTAACCTGAAAAGTAGGGGGGAAAATAATGTATCCTCCAGAAGTTGCTTCTAACACAACTATTAAGGTTATAGACACGATTAGAGGAGTACACTTAAAGAGGAGTGGGAATATGCTTACCCAGACCTCTTAAAGATCTGGCAGCAGGAAAATATGATGGTAATACTGAGAGAGAGTAGAGTCTTGCAGACTGACCTATCCTAAGGTCAGTTTTATTATTAATAGTTGGGGCTTTAATCAATCGATGTCTCAATCATTCTTTACCTCTCTTGATAGAAAAATCATGAGACTACCCTATGCTACTATTGCCATAACAACAAGACCTAAATTAAGGGGAAATATAGAGAGCAGGGATAGGAAACAAAAATTTAGGAGTTTATAATTTTTTTCAGATGCTGGGGAAAAATATGTTCATCACAATAAAGGTTTTAAGATTTTATTTTTCCTTTTTCTCCCCAAAACTCCCCGGTACATAGTTGTGTATTTTTAGTTGTGGGTCCTTCCAGGTGTGGCATGTGGGATGCTGCCTCAGCATGGCTTGCCGAGCAGTGCCATGTCTGCGCCCAGGATTCGAACCGGTGAAACCCTGGGCCACCAAACTGGAGCACGTGAACTTAACCACTCAGCCATGGGGCTGGCCCCCATCACAATAAAGGTTTTAGAGAAAGACATCTCTGTGACTTTGGTATAAGCCAGAATTTCTAAATAGGATAAAAAATGTTCTATCCATAAAAAAATAATAAATTGGACTTATTAAAATTTAAAAACTCTGTTTACTCAAAGACCCCATTAAGAGAGTAAAAAGGCAAGCTGTAGAGTGGGAGATGACATTATCTATCAATCAATTAATAAATCTCTAACAAAGGAGTTACAATCATATATATAAAGAATTCCTACAAGTCAGTAAGGAAAAGACAGACAACGTAATAGATTTGAACAAATATGTTATGCAAAAAATATTCAAATGGCCAATAAAAACATAAAAATACATTAAAAGGTGCTGAGCTTCATTAGTCATGAGAGAAATACTTATTACACCACAGTAAGATAACTCTACAATTGGCTTGTCAATAGACTGGGCATAACCAAGGAAAGAATCAGTGAGCTTGAAGAAATGTCAATATAAAGTTCTAAAGTTGAAATCCGAAGAGAAAAAAGAAGATAAAGACAGAAGAGAACATCCAAAAACTGTGGCACAATTACAAAAGGTGTAACATAAGTGTAATGGGAATATCAGAAGGAGAAGGAAGAGAAGAAAGAACAGAAGAAATATTTGAAGCAATAATGACTGAGAATTTCCCAAGACCAATGACAGATATCAAACCACAGATGTGGGAAGCTCAGAGAACATCAAGCATGAAAAATACCAAAAAAAAATATGCCTGGGTATATAATGTTTAAACAGCACACAATCAAAAACAAAGGAAAAAATCTTGAAAGAAGTCAGAGGAAAAAATGACCTTATCTATAAAAGAACAAGGATTAGAATTACACTGGACTTCTCTTCAAAAACCATGGAAGCAAGAATAGGGGAGTGAAATGTTTAAAGTGTTAAAAGAAAAGAATCACCAACCCCGAATTCTGTACTCCGTGAAATTATTCTTCAAAGGTGAAGGAAAAATAAAGACTTTCTCCAACACACAAAAATTGAGGGAATTTGTCATCAGTAGACCTGCCTTACAAGAAATGTTAAAAGTTGTTTAGGGAAAAGGAAAATGATATGCGTCAGAAACTTGGAGAAACATTAAGAAAGGAAGAACATTAAAGAAGGAACTAATGAATGAAAATAAAACCTTTTATTTCTCTCATTCTTAATTGATCTAACAAGTAATACTTTGTTCAAAATAACAGCAACATTACATGCAGTGATTATAGCTTATGGATAGATGAAATGAATGACAGCAATGCTATAAGGACAGGAGGGAGGAATTGAGAATACTTTGTTACAAGGTGCTTGCATTACCTGTGTTGTGGTATAGTGTTATTTGAAAGTAGATGTGGATTAATCATAAATGTATCTTGCAAACTCTAGGGCAACCATTAAGAAAAAGGGAAAAAAAGGAGTACAATTTATATGCTGAGAGAAGAGAAAAAGTGGAATCATATAAAATACTCAATTAAAAAAAGAAGGCAGAAAACCACAATCCATAAAAGAAAAAAAATCGGTAAGTTGGACTTTATTAAAATTTAAAATGTCTGCTCTACAAAGACCCTGTGAAGAGAATGAAAAGACAAGGTACAGACTGGAGAAAAATCTTTGCAAAAAATGTATCAGATAAAGGACTGGTATCCAAAGTACACAAAGGACTCTTAAAACTCAACAATAAGAAAACACACAATCCAATTAAAAAAAGGGCAAAAGATCTGAACAGATATTTCACTAAAAATATAGATACAGATATTAAATAAGCATCAAATAAGCAAAGATGCTCATCATATGTCATTAGGGAAATACAAATTAAACCAATGAGATATCACTACATATCTATGAGAACGTATCAAATCCAAAACACTGGCAACACCAAATGCTGTGAGGATGTGGAGCAACAGAAACTCTCCTTCACTGCTGGTGGGAATGCAAAATGGCAAAGCCACTTTGGAAGACAGTTTGGCAATTTCTTACAAAACTAAACATACTATTGCCATACGATCTAGCAATCGCATTCTTTGGTATTTGCTCAAATGACTTGAAAACTTACATCCACACAAAAACCTACACTTGAATGTCTATGGCAGCTTCATTTATAATTGCTAAAACTTGGAAGCAACCAAGATGTTCTTCAATAGGTGACAGGATTAATAAACTGTGGTACACCAACACAATGGAATATTATTCAGAGATTAAAAAAAAAAAGAGCTATCAAGGCACAAAAAGACATGGAGGAAACTTAAGTGCACACTGCTAAGCAAAACAAGCCAACCTGAAAAGGCTACACACTGTATGATTCCAACTATGCGACATTCTGGAAAAGGGAAAACTATGGAGACAGTAAGGAAAATCAGTTGTTGCCAGGGATTCAGGGAGAGGAAGGCAGGGATGACTAGGAGGAGCACAGAGGATTTTTAGGGCAGCGAAACTATTATTCTGATGGATACTGTAATGGTGTATACACTCATTTAACATTTGTCAAAGCCCACAGAACGTACAGCACAAAAAGTGAACCATAATGTAAACTACAAACTTTAGTTAATAATAATGTACTATCATTAGCTCATCAATTTTAACAAATGTACCACACTAATGTAAGATGTTAAAAATAGAGGGAATTGGTGGGGTGGGTGAGGGGATATGTGAGAACTCTGTACTTTTCCTTCAGTATTTTATAAACTTAAATCTGCTCCTCTCCCCAAAAAAAGTCTACTATTTTTTTAAAAAGTAAACTGTATATACAGTTTTCTTATATTAATGTAACTAGCTGACAAGTTTTTCTGAGACAATGAAGAAAACAAAAAGGAAGGCTTTAAGTTAAATTACAGGTGAATTTTTGAGTCGATTTTGAGAAAGTTTTAAACGGCACCGTGGCAAATTTTCATAATAAAATGTTGGTAAAAATGTGGCACTATAGTGTATGAATACAGTTAATTTCGTGAGCAGTAAAGACCTATTTGTCTACAGTCGTGACCTATATTCTGAGAAAGAGATGAGCCTACAGTTGTACGATGAATTACAAGTAAAATACTGGCCATTACTTCTTTTATTCTTCTTCTGGTCTTTGCGTCTTTAAAGTGCTTTTATTTTATTTTATTTTTACTATTTATTCATTCCCTTGGATAAGCAAAAGACAATAAGGATAAACCTAATTTTAACGTGACAAAGTATTACCTCCATTTTTTTCTACTTTATACAGCTCTAAAATGACAGAGGTGAAAATATTTCACTGTGGCAAACCAGCCGTGTGAAAATGAGTAGCCTCATCAAATTAGGGCACATTTTCACGGCTAAGTAAATCATTTAAATTGTACAAAGGTAAATGTTGAATGATAAAGTTGAAAGAGAGACCTTACTTTGTCAAAATAAGTAGAAAACAATCAGAGATTATTCCATGTGTATGAACAAACATGGGAGGCACATTTGTATTTCCAGAAAGTTCAGCTAAGAGTTCTATGAACTGAAGAACATGCTAAGAACAACTTTAACATACTCTGTATGGGCAGGAACTTTATCTTATTAATTGTCATATTTCTAAGGCACGGTCTATAATAAGGTCGATATAGCTTTGCTGAATAAATGAATGAATGAACTGTATTTTTCCCCTAAGAAGGGAGAAAAACCTACAAATTAAAAGATATTTTAACTCTATTTAGCTATGCTCCAAATTTGATCCACATTAATTCCTTCTAAAGTTTTGAGCATAAGGCATATTTGCATGGGAAATGAGGTGCAGCAGGATAAAACAGACTTTACTGAAGTCAGTTAATTGCTGCTTGATATTTAGAATTGGACAAAATTTCATGTAAGAGTTAGCTAAACAGATGTTTTTCCTCCCTATGTTTAGTATGACTTAGGAAATAGACCTCTTACCTTATGAAATCTTCTTCCTCTTCTCTCTTTGGCCTCAGCTGTTTGGGTTGAGCCATATTAATCCAGTTTGGTAGAGATTTCAAGAGCCTGCTGATATCATCATCTTTTGCCCAAGATGCACTGATGACAAGTTTTTCTTCTGACTGGACAATGCCCCTAAACACAACCAACAAAAAAGAGACAGTTCAGCACATTGCCTAGAATCCAGTTAGCATTTTCATCTACCTTTGCTGCAGAAAAAAAATAACACCCCCATCTTTCTTATTAACATAATCCATTATCTGAGTTGGAGGCAGTGACATCCATTAATAGGTTATATTACTGGGAAACACCATTGCTAGAGTTCATTCTTAGTTTCTCCATTGTTGAGTAATACTAATTAGTTAATACTTAATAATACTTAATTAGTTAATACTGTTAATACTAATTAGTCCCCCTTATCACAGTTAATCCCGTGGGATCAATAAAAGTGTATGGTAGGTTTTGAAGGGATCTTTCAAGAAAGATGTAGAATAAATAAAAAGTGGGTAACCATATGAAAGAACGCTATTAAAGGACAACATAAATGGCAGTTGAAAGGTGACAGAGGTGTTACAAAAGGCTGTTTTCTGACTTCTTGGTTTAAACTACCAATTAGTTCTAATTGAAGATATTTTTTGAACTATGGACACCCCTCTATTCAAAGCAATCCACCATCATACAGAAACCTTCTGTCCCTTAAGTCAGGCAGAAAAAGTCCCTGATTATGGCTCTCTTCAGTGGACTTTGACTAGTGACCTAGAGTGACAAGCTTCGAGTCCTTTAGTAGGGCCCCAGTGTTAGCTATTAACATTGTTCTTACCAGAATGTATCTGTAAATTCATCTTAAACGTTCAAATTCAATTTAATTAAAAAGCTTCTCTTTCTGTTCAACATTTCTCTCTCTATAATTTCAATGGTCTAAAAATCCTCATCAGCAATACTTGGTGATAGAAATGACATTTATTTATGAAGGGAGTGTTAATTAGCTGGCTACTCCTCTGAAGTTGACCAAGACTCCAGGAGGTTTTCCCCTCCATCACAGGCAGGGATTTATTTTGGTGTAAGGGTTATACTGGGGGACATTATGCACCTCTAAATATGCAAGATATGTATGGTGTGTATGCATGTCTGTGTGATAAAACCTCCTTTACCCAACAGACGATTTAATGTTAGTAGTCAAAAGAAGCTGAAGCCTAAAAACCCTAACTCATGAAAACCTGACTCAAGGTAAGATGGTTTCATGTTGTAGGGAGCAATACTGCCCTGGTTCTCCGAAAATAAGCTAGAATAAATAAGAGAACCATAGTTGATTTCTAGAACTCTTCTAACTCACTATAAGCAAAAGTTTTCTAACGGTATCTGTGGTCAGCAATACAAAAATCAGCCTATGAACCTTTCCTTGGATCTCTCAAATTACTCTCACTGGTATCTTCTATTCCATTTTCTTCTTTTTTCTTTTCTTGAATGTTTTCGGCAAGATTTATGGATTAATCCCATAATCTAACTTTTATACTTGAGGTGCTGGGTGCGATCTTACAGAACGGTACCATCTCAAATTCTGTGCCAGATGGACCCTCAATGTTCTTTGGCATTGTTTTTACCTGTCTCTGTTCAACTTTCCCTCCCGCTTCCTTCAGAGGCTACTTTTTAAACCTTCGCCCTTTTCTTTATCTCCTCATTGCATATCCCCCACATTCTTCCTATCTGACAGAGAAAGGAGGGGATCTAACCACATACCTTCAACCACTCCACCTTTGATCTCCCACAGGAATATATTCAAATCTATTTCACCCTCATATTCACTTCCAATAATCCCTCTACCTAGGCTCTGGGGATCCTTTCTCCCCACAGTTAGCCTTTCCTTTTCTATATGTCTAGTATCTCTCTGTATTCCCCAACCTATGTTACTTTTTTAAAAAAATGAATGAATGAATGAATGAATGAATGAACAAATCTCTTCCTTGAACCAGCACTTCTCTCTTGGAAAGCTCCTCTCCCTCCTTCACAGACACTCTCATCAAACGAGTGGCCTTCACTCAGTGACTTTACTTTCTCATTCACTTTTCAATTCATGAAATCTCTCTCTTGGATCTACTCTATAATTTAATTCATCTATTACTTATTGAAAATTGTTCAATTATTATATCTTTCATTTGGCTCTTTTATAAATCCACTGGCTTTCTGTCTCCAAAATGTCCTGTTCTTATATTACGGATTCCATTCCTTCACCTCTGAATATTTTTAAAGCAGCAGTTTTAAAGTTCCTTTTATGTGGCTCTATATTTTTTGGTAGTTCTTTGGATGTCAAATGTCCTGTTTGTTGCATTTTTCTTCTTTTCTCATGATGGTGAGTTTTTCCACGTGGTTTGCTATTTTGGTCTGCAAGCTCTCCCTCAGTGGGACTTGTCTTCTACAGGAATCCCACATTTGCCCCGAGTTTTGGAGATGTCACTTTTTGGTTTGCTTTTGTCTCTTCTGGATCTTTGGGTTTCACTAATTCCAAATAAGTTTTGAAGGTTTTTTTGGCTTAAAGCTTTCTCTCCCTACATGGGTAGTGCAAGCTGAGGTCTTCACTTTGCACATGTCACATGCGTGGAACTCTGATTTCTTTTAGGGGCCACTTTTTCTACTTCAAAATTGGGGACTCATTCTCAATCTCAGAGTTTTCCTGGTTCCATTCATGGAGGAAATAGCCCCTTACATAACTTCTGCAGAGATAAAGGTCCCTGTCATGCAGGTGTTAAAATGCTAGCCCCTATTTGAGTCTGGACCTCTGCTATGATCTGAATGTTCTTGTGCCCCCCAGTTCAGATGTTGGAATCCTAACACCAATGTGATAGCGGTAGGAGGTGGGGCCTTCGGGAAGTGATTAGGTCATGAGGGTGAAGCCCTCATGAATGAGATTAGTACCTGTATAAAAGAGACCCCACAGACTTCCCTAGTCCCTTCTGTCATGTAATGATACATTGAGAATCTGTGACCCAGAAGAGGGCCCTCATCTGGACCTTCTAGCACCGTGATCTTGGATTTCCAGCCTCCAGAATTGTGAGAAATAAATTTCTGTCGTTTATAAGCTACTCAGTGTGTGATATTTTATTATAGCAGCTTGAATGGATTAAGACAACCACTGTACGTGGTCCTGATACCTTTGTGGGCAACTCAACTTCAACATTTGCTTGTTCCTATGGCTTTTAGTTTCTCTTTAATTTGCATCATTTGGGGGACTTTTCTTTCTTCCATTTGAATTTGGGTATCTATTTAAAATATTTTTTAAAAGTTATATATTTTTATTTGGACCTTCTATGTCTTAGGAGTAGGAAAAGGGCTTCCTAAATCTATCCACTTCACACTTTTGACTGGAATTTAAAATTCCATCTTAAGTCAATTGCAATCAGGGTTCTAAAACCATCATTCCTGAAACTGCTCTACCAACCCATGGGTATATTTTATTCTTCACACTCTTTGATTCTTCTAAAGCATCCGATACTTCTGGTTATTCCCTTCTTGACATATTGCTCCTTTGGTTTCCACAACATCATCTTCTCCTGGCTCTCCTCCTACTACCCTAACCTCTTTCTTAGCCAAACTGACAGCTGTCTTCCTCTGTCCATACTTTAAATCTTGGTGTTTTACAGCATTTGGCATTTCTCACTTGGGCAATATCGTCTTCTTGCCAGACTTGATCCACCTATATTCTGATGACTCCCAAATCAATATCTTCAGGGCTTCCCTCTTTTCTAAGTCTTGGGACCTGCATATCCAAAAGCTTACTGGAGAACTCTAATTGAAAGCCCTGCCAGTATTTCAAATGAAAATGAATCAGAAGGACCTCATTTGAGCCAGTCCTGATGGCCTCGTGGTTAAAGTTCATTATGCTCCACCTCAGCAGCCCAGGTTCGGTTCCCAGGCATGGAACCACACCACTCATCTGTCAGTAGCCACGCTGTGCAGTGGCTGTTCACATAGAAGAACCAGAAGAACTTCCAACTATACAGAAACTATGTACTGGGGCTTTGTCGGGGGGAAAAAAGAAGAAAAAAAAAAAGGAGGACGATTTGCAACAAATGTTAGCTTAGGATGAAACTTCCCCTGCAAAGGCAAAAAAAGGGAACTCATTTATTATCTACCTCTCCCTCTCTCACTAAACCTCTAGCATTCCCTATTTTGGTCAACAGTCCAACCATCTATCCTGTCAGTCAAGTCAAGAACTCAGGGTCATCCTAATCACCCATAGTCACCAGATCCCACCATTTCACCTCCTTAGTATCTTATAAACCTGTCAAGTCCTGTCCAGGTGAACTGCCATTGACCTATATTTAGATCCTCATCATTTCTCACTTGGACTTGGCTATAACCTTGTAACTGGGCTTCTTGAGTGGAGTTTCAAGACCATCAGTCCAACTCGCCACACTAGTCAGAAGAGTCATTTTTCTAAACTATAAATCCAATCACGTTATTCTTCTTAGAACTCTTCACTGATTCCTAATCCCATAGGAGACCAAGATCATACAAGACCAAACTCAGAAAGGCATCTACCTTTTCAGCTTCATCTCCTGCTACCTCTTTCCTCCTCTGTCTCTGTTCACTACTCCCAGCCAAACCCTTGCTTGTGTTGGCTGAACACCCTATACATGAGTATTCTAGAGTTTTTGAATGGGATATACTGTTTCCTGCCACTGTGTATTACCTCTGCCTAGAAAGCCTTTTTCTCATCCTGCTTGTTTGCCTCTACTGATTAAGCATTACCTCGACTCCTCTCTTGGGATAGCTGAGTCCTCTCTTTTGTGCCTCATCACCCTTATACCAGGGATTTTCAACCTTGATTGCATATTGGGATCATCTGGGGAGCTTTTAAAAAAAACTAGATGATCAGGCCACACACAAGACCAAGTAAGTCAGAACCTCTTGGGGTGGGACTCAGGCATCAGAATTTTCAAAAGTTTCCCAGGTGATCCCACTGTGTACTCAAGGGTGAGAACCACTGCCTTCAACATGCCTTTCCTATCACTGGTCCTACTACGCTTCTTTACATGTTGGGATCCCATACCAGATGATGAGTTTTCTGAGGGTAGAGTTGATTTCTCATTAGTTTTTGTGTCCCCAGGGTTTAGCACAATACCTGGTATTTGGAAAGTACATAAGAATTAAACTGGAGATAAAAATAAGCCCTCTTCACAGTTTTAGGAGTCTAGATAACTTATTAAACCAAAACCATTTTAGCGGTTTTCTTTTATTTCTTCTCTGCACTACAGGATTCAGGTGAGCTATCAAGTCACTTGGTAATTTAAACAAATGATCACTCAGCCAGGCTCTCACCATACCTCTCTAAATTCAAACAACAGAATAGTGAACACAAGTGTGTCTCCCTCTGAAAAAAAAATCCAACATAAAAAAATCCTGACTCACAAAAAAAGAGAAAGAACCCAGGAGTGATTATTGACAAGCCTTCCTCTTCTACTCTACTTATTCCTAAGTGGCCCGTGCTCGGGACATCTCAAACTCTTACCTTCTCTGTGAAGAATCTGTTGACTGTCAGACTACAATAATCTCTCCCTTTGGAAAGTAAACAAACAAAAACCCTCCCTTCATACTTATCATCTGTAACTTCACAATGGGTTGAGCAAACTATGGCCTGTGCGTCAAATCTGCCCCATCAGCTGACTTTGTATGTCCTGTAAGCTATGAACAGTGTTGACATTTTAAAACGGTTTTCTAAAAAAATCAAAAGAACAATATTTTGTGACACGTGGAAATGATATAAAATTTAAATTTCAGTGTCCATGTCTAGAAAGAACTTTGGGTGGTTCAATTCCTCTCAGACCCGTATTACATGTTAAATTTGGCTTCACAGAGTTAGAAGCCGAAGCCCAACTCAGTTTTACAGTATCTAAATCTTTGAGCCTATCTGCCTTAGGGTTTAGGAAACAGTTTGGGTCTGTAAGTGTGAAATAGTACTGTACATTTTGAGGATCTAGAATTTTTCATTTTAGTAGTAGCTGGAATAAAAAAATTAGCTTAATAGGATACTACGTTACAGGTACCCACATTATTTACTTACATGTTTTTTTACGACTGGCTTAATTCAATAGTTAAATATTATATTACTGCCTTCACTGATATTCATAGATCCTATCTTATTAAAAAACAGTAATCCAAATTAACTAAAATGCTACCTATATGCTGCCCTCAGGAATAAATCATTAATTCATATTAACCATATCAACCCCAAATGCAATTTCAAATATTCTCATTTGAAATATTGGCACTCACTAGCAACATATAATTACCCTAAAGGGAATTTTTCATTCAAATGGCAAAGTTTCCATCCTGACCAGTCGCATCTATTAGTTTATAATTTTGTGATAAACTGGATTGTGTAGTCTACAAGATTCCAGGGCATATGCAAATAGCCTCAAAAAAAGTGAGCTAAATCTCCAACAATGATTCCACAAGAGGAGTAGCGTTAATCATGACTACCAGAACCATAATCTACTCATTAACTCACAGCTCAATGGGCCACAGACAGAGCCATCTGCGTATCTATTTGCACCTGTTCCCAGGAGGAAGAGGAAAATAGGTCTACCTCTTGGAACAGGTGATAAGGCTGCCATGCGAAGGGTCCACCCTCTGGACACAGCTGAGTGAATTTCATTCAGAAAACATCTGCTAGTGTCGACCGGCTCTGACGTGCATTGCTTCCTCTCTGGAACAGTTGGGAAGAGCAAGTGTGCCTGGTCCCTGGACACAGTCGGGGCGGTGAATCTTTCATTAGGTAAACAACTAGGGGCAGGTGGGGCTAATTGGATTCAACTGTTTGGTGACAGCCAGGGTATGATGTTTACTTTCCCAGACTGAATCTTCCAGACACTTCAAAAACTAGGAGCCAAGCTAGGCAAACGAACTCCGGACAAGGCTGGTCCAAATTAAGCTGCTGTAGTTGACGTTTGACTGTGAATGACTCGGCCTGTAGCAGGCACCACAGTGCAACGTCCAGCAACACAGCAGTAATGACAATGAGGGATGCAAAAATAAGAGCTGGTACGATGCTGCTGATTAAAACAAAACTAAACAAACGCAGAAACAAAACTGAAAAATCTCTTAAGATGAGGCAGAATAAACAGGAAAAGAGCAGAGAAACATCAGGTTATCTTTTATATCACAGCGGTGCTGGTCAGAGAGCTTTATGATGGCGTGTATTTCTACCTAGGAATCACAGTTAAGAAACAGCTGATCACTCGGGAGAAGGTTCATGGAAAACAGAAACAAGAGAACCTGGGGAAAAGGATTTGGAACTTGAGAGCTTACAGAAGGTGACTCTTGGGGATAATTTAATAAAAACCTTTAAGCAGTTCTCATACAAAGGGTCATAACGGTTTGGAACTTAAAAAACCAAGAAAAGAATTATATTGTAACACAGTGGACCAAGAATTAATATAAAATTTGTCTCAACTGTCATTATTCAGATTTTTCTTATGATAAGCAAATTTAAATATGAATATCTTTAAGATATTTATAAAAAGGTTATCAGACTAGGTAACCTCTTGTTTCAACCCTGCATGTCTTCCCACTGCATTAGAGTATAACTCAAATTCCCTGGCCTCGAGATCCTTCATCAATGGTCTTTAATCTTGGCTGCACATTAAAACACCTTGGAAGCACTAAAAATATATTGATTTCACATTCTGAAGTGAGGCTTGGCATGGGTCTTTTTTAAGCTCCCAAGTCATTCTAATGTGTAGCCGGAAATAACCCAAATGATCTGATCCCTACACCTGTCCAACCTCACTCAGTATTCAATCTCTTTGCTCACCCTGTTTCAGTTACCCTAACCTTAATTCAGTAAGTTCTAAGTCTGTTTCCATCTTCATACCTGCTCCCTCCTCTCTGCCTGGGATGCTCTTCCCTGTATCTCCATGTGGCTCCTTCTCATCCTTCAGAATTTAGCTCAAACATCAAGTCTTCAGTGAGGTCTTTCCTGATGCTGCCCCTCACCCTGAATTTTTTTTAATCATATCACCTTTATTTCTGAGAAGTTTATTTGTTACCTTATTATTTTCTATGATATTCCATTAGAATGTAAAATCCATAGAGACAGGACCTCGTTAGTTTATTCACTTACATATCCTCATCCCTAGAATAACGCTGACCCCTAGAAGTGCCTAATAAATAATTATTGAATGAATAAAGTAACGGACTGAATGAATGAATGACTGATACTATTGAAGCACAAAACACCAGGGAAATAACAGATGGCATGAAAATATTTTTCTTTTGCCATCTTGTTAGTGACTATCAACAATATTATCAATGAATTAATTTAAAAGTAAATAATGACAAAAAACCCCAACAGCAGCAACAATAAATAATAATATTGGCTGGCACTTATTTAGCATTTACTAAGAACTTGGCATCCTTCTAAGCACTTTACACATATGAACTCTTTTAGTCCCAACAACAATTCTGTGGGTAGGTACTGTAATTATTCCCATTCGAGAGATGAAATACTGAGGCAGAGAGCTTAAGGAACTTGCCCATGGTCAAGCAGTTGATGAGGGTAGAGCCAGAACTGAGCACAGATCGACTGTTTTGGAGTCTCTGCATCTATTACCATGTCTCTCTAAATCATTTGAAATATTTTTCAGGTTTCTCATTTGCTCTTTAACTCCACTGCCTCTCCTTTGGGCTTTACAGCCAGACAGACTCAGCTTCTAGTGCACGCACTCAGACTCCCATTCTCTGTGACCTTACCCACGTTATGAACCTTTCTGAAGCCCCATTTTCTTGTCTGTAAGGGTGGAAGTATCTAATCTTCAGAACTGTTGTGACTGACTAGATGAGTTAATGACTATAAAGTCCCTTCCACAGTGACTATGTACTTTACTTAGTTTGTATTTCCATTCTAGTCCAGATCCTTATTACTTTGCATCATTTCTGTACTAGATCATGGAGGCTCAGGTGGGAAAAATTAAGACTGGCTGCTGGCTACAAATTCACGGGACACCTGGTTAGGTGAGCAGCATCCGTATCTGGCCAGCAGAGTGGCTGATGTGCACTGGAAAAGTAGAGTGACAGTACTCACTTGATCAACAGACATGAGGGAAAGGCCTATATACAGACATCATGCTAAATGCTGAAGATAATTATGTGGAAAAAGACAGAGTAACTTCCTTCAGAAGCTCAGAGTTCAGTAACACACATGAGAATCACTCTGGGCCATTTTTCAAACTGCTCTTGCCTAGGCCCAGTGCTCAGTGGGCCTAATGTGGGAAATCCAATAAGTGTGTTGAAATCTCCCCAAATAACTCTGATGTGAACCCACAGTTGAAAAACAATGTTTTAGGGAGAAAAAGACACATAAACCAATAATTGATCAAATAATATATAATAAAAAAATCTTAAATTGCAATACAATGGAATAAACACCAGAATAGAGTTATGCATAATAAACTATAGGAGCACATAATAAAAGCTCTCAATTGCTGAATGCTCTCTAGGAACCAGATACTTTAGATATTTTACAAATGTTCTTTTGTATCTCTTCAGTATTTAACAATGAATATATCTATGCTCACTAAACCAAGAGGGTGGGTCACAACATAGTTTCAAGAGGCAGACCAGGAGACAAGCTTGCATGGAGCTTGCAGAGTTTTCCTGGGCAGAGGCCCTTGGCTCTTCTGAGGTTCAAAGTTAGTTAGCAGGCAAAGGCAGCAAGGCACTCTCAGCTAGGCTCTCATTCCTGCAGGGCCCTGGGCTCTGGCTACACAGGAAACCTGATGGGCTTCATGAGCCATCACAGCCCCTGGCGTCTAATCTCTGCTATTTAGCACAAGGGACCACAGAGATCTTAAAATTCCACTTTGATGATGTCATCCTCCTCACCAAAACCTTTAGTGCTCCTTTACTTAATATGAGAAGTTTTCAAAACTCACCTTTTCTACCCATTCCTACCCAAGTACTCTAGTCATTTTATTTATTTATTTATTTTGAGGAAGATTAGCCCTGAGCTAACATCTGTGCCTATCTTCCCCTATTTTATATGTAGGACGCCTGCCACGGTGTGGTTTGATAAGCAGTGTGTAGGTCCTCGCCTGGGATCCAAACTGGTGAACCCTGGGCCACCGAAGCGGAACATGAGAACTTAACTGCTGCACCACCGGGCTGGCCATTCTAGTCATTTATTTTGCGTCACATTCCCATGCATCACATCCATCCATGCTGCCTACTGCGGGCTCATCATGTTCAGTGTCTGGAATTACCTCATCCATCCAACAAACATACTGAGGGCCAACGAGGTGTCCAGCCCTGTGCCAGACCTCATTTCTGCCATCAACAATTCCAAGCTTATCCCTATGTCACTCTTTCTTCATGCTCTGGCATGAGTTCTTGGTCTTCTAAGGTGAAGTGGTAAAAGGGGGGCCCTGAGGATGGTTACACCTTCTCCTAATAAAAACATGCTTGTGTCTTACATCAATTGGGCCTCTAAGATTAGAAGATGTTCTTTCATTTGTATTCTCTACCAGGGAGAGAGGCCAAAAAGATGAATGAACTGATGCCAAATTGGAACAGACAGAAACTTCAAAAAACTGCAATTTCCATTCTTAAAATGACTATTTGGGGACATATAAGCTGCTGGTTGTACCTCAGGACAAAGAGGATGAGCAAAGAGAGAAGCACTCAGCTTGGAGGTAGCAGGCTAATGGACCAACTGCCT
The DNA here is from genome assembly GCF_041296235.1 of Equus asinus. Lineage (NCBI taxonomy): Eukaryota > Metazoa > Chordata > Mammalia > Perissodactyla > Equidae > Equus > Equus asinus. Next base: position 187,796,210 of record NC_091790.1, on the reverse strand, counting down.
GATTGCTAATGCACACGCAGTAGAGAATTCACAACTGAGTTTTCCTTTAAGCCCCAAGGGGTGTGACTAATTAAGAAAAAGACTTCTAGTCCTCATTTCCCTCTTAGGAAACCTCTCTTTATCCAAAGCATGTAACATGACATCATTATACAGTATAGTCTTTCTCTCCAGAGAGAGGTGCTCACAGGAAGGTAAGATGTTTTTGACCTTTGCTCAGATCTCTACACTCCCAGTGGATGCTCAGGTTCTCATGGTAAACTTGGAAAACAAACTGACTCTCAGCAGAGGGCATTGTGAGCTTATGGATTTGATCATTTCTGTAAAAGATATCTGCTGAGACAGAATCAGATTGCAATGTTTCCCTGCTCCCTTCCTCCTTCCCCAATGTTATATCATTTTGGATCATTTGAATTGTATATGGTTTTCTATTTAAGTCAGTCATTTGCTGGCAGCAAAACTAGAACATTTCCTGTTTTTCCTCTCACTGTAATCAGGATTTGGCTGTCCAAATTAGGACTGCCCTAATTACTCCTCAGCAGGTGCCAATCCGGGGGAGGGCACTAAATGGGAAGAGAGGAAGTAAGGACACTTTGCGTCTTCAGACTCATAGAATAAGAAAACACTTTTTCCCTAGCCTGAAAAACCTGATTAAGTAACAGGCAACAGGCACCATGGGTCTATATGTGTGTGGGTGCGTGAATGCGCATTGTTGTATAACAACCGTATAAATGATTTTCTGTTTAATCCCCTTCAAAGCTTCATAGAATCAGGTAAATTCATCCTAGACCGGTAATGCAGCACCTGTGTAGATGACTACAGATATTACCCTGTATGTGGAATGATCTGACAGTGGGCACCAATAAGTGGACCCCATTCCAAAGAATTTAGCCAGGAGGGATATCAATGTGGTATAGTCTCTTGAGGCAAGGAATCAAGATCTCTTGATGACCACAATATGTCAAGAACCAAACGCAATGGCTATGTTCCAAGAAGAAGCAGGACAAGGGAGCTAGAGTTTCACTGTTTGGGCAAAATGGCGACATATAAATGACAGAGAAATAACTCAATTCCTATAGACCATGGTGAACAAAACTATTCATGTCCCTGCCTAAAGCCAGTCACGCCACTTGTGCATTACAGCCCACCCCTACTCATTAGCCGAAACCATAATTTCAGCAATTTGCCCTTTTCTCTCCTACATCAATAATTTTCCCTCTCATCTAAATAATTTTCTTCAAATACAAACATGCATTTATTTCTATTTAAAATGACACATAAAACACAAAAAACCTTTCATATGACCTAAATTCTCCAGCTACTATCCCATTTCTTTGTTCTCTTTTGCTGCAAAACTCACTGTATAAGTTTTGCCTATATTTACAATTTCTGTACTCCCAATTTCTTTTTTAAGCCCACACCAATCCAGTTTTCACTCCTACTATTCCATAGAAACAACACTAGTGATGATCACAAATGACCTCCACATTGTTAAATTTATTAATCAATACTCAGTTCTAATGCTGACTGACCAGCAGCATTTGGACAGCTGATCGCTCTCCTCCATCCATTTTCTTGGTTTCCAGGACACCACATTCCCTTGATTTTCCTCCTACTTCACTCATTGCTGCGTCTCAGTCTCCTTTGCTGATTTCTCCTCATCTTGCAAACTTCTTAAAGTCCATGGTCATCTTCTCTGTCATATTTACACTCACTCCTATGGAGATTTCATCTAGTCCATGGTTTTAAATACCATTTAATATATACTATTCATCTATCAATGGCTGCCAAATATGTACCTCCAGGCCAGACCTCTCTCCTTTTGATATATATTCAACTGCCTACTCCCTATCTCCATGTGGATGTCTAACAGCCTCTCCAAATTTAAATCCTGATCTATTTGCTCTCAAACCTGCAGTGTTCTCTCTCAATAGCTGGCAACTCCATCTTTTCACCATTCAAATGAAAAATCTTAATATCATTTTTGACATCTTTCTATCTTTCACACCCTATATCCAATCTGGCTGGGAATTCTGTTGACTGGCCCTTCCAAATATATTCAAAACTCAACCAATTCTCACCATCTCTGCTGCTACCAACCAGTATGAGCTGTTTTCATTTCTCACCTGGATGACCACAATAGCTCTTAAATTGGTCCCCCTGCTTATATCCTTTTCCCCGACAGACTATTCTCCACACTTACACTTTCAACTGTAACTAAGATCATGCTGCACGTAGGTACAATTCCTGCAATGGCTCCCCATTTCAGTCAGTGTAGAACTCAACATCCCTATAGTGGCCTACAAGGCCCTACATGGTCTGGCTTTCTACCCCTCCTCCTTGCTCACTTTACTTCAACCACTCTGGCCTCCCTGCTGTCCCTGAAGTGTCACGCAGAGTCCTGCCTTACGGCTTTTGCCTTCTGCCAGGACACTCTTTCCAGATATCTTATCTAACTACCAAAGCTCCTTTGTACCTTTCGTCAAACCTCAACTTGCCACGGCCTATCTGGGGCACCCTATTTAAAACTGCAACCTCCTTCACCTACATTCCAGAGTCTACTCACCCTACTCTATTTCTTTTTTCCACAGTACTTATCATCTTCTCAAATTCTTTATAACATAGTTATGTATTATATTTATTTGTTGTCTATCTTCTCTCTCCCATGTCCCAAAGAATGTAAATTCCATCAAAGTAGATATTTTTTTTTGTTTGGTTCTTTGATATATCTACAAACTCTTGTATAAGTACTCAATACACATTTGTTGAATGAATGAAATCTTAGAAATCAAATAAATAAGTTATTTTAAGGATGGAGCAATCAACTGCGTCAACAGTTACTGAAGATTAAAGAATATTCTGACAGGTTTAATAAATTTAGGCAAGGACCTTGGAGTACTGAAATAATTCAAACCACTGATGACAATCTTAGAAATATCTTGGTAGACAGCAAAAAATGCCTAAGAGCAAATGCCCTAAAAGAGAAGAAGGTAAATTACAGAAGTTGGGTGAGTTTGGAATTATAGGCAAAATTCTATTAAAGACAGTTTGTGAACAATTAGGAAGTGGTATTCACTAGGAGCGAGGATGATCACGCAAAGAACAAGTCACGTGACTTTCCCTTTCTTAATTGGGTTGAATGAAGAAATGGTAAATTTGGCTGATGGTCAAGAGACGTTGTTTCCAAGTGTGATTTGTAAACTTGTGTCCAAGACACAAGTTCTTAAGAAAAGTTTCTGCAGAGCAGGGAGTAGTGAGTCCTAAAAGTAAAGGGATGGGAGGACCTAGTATAGTCCATAGCTGGCTTGCATATGCCCATCTTAGGGAGACGTGAGGGAAGGTTAGCTGCATTAAAAGTATCAGGACTGGGAGAACACGACCAAGAAATCTCAAACCTCTTAGAGGGCAGATGATGAAATATAGGAGGTAATGTCATGAATGGTGGTAAAGGTAATCTTAGTCATCATCATTACTGTCATTATCAAAATAGCAGCTAATCATTTGGGGAGAGCTCACTATTTGGCTAAAAACAATTCTAAAAGACTAACATCTTCAAAACAAACTTATGAGGGAAGAACTTATTATCCATCCCTTTTTGCAGATGATAAAACTAAGGCACAGAGAGACAAAGTGTTCAAGGTCATATAACCGATAGATAGAAAAGCTCATATTCAGATTATGGCTGCAGAGCCTGCCCTTGAGCTACAGTCCGGGTTCACAGTCAGAAAAACACACGGACTCCTGCAGTACTGAGTAATATATGGATGTCAATCTCAAAGGAAGTCTTGAGAGGTATGCCCCTCAAATTCTCAACTTAGCCCTGTCCTAGTGTACATTCTTTTCAATGACATACATAAAGAAACTAAAAGATTGCTTATAAAATCAAAATGACAGGGAATTTGGAGGAATAGCTAAGATTTTCTGATGACAGATGAAGATTCAAAAATATCTCAATAGACTGAAATGATGAGCTGAAAATAACATTAAATTTAATGGTTTTTTTTTAAAAAAAACTCTACAAATACAACATAGAAAAGATAAAGCTAATTGTGACTAGTATTCTTCTTATATTCCTTACGCACTACAACCAACCAATGGCCACGTCCTAAAATTTATCTCCTAATGTCTCTTGATCTGTCCCCTCTCCTCCACCTCCTTTGCCTCTCTAATTTAGGCACTCATTGCCTCTCTCCCCTCTGCCTCCACACTCTTGTCTTTCCAATCCATCTTACACAAAGCTCAGAAAAATCTTCCTAGAGCACAGGTCTATACCTGGTAGTCCCTGCTTACTCACCTTCAGTGGTTCCCCACTAATCTGAAATTTAGGCTTCCCTAATTTAAAAAGGCCAACTTCCTTGAGCCTGGCATTCAAGATTCTCCATTTTGGCTCAGGCTTCCTTTCCACAACCCAAATATTCGACATTTGTTTTTCCTTTTCCTAGTCTTCCTCACCTCCTTGACACTGCTCTGGTTCCTTTCTTCCTTCAGTTCCTTAAGCTTAAATCCTGTCTAAATTCTCCTCACTTTTCACACGACCTAGTTCCTATCCTTCACCAAGCCTTTGTTGTCCTTCTTAAGTACTTTCTTCCTCCTGGAGCATGTCATCTTTATGTATCTTACCACATTTTCTGCCATACATTAATGCTGTGGATATCCACGTCCTATTTCTTTGTCCCTGTTTCTCTTTCTATCCTCTACCAAGAATGTAAGCTCATTAAAGGTATAATCTGTGACTGATTGGCTTCTTTATTCCCACACACTCACAGAGTGTCTTGGATCTGATAAAGGCTCAATAAATATCTGACAAATGCAATGATTGGATATAAGAAGAAGCACTGTGTCCAGCACTGGGTCCCACACAAGGAAGGCAATGGTTTTGCTCAAGTACAAAGAGCACACCTGGAACGCGAGGCTCAGTTTGGAGTAGTCCTTTTTAAGACAGACACTGTCAGACTAATGGGCAACAGAGATAGAAGACTGGGATGGTTTGCAGAGCCAGGACATATCAGAACCCAAGAGTGTTCAATCTAGTAAAAAATGAAAAAAAAACTAAATGGACCAGGATAGCTATCTTCACATATCTGAAGGGCTTTCATGTGTAAGGATTAAACTGATTTGGAATCACTCCATAAAAAAGGACAATGTCCAATGGGTACAGGAATATCATTTCCAAACAAGAGACTGTTCAACAATGACCAGTCTGCTTTGTGGATGCAGTGAGCTTCCCATAACTTGACATGTTGAGAGGCAGGATCATAAACAATGAGGAAAAGATCACCTACAATAAATCAGATGCCAAGCTATATGAAGTTAAAAGGTTTCTTTCAAAATAACAAGAACAACAATAATATATAAAGGGCGATCAGTGGGATTTAGATTCTAGAGTCAACTCTACCGTAACTTGGGCAGGTTATGTAACATCTCCCCACTATAATTAATATTCACTGGCATTATTATTTGTTAGAAATTATTGGTTGGCCATAATGAAATATGAGGAAAAGAAGATATGACTTGCTTTTTAAAAAAAACTTAAAATTCAATGGAGTTAAACATAAACATAACTGTAAAATTAAAATGCAATGTTATTAAAATGCAACTGATCTTAAAATATTTTAAATTTTTTTAATATTTAAGCTTTAATATTAAAAATATGCCATTTGATTCTCATTTGGTACATGTGACATCGGTACAACCACTTTGGTTTTGTAAGGCTGAAAATATAATACTCTGTGGCCCAGAAATTCCAATCTTAGACAACTAACCAAGAGCAGTGGCTTTTAACAGTTTTATTTGTATATCCCTTAAAGGAACTTTGAAAAACTATATTCTCCTTTCCACATTTTTAAACTGACATTTAGTATTTTTCATCATGAGCTTAAATGGTCACAAAAGATATAATTTTGGCATATTATAAATACTGACACTTTAAAATCACTATTTTAAATGTATCCAATGGAATTTCAATACCATAGGGATTTGATACCCACCATTACACATTTAAAACATATATGAATAAGCTCTTCTTTAACAGTTGGGTATTTTTCATTTTTCTCTTGAATTTGTATTTCTATTTCACTTTCTCACTAAATTTTATCTTAATGGAATACATGTTTAAGCTAGAAAGTATTTTACTAACTACTCTATTGTAGTTTTCTGCAAAAAACTGTACAAAATAAAATCTAAAAAGTTAAATTAACATTTTCTGTTACCACAAGACTAAATTTTAACATATTTTTGTTTGAATTGCTGTTATAATTATTATTTGGTACCCAAGTGATTATAGCACAATTATTGATTATATATATGATTTAAACCTAAATATTTTAAAATTTTCAATGAATAATTATTGAACAGAAAAAGTAAAATATTGGGAGTGCATCTCTCAGGGAGGTGGTTGGGTTTCTTTTCTTTAATTGGTTCATGTCACTGTGGATAAATGTTAGTTACGGCTGGAATAAAGGTGGTTAAGCCTTAATCTATGTTGTATTCCTCAGCCAGATTCATCTTTCTTAAACAGTGCTTCCTGGCTCACTTATAATGACTCTTTATCATCATCTTACATAACATCTAAATTTCCAAGTCTTATTTTTTAAGACCCTTTGTTATTTGGTCTTGCTTTTCCTATTCAACATTAGCTCCTATTACCTTCTACTACGAACCCTGTTCCATTCAGATGTCCTCCGCATTTCCCCCCTCTGAATCTCCGGCAGCTACGTGTGTGCCTCCTCTCCATCCCTGCAAGGCCTTTATTTATTCCTTCCACCTCCCTAAATCTCATTCATCTTTCTAAGGTCCAGCACATAGCTCACCTTCTGTGAAATCTTTCCTGACTCCAAACACCTTTCTCTTTCTTTCCCTCTTGGGTTTTATTCCTTCTGCTCTTATATTCTGTATTGTGCAAGTACTGCCTGATTATGTACTGTACTTTACCTATCTATCCTTAATTATGTATCACACAAATTTAGTATTTTATTATGCATTTGTTTCTTCCCTAATTGTTTCAGGTCTTGACAACCAGACCATAATTTGTTCCTATTATTAGCTTTTTACAGGAAGTGCTATGATCCTTTTTATGAGCTCAAAGAGATTTCTGAACCCAGAGACACGAAATGAGAGGGAAAACTAAAGGTTTTCAAGTTTATAACAATGGCTTTTCATTTCCACTGATGCTGAAAACAGGTTTGACTGTCCTTTCATGACAGCAGGAAGGGTACACATCAAACGTCAGGAGGAACACATTTGTAAGAACTAAAAAGAAATCACATCATAGATTATTATGGGTTATAAAGAGCTCAAAATTGCTTTACTTTAAAGATCTTTTAGAATCACAAGATGGACTAATCCAGGTCTAGAATTTTCTAGAGGAAGACCTATCTTGCAATCCTAGCCTTTCATGAAAATCAAGCCTGACACCTCCTCTACGCCAGCCAATGGCAGTCCTCAGTAGCTCTGCCCCGTTGTCTCCTTCATTCCCTCTGCCGGTATGACTATACAGGCATCTAGGAGACTATTTCTGTGGCACGTGTTCTTGTCAGGCCCCTTGACACACTCGAGAGTGGTCCTTTTCTATAATGGTGGACAGTCAGGCTACGAAGCCAATATCACCAACTGGAACAATCATCAAGTTCTAAAGTGACTTTGCTTAGCTCCCCACAGAAGCTCTACCTGTAGGCCGCAGTGCAAGTGTCCTTATATTCCTGGAGTTTCACACACACCATGTTGAGGAACTGATCTGAGTAGGCACTCAAGTCATGCATCAGGTTCATGAGGTCTTGCACTGTCTTCTCCACAATGATTGTGCTCTGGAAAAGAACACAAAGAGAGAGGCCACAGAAATCATGAGTTTTTCTCTCTCAACGTGTAGGACAAGGAAGGACAACTGAAAGGATGCGATCATCTAAGGCATTTGAGCTTTCCTGGGAGGATGTGACATTTAAAAATACTGATTAAAATCAACAACAAAATAAGTATCTTGCATGGCGCTGGTCTTCCAAAGGCCTGAGAAAGTGTTTTCTGTAAAAGGACATAGGACAGGGATTTTCAAAGTGATTTCATGGAATTCTTGGCATACACACAATATCTCTGTGGCTTTTTTTTTTTTTTTTAAAGATTTTATTTTTTCCTTTTTCTCCCCAAAGCCCCCGGGTACATAGTTGTGTATTCTTCGTTGTGGGTTCTTCTAGTTGTGGCATGTGGGATGCTGCCTCAGCGTGGTCTGATGAGCAGTGCCATGTCCGCGCCCAGGATTCGAACTAACGAAACACTGGGATGCCTGCAGCGGAGCGCGCGAACTTAACCACTCGGCCACGGGGCCAGCCCCTAAAAGCTAATTTTTTTTTTTTTTTTTTTTTGAGGAAGATTAGCCCTGAGCTAACATCTGCTGCCAATCCTCCTCTTTCTGCTGAGGAAGACTGGCCCTGAGCTAACATCTGTGCACATCTTCCTCTACTTTATATGTGGGACAGCACTACAGTATGGTGTGCCAAGTGGTGCCATGTCCGCACCCGGGATTCGAACCGGCGAACCCTGGGCTGCCAGGAAGTGGAACACGTAAACTTAACCACCGTGCCACCAGTCTCTGTGGCTTTTAAGAAAGAAAATACACATTCAGTTGGAGCCTCATTGATCACCTCAAGGGCTCTATTTTGACATTAGGGACCTATGACAAGCAGCACAAAGAAAAAGCCTTCCATGATTTGTTTTAAAAATTTCAAAACCATCAATGTATTAAGAATAACAGCAAACATTTGTATTGTGCCTTACAGCTTGTAGAATGTTTCCACGTACACAGCATATGTTATCCCTCTTGAAACTTACATGATAATCACGATAATCATGAACTTTTACGGGTTCTTACAAGCGCTGAGGACAGCACTAGGCACGCTACATACTTCATCTCATGTAATCCTCGCAATATGCCCACCTACCAGGTGAATCCTATAACCACTCCCAGTTTAACGATGAGGAAACTGGCTTAGAAAAATGAGGTTAAACAAAGCAAGGGCTCCAGGCTTTGCTCTTTTAACTTCACCATTCTGCCTCACAGCTAGACCTGAGTTCTCCTGCCTGTAGCCCAAATGTTTTCTCCAAAGATCAAAGTATTTCCTGGTGTTGTTTTCACTGCAGAAGCAGCGTCCAAACAGACTCAGATATATTTGACAACTGAATTAGAGAAATGCCAAGGGAAAGAATAACAAGCCTACCTTACAGCTAGAGACTGATAGTACTGTGCAGCAAATCAGCGTTATATCTGAAAAGAGGCATATTCAATAAATTCTAAATCTTTGGTTAAGAAAAGACGGAGTTATTTAAACCATTAGTTCATGCTTCTTTCAAAAGGAGCTGAATCACACTGGAGTAAATACGAATCACAGGCTTAGCAGCTTGGAATCCTTTGGTCAGTAAGTGGTTTGTTGAATACGTATTTATTTATATAGAATTACATAAGCTATGGTAGACTTAGCCATAAAAGTAAAAATTAAAATTTTTTTCCTCCAGTTTGACAGTGATCCATGAAAGAATCAAAGGCATTTCATTACGCTTAAATGCAGACTATAGGGTATAGGGTTTGGGTTAATTTTTTTCTTCTAAAAATAAAAAGAATGGATAAAAGTGTACAGGTTTTTGCAACACAATGGACGATCCCCTTGAGTTGTGAGTTTACATGTGAAAGTTTATTCAAGATTATTTGGTTGTAGAGCTTTCTTGTTTTCTTTCCTTCTCTTCTCCTCCCTCCCCACGTATCATAATCAGAAGGTGAAAAAGAAAGAGCAGCTATATTCTGTAAGACAAACCTCACAGGAAACCACATTACAGTCTCTACAGAATCCCCGCAAGTTCCACTTCCCTTTCTGGATTGATTTTAAGATGAAAGCGCTGCAGCTCACGCTGACCCATAATCCCCTTCCTCTGGATTTGTGTGTGAGTGACAGGAATTGATTCTGCTTAGCTACATGTCCCCACGCTGCTAAGAGGAGTCTAAAATCCTCATCCTGATTTGGAACACAGGATATCCTACAACACGTGGGCAGCAATTAATAAAGGAGAGTAGAGTTCAGCCATCCTAACAAAGTCCATTTAAAATCTAAAACACTGCAGGGAAGATGAGCACGGAGACATTACTTGGATAATTAAGAGAGAGGACCTGGTTCTATTCCCAATTATGCCATTGACAGTCAACTCTGGGGCAGGTTTGGAACTGAGTCTTCTAGTAACCAAGGCTAATTTGATGGCTCCACCACTCTACTGGCCCTCACCACTCAGCTATTCAGTTGGTGCATGAGTGCTTTTACACTTAGAGAATACTGCGTAATTGGCCTCAGGTCACCTCAGGTGTGTTTGGCCTTCCTGATTAGAGTATCAGCTTCTCAAAAGTGAGACTGGCATTCTTTTCCTTTTGTCCATCTCCCATCCTCCCCTCCATCACTTGCTTATAATTTCTCAGTATCTTCAGGACAATGCTACTAATAAAAGAAACAATATTAAAAACATTAATACACATAAACAAACCTCTCTGAATGTTGTATGTGTGAGGCATGCTAGACACAGACATCTTTGCATTTTGAAGTCTTTTTGGGTGGATTCAGTTTGGTCTGTCTTTATTCAGTTTGGTCTTTGTTACTCCAGTGCTTTCGTGGACTAGAACTATGACAATCGGAGGGGAAGGGGAGAGTGCAAGCACACAGGAATATTCCCTGGTGATAGAGGTTTTGGGGTAAGCAGGAAGTACCTGTTGGGAATGATTAGAATGCCATGGTTTAATTCGAATGGCTGTGCTCAACACAGGGCCTGAGTGATGCTGTATGATTACATACAATTTTCCACCTATTCGGTTGGTTTACCTTGTCATGGTAGCACTCTGGATAATCAATCACTACATTCTCTTCAAAGAAAATGACACTGTAGTTTGCCAAATGATGGGTAAAAAAAAGTTCCCATTTTTCAAGAATTTAGAACAATTTCCAATCAGTGGCTCTGACAGATAAACGTTGAAAATATCAAATTTCTAACAAGGTCAATCTTATTTTTATTCATTTGATCTCTTTGGCATCACAAATGATTTACTGACTCATTATTAATTTTGGGATTTGCCAATGTCGAATATAATGATTTCATAATAAGTAAAACCCTGATTTTATTCATTTCTATTAAAGATTTCACAAGTGATTGATATTTGTTTAGAAACAACTCAATTCTCATTTCTTGCAACTTATTACCAGGTAATAAAGTCTGGGCATGACATGAAAAATGATAAGAGAAAAAAAAATCCCATGATAGTTGATGCAACAAAAAAAGCATCACTAGGAAAAATAAATGATAAATAAAAGTTTATTACAGAGATATGCCAGTAATCTCAAATAAGAGGGTCTCTAAGGATGAGCTCTTTGGTTTTACACTTTTAAGCAATTTAAGGAAAGAATGAATGAAGATGATTGGACCTTTGAGACCTGTCCACTGTTTGCCAAAATAGGGCTCTGCTGCACGATACTAATATTAATATTATGGGAAATTGGCTACAAGTCAAATAATTTGGAAAATGCTGAGTTAAAGAAAACTCAAGTGGTTTCTTCACTAGAGGACTTCAGAAACTTTTAATATGCTAATGTCATTGCGACTCTTAAAGAGGCAAATGAGGTTTTCAATCTTCCCCTAACTATTGAAGTAAAGAGAAGACTTTTCACAGCACATCTTTTCACATCTACTAGAACAGTGTTTCCAGAACATGGTTTGGGAACAACTCTCCCCAGTTTTCTGGTTTTACTGATGAGGATGCCAGGCCCAATGACATGCTGGAGGGTACATAGAGTCCTGGCAGGAAGAGGGTGAGAAGCCAGGTCTCCCTTGTCAGTCCATGCCCTTTCCTACACGCCAATCATTTTAAGCTCTGGATCCTGCCTAACTCTCCAGCCTTCTCTCTAGCTTCACTGGGCATGCCCACTCTGTGCTCCAACCACACTAAACTACTAATCATTCCTTGACTGCACCAGGCTGCTTCCTGCCTCTGTGCCTTTGAGCTTCCCAATCTCTGTGTCTGGCATGCCCTTCCTAGCTCAGGCCTCTCTCATTCTTCAAGAGTCAGCTCAAGGGTTATCTGTTCTGATTTAAATGCCCTCGTCTGTGCTACCAGAACACCCTGGGCATAATTTTAGCCCAAGTCCTAAATGGACATGGCAACCACTGCTTCACTTGACTGTCTCTTTTGCTTGACTATAAATTCCTTTTGATCAGTTTACCTAAGATGCAACATATCTGGCATATTGCAGGTGCTCAATAAATGTTTATTAGCTCAATTGATACAATGTATAGCACATTCAGAGGAGGGTGAAAAGACAGATTTAGGGGATAATTATAATGCAAAATAGTGGGTTAAAAGCCTGATTTGTTAAGATAGAATCAGATCACAGCCACTTTCTTACTACATTACTACATGGGAATTATTTTAATTCCCATGGTTCTAAAGACTGAACATTTACTGTGTCTAAAGGTCTTAGATTTTTCTAAAAAATATTCCTAATTTCACCTGAATGGATTATTTTCTATAATGGCAATCCAGTATATATACAATGAAATGTGCTAATTTTAAAGTTTTAAGTCATATAAATAAACTCACAACTCAGAAAAACAAAAACAAAAAACTTTAGTTCGGAGAATGCAGTCTCCCTGGAGCATAGATGGTGCAAAGGACCTAAGGTTCTGAGAAACTGCTTGAGGAGGAATTCGGAAGAGAACATTGAGTAAATCCGTCCATCATTCAGAGACACTCCACCACCACTGCACACACATACCAGCAATTGTGGAGGAGGGGGACTTCACAAATGTTTGATGATGACAATAATGTTTCTGTTTATTGGGACATATTCAAATACTAGTCAGTAAAACTTGTCATACTATATTGTCCTTCCAGCTACTATCAGCTCCAAGTTGTAGTTGGCTGTAAATGATAATAACTACAGCAATAAGAGAATCCAAAAGGACATCTACTTTCTGTTTTTTAATCTCTGTTTTAATTTGTGTGATGTTTAAAATGCTCTGGATGGGCATGCTCCTTTAATCAGCCAGCTGGTAAAAGGCTATGTATCCAGGTGCCACTATTCTCCTCCAAATCATTCTCCACCCCGCAAGCAAAGGGATCTTTTAAAAAAGTTCTATCTCCCATAGAAATGAGTGCTTATGTCCATCAAAGTACATGCACACAGGTATTCATACCAGTTTTATTTATAATAGCAAAAAGAAAAAATAAAAGTGGTCCTCAAGTCCATCAGTAGTTGAATGGGGAAAGAAATCGTGGTATATTTATATGGTGGAATACTGCAGAGCAATGAAAAAGGACGAATTATTGCTACACATGATGACATGCGTGAATCTTGCAGACCATATGCTGAATGAAAGTAGTCAGACAGAAAGGAGCACAACTGTATGGTTTTGTTATTATTGTAGTTCAGTAACAGGCAAAAGCAATCTCTGGTGATAGAAGTCAGAATAGTGGCTACCCTTGGAGGAGGCGGGTCCTGACTGGGAAGGAGAGAACCTTCCAAGTGCTGAAAATATCTTGCTTGGGTAGCTGTTGCATGAGTAAAAACATGTGAAAATTCTTTGGCCTTAAGATGTGTACTTTTCAGTTTGTCAGTTTAATTTCAAAAGAAAAATTTTAAGTTCTATCTGATTATGTCTCTCACCAACTCCAAACTCTTTAATGCACTAGGCTCCACATTTTTCAGATAACCCATAAGGCCCTTCATGACTTGGCTTCTATCTACCCCTCCAGTCTCTTCGTCGACCATTTTCCCCTTGCCTCTCTAAGATCTGGTACATGGGGCTTCTTCAGTTCTTCATTCCCATTTCAGGCCTTGCATTTGCCTGCAAAGTTTTGTCCTTTGTCTTCCTTTCCTGGGGTACTTTTTCTTATCTTTCAGGTCTCAGCTAAAAGCTCCTTTCTGTTAAAAGACTCTCCCTAGCTCCTATTAGGTCCTCCTGTTAGAAACACCTGGAAAATCCCCCCCACCCCCATTTGGTTCTCTTTCTCTGGAGAACCCAGATTAATACACTTTTGCTGGGGAAGGGGGAGATAAGGACTGGGGGGGACATCTGGTTGGTGGTTACATGCATGCATGTTAAATCTCAATTTTAAACAATTTATGTCGAACCATTATACAAATGAATAGGCATAGGCACTCCGTCAAAAACTTGTCTGAGAATACCATCTGTAAGTATATAAGTATTCTATTATAATGGTTTTCACTTATGGTATATTTTTAAAACGTGAAGATGTAACAGTATTGTTGGCAGTACTATTGTAGACCACTAGAGGAGAGCTGTTCAGAAGGATCAGAGGTGCTTGGGGAAAGAGCAGGGAACTTAACTAATTGATTAAATAGATACGTATTTATTAAGTAAATATTTTCTCTGTGCCAAATACCAGGCTAACTGTAGGAGATGAAAAGCCAGATGAGACAAGATTCCTGCCCTCCAGGGATCTTAGATATTAGTAGAAAGAGATAAGTTCACAAATAAGGATAATAAAAAATCATAGGTGCTGTCCTCGGCATCTGTATATTGTACGGTCGAGGTACAGAGGAAAAAGGAGTTAATTGGATTGGAGTGGAAGGGTGGGGGGAAGCGGTGAGAAAGAGGAAGTTATAATTCAACTGAGTCCTAAAAGACGAATAGCGACTTGCAGATTGACAAAGATGAAAAAAAGCACTTGAGGTAGATGGAGCAGCATGAGCATGAAGGAGCGTGGGATTCAGGGAATTGCAAGTGGTTCTTCACGGTGGGGTGAAGGGTGTGTGTGAGTGTGTGTGCGTGCGTATGTAGATCAGGAGGGCAGGCTGAGAGAAGCAGTCAGAAGCTAGATCCTGGAGGTCTTTTTATAACATACACATACATAGTACCTAAATATTTTGAATATTCCTCTTTTCTCCTTCTCCAGCAGCAATACAAAAAAGTAATCCAATTGATGTCACTAATCACTAGATGATCCACTCCAAGCATAGGAAGATAATTTCAAAAGGTTCCACTGTTCAGAAAAGACAAATATACAACTAACAGGGAAAGACATTCCGAAGCTCTGTTTGGCACCCTAAAGAGTTAGGTAGAATTTATAAATAGGCATAAACAAAAACTATGAGGTCAAACTTTGGGCAGTCAGAAAAATTATATCCCTTTAGAATGAATATTGGTGATTATAAAATTTATTTGCCAATTAAAAACTGGGAAAACGTCTATGATGATGTAAATTATTAAGACAATTTTTTTTAACATTTTGGGTAGAGGATCATTTATGACTGAATAAAATCTGTGCCTAACATACCCTATAAGCACAGCTGGCTTTTTATGAGGTTTATTTAGGGGTTTGTGATTTCATATTCAAAACAAAACAAAATACAGGAAAGGGGAAAGAACACCACAACAGTTGTTTTTAATTAGACTGTGAGATCCCAGGGGGCATCTTTGTTTCCCTAGCTAATATTAGGTAATAAAGAAATATTTGTTGACTTATATACTTCAAATCAATGTAACTCTATGGCCAGGTTATCAATGCCCCCTGAAATGTAATAGAACCCAGAGAGTGGAAACAGATCAACGAATAGGGAGCATGAGTACTTGTAAGAATATCTCCAACTGCACTCCCCAATACACACATACATACCCCAGATACATATTTAAGGGCACCTTTAAGTTACTATTCTGCAAACTACATAGTGCTACATGTTGGGAGAGACATAGAAATATAATAATAACAACAAGAGCAGCTCTAGTACTTCCTCTGTGCCCAGCAATGTTCTTGGGGTGAAGCATAGTCTCTTTTTCTGGGGGTGACAATAGTCTAGCTGGGATAACATCATTTAGAACAACAAACAAGTGATAGTCCAAGAGAAGATGCAAGTAAGTGCAAAAAACAATGTAGGGGAGTAGGGGTAAGAAGGTGGGGGAGCCTGAACTGGCATCTGGAAGATGGGTGAGGTTTGGATCACACAGAGGAAGAGGCAAGGTATTCAGGCAAGGGAAAAGGTGTAGGCAAGGGCTAGGAATAAGGGATGAGCTGGCCTCATGTAGCAAACAGGAGATAAGTGTGGCTGGAGGAGGGGCTTCCTGTTGAGGAGAAAAGGAGGGAGCCAGCTTGTGGAAGGTCTGAAGGATGGGCTGAGGGCTTCCTCCTGCAGCTGGAGAGAAGCAGGGCAGCGTATTAGGTGGTGGAGCTCAGAATCCTAATTCTAGAGCTGAAAGCAACCACTTGCTATCCACAGTCTAATTCTCTATTTTTTAAAAAAGAAAAACAACCAAAACAAATTATTAAAGGGCCTTTCACAGACACATAGCTAGTTTATGATACTTTAAAATCTAGAATCCAGGTCTCTGAGTTCCCCTTGGCCAAAGCTGATGATTGGAGCATCAAATGGAATAAATTATTGTAGTTGATTATATTTATTGAAAAACATGAAAAATCAATGCAGAGCACAAATCAGAAAAAACTCACTTATCATTTGAGTGACTATTAAATTCTTCTTTGAAAATTGATAGAAAGAAAAAATTATCCATTTACTGTTTTTCCAGTAGGAAGTATATTTCAGGATTATCAAATAGGGAAAGCTCTACTTTAGGGAAGAACGCCAGCTAGAAGGAATAACAGAATTAGAAAATCATTTTGCAGCCCCTAATAAAACAATTGATTCAGGAAAAGATTATCAATTGATACTAAAACAAATAGAAGAAAGTTGACAGGGAAATGAACATTTTTGTAGTGGCTAAGTTACCCCACACAGATTACTTTCTGGTCACACCAGGAAACTGTAACTGCACAATGGAGGGACCAGATGGTCACAACTCTCAGCCAGGGGTCAATCTTAACATCGTTAATGTTAGGAAGCCAGCTCTTACAGGTCTGCAGATGTGATGGAATATGAAATGTAACATCATCTATGATACAGTCTTTCTAAAAATATACGACTTCAACGTAATCAAGCTGTTAGATCTAACTTCAAGTAACAGGAAACAGATGAGGCTGTCAGACAAATGCAGAAGATGGGATTTTCCAGAGTACAACTGGCTGGGTCTGTTCAACATGTCAGCGTCATGAAAAAGGTGACTGTTCTAGATTAAGAGACTTAAGCCACACAATAATTATGGTCCTAGATGGAATCCTAGGTTGGACAAACTAGTCGTAAAGAACATAATTGTGACATTTGGGAAATTTCAAAATGGACTAAATATTAGACGATGTTAAGAACTTATCACTAATGTTGACAATAGTGACAATGCTATTTTCATAATGAAGAAAACACTCTTGCCTTGTAGAGAAGTAATACTAAAGTATTTTGGTATAAAATAGCTTGAAACCTTGCTTTAAACAACTAGAAAACCAGATGAAATATATGAAGTAATAGTTTTCGGACACCGGAGAAGGAAAACAAATGAGGTGAGCTCTACAAATGCCCCACAGCTGGAGTTTCCAGGCCACAATACAGGAATGGGGGACCTAACCAGAGCCTAGAAGTCTTGCTGAGTTGCGGAGACAGAATCTGGAGTTTTGAGAGGTTAAGGCGGCTAGAGTTTTGTGGGGCAAAATACCGGAGAGGCGGGAACTGCACAGAGAGAAGGAGAGGGAGAGGAAGGGAGAGAGAGAGAGAAAGAGATTTCTGTAGCTCTTCAGAAGATCTTTCGCTGAGTATTGATCTGCTCATGTGTGGCAGAAACTACTAAGGCCGGTGAAAGAGCTACCTGAAAAGAGCAGGTGGAACCCCAGCATTCACACAGGGTTAGGAATGGCTCACGCTCCCACTAGCTAGAGTGGAAGAGCCTCCTACTAGACAGGGCATCTGGTAGGGTCCTCTGAAAGGTATTGCCTCATAGTGGGGCCAAACTGGCCTTAGACTAAATGTTGTCCTGGACATGTCTAACAAAGCCTAGAAGCAAACCTTGAAATGATCAGTGTAATTCTAGGTCACTAAAATGTGTCCTAAAATAAAGTTCAATAACATGTAAAGAACTACAACGAAATCCCACACTCAACAATGTCCAGCACACAATCAAAAATTATCTGGGGTGCAAAGTAGGGGGAAAATACACGAAGAGGAGGAAAATCAGTTAAGAGAAACAGACTCAAAAATGACACAGATAATAGAATTAGTAGACAAGGAGGTTAAAACAGCCATTATAAATATCCTATGTTCAACAACATAAAGGAAAACATGAATATGACAAGAAGAGAAAAGGAAGACATGGCATTAGAAATTATCCAAAATAAAACACAGAGAAAAAAGGATGAAAACAATGGAACAGAGAGTCAGTGAACTGTGAGACAATATCAGACAGCCTAATACCCATGTAACTGAAGTTCCCAAAGGAGGTGGGGGACAGAAAAAATAAAATGGCTGAAAATGTTCCAAATTGAGGAAAACTATCAGCCCACAGATCCAAGAAGCTCAACCAACCTCAAACAGATGATAGAAATATAGGAAGACTCATCATAAATTGCTAAAAATCAGTGCTAACTAGAAAAATCTTAAAAACAGCAAAAAAAAAAAAAGAAAAAAAGAAAGAGAGATTTGAAAGGAAAAAAGAATTCCGACCTTTTGATTCATCCCCATTTTGAAGCTCTCTTTATTTCCACATACTGCACATTAGACACATACTGGTGTCAAAGGAAGATGGCCCTGGCTGACACACTGGAGGTGGACTACAGATGTGAGAGTTCATGGCAAAGAGGTTGACTCAAACCCCAGCAGTAGTCGAGGGTGGCTTGGACAGTGGTGACAGGAAGAAAAGAGGATCAAACAGACCAAAAAAGAACAGAGATAAAGACAAAAAAATCAAGAAAGCAAAGTATGATAAAAGCTAAGAAGAGTTTCAAGGAAGTGGAGTAGTGTAAGAACATCTAACTTTTAAGAAATAAACCAACCACTCACAAAATCCTCCAATGGAGAAAGAAGAATCTCCAATGGGAGGACTTAGTCCAGGTAATAGTGTCCTCTGGAATTTTATTTCCCAGTTGTATATTTCTAAATATGCTCTTTTTGCTCAAAGGACGCATGCTCTACAGTCTAGCTATACATACATTAAAAAAAAATCCCTTCAGGGGCTGGCCCCATGGCCTAGTGGTTAAGTTTGGCACACTCTGCTTTGGCGGCCCAGGTTTGGTTTCTGGGTGTGGACCTACACCACTCGTGTATCAGTGGTCATGCTGTGATGGCAGCTCACATACAAAATAGAGGAAGACTGGCACAGATGTTAGCTCAGGGTGAAACTTCCTCAAGTAAAAAGAGGAAGATTGGCAACAGATGTTAGCTCAGAGCAAATCTTCCTCGGCAAAAAAAATTAAAATAAAAGGCCCTTCATTCTTTCCTTAAGCCAACCAATACAGGTTTTTTTTAAAAAGGTATTTACTCAAAGAAAAAAGTAGTGGGGCCAGCCTGGTGGCATAGTGATTAAGTTTGCACACTCCATTTTGGTGGCCCAGGATTTGCAGGTTTGGATCCCAGGTGCAGATCTACACACAGCTCATCAAGCCATGCTGTGGAGACATCCCACATACAAAACAGAGGAAGATAAGCACAGATGTTAGCTCAGCACCAATCTTCCTCAAGCAAGAAGAGGAAGATTGGCAATAGATGTTAGCTCAAGGCCAATCTTCCTCACACAAAAAAAGAAAAAAATAGTAATAGGAAGTAGCATAGAAGTAAAAAGGCATGCAAAAGAACAAATATAGATGAGCTTATAGAAAACAGATGTCTATTCAAAGGTAACCAAATTCTAGCCTGTAGCTGACTTGATTGATGAAGGTAAAATACTCAAGTACTCTTATTTCTTTTCTCTTATTTTGGATATACCTGTAAACATAAACAGCATTTATAACGTAAATGTGAACGTTAGGAAGAGCTACTTACCTACCATCCATCTGTCAATCTAGCCAATATTTACTGAGCATCTACGACATGCCAGGCACTACCACTGTGCTACACCTGGGAATACAACAGTCCTAATGAGCTCCACACAGGTCTAAGTGCTTCATATGCATGATCTCTTTTAACTTCCTATAAATCTTATCTAACCAAGTATAAGGTGGGTACTATTACTCCCATTTTACAGTTGAGGAAACTGAAGTACTAAGAGATCAAAGAGTTATCCAGAGTCACACAAATAAAAAGTTGTGGCTTCAGCCAGGTTTCAACTCAGACAACTGGAATCTTTTGCTGCTTCTAGTAAGAACACAGAAACAGTAAGTGATGATTTAATCTTTTCAGGCAGTCCACAGCGTCAGGTGCAGGATGGTCAAGGTGAAAGAGGACTGATTGTGGAAGAAGGTTACTGTGACCTTCAGATGACAGTTTCAGTGGTGGGGTTGGTGAGACCAGATGAGGTTTACAGGAAGCTGTGAAGGGAGTGCGTGGTGAGGAAAGAGAGACACCACCTGAGATGTCTGTCAGTGAAAGTAAGGTGCGAAGCAACTCTGCATGTAGATAGGACTGAGGCAGGAGAGCAAATGAAGGTTGGACCCTCCTGCCGGTCACTAGGCTGTTCCGTATGACCAGCCTTCTGGAGGCACAGGCCACTCCAATGCCAGCAGCCAAGAGTCTCTTCAGTGACAGTTTTAGGCCAGCGAGGGCTCTTCTCTCTTCACACTTTCCTGATACCCTGGCCTCTCAGTTCACCCAGAACTGATACCTAAGACAAAAGGACAGGACTTAAGGACATAAGATTGCCATATGGCTAATAATTCAAACTCTCTTTTTTTTTTTTTTTTTTTTTAAGATTTTATTTTTCCTTTTTCTCCCCAAAGCCCCCCGGTACATAGTTGTATATTCTTCGTTGTGGGTCCTTCTAGTTGTGGCATGTGGGACGCTGCCTCAGTGTGGTTTGATGAGCAGTGCCATGTCCGCGCCCAGGATTCGAACCAACGAAACACCGGGCTGCCTGCAGCAGAGCGTGCGAACTGAACCACTCGGCCACAGGGCCAGCCCTTCAAACTCTCTTAAAATTATCTTTCTGAAATTATGCTTTTGCATAATTTTCCATGCCCTGGTAACAACATCACCATAACATTTTTTAACACCGTTTTTCTTGAGAACTAAGACTACTTTGCAAATATCTCAATCAATATCCCAACAGATTGTGAGAAAGTAGAGCAGTCATTATCGTCCCTATTTTTTAGCAAGTCTAACACTTAGAGCAGTTTCAAGGAACAAGTTAAACACTCAGAAAGAGGTTTTTAAAGAACTCCAGAACATCAAGCTGCCACCAAAGGTGGTCCTAAATGCTTGCATTTCCTTAAATTTCTCAAATTCTCATTCCATTCTGCCTAGTTTCTGTCATGTCACAAAGCATCTGTATTCACAGAAACCTCTCTCTTGATCTAGCAGTATTATTCAAGCATTTTATGTGATTATTTTGTCCTTTTAAAGACATGTCCTCAGCCACTCCATTTAGTGCCAACAACCTAACTCAAAAATTTGCCAAGCAGAACCTTTACAATTCTTCTCTTTGCTAGCAGAGGCAACGTCTCTTCAGCAGGAAGCTCCAGTGACCCACGACGGGGACGATTCATTAGGGAAGAGCTACAAATATATAAATCAACATGTCAGAGGAGGAAGTCCGGCTGGACCCCGTGGGAGATGCGCACTATGCACACATTTGTTCCGCTCTGTGCAGCCTCACCTGTCTTTGGTGGCTCACACCATATAATAATCAATTATGCTGACAAGTTTTGCTACAAATTGTTTCAGGCTCAGTTACTCATGCACCTCAGAGGTGAGCTCTGGAGCCCTCTAAGGAGGAGAAGGAGCACGGGAGCTTGGCTTCCAGGAAAACAGAACATATGGAACTGTTTGAGGAAGAGAGTGTGTGAGCAAGCGTGGAAGCGTGTACATGCAAGGGAAAATTTGCTCAAGGGTAGAGCTCAACTCAGCTATGCCCCATCCTGGGAGAGACAATAAAATTTGAGAAGAACTAATGAATTTTAAAAAGTAGATCTTGTTTGTGACAAAACTGACTGTCGTAAACCCAGCATTCTAGCTCATTCTAGGAATAAAGTTAAGTGCTCTGTATGACCTTTTCAAGCAGAGCAAAACAGTATGCACTACTAGGCAAAAATCAAATCACTAGTAAACAGGAGACTGGGTTCCAAACATGGTTTTAACACCGACTGCCCTCACAATGCTGAACCTGTTACTCTCCCTTTCTTGATTCACAAGGGCTGTGATATTCTTCCTGAACCACGGTGACATCCTCAGCCTGCCCACCGTAAAGTCAACTTGGGCTTTAACTAATTTTCCAAAGTTGAGGAGATGAGTCATGCACACTTATCTTTCCTAGATTTTAATTATTAAAGCACGTTATTGGTGAAGGGAGAGGCCTATTTGAGATTAGAAATTACCACAGTGTATTCTGAGGAACTAAACTCGATGGCATCTCGCCACAGTTTGTGTGGAAGGAACAGTAATAGAATCACTCACAGACTGTCCAGGAAAGCATCTTTTCTTCTGAGTCCAAGAACAGTTAGTGGTTAAAAATCGGACTATCGAAGCTTTGATGTATTTCCTTCTACGACAATCTCTTCACACAGGAAACACCCACGCCAGTGGAAAGGATACAGCGGACACACGTACAATCATTTCCAGACTTTAGGATTTCATCAACCAGGAAAAATAAATGGACCAATACAGATCCAACTTATTTTGCCAAGTTATGATGCTTAAAATAATACAAAACAAAAACATATCACCTACAATACCATTGTTTTCATAAAATTATGAATATTTTAACACCGAAAAATAAGAGGAAAATAATATCAGAAAAAAAGGACAGTCCTCCCTACGAAAGTAAACTGGAAAATACACATACCCACACACACACACACACACCTCCCCCCATCCCCATCACCAACTGCATTGACCTTACTTTACCCATTTTCTATGGAGCCCATGTTTGATTGGACTTTGGGGCCCATCACCCTAGGAGGGAGGCGTTAGGTATCACTAACAGAGTACATGTTTTACAGATCACTATGCCTAAAGAGACAGAGATGCTAAAGGACAATGTTCAACTGTTGTGATTGTTTTTAACTTTGCAGTGGGAGTGGGTTCGCTTTTAAATGGGAAGTTGTCATTCTACCAAACCAGGGCTTCATGTTTATTCTAGATTCTCTTACTAGACTAAGGATGAGAACAGAGACAGGCTCATATGTTTTAAGAAGTAGGAGAGGGGGCCGGCCCCGTGGCCAAGTGGTTAAGTTTGCACGCTCTGCTGCAGCAGCCCAGGGTTTCTCGGCTCGGATCCTGGGCGTGGACATGGCACCACTCGTCAGGCCACGTTGAGGCAGCGTCCCACATGCCACAACTAGAAGGACCCGCAACTAAGATATACAACTATGTACAGGGGGGATTTGGGGAGATAAAGCAGAAAAAAAAAAAAAAGATTAGCAACAGTTAGCTCAGGTGTCAATCTTTAGGAAAAAAAGCAAAAAGAAGTAGGAGAAATTAAGTACACAAAGATTCAGCTGTCACTGGATTACATGTATAAAATTTTTTTAAATACAAAATTAATACAAAACTCAAAAGTACTAAATGGAATAAAATTGTTCAACAGCTTTTTACGCCGGGTAACTTAGGAGGCACTTTAAGACATGCAGATATAATTTGGAAAGAAAACTCTAATGATTCATAAAATTACCACAGTTCCCATGTAACTGAAAACAATAGAGCCTACAACAAAATATAGACAGAGCATTCAAATCATTTTAATGGCTTCTCATTTTTTTCTTTTAAACTCTCTGCTCCTTTTACCACCAAGATTTTTTTTTTAAATGAAAAGTAGAACGTCCCTGCTGCCCATTTTCTTCTTTTATTGTTTCCCTTTTGTTCTAAAAATGAGGGTAAAATTAAGTGCTTAGATCACTAGAGATTTCCAGATGGTCAGACAAATGAGTACTGGGGGCTACAGGCTTGCGTTTTTCATTGATATGGACACACATCTCTCACTCGGTCTCCATGGCTCCTGTTCAATACAAATTTGATTTAGCCTAAGTACCTTCAGTATGCGACAACCAAATTTCTGCCTAGAGGACCAAAGTGGGTTTAATTGCTTAAGTCAAAATGGGAATTTTCTATGCATTTATAAAGTATCCCTTTACTTTTTGGTGTATATATTTGAAATAAAATATAAAGTTTATATATTTCAATCTTTGCAGATTATTCTGAAATGTAACTGTTTTTCTTCTTTTTTATTTGTCTCCCTTCCTGCTCTCCACCCTTCTTCCCGTTTATTTTGTTAACCCCTTTCCTAGCTCTACAGAGCCACTATTCCCGTAGTACAAACCCAGACCATTCTTCCTCTTCTTTCATTTTCATGTGTTCCTTTTGCTATTCTCCTTTCTGTCTTGAACTATCACATAATAAGCTTTTAGGCAAGATCTGGATAACCACTGGAAATGTTTATTTTGTTAAATAAATATGCATACATTGCTCACTATATACCAGGCATTATTCTAGCAGCTTTTAAAATTAACTCATTTAATCTCCCGAGTAACTCCATGAGGTAGATACTATTATTATCTCCACTTGCAGATGATAAAACTGAGGCACAAAAAGCTCAATAACAAGCCCAAGGTAACACAACTAGTGAATGGCAGAGCCAGATGCCAAGCCAGTCAGTCTGACATCAGAGTCCTTGCTCTTAAGAGGAATAAGAAGGATTTGAAAAGAGAAGGGGAAGAGAGGTGGAAAATACAGGGAGAAAGAGAGAAATTAATGACTGATTCATTGGGGATGAGAAGGATGGAGGGAAGGGCAGCCTACAAGTGGCCATGGATCCACAGTAAAAATCTGGGTTTTGTGTTCACTAGGGCTGTGGGTCAAAGAAATGTAAGGCAGGTGTGACCACATTGGAGGAAAAGTTTTGTGATTTTGAAGATAAATAGTAATTGACGTGGCTCAAGATCATTAGTGACTGGAATGCTGGCAAAGGTAAAATGGCATGACTAGTAATGTGCCGATAAATGTTTGACAACTGGCTCTCCAGGGAGATGAGCGAGTCCCGGTTTGCAGTGTTTGCTGGTTTCTGTTGTATACACTCCCACCATGGCCGATTTCAAGCTACCAATGTGATGTCACTGAACTTAGAGTCAGAAAGAGATATACAATAAAACACATGGTAATATAGTATTTCTGCCATCAGCTACAATAGATGCAAATAAGCAAGAGCCTAGATAATGGTAAAATAGTTAAGAAGTGATGAGTTTGAGTATTTATTCCCTTTGTTTTTAATATTATAGAACTTACTTCTTAATAATGGCTGTGTTTAATAACCAGCTAACAAAATTTATGAAAATTTAACAACCAGCTTGTGGGAGCCTATAAGAGCCAACTCATGTACACCACTGAGTGGGACTACTCAAATACATTTATTCCAAAATAAGCGGGTGGATAGTGGTCTGGAGACTTGACTTTCACCATGTCCCAAATTTGCCATAGCCAGGAAATAAATTCAGGACAAGACAGGCAAACAAAAATGATAGAGCTTAAAAAATGGAATATCCACTCTAAACTGATGAAGAAAGAAGTGTGAAAAAGAGAGTTTGAGAAGATAAGTTCAGAGAAGGCCGGAGTCTGTGTTCTCTAACATGCTCTAGGCCATGAGTGGCAAACAGAAGAACACTGTAGAATCTTGCCACCCATCCTCAGATTCCCTAAGCGAGGTCTTGCATCTTCCTTCTCTGTTCTCCATAGACTCTTTATTCATGGGAGACAGAGATGTAAAGAAGGAATAGAAGCCATCGTGTAAAAGGACAAGCTTCAAGTAAGCAATAATGATAAACTGTTGAAATAGAAAATAAGAGACAAGAATTAACGAATACTTTTTCTACATAAATCTAGACATGGCACTGAGAAAAATCTGCATGGAAAGCCCTGATACAGAGAGAAGAAAAAGTCAACTATCAGGGAATAGGCAATCTTCGAAGAAATCCAGTCTGTTTCACTCACCAAGATTTCCCCAGAAACAAGCACAGAGTCTAGCACAATCATATTCAGTATTTTTTTCACTAAATGAATTTCCATTATATCTGCTCTATGAGGTAATTGTCTTTGAAATTCTTGTCACTTGCATACAAAGGGATGCTTGTGTGTGTGTGTGACTGAGAACTGTTTTTATGGAAAACTTTCTGCCTCTTTCTTTGTTGCTCAAGATTCGAGTAATATTTGAAAATTCACGAGCTCACACAGGAATGTACATTTAAAACCTGTGACCTCTAGCTCTTCATGAAACCTTACGAGGTGCAGTCCGGTATAGGATTTTATGTATAAAGCACTTACCCAATGCTTGTTGAATTGAAAGATTAGTGCAAGATCCATCTCATTATTCCAAACTGCTAAATAATGGGCTGTTTTGCTAATTGACACCTGAACATATAATTATAACTGGCAACCCTACCTAGCAGAACACCTTAGGTCAAAAAATCAGCTAGCTTCCAGGTCCCAAGTGGCAGACTGTGGCTAGAACTGAAAGTTAGTTAACACAGTTCTCATTTGTATAATTGCAGAGAGGAAGCACAGCTGCGAGCCTCAGGCTGGCTTTGGTAAAGCCAATACTGAGATGGAGGCCTTTCACTTTTATTGAATACTGTGTGTCTGCCTCTCCCAGTGCCGCCCTTACTCAATTGATAAGGATTTCCTGCCATAAAATTCTGCTTTAGAGAAGGGATTCGACCTTCCTGCTATAGTTCATGTGGTACAGTTTGGATATAGAAAAACAGAACGGCTATGTCTAGAGAAGAACCTTTATCAAGTTCTTTTTCCAGAACAACCATTTAGTGCATATTCTCGAGCATCTATTACAAGGAGGTCACTGTGCTAAGGAGATGTGAGCATAGAAGCGGGGAGCGGGGACTAACCTTTATTAAATACCTCCTTTACGCCAGGGATTATGCTAAGCAGGGCCACATGCTTTATCTCATTTGGTCTTCACATACCTCATTTTACAGAGAAGATAGGGAGCTTCAGAGACGTTAAGTTCCTTGCCTGAGCTAACACGGTAAGTGGTAGGGCCCAGAGCTGCCCTCAGACTTGTCCCATTCCAAAGCCCGAGATCTTTCCATTATACCAAGTGACAACTTAAATCACGAATTCTCAGGCAAGGCCCTCGCATGAAGGAGACTGCAATCTAGTTTTAGTCTGCTTGAAGGGGCTATAAAAGATATATATACACAGAAACTCAGCTACTCACCGAAGGTATATATGAGTGCTTTTCATCATGACCTGAGATGCTCTGGAAAAGTTTTGCAGACAAGTTAGAATCTGAGTTGGGCCTTCAGGGAAGGTAGGCAGAAAAGCTGCACCCTAACAGCATGGAGGAGGTAGGAAAAAAGGGGGATGGGTTTTCCATATTCCTCCAGTTGCCTGATGGGAGAAGGAAGGCAGGGCTGATGAGTAAAGGCATAGGGAGCAGGGATGAGAAAGAGGTACCTAGGGGAGAATTTACTTGTGGGTAAAGAGAGGAGATTGAACATACACAACCTATTCTCTCTCCCTCCCAAAATCTCACTGAAATGAAGGTAAAGAGATAATTTTTTTCCAAGACACAGGCTATAAGGATAAGGAGAACTGGAGGGAGAAGACAAAGCAACACAATTTTGGAAGCTGGAAAGCAGATCAGGATAGTAAATGACTGTAATAGGCTCAAGAAAGTGGAATCTTATGTCAGTAGGAGGAAAAGCTGAGCAGCAATCCAATTTCTACTGTGAATTCCCAACAGGCCCAGGTACATGTGGATGTGGGGGCAAAAGGCAAGGAGTGGCTAATGTAAGGATTAGCTGAAAGTCTATTTAAGAAGTAGGCAGATCCCCAGATCCCTTCCCCCAAGGGGTAACTGTGTCCCCTCCACTCTGGTAAAAATCTGAAGGTTTATTCTCGGGAAAGAATAAAACAGAGGGTCTTGGAACTGGGAGACAGGATGAACAATTAAGGACGGGGAAAAATCACAGGAATTAAGTGAACGTATGCATATTGGATGATGAGAATCCCCAGCCGTCTTCCGTCCTCTTCCCATTTGGTTTCCTGGCAGAGAGGCCTTCACTCTCCAGAGAGTAGATTAGAGAATCTTTCTCTGTGGAGTCTGGTCCAAGAGGAAGGACCTAAAGTACTTACATTGAAGGTTTCCCAAACAAAGGGCCCAATCAAATCTTTGTGGTTCTATGACCCCAGCCCAAGAGAGGAAGTAAGATCAGAAGAATAAATAAAAGCTAAAGGACTCTTGTGCTAAAAGAGCTAAATAAATAAAAGCTAAAGAATTCTCATTTTTTACCTTCTGTGTTCTTAGCAATTATTTGATTACCAAATTGATGAAATAACCTCAAATTCATGCTGGTTTAAATGAGAAGGCCATTAGCACACATACTTTAAAGATCCCATGGAACCATATCGTCAGATAACACACAGAGTGCAGGGCACAAGTTATAATCTTCCTTTAATTAAGATAATCAATACACATTCGCTCAGGGTTCTAGTGAAAGAACCTGGTCTCTCTTAATATGCACACCCATCTCTGAGGCTTCTAAAAATTAGTCTTTGGCAGGTTTAAGTAAGTGATTAGAGTTTTCCACTGTTATCCTACAGGTCATACCATGTATCATATTTAAGTGAATGTGGCAGGATAATCTTCTAAGAGACTAATTTCTGTTCTAACTGCCACAGGAAACTTGACGGGGAGAAAACTCAAAAGATATTTTTCCCCTTCTCTCCTCCCACTTGTAAAAGAATAACCAAGTCTTTGGTTCCCCAGGAAAGGCTTAACAGCTTCCTTTTGCTTCACGGGGCTCCCCAGAAGAAAATCCACCACCTAGGTCTGTGGGAGAGGAAGTTGGACTGCCTCAGTGGGAAGGGCTAGGAGGTTTTGCACACTTTGAAAGGACTGATGACAGTGAAGGTAAAGATAACAACATCGAACTTTTACTGAGTGCTGACTACTGTGTTAGAAAGTGTTCATATTAATACGTAAGTTGTAAATTTACATATTAATTTACTTAACCCTTGCCATAACCCTGTGAAGAAGGTACTATTATTGTCATTTCACAAAAGAGAAAAGTGAGGCACAGAGAGGATAGGTAATGTGCCCAAGGCCACACAGCTGGTAAGCGGCAGAACCAGGACTTGAACCCAAGCAATGTGGCTCCAGAGCCCACTGGCTCAATCATTCACAGTGGAACCCTGGAGTCTGGGAATGCTTGCACTGAGAAGCTGTAGTTTCACTAAGTGACAGAAGCTACTACTATACAGTGCTCCAGCAGATAGCAGGATCATTGATGAGGTGGTGAGTAGATGTCTGGGAGCTCCACACTATGCTACAGTCTTGAGGGCCCCAGGACAAGGTCCACCGGTTGACTTTCGTTGGCATGGCTGGAGACATTGTAGGGCACAGCAGAGCCAAATGTTTTCAAATCAATGAAAGAGACTTGCAAATGACTAGGATGGACAGAATCCATTTCAGTAGACGTAGTATGCACATTTCTGTCTTCATTGGAGAAAGTTGCATAATTCTTGCAAAGCTCTAAAACTCAAAGCTTCAGAGCATACACAAGGTCTCAGATCCAGAGATGAATGAAAATGAGTTCTACTTTGGAACAAAGAAAGAAGATGAATAATTAAATTGGAAGGTACTTGTCAGAGCTGAGATTCAGTGGAAGAAGGAAGTAGCAATACCTCAGATTAACCAATCCCCATTGCCCAGCCTGCCTGACTCCGTAGCTCCTCACCAATAATGGTACAGCAATCTGACCAGCAGGCCTCTCCAGCTAGCATCACCTCTCGTCGATCTTCCCCATTGTCCACGGCTGCACTGAACTGCACACCCTTGCCACATCTGTGCCTTAGGCCCTCTTCTTCGCCCTACCTGAAATGTCCACCTCTCCTTTCTGTGCTTGGTACCATCCTACGCAATCTGCAAGATCAAATGTCAGCCTTCTCTGCAAAGCCTTTCTTGACTTTTTCCAAATAAGTCATTCATTCCTTTGTGCCCACAGGGCTTTGAACAAACCATTACTGTAGAATTACTTGTTTGCTATCTCCCTCTATTCCTTAGCCCCCTGCCCCCAACTATTTCATAGAAACTAGACCTTGAGACATACGAGGTCCTGCATATACTGAGTGGCTAGTCAGCATCTGGCACCCACTAAGCCAAATGCGTGAGGGAGGAGCGGGTATCAGATAGAGGCAGGAGTTAGAAAGGCTAGGATTCACTCCCAACTCTGCCAGCGACTTGCTCTGTGACCTTAAGAAGTCACATAATTTCTCTCAACCTCATCATTGCCGTTAAGATTACATGAGATCATATCTATGAAAAGTATGTTGTTTAACACTCTCTTCTTTATAAACGTTAGTGCAATGAATGTAATTTTCCTGAGAAATGAATGTAATCTTTACTAAGAAAATACACATAGCAAAATAGATGTGTCCAAGTATACAATAGTCATTAATAGAGGTATCATAATAGAGCAACTAACTAGGATACAAGTATTTCTATAGAAGAATGAAAAAAAATAAACATGAAAATGCAAGAGATGGGAAGATAACATAGCCCAATGTATGTTCAGAATATCACCATCATTTAAAAGAACTGTTGGCATACACAGAATTTATATATCACTTGTAAGTAAATTACACGAGAGGACTCTAGAGGTTTTCATTATAAACAAACTGCACTTATAAAACATTTTCATCTGTTTGTTTCAATTCATTGCCAATGTATTTCTTAATCTTTATTTCTACTGATATAAGGTTTCCAGTGTTTTTTAAAGGAAATGAAAACAAGAATTCAGAAGACTGAAAATCTTAGAAATCATCTTAAATCTGATTGGGCAAATAAAATTAGTCAAGATAACTTTGCCCCATGAAATTTACCCAGAAAAAGTATTATATAATGGTAAATATCTCTCAAATTACGTGCATACTAATCCTTCACTATTCACTTTCATTTTTGAGACAAGGATTTCTCAAAATCCCAATTCCTAATAGGTGGTTTGCTTATTTCAAAATAGTATTTAATAAAACAAAATTCTAGTACAGGGGCCAGCCTGATGGTGCAGCAGTTAAGTTCGCACGTTCTGCTTCGGTGGCCTGGGGTTCACTGGTTCAGATCACAGGTCTGGACCTATGCACTGCTTGTCAAGCCATGTTGTGGTAGGCGTCCCACATATAAAGTAGAGGAAGATGAGCACGGGTGTTAGCTCAGGGCCAGTCTTCCTCAGCAAAAAGAGGAGGATTGGCAGCAGATGTTAAGCTCAGGGCTAATCTTCCTCAAAAACAAACAAACAAAATTCTAGTACAACCATACACTGTATATAATTTCCTACACTCCCATCTCTGATGATTTTTCTAAAATATATTCCTACTTTACCAGCTTTTAGAGTAGAATCCATAGATCTTAATGTAACCCCATAATGACTCATTACAAATGAATCATTTGTCATTATTAATATTAACCTTTCTGTTTAGCAATAAAGCCATGTCCTTAAAGGCTACCATGGCAGGTAGAGCAGTTTGCACCCCACTTAAATGGCTCCAAACCAGTATGTTGTTTTACGACTTTATATAGTGTTTCTTATAAAGACTAGCAGTTATTAAATCTCAATGCTTTGAATAAAAAACAGCAGTAAACTCTTATTGCTGTCAGTTTCTGTGATTGCTAATTTGCTTGTTCTTAAAATAATGTGAACCAGAAAATCAGATAGGCAAACTTTTCAAGAAGAAATAAGCTTTGATAAGGGCCTGTAGGCAAAGCACATGGGCTTTGGTACCTAGCTTTATTATGACCACTATTTATGTAACTCAGAAGCTTTCAATTTTGCTTATACTCATCAACTTTTGGTACTTAATTTCTGAATCAATCAAGTACTCAGAGGAAATAAAATGCAAAAGCATCACTATCTTCTCTGACAACAAAAAGCCAGGTGTGCAAAAACTACTATGAATTCTCTGATGAATAAGATAGGATTCGTGATATAGACGTATTTTTCATATCCTGGTGTTAAAATTTAAGTTTCTTGAAAGCAAAGCCTGGTCCTGCTCATTTTTGTATATCTCAGATCACCTAGCATTGTACTGTACATAGTTAGCAATCAATTATTGTTTATTTCCTGAAATAATCATGTGAGAAGAGAAAAGGAGTCTTTGGTATTTCACTAACTGCCTCCAGTGAGGATGAGAGCAACGCATGTGGGCACATTTCCCTATCAGAACACGGGCTCGGGAAGGGGGAGCCTAACAACCACGCGAGAAACCGGAGAAGGAAGCCAGAGGCTGACCCCACAGAGCTGGAGAAGATGAGGGCTCAGAGAGGACCTTTCCCTCCATTGTCCCCAGACCATAACTCTCATCCTGGCTTATGGGGACTAGCTGTCTATTCCTTGGGTTTTCATTCTCAGGGATCCTGCTCTGAGGAATCTGATCATCTAGGCTCACTCTTAGATTTTCACTTCTTACCACATAAGACTACTAGATCTGAATATACCATGGCACGGCAAAGTTTATGTTTCTACATCTGGTATAAGTAATTTACTTACAAAATCCAAAATTTTAGTGACAGGAGATCTATCTCTTGTTCCATAATTATCTATACTCACCAAACCCCTCTGCCTTTTCTAACTTGAGTGCAAATGTCTTAAGGGCCAGAGAAAAGGATGTGACAATTTACTGCTTACCAGCATGCCATGGATCGTTATTTGGCAAGTGATTAAATACTAATACTGGTAGGAAAAGTTTGGAAGCCAGCAGAATTACCTAGCAATTCCTATCGACTTTTGTTAATTAATGAGGACCCTCCACCTGCCCTAAAGCTTTCCTGATCCAGAAGAGGCAGTGTAGCAGAGTGAGAAGAACACAGAATCAGAGGTAGAAGATCTGGATGCTGGGTCCTGATCTACCGCTTACTAGATGTATTATATTAACTAAGTCATAAGTTTCCTTCTGTATAACATGGAAGAAATAACCTTCCTCACAAAGTTGCTGTGCACATGATACAAAGGCACTAGGTAAAATGTCATCCAAATATTCACTAATTTCATCAATTTCCCTATACAAATAAGTGCACTTAGTCAAATCAAGTTTCAGAAACCTGTGAACAATACAAACAGTGGCTACACAATACTCTGTAGCATTTCATCATAGCTATTTATGTGAAACAGCCATCAGAGAGTTCAGCAGAGATGGTCAGCAATCATCAAAAGAAGAACTGATAATGGTGACAAGAATAAGTCCAAGGCATAAAAAGAACAAATTCCAGGATCAACATTAGAAGATATACTTCATACTGCTGCTAATGCCATCCTAAACACAGATACAAGTAGAAAATAAATAACTCAATGGCCACCCACTGCCTTTTATGCCTTTTATGAAATCTGTTTACTCATATAGCTCTGTTTGGTCAGTAGATTCCAGTAGAACTGTTGAATGTCACAACTGTCAGTCACTAGTGCAGAGCTGCAAAGCTGGGAGTTTTCCAAAAAAGAAAGCCATCCAAATGAGATGGCATCCTGTAACACATTTTATTTTCTTGACGAAATGTTTAAATGAAATACAATATACAAACAAAAGTGAGTAAATCATAAATGTAGAGCTCAACACATTTTTACAAAGTTAATCCACCCATATAGCCACCACCTAAATCAAGAGAGGAAACAATGCCAGCATTCCAGAAGCCTCCCTTATTCACTCTGCCAGTTACTATGCCTGCCCGAAGGTAATCTCTGTCCTGACTTCTATCCTTTTGATTCCTTTGATGTGTTTTTCAACTCTATTTTAAGAAATAACACAGTACATACATGTTTGTGTCTGGCTTTTTTGGCTCATTATTATGTCTGTGAGATTCATGCATGTTGTGGTATTTAGCAAGAGTTTCTTCTTTTTCATGCATTATTGGATTCTAGTATATAAACATACCATAAATTACTTATGTATTCTATTGTTTGTAGATATTGGGTTGCTTCCAGTTTGGCTATAAACATTCTAGTTCACGCCTTTTGGTGAACATAGGGACATATTCTTACTGGGTATATACTTAGGAGTGGAACTGCTAATATGTACGTGGTCATCTTTCATAGATACCGCCAAAGAGTTTCCAAAGTAGTTATAGCATCTGCACTCCTACAGCAGTACGTGAGAAATCTAGTTCCTCTATCCTTACTGCTTGGTATTGACAGGGTTTTTTTAAGTCATTTTGTTAGATGGGTAGTGGTATCTCATTACAGTATTTTATTCTATATTCCATGAACACTAATGATGTTGAGCATCTTTTCGTATGTTTATTGGAATAGCTTATTTTTATAAATGGCTACTCAAGTCTCTTGCCCATTTTTTATTTGGTTGTCTGTCCTTTTCTTACCAGTTTGTGGGAGTTCTATATATATTCTGGACATACATCTTTGGTTGTAAGTATGCAGTATAAATATCCTCTCTCTGTGGCTTGCCTTTTACCCCCTTAAAGGTATCTTTCAATGAAGAGAAGATCTTAATGAAGCTCAAGTATCCATCTTTTCTTTTATCACTATGCCTTTTGTGTCTTGTTTAAGAAATCTTTGCCTACATCATGAAGATATTCTCCTATATCATCTTTCAAAAGCCTTATTTGTTAATTCTCGTTGGATATCTAGTTGATCCAGCATCAATTATGGAAAAGATCACCCTTCCCCCACAGCCCTGCAATGGCACTTTTGTCGTAAATCAGGTGTTGGTCTGTTTTTGACTCTCTTCTGCTCCACGGATTTCTCTTTAATGCCAAAAATTGTGCTGACCTCCCCCAATGATATCTGTACTTTCAGTATTCATTGATAAAGAAAATATTTAATGAGCCAAAGATACTATGAATTCAGTAATGCTTACAGATTATTTTATAGTTTTGTCGTTATAGCTTTCATCTGTATTGACAAATAATACATTTATGTATGAGACCTAATTATCCAGATTCATGATCTTTGCAAAAACTCAGAAACCCTCAGCCTGATAACTACTGTTTTAGAATTTTTAAAAGCTTTTACTCACATATCTTAGCCCTAATATAATTTCTCACCATTTACATAAATCTATCAACATCACCAAATGTAAAAAGAAACATGTATGTACATTATCTATCTATCTATCTATCTATCTATCTATCTATCTATCTATCTTTAGTTTAAAAAGCAACCTGGGCTTCTTGTAGAGATCCTTGAACATCTTAAGAACGGCTATCAACTTTACAACTGGAAGCAATGACTTAGCTTAACTAAAGGTCATCTTTTCTGCTGTAACTAGTATTTCAGTTAGTCAATCAATCAATCAAACTAGGAAATAAAAAGCCTCAATTAATGAAGCCTCTAGGAATAAAGCTCTTTTTAATGAAGCAGGCCAAAGTAAAAACAAACAAACAAACCAAAAAAAGATACAGAAAACTCAAGATATGAATCTTGTGAACCAGCGTTGGTGTATGCCTTATAGCTTTATTGGACTGTTTCTAAAACTACACACATAAACAACAGCTGACCAAGTACCTTGTGTCACGACTTTTATTTGTAATCAGGAAAGGAAAATGGGTTTGACCTCAGATAGAACTGTGAAATCATCCCTTTGACTTTTCCAACCTTGCATTCCTTACGCGTCATTATCTTAACATGCAAATTACCTCCCTCCAAACCAGTGTTTCACAAAATGTGGCCCAGGAGACACCTTCATCAGAATCACCCTGGAGTGCTTGTTAAAATCATGGATTCCTGAGCTCCACTCAAGATTTAGAGAATCAGGATCTGTAGGGTGGGGCCTAGGAATTGCCTCCGCCCCCCCCCCCAAGAAGATTAGCCCTGAGCTAAAATCTGCTGCCAATCCTCCTCCTTTTGCTGAGGAAGACCGGCCCTGAGCTAACATCTGCGTCCATCTTCCTGCACTTTATATGTGGGACACCTGCCACAGCATGGCTTGCTGAGCAGTGCCATGTCCACACCCAGGATCTGAACCAGTGAACCCCGGGCCGCCGAAGCGGAACGTGCGCACTTAACCACTGCACCACCGGGCCAGCCCCAGGAATTACTATTTTTAAACCAAGTCCACAGGCAATTCTTGTGCTCAAATTTGGAACCACTGTTTCTGATCCTATTGTAGCTGTAGCTTTTTCTCATTTCCTGAAAGCCACTGGGGATCTTTTCTACAACTTAGTGCCTCCCTGTCCGAATCTTCCCAGTTCTTACCTGACTTGGGAATAGATTGGGAGAATTACTTTCAGCTGAGGAGAATTAGGCGGTGCTCTGTGAAGGAGGTGACAGTTGAGCTAGTAATACTTGGATATTTAGGAATGGGTGGAAGGCATTCCCAGCAGAGAAAAGTGAAGGAGTAAGAAGGTAAAAGCAAGAATGCTCTCTGCATATGAGGGGAAGAGGGAGCAGCTGAGTTTGGCTGTAGGGCCTGAATTATTCCTAGTTATATCTAGAGAAAGAAACGTACAGACGTTGACATCATGTGTGCTATGCGTATAATGCATTTAGGTAGATCACGAGATTATATATGTATATGGAAGTCCTTTAAAAGTTTAAAGTGTCTTGCATAAGGCATTATTATTATTTCATGCACATAAAAATTTTAAACACCATGCCCGAAACCTGGAAATAGAGAGGAAAAAGAGAAATAACATCTATTAAGCACTTATGTGTGTTGACTCTATACTAGACACTTCACTATTTGATCTTCAATTCACCAACATTTCTCTGAAATAGTATTTTCTTTAGTATGAAACCAAAACTAGTAGACATTGACATATTTGCCTAAAGTCACAAAGCAGCTATATGGGGGGAGGGGGAGAGTGGGATTTGCTTTTCTCTTGTTTTGCATTTTTCCTTCTTCTCTCTCACAAATAGCCAAATAAACACATCCCTGGAGTCACCAGAATTAAAGTTTTTCATTGTAAGTGGCACTTTTTAGGAATGAGGAATTGCTGGCTCTTTCACTTTCTTCCTCAGAACTTTGAGTTTGATGATCGTTCATGCTCCGTTAGCTCGACTGTGTGATGTGTAGAAACACTGTGGAGAATGAGGCTTAGGAAGGGAAGCGAGCTGTCCGACATCAGCCCGTCTGTGGGACCAGATGTTCCCCGAGCACAGCAATTCTGAGGCATATTTCTGACTCACACAGTTAACAGCTTAGAGTTGAGCTCCTCTCAAGGACATATGGGCATTGGCCTACAGGCTTTGGACTTTTTCAAAGGGGAAAACACAGCTATGGTGCTGTTGGCTTCAGAATTTTATCTAAAAAGCCAGCATTCTACAGACTGAATCATATAAAATTGGCAACATTTGACCTTGTTTAACCTACAAAAGCGGCAATTTCATAATCTGATAGAAGCATTCCAGATGTGTTCTAAGGAATTTTCTAGTCGGCTTCAGGCCCTGCTTTTTAGATGATAATACAACTATTTGTTACAAAATTTCCTGCATTTTAAAAAGCTTCAACACACAAAACAATGACAACAGTGACTATTACACTTAAAGTGCTCAGAGCAATTTTCATCTAGCACTTACTTTATCTTCACAATCCTGTACGTTGAAGACACACAGAAAATTCCATTCTTTTTCAACTCTTAAAACTCAGAGATGAACCTCTTCTGTTAGGCCATTTGTTCTATCTCTAGAAAGATTTTGTGACCTCTAAAGAAAAACCAACCAAACTGTCCTAACTGCTCAAGGATGGCATGAAAGCAGCTCTCTCTAGTCCTTGTCTTCAGTATGATTTCCTTCCCGTGCTAATGACTGTAAGCCACTACCCTGTGAATAAGCCCATTTAGGTCTCCCAACGCCAGCTGCAAGAAGGAAATTAAAGTAAATGGAGAGCCAGGCGCTGCAGCAGTTCCAGTGTGGGTACGGGATCCAAGAGACTCATCCATTAACCAAACAGCAGCACTTTCAAACCCAGCGGGAACCAGTGGCTCCCTCCTGAGAAACAGAAATTAACTTTGTGAGGAGATAATTCATCTTCAGATGGTTGTCATATTCAGAAAAGCTCTCTGGGTTAGGTGGTGGGAGAGAGGGAGAGAAGCTCCTGACAACATAGCCACATATAAAACAAAAGCTTATCAGGGAGCCAGGTGGCACTGAAGATTGATGTTCTGTCTCGCTACCTCTGGGACATGTGCTGGAAATGTAGCAGGAGCTGTGGTGCCATTTACTTCTAATGGCTGCTTGGAAAAACTAAGACTGCACAAACAATGGTTGCAGATTTAACTCAACCGAAAAGGATCAATGAGACAAGTGGAAGAAGGCTTTTGAAAACAAACTGGTGTCACTGGGTGGGGTTTTGCAAGATTTGGGAGGAGAAGAGTCAAGTGCCCAGAGGGTGCCAAAGATGACAACAAAAAGACCTACTGGAGTAGAAGGCTGTCACAAAAGAAGCAATCAGAATCTGAAATGCACCCTGGGATTGGACAGCAAGCTGCAACAAGATGCCACTTGTTATTCAAAACAGATGAAGCATAAGAAATGCCTAAGACTGTGACACTATTTTGAATAACTTGAAAATAATTTATTATCACAGGGTTTGGATTAACTGCCATGGGGTAAAAGTTTAGGAAAACTCTCTGATGTCTGAAGTGAACAGAAGACCATCCAATTTCAGAATCAACCTTTCTTGAGCACCTGCACAATGGCAAGTCCCCACCCTCAAGGAGTTTCTAAGACGTGTGATTCCAAAGTGTGTCTTCAGAGGGTCTTCATCAGAGCTACCTGGCAAATAAAATGATGTCTGTTTAGTCCCTGGGTATTAGAACACAATCACCCAGGTAGATCAAGTCGAGGTATTATTTCTAAAAATGTTCTATTTCTCCATTGCATATCTGGCTTTAGATAAGGCCCTACCAAGCAAGGAACTTGAATTAAGAGGTGTTAAGAAGCCTGGAGATGCAGAACGGAAGCAGCACTGTGGGTGTCACACAAGCTACATTAATTGGCCATTGCCCTACCATTTCCAATGTATGGTTAGTTTCACACATTCAGTGATATCAATGAGGTACTACAGTATAAAAGGTATAGCAAATGATAAAAGTCATGCATTTATTCATTCAACACACTTTTTCTGAGTACCTACGACATGTTAGATACTCTACCAGGAGATCACGTGCACTGAGAAGACAGTCTGTCTATACTCAAGGACTTAGACTTGTGGGTGACAGAGAAGTAAACAAGCAGTGACAAAGAGGTGATGTCACACTGGTGGTAAAAGGCAGTGCCAGAAATCAGGCCTGGGCAGAAATCATAACATACCAACTGTTATGATGCTCTCACAACTCTTAAGCTGCTACAGCATCACACATATATTTTCTCATTTACAATTGCACCAATAACTTTAATCTGCATAGAACTTACATTCATAATGTACCTTCATATGCTTTACTTATTTAATCCCCATACTGATACTGTAAGGGTCGAGTTGGCATTATTTCCATTTTACAGGTCAGGAAACTAAGGATCAAGGAAGTTAGGCTTCCTGTGAAAGTCCAAACAGCTGGCGAGTGACAAGTCTGGGATCTGACTCCACATCTAATTCCAAAGGCCATGTTTTTTTAACTATTCCAGCCAATTTCTTAAAATCAATATTCATGTAGGGGCTGGCCCCGTGGCCGAGTGGTTAAGTTCGCGCGCTCCGCTGCAGGCGGCCCAGTGTTTCGTTAGTTCGAATCCTGGGCGCGGACATGGCACTGCTCATCAGACCACGCTGAGGCAGCGTCCCACATGCCACAACTAGAAGAACCCACAACGAAGAATACACAACTATGTACCGGGGGGCTTTGGGGAGAAAAAGGAAAAAAAAAAATCAATATTCAGGAAGGGTTTCACTTTACAAAGTGCTTCTACATGTTCTCTATCATTTAATCTTCCAGACAACACGGTAAGGTAAATATCTCACATTACAGGTAAAGAAATTGAGGCTCAGAGATGTTAAGGGATAGAACCCATTTACACAGCTAATAAGTGGTAAAGCTAAAGGTCTACACCTGGTGCCAGACTCTAAATAGATGCTTTTCCACTACAGTCTACATATGTAATAACCGTTCACCAATTTCTCAAGTGTGAAAGAGAATGCAGGGTTAGTTACTTTGACTGGCAGATGAAACATGGGGAACTGACTTAAATGCCTACCTTCCTATCACTAGTTGCTTCTACTCTCTCCCCACAGAAAAAGGTACACTCTATGCTTTCCAGAATCGTTCATCATTCTCTATTAAGAGTTCTATTTCATCACCACTTGGGCACTTAGCACAGAGAAAATGAATTTGGAGACTTGAAGGTTATAGGCTGAAATATGGATCCCAGGATCTTAGCCTTGAAGCCACATATCTCCAAAGGCAGTTGTGCAGGTATCTTGAGAATTGAGATAAAGAATCAACCCTGCCTACCCAATAAGTGGAAGACATATGGACATGGATGTTCTTAGATCTTATTTTCATATCTATTAGACACAAGAAATCTTCTAGGGTACCTGCTGTAGTATAGAGGAGCAGTTAAAATTCGCAGGTGAAACTAAGTTGGTTTTCTGGTTTAGACTGATTATTCAAGGAAGGTTGGTGGTTTGTGAAGGTTTGAGAAAGAAGTATAAAGTAGTAGAAGTACTCCCTACTAAACGCCTGGGAAAAGTTGTACATGAGAAACAACTGCTCACTTCTCTTTGCTGGTAAAACAAGCTGACTTGGCAATGCCTTGGGAATAGGAGGAGGAGCCCTTTACAATACCATCATCAGCTAGAGGGCAACCCGTGTTATCTCCTTCCTGCAAATGAGAGAGACAAGAGACATTATGAGACTCACAAGAAGCAGGAATACTTTACTGCACAAGTCTCTAGGTGATGGTGTAGATCATCAGGCTTCTTCCTTCTTTAATTAATGCCAACAGGGAAGTTCTTTTTTCTTTAAATTGGTTTCTAGAGAGTAACGAAAGGGATGCTGAGGAGGATATACCCAAAAGGAAGAAATGGCTAAGAATGACTATTGGAAATAGCGATGGGGCGGGAGGGAAGAGGGCTCAGAAGTTTAAAGTGCCTCAGGGTCCCATACAGTCTCTCAATTTTGCTGATGGCTATGCTTGTGTTTTAAAAATAAAATATCTGCTGAGTGGATTAAAGGAGTGAATTGAATTCCCGAGGCTCCGATTACCTTTCCCTTTGCCAGTTTTTATCAGCAACCATCAGTAAGACTGTCAGATCGGATGTAAACTTCTCTCTTGCGCTCCTTTCAGCTGCAGAGTATATGAAGAACAGGATTAATTTTTTTTTCTTTTGAACAGTTGAGCCCAGGAGGAGAATGTGCTAGAAAAATACCTAGTAAACAGAAGACCAATAAGAGAGGCACGTATGTGTGAGGGGATGCTGTTCTCAGAGTCTTTGAAGGCACTTCCCTCCACCAGTCCCCAGGGTCCCCACATGCCCTGTGTCTATCACTCACAGCTCTACCTCGACTCATCCTGAGAAAAAGGAAGCTGGATGCCAGTGCCTGGAGAGGCAAGTGTAAAATGACACTGCTGATGTGTCATTATGAGTCCTTTCCCCACGGTCAAATGGGATAGACTGTTTCACACACACCCTCTCCTAGGAACACTGCCTTTCTGATGAGGCAGATGCCTACCAGCTCCTTGGATGGGGCTGTCTCCTCTGTGTACCACCTCGTCTAGAGGGCTCTACACTCTACCTCTATAAGGCAAATGTGAATACAGGCTACCCACCGGGGACTGTGACGTGCCAGAACCTGTTCATGAGTACCTTTATGCTCACAGACAAGTCAGGAAAAGAATGCACCTAGAGGCTGAGCTCTCTCTGAGGAGGGAGGAGCAAAGCCCGGGTTGAAAGGAGCTTGCAACACAGATACTGCTCAGCTGACATGAACCAAGATTCTTCTGAGCTTAACCTGGCCAGAAGAGGTGAGAAACATCTCTGGAATAGAATCTCTGAGTCCCCAGAAATGAATATGAACCTAAGCACACAGTACGGGTTCAATAAACACTTGTTGAACTGCACCAAACCCAATCAGGATGTCCAGGGAGTGGCAACACTTGTGAACTGGTTTGCTGGGCCTCAGATGTGCCTAAACCTGATGCTAAGCAAGTTAAACGTTAGGGCAAAGAGAGATCTCCTTTCTCCATAAAATAAAGGTGATGATTATCAAAACAATAGATGAGATCCTAACAATAACAATATTGTGAAGAAAAGCGGATGGCAACAGAACTCAGCTAGCTATACGAAGCAGGTGTTGCGGCTGGTGACTAAGCACATGGCTATCTTTGGCATCACTAAAGAATGGCATTGTCCCCAAGAAGCCTGAGACTACCTTGACTGCCTCATACCCAGCCAAATTGCACTTTAACAGGTCCTTTTATACCTTAGGCTAGAATTGTTTACTGGATTCTGAACATTAGGAACAAAAAGACAGGTAATTGACTAAATCTAGCTTCCAGTGACTTAACCCATCTCAGATCTCTCAGGTCTTTAAGGAATCCTTAAGAGCAAAGGTATCTGATTGTCTTTTATTTGGTTATTGTTATGTTTTGTATTTTTAACAAATCATTGGTTTCTAGGTCACTGTAAGTGTGCTCAATAAATATGAACTTGTCTTGTGTGAATTCGTATCAGGCATGGATTTTAAGTGACAACAGACGTCGCTATTCCTATACCTTAGAAAGAAAGCTTTTATCCAAGACTCCATAAGAGTTTCGCTTGTTCCCTAATCTCCATCCCAGACTGAAGTCAGGAAAATGCTGTGCTTATTTTTTTTTTTTTATGGGAAAGAATGCACTTTAGAAAGTATTGATTAAATTTCAACCATCTTTTGGGTTACGAGTATTTAGAAAAGGAAGTGTTATCTAAGAGCTACCGTGCATTCACTAAGGTTACGTTCATTTTCTTTCCTTTTCTCACAGGATTAGTAGACTCAGTGATCTATATGTCTTCAATTATCTTGAGGGCTATCCTTATGGTAAAAATATGGGGTGGACAATGGTTCATGAAGTATTAGCAGGTGGTTGAAAAGCTATACTGAGGAATAGTTGCTTAATGGATTCTTTTCAACCTAAAGGGATATCCATAATAGACTACAGTTCTTGGAAATGACCTGTACAACAATTTTATGGATCATTTTGAATAAAGACATATAAAGTTTATTTGTTAACTT
The DNA here is from genome assembly GCF_041296235.1 of Equus asinus. NCBI lineage: Eukaryota > Metazoa > Chordata > Mammalia > Perissodactyla > Equidae > Equus > Equus asinus. The sequence goes on along the minus strand of NC_091790.1, from coordinate 187,753,070 downwards.
TAAGGAAAACAGGAAGCTGAGGATGCTGCTATTAGTACTGAAGACAAAGTCAGGATTCAACATTATTCTGATAAGCAGGAAACCAAAATTATGAAATTTAAGAACACATGTTTTTCACTTAAGATTCCAAATTACTGGCTTTGTCAAGAGCATTAAACAAACAAAAAGAAGACCTGGGGATTTTAATTGATCAAAAACCAAGAGGAATTAGAAATTTGATCAGATTCTTAGAAAAATATCAGCAATAAGCAAAAGTCCTGGGCTGGATTAACAGCAGTACAAGGTACTATTCACAGGAAGATCAAATTAACTGGAAACATCCTTTAGAAGCTCACATTGCTCTCCCTTCTCTCATTATACTCCCCAACCCAGGCTTCCTTCCTATTGACAATACTACTCATAGATGCTGATTCCTTGGTTCCTTTGTATCAGTCAAGAACAGTTCAAACATCATCTCCTGAGAGTCCTTCCCTTACCACTGATCTGAAACAAGCCACTTCCTTCCTAAAAACTTCCTATCAGAATAGACATTCCTGTCTTATTGCCTTTATAATTTTTTTTTTCCTGAGGAAGATTTTCCCTGAGCTAACATCTGTTACCAATCTTCCTCTATTTTGTATGTGAGCTGCTGTTATAGCATGACCACTGACAGACAAGTGGTGTAGGTCCACACCTGGGAATGAAACTGTGGCCGCCGAAGCAGAGTGTGCTGTAACCACTAGGCCACTGGGGCTGGCCTGCCTTGCTAACATTTTTGACTATCCAAGACCATCTTACTTATTTCCTGGTTTATTTGTTTTTTTCACTACTAGCCTGTAAGCTCCCTATGACCTTGTTGTATTACCTACTGTATTACTGGTGATTAGAATAGTGCCCAAAATAGAATAGAGGCTCCAGAAGCGCCTGTTGAATGAAAAGTTAAACGCTTGCGCTTGGCAGACCATAGGAGACCATGTTTAACTCTAGGTATCTCACTTTGTGTGTGTGTGTGTGTGTGTTTTACTGAGGTCATAATAGTTTATAACGTTGTGAAATTTCAGTTGTACATTATTATTTGTCAGTCACTATATAATGTGCCCCTTTACCCCTTATGCCCACCCCCCAAACCCCTTCCCCTCTGGTAACCACTAATCTATTCTCCTTGTCCACATATTGTTTATCTTCCACATATGAGTGAAATCATACAGTGTTTGTCTCTTTCTGGCTTATTTCACTTATTTCATTTCTTCTTTGAAAAACTGTCTGTTCATATCCTCTGCCCATTTTTGGTCAGGTTTTTGGTTTTTTCTTTTGTTGTTGAGTTGTATGAATTCTTTATATATTTTGGAGATTAACCCCTTGTTCAATATATGATTTGCAAATATTTTCTCCCAGGTGGTGGGTTGTCTTTTTGTTTTGTTCATGGTTTCCTTTGCCTTGCAGAAGCTCTTTAGTCTCATGAAGTCCCATTTGTTAATTTGTTTCTTTTGTTTCCCTTGCCAGAGTAGATATGGTATTAGAAAAGATCTGTCTAAGACCGATGTCAAAGAGTGTACTGCTTATATTTTCTTCTAGAAGTTTTATGGTTTCAGGTCTTACCTTCAAGTTTTTAATCCATTTTGAGTTACTTTTAGTGTGTGGCAAAAGATAACGGTCTACTTTCATTCTTTTGCATGTGGCTGTCCAGTTTTCCCAACACCATTTATTGAAGAGACTTTCTCAATTGTACCTTCTTAGCTCCTTTATCAAAGATTGCTGTCTGAACACGTGTGGTTTTACTTCTGGGCTTTCAATTCTGTTCCATTGATCTGTGTCTTTGTTTTTGTATCAGTATCATGCTGTTTTGATCACTAAAGCTTTGCAGTATATTTTGAAGTCAAGGATTGTGATGCCGCCAGCTTTGTTCTTTTTTCTCAGGAGTGCCTTAGCTATTTGGGGTCTTTTGTTGCCCCATATGAATTTTAGGATTCTTTGTTCTATTTCCATGAAGAGTGTCATTAGGATTCTGATAGAGATTGCATTGAATCTGTAGATTGCTTTAGGCAGTACGGACATTTGAACTATGTTTATTCATCCAATCCATGTGCATGGAATATCTTTCCATTTCTTTATGCCATCATCAATTTCCCTCAATAATGTCTTATCATTTTCATTGTATAGGTCTTTCACCTCCATGGTTAAATTTACTCTTAGATATTTTATTCCTTTCATTGAGATTGTAAATGGGATTGTAATCTTGAGTTCTCCTTCTGTTAGTTTGTTATTAGAGTATAGAAATGCAACTGATTTTTTTAAGTTGATTTTGGACACTGCAACTTTGCTGTAGTTGTTGATTATTTATAACAGTTTTCTGATGGATTCTTTAAGGGTTTTCTCTATATAAAATCATGTCATCTGCAAACAGTGAGAATTTCACTTCTTCATTGCCAAGGTCGATATATTTTACTTCTTTTTCTTGCCTAATTGCTCTGGCCAAAACCTCCAGTACTATGTTGAATAAGAGGGGCAAGAGTGGGCACCCTTGTCTTTTTTCTGTTCTCAGGGGGATGGCTTTCAGTTTTTCCCTGTTGAGTATGATGTTGGTTGTGGGTTTGTCATATATGGCCTTTGTTATGTTGAGGTATCCTTCTTCTATACCATTTTTATCATAAGTGGATGTTGGATTTTGTCAAATGCTTTCTCTGCTTCTATTGAGATGATCACGTGGTTTTTATTCATTTGTTAAGTGGTGTATTACACTGATTGATTTGCGGATGTTGAGCCATCCCTGTGTCCTTGGTATAAATCCCACTTGATCATGCTGTATGACCCTTTTAATGTATTGCTGTATTTGGTTTGCCAATATTTTGTTGAGGATTCTTCCATCTATGTTCACCAGTGATATTGGCCTATAATTTTCCTTCTTTGCATTGTCCTTCTCTGGCTTTGGGATCAGGATGAGTTGGACTCGTAAAATGTGTTAGGAAGTATTCTGTCTTCTTCAATTTTTCAGAACGGTTTGAGAAGGACAGCTACTAAATCTTCTTTGAATTTTCTGTAGAATTCTCTAGAGAAGCCATCAGGTCCTGGACTTATTTTTTGGGAGGTTTTTGATTACTGTTTCAATCTCTTTACTTGTGATTGGTCTATTCAGATTCTCTACTCACTTTTTTTTTTTTTTAAGACTAGCATCTGAGCTAACAACTGTTGCCAATCTTCTTTTTTTCTTTTCTGCTTTTTCTCCCCAAATGCCCCCAGTACATAGTTGTATATTTTAGTTATAGATCCCTCTAGTTGTGGTATGTGGGACGCCACCTCAGCATGGCCTGATGAGCAATGCCATGTCCGCAGCCAGGATCCGAACCGGCGAAACCCTGGGCCACCAAAGCAGAGTGCACAAACTTAACCACTCGGCTATGGGGCCGGCCCCCTCTATTTCTTCTTGATTTTAGTGGTTGTATGAGTCTAAGAATTCATCCATTTCTTCTAGTTTGTCCAATTTGTTGGCACATAGTTTTTCATAGTATTCTCATATAATCTTTTGTATTTTTGTGGTATCCATTGTAATTTCTCCTCTTTCATTTCTAATTATATTTCTTTGAGCTTTCTCTCTTTTTTTCTTAGTGAGCCTGGCTAAGAGTTTGCCGATTTTGTTTATCTTCTCAAAGAACCAGCTCTTAGTTTAATTGATCCTTTCTACTGTGTTTTTTTTGGGGGGAGGGGATTTCAATTTCACGTATTTTTGCTCTATTGTTTTTACTATTTTCCTCCTGCAGACTTTGGGCTTTGTTTGTTCTTCTTTTTCTAGTTCTGTTATGTGTAGTTTGAGATTTTTCTTGTTTGTTAAGGTGAGCCTGTATTGCTATGAATTTCCCTCTTATGACTGCTTTTGCTGCATCTCCTGAGTTGGTATGGTGTACTTTCATTTTCATTTATCTCCGATATTTTTTGATTTCCTTTAACCTTCAATGATCCATTGGCTGTTTGGTAGCATGTTGTTTAGTCTCCACATGTTTGTCACTTTCCCAGCTTCTTTCTTATAGCTTTCTAGTTTCATAGCATTATGGTCTGAAAAGATGCTTGATATGATTTCAATCTTCTTAAATTTATTGAGGTATATCTTGTTTCTCAACATATGGTCTATCTTTGAGAATGTTCCATGTGCACTTGAGAAGAATATGTATTCTGCTGATTTTGGATGGAGTGTTTTATATATATCTATTAAGTCAGTCTGGTCTAGTTTTTTTGTTTAGTTCTACTATTTCCTTGTTGACTTTCTGTCTGGATGATCTATCCATTGCTATAAGTGGAGTGCTAAGGTTCCCTACTATTATTGTGTTGCTGTTAGTACCTCCTTTTACGTCTGTTAATAGTTGTTTTATGTACTTTGGTGCTCTTGTATTAGGTGCATATATATTTATAAGTGCTATGTCTTCTTGGTGGAATGTCCCTTTTATCATTATATACTGCCCTGTTTTGTCTCTCATGGCCTTTTTTATCTTGAAGTCTACTTTGCCTGATATAAGTATGGCAACATCTGCTCTCTTTTGTTTGCCACTTACTTCAGTCTCATTTTCCATCTCTTCACTCTGAGCATGTGTTTGTCTTTAGAGCTGTGTTTCCAAGAGGCAGCATACTGCTGGGTCTTGTTTTTAAATCCATCCAGCCACTCTGTGTCTTGTGATTGGGGAATTCAATTCATTTACATTTAGAGGGATTATTGATATATGAGGGCTAAATGCTGCCATTTTATCCCTTGTTTTCTGGTTACTCTGTACTTCCCTTGTTTCTCATTCCATATATTTTGGACTGCCAGTTCAGTTTGGTGGCTCTGTATGATGGTTTTCTCTTTATTTATAATTTGTGTCTCTGTTCTGATTTTTCTAGGTATCTCATTTTGAGAGGGACATTGGACACTACCTAGAGGAGAGTAATCAGGATGGTGAGAATTCTAGAAACTTCCTCATATGAGGAAGAGTTAAATAAACTAGAAATATCAATTTGAAGAAGAGAAGACTAACAGGAAACATGATAGTTATCTTGTAGAAAAGGAAGTAAACTTTTTTTGCCAATATTCCAGATGGCAAAACTAGAAGTAATGGGTAATTTACAGAGAAACAGATTTTAAGGAAGAACTTTGCTAAGGAACAAAAAAAGAAAGCAAGAAAGAAAGGAGGCCAGCAATGGAGTGGACGGCCTTTTGGAGTGGTAAGTTTTCCACTATGGCTGGTATTTAGCAGAGGCTAAATGGCCATCTTTCAGGGGTGATGTAAAATGGATTCTGACACGGGAGTGGGAGTGGGGGGAAGTAACCTAGATAACTTTTAAGGCCTTTCAATTCTGTAAGTGATTGATGATTCTGTAAATCTGTTCATATGCTAGTGTGATATTTCCCAAAGAATATTCCTTAGAACATCAGGTCCTCATGATACTCTTGTGAAAAAAGTTTATTTGGGAAAAAGAGTATATTGTATCCCCTTATGTGATGTGCTACTATAAAAATACCTGTTTAATGCTGAACTAATTTTTTCCCAAACTCATTTCTACCTTGGAACCACTTCTCACACAGTACCTATTAACATCCCACTGAACTGGATCCTGTGGAACACATTTTGGAAAATGTTAACTTACACTATGGGAAGAATATTCTTTTCTCCTTAGAATACCTTAAAGTACAAAGATGCTAGAATTTCTAATAATGGTTACTGCCAAAGCTTTAGACTGTAAACATGGAAGTTCTGCAGCATCCAGATAAAATTTTAAAATTTTCTGCAATTTTATAATAGACAAGTAATCTACATATCACAGGAATTGGCAGTGTTTTGTTGCTTTAGAAGAACACAAACAGATCAAAGAAATTGACATTCTATTGAAAAACAGTTCCTGAACATATTTATGTTATTTCTTTGAACAGTATGCCCATGAATAACTCACATACCCTTAGCTGCAAGATACTGAGAACATTAATATTTCACATGCTGAAGTACTTAGAGATGAACATTCATAGTATACTGTTAAAGCTGACCAAAATCAAGAAAATAAAATGTGGCTTTTAGGAAACGAAATTCTTTTGATATGCTGTATCTTTTGCGGTGTATTAATTTGGTGAGAATGCAAAAGACTGGAATGATTCATTCAGTCAATAAATGCTTGAGTACCTAACATGTGGAAGGCATTAGAGCTGCAATGGTGAACAATCAAGACGCTGTGCATGCTTTCAGGAAGCTCATTATATAGGGAAGAAGGCAGACAATTAAATAAACCATTATCATACATTGTAATAAGAACGGTGATGTGCTGGAGCTGGCTCCTATCAGCTTATGAGAGTGAATTGTTAAATTTTTAGGACTTCAGCAAACCAGTTGTTAAACACAGGCATTACTGAACACATACATAATATTACTATTATCCATGCTTTTATATCTATTGTATCCATACAGTGAAAATTCTATATAATGGTGTGCTATTGTGTATCTCTTCTCAGCACCACATTCAGCGTCACACTGGTAGACTAAAATTGGCCATGGGAGCAGCATTACAACACGGAAATTGGCAAACACTACAAATTAGGGCTTGATTTATTGATCTCCCTCCCATCCCCCATTTTTTTCCCCCAGAAAGTGGGTTGCTAAACATTTACCAGAATATTATTGGATAAAAATTACTTTCAAGTCCCAAGACTTCAGGTTAAAACAGATGAGACTGGCATCAAAATGTCAAAACTACCAAAGAAGGTTTTTGTATCCTGGAATTCTTGGCTTCTGAAAGGCTCTCTTACACCAAAAGAATATTTACTTTTGCTTACATATATTTTCACTCAAACATCTACACATGAAGACATTAAGGGGTCAAGAAAATGCCATGTATGCTTTCGGGAAACGTGACAAGACCAATTAGACAGCTTGTATTATACAAAATACACCATTCTATATAAGACACAATTATCGTCCACAGTTGTCCCTTATGAGACGTGTTTACAAGCTAGCTTCATTAGTGTTAAAAATATGGAAACTGGGAAAGTTTTAATATGATGTCTCTTGAGTGTATCAAATCCTCCCTGGGAACACTTGGATGGGAGGGAGACCATCCGTAATACCGATCATCCCATTGACTGCCAAGGTTGATGTAAAAGATATCACAGGCCATGTGGGCATCCTCTCCCTCCCCCTATATGATCTTCCTGAAGCTGTGTACTCAGGCAAAAGGGGCCATTTCCTATTTCTTCTCTTGCTATGTGATGTATTGCTAGTGTTTCAAATTAGAATCACATGCATATGAACATTTCCAGGTGCAGTCTACTTCCCAGTCTGGGGCTCTCTGAGGGCTCACAGGGGTTCTGCTCCCAAACCTATAAATTCCAAGATCTTCTGATACAGTTGTGGGAAGTAAGAAGTGATCCTCTGCTCCTAGAAAAACTGCCCTTGCTGCTATTCATAGTACTCATTAGGAAAAAAGACTATGTTTACACAGTACTTCATAGTGAACAAATCTTATTCATCTATATTATCCTATTTAACTTTCTAAAACTCATGTGAAAATCCAGCTCAAAGTCCAGCAATCTTGCCACTGTACTAGGGGTTAGTGGTCTAAACTATGGGCTGTGGGCCAAATCTGGCCTGCCATTTATTTTTGGAAATAAAGTTGTATTGGGACATAGCCACATGTGCTCATTTACGTATTGTCTATGACAACTTTCCTACTACAAAGGCAGAATTGAATAGTTGCAAAAGAGACTATACGGTCTGCAAAGCCCAAAATATTTACCATCTGGCCCCCTACAGAAAAAGTTTGCTGATCCCTGCACTATACCCTATTGCCTCTGTCGAGTGGTCCTAAATTCCCAGGAGAACAGCATGGACTCTTTCAGTCCAACATGTAATGGAGCAATCTGTATAGTCACTGGCCACTGGAAAGGGACTCTCTAGGCCCAGAGTCCCACTGTGGGATGCCTACACCTCAACCACAACTCAGCTAAGGGTGGTAAAAAGGCTTGATTAACCTTCACAGGTTGGCCTGTGATTTCTATTATCAGCATTTTGAGGTTTACAAGAAATTGAAGAAAAAGAACTGAATAAAAAGATAGAACTGAAGCCTCAAAAGATTAAATTAAAGCCTAAGGTAATGAAGCAGCCGGCTGACAGGGCTAGAAATGGATTTTATGCAATTCCAGTCTCAGCTTGATTCTTGCAGTCTTTTCCCAAATTTCCTTTCACTTTATCCCCTACTTCTTTGCTTGACTGAAGACCAACTATATAGATACAAAATAAGTGGGATGTTTCACTATTTTCTGCTATAAATTAAAATTTTCCCCTTTGTGTGGGGGGTGTGGGGGGAGTGAGGAATAGAAAGCAGCTATCATAGAATTCATTGCAAAGTCTGTTGGTTTATTATGGTGAACAAATGCCTGCCTTTTATGTTCTTTTAAATCCTATAAGATTGACAAGTTTAGCCAGTCAACCAGACACTTCATTTCTCCCCAAAAAAGAAGAATGCACCATCAGCACTCTGACACCACTGCAGCAAAGACCAGATTATTGTTACTTGTGTTCATGACATGATTATAAAATGAACCTTTCATCTGTTCAAGCAAGCAAGGCTTCTTTCGATCACTGCACACAACATGAAGCATGCAGTTTTGTTTCAACTAACCTCCAAGCTGGTATCAAGAAAGTCGTGATTTGCTGGGTGAGAGGGAGACAACGTGGCTGGGACATGTGGCAGGAGATTCAACACATGTGAAGTGCTTCTGTTAGGGAGAGAGCCCACCAAGGGGTTTTCACTTTCTGAGACAACCAGACACTAGATGGTTGGGGATGAGTCCAACTCACAGATCTCTCCAGTCAGCACCCTCAGCAGAGGCTATGTTCCTAACCCGGCTATCTCTGCCTGCTAGGCGGCTCCCTCTAGGCACTCAATACACTGACTGAACGCAATGTTCCCAGTGGGCCATCTGTCTTAAGACAGCCCAGGGAGCAAGATGTGCGTGGATCGCACACATGCACACACAACTGCAGTTTCTGCACTAGAAAAGCAGCACAAGGCATATGCCTACCTATTCACAGCAGGCCTCCGTATCATCCTTCTAAACAGATGAGGGTTTATTCACTGTTTTTCATACAAAGAGAAAACGTGTAAGTAACAAAAACCAAAGTTCCCATGAAGTAGAGGCTACTTACACATAAAAATTTCAACTTCAATATGCAAGTTGGCATTTTCAGGCTTGAGTTAATGAAAGGTCCTTTTAAATAAAATAAATAAATCCATTTTAGATAGAACAAAATCTATTACAATCAAAGAAGAAAATCTAGTGTGGTTTTAATGTAACACATTATTTTCAGGGGTCGGTTTAGAGAGGGTGCACAACGACCTTCTTTTTAGTCAGCAGTGGGCTTCTGAGGAGACTTTTAAGTTCAGTTAGGTAAACTGAGTGGAATCTGAGGAGAAGGATAAAGTAATGTGCTGTTACACTTGTAGAAGCATAGCAGAGAGGTACGGCCAAGGACACAGAGAAGAAACGAGAGCAGTAAGGACTGCCTATGTCAAATCGGTAAGAATGGAACACGTGGAGTAGTGAAGAATCAGTGAAATTAAATTGGTTGGGTAAAAATGTAAAAGGGAGTGTATGGTTTGAGGTGACTGTTGGGTTTAATGAGGGCGTGAAGATGGGCAATCAAGCAGTTTTCTTGGTAGGACTGTGGTGGAGTTGGTGGTGATTTATACTTATGTGAAGAAGTAGGTATGAATAACCATCTTTGTGTAGAATAAGAATGGGCCTAAAAGAAGAGACAGCTACAGCAGAAAAGGCCTCACCCATTGTGGATACTATATTCTCTATCTTATTAAATGCCATCTTTCTAATTAACAAATTTAAAAACTTGGGATCATGGTAGACCCTGGCTATCCATCCCCAACTGAAGCTGTGGCGATGGGATTCTACTGCCTAATCCCCTTCATACCCATTCTTCCAATTTCCTACTGCCTTATTTCAGGTATTCATCCTCTTTTGAAAAATTTCTTATTGTGAAGTGCAACATATATTTATGAAAAAAGTTTATAGTATGTATGCACTTCTTAATAATAATAAAGCAAATACCCAGTGGAACCAGAAACCTGATAAAGAAATAGAATTTTCCAGTATTCCAAGTGCTCCCTGCCCCAATCAAAACCTTCTCCCTTCCCATCTGAGGTAACCTTTATAATTATCTTTTTTTTTTCTTTGCTATTCTTTGATTTTGCCACTTAGATATGTATCCCTAAACTATATAGTTTATTTTGCCTGTTATGAATGGAATCATATTTTACATATTCTTTTACATCTTGCTTCTTTCTTCCAACATCACATTTGTTAGATTCATCCAGGCTACATATAGATTCCATTTAAGTATCATCTCCTTTATGAAATTTTTCTTGAAAAACTACTCCCTCTCCTGAATTCCCAATGTGCCAAGTACAAATGTAGATCACGGCAGACATAACACGGATTTGTTATTATGTCTGCCGCTCTCTACTAAACAATAATATACATAACAATAAGAAACAACTTGAGAGCAAGACTCAGTTCTTCTTCATCTCTAGTTTCATGTCTTACATCATGCTGCATACTGAGTATACACACGATGCATGTTGGCTAAATATGTGCAAGGATAGTTAGATAACTTTCAAGTATCAAATAAATAAAGTACATGTGATCTACATCAAAGGATTAAAAAGGTAAACCTGGTACACTGGCCTGAGGTTCAAAAGTCTGGATTTTAATCTTCCCCTAAAGCACTTGTCACTATAGGATTTGGGTATTGGCACAAGTTCTCCATGGCTGATATCCTAAAGCTCAATAGTACTCTTCAATGATTACCAACTTTTGTCTTCATTCTTTGTTGACTACCAACTCATATGCCATTTCTCTACTACCTGCAGACAAAGCGGCAAACGCTAAACAACCTTCCCAAGGAAAATACAGTGAAAATGAATTTATTAAGAGCATAGATTTTTCACCAGAGCACAATCTTCAAAGCAATATGCTGCACTGTCATTATCTCATTACAGTAATTTCAACACTTGCTCCTGTTAACTTATTAAAAAACATTTTAAATCATTTTCTTCATTGCAGGCACAACAAACTATCTCATTACCCAAATATGGATCAGTGCCAAATGATATGGCAAGGGATGTGATAAAAGAAATGCACATACGCAGCAAAGAGTCAGAGATCGGAGAGAAACATGCATATAACAATATATAACTGTAAAGTACTGCATGCCAAACAAGAAGTAGTTTTTCAAAATGTTGTCACCATCATGCCACAACAGTGCTAAAACATTATGTTTCTCACCTTATTCTAAGTCCTCCAGAGCGAAAAGATATCTTGTTATTTGGCTTAAATTTTTGCTTGCATAATACCTCAGTAGAGCATAAATTAAACTTTAACATTGTAAAGAAATCCCATGTAAACATTTGGATGAAAATCTTAAAGTTAAAAAAATATATGCATCATTTCACGGGGTCAGCCCTGTGGCCTAGTTGTTAAATTCAGCATGCTCTGCTTTAGTGGCCTGGGTTCAGTTCCTGGAGTGGACCTATACCACTCATCAGCAGCCACGCTGTGGTGGTGGCCCACATACAAAATAGAGGAAGACTAGCACAGATGTTAACTCAAGGCAGAGCTTTCTTAAGCAAAAATAGGAAGGTTGGCAATAGATGTTAGCTTAGGGTAAATCTTCCTTAGCAAAAAAAAATAAATAAATTATATATATATATATAAAATCATTTCAAAGACATTGTCTAAAGCAGGGGTTGGCAAACTACAGCCCGCAAGCCAAATCCAGCTGCTGCATTTTTTGGTAAGTAACGTTTTATTGGAACACAGCCATGCTCATTCATTTATATATTGTCCATTGTTGCTTTCATTACACAATGGCACCATTGTTCGGACAGAGACTGGCAACAAGTTCACAAAGCTTGGTGACCCCTGGTGTATAGCTTTGCTACTCAAAGTATGGCTCATGGAACAGCAGCAACAGCATTACCTGAGTGCTTGCTCAAAATGCAGAGTCTCAGAACTCAACCAGACTGACTGATAAGAATGTGCATTTTTAAAAAGACCCCCTCCCCCAGTGATTAATATGAATATTAAAATTTTAGAAGCACTGGCCTGAAGAATATAATCCTAAAGATAAATAAAATTACAAAAAAGAGGTGGGCTGATTACTAGATTCATAATATTTTATTACTAGACAACACAGGAGAGGGCTGCCTGCAAAGATTTTTATAAAGATGAAGAAGAGGAAAAAGGAGGTAGATGGCAAAGTATGGAAAGCATCAATATTATATATGAAGGGGAGAGATTTCTAGCATCAATTTATACCCCTAGAGAGGATGGGACATGTACAAACTACTTTACCCCAGATGGCTAGGTTTTTTTCATAAAAGAACCATTACTGTTGAAAGCAGCTCTAGGCCCCATATCACTCTCCTCAGTGCAAAAACAACAAGTAAATAAGAAACCAATTTCCCGATTTCAGCCAAGTCCATTTGGTTGTCATATTCATTTCCTTTTTAAATACTCTATTTTCCCTGTGTAACAGGAAAATTGTTTTTCCAATAAGGCAAATGGGTTATGATTTGCTCCCTGAAAATAAACATGTTATAAAATCCACTCTAAATCTCTATTTTATCATGTGTTATTTGTGTTCCATTTGTAGCAGGCTATATGCTGTCATTTTGGGTTTACTTTAACCAACACTGTAAGGATCTGACAGAGATGAATACCATTTCCTCTTAAAGTTGCAAAGCCTGACCTACCATCGTGTTTGTATTTAGTGTCTTTAAGTTTTCCAAGGTCTTGAGTTGGCAAGTTTCACCATGTCCAAACTAAACACCTCCAAAAGGAAAAGAACAACATATGCAGAAGCACAAGAACCTTCCAACCAACAGACAGTGAAATTCAGACTTGTGAAAAACACATGCTAGCACCAGAATCCTCACTGGAAAAAACAGCTTCCTGAGCTACCCAAAAGATGTCAGGCAGTAATTTGAGAGGAAAAGTTATTGCTCCTTGGGTAACCACTTTCAGTTGCTCAGAGATTGTTACCTTCTGCCCCCAAACACACTCTGCTTTGAACATGCTGGACTTAACAGGTAGAAAATATATTCAAGAAAAATGAGTCCTTTGTTTAAGAGCTTTCAGACTGGACTGTCTTTGATTTCAGAGGTGACAAACTGACTTCCGTCACAGAAAATTTATACTTTTTACCACCCCCCACTCTTCCAATTAAATCTCACAAAGAAGGAAGATGGCTGCTGCTTTATGATCTTTTTCCAGAGCATCATGGAAGGTTACAGCTAGAAGGGAATTCTGAAGAGGCTTACTATCCTTTGTTTAGCGATGAGAAATTGAGGCCCAGGGAGGTTAAGAGCACTGCCCAAAGTCACGCCACAAGTTGACAGCAGATCACCAAGATGTGTGGTCCTAGAGGGCAGTGTTCCGTTTTAAGTCTTTGCACTTCTTACTGCTTAGTCCGGTGCTTGGCACACAGTGGCCATCCAGAAACTGTTCTGCTGCATACAGATCCCTGAATTCCAGTCCAAAATTTTTTCTATTGTACCATGCTCGTTCCTGTTTAACAATGGATTAATCTCACTTTGATCTTCCAAAAGAATCAAAAGTCACATTTCAAATTATGCTTTTACACAGGTATAATTAAATCTTTAAAAGGTGGGATGGCAAAGAAATTAAAGGCTAGAGCATAACAGACATTTTACAACCTGCAGATGCCAACAGCAGGCAGCCCACCCTACGCTGCCCCCCTTCCCCTACAGTATAACGGCAATTATATTCCAGGGTGAATAATATAATTATCTAAATGAAACCAGAAAGAAAAAAAAAAGCATACAACATAAAAGGATTAGCTGTTCAAGGACTTGCGGTTGCAGGAGGCAGGAGGATGGATCCAGGCTGACAATTTCATAAAGTAGCCATCAATTATTTAAATCATTGTGACTTTTCAGACAGCATTCTGGACAGCAAGGGAAAAACACTCTAAAATTTTGAAAACCATAAATTAGAAGAGAGACGCTTGTTATTTGGTTTTGGAGTGAAACGTGCTTTGCCTTTAGAGAAAGGAGCAAAAGGAAAAGCAAAGTCACTTGTTTACAAGACATAATTCAAGATGTTACTTTTCTGGAAGTTCAGCAGAACCAGCTTTTTTTTTTTTTTATAGTATTAAGTGTCAGTGCTGTTAAAATCTAGTGTAAATAAATTACTCAGTACATGAAAGGAGAGCAGATTTTAAATAATACTGCAGGTAGAATGGAAAGAGAAGTGGGTCAGCAGAAGAGAGGCCTGGATTCTACTACTGGAGTTGCCATTTACTAGATGTCACCATGGACAAGATACTTAACTTGTTGAGCTTGACTTCAGTGACACAGGTGGATTAAAATTCTAGCTCTAAAATTCTGTTGGAGTCTAGTCTTTCTATGACAGAGAATACCAATGCTAGCTGGGGAAAATTAACACTGTAGGTTAACCATACACAGTCTTTTACTAAAGAGAGTTAGGACTCACAGAGAATATTTGTCCCACGTATATGAGTTTGGTTACAACATTCTTTGCTATGTTATATTTCTGTCATATAAAGAAACCAGACTGTTCCTACATGTCCAGGACTTGAAAGAAGTAAGAAAACAGAATGAAAATGAAACCAAATTTTTTGCCATTACTTGAAGTATTGCATTTGCTAACCAAGTTATAAAGCAATTGATTATTTCTACTCAGGTACAAGGTCTGCAATTGGGTTAGTACTCATGAGGTCAATCTGATCAGGAGTTTCATGAGCCAATTAGCTTGGCTTCTCCTAGATATATCTAGTTGAGAAAGAGTAAAAGTAGCTTTCAATTAAGGCATCTACGATTATTTCTATAAAACTACTCCATAAAATGGGGCCGGCCTGGTGGCACAGTGGTTAAGTTCGCACGTTCCGCTTCTCGGCGGCCCGGGGTTCGCTGGTTCGGATCCCGGGTGCGGACATGGCACTGCTTGGCAGCCATGCTGTGGTAGGCGTCCCACGTATAAACTAGAGGAAGATGGGCACGGATGTTAGCTCAGAGCCAGGCTTCCTCAGCAAAAAGAGGAGGACTGGCAGTAGTTAGCTCAGGGCTAATCTTCCTCCAAAAAAAAAAAAAAGAAAAACTACTCCATAAAAAAAGCAGACATTATAAATATATAACTAATCACATAAATATTTAACTAATGCATTTTAGACAAATGCATGAACTATATAGCAAGATTTTTAAAAATATAATTGCCCGGGGACTAATTATAAACATTCACCAACTAAATTGTAACATTATAAATTACAACTTATCTGATTTTCTTTTGTTTTTCACTTAAAGAGAAATCTTTAATTTTCTCTTATTTATGTTCTATGTATCAAAATGTTTCTGATTACTTGCAGCTTACAAATTTCTTGTCATGCTGGGTGTTCGAGAAAGTTCTTTCTGCACTTACAATTTGGTCCCTCTGCCTTTACTCCTTCTAGCCTATTAATTCCTCTGCAAATGAAGAGGACTTGCTAATTGAATCAAGCCTCTGAGCATGTGTTATATTTTACTAATATGCAGGTGACTGTACATTCAAGAAGGATGTGCATGTACCACCTCTTGCACATTTCCATCTCCCAGGCAGTAAACACACTTTCTTTCTCTCTCTATTCCACCTTCTTTACCAGTGACTGGTGTGTAAGTCAGGCTCCAATTGGCCCAGTCGACCCAACCATCTAACATTCAAAGGTGTGCAAGCAGGCAACAAGAGGCCTCTTAAACATGCCCCTGGCATCTCTTCCCAGAAGCTTAACACAAAAGATCTTGAAAGACGTAAGGTTAGCTCTTGACAAAGCAGGGTTTTGTTTCCCACGTCGCTAGTTCCTTTGAGTTTACGTACTTTTTTAAGAAATCCCTGGGGGAGAAACCTCAAATCTCAGAATAAATTTACTTGTTGTTAGCTCTGAAAGACTTGGTAACAGAATTATACTTGCTCTTTCATCCTATTAATTCCAGGTTTCCAGCTAGCTAAAAGACCCTATGCCATTGTTTTCCCCCTCATGGGCAAGAGCCGTTTTTTCACTCTTACATGGATTTTCTCCTCTACTATTTGAGCCAAAAGAAGAAAACTCATTCAGTTCTAACGGAGTCTGCCACCAGCAAATCCCTATGACCATCTTTTTTTCAGACAGGAGATTTTTGTGCCGCCTGACTCACGCTCTTTACTGCAGCAGCATGTCTTCAGCAAGCTGCTTTTATTTGTGGGGGGAAGACAGTGGAGTTAAAAGTAGAGAGTGTTTTTCTTGGAAAGGAATGCTAGGTTATTTTTTAAAAATAGAACCTAAAAGTAAGTTTTAAAATAGAGACTAAGAGTAAACTTGAGTATTTTCACTTTTGCCTTTTTCTTAGATTCAACAGTTTACTCATCACGTTCATACTTTTATTAAAGCACTTACCACCGTGATGTACTTGCTTATTTAAGGCTGTCCTCAGTACCACCACAACCCCATTCATCCCTAGAACTTCTATACAAATGATGTGAAAACTTACGACCACACAAAAACCTACACATAGATGTTTATAGCAGCTCTATTCATAATCATCCTACATGAAAGCAACCAAGATGTCCTTCAATAGGTGAATGGATAAACAAACTGTGATATATCTATATGACATACCACATCCATAATCCATAGCATGAAATATCATCCAGTGATGAAAAGAAATGAGCTACTGAGCCATAAAAAGCCAGGAATGAATCTTATGCATATTGCTACTTGAAAGAAGCCAGTCCGAAAAGGCTAAATATTACACAATTCCAATTACATGAACTCTGGAAAAGGCAAAACTATAGACAGTAAAAAGATTGGTGATTGCTAGAGGCTTGGGGGAAGGGGAACAGATGAAGTATAGGGAATTTGGGGGGGTGGTAAAAACCACTTTGTATGATACTGTAATGATAATGTAATGGTAGATATATGACATTATGCATTTGTCAAAACCCACAGAACTTTAAAGCACAAAGAATGAATCTTAATGTATGCAAATTTTTTAAAGATCATTTAGGAGGTTAAGGGATCCCAGGATGGAGTGCAGAATGTCACAAAACCATCTAATTGTATTACAAATGTATAAAAAAATCATTTTGAAAGGAGCGGGAGAAAAAGTGCTGACCCAAGTAATTCTGGAAATTAGTAGAGTCTGTAAAACTAAAGGTAAAAGAAATTGTACATAAGGACTGTGCACTAGTTGATAAAGTTGTTTCCTATAAGGGTATGGGTTACCAATTCTGATATTGTTATATATGTATGCTGGGATTAAACAGTGAAGGAAAAGGATAGTGGATGGTGGGAGCCAGATTTTCACTGTTGGAGAGGGAGGTTACAGATAAGCAAGAGGAAGAGGCTAGAATGATCCATATAGTAATGCATTAGAATTGGAGACATCTGTAGGAACTCATTTTTAGCTTAATAAATAGATACAAGTGGCTACATATAGAAATATGTATAGATATGAACATATACAAAAGTTAGTATACACACACAACTTCCTTTCTCTGTCAGCTGAGAGGGCCTAGTAGCAATGATGCCCAAGGAGCAAGAAGCATACCAAGTCCCCAGATCTTGGTTGCCAATATTATTCTCCAATAACAACAACTTGGAAAAATGGCTGATTCTAGGACTAGAGCAGAAAATATACAGATGGAGCTTGGATCATACTGCAGTGTCAAAAAATAAGGAGCTAAAAAAAAAATCACAAAGATGGGGGACATAGGAGATATAGGTGCCAACTGAAAAGAGCTCCCAATGGCCAAAGCTAGAACAATTTGAGTGACAAAATAAAGTAGTATTGGATTATAACCCACTGTATACATGAAAATCCATGAGTCCATACCGATATAAATAAATGATTGAATAAATATAAAAATGGGAGAGAAGAGACAAATCTCTCTGTAGAAGCATTCCAAATAATATATGCAAATACTCTACCCTCAAGGAAGCAAAGCATAACTCCCCACTCTTTGAATGTATGGGTTGTACAGAGTGACTTCCTTCCAAAGAGTAGATAGAAAGGGGGAAAAAAAGAGTAATTTTCTAGTGGAGAAAGCTGACAAATACTGCCTCTCCCAGGGGATCAAGGTTAGTGTTGACAGTGATAAGTCATGCTGAGAGCCTGTACACTTGATAAGATATGTTGAGAATGTGGCACTTTACGTCTGTGGTCTTCCTTCCCAAAAAACATACTCCTAGTCAAATCATGAGAAAAACATCAGACAAACCCATATTGCAGGATATTCTACAATGTACTTAACCTGCTGTCAAGGTCATTAAAAAAAGGGAAAGTCTGAGAAACTGTTACATCCAAGAGGAGCCTCAGAAGCTAGGACAACTAAATGTAATGTGGTATCCTGGATGGGATCCTGGGACACAAGAAAGACATTAGGTAAAAAAACAAGGCAATCTGAATAAAGTATGGACTTTAATTACTTAGAATGTATCAATTTTGGTTCATTAATTATCACAAATGCACCACACTAAAATAAGATGTTAATAATAGGGAACACTGGGTGTGGGGTATACGGGAACTCCTTGTATTATCTTTGCAACTTTTCTGTAAATCTAAAACTTTTCTGAAATAAAAAGCTTACTTAAAAACAAATATTTAATGCTACTTGCCTTGGCAAACAATATAGGTTTGCTTTTATACACCCTAATCCTAACCGTGTAAGTCAGAGGACATCTTTTAACATAACTGTTGGCAATTTCCATTTTATTCACTCAACAAGTGAGTGCCTACTATGTGTCAAAAGATTTCTTTTGGCTCTAAAGCAAAACTCTGAAAGGATGGAAGAAAAGGGGAATTTCTTGTTCTAGAGGTAAGAAATTAACTGCCAGGCCAGCCCTCTCTCTGCTCAGGCAGGCTGCTCATGCTGGTGAAGCCTTGGAAGCCATGGGCAAACACAGCAAGCAAGGTCACCAGAGCACTTCTGCAAACACCTGATAGGCAGCCTTGACCTTGGAACAACCAAGGAGAGAACAAATTAAAAAGTGCTTTGTGGAATAAAAAGGAAGAAGCAATTAAGCTCCCGTGGTTGAAATGGGGCAAAGAGAAGAAAGTAGTGTGTGTCCAACGAAGAGAGGTACAGAATGGCTCTCATTTAAGTGCAGTTATCTGAATTTGACTTTGTAGCTATTTGCAAGTGAATACTCAGGGTATCCTGGACTCCAAAGATATGACCATCCATCAAGGGAATAGCTGTAACTATGGAGGGAAAAAAAAGGAGATAAAAATGAGGAAGAAAAAAAAAGGGAAACTAGAAGCCTAGATGGATTTTTTTCTCCTCAAAATACTCTATTTCCAATAAGTACAATCTGAAAAGGACATAATGACATAGATAACCTGTTAATGAGTTCACTGCATGTTGCCTTTTCCCCAAAGCAGGACTTTAACTGACAGAGCTCCTGTGTATCTAAAAAGGTAACAAATGAGAAATGTACAGCTTAATCTGTAGACAAATATGAACACACTGCAGCCAAATGGCTGTTCTTGTGGACAGAGGTGACGAAGAACCCCATCCAGTCACTGCCTGTGCGGGCTCAGAGAGGAAAACCTGATGAAGATTGATGAGCACAATATTTATCCCAGAAAGTAAGCCTGTCTGGTTTGTTTGGCCAATTATGACAATCAATCAAAAGAACGACTTCAAATCTGAGCTGAGCAAAATGTTGGGGCTCACCAAACCTCAGGCAGCCATGAGGTCACTACCCAAAGCTTTGGTCTGGAGGGAAACACTCATAAGAAATGTTCTGTCTTCCCTTCAGAGCTGGATTATTGGACTCCTGCCTTGGCTGGCCTCTCTGACCCCAGGCTCTTTGCCCTCTAATCCTGTCTGTGGAGTGTCAAGCCCACTCTCCCTTAAAAAAGCAGCCATTAGAATGCAACCCCCTCTTCAAGACTGTACCTCTTCCCACTTCGAAAGCACACTGTTCTGTTCAAAGCTTCAGACCCCCAGAAGAGTTTTGTGCCCCCTGTTAGCCTTATTTCTCACTCTCCATTCATTCCTTCACTCATCTAGACTAATCTCACTGTCTCAGGAACACTCCTTTTGTGTCTTCACTTATGTTATGTCCCTTGTTTGGGTCACTTTCTCCTCTGCCTTCCCCATATCTACGCATCCTACAACGCCCAGTTCAGGACCCACCTCTTGCCTCAAGTTTCTGGAGTCCTCTAGTCCTCAGTAGTCACTCTCTTCAACTCTTAAACTTCTTCTGAACCATCACATTCAGCGTTCAATTATAAACTGTCCTCTACTATTCTCAGATTCAAAGGTGTAAGGAGCTCTGATTCCCTAACTAAATTGGAAACTCCTGAGAAATGGGAGGTGTGCTTTAAATTTTTTTGGTATCTCCACATTTCCTTGTCTAGTGATAGCACAGAGCAGGTGCTTAATAAGTAAATATTTATCATTTAGTTTTATTAGGATTTCAACAGCAGAAATTACTCAATAGTATAATATCACTCTTGTTATGGTAGAGGCATGAGCTTTTTACCAGCCTATCTTAGGGTGTCTATGCTAAGATAAAGTTTTTGAGTAGGACAGGGTCCTTGAAAAGCACAAAGAAAAACAGCTGCTTTATTTGAACAGTTAATCTTAAAGGGCCATTTGACTTTCAAGCTGAGACAGTCTTGTTTCTCCCTCTTCATTTTCTCACTGGAACATCTCTAAGCCAGAGCTGCAACATCCAGACAGAGCAAAAATTACTTAGGATAAGAACCTCCAAAATTCCCAAGAACAGCAGTTCTCGTCTACACTCATCTGGCTCCTACCAGTAATCTCGCCAGATCAGCAATTCTGCTGCCTCCAAGAATGATAACTATCATTTGCTTGGGCTGTCGAGCCAGCCTTTTCTCTCTTCTTGGTATCTTTTGATGGGATGCTTTTCCTCTTCTCTAGTGTTTAAGAAAAAGAAATGAATCTGAAGATGCCTCTGTTAGCAAGTAAAGTCAAATATATTTCAGGCAAAGGCAGCTCTCTAAAGATCTGAGCGACAGAGTGTTAATGTAGTTCAGTCCCTGTCAGCAGATCTGTCATAAGTCATTACCTTCTCTCCTGCTAATCCACCAAGGAGTGGGCTGAGGCAAGATCAAAACAGACAGCAGCCAATCAACATCTCCAAACACTTAAACCAAATGAGCCCTGTTTCACAGAACATTCTGGTGACAACTAAGATGGCCATCAGTGGGCCTACCTTTGCTTAGATAGAAAGTAAATTCAAAATCCTAGTTTAAAACCCAGGGCTTATCCCTATACTGATGTCATTCTGAAATAGCCTGGTGCTCAACAAGTTTCTTAGTACCAAGTAAAGCTGGTAAACAAGTGTCACTACCTGTAATTACTTTCTCGTTCAGCAGTCCCTCATGACTCCCCTCTATCCGTGTGGATAAAGCCTTCCAGCTTATTCTTTTTAAACTGACCTCATAACCCAGATATAAGAAATTCTTCAAAAGTTGTATCTAAATTAAAATCTTTCCAAACACATTATGAGAAATCATGGATTGTTGAAGAAACATTTGGAATTATAACTGACCTCAAAAAACAAACACTTTGAGATCATTAATGATTCTTATACAACGTACAAGGCCAAGTGCAGAAAATGAGCTGCAGAAGAAAGTTCTTCTCTTCTAGCTCCTGTGGGCTTTCTCAAAAGCCTAGCTGGCTACACTATATAGAAATTAGTTTAAAATACATACATATATATTTTTTTCTCTCTCTCCTTGTTTTGCAGAAAGCTACTTACAGAAGTCTAGTTAACCAGGAACTTCTCTAAGAAAACCAGGCAACCAGACAAGATCCTATTTCTTTTTCATCCAGAAATAAGACTACAAAGATATCTGTAAAAATTCAATTGATCATATTATGTGCCCATTCTGCCTGTATATAAAAATTCTCTCTCACTGGCTCACCGCACAGCCTTTTTCATCAATAGTTATGAGGATAAGTTCCCTCGTAGTGTTACATCAATAAAGGTACCACCTACAGATTAATCACAAGTATGAGCTGGTCAATTTTCCATTAAGGACAGTACTTAAAAGAAATGTTTAGATGGGTACTTTTAGACATTGAATACTCTTTTAACAAAGCAACTACTTTCCCACTTATAAATTTCTATTTATGTTCAGTTTTTCTAAGTAAGACATCAAAACGACACTGTGAGCGACACTATGGTAAAATGCTTAGGGAATAACTGAGAATTCACTTCTGAGATGGCTGAAGAATTAAAATTACCAGGTTTGGTTATGCTATGAAACAGAGCAAAGTGTTAATTGTAGAATCTGGATGATGAGTCTGTGGGTGTTCACTGTAAAATTTTTTTCATCCTTTTTAAATGTTTAAAATATTTTCATGATAAACTGTGGAAAAAAATATTGCCAGGTTCTTACACCGGTTGTTTAATCATGTAGGAAACAAACTGTTGGTAAAAACCAGTGAAGCTTTTCATTTACTAGAAAACATTTTTCCCTTCTGTAGATGTTTTCTCAGCACCATTTCGTTTAATGCTAATGGATTTTCTGAATGGAGCAATCACGTGGGAATGTGGACCAATAATAATAACAATCATGAAACAACTCAGTACGTAGAGCAGCTCAGGAAGCCCTGCTGAATACAAGAGCCCATTGTGTTCTCACCTTTATCTTATGAGGTAGTCTGAGCCAGCACCATTCTCATTTTATAGATGATGGAAGTGAAGCTCAGGGAACATTAGTGGCTTGGGTTGTCTATGGTCACTTAGCTGACAGGGAGACCAGATCCCCATTTTATACACTTTTCCCACCATGCCATGATGAAATTTACATTAGTTATTTTCCTGAATGGCTAAGAAGAATCACAAGAAAAATTCTGCAAAATATAAAATGTATTAAACCAGTAATAGAATTAACAATATAAAAATAACACAACTTGATAAGACAATCTGAAGGTACAGGTGAATACTGTAAGATTCCTAAAGTTGCCATTAGTAACGAAAGACTGAACTTGCTCAGCTGTTTCAGAAGTGAACAGGTAAGCGCAGAAAGCCATGGTGAGAATATAAACAACCGAAGATAAGAATAAAGGCATCTTCTACTCCATCCTCTGGACAAAGCCTGAAGAAGTTACAGGTGGTTAGTTATTCGAGGCCCCTGCTTGTGATGAAGAGGCCAAACAATACTGCTAATGAGTAAAATAAAATAATAAGAGTAAAATTCAAAGAAAATCAAAACTACAAACTGTGGCAAGTTAGTATTTCTCTACATCTAGACAAATACTAAAGAATCAGATCAGACCCCAGGGATCTTGGTCCTAAGACTTATTTTAACACAATGAGGCCATTAGCACCACCTCTCAGAGCTTACAGGAGGGGAAAAAAAAATCAATTGATCTGCTCTCTTTTCAACTTAATGATTTGTATGATGACTTCCAGCAGACCTTAAATGGGACTAATCTATTTACACTAATAAAAGTTGAATCTATTCTGTATCACAGAACAAAATGGCAACAACTGGCTGTGATGCAAATACCACTCAAACGCAACATTCTTCATATTAACATAATTTGATATGATGAAAACAATATGCTACTGCTGCTGGCCATATTTCCTTGGGAAACCAGCAAGGTTACTGGCAGCACCTCGGCTTAGCTGGAGAGATAATAGGTTTGGGCATCAGTGTAATCACCTCTAGCAAATCATTATACTGTAAGCAGCTGTGTCTACCAACCTTCAATGAGACTTAACTAGAGCTCCAGCAATTACTCAGTCTACCAAAAACTTTCATTTGGAACCCTTTTGACACCTAGAATTCAGAAAATTCTGGCCCTATTGCCTTAACAGCAATATTTCTACACTGGTTCCTGCCAGAGGATCTTCAAGGAAAATATAGCAAATTGAATATACTGCATTCTATATAACCTGCTTCCAATTATTAGCAGTACTGGGTTGAATAGTGTCCCCCCGGAAATTCCACATGGAACCTCAAAACGTGACCTTACTTGGAAATAGGGTCTTTGCAGATGTAATTAAGGTAAGGATTGGGATGAGAGCAATAGAGTGGGCCCTAAATCCAATGAAAGTTTCCTTATAAGAGCCAGAAAAGGACAAACGGAGACATAGGGGAAAAGACTATGTGAAGATGGAGGCAGAGATAGGAGTTATCCTGCTGGAAGCCAAGAAACGCCAGGACTCCCAGAAGCCGAAGAGGCAAGGAAAGGTCCTCCTCTAGAGCTTTTGGAGGGAAGGTGGCCCCTAGACTCCAGAACTGTGAGAAAATAAATTTCCGTTGTTTTAAGACACCAAGTTTGTCATAATTTGTTACGGTTGCCCTAGGAAATGAATATGCTAGCTGTAACATGGTCACAAACACTGTGTGCAGCTTCTGCTGCTAATAAATGATCAGTGGGCAAACTCCAGGGAAAAGAGAAAGGAGGTGAAACAGTATCATCTCTTGCTGTCACACCAGGACAGTAGGAGGCAGGAAAAAGAAGTTACTAGATGGGTGCTAGAATACAAAGAACAGGAGAGGGTACACAGCAAGTGAGCGATGAGAGGAGATGCAGGTTGAAATCTAGACTGAGATGGAGGGGTCGAGGAGCACAGTGGGTAGGAGTCAGAAGTCTGTAAAGGAGAGAGTTAAGGAGCAGTCAATGCTGAAATCCACACATATGTGATGTGGGGGAGGAAGGAGCTATGCTTTATAATCATTATTCAATGTTCTCATTAGAAATGATTCCTGACACAGATTTTGTTATTTTTGTCTTACAGAGGAGAACACAGGTACAGAGAGGTTAACAATTTGGTCCTGGCCACAAAGTTTTCAACTGAAATGGCTGGGATTTAAATCCATCTGTAACTGATTCCAAGGCTTGTGTGTCAAAAAGAGCCCTCTGTTATGAACCTGACTGAATTAAAGAATGCCTTAACTATAATTTTTTTATAACTTCTCAGGACAATAGTTGATTCTACAGAGTAGAAAGATCCAGGCCAGTGGCACAAATTCTGGCTGCACACTGAGATCACGTGGACACCTTACAAAACACTGATGGCCCAGGCCCCACTCTTGATCAACTGAACCGAATCTCTGGGACAGGATCGGGCAGTGGTGTTTTCAGAAAGTTCCTGGGTAATTCCAAAGGGTATTGTTGCTGAGAACCACGGCTCTACACCCACAGGTAACAGTGGGAAGCACAGCTGGCTGAGAGCGAGGAGTTTATGGGATGACTCCAACCATTTCACTGCTCAGAAGTACTCTGACAAAAACTGGGGCAGTGAGGAAAATGAAAATAAGCTTTAAATGTTTCCAGATTGCCTAAAATTTTTACTTGCACAGCTTATGTTTTTTCCTTCAATGATGCAGGAATTTGAGCCTAAGCCTTAGGAAAGTCGCCTCTGTCTCACATTGTCCCACATGAGCCAGAAAATGTAGGCTCATCCTGTGTTTGGAAAGAACTTTGCAAAATTCAGCAATGTGCAAGACCAGGAAGCAGCTTCTGCTGCCACTGCAAATATTGTTTTTACAATTTCTGGGCCTGTATGAAACAAAGCTGAATAGTATTTTTAAGTGACTACTATTCGCTGCAATGCTAAGAGCTCACAGCATTAGTTTCCATTTCCTAACCTCCAGCTGGCCGTGGCGGTGTATGTAAGGCAATGCATCTAAAACTTGAGTCTCTATCAAAATCACCTGGAGAGCTGGTTGGAACAGAGATTCCTGACCTGACCCCAGAGTGCAGTGAGGGTCAGGAATTTCATTTCTCACAAGCCCATGTGATGCTGATGCTGATGCTGACAGTCCATGGACCACACTTTGAGTTGGGCTGGTACAAGGCAGTGCTTCTCAAACTCTAAGATGCATACAAATTACGTGGCTATACTGTACAAATGCAGATTCTGACTTAGAGGGCTGGTGCTCTTGAGGGTATGGAGAATTCCATGGTGTGAGGGTGGGCAGGGAAACACACTTTACTTGCACCTTTGTTCACATAGTCAGATGTCTATTCAGCAATTTGACAGATACAAAACAAAAACCTTAAGCATTAGTCCCCTGCCCTTTTTTTGGATGGAGACACTAAAGAAGAAATAAGTTAAATGGCATCCCCAAATCAATAGTAAAGTAGGGAACTGAGTGGATATTTCCTCGTGTCTAAGGCATGAACAATTTGTAGACTCCTGTAGACATATATGGCACGGGAGGGTATCCACTTCAATTGACTGTTTCCATAGCTCCATGTCCAGAATGCCAGAAGATCTGACTCAGGAGAAATGAGGAATTTCTCTTAAGAGAGTTCCTCAATTTGAACCACCAGGCTCTGCCTTGCTACAAGTGGAAGTCATTTTGCAAAAAAGTGACAGCAGTAGAGGAATCTCAGAGGGTAAGACGATGAGGAATGTTCAATTCTACCTTCATACTGATAGCATTAGAGGCATAAGAATTGTGACATTTTAATTTAAGTACTGTCAAGAATCTTAAACCCAAGACCATGAATCTTATACCATAAGGGGAAAACATGCACACACATGTCCTTGTACTAAGGAAGTCATCATTAATTCATTCATTTTCCTTCACTCATCTATTCATTAAATATTGAGTACCTCCTCTATGGCAGACGCGGTTCTAGGAGCTGGGGATTTAGGACAGAACTACCTGCAACAAATTTCCAAGCTATTCTACCTGTTGGAAAGTGCCTCGGATGCTGAGGCAAGAGATGCTTGGTTCTATGCTTTTACTTCTCTGTGAGGCGATATGGGGGAGTAAGGGATTTAGAGCAACGTGTTGCTAACCGCCTGAGAGCCCAGGTTTTCCCCCAATCTATAGTAGATTGAGACTTTTATAAAATACAATAGAAACAAATTACTAGAAAAAAAATTTTAAAAACCACAAAGATATATAAAACACAAATCTTTTTTTTATTATTAGATCAGATGATGTCAAGTTGCTTTAAAAAATGAGAGGGGGCATCTAGACGCTTACTCTCAAATTCTGTACATCTCATAGCAGATTGGTAACCAACAGTCTGCAGACGAGCATACTCCTCAGACTATGCTTTGAGTACAACTCATTTAGAGCACTGACTCCAGGGTCAGGTTGCCTGCCTTTAAATTACAGTTCTAGTACTTGCTAGCTATGTGACTGTAGGTAAGTTACTTAATTTCATTGTTTCTCAGTTTCCTCCGCATAATAGGAATACCACCGTCACAAAGCTGTTGCCAATAAATGTAAAACACTTACAAGTCAATACATATAAAGCACTGAGAAAAGTGTCTGGCTCATAGTAAATGCTATTACACTGTTAGCTGCTGTTATTATTACTATTACTACTACGAATGCTATCATTACTACTATTACTACTTCTATGAGTCCTACTGGTACTATGCTGCTGTATCATTTGGGGCTAACACTTGCATAGCTGTTTCACCTATAAAATGGTACTTGTAATCTCTTCCTTCCTATTTCCTTCCTTCCTTTCCTTCTAGGAATTCTGTGCCTAGAAAGTGAAATTACCAAAGCAAAATCACGTTATCACCCATGGAAATGTCCATTATAACCAGTTGTCTATACTGCCCAGATGCCATTTCAGAGAGGTAAGGACCAAGTGTCCGAGGGTTCTCCACATCTGCACGTCAGCACAGAAATGACAGCAGCACTGAGATAGCTGTCTTTCCACTCTCCCTGAAGAAGTCACTTGGGCTGATGCTATGTGACATTGGGTGCTGCCTCAGGGGAAAGGCACAACCCTTCTGCTCTGTGACCAAACAGTCTAGTAGATGGAATGACTTTAAAGCACACTTTTATGCTTAACGTCACTGAATACTTAACCCACCTGCACCTTTCACACATACATATTTCTCCAAGCTCCCTTCTTAAAGTTGTTTTGGATTCTCAGCTGAAATTTTTTAGAATTATTTACTTTTTCTTCAAATTAGTCACCTACAGTTAGCCGGGAGCGGCAGGAGGAGTTAGCCTGAGCGGCTGGGTTTGCAGGCTCTGCTTTGGCGGCCCAGGGTTTCACCAGTTCGAATCCTGGGTGCGGACATGGCGCCGCTCATCAAACCATGCTGAGGCAGCGTCCCACGTACCACAACTAGAGGGACTCACAACTGAAATATATATACAGCTATGTACTGGGGGGCTTTGGGAAGAAAAAGGAAAAATAAAATCTTTAAAAAACAAGTATCAAGGTGACACAGAAACACGTTTAAGAAACTTATGTTAGAAAACAATTTACAATCAATCATTATAAAGCAAGGAGAAAGGAAAATAACCATCTTCTCATTTGCTTTTTAGATCTCACAAGTCTGAGAATACTAAACAAATTTACTGATATGGTCTAACTAATTTGCATTCTCATCAAATAAAATTTCTATAAAGAAAGAGGGCAACAAAACAAACATATAAGAAAGGTGTTTTGGCTCAGAAAACAAATTTGGAGATTAATAACTTGAATGGCCTTACTTTCAAGATTTACTCATTTATAGAGAATGATCACATCTCGACTAGGTCAAAGAGAGAACAGGTAAATTTGGAGTTTTTATCTAGCCTCAGAATAGAGTAATTGATTTAAAGAACAGGAGGCAGAGTAACACATATGAATGACTGGGGACGAGGTTGGGAGTGATTTGACAAGCACAGCAGTTGACTGCCCAGAGGTGTCATTTAGCTGGCAGTGTATGGCCTGATATGGCCCACATTGCAGTCAACTAGTCATGAGTTTTCATGTGTCTTTGCCACTCAAGCTGAAAATTATCATGTTTAATAAGCCAGTATCTTTAGTTCACAGATTCACTCTTAGTACATTGTCGTCTTTTGTTTCCTTTAAAATTCAGTACACTAAGCATATTAAAGTTGCTCTGCACAGCATATAGCATGACACTTCAGGGACACAAATACTGAAAGGTTTTCTGATGGAGAGGAAGTTAATGATATGGTCAGAAAAAAGATAAATGTAAACAAGTTTTTGTCACTCTCTATTTCTCATCTTCCCGCTCTGACTCTGCTGTTATTTATAACTCAAAACTTATTCACTGTCTCTATCCATCTATCCATACGTGTATGCATTCATTCAATAACTTATTTATCAAGTACTTTCCTGGTGCCTGGTACTGTGTTATACTTTTGGAACTTATGTTCTAGTGGGAAAGGACAGAAAATAAACAAGTTAGAAAATAAACTAATAGTTACACTTGCGTTAACAAGGACAAAAATTGAAGTGTTAAAATAGTGACTAACTGGGGAGATCTATTGGGGATCCTGCCAAAAAGGAGAATTCCGTTCAGATGATTCAAATGAAGAAAGATTAGCAAAGAGATGACTTACAGAGGTATCAGCATCACTGAAAGCAACAACAAGGATGCCGAGGCACCTAGAGACTAGTAATAGCAGAATGCTATAATCAAGGGGCAAGGAGAAGAAATGGCGTTGCCAGAGTCCAGTGAGAGCTGAAGCTATGGACAAAGTGTCACCTGGCAGGACCTCTGGTTATGAAGGGATGATGCACCCACAGCCAGAACCATGATCCAAAGAGGAGAGGAAGGAGACAAGAGATAACCCAACTTCTTCCTCCTCTCACCCTCCAATCTGCTGCCAGTGCTTCCTATTGGCAGAACCTGATCGTGAGTCACTTGACAAGGGAGCTTTGGTGCCAGAGTCCAAAGAGTTTGACTTTAGTGTTGAGAATGGACTGGGGGGCTCAGAGGGGAGGGGAGAATCGAGAATAACCCGGGAAGGGGACCTACTTAGGTAGGATAGTCAGGAGAAGTTTCCCTGTGGAGGTGACATTTGAAATGTGACTTAGGGGGAGAAGGTCCCAGCCACGCAAAGAGCCAGTGGAAGAGTAATTCAGCACAGGGACGAGTGAGCACAAGCCTGTACCATTCTCCCTTCTCTGCATCCCGTACTCAGTACAGATCCCTCAGGAACATATCTGACACAGACCCAGACAATCCAAATTAACTCTTTTCTAGGTTTGATGCTATTACTCAAGTTCTGGGAGAAGTAAATGCCTCTATTCTATTTTCTCAATACTATAGGAGAGTTTCTTTTAAAAAAGAATGCTCATAACTAGGACACTTCCCTATGGAAGGTCCAGCATTTCTATTAATTCTAACGTACAAAGAAGGAAAAATCAAGAAAGACACATGTAAAGGCAGGTAAGGGCAAGCAAGTGAAGCAACTATAACTCCCTTCCATTTATACAACTTTTCTTTGAAGAGCCTAAGCCTTCCACATTCTGAGATATCCTCACATCATACAAGTTTTGTAAAAAATCCTAGTGTGCACATCATTCTCTTAAACGAAGAAACATTATAAAGATTCAACTACAATGTAATGATAGTTAACATATACCCATAATTTAAACTCATACTCATTTTCTTTTAGTTTTATATTTACCTCCAAGGCATTGGCTAAAATGGATATAAAATAAGTATCTCAAGCCTATTAATCCAAATATCTACTGACAAATTATTTTATTTCTATTGCCCAGAAACCATTTCTTTATACAGTCAAAGTAAAATTTTCAATATTAACAAGATCATCACTGAATCAAATGATCTGACTTTTGAAAGCCAGTTTGCTGGTCGGTTCCAGTTCACCGTGAGCTAGCCAAGTTCTTTACAGTAAGTCTGCCCACAAACGATGCAGAGGGTTTCCTGTTGATAAGTAAGCTTAGGCTGAGTAACTTCCTTTCTGTAAGTCCTTCACATTCCAGGATGCATTCACCAATGGAAAAAGAATTCCTTTCAATGACAAATTCCAGGCAATTAATGAGAAGTTGCCTGCATGTTAATGAGACTCACCATCTCCCATATTCAAGCTAATCACTTTTTTCTTAAAGATCTTAAGGAATTTCCATTATCTCTACATTAGTCCTAAATTTCCCTGGTGCCTGTTTAATTTATTTCCTCTTGTTTTGTCCCTGATGACTGTGGAAACAGATGGTAATTATTCTTTTTTCAATTTGTGACTCTTGCCAAGTCAATGAAAAGTGTTGATAAAAACAGCAAGTTCAAAGTAGATCATTACCTGAAGGAGAGGCCGCTGTACACCCAGCACCTTCATGGTGTCTGCGTTAGCTAGGATCTTCAAGGGGTCAGATGTTTTAGTGACTCCTTCAATCTCCTTGTTGATCTCAGCCAAGACTTGATTGAGAAAGATGTTTTTGATGTACACAGTCAGAAATTCTCGAAGAGGACATTGTTTGGCTGGGCCAGGTCCCAGGGCATGCTCAATCTCCTGAATAAATCTGGAAGACAGACAGAGTAAAACGGCTGCTAAATGTATCAGAAAAACAGTTAGAGAAATATGACAAAACACACATGGGGATTTCTAGGCTTTGGCTATTTCCATGAAGAGATGCGAGGAAATTCCCAGAATTCTTAACAAGAGCATCACTATATTATTCATCTATATCTTTTTTTTTTTTTTAAAGATTTTATTTTTCCTTTTTCTCCCCCAACCCCCCGGGGTACATAGTTGTGTTTTTTTAGTTGTGGGTCCTTCTAGTTGTGGCATGTGGGATGCCGCCTCAGCATGGCTTGATGAGCAGTGCCAGGTCCGTGCCCAGGATCCGAACCAGCGAAACCCTGGGCCGCCGAAGCGGAGTGCGTCAACTTTACTACTCGGCCATGGGGCTGGCCCTTATATCTGTTTTATTTATTTATTTATTTTTTAAAATACAAGTTACTTCACTAGTTGAATAGAAATTGGGTCAAATAAAAAAATGTGACTTCTAAACTATGGGGAAAAAAAAGGAGATACGAAAAAATATTTTTACTAATTCAAGAAAGAAATAAGAATACAAGAAGCAAAGGAAAGCATGATAAACAGAAAAAAAATGTGATTAAAAGCACACCCTACACATATAAAGATTCTCACTGAGATCTTTATATGTGTAGATAGAAATGTTAAAAAAAACAAGAGAGAGAGAGAGAATAAAGGACATTCTTTCAATTTGTGATGATGCGTAAGTTGTGAGGTTATGAAAGAGAACAGGATGGGAAGTGGGGACAAAGGAGAACTTCAGCCTTATTTGTAATTACCTATTTCCTTTATTAAAAACCCTTAAAGCATATATAGCAGAATGTTAATAACTGTCAAACTCAGAGATGAGTATGCAGACGTCATATTATTCTTTGTACTTTTCTGTCCTGGCAGTTCCTGCTTTGCACAATTCCGATATGCACAAATTTAAGTTACTACAGTTTAGTTAACAACACCAGTCCTCCAAAAACAAGGTTTCAGTCCAGTTACCACAGTATATTACCTGTGAGTAACGGCATAAAGGACAAACTTTGCTGCTAATTCTTCTGTCCAGAAATCTCTATGTAAATAATCGATGTTCATCATGATCAATTATCAATCATGCCACTTCTTTCAAAGTCTAGCGGTGATTGATCACTGTACATCTCTCATTTGGTTCATGTACAGACAGTATAGCCTGTAGTTGTGTTGTCTCCTTGACTCCCAGTGATAAACCCATGTGATATTTTACAAAAATGGATAATTAAAAGAGTGAATTGGCCAAAAATGATAAGAGTACAGAAAAAAAAAAAAACTAAAAGTGATAACACTGGAAGTGAATTTGAATTGAATATAAATGGATTTATGGAAGAAATAGTCAACATTGCCCCATTTAAGAGGCACACGCAGCCAGAGTGAAGGTGAACTTACTGACGTAATGAGGAAAGTGGTTGTGAGGAAAGGGAGAAAGACATCCCAGAGGAAGTGATGCCGGCAAAAAACTTCACCTTAAAGGAACTCTTGGAGATATTTCAGGACATGGAAAAGCAAACAACAAAATGCTGGCAATTGATCTAAACTTGGAAGGAGGAATGACATTTCACCAAGGCATAGAAAAGATGCTCACTGTATACTGTAAAATATGCAACAAAAAGAAGGCGTCAAGCACTGTTGAAACTACTCTTGATAAGATTTAACAAAGAAATAAAACCTTACCTCTCAGTGTTTCTAATGTCCCAGTGTATTAAATACATATTAGTTTTCTTATTTTTTATTTCTGTATACATTTATAACCGACAGTAAGAGAGTTTGAATGTTTTCATAAAAATTTTTTAAAGTCTTGAAACAACTGCGATTTTCCCCATTGGTTAAGATTGCTTCACAGTGATTTTTACAGTTCCACAATGCTATACAAAGCAAGGGCTGCCTTGTAACTTAAAATTTTCTCAAAAAAAAGTAGAAAGGAAATCAAATCAAATCAAGATAAAAAAAATGAACAACTAACTGGGAAGATATATCTGCAACTTGTATCACAGATGACAGCTAGGAAAAAACCAAACAACTTACTAGAAAAATGATCAAAGGACACGAAAAGATAGTTCGCAGTAAAAGAAAGACAATGGCCATTAAACATAAGAAAAAATTCTTAACTTCATTCATAATGATTAAAATAAAAAGTAAACTATACTGAGAAGTCATTTTTTACATCCATGCATTGGCCAACTTCCAAAAGTTTGAAAACACACTGTTGGCGTAAATGTGGGGAAAGAGGAATTCTCATATATTGTTGATGAAAGTGAAAAACAGTACCACCCTTATGAAGGGCAAATTGGCACTATCATTCATAATTACAAATGCATTTCCTTTTGACCCAGAAATCCCACTTTTGGGGAATTCATCTGACAGCTATACCCGAATATGATTATATAGATCAGTGTAGCATTGTTTTTATGGCAAAAGACTGTCAACAACTCAAAACATCCATCAATCAGGGATTAAATAAACTGCGGCATATCTACACATTGGAATACAGTGCAGCAACTCTGCCGCCAAAACGTGGAAGCTTTTGATGCACTAACATGAAAAGATCTCCAGGACATATTGTTAAGCGAGAAAAGCAAGGTGCAGGTCAATATGTATTTAGCAGTATTTACTACACTGACCTTTGTGTAAGAAGTACGTATCCCCGTTTGTTTATTTTATTATAAAGACACCCTGGGAAAACTCACAAAAAACTAATAATTGTGAATACTTGTAGAAGCAGGGGTAGGGGTGGGGTCTGGAAGAGGAGTGGGAACAAGACTTTTCAATTATAACTTTTAATAATCATTTGATTTTTTAAAACCATGAATGATTAGCTACTTAAACAAAATTAAAATAGAAAATAGAAAAACTACCTACAGTAATATCAAAGAGTATACTTCATAAATTGCTTTCTAATTAGACCACATTTAAAAGTTTGGTGTAAATGTTCCTTAAGTTTAGCTATTTAACCTAATAAAGAGTTCCTTTACTTAATAAATAAATACATTGTGGTTAATCTTGCATATAACCAGTTAAACATTCCATTAACCTCTGGGTTGTGTGTGTGTGTGGTGGGGAAGGGAGGAAGTACGTATAGGATTATCATAACGAAAAAGTAACCCAAAGAATGCAGGAAAGAATGTGGAAACTGAGAAGCAATGAGGAACAGCAATGAGGCTTCTTAATTGATGTTAGCAACATGGAAAAGGAAATAAAAGCATGACCCCAAACAAGACATAATATATCTTCAAGGAGAGAGTGAGTGGCAGAAGGCAGGGAAAAAAGAAAAAATAAAAGTAGACCGTTAACCATGGCCGTAATTTTAAGATTTCCAAATCCCACATCTTGCTATGTTGACCCCTTCTGATGTCACCTAACCCTGAGAGAAATCCCCCACCCAGGTACATCTTGGTCTCCTTGGTCTGCCTCGGAAAGTAAACCACGGTTATTAATTTGCTAATGAGTAAATACACCAAAGGTCTTTTTGTCTTATTTTTTTTAATATTATGGGAATCAATCATCAGAATCCCTATTTATTCTTTTCAATGAGACTTAGAAAAAGAGTTTTCTGAGAAGTACTTCTTACATTTTCAAAATCTTTAACATTTATTAAAACAATATTTTTAGCAGTTAACCTGCTCCTAAACAGTGACAGAAGGCTCTAAATTATCCACATTTTCTTTTTTTCTAGTCCCTTATTTGCCCTTGGTGTCCCTAAGACATGAAACCGCTCTGAGCAGCACTGATGGAAGGGCTCCCATCACTTCCAGCTGAATGATTTCTCTCAAACACAAATCATTTATTCCCTAAAGCGCACACATCAGTCTAAAATGACACATCCAGGTTGATGTTGTCATCTCTACCTCGAGGGGACCCATTCAACATGTTTCCAAATCTGCTTTCAGAGCTGTGAGGGCCCTCACTGTGCAGAAAGCATGAAACATGCGAGAGAGGATGAAAGAGAAAAATTATGGCTGTCTTATCAGCCCCTTTTTTACCGTAGTCAAAAATGGGAAGCAATTACATTAAATGGGCAAACTGCCCTTTCTTGGGCAGGAAGGACACAGAATAAGAACTTTCCTAGGTATCCAGCAGATAAACCAGACTCACAGAAACTACAGGGAGGGATGATCTAAGGAAGAAGAGTGGCCAAGAGCAGAACACTTAGGGTGGGTCTTCCTGAGTCTGAATCTTGAGTGTACAGACTTGGGCAGATTACTTAGCCTCTCTTAGTCTTACTTCTGTATTCTATAAATAGATATGATAATACACAGGATTGCTTTGATGATTAAATGAGGAAATAAAAGTTAAGCACCAGCACACAGGCTGACACATAGTAACTGCTAAGCAAATGGTAGCTGCTGCTATTTGTATAATTACTACCAGCATGCAAACCCAAATGAGGTTGGAGATTCAAGGCAAGTGTGACATTTTTTATGATTTTTTTCACCTTGTCCTTTACTTTCCCATGCAATTGTCCATAATCAGCAATTTGGACCACTAGATCAATACTTTGACTATTTCAGCAACACTCTGATGTAGAAATGACCAAAGGTCTATGTGACCAGGGGCCAAGCGTAAATTGCTCACTGCTGTATCCTCAGTGCCTTTAGTGCTCTATGGCTAGCACATAGTAGGTAGGACCTCAGGAAATATTTGATGAAGGAAGTGCTGAATAAAATAATTAACAGGTCCTTTAACTTCAACCCATAGTTCCTGAGACTAGGGTGTGACCTCTCTGACAAATAATGCCCTTCTCACAGGAATTTGGACTAAAGGTCCAAATAAAAGATTAAAAAAAAGAAAGAGACAAAACTCATCCCCTATCTCCACCACTGCAAAGGTTGCCTCTTACTGAAAGAACATTTGCTAGGCCTTGGCCACATCTCCATGTTGTTTTTCACTTTGTACAACATGATTGTTCACAATATGGTTGTTCCTGCGTAATCTGCTCTTTCGCAGAGTATTATAGACTCATTCCATCATGCTAATGAACACATTATTAAACCAAACATCTATTAGAGAACATTAGTGCTGTTTCCTGGTTTTATTATAGATAATCGTATAGTGAACATCTTCATTTTGCTTCTGTTTATTTCCACAAGTTACTGGGAATAGCTCCTCATCATCTTTCATGGATGAGTCTATACTTCATTTTCCTCAAATTCCCACAGTATACTGCACAGCTCTGTTCACCTAGTAAGTACTTTAAAAATGATCCGATGGACACATAGATCAATGGGACAGAATCAAGAGCCCAGAAATAAACCCACACATCTATGGACAGCTAATTTTCGACAAGGGAGCCAAGAACATACAATGGAGAAAGGAAAGTCTCTTCAAAAAATGGTGTTGGGAAAACTGGACAACCACATGCAAAGCGTTATCTTACGCCATACACAAAAATTAACTCAAAATGGATTAAAGACTTGAATGTAAAGACCTGAAACCATGAAAATTCTAGAAGAAAACATAGGCAGTACACTCTTTGACATTGGTGTTAGGAGCATATTTTCAAGTACCATGTCTGACCGGGTAAAGGAAACAATAGAAAAAATAAACAAATGGGACTACATCAAACTAAAAAGCTTCTGCACAGCAAAAGAAACCATAAACAAAATGAAAAGACAACCTAACAATTGGGAGAAGATATTTGCAAACTATATACCTGAGAGGGGGTTAATATCTAAAATATATAAAGAACTCATACATCTCAACAGCAAAAAAACTAACAGCCCAATTAACAAATGGGCAAAAGATCTGAACAGACATTTCTCCAAAGAAGATATACAGATGGCCAACAGGCACATGAAAAGATGCTCAACATCACTAATTATCAGGGAATTTCAAATCAAAACTACAATGAGATATCACCTCACGCCCATCAGAATGGCTCTAATTAACAAGACAGGAAATAACAAGTGTGGAGAGGATGTGGAAAAAAGAGAACTCTCATACATTGCTGGTGGGAGTACAAACTGGTGCAGCCACTATGGGAAACAGTATGGAGATACCTCAAAACAGTTAAGAATACAACTACCATATGACCCAGCTATTGCACTGCTGGGTATTTATCCAAAGAACATGAAAACACGAATGCGTAAAGATATATGCACCCCTATGTTCATTGCAGCATTATTCACAATAGCCAAGACTTGGGATAAACCTAGGTGCCTATCAAGGGACAAATGGATAAACATGTAGTATATATACACAATGGAATACTACTCAGACATAAAAAAGGACGAAATTTGGCCATACACGACAATGCGGAGGGACCTTGAGGGTATTATGCTAAGCGAAATTAGTCAGAGGGAGAAAGTCAAGTATCATATGATCTCACTCATAAATAGAAGATAACAACAACAACAAACAAACACATAGAGACAGAGATTGGATTGGTGGTTACCACAGGGGAAAGGGGAAGGTAGGAGGGCAAAAGGGGTAATTAGGCACACATGTGTGGTAATGGATTGCAATCAGCCTTTGGGTAGTGAACATGATGTAATCTACACAGAAATCGAAATACAATGATGTACACCTGAAATTTACATAACGTTATAAAGCAATGTTACAGCAATTAAAAAAATAAAAATAAAAAATAAAAAAATAAAAATGATGTGTTGAATGGGAGACAGGAGAGAGTCAAAGGTATAGAGGAGAATCATCAAAAAACCCAGTTTTTCCAAGAATGCTCCTCATCAGCTCTACGAAGTAAGAAAACATTGAATTTCTAACAGTGAAAAGAATCTCATTAGGAAAGAAAACACTTCAAAGTTAAAAGATGGAACACAGATGGAACCCTGCCACAAGGGTATTATCTAATCTCATGAAGTGCTTTCACACCAGGGATTTCCTATCCTTGTAAATGATGAGAAGGCAAAGACAAAGCCCAGGTATGTCTTGTACATGGAAAGAGAAGGAGAATTAAAGAAAACGATCTACATAATGCTATATGCAGAGCATCTAATTACAGGACTTTGAGGAACTTTCTTCAGATGAGCCTTGTAAACCTAAGGTTGCAAAGACAGATGAACCAAAAAACAAATGAGTAGGCAACTGATTCACACTGCACTTCAATGTCTAAAGCATGGATCTTATTTCCTAAGTTCTAATATTGCTATTTGTAAATATTTAACCAAAGGTTTTCTTTTCAGAATATCATCAACTAGGGAGCCTCCTAAAATATGCACATATGCAGTACCTATATTTTAAATGCACGCTTTCTTACAGCAAGTATGTGTCCTTTGGAATGCATACATGAACACAGACTACCTATATTTGACCCAGTATTTTCAAAATTTTTATCTTGATTTGATTTCTATCCAGGGAAATTGTAAACTAATTAAAAGTTCATTCAAGCTGCCTAAGCCCCCCGCTTAACCCAGCCTCCTTATCACAAATTCTATTTCATTGGAAAGCTCCAATTCTTCCATTTTATCTCAGCCAAGAATTATGGTGGGTAGCAGCTGGAAATATCCTCGAACACGGAGGGCGTACAGTGTATTTTGGAAGTTGCAATGAGAGCAATGATATTTATCCATTTGAATAAAAATAGTTGCTCATAGTAAATATGTATTCCTTACATTCACACCCTAATGAGTTTTTAAAATTCTATGGCCAACTCTATCAGTAATAGGACAAACTGACATCACGTGCCTCCTGATATGACAGAAGAACACAGCATCACTTCTCTGATATTCTTGCTAAAAATGTCTTGAATCCAATCATGGGGAAACACCATCTTTCCATAAAACCAAAACACAAAGTCAAACGTGCAAATTTCAGAAAATTCAAACTCCAAATTCTGGCTTTTGAAGTACAAGGAATTTATTCAGGTCTCTTTCATGAACAGTGTGTCAGTGTTTATTGCTAATTACATTTTTAATGTGTACGTTTGTATATAATCTGTATCACACAACATACAATAACAATTTTTTTCACTTTGATGTACATTATCACACGTGTTTTGGTAGTTTAGGCTAAATAACGTAAACTAAATATTTATCTGAAAGCCTTGGGGATTTTTCTGCTGATCCCATGTATTAGCACTAATAGAAATGTGTGATTTATCACCCAGACCTCCCACATTCTGCAGGAACTCAGAACATTGTTTCCACGAACGTATCTTCTAATCTAGTCTTGACTCTCTGCAGAGATATTCCATGCCAACCTCCACCAAGAAGCTCTGAATCTCTTCTACTGCAGAACAGCTTTAAAGATATTTTTAAAAATCTGAACCATCTTCCCTTCATTTTTGTCCAAGGTTTCTAAGTGAAAAAATCCATGGTATTTACAGGCCTGCAGAAGCTCTGCTCAAGTCATCCAGCATATTCAAACCTAAGTCACCATGGCACCATCCACATCGTGCAGCACTCCACCGTCACATTTAATATATGTACATTTAATCCTGTTGTATGACACAGAATTTATTAATGTCTACATTAAAAACTTAATTAGCAATAAACAGTGATGCACTGTTTACGATAGAGACACGAATGAATTACGTGTGCTTTAAAAGCAAGAAATCTGAATTTGAATTTTCTGAAATTTGCACTTTTGATTTTGTGTTTTGATTTTATGCAAAGAATGCAAACAACAGCAGTAACAACAACCCTATAACATGAATGACACATGAGTTACAAGGAGACATTTTCCTCCAAATCCAGTCTATATAAATAATCTTTGGACCCAGAATGAGAACAGAATACTGCCTGCCAAATGCAGAACTTTTCTGCAGAAATATGGGCCCATGTAAAAAGATGCCAAGCAGCACTGATAACAGAATCCTGCATGCGGATGACACTTTCTACACATTACTCCAAGGGAAACAGTGGACTTTTATGAGAACACAGTATACTCAAAATGCCCACAATGCTTGATTTTTAGGAAAAATGTCAATTTACAACCCATAATAAAATCTATTCCCCGTGTCGGGGAGGAAAAATTTTCCTTTACCCTACAAAAGTTCTTTCAGTTGGTCTAACAAACGAATGGTCATAAGATAGATTAACAGGAGAAAATTAAATTTAATTCATATATATGGGAACCTCACATACATGAGACAGTGAGAGACCCACATACATGAGAGGTTCATGGACAGCAAGGTAAAATGAGGTACACACACCATCCTGAACTAAGAAATGGGGAGAGGGGCCTGGGGCTTCAGAGTGGAAGAAGACAATTCACAGGACGATAAGGAGAGTTTGGTAATTTGATGTTTGTCCTGCCATATGGATGGGTTACTCACATAAAATTTATCTCTGGTAATAACTCTCCTTCCGGGAAAGACCTCCAACTTAGATTCTTCTAGCAAGTTAAGGGAGGAGCAGAAGTTTCTCCTGAGCCTGCAGGTCTTGATAGGGTTTAGTTCTAAATAATCCACATGCCAGAGTGACGCATCTTGAGGAGGCCTGTTCTGAACCCCTTCACCAGACACAAGCCCATCCTTGCACAAAGAACTGTGACATGGTTAAATGGGCCTTTGGAATCAAACCCAAGTGGGGCCGTGCAAAACGCTGGAAATAAGTGTGTAGACAGAAGCCACCCAACAAGCATGGCTCCTTTAAGACATTATTTCTTACTTGATCAATTACTCCCAGATATGACATTTAAGGCACAGAGCAAACTGAAAATAACTTGGGCAAAGAAGGAAAGAAACCTCAGAGGAACTAAATGGAGCTATATTCAACCAACTTGGATTATCTGACTCAAAAACCATCATTTAGAAGTGATTTACAAGGGACTCATTCAGAAACAGCAGCAACAGGCATATTTAAGACCATAAATCAGAGGAACATGAAAACCAAAGAAAAATCCATAAAGGTTAATGCACTTTAGAGCACATTTGCCTCTTAATTCATGGGAGTAAGTCATCAGCACATCAGGAAGAGGCTCCCCCCCAGTCTGTAATTGTTCATGCTGAGTCTAACTACTATCTGTGATTTTTGTATATAAAGATTTTCTGGGTAAAAGTGCAAAATAAGCTCATCGTTGCAGAGCCCAGTCATGTCCTCAGCCCATACCCCTAGGACACAATTTGCTGAACTAACGCAATAAAAAGGGATTTAGGTGCTCTTATTTGTAGTGAGTAAAATTCATGCCTAGGACTAGAGGAGAAAAGACGTAAAAATCATTAAGTAAAGGGAGAAACGAATATTATCTACAAAATTTGAACTCTGCAGGCTTGTAAACAAATTTAACTTTAAAAAATCTTGCCATGACTATATTGCGAGTGATTTGTGACTACATTTAAATGCTCCCTCAGACTGAAAAGCACTTTAGGTAAAATGCAGTAAGCCTCTTTAAAATGACAGCTGTTTAAATTTTTTAAGCATATAATTTGGAAATTGAAGTAACTCAAACTCTGACCCTTAATATCAAGCAATCTTTTTTTAACAACAACAACAAAACCCCCCACACATATAAATAAATAAATAAATAAGGGCTATCAATATAAAACTCAGAGACAAAATGATAACCCTACTTTTCCAACAGGCCTGGAATTCCATTTTTATCTTTCCCATTTATCTGATTTATATTAAAATAACCTCTCCTTTATATTTTTTTATAAAAGGATGTCAGAAAAATTTTCAAGAAAAATTGCTACTACAAAATGTCTATCACATCACACGTAACTTATGTGTAACATATTAAAGATACTTTAAGTGTTCCATATCAGTTTAGCCTTTAGATATTTCAATGCAAGACACAAGGGAATCTGGCAAATCTTTTAGCTGATGCTATGTGAGTAGGAGCTGTATTAATAATTGCTTACAGCTATTGGGCTCTTACCATGTCTTGATCGCAGAGCTTTATATGGATTATTTTATGCAATTCTCACGACTCTATGAAGTCTGCACTATTACTATCTGCATTTTACATTTGATGAAACTGAGCAAGTGAAAAAATAACAGTAACATTATTAGCCGACAGTTATATTGTGCTTACAGTATGCCAACACTGTTTTAGGTAATCACCATGCTTTGCTTCACTTATTCCTTAGAACACTATGAAGTAAATTGCTTTTAGAATTGCCATTTGGAAGAAGAAATGAAGGCATAGAAAGGTTAAGCACTTTCCCAAGGTCATACAGCTAAGTAAGTGATGGGGCCAAAATTTGAACTTGGTTGGTTCGGCTCCAGAAGCCACACTGGATTTCACCACCCTCTATTCGACATACTCTTCTAAGATCACTGCCCTAAATGCTCACCCCTAGGGTTAGGACTTTTGAGGGGGGCTGGTAAGGGGAGGACAATCGACAGAAGTCCATGCAGAAAACCCTAGAGTGTGTGCTCATGTAATGGAACCTCGTGTGGATTAAGAGGACCATAATATTGCTAAACACAAATATCTGATTATACCAAAGACTGAATTCTTTCTCCTGAAATATAATAAACCTCATCACCAGCTCTGACTTCTTTCCTCAAGCGCCTGACCTACATTTTTTTTGTTTGTTTGTGTTTTAAAGTATGGATATTTTATTCCAGCTCTGGGAAATGAAAAAAAATGGGAAGAAGGGAACACATCCTTCCACATACCTTTCTAATTTAGCTGACATTAATTCAGAAAAGCTAAAGCAACTATGTATGTGTATATGTATAAATATTTATATGTAGACATACATAGGTTTTCAGATTTTAGTCTCATCAGTGTTCATATATTTACTGTTTTTGTTTTTTTCATAAACATCCTTAAAAGTCATCAAACACATCCTAATACTTCTACCTCTGCCTCTTCATCACTCATTTAATATTGTTTGGATTGTGTTCATAGTTGGTGTTTTAATCACCTATGTGATTGGTCAAACGGTACATTAGAAGATGTGAGGGAAAGACATGGTTTAACTTACACTCTGTGCGTCACAGTTCCCCATCACGATTGTTTTCATCATTATTTGCAGCTTCACACATCTTATAGTTCTCTACGCAGACCATTTCAGCTTCTAGTGCTGTACATATCTACGTCTTCTGGATGGGACTGCCCGTGATCCATGAGCTTGGGGTCAGGCATAAACTGTGTAGCACCTGAGGGGGATTCTGATTTCGTCTTCGTTTCGGAGCTGAGTTCTGTTGGCAAAGGCACTGAGTGTTTCAGGTCGTGAGTCGTTTTTGCAGGTATTTCTATTTCAGCAGAGCTTCCTAGCTTAGTTTTTTCTTTAGGTTCAGGAAGTGACTCTTTTTTGTTGTTTTTTGTCCACAATGATTTAACTGCTTCATAAATTTGCTGGCTTGTAGCATATGCCTTTCTCTCAGTTACCTTTGCAATTATTACTGACTGAACTGGGTAACAAACAGATGCTCCTAAAGTGGCCAGCCCCAGTGGATAAGCAATTTTCTTAAACCTAGAACCTTTTCTCGCTGAAACCAAGCCTGCCAACCCTGAGACTGTAATGACTCCAACTTTCGAAAGAAAATCTCGAGGTGGATTCTTCAGATAGATATAGGCATCTTTTCCAAATTGTACTGTATCCATTATCCCATTTTTTACAAAGTCATAAACACCCTTCCACCAGCCAATATAACGACCAGTTGTAGAGCGGATGGACACAAAGCTCATTTGTAAATTACCAGGCTGCTCTTTAACATCTTTAGATCGGAGAGGTGGTGCAATATATATGGGGAGCTGCTCTGGCTTCACCAGCTGCTTTTTGGAGTCCTTTTCTTTGGCTGCATACACAGTTATAGATGCACATATCAGACCTGTAGGCATGGTTGTCAGCTCTTCCATCCTAACGGACAACATATCTGTGACCCTCTCCGCCCCGGTTTTCTACGGAGAGCCCTCCTGACCTACATTTTTAATCAGCTGTTAGATACATTCAACTGGATGTCCTCTTGATAATTCAAACTTTGTCCAAAATCGAACTCTTTATAGCTGCCCTCCCATTATTATTTCAATGCTCTTCCTTCTGTGTTCTCTATCTTTGTACCATCCTTATTCCAGCTACTCAGGCTCAAAGTTAATCATCTTTCACTCCTTCCTCTTATTTTCAGCCTTGCTACTCATGCAAGAAG
This sequence comes from Equus asinus, assembly GCF_041296235.1. Lineage (NCBI taxonomy): Eukaryota > Metazoa > Chordata > Mammalia > Perissodactyla > Equidae > Equus > Equus asinus. The sequence continues at coordinate 187,708,770 of NC_091790.1, read as the reverse complement.
CTTCCAGATAGAGACATTCTCTTTATATTGTTTCTTATGTTCATGCATTTGTTCACTTGTTCATTCCTTCATTTATTTAAAAAATATTTACAGAGTGTCTACTTTATGCCATACACTATTCTAGAAACTAAAGCATCCACAGTGAAAGAATCATGCCCCAAGGACTGCCATTCACATAGCATATGATATGAAGGGTACCACCTCAATTAGTTTCTTGCTGGAGCCTGGACAGACATCCCTGTGCCCCCATTTGTAACATCCAGCACCATAATTCAGGCTTTTATTAAATGAGATGATGTAGATGAATGGACATAATTTAATAGAAGGTAATTTATTTCCCAGGCCTCTCTAAAACAATCTCCTAACTGGTTACTCTATCTTTAATGCCCTCTTCCTTCAATTTAGCTAACATACAGCTATTATATTAATCTCACTAAAGCACAGAATATATAACTACTTGGAGTTTCTTGAACATGCTCTGCTCTCTCTCGCCTCCGGGTCTTTGTACATGCTGGTCCATTTGCCTAGAACACTCTCCCCATACCTCTTTTCCCAAATGTCACTTGCCCTACAGCCACTAGCTTAAATATTACTTTCTCCAGGAGGCCTTCTCCCTTGAGTCTAGATTGAATGCCCTTTCACTTTGCCCCCACAGCACCCTAGGTCCACAGAATATTCCTATTGAGCTGTCTGTATTCTCTGTTAGTTTATAAACATCTTGAAGAGAGGCAATGTGTCTTGTTTACGGTAGATAATGTTTGTACCTAGGGCGTAATCAAGAAATACGTCTAACATATTTCCACTTCTACTCATCAGCAAACTTTGCTCTCTGTGTACTCCCTGCATATTTTTTTTAATTTCATGCCTCTTCTCATGATGTCCACGTGGTCTACTTGTAGTTCATCTAGGCATTTTCTAAATCGTGGTAAGTAAGCCAGAGTGGAGGTTTGAAAACCTGTCATTTTCACCATAGCCTTCCTCCGAGGACCAATTCAAAGCTCACTCTCTCAGAAAGTTTACCCTTATCTCTGTCAACCAGGTGATTAATTGAACTACTTTACTTCATTACATAGCATACATCTCCCTATTGGAATTAAGCTCCTTCAGAGCAGCAACTGTGTACCTCTTTGAATCATACTTGAAGCACTTAACTCTAAGTACAGTGAATACAGTTAATAAACATTTTAAGAAATGATAAAATTACATTTCTATCACAACTTACTTAGGCTTGTCTTGAAAGACCGGTCCTTTTTAAAACGGTTACAATGCACAGATTACTTTAAGGCTATGTTTTCAGGAATAAATATGGCTGGCTAAACAAGGTAAGAAAAAGAATAGAGATAGTGAAAGAAAAAAGCGAAGTTTGTGAAGTTAAATGATGCATGCGTTATGTTAAATGTATCAATGTGAGGCATTTTTAGGCAAACTATTGGCAAATCAAAACCTGTTCACACTCCCAGTAATGTAAAATTTAGTGAATATGGCCTAAGCTGAATACTACTTGGGCATCGATGACAGAAGTGAGAGACTTAGAAGTATTTCATGTGCCAAAAATATGAATTGTGAGCCTACTGTGATAAAATTACAGTACACGTTTGTTGGAAGAGACAGGGCGGCCACTTGGTTCTCTCCTTCACTGTTCCTCAACAGGATGGATTTCATTCTATTTAATAAATGCATGCTTTGGAAAACTCAGTTTGAATTATCTCTAATGAGCCTATTTGGCAGCTAACCTTGTTCCTGAACTTAGCTTATAATTATTTCTTATCCACTCTTATGTTTATTACCACCTGATTAACTGCCAACCTGAATGCAAAGTGCTCTAAGAAAAAGTGCCTGGGAAACAGGGAGTGACCCCCTAGTCAACAATTATGATATGTGGAAGTCACAGACATCTCTTGTCCCCTGAACTTTTCTACTTTTATCTCCTTAGTCACATACTTGATTATTTCAACTAAGCCATGACAATCTTCTATCACTGTTGGTTCCTTTCTCTGCTCCCACATCCACATTTTCTCAGACCAATACCTATAATTATCTGGCAACAATATTCACAAAGTTATTTTTCATGATGTCTCAAAGTTCTCCAATTTACCTCCTACAGAGCTCTTTCCTATTTGGAAGAGATTATCCGCTTTCTAGAGTCTCATTTTTGGCCATCTATTGTCATATCACATTCCTAGGGTTTCAACATGACAAAACAGATTGGGATGACATCAACCTAATATTGAAAGTGAACTAAACTAAATATTTTTAAGTTTCTCAGCTGGCCGCCTACCATTTTTGTCTTAGCTTCCTTCTAGAGGCCTCAGAGTCATTTCCTTCTTTATAGTTCTACTTACTAAATAGGAATTAGAGACTTTATAATTCCCACCATTCTATTTTATTCAAGTTTTCATATCCTCTGTAAGGCTAAATCAGAGTTAAAAATTATGCTAACAAATCTGAACTGCAGAAAAGTATAGATAATTACATTTGTATATGGAATAATACAGAAAAAAATAGTTTCCTGTCTAGCTGATTACTTGTAGGTGAATATCTATCAATCACATAGGCATTATAATGATGGAATACATAATATTTCCAAAGAAAAACTAGACCCTATATAAGAATTTTGATTACAATATTACCAGTTCCAGCAGAACTGATGTTCATCTGGATTAAGCTGATGACAAACACCTACAACACATAGAAGATAAAACAGCTGTCCGACAGTCGGTGTCTGTAATCAGGTTACTCGGTGAGGCACACTCTTGGGCTGATTGTTGCTACTAAGTGCAGCTGAATATGCAAGAGACAGAAAAAGCCAATGGAAGTAATTTGAACATAAAAAAAAAAAAATCCATTGTAAGCCCTTGTTTCATTTGAGAAATGTTTCCTGTTTTCAAACCAATAGAAAAAAACATAAGGCATGAATGCTTTATCATAGCACAAATATGCAGTACATCTTAATGGAAAAAATTATTTCGGAAAACTTTGTCTCATATGAAACTTGTGAAAAAATTTCTAGCCCAGACTGGCAGCTAGTTCCCTTTGACACTTTATTTTCAATATGAGAGTATGCATAAACCTGTTCATTTTTATGAAGTCAACAATGAAAAATTATGGCTACAGGCATGATAGCCACAGGCACAAGAGATAGTTTTGAATTTAGCATTTATGTCTTTAGATTGTTGCTATGTGCATTCATACCTACTAATACCTTTATTTTTATATCATTTCCCATGTGTGTATTTTGTTTTGGCAGCCATATAATAAACTCCTCTTGGGCAGGAGATATTCATTGTATTTTCCCTCTTTTAAAAAAGTATGCAGCTGGACACATTTTACTCTTTGTCTTTGACAAATTCTTGGTAATAACCATTCATGCAAGACCCCAGCAACAATCTGAAATACAGTGGTAAATCTTCCAAACATCTAACTAATTAATTAGCTCAACTAACATCTACTGGCCATGTATAAGGCATGTCCTAGGAGCTGGGGATGCCAAGTCCTCTAAGTCAAGCGGACACATGACGAGCTCTCTTCCGTAGTGCCTGTTAGCACTTACAAAGGACTTTCACATCGTTGAACCTCACTCTGTTTTGGGGGCTGCTTTGACAATGATAGTTATTTCCATTTTACAAATGAAGGAATTGGAGTTCAGAAAGATAAGTAATTTGCCAAAGGTAACACTGCTATCAAGTTTTTAAGATTGTGTCTTGAACCTAGATCTGGCTTCTAATTGCTTCATCATTCTTTCTCCTAAAAATGGTAAAGCCCATATGCATGAAAATTCAGAAAAAAGTAAAGGAAATGGTCACAGATTCAATGATTCTAAAAAATTTCCCAATGTACTCTCTTCCGAAGATAGAAAGGCATATTTTTCACAACTAAGTTATAGATATTGTGGTAGTTTTAAAATCACTGGCAAAGTCAAATGCATACAACTTTGTTGGAAAAATGAGTGAGAAAAATGCATATATAAAAAAGAGTGACATGACAAGAACCTCTAGTATCATTGTGTTTATTCCTATAGGAAAGGATTCCAGAATGTGTTACAACATGACACCAATGCCACACACAGGCCCAAGGAGTTATGAGAGATCTGGAATTTTATAAGACTCAATCACAATGTTAGGCCAAGCACAAAATCTGTATCTTCCACCTCCTAGTTCAATGTTCTACTCTTCAATGACAAAAGTGAAAGAGTAATTAGACTAGGTGGGTTTCTCTTTAACCTGGTTGGCTATTTCTCCCAACAGTACAATTACCCTGCTAATGAGATTAAATTTGGTTTAACGAGAGGATTATTTCACAGCAGAGCCCCTGCTGACTCCAGTTGCCAGAGGACCCATCGTTCTGTAGATGCACCCATCTAACATTCATTTGCCTTAATGAAAGCCAGACATAAGAATCGGGCCTACACAGTAGCAAAAACCACAAGGGCTTTTGTTTATATTGAAAAAGAGCCTCATTTAGTCAATCTGAATCTTCCTAATACTCAGTGAAATATTTATTAATGAGTATCAGCACAGCAAGCCAGATAGTCTTATTTGCATTAATTTAAGCCATAAATAATTGAAGGTAGATTTCATCCTTTAAGTCATGGTTTTAGAAAAAACTTCTCAACAGCATGCTGAACAAAAAGAGACCATTAGTGAAGTAATGTATTAAAAGTTGAGGGTGGTAGTTGTTTTGCCTACCCTTGGACTACATGGATTGTTTCTCAATTATATATAATTCATTATCCTGTTATATCCACCTCAGTAGAGGTGACAGAATGAGACACTGATAATCTTTTCTTATTTCTGTCGGTCAGGATCATAGGAAATATATCTGTGCTATTCATCAGGTTGGATCAAAAATTAGTTCTGAGCAGATTTGCTTACCCATTTATTCACTCTCTCACCAAACATTTAGTGTGCCTACTGTATGTCAAGCATCACTAGATGATAAGAATGAAAAATGGATAAAACATAGAACCTGCTCTTAAGAGAGCTCAGGCTAAGGCAATGGTGAACCAAACCACAACTCACACCCTATTAGAGGTTGGGAAATAAAACTAAAGGATTGCAATCATCATTGGGAGAGACTGATATGGGGTGGGGTGGACTGAATAGGATAGAAAATATCAGTGTATTACATATAATAATGGTAAATACTGATTTGTGTAATCTTTAGTTTATATGTGTGTGTGTATATTATTTATTTATTTGGGTTTTTTTTACACACATGATGTAGGAATGTACCAGATCCTGGTGTAAAACACAATTTTTACTGTGAAAACAAGTATGAAAGCTACTGTTGGAGAGAGAAAAGAACATAAGAACTATACTCTAAGCAGGCTAACAGCACTTATGGAACAGATCACTTTGTCATTTGTTTCTGTACCTTATCCCCCTACATGACTCTAGGTTTTTGGAGGGTAGGATATCAGTCAGCTCTATCACTGCATTCCCCTCGGGGCCTAGCAGGGTGTGTGGGCAAAAGCTCAGTGCAAACCTCCCGCATAACGTGTACGTTAAGCCAGCTTTGAAAACGGTCATGATGTAATAAACCAGCTAACTTAGGGCTGTGTTTAGCTAAGCATATGTGAAGAAAATATATATGCATTTGCTCTTGGCCAGTGTTTATGATCATTTTATGCTTGTATCTTCTCTACTCATGACAATTAGAGCTAACTTCATTTGTGCAAGCTCTTATAAATTCATAGTTCTGAGTCTCTACCTTTAGGAAGTATTCAGAAATCACAAACAGTGTTGCTGCTAAGACAAACTGTGCCTCTTATTAGATGGGTATGCAGTGGTGCAGGGGGAGGGAAGTAGGCCAATTGATTATTCACAAAGAGCAAATATACTCAACCAACAAGAGAACACAGGCATGAGGCGATGCTAGTAAATAATGTCTAGCTCACAGCCAACAAGAAGAAAATCATTTCCAAACAGTTCATGCCTCTCATCTCATTGCTCCCCTTGGAAATTAGCATAGAAATAAACAGTTTTGTTAAGAAAGCAATAAGGAGTGGAAAGAAAGCCCCCTTCAGGCTCTAATTCGCCTGGCCACACACACCATGCCTTCATCACCTGCCCTCACTATGCTCAAGTATCTGGTGGGCGTCTGCTGTGTAGGTCGGGGCTCTTGGTCAGTTGTCATGTAACAATTTTTTTCATCTGAAAAAAAGATGGGGTTGATCAACTTTGACCACAAGGCTGACTCATTCTATTCCCCAAGGTAATTTATGTAAGTTATAACACTAGAAAGGAACAAAAGCACGAGATGATTTAAAAATTCTGTATCTTGCTCTCTGACTTAAGAAGTTATATGTGCTTGACACTTTGTAGTATTTTACTAGAGAATACAGCATGTCTGCCTGTTAGGTCACCACACTGGGAAAAAAAGTTTTAATTAGATGTCAACACTGTCAATTACTTGGGTCACCAAAATCTTGACCAGGGGATGTCCATGAAATGTTTCCATAAATGAACTTCCCTTTGACTACTGTTCCTAAGATTGCTTGAACTTTTGAAGCAAAAGAAACAAAACCTATCAGAGAACTGAAAATTCAGTGCAGGAATATTGATTAATAATATGACTATTACTTAATACTGTTTTATAAGGAAAATAAAAGGGATGTTATTAAAACAGCAAAACTTTTTTTTTTTTTTTTAAAGATTTTTTCCTTTTTCTCCCCAAAGCCCCTCTGGTACATAGTTGTATATTCTTCGTTGTGGGTCCTTCTAGTTGTGGTATGTGGGACGCTGCCTCAGCGTGCTTTGATGAGCTGTGCCATGTCCGCGCCCAGGATTCGAACCAACGAAACACTGGGCTGCCTGCAGCAGAGCGCGCGAACTTAACCACTCAACCACGGGGCCTGCCCCGAAACAGCAAAACTTTTATTCTTAGAGTTGTGAATCTTTCATTCATTCAGAGCATCATAAAGAGAAACAAAGTGATAATTTTAAGTCTTGATAGGGAGAAGGAAGACTCCCTTCCTCTTTGGTAAATTAATTCTCTAGGAGAAGGCATTCTCAGAAAAATGCAGAAGGAATCTGAATAATTAGAAACTGGATCATTGAAGGGTGTATTTATTTTCAAATGTGCAAGCAATACATACATCTACCTATCTAATCTGAATATTTTAAGAGAACCCAAAAAGGATGAAAATGAAATAATTATAATATTTTAAATTTGTCTTCAGAATTTTCAAGGTACTTTCATATTCATTACCTAATTTAATGTCACCGTCTTACAGTGCTACACTGGGATTGTTATCTGGAGAAGTAATGTGTTTGACAGTAAGTATAAATTTAAAGAGGGAGGAAAGAACATTGGATGGATGATAAAGTAGATTCCAAAAAGCTATAGCCAGCTGATGCATTAATTTCTTGGTCTTTAACCTGCTTCTGTGAATGTGTATTATTCCCTTGAAATTGCCTTAATGAGATCAATTAAGGTGAAAAGGCAACAAAATCATCTTCAAACAAGTCCACTCTCTCTGACTGGCCTATGGTTCTGGTCTATACCCTCTTCTCCTAGATTATTATAACTGTCTCTGGACTGGTCTTTTCCATTCCCACTTCACTCTCTACCCTATGTTTCACCACCAGAATCATCTACACTAAAGATCCCTTTCACAGTGATATTCCATTTCTCAAAAACCTTCAATGGCTTCTACTTCCATTACATGAATCTGAAATCCTGTCAGGTTCTCAAGCCCTCCTGTGATCTGGCTCCATTACTTTCCCACATCTCTGCAGCATGCTCATTTCCTTATTATTTCATAAGAATCCAAAATTATTCCTGCTCTGGACTTTTCACTTATGTTTTTCCACTCATTCAGAACACACCTCATTTCAGTGAAGCTCCAGCATATGCATGTTCAATATATAGGAAAATATAAGCTATACATAGGAAATCAACAATACACAGGCTGAGAGAGAAAGGGCAATATAAACACAGCAAGGCATTAGGCCTGCTATTCTATTTGATGAGAGTATGTCCCAGGGTAAGAGGACAGGGAGATGTGAATCCAGGTCCCTCTGTCAGACTCAGGTCCTGGCTACATTTCGTGGTGTCAGCATCTAGCTACTCTGAGTGTAACTAGGTAATCTAGTATTTTAAAATATGTATTTTTAATGCAATATAATTCCTGTTATTCATAAGATGAATACTTCTTTTGGAGCCTAGCCGAAGAGGGGGAAAAAAACTGGAGGAAAATCTAGCTGCACTGTATTTGCCATGTTGAGAGAGAGTAGTTCATCTCTAACTTGCTAAGTGATTTTCGTAGGTAATCATGATGATATCTGCTTTTCACCCTAGGGACAGGAGTAGATTCTAACACCCATATATGATTGGAACACTATGATATGGCCTGCCTAAATTCTACCTGTCTTCTAAAAGCTCAGCTTCAGGCCTCTTGTCTCTGGCCTACATTAATCTCCCTCTCTTCCTGAGCTTTCATAGTCCCAGGAATGCAATTATGTGTTTATACCTCATCTTTCACTGTCTTCTGTTGTTTCTCATGTAATCATCTCTTCCCAACTCTGTTTTCACTTCTCTGAGTACAGAGAATGTGCTTTTATTTTTTTCTGTATTGCCCATGGTTCTTAACACAACGTGCCACTCATTAAGAACTCCATGGTATGATCTTCTGAACAACATGGTGTACAGCAGAGAATACGGTTTGGGGTCAGAAGGCCCTCGGTTAAAATCTCAGCTCTCTCAGATAATAAACTGTAGGACTTTCCTGACCTCCAGGCTCCTAACCTAAAAAATGGGGGAATAATACCTTCTCTGGAGGGTTATTGTGAGGTTGGCAATGATGTGGGTATTGTACGAATGCCTTATATTCACCTAATGTGTACAACAAAGTGCCTTTAATATAGTGGCACTCATTATATGGTAGGTAATACTTCTAACAATTAATTCATTTGTTCATTCATTTGTAAATTTGCCAAATGATAGAGTATTTGTGTCATAAAAGTTCTGTCACCACTGAGTCTCTTTAAGGAGGAATTCCTTTGAAACTTTTAATGACTCCGCTTACAACAATGAAGATCTCTAGAGCCCACTTGACCTTACTAACAATATCTTGTGTCTATATATAGTTTAGAGTTTACAAGACCCTTTCATACACATTATCAGTCTTTCCTAACTTGCAAACAAGAAACATTGGGGATCTTTATCAGGCAAAGGAACCAGGCAGCACCTGGTGTCTTGGCGGCAACATTGACAAAAATACTTAAACTGTCCTCTGGGCCTCTGAAAGTGCTGGTCCCGCTGCCTGGGCTACTCTTCCTCCAGACAGTCACACAACTCACTCTCTCACTTTAGTCAGGTCTCTGCACACCTGTCATCTTTTGAAGATGTTCAAGGAAGGCCTCACATCTAAAATAGCTCCCCAATCACTCTCTATCTCCTTTAATTGGCTCTTTTTCTTTGTAGAACTTATCATAATCGGATACCACATATATATCTTTACTTTTTTATTTTCCATTCGCCTCACTGGAACGTGAGCGCCGTGAGGACAGGGACTTTAGGTCATAGCTGTGGACCTAGAACCTAGAAAAGTGTGTTACACGTTGTAGGCACTCTAGAGATACCTGTTCAATAAATGAAAACTCGCTGGATTCCCTTCTAGTTCTCTCCATGAACTGCGAGGACTAGAAACTCCAGGAGGTGATGATTCTCACTGAACCAATTAGTGAATGAACGGAAGCAATATCTTTACTACCTCTCCCCCATCAGATCCATCCTAGGCAGTTGTTCAGAGAAGAATAAAGCTCCAGAGCCCAGTTCTGCTTCCAGACTCTCATATTTACCCCATCCCATGTGTCCCCTGATCTCCAGTGGTGTCAGGCAGCAAAATGGGAATCTGTGAAAGGAAAAGAGTCTTTATGCAACACTGCTCTAGATCTTGTCATCTTTCTTTAATGTCTCATTAAGACTGTTGTTTGATGATCATACCTGAAAAGTAAGAAAAGAGTAACAGTCTAATGACATTACTTGGGCAGAATAGCTTAAATTTTTTTTGAATTATCACCAGTAGCATATTCTTACATGTTCAAATCCTGCAGCTCTCAATCTGGCCCCCTGTAAAAAGTAACATATGCTCACAATAAATCTTTAAAATGGCTCTATTAATAGAGTGGCTGCAGTGACAGTTTTATAAATGGGCCCCATCTTTATGCAAACTGTGTTTTATTAGATTGCATTATAATGATTTGTAATAGGAATACAGAGATGAATTCTTCCAGGAGGAACTCCAAACGTTCCTAAGCCAGGCAGGGGTGTTAAAGCCTATGAATTCTGTGTGGCAGACTGTGCATTCCGGGAACAACAGACATCATCAGATTAGTTTTGCTATAGTTGTATGCTTCTCCGCCTGCTTTTTCCAATCAGATAATAACAGTCTAATAACTGGCTTTGTGTCTGTCAATCCAATTACTTCCTATTTGGGATGTGCTGACACTCCATTAAATCTGCAGACAGATGGCAGAGTCTTTCATTACCCTCCAAGTGAATAATTAGCTTTCTGGGCACATAAGTAGGGAAGGAGCCCATCTATGAAGTCAGGTGTCTTTCAAATAAAACCAAAAACACAGATCTCTAAAAATAATCTTGTTAGGCTAATATTATGTCCGTGCCATGCGTGTAACAGGCAAAGCCATCTAGTTTATCCTTCCGTCAGTTTAGGAGCCTTTCCGGGCAGCTTTGATTAGGAGGGGTGGCCCCCTGGCCATATTTCTACTAGAGCTCTTTCCCCCTTAAGTCTGATTAGTATGCATTCCAGGAAAAATACCACCTCAGTCTGGGATCCAAATGACGTCACCTTGGGAAAGTAAAACTATTCTTTGATCTGAGCTAATCTCATTAGAAATGAAACAAGTACAATACTCACTAAACTAAGCTGCCTCTGGAGAAAGTGAAGCAGAATTTAACCTAAAACTTTCAAGGCTAGACGACTGGGTGCCTATAGTAAATTAAAATGCAATCATAAGAATTTTAATGATGTTATCTTATAATTACAAATCTTCATATGATGCTTACAATACAATTAAGAAAAAAGAATTTAAAAGGAAGCACCATCATATGTCTTCCACATTCCCCACTCTACCATAATGATCAGCACTTACCAGGTGTTCCATAACCTCTCTGTGAATCAACTTAAGGATGTTTTAAAGAAGTTGTTAATAATCATGGTGATAATTTTTACAAGGAAAAACTGTGATATAGTTGGTGAAGTTAATACCCCAAAATATAATGAGAGTTTACTTCTAAGAACTTACATGGTTGAGTTGACAGAGATCCTTTTCTACTTCTCTACCCTCCTTGAGTAGCTTTGTCACATATATCTCATCATATGGTCAAACTCTAGATTTTTTTTTTTTTTTAAAGATTTTTTTTTTTTTTATTTTTTCCTTTTTCTCCCCAAAGCCCCCCGGTACATAGTTGTGTATTCTTCGTTGTGGGTTCTTCTAGTTGTGGCATGTGGGACGCTGCCTCAGCGTGGTCTGATGAGCAGTGCCATGTCCGCGCCCAGGATTCGAACCAACGAAACACTGGGCCGCCTGCAGCGGAGCGCGCGAACTTAACCACTCGGCCACGGGGCCAGCCCCTCTAATTAGATATTTGTCATTTCACACTTTCAATGGGTTAGAACCTCAGGAAGGAAAACTGCAAATTAATGTGGAGACAAGCATGCTGTCGTAGAAAGAATATGGCCTGGGAATGGGAAGACCTGGATTCCAACGTGGTTGTCCTACTGATAACTGTGTGACCCTGGGCCTTAGTTTACTTGTGAGATAAACTGGACAGATCCTTTGAGTACAGCCCTCACACTCCATGACTCGGTATGGGATGACGGGATGCTGGCATGATTTGGCCTTTTTCTCAGCCTTCCTCATTGCTAAGAGTAATTCCCTAAGGGCCCTTAAAGGGACCTGGAGTATCACTGCTATCTCATTATGAATATTCATCTCCAAAGGCCACAAAGACTAATAAACTCCCAGCTGCAGGAACAGAGGGTCAACAGGCTAAAACAGCACTAAAAGCAAGGAGACATTAGTGTGCTGAACTACTAAAGCAGACAACTTTACAACCCTTTAATGAGGATTATATTTTTTCATGGCTGCAGTTAAAGGGAAAAGTAGGCCCATTAACCGTTGTCCTCCCTTTTCTAAGTGTCTTCATTCTTTACCTATTGAGGGTAATAGTTATATTCAACAATAGTTACATATGAACTTGCTTGTGTAATACTTGATTTTTTTTAAAGTTCTTTGAATACACAGTCTCTTCGATTGAACATTTAAGAAAGCACTCACAATGACTGGTTGCTTTGAAAAACAGAGTGACTAGACTGAGAGAGGCTCAGTCAATGAAGCCAAAGAGTGCTGCTATTGAAGAAGACAAGGTGATCAGTGGCAGTTGGTTGTGACACATTCAGGCTATTATCAACAGCCTGGACAGCTTCCAGGGAAACTAATGTAATGATGGCAGGAACACCTGGGCTAAAAGAGTTGAAACTTGAATGAGTTTAATTGAAAGTAGTGTCTCTCAGGTGCTAAGAGAAGAGATGGAATAGCCTAGTAACTACAGTTCAAAATCAGAAAAAGCTGATTTAATTTTGAGATTTTTACAAACACTGAAAATTAAGTAAGAATTCCAAAGCAGAAGAGGTAGGCTCTGCTTCCAGGCTCACTAGGCGGCCAGGGAGTGTCAATTTCATTAGTATAGGTGACAAAGGGGCTAGGCCACCAGTGGCTTTCTGAAATAATTCACCATTTAAAATGGGAGAGAGACACTTAGTCTATGATTCATCTGGACACCAAGGATGCAAATATTACCCTAATTACTGAAGTCACCTGAATGTATATGATATGGTATCTCTAAAGAGTTATTTTTCCAACTTGAAGTCAAGAACACTAGAAGCCTCATGAAGAATCCAAAATTGATCAGACTGGAAAGTAGAAAAAACCCCCACTCACTAGCAAAATAATGGGCAAGATATACAAGGAAAAATTGTCTTCCCATGCTCCAGGGCCTCAAATCTAACTCTTCAATCAGTCTCCCACTGAATCAGGAGAGCTATGGAGGAAAAGAGCGACAAAATGCAAGGGGGGCATTTTCATTGCTGTTAGAAGGGCCATGTAAAGCTGGGGTCCTCTTGGAGCTGTACACTTGAGACTCACAGTTCAAAAGTTATGTGAGGCACCTGATTAATATAGTCAAGATCAACAGAATACTACTGCCTCTGTTAGAGTCTCTTCGAAGCACTAGCATTCAAATCATTAATGAAGATGATAAAATAAGGTAAAACAGCTCACTGCTCAAACTGCTCTTTGAGGATTTTGAGGCCCTGCTTTTATTAAACATCTTCATTTGCCACTTAAATACATTGTGCTTACTTTCCTAATAATCGACATATTTTCACAGGTAAAGAAGAGAAAGTGTGGGGGTGGGATGGGAGAGAATGCCTCAAAAAAGCCAAGTGAGGAGCCAGCCCCATGGCCCAGTGGTTAAGTTTGGCACACACTGCTTCGGCGGCCCAGGTTTGGTTCCCAGGCGCAGACCTACACCACTTGTCAGTGGCCATGCTCTGGTGGTGACTCACATACAAAATAGAGGAAGATTGGCAGAGATGTTAGCTCAGGGTGAATCTTCCTCAGCAAAAAAAAAAAAAAAAAGGGCCAAGTGAATGTCCACCTTCACCCTCCTTGCTTGCACCACTCCTGCTGATGTTCCAAAGTCAAGAACAATCTGGAAGACTACTCACCATTTGGCTCTCTATACTAACAAGCCTCCAAATCCACTCAGACAACTAAAGTTGACTACTCCTTTTGATATATCCTCTTGAGAAAACATAAATGCATATTATTTTTGTATACTTTTTTTCAGAGCATCAAAATTGTCTCAGTTTTTACAGTTCCATTTTCATTTTGGATAAAAATGCACATTCTACAATAGCTCCACTTACGGCTTCATCAAAGCACAGTAATTTAGATTTTTGTTCCTGTGAACAATTTTCCTCTATAGCAGTTTTTTTCATTTTCCATATTTTAAGAAATGAAAATGCCTTAGTTGTAAATAAAATAATCACTTTCTATAGACAATGTGAAAAGTATGTTTTGGGGCATTTTAAATGATGAGACATTATGGGCTGCTTAATTCTGATCTAATCAGAAGCAAGAGTGAAAGCCCTAAAGAAAACATCTGAAACCAAGGAAGGGACAAAGAGAACAGCAGCCGACTCCCTAAACCAGGGTCCTTAACCTGGGGTCTGCGAATCGCCTGATGCTGCATGTCAAATTGCCTGGGTCTGGGCATACAAATATTTCTCCAGGGTCCACAGCTGTCACCAGATTCTCAAAGGTAGATGCAACTCCCCCAAATTTCCTACACTCCCAAATTCTCCCCGATAGAGTCTCATCTGCATGTGAAAAAACAATGTTTAATTAAGTTTCCACATGTTAAACATGAATAAAAGAAAGAATAACTATAGAGGTAAATTGTATTTAAAGCCACTGATGTTTGATTTCTAAATCTTTGATAACATTATTTCATAACGATTAAGCACATAAAGAAATTTGATCTGTTTTAGATAACACAGTTTATGGTAGGCCGAGTGCGGACCAATAGCTCTGGATTCTAATCCTGATTCTGCTATCATCCTGCTAATCAGATTGGAGCAAGCTAATTAACTCACGTGGAGAACTGTTGAACATAGTTTATGCATCAAGAACTTATTTTACTAATTCACTCTCACTGAGATTTTGTTTTGAAATATTTTTACTAACCAAACTGCTTTTATTAAATAACTTATTTCTCCTTTTAAAAATTAATTTGTTTATAAATTGCCAAAAGGACTGATCAGTTCTTCTTCTGCCCATTTGTCCAACCAACAAATACTGATGAACGTCCCAGCATGTCTGAGGCCCTATTCAGGGAGCTAAGGACACACAACTGAACCGAGCAGACCCAGCCCCTACTTCTATGGAGCCTACAGTAAGTGCTCACCTTGAGCTCACAGAACTCCAGCCAGGATATAAATAAACCTATTGGTAATGTTGCAGCCATATCATGAGTGCATCCATACTCATGAATAAACTGAAAATAACTTGTGAAGCTTATCACCAACTTCACAGACTTCTAGGAGCTGGGAATTCTGGACAGTCAGCTGTTGAGTGAGATCAGCCGTCATATTCCTTCTAGTTCTAAAACGTGAAGATCTCACCATTCTAAGTGGAGAAGAGAGGATCCAGAGTTCAATATTCAATACCAGTTCCGGATATGCAGCCCTAATAAAAATGATACTTCAATCGTTAAAACATTCCCACATCTCCCCAATCTACAGAAATGTCTTCTTTCACTAAAACCTAATTATGTCTATAACCAAAGTAGATATTTATACTGATAATTCAATTTATGTAATATACATCTTCCTCCATGCTTCAGAGAGTTGAGTTTAAATGCCTTTTTGATTACTAATTATTTTCTAAGTGAGTTTAATGCTTGTGAAAGCTATTGGGACCACATGCCTGAGGATAAGTGTTCTGTTTATTTGACAAGCAGGTTCCACAGAGCCCCCAGTAGTGTGCAGCATGAACCTCTACCCACAAATTCCAATTTGGAAAGGTTTGTGTTGTGAAGCTAAAGAATATTTCAGTCATGATATCTTCCCTTCAGTTACTGCTAGTTTAAAAAATAAGAGAATAACCCAGATCTAGAAATAGGGGATCAATTATATGAAGAATTTGCCTAATCATTTATTTCATATGGAATGCATGTGACCACTCACAAAATACAAATTATGTGAAATAGGGCTAACATGTTAACTTGTAATAAAGGTAAATAGCTTCCACATGTTTTCTTCCCATTGTGTAAGTTCAGTTTGAAGTGTTACAGTAATCACCCCCATAGTTCCGGGAAATTAAATCATGTTTTTGCATCATTTGTTTCAGCCTACTCAGTGCTTAGCAACCTGTAAGTGCCCTCAATGGGATGGGAGAGACTCATTAGAAGCTTAAAGCTTTAGGACTATTAAGCAATCTTAGGTAAAGACATCTCTTAGAATTTTCCAGTGAAAATCAATTCATCAAATTCCTCTCCTGTCTACATTCTATTGCATGCTCTATTGCTCCTAAAAAACCTTGTTTCTCCTCCAGCTGGGGTAACTGCAGTTCACTCAGCAACCACTGATTCATGGACCACACTGTGGACTGTAAAGTAGGCTGACTCTTATTTCTGCTGGGGAGATGAGGTTGGGTTAGTTATGTGCTCATTATTTACCAGGCTGGAGGCAGCTTCTGACTCCCTTAGGAGCTGCCTAACACTAATGGCGTCAGGTTTGCCACATGAGAATATATATTTCTTCTAATTACATGGTCAATGGGCTGAAGATCTTGCTATCCAGAAAAAAATGGCAAGCCCTTGGACGCTTTAAACCAGATGATCAATATGCTGACTACATCTAAGATACAGAGTTAGAAACTAAATCAGTATAATATGGTTGTGATGGTCAAAACGCACAACTTACACTTACAGTCTTTCACTGCTTTCAACAACAGTGTATTCTTAGAAACTAAAATGTGAAGGAGGAAGTCTTTTCCCATCATCCCCCACAGCTGACACCAAAATAACATTTTCCCTTTGAAATGGATAGTCTTAAACTGACTAGTAATTCTGCAATTATTATAATAGTAACACGATTTATAACCAAACTAAGTAACTGAGTACAGACTTTCGTAATTTGACCAAGGATACACCTAGGTAACACTGGGCCTAGAACCCGGGATTTTCATATCCTCTTCTGGTCTTTCCAATACACTGTATCGCTTTATCATCAAATGATAATCCTTTATTGTTAGTGTGGCAGACTACATAATTACATTAGGAAGCTTGCTGGAAATTAACAATTGGAAGGCAGCTATGCTCACCACTACACCACCAATGCCACTAGAAAATTAACAGTTGAACAAATTAAGAGAGGCAAAAGGAAAATATGTGCCATTTTGTGGTGGGGAGGTGGGGAGAAGTAGCATAGAATTGAATAAAGGTCAGCAAACTACAAAGTGGCACAAAGTGGAGAGCTTTTGTTAGCCTTAAGCCTGAGGAAAATGCTTTTCTTGACCCAGTGTTCCAGAACTTTTCAGATAAAAAATTCCTTTCTTCCCTTCCTTCCTGCTTACATACTAGCTTTATTAAGATATAATTCACATGCCAAATAATTCTTTCATTTAAAGTTTATAATTCAATGGTTTTTAGTATATTCACAGAGTTGTGCAGCCATTACCATAATCAACTTTACAACATTTTCATCAGTCCTAGAACAAACCCCATATCCATTAGCAGTGACTCTCCACTTCCCTCACAACTCCACTCCACTTCCAGCCCTAGGCCACCACTAATCTACCTATTTCTATACATTTGTCAGTTCTGGACTTTTCATATAAATAGAACCATACAATAGGTGGTCTCTTCGACTGGCTTCCTTCATGTAGCATTATGTTTTCAAGGTTCATCTATGTTATGGCATGTATCTGTACTTCATTCCTTTTTATTGCAGAATAATATTCCATTGTATGGGTATACCACATTTTATTTACCCATTCATCAGCTGATGAACAACTTGCTTTTTGATGTGCTAAAATCCTTTCTCTGGGCTCTTCATTAACTTACAGTCCACTGTTATCACTATTTTCATTTTTCATTCATAATCACTAATGGAGTAGTGTTTTTTATCTGATTGAGGAAACCAAAGCAATCCGAATATGAACTGAAAGCCAGATTAAAGATAACTGAAAGACCATGGGTTGGTATGAGCAATGATTAAATTAACCGTAAACCATTAACAGGATACAAAAAGAAAGCGATGAGGATCGTGGGAAGTAGGTGATATGTCATCTAAAGGTGCTGATGTGTAGATACAATAGCATCACCAAAGAACAGTGACTAAATAGAGATGGCAGGTTTCATAGTGCCTGCCTTATGACTTCTGAGTACTTCATTAGAAAAGGCAATGTCACTGCTGGAGCTACTCACCTGTCAGCCATGTCTTCCACATCTTTGAGCCTCCTCAAAAGCCTAGAATAGCATGTGGTCACACTAGAGTTAACAAATACTTATTAGATGATCATATATTTCAGCTTCAGGGTTCCCTGTGAGAATGCCAGAACCTGTCCTTGCACTGAGATCTCACAGCGAACTTCCTAAGGGACAAGCTCTTTCAGGTCACTGCTGAGTATGAAGATATTTGATCCTTGGAATTGTACTTAAAATGCCTGAATTGTTTAGTGTTGAATAAACAACTGAACCCAATTGATAATCAGTTCACAGGTATTTGTTGAGTTTCTACTACGTGGCAGGCATTGCTTGAGACACTGAGGACCCAACAGACAAAGCTGCTGACTAATGCAGTTTACATTCTAGTTAGGGGAGACAGACATGAAACAGACATGTATTAAGTAGTGACAGATGCTATAAATTAAAATAAAGGAGACTGAGGGCTGGAAAGTGATGAGCAGTTGCTCTTCTAAAGAGGACAGTCAGGGAGAGCCTCTGAAGAAGATAACATTTGAACGGAGACCAGAATAAAGTCAAGAGTGACACAGATTTCTGAAGCTACAGCATTCCAGGAAGGGAGAATAACAAGTGCAAAGATCCTGAGGAATAACAGAATTTTTGCATTTGAAAAACATCAATGAGGCTAGTGGGGGTGAAGCAGGAAGAAGGAAAGAGTGATGAGAGATGGAACCTGAGAAATCACTGGGGCCAGGTCATGAGGGCTTTATAGGTTCTGGTAAAGAATCTGAATTTACCCTAACTGAGTGTTATGATCTACTTTGTGTTTTAACAAGATCACTCTGACTGCCATGTGGACAACAGAATATAATGGGCAAGAAAAATAGTAAGAACTTCAGATAGTAGGCTGTTGCAACAGTGCAGATGAGAGATTATGATGGCCTGGGTCAGGTGGGAGCAGTGGAGGTGGTCTATGTAGTCTGAGGGTGGGGCACACAAGATTTGTCAACAACCTATTGTGTATGGGATATAAAAGAGAGAGGTGTTAAGAATGACATGAAGAGTTCTGGTCTCAGCAAATGGAAGGTTGAAGCTGGCATTTACTGAGATGCGCAAGACAAAAGGAGGAAGAGGTAGGAAGAAATTAAGAGTTTCGTTTTGGAGAAATGTAGTTGAAGATGCCAATTAGACATCTAAGAAGACAGATCAAGTGGGCAGTTGGATAGATGACTCGAGAGGTGAGAGGAGAGATTGGCAGTGCAGATAAAAATTTAGAAAATAATAGTGCATAGTAGCTATCTAACATCATGAGACTAGAAGTACATCTGATAGAAAAGAGAAGAAGTCGAAAGACTGAGCCCTGAGATATCCCAATTCAGAGACAGAAAAGACAAGGAGGACCAGCAAAGGAGAAGCAACAGCAGTGAGGGAGGAGGGGAACCAACCAAGAATCTAATAATTACAGTGTTTTGAATGTACATGAACTTTAGTCCCTTTCCTCTAGGAAATTCCCTAAAATTGGACATATCCTAAACAATGTACCATAATGGTTAAGAACATGAGCACTGAGAAGTATCTGGGTCATGCTGCTACTACCTGTGTGACCCTGAACAAGTTATTTAACGTCTATGAGCCTTTCGCTTTATAAAACAATACCACCCATATGTTGAGGAATTAAATGACATAGCCCATAAAAAGTGCTCAATATAGTACCTGACAGAAAATGATCAATAAACGTTACTTATCATTATTGATGTTATTCATGAATCCTTCCTCTTCTTTGTCTAAAGCACTTTCCACCTAAATACTGATCATTTGGGATTTATTTACAACCTTGAAGTATAATGGTAACTACTTCTGTGTTTATGTCTCATGTGTCCACTTAAGTGTAAACTATTTGAATTCAGCAACTGCTTCAACTTTCTTATATTCTCCGCAATTCTAGCACAATACTCTGAGCACAACAGATACTAAATATATACATATAAATAATGGATTAACTTTATTATTTTACATTTTTGACAGGGCAAAAAACAATATGGGTCTTTGGGGTTTTCTTCTCTGTTTGCCTGGATGCTTAGAAGGGAAATTTAATATGCAACCAACCATAAGTTCCTTGGAGACACATAAACCATAAGTCTTCTAAGAGCCAGGATGATGAAGTCATCACTGTTGGATCTTCCCTGGCCTTCTGTTGGATAGGGGGAAAAGTGGCAGGCAACTGAATAAAGGTCAGCAAAATGTAAAATGACAGAGCGTAGACCTTCTATGTGGCCTTAAGCCTGAGAAAAAACGCTTTTCTAGACCTAGTGTTCCAAATTTCCCAGGTGCTGAATATGCTTTGAGAGCTTTCACCACATTTCTGGAATGAGTGCTCGTCTAGAAAACTCTGACACTTGCTTTTTGATGAATTGAAATGAAGCCTCTGGGACCTTCAACAACAACACGGACACTTTTTGAACGGCCTACCCAGTCCCCTTCTCAGAGAAGACTCCATAACCCCCAGAAGGGTAGACTCTTTGAAGCTATTTTTTCTGCTGCATGGCCTTGTCTTTGCACTAATTGATTTACATAGTGTCAGGAGATACCTGGCCAAGGTGGGAGACCCGGGTCATATAAAGGGAGCACGACGGAGGGAAGACTTCCAGACTCCTCCTGCTGAGGTCCCCAGAGCTACCCTTCCAAAGGTTTCTGTCCTTCCAAAGGCTTAGATTCTACGAAAGACTACTGCCCTAAAAAGTTTCCTTTTTTCTTGTATTGCTTTCTTTTACTTACACTAAAGAAACTCTTCATTGATATATTTGGTATTTTGGAAAGAGGCTGAGATTTGACGTAAGAAGACTAAAAGTCGTCTAAAGTAAAACCAAGAATATAGAACATATACCCACTTCCCTTCTCCATCCCTTCCTTTGACCTCTTGGTTTGGTAACTGGAGATAACGCAGTTTTCAAGTGCTGAGGATGGAAGGAGCCAGGCAGCTTCAAGAAAGTAAGTATGTGCTTAGGGAACGAGGGAGGAATACGAGACGGTTCTTGTCCAGGTCACCCCAGTTCCTCCCTCAGTTACCATTCTATCCCTATATTACTCAGTAAACCAAGGCTAAAAGGCCTAGATTGTGATACAGTATAATAAACCAGACACATATGAGAAGGAAAAAAATCTATTGAGACAATTTCTCAATTCTATGGACGTGTCAAAGAAAATAATTATTGAAAAAGCTAAGACGACAAAGTGCTTACATGATTTTTTATATTTAAAAGGGAGCATCACAACTGATAACTAAAAAAAAAAAATAATGTACAAGTATGACTATGTACAAGTAATGTACACATATGTACAAGTTTTACTCACAACACTCCTGACACCACTTGTGTGGATTTTTTCCACACCTACAATCGATTCTCCAACTATCCAGATACCAACTAGATGTCTAATGATTCAATCCAATTCTGACCCTAACTACCTGGAGTTAGTGATAGACCTCACAAGTTAAGGGCTGGGTCCCACAAGACTGCCCCCACTTCAAATACCAATCACAAGTCTCAAGCCTCTCATACTTCTGACTGACCAGCTACAAAACAGGGTTCCCACGACCTCCTCCTCAGGTTCGATAATTTGCTAGAATAGTTTACAGAATTCAGGGAAAACAGTTGACTCACTATTACCAGTTTATTATACAGGAACAAATGAACAGCCAGGTGAGGAGGTACATGGGATGAGGTCCAGAAGGGTCCCAAGCACAGAAGCTTCTGTCCCAGTAGAGTTGCTGTGTGCCCCCTACTGACATGTGGATGTGTTGACCATCTGTAGGCTCTCTGAATCCTGTTGTTTAGGGGGTTTTGTGGAGGTTTCATTATGTGGGCATGACTGGTTAAATCACTGGCTGTGGATGATAAGCTCAAGCTCCAGCCTCTCTCCCTTCCCAGGAGGTCATGAGGTGGGGCTGAAAGCTCCCACCTTCTACAAGTGCCTTGGTCTTTCTGGCAACCAGCCCACATCCTGAAGCTATCCAGGGGTACTCAGTCACCAGTCATCTCATTAGCATACAAAAGACACTTGACTATATCACTCCAGATATTACAACGGTTTGAGGCACCTGTGCCCAGAATCAGGGACAAAGACCAAATAAGTATTTCTTACTGTAGCACAAGTTATAATACTTGAATTCTAAAACTTATGTACTTAGCACATAGAAGACACAGTTTTAAGGTATCATTCCAATAGTGGTGGCACTTTTGGACTGATCGACAGAGATTCTTTTCCCAGATCCCCTTTTGCTAACATGGGAGACGGCTAATATCGGAGATAGGATAACTGGTGGTTTAATTTAGTGAAGTTAGTTGATCTCATGGGAACTGAACTCATGGCATTGGTCTCTCTCAAACTATGGTCCAATTAACTACAATATACTATTCTGGGACACGTAGCTGCTGCTGTCTGCCTGGAGTAGCACAGCTGTTCAGAGTGAAAACCAGCACACAAGAGGTTAAGTACATTTGGGAAAGAAAAAAATATTTTTTTAAATGCCTTCTTTTTTTAAAAGTTAGCCCGAGTGCAGCTGTGATCTTGAACAGCTTGTTCTGAACCACACGGCCTTCCAGCCTCCCAATCTTTCCACTATGTTCCATGCTCAACTGGCTTTCAACAGCTTTCCCGAAGCAACTCTTCAGCATACTAAACTTGGGATTCTTTAACACTAAGTAACACTTTTCTCTCTTTAATGGGATAATTTAGCCTTCTGACTTTCACAGCAGATGCATTTAAGATTTAGTGATGTCATTTAATTACAGACTCTGAAGAAATCTGAAAGCATCATTATAACTAGCCTATGCTGTTAGCTCCCTGATGGAGCCCATCAGCGATGCTATGTACAAGAAGAACGGACTCCAGGGAGGAAGAAAGAAGAGAAAAAGGCACAGGTCAAGGCCTGTGCTCCATCACCTGAATATTGATGTCCAAGGTTCTCCATATATCATCTAGTTAAATGGAGATAAAACTCAGAAAGGGAGAGACCAAGGGTCCAAATTAGCAGGCAAATGAATGATCAGGTCAATAAACCTACTGAATAATTATTACGGTGTATTTTCTCAATTAGAGTGATCAAATTAAGATATCAAAGGTACATTTTTTTGTCCTCTTAATGGTCTCTTAAAGTCTTAACCACTAGAGTTCAATAACTATTATGCACCATTACAAGCACTTGTACTTGACCTTTTTGCCTAGTAAGAGCGATGATAAAGATTAAGGGAAAAAAATATAAGCAAAGAAAAGCCTATATGTTAATCAAATGAGAAAGTGCTTTAAGAAAATTAAATGCCATAATTAAAAATTTTATTGATTTGAATTATTAACATAATTATTAATATTATTGCTGAAAATGGAAGGATAGATAAAATGGGATGTTTTAAACAAATGATTACTATTCTCCAAGAATATAAAGATGGGAGTGTGAAGAATTTATCACATTCATAAGCTGTCCAAAGAAAGCACATCAAAAACAAATATGCATTCCATCTACTGCATAGAACTTTTCTCTTGGTACTCACGCCACTGCCAGCAACTAAGGGTCTAAACAACTCAGTTCTATAGAAGAGTTTCACAAAATCTGAAAGCATCACAACCCCAAGTCTATAATACCTCCTGTTACTGACAACATGTATCACCAGCGTATTGTAAGCAAAGGAAGAACTAAGCTATCTTTGTTTGTCAAAATCTGAACGTTCCTCCCTTCCAAATAACTTACAATTTTTAAAACTAGCTACAAGCAATGATCCCATACACTAACTCTCCACACAGTTCACTGAATGCACACTTTATTACACTACTTAAATGCAAGAGTTCAAGAGCACAGAGTAATTTTGCATGGTGAATGAGATGAACATTCTGGCCTTCTGCCACTAGGAATCATATAAAATTCAGTGTTCATAAAAGCAGTTATGTCCTTGTGGAACTGTAAGGAAGATGATAGTCAGGGTCATGGCTTAATGATATGATGTCAGACATAGCAGTGTTTCATACGTAAGCATCAAAGTCTACACGGATATGTGGCTATGATCCACTCTTCCAACAATCAACCACAGACAATCCCTGGTCTCTGGATATCTCCAACCAGAGCTGGTTTTGGCAAAGGGCTTGGCAGCCTATGCAACAACGTGACTTAAGGATGCTATGAAGACATGGATCCTCTACTATTGGAAAGGGGCTAAAAAAGTAAAGTTTTCAAGGGATATAATAGCTCATATTCACAAGAGAGGATATGAGTTACAGAAGGTTTTTTAGAAAATCATTTATTGAATATTATGAACCGTAGCAATTGCTTTATATATTTTATTACTAATCTTCATAATACTCCGTTGAGATAAACATCCCCTTATTAAAGATGAAGCACAATGAAGCTGAGTAACTTGTCCGTTGAGATAAACATCCCCTTATTAAAGATGAAGCACAATGAAGTTGAGTAACTTGTCCAAAGTCACTAGACAAATAAAAATGGTATGGCTGGGATTCAAACCCTAGTCTGTCTTGACACTTACTTGGGTCTTTCCACTCTGTCACCCTACTTTCCAGTGAATTAAGCCCGTGACCTTGAAGCCAGAGGGAAGGTTGTGGAGACCTGTCCTTCTGTATACCCCATATAATAGCATCAGCCTTTGATATCATATCTCTCCCCCCACATGCACGGTAAACTTGTAGGTATGTGCCTGGGTCCTGGGAACATTTAATCTAAGGACAATTTCCTGGCGTTCATTTAACCAGATTTTATCTACAAAAGAAAGTGTTTCAGGGGATCCATTGAAGTGTGACTTACCCCAGGCTCACTTCTACTATGGATGACGCTGCAAAGAAGCCTCCTATGTTGGGATCATTCTTCTGCCCTGATTTGAAACTTACCCTTTGATAGCCTTCAGCCTGCCTGATCTGAGTCTCATCTGTTCAAGTAGATTACTGCAAAAGAGACTCCTTGTCTAGTGAGATCAACAACATACAGGGAGCATCGGATAATTTCTAATTGAATTTTGCATTACTTCGATTAATGTTAATGCCAGCAAAGCCCCAAGGATGGGTGCATTTGTGTGATTTGAAATAATCTAATAATTTTATAAAAGCAAGAGATATTTGCTTATTGTAAGCCTAGAGGCCCAAGTATCTAACTAGTTTCGATCCCAGAATGACTGCACGCCCTCAGAGGTTACATTTATTTTAGTAAACCTAGATATGTATAAATATAACATTTCCTAATATAGAATTTTGACAAATAACTAGCAATGTCTGGATTGACGACTTCCTCTAAGCTAAGGAAGCTAACATGTTCTCAACAAAAGCTTAAAAGATACTATGAACATAGACAATACTGAAACCCTTGGCAGCCTTTTAATACTGACCCAACTTGATTGTATTCATCCACAAAGATAAATTAGGTAGAAAGACTCATAGAGGCTAGGATTACAAAGGAAAGGTTAAAAAAAATATGAGAAGCCACAGGGAATGAATAAAACTAGAAAAGGTTGATTCTGACACAACAGAAGCTTTTTTTGCGTTGTCACTCATTAAGCAGCATGTCTGGAAGGAGGTATTATTGCATTTTGTAGCTGGTGAAACTAAAGATAAGTTAGATAACTTTCCTAAAGGCGTAAGAGTAAGCCAAGCACTCAACTGGGAGTTGAGTTTCTGCGCCCCTACCACTCCACTGATCACAATGAGTTAATGCTGAGCCCCACATGGGAGACTCACACAGTGAGGGCCCAACGCAAGACCAATTCTCAGGAGATGTATCAAGCTTTCCCACAAATTTCAGGTATGGGAGTGGCTGGGCATCAATCATCTGGAAAAACCCCAGCCAATGACAGAATCAACAGATTTTAGAATTGGAAAGGGTCTCTGCATTCATTGATACTTCATTCCTTGCATTTACAGATGAAAAAAAAAAAAAACAACCAACCCAGAAAGACTAAGTGATATGCTGAAGGAAACACATCTAGTCAGTGGCAGAGCCAGAACCCAAACTCAGGTCTACCAACTACCAGCCCAGTTGTTGTAACACTATAGTGCGACACACTATCTGTAGATTTCAGAACCTATAGAAAGCCAGCTTATTTTTACAGTGAATCCAGCAGCCCCGAGAAGTCTAGTCTAATCTAGAGTTTAAGGAGTCCCACTCCCCCACTCCCACCGGCTACCAAAAAATGAACCAGATAACCTAAAACAGCCTTCAAAAGTTTTCAGCTTCCAACAGCCTTCTTCACGGACTGTTTTGAATTCTACATTTAGAGCTTTTTTTGATTCTTGATACTTTCTATTTCCCTTATATAGACAGACCCACTATCTAAGAGTTATTTTTTTTCAGAACCAAAGTGGTGGAGGGAACAAAGGCAGCAGGTTCCACTCTCATCAGTGCTGCTGACACACTGGCCAGTGTCTCATGCTTCCAAAGACTAATAAAAGATCATCTGCCCAGTTTTGTGATGTCACATGTGGATTCACCAGGAAGCAAGGCGTATTATAATTAGAGCCATCTTTAGAGGATCAAGTAATCTCTTAGCATTTCAGGAGGCAATATAAAACAATTCTTAGTTTTAAAAATACCAACATGCTATCAGGGGTTGTGGCAGCCATGGAGGTGCTCCACTTAGATCTCCTTCTAAGAGAATGTGCTGTGGGGAGCAGAGCTGATTGTCAGCCTACAGGCACCACACCTGTGGATCCCCTCAGTGTTCACGCCAGGCCACGTTTTCCCGAGGTGCTCCCAGCCAAGGACCGAGCAAGGCAGGCAAACCTGAACTGGGCCATAGCGATCCAGCGTGGGATTCTTTATGACACCACGAAGCTCCAAAACAAAAAAAGAGACTTGCTCTTGGGAATTATTAACAATAATTCTGGTAGACTCCTGGTAAATCTGAGAGAGCTGCTAAGTCCAAGCAAGAGGTTGTCTCTAATAATAACAAAGGGCAGCTAAAAAATATACATATTTATAAGAAGAAACTTGTTTAATAACAAGCTCTTAAAACCAGTTTTTGAGCTCCCAAATCTAACACATCTCTGAGGCTGCTATCATTAACACTTCCCTTCTCCATATTATAAAGGCAAAACCAACAAAAAAACCTCTTATTCACTTGGTAACACTGTCAAATAAAATGCTAAAAGAGTGGCTGTTTTAGATTCTCTAAAAGCAATTATAAGAGGAAACTACTTCAAATATGAAGAAAATGAATTCTTTTGGAAAGCATGTTAACTATCAGTGTGAAGGAGTTTAGGGTACTGCTTGATGACTAGAAAAAAAATAGCTAATAAAAAACTGTAGGTGACCATTTGTTCTATGATAGTATCATTTGTCAAATGAAACCCATCCCTCCAGCATCCAACTCCCGCCCCTCCAATTTACCAAAACACCCTGCCCCGCTCCCCAGTAAATGATCAGGATAAGTCCTCTGACTTACCACTAACAGACATTTCCCAAATGATCCCAAGACCAGTGAGTTCTGAAAAGTTTCAAGGAAGAGAGTCTCTAAGATATTTGGTCCTTCTCTTTTTTCCCTCACTCTTTGCTTTTTATGGTACTAGAAAGCCACACTTCTCACCTAGCAATACTGCAAAAATAAGAGTTAGTAGCAGTGAGAAAGCTATTAAAAAAAAAAAAAAACCTCTTTTTATAGATGGGGCATTAAATGGACACTATTTAAATCTCTTGCTTATACAACAAAGATGGGAAATAGATATAAATTTTACAATATCTAAAAGCAAAACCCTGTAGTCTACCAAAACAAAATTCCCTTTGTAATGCAACTTTGCAAAGGAAACTTAAACTCCAAAGGTAATTTTGCATCCAAGGTACTCACTGAATCACATTCGCAGAGATGAATCAATAGAATTTGTTTGATTGCTTCATCATCCCTCCATTATACCAAATCTTCTAAGGCAGCAGGAAAGATCATAAGAATGTTTGAGGATTGCTTATTTGAAGATAGAGAGGAGGCCAAATCCTATCATACCTATTACGGAATAGAGCTTAACCATAAAAATCTTAATTAACACTGTAACAATTTACTTAGAAGTCTCTGATGCAGCCCATGTGAGGCTAAATCAGAAGGGAAACGCTGTTAGCATTTTAGAAGAACTAAATTAAAAGAAAAAAACCAATATGGCAGAGGCCACATTATAGACTAATAAGGGATTAGATAAAGCAATTATTGCTTGGGTATTGTTTCTGCTATGCGACAGAATGAAGGGAAAACAGCTCTGAGCCTTGGGTTAGAGTGTGATAAGTTTTCCAGTAAGTAATGGTGGGAAGAGTGGTCCTCAACCTTCTGACTCTATCCACATCCTAGAAACAGTGAAGAAGTCTTAAAGAAGATAATATCTCAGAGCAAGTAATATCTCAGATCAAGTCCTGTTTAAAGTTAATAAGGAATCATGAGGAATTTGGTTTACATTTTTTTCTCATTAATTACTCCCTAAGATCAGAATCAAGAGAGAGAGTAGGGTGAACAACTTGGGTTAAAAATCTTACCCAACATACTTTGGACCTTTCCTTTGTGTTAATCACAGAACAGTCTTCGGAAGAATGTCTGCAGTACTCATCGATCTAGTACACTTTTATAAGCCTCTTAGAAGAAGTGTGGTTAAGTTCACGTGCTCCACTTTGGCGGCCCAGGGTTTCGCCGGCTCAGATCCTGGGTGCGGACCTAGCTCCGCTCACGCTGAGGTGGTGTCCCACATAGCACAACTAGAAGGACCTATGACTAGAATATACAACTATGGACTTGGAGGCTTTGGTAAGAAGAAGAAGAGGAGAAAAAAAAAAAAAAGACTGGCAATAGACGTTAGCTCAGGTGCCAATCATTAAAATAAAATAAGATAAAATAGGGCATAAAGTAAAGAGTAAATGTTACTAGATATCTAGGCTGCAAATAGCACAGAAGTGTGGTGGAGATGCAGTTCCAGGAGAACAGAATATTACACGGGTAAGGTATGGTACCTAGACTGTCTTCATAATGACTCATGATAATAGAAGGTGCTATATATGATATGTACTCGTTATATGCTAGAGACTGTTCTAAGAACTTAATGTGTATTAACAAACTCAATCCTTACAATAGTCCTATAAGGCAGGTACTATTATTATCATCCCCATATACCAGATGAAGAAAAAGAAGAACAGAGAGATTTAGTGACTTGCTAAATGTCACACAGCTAATAAATGACTGGGCTAGGATTTGAAGCTAGATACGATGGTTTTAAAGTCTGCACTCTCAACCACATGCCACTGTCTCCCATCTATACTACATACCTGCTTCCTACTACAATTCCAAATCAGGCCATCCCTGATTCTACCAATAATCATACTACTGCCTTGTTCTTTAGAATGACATTTACTAGGAACGTGAAAACACTTTTCAGGTCTAGAGTAGCAACTCGTCATGTCCCACCACAGGAAGTATTTTTACTATACATTCTAGTCTAAAAGGAGACCCTCAGATTGTCTGAAACAGACCTAAATATACAATCCAGTAATAAAGTTTCCTGATAATTTCTTCTAAAGATAATATGTTCTCAACACAACAAGCAGAGGCCTAGAAGAAAGAGCAAAATGTGCATGGTTTTTAATCTCAGTAGAAATCCTGATAAATGTTACGTTCAAAGGATTCTTACAGGGAGCAAGAATCATTAAGGATCCTGGTAAAATCATTTTAAATCCATAATCTTAGCACACTAAATATAAAAAATTAATAACAAAAGATAATTACAAAATAATGTCTGAAAATACAAATTAAGTCATTTTCTTGGCCCTCAAGTGGTCTTATATTTAGAACAGAATTAAAGCTCGTGCTCTTTTTTGTTTTCATTTTACCTCCTTTCCAGAAGGCTAAAAGGGCCTTCTTGTTACAGGACAGTTGTGTTTCACATTTTTAATATGACTTTAAAAATACACGTAAGTATTCTTAGACACAAAGCAATTAGGAGGACATCAGTAAGGCCGGGAACAAACTCATGGCCCATAACTTGCAAAAAAGAAACAGAGAAAATCATACTTTGTGAAGAATACGTATGTGAAGACCCAAAGCAATAGGTTTCTGAAGCTCATCCAAATTATTTGTCATGTCAACAGGCTTACTTGGAGCCAAATGTTAGCTCTTGAGCATTTGATAATGTTTGAAAAATAATATGTTGATGATTTAACAGGCTAAAAATCAAATATGAATCAAATTTTTCATAAATTACACATGATCTTAAAAATTAGAGAGAAGAGTGAATGAATCCTCTCCACATTACAATGGAACCCAATTCATCATTCACATTCTGTAGTCCTTCATTCACAAAGAGGTCCATTAGCCTTCTTTGCCAGTCCTTTTTCCACATAAAGGAACTGGCCTTGGGGCAACACATGCCAAATGTCTGGAACAAGAGACAAGATGTTCAATTAACTCCTGAAAGTTGATTGAATAAATTAATATAGAACTTAGACTAACGTGTCCGTGCAGTCAGCAGTGGAAAGAGAGAGGAAGAAGAGTAACCTGTAAGGAGGATGCTGCACTTTATTAGGCAACGACATAAAGACACCATCATTTGTATTTCCAGTACCAAAGAGTGGAATCAGAAAGTGGACTGTGGCAATCATAAACAGACAGTGAAAAGAGAGACCCAAAAACTCAATTTCCTGAAGCCACTAACCTATTCCTTAAAATCATATTTACAAGTTGAAGTCCCCCCTTCCTTTAGCTTTCTAGCCCAGCTAGAATTAGATTTCTAACTTATTTTGCCTTATTTCTTTGATTTAAGAGTATGGGTTAATAGAATGCCCATAAATGTCCAAAGAACCTTAAGTCCACTAAGACTATAAGCAAAAAGAAGACAGATGTATTTCCTTCAAGAGAACTGATGATGTGGTTTTCTTCTAGCATTGAGCCTAACTCTACACTAGCTAGGAATCCTTTTCTGAAGTTTCAAGAAGGCCAAATTTCAGTTCTTTTGTAGACACTAGAGCATCTCATATGGTCTACAGCCATGACTTACCTGCATCGAGGGCCCCATACGTCCTTCTGTCTCCTATGTATTTATAGTCTTGGGATGCTCAACAGAAGAGTAAATGAGGGATTATGAAAGTCTCACAGGAGACATGGACAGGGAAAAAGATCTCATATATTTTCTCAGCTATTTTGATGCCTTTACTGTGTCACAGTCCTCTCTATTGGACTAAATCCACAGAAAAACTATAAGGAGAACATTAGTGTAGCTATACACATATTCTGCTAGATACACCTGCTACATCTTTGGCAGATAAAATTAATTTGTCCTCTTTTCTAACTTTATTACAGATGATAAACTAAAACAAAGAGTACAAGGACAGCGCTACATTGTGTACCAAGATTAAGAAAGCTGTGTGTCTTTGCAGAACACCCTGTGAGACTGTCAACTTGATTACTTTACTGAATAAACTAAAAAGTGGCTTGAAGTAATTTCTGTATGATACAGGCTAAGAATGACCAAGGAAAACTCCTAAAATTTATATAAAAGTCTGATGCATGGAGGCTGTGCATTTCATCCATGTTGATTTCCACTCCTTTATCCCAAAGGATAGGCATATTGCAGATTAAAGAAATTAAGAAACTTTGGCATGTAGTACTACATAGTAAAGCATTTAGGAAAGAAACGGAATTCCTCACTTCTAAAGAGACAAACTCAGAAAAAAAAAACGTAAAATATTGTCTACCTTTTTGAAAAATTGCCATAATCATGACTCCGTAAAGAATTAAATCCTCTTAAAACGCATAGACCTGGAGGCCCGGGGTAAAGGCGGGGCTCCATTTTACTGCCATATACCTGAGTTACTGCTGGAGGTAACAGACGTTAGTCACGTTAACCATATTTTCATCATTACTTATTTAACTAATAAGGGGGGGAGGGACAAGTTGAGTGGAGGATTAGAATCTTCAGGGAAAAATAATCGTAAACTTCAAGTCGACATTGTGAGTTGTCCATAAGCTTCAGTGATTCCTGAAATTGGACCAGGATGAGCTTCATACAGCCCATTTAATTCACCAAAAAATATTTAATTACCAAAGCCAATGGGAAGATGAACTCAGAACTAATATCCATAAGTTAAGGACCATATACTATAATATGCACAAACAGAGTAAAAAGTTAGGCTTGAACTAAGTGGATTTTTAAAATGGCTTTTTTTCTTAAAAAAATCAAGTTAAATGCCTTCAAGTTTCTATGCTTAATATCCATGGTCAATACACCACTGTTTATCAGCAATAACTTGAATTAAACAGCAATGTCATAAGAATAACAGCAATAACCTCAACGGGAGCTAACATTTACTGAATGCTTACTATGTGCTGGGCTCTGTCTAAGCTAATTTTACATATATATGTATATATACATAAAATCTCATTATCTTTGATTGCCTTCTTTTTTCAACATCTTTTATTCAATGTCATTCTAATTCCTACTGGAATATCTTTAAACCTTTACAAATATTAAAAGTCCACAGCTGGTAAGGAGGCTGCATTCATTGAGAAAGCAAGTGAACCATTATAGTAACACATATGGAATTGGCTAAACATAAGCTTTCTGCTCATGCCTGAGAATAATTCAAGATATCAGTCTGGATCTTCAGGGATGTTAGTGGTCTGCACTCCTGCAGCCTTCCCAACTTTGCCCTGGCTGGTTAGTTCATTGGGTAGAGATCCACACAATGAGGTCAAGGCTATGGCTTAATCTGCTTTTTGATACCAGTTTATTCTGCACAGAGAATAATCACTCAGTATCACATACCACATCCTTAATCCCAGCTACGTGTTTTGAAAATATGTGCCTTTGATTGTGAGGGGACCAGATGTAGGAAAGCAGCTTAGTATCAACTCAGCCCTGTTATTAGGATGATGGGTGTGGGGAGATTAAAACCACCACCACCACCAAAGAAAACAAATCGCAAATGTGTTTTCTACTAGTAGTAGACAGCAGACCTACCTTCATAGACGCTGGCTATCTGCTATCCAGTCCATTTAGGTCAGAAGGGCTATGGAGGGCGTGGTGGTGGAGTTTGCATGGGCGGGGGACAGTGGGGACAGTAGGTTTGTGTATGTATGACTACACAAGAGCAAGGAAAGGAGAGCTAGTACCACCAAGAATTTATATTATCAGCTTACTGCTGACACTTCAACCTCCAGAATGTAAAAGCTCATTAGAACCCACAAAAAAGTATCCAGAGATTTTAGCAGCTGTAGAAGGGAGCACATTTTGGGATATGATCTGCTCTGGTAAGCAGCATCTCCCAGGCACCCATCTAAGGAGCTCAAAAAGCAAAAACAAGTAAAAGAAAATCTAGCCAATATACAGATTTTCAGGCTCTGCTCCAAACCTACTAGATTAGGTTTTTTCTCAAGGGGGTTGACGGGGGGGGGGGGGGGGGGGGGGGAGGGCCGGGGTAGAAGTAGGGCAGGGAGCAGTAATCTGCACTCTTAAGAAACTCTCTAGGGAATTCTTACTCTGTCATGTTTGGAAACCACCACCCTAGAGACATAACTTGGGTTGAAAAAGATTGAATTTCCTTACATGACTTGAGCGGCCATGTCTCTAAAACAGAAAACAAAAACTTAGTGGGTAGCCTGTAAAAGAGTGTGCTTTTCAACCAGAAAAGTACTGAGACTTTCTTATGCAGGTGTTAATGAGGCCTAGGCACGCACTGGGGAGAGATGACATGTGACAAAAGCCATGGGGGCAACACAAGATTGCCTGGAGTCCTACAGCGACTGTGGAGTCGCTTCTCCGTTTATGCTCACAGCAACCCTAGGAGGTAGGTATTATTCCTGTGCCCATTTTCCAGATGAGGAGACTCAGGGTCGGAAAAATCTAGTGATTTGCACAAAGCCACCCAGATAATAAGGCAGGAGGCAGTGCTCTAAATGGAAAAGAATAACAACCTGGAAGTCAGGAGAATGGAGTTTCAGCTCAGCCTTGCCATGAAATTACTTTAGCACCCCTGGGCCGCAAATGTCCTTATTTGCAAAGTGAAAGAATTGGATTAGATCATTTCTAAGGTCCCTTAAAATTTTAACAACCTATGATTTTAAGCTGTCACAAGCAGGGTTTCCGCCTCATGGCGTGGTGTCTTTTACTGTCATGTATCCCTTAACACTGGGGATACGTTCTGAGAAATGTGTCATTAGGTGATTTCATTATTGTGTGAACATCATAGAGTGTGCTTACACAAACCTAGACAGTATAGCCTATGACACACCTAGGCTATATGGTCCTAATCTTATGGGACCACCCTCATATATGTGGTGTGTTGTTGACTAAAACATCTTTATGCAGTGCATGACTGTATATTATACTTGACTGCCACATTATAATGATGTTCAGAAAAATGCGGCATTAAAAATCTAGGTTAGGTACTATGGCAGGAGCTATTTGAATTTAAGGCTTATATATATGAGAATAAGTAATTTTAATCAATGCACTGCAAGTTTTGCTTTACTAAAGATGGAAGGGGGGGCTAGTTGTTTGAATTCCACAGTGCAAAAGATTCTTTGTGTTCTAACACATAAGTTGCAACAATAAGTGGCATCTTCCATGAGACCAGGTGTTAGAGACTGCTGTGTGAGATGTTCCTAAATATTACCAGGGCTGCAGTAACAACTTTGCCTGCAAAATGCATGCGCGGCACAGCCTGGGATGCAGAGCACATACTAAGTAGGAAACGTAAATGTGCAGAATGGCTGTATAATTGTTGAACTCGTGCCTCATATATTCATAGTTAATTTTGGCAACCGATTTCAGTTACGGGAAGGGGGAAGATGGGGAGGGGGTGACTTCTCCTGTCCTTCAACTTCCCAGAAATGTATTAGAAATGACAGCCTATGATTGCTGCAGACAGTATCTAATTAACTGTCATTATAAAACACATGTCGAGCCTGGGGCCTATGAGGGATCTGATGTCTAATTTCTCTCCAGAATAATAAGAGTCTCCTTTGAAACAAGCTGGTGAATGAATTTTGTTGTCTTATTAACCAACTGATTTCAATCTGACCCCCTATTCCCTCCCCCACCTCACTCTTTCCTGCTGCATCCCCCTCCCCTAACTACTTTGGAACCCATATTTTAGACAAGTGATGGATTTAAAACAACTTCTTGTCATCTTCTGCCTAGGCAATCTCAATAAAGAGCTACTGCAGAAATATGATATGGAAATGGAAGCTGTTTGTAAAAACTATTAACTCAATAATGAAACAATTATTCCTAAACAACCATGAAAATTACTTACAAGCCTTATTTTCTCTCATTTTGCCATACCACGATTGCAATTCTATTTTCATTCCTATTAATTAGAACAAAGAATTTAATCCTTTTCTCCTTCTATTATGCAAAAGCAAGCATGGTTATTAGGGAGCTATCTAGTTTCCAATTAATTTTATTTAGGAAAGAGTTACACAGACGGAATCATTACTGATGTCCTCTAACTGGGGGGTTAAGATGAAAAGGGGCGTGAATCAACACAGAAAGTAAGACACCTCCCTCGGTTCACTATTCCATTTGCAAGATTACTCATCAGCTTCCCCAAATGGATCCATGACATTCTTAACTAAGCAAGGAACATTAGGCAAGGGAGGCTGAATGAAACAAGAAAAAAGCTGATAAAAGTTGCGTAACATCTTGCATATAATACATCCATGGTGACTCCCACTCACCCTCTCCATTGTACCACCATTGGCACAGTGCACATCCAAACCATGGATTTTCTGGGAGTGAAGACCAAATTCTGTACCCACTTAATCTGTGTTACTGATAATAACCAAAACAGTGTTTTTCCATCTGTGCATCATAACCAGCACGAAATGGATTGACTTGCATGCAATGGAATAGGACAGAATAGAACAGAAAATATCAGAGTGTAACATATATAGTAACATATGTCTATATATATGTATGTATGTAAGTATGTATGCCTGTATACTATTTTAGTTATGGCCAAAATTTCTGAAAATCCTTGGAGTAAGGCAAAGAAATTGGTCAACAAATATTCATTAAATATATAGATGACCCCGAAGCAAATTGAACTAGCATAATGCTCATCAGTTACTTAATTTAACTTCAGACTCTACTCATTAGACATATTTGTTCCCATCTTTCTTCCACAGGAGTAATGAGACAGTGTGGGAATGATCCTAGTGCCAAAGGTCTGAAGTTAAACCTATGACTTCTGCTAAAATCAGTTTCAACATCTGTTGAAGAATTAGCAGAGATTTAGGATGCTGGTAAATGTTGAAAAAGCTCCATTATGTGAATTACTGAAATGTAAAATAAGCCATAATATTTTACCTAGGTGATCATAGCTGATAATTATGTTCTATTTTTAAAATGCTATGATCTCGACTATATAGTCAGAAGCAGTCACTTAATTGTGACATATTTGAGAGCCAATAAAATCCAGTAATCTATACATCAGATATTTACAGCTTCCCATGAGAGTACTGATAAGTAATGACTGTATTGAAAATCAAAATCTGAATTTTCCTACATTAGCTCTGCTACAATACCTTGTCCAGAGTCTTATGTGGCTCAGGCCTTAGAGGAGTGAAACTGGCTAGATGTTTAACAAGGCCAACGGACTTTGGGAAATGGGTTGTAATATACAGGGTCAGCTCAGGACAAAACTGTTCATTTGTTCATACAACCATCCACCTATGCAATTAGTATTTACTGAGTGATAAGTATGCATTAGGCATAATGCTAGGTACTGGGCTATGGAGATAAAGGTATGGTGTTTTCTTTGTCCTCAAAAAACTTTACTATCTAGTAAGAGGATACCAACCTGTAAACACATGAGTGCATTAAATGTTAGAGATTCTGCGACACAAATATACGCAATGTACAGTGGGAGGAAAGGAAGGGGCCATTAGTTCTCAGGAAAGGTTAGTCAGAGGAGAGCTGATGCTTAAGCTGGACAATGGTTAGAGGAGAAGAGGACATAAAACATTCGGGTATGAGTGAGGCACAGGGGTCAAGTAGAACCAAAGAACAGAAGACCTGCAGATGTAGGCCAGACCTTGCATGCTTCACTGAAGAGTTTAGACTACACCCAGAAAGTAGGGAAGGATTGTAGGCAAGGTAACAAAGTCATTGGCTAGGTGTTTTAGAAAGATTGCTCTGGGGAGAAAGACTAGTCAAGAAGCTCACTTAGAAGTCATTGACTATGAACCTCTCAATTCAGAGTTTATCTCCTCAAAATTATGCAATCTATCTCCCACAGCAATTAATTATTTAGTACTCTCACATTACTTCCTGTCTAGACTTTATCACCAAAGTATCTCACCTAAGAACCTTTTGAAAAGGAAAAAAAAAAAAACAACAAAGTATGCCTCAAGATTTCCTCTCACTTACTTTGATTAGAGAATATTTATTTCAAATATTCACTATACTTCTATATAACCAAAGCACTGGATAAGATATCCATAAATAAGACAAGTACTTTCTAGATGAAAGAACATTTAAATTTGGTGCATGGGTGATATTTCTCACCCTTGACGTCCAGCCTAAATGTCATCTCCCCCAGGCAGTGTACCCTAAT
The DNA here is from genome assembly GCF_041296235.1 of Equus asinus. Lineage (NCBI taxonomy): Eukaryota > Metazoa > Chordata > Mammalia > Perissodactyla > Equidae > Equus > Equus asinus. The sequence continues at coordinate 187,671,200 of NC_091790.1, read as the reverse complement.
CTCTTGGCTAGAAGTATTTCTACCCCTTTTTTGAATTGCCGCAGCATTTTATTTAAACTTCTTAATGTCCACCTTTCATTCTCTCTCTCTCCTACTGCGTTCTTAGCTCCTTAAGGAAGCATTAAGAGAGCACAGGCTTTGGAGGAAGACAACCCCAAGGAGGAACCTCAGTTCTGCCTTTAGTAGTTTGTGAGCTTGGGTAAGAAACTTCTCTGAGCCTTAAATTCCTCACCTATACCGATATAATCACCAATCTCCTTTCAGGCTTGTTTGGAAGATTAACTAAAGTGGCTAGTACAGTGCTTGGTACATAGTTTGGGTTCAGAAACTGCTGCTTCCTTTTCCTCCTCCCTCGACAAGGGGCTAGGATCATATCTTTACCTCTTAGAGTGCCTAGGAAGAAGCAATACACATTAAAGATATGCAACAAATACCTGATGGCTGAATGGATAAATGAATGAATGACAAACAAATGAAAACAATATATTAACTGAATCAATCTCCAGTAGGAGCATTCAATTGCAGTAAGGAACTGGGAGAAAGACTTTCGGACATGGAAGTGTCCCTGAAACCCCTCATATCAAATTATGAAGATGACAGTTTCGTGACTTTCTGGAAGGACAGCCCAAGTGTTAGGCTCTGGAGTGTGAAGAGCCAATCATTTGATGTAATTTTGTGGGTTTCTTGGGAGTGATAAAACACATTGCTGATTGGATGGAGAGTCACTGTGAAATATCACAGTACTTGGAGGTGATTTTTGAGTTCCAGTCATTAGGTCTCCCACCTCCACCCCAACGACCGCCACCACTGTGGTTCTGGGGGTTGCAAACAGCAACTTGTACACCTCTGGCTGAGACTTGGCTCTTTAGTCAGTCAGTTTCCCACAGGGGCCAGGCATGATACTTTTGTATGTAAAAGATGCTAATCTTTCAGCATTTTCATGAGTAATTAATCAATGTAAGACATCTAGCTTACAAGTTGCTGGAGAAGACGCATTTAGGCTATCTTCTTTAGCAATACAGACAGGCTACAAGACAGAATTTTCTACTAGGCTAAAACAAAGAAATTTTTAAAAAGAACTGCTTCCCATACTACCTTCTATATATAATGATATACTGTTCCATAAAAGGCAAAGTAAAAGCTCCTGATGAAAAGAAGATGAGCAACATTATTTTCGAGCCATGAAGCTATTGGGCCCTTTTGTTCTTTTTCAGCTTGGAAACTTATTCTTCAAGATCTTACTCCCACCGTCAAACTTTCACACCTCACCTAAAAATATCAAAGTTGCAATTGATATATTTTATCACCAAGTGGTAGAAGTTTCTTGGGTCATAGTTGAATATAATTCTTAAACATACATAATTATAAAAAGGCAACTTTTAAAAATAAATAAAAAGGTAAATTCTAATTGGTACTTCACTTGATTATTCTTAGTCTTTACCCTAGTCTTAGATTAGAACTCCCCTTGATAACTCATCCTGAATTTATTTCTTCAAATCAAATCCAGGGGAAGGTTTGTCAGTGACACCGAAACTTATTTCATGGTAGCTTAAAATCAAAATCTACTCAAGTATTCTCAAATGGCATTTTAAAAACATTCCATGGCCATTCTTTAATTCATGCCGTTGGAGACAATGTCCAAGAGGTTTCTCTCCTTTGTTTACACAGGAAAAGAGCAGAAAGCTATTGGCTATACCTACGCCAAGAACAGTTTAAATTGCCTCTAATGTGTTACCCCAATCAGTTGTTGCCTTTCCAAATTATTTTGCAAGAAGAGAGAACCCTCTGTCTTCTCCAATCAAGTTTTTTTAGAGCAGTCTACACCAGCGGTCGGTACTTCCTCAGCCATCTCAGTGGTTCTCACAGAACATGCTTGCCTGAAAGTGACAGGCGATCTCTTGAAGTGCTCATCCTCTCTGAAGTCTCCACACCCTTTGACACTATGGCCTGAAACTCCCTCCTCATGCAGGAAGGAGACACATTGCTATCCTTCCATTCATTGTTACACCTCCCGTTCTTTCTCTACTAATTGCTCCTCTTCAATCTCTTTAGCTTCATTTCTTCCATCTAACTTTAAATATTGGTCACCTAGTTGTTTTTACTTTGTGTGCCCACCCTCAATAATATCATTTTTTTGTAGCAGCTTCAAATCATCTTATACACTCATGATTAAATACAAAACTTTTTTAACTAGTGCTTCAGACCCCAAATTTCCCTTTTTTTTGTTCGTTTTTGAGGAAGATTAGCCCCCAGCTAACTACTGCCAGTCCTCCTCTTTTTGCTGAGGAAGCCTGGCTCTGAGCTAACATCCGTGTCCATCTTCCTCTAGTTTATACGTGGGACGCCTACCACAGCATGGCTGCCAAGCAGTCCCATGTCCGCACCCGGGATCCGAACCAGCGAACCCCAGGCCGCCGAGAAGCGGAACGTGTGAACTTAACCGCTGCGCCACCGGGCCGGCCCCTTCAGACCCCAAATTTCAACTGCCAGCTTTATATCTCGAGCATGATACAAAGGAAACAACTTCAAAATGTACAGCATGATCACAAGCTCCTCTCCCAACCAAACCCTCATTCTTCCTACTGTACTCCACATCATGGTTAATGGCATTCCCTTTCTTACTTAGCTATTGCCATTGCCTTGGTTCAAGTCCTCATCATTTTGGACCCTGCTGACTGTTATAGCATCCACATTGCTGCAGCAGGGAATTCTCTAATGCAGAAATCTGATGAGATGACTCCTCTGCTTAAGGCCTTCCCAGGCCTCCCCAGGGTCTAGCCACAGAGAAAAACAGTGCAGACTCCCTGTGGCACACAAAACCCTCCATAACCTGGTGCCAAGTTGCCTTTCTAGTCCTGTCTCCCATAGACACCCTTGCCAGGTTATTTAACGATTCTGCGTCTTTGTCCTTGACTTCAGCTCTGCCTGGACTACCTTCTACCTTTTGGTAAATCCCATTTTCAGCGCCTGAAGCCTCTCTTCTGCGAATGTTTAACTCAACTGGGTCAAGTGAGCATTCCCTCCTCTGGGCCTCCACGCCTCCATTCAGTGTATGAGTCCACAGTCCCCTCTGCTAAACCCTTAGCACCAGATGTACTTCAGAAATGAGAAAGTTCCGAATTTAGAAAAATTATGCAGGGTATTTACTATATATTATGTAACAACTCCAGCAGAATTTGGAGTCGCACCTCCTAATCAAATATATATAAAAAATTATACTAAGAGGTAAAAATAAAGGCCATTTTAGCTTCATATCAGTTCAAGTCAGGTGTTAGTGCTAAATGAGCCTCACACAAAAAAACACTCACTTCTCAGAGCTTTTTGGAATTTGGAATTCTTGTACATTTTGCCAACTAGGTGTGAACTCCTCAAGGTCAAGAGATATCCTTTTCATTTTTTAAACTTCAATGCCTGGTATAATGTTTGGCTTATTATTAGCAAAAGCATACTTGCTTAGGAAATATTAAGTCTGCATTGGCTCCAACTCGCTTTTAGTGTTTACCAACAAAACTATTAATAAGCTAATAAGCACTATCATAAAAGATCAAATTATGTGTACATTAAGGACTGTCGTGTAGGAAGTCTACTTTAGAAGTTCACAGAAGGATTGAAAAGATGCAAAAGAGCCTAGTGTTGAACAGCAAAGGCTCTGGAACAAGACAGGCCTGGGTGTGTATCTTTGCCCTGTTAGCTGTAGGATAATGGGCAAGTGCTTGACTTCTCGAAGCCTTAGGATCCTCATAGATAAACTAGCACACTAGTATTGACCTGATAGGACCAGTGTAAAGATAAACAAGATAACACAGGCTAGGTGCTTACTATGAGTCAAGTGATTAAAAAAATAGTTAACTGATATTACGATTATAAAATAATTATAAGAACATTTTGACATTTTTAGAGAAATAGCCACATGAAGAATCAAGGTGACATTCCACACGTGTAGAAAGCTATACATGTTGATTTTACCAAGCTTATTAAAGAAGTGATCTACTCTTCTCCAACATATAATCTGGTCACTTTCTCGATGTCTCATCTTGGCACAGGTAGACATATGTAAAATACAGCAGCTGAGGCTAGTGAAACAAAGGCACTTGCTATAACTACATGGAAAATGATTCTGTTCTGGAAAAAAGGGTGGCAGATATAATCGAAGTGTGAGGCTCCCTATGGTGATTCTTAATAGTCCTTTAAACATGGAAGGTAATTCTGAACAAAAATCGGCTCCTTTCGATATTAAACATGCATGATAAAGGGAATAGGGGGAAAGTTCAAAACTGTCTCAGATTCGCGGTTATCTAGGAAACAGGATTGTCATATTGCATTTAGATATTTTTTCCTCATTAGAAAATAACCAAAACTTTCTCTGAAGTCTTTTTTCTTCTTAAATAGTTAAGTATTTCCTTTAGTAGTTAATAAAAAGGATAATAAAAAGAAATCATTTGTCCTTCTATGTGCTACATGGCTCAAGGCACAATGTGTGCAGACAGACTTTAAAATTGGAATAAAAACCAGACACAACCCCAGGACAGAAAGATTTGATGGATCAAAAACATGCCTGTTCAAAGTCTCTGAGAAAAATGGCGCATTAATTGGGAATGAAACTTTCCATTTTAGTAGCCTAACCACTGGGTTAGGTTGGCAACCACTGGGTGGTTGGCAAGTTTAGCCACTATCAAATACCAAAATTTGGCTTTCCTGGCAATGAAAGTTCAATTTTCAATGTTTAAAACCAAATCAACTTAGTTTTAAACAACTAGGCACCAGGCCTCAGTTAGCTTCTTTATATGCATTCTCACATTTAATTCTCACAATGTCTTGTAGTAAATACTAAATGCAGCTGTGGAAAGGGATGTTCACAGAGGTTAAGTAACTGGGCTATGTATGATCACACAGCCTTCCAGTGGCCAGCCCGGTCTCTGGTGTTGGTGTCAAAGCCCGCCTGCTCTCCATTCTAACAGAAAGCATCTAGGGTATCCTACCCCATGTCTTCATCTACCTAATTCCTAACTTATTCTGAAAGACTCAGTCTAAATGCCATGGCCTCTGACATGACATCCTCTTTTCTATGTTCCCATAACCTGATATTTATATTTCTCCCATAGCACTTATTACAATATTTTGACATTATCTGTTTACTGATCCGACTTCTTCACCAGACCACAGCTCTCTGAGAAGAGGGGCCTTGTCACTTTCCTCTTGTACACAGTTCAGTGCCTGGCACATGGTAGTCAATCAAAAAGTGTTTGTTGAGTTGAACTGTTTAGAACATCTGTCTGAAATTTGACATCAAATTTTAGGAAATTTATTAGAGTATTATCATGTAGCTGAGAGACATTACCTTTCTGGGAGCCAAATATAAATTTAAGATGATAACTAGGAATCCCTCTCAAAAAACACTGCAGTAGCCCCACTTTTGCCAATTAAAGTTCATTATCTAAACTTGGTGATAGTTTAAACTAGATGCTTTACAAATGTTATGTCACTTGACTGTCTCTCTAGCCCTATAAAGGCAGAGACCACTGATAGTCCCATTTGACAAATAAGGACTCTGAGGGCTCAGAAAGTTGGCAATTTACCTGAAGAGGCATGTTTTAAAGTCATTTCTGTCTGGAGCCAAAGCTAAAGCTCTTGAGATAGAAAAGAAAGTTTTGATGAGAATTAGGGAGAGTAAACAGGAAGAATAAATTGCAAAAGTTTTTAAGTTGATATTTTAGAGAGAGAAATTAATTTTAAACTAAAGGAAGGAGAAGAACAGATAAGAATCAAGTCCTCTGAAGAGAAGCAAGTATGCACACAAATGAAAGGGGATATTTACGTAAATATGAGTTCCTAGCACATTATAAGGTAAGTGGGGGACATTTTTAAAAAGTATCTAGTGTCTGACAAAGAGTACGAGGAAGGAGAAATCTATAGAGGTAGAAGAATTTTAAAATTGAGAGAGGATGAAAAGAATGAAATGGAAAAGACTCAACTCCATTGGGAATTGTATTTTAACTTCAACGAAAGATTTGCAAGTTTAAGAATGTCTATACATATACTAAGTATACTGAGTGATCATAACCAAGTGATCTGGGCAATCTGACACTCAACAAATGCTCTAGAGAATATGTTAGAAGGTGAACTGCACTTGTTGGGTATTTGAGAACCACCATTAAGTACTAATTCTCTTCCTCTCTCTTCTAGAGTAGACGATCAGAAGTTTGGAAGGGCAGGGAAGCTTTCCCTTAAAGGGTGAAAATTTATCCTTCCACAGATGAACCATGTGTAGCATCAGTTGCAGGTTTGGTAATGTTGACCATTATACTCTCAAACTTTATGATTCCCAAATACAATTTGATATTAAAACAACTCTGTTAAATTTCAGCCAGTCCAAATTCCACTGAGGTAGATAAATATTTTTCAACTACCATTCTAATGAAATGTCACTACTATTATTTTAGGAAGCATATTAAATTGGAATTTAATTTAAATAGAAAACGAGTTGCTTTCCTTTAAAGAATTACACTGTTTCCTGTGTTAAGCAAATAATAATTAACACAAGTACATACAGTTATAATTAGCAGGGAATTTAATTAAACAAAGATGCCAACATAACCAGATGCATGACAAAGTAATTGTAATATGCTTTGCCAATGGATTCTTTCCCACTTCATAGTTCTTACATTGTAATTATATAGCTATCTCTCTCTTTTTTTCTTACCAGCACAGAAATTCTAAATATGAGCCTTCTAATTCAAGCAAAAGAAAGCAAATACAAGAAATCTTACTGAAAGGGAAGCATAAGAGAATGCAACCAATTATTTCACTCCAACTCCTGGTGAAAGTTCAATTGATTTTGACTCTTTAGCTCTGTCTGAACTTCACAAGATTTCATCGTCACTTCAGTTTTATGGGGTTGTATTCCTAAGCCAGGCAGAGAGAAAACTATATATATATATTTTTTTTAAAAAAGCCTGATTTGATATAATCTCCTAGAGTAATTACTCTGTTCTTCGAAAAGAAAGTGAGTCACCCAGAAATCATATGCCACTTTGAGTCCCAAAAGAGAACAGGGAAATAAATTATAGAAGGGAGAGGAACTATGATTCACAGGTAAGATTTAAAGTATGCATGATTATTTAACACTGAGGAAAGAAAAATGAGGGGCTATTCTGATGGTTTAATACAGAGGAAGGTGATTAATGCAGACAAGAGAAACATTTAATTAGGTCATTTCTAGAATAACTCCAAGTATGAAATTTAACAGCATAATGCTATGCTATACAAAGATCTTAAAATGCACTCCTTTGTAAATTTTTATCCTATACTTCCAAGAATATGACGCTTTTGGTGATTAGGAAACAATGATTTGCCCACGGAAAAAGAGCACATCTAGAGACATACATACAACTTCTAATTCCCGAGTCTACCATGATTAGAAACTTCCATTAACCTTGGATTTTCAAAATGAGAACAAGTCATTTTAAAATCCTGTCTACTCTGCATACAAAAAGATTCAGCTATTCAGCTTTTAAAATTTTACCTATCACAAGTTATATGTAAATCAGTGATAAAGTCAACCAAAAGGCAGATGAGTTATCACTATACATGTTGGAGATCACTTCCATTTAAACAGTGTCCTGGGGTGGGCCCCGTGGCCTAATGGTTAAGTTTGCCCACTCTGCTTCAGTGGCCCAGGGTTTTGCTGATTTGGATTCTGAGTGCAGACATAGCCCCGCTCATGAGGCCATCTGAGGCGGTGACCCACACAGCACAACCAGAGAAACTACAACTAGAACACACAACAGTGTCCTGGGGGGGCTTTGGGGAGAAGAAGAAAAGTAAAAATAAAAAAGAAGATTGGCAACAGATGTTAGCTCAGGTGTCAATCTTTAAAATAAATAAATAAATATTGTACTAAAATCAAGGGGCAAAAAGAGTGATGCTGATTAGATATAACGCCCAGTTAAATGAAGGTATAAACTTTCCGTAAGCAACAGGATTCACTCATTTTACAGGGGAAAAAACAAACATGTTCACAATGTAACGTAAAGATAGCTGCAATAGCCTCACAAGTCGCACGACCTCTCTGGAGGACTTCAGAGGTTATAAAAAGTTTTCACACATTTTACCTTCCCTGATGGTCAACAACAACTGTAGTTACCTAGCCACTGGTATCTATTTAATAATGCAGTAAGTGAGATGTGGAGAGGTTAAATGTCCTGCCCAAGATCACCTACCTAACAAAAGGCACAACCGGGATCCAAACTAGGTCTTTGGATTTTGAACTTACTGTCCTTCCCACCACCTTGCAGATGTGATACAAAGGAGAAATCTGTATGCATGTACAATAGACCTCAGCACTCTCCAGACTGGCAAAAACTTGATCAATATCGAGCAACTCCCAGCCTGGTTAGCTAATAGCAAAACAGCTTATCAAATTACTCAATACACCTGAAACTACTAACTTTCTCATTACTTCAAATAGTACTCAAAAGAAAATTAAATGGCAACTGTGCATGTCTGAGATATAAAGTTTCTTTCCTATTTCACAGGAAATCACCCTTCTGGGACTAGGAAGGTTTGAACTGAAAACTTCAAACCAACCAAATTCCAGTGGCACGTCTGCCTCAGGAAAGCGCCGTACTCCTGGACCAAATCCTCAGTACACAGCATCCTGGAGCTCTCCTAACAGGGGTCAATGAATTTGTCCCCAGCTTAGAGAAACCATAATGAAATATTCATGAAGGCTTCTTGCACTGGAAGAAAGAGGGCTTCATGTTTTCACTGGATAAATTAACTTCTTAGAGCACATCTCGTTTTTAATGGTAGAAGTACCAGAAGGATTATTTTAAATTGTGACCTTTCAGAGCAGTTTTTGAAAAAGTATGGCAATCTTAGTAAGAAAACTACTTTGATTCCTTTCAAAATTTGAAAACTACATAGAAATTGTGGAATGCAGAAAGATGAGCAGAAGTGAAGGTGGGAAGGTGAAATAAAATGAATTAACATTTATTAAGCTGGATTAGCTGTGCACCTGGCACCTTGCTAATTCATTTACTCACATTTCCTCATTTAATCTTCACATGTAAACTATAAGGGAATCAGTATTGTCATTGCTAACATAAGAGACATGGGCAAAAGTCACGAGGTTAAGAAATTCTACTGATCCCCAGGGAGTTATGTTTCTTTGTGGTTTATTTGTATTTTTTTATTGCTACAAAAATCAAAAGAGGACTAAGAAATTTTCAAGTACTTTCGAGAGGTGTGATAGATGGTAAATCCCGGGACTGTGAGGGCCAGTGAAAGCAGAAATGTCAGTAGAAATCTGTCAAAGTGCTTTCAGAGAGCTCTATTTTGTCCATAATCCTTTCCCCAAAATTTCTATACTTAATAAAAAGATAACTTCCCTCTCTTGAAAGTGTTTGGTGTTACTTTTTTTTTTGCTGAATACTCAGACTTTTTGTTTTTGAAAAACGTTATAATGCAGGCAGCCCTGTATGAAAGTAACAACAGCTGCTAATATCTATTAAGCACTATTCTAAAACTTGCAGATTAACTCATTTAATCCTTCCAACAACCTCATGAAGTCATTTTACAGATGAGCAAACTGGGGCACCAAGAGGTTAAGTAATCTGCCCAATGTCACACTGTTAGCAAATTAAGGGAGTCAGGAGTCCAATTCATTTCTTATGATTTCAAAGCTGTGCCCTTCACTACTTACTTCATTCCATAAACCAACCAACATAACTGAACATTTTTTCCCATGCCAGGTACTGTGCTAAGTGAAGGGGATAGAGAAAGGAAAGTCACGGTATCGAGTCCTCAGGGCAGACACGTACAGATGGGGAACAAACCGTACTCCAAACCTGTATTTGTTAGAGCCTGATGACTTACAAAGAGACCAGCATTTATACTTCGTGCTCTGTCCTGTTTTAAATAAACCTGACCACCCTTCATAGCAGTATGTGTGGTACCCTGACTCGCAGTGCCAACACCACCTGGAAACTTGACAGAAGTGTAGATGTCCATGGTTCTGTGTGGACATGCTAACCTTTGGCCAGGAAGACATCCTGAATTTATAAACTGGTGTCCAACAAACAATTATTTTAAATGTCCTCCCATATTATAAAAGCAATACGTGTTAATTGCACAACAAAATGAAAAGTGCAAAGGAAAGAATAACCATTGTCAATGTTTTAGTGTATTTTCTTATCTTTTTTCTATGTTTATAAGTAGTTTTTTACATTGTTAATATCATATTGTATATACTATTCTGATACTACTTTATTCACTTCTTATATTTGACACTTTTCAGTATCATTAAAAACACTTGGTAAATGTAATTTTAACGACCATATAACACTACATCATATGGGTGTAGCATGACTAACTTACCATTCCCCTATTACTACATATTTAGTTTGTTTCCAATGTTCTGCTGTTATAAACAAGCTGTGATGAACATATGCGTGCAAAAATATTTACTCACATATCAGTGTACTACCTTGGTATAAATATCTACTGGTGAAAAACACTAAGTTTAAATATTTCCATACTTAGAGATTGTATTAATCAATGATCCTACTGGCAGAGTATAAGAGTCACTTGTGGCTTACCATTTGACAAAGGTAAGGAAATGGTTTCTTATTTTAATGTTCAGTTTTTGGTTTCTAGTAATGTTGAACTTACATATTCACCAGCCATTTATGACATTTTTGCACACATATGATGTCATTTGTTGATTCTTACTATTTAGGTTAAGACATTTGAATTTGCCCTTTTATATGTAAAATATAGTTGGAAATCAGCAATTTCCTATTGTTCAAACCTAAGAGCTTAACTTCCAGGATTTAAGATTGCATCACTTACACGGTGACAGAATTTTCAGTTTATTTGGGACACAAGACATATGTACAAAAAGAAGAAAAAATATTCTTGTCATTAGTTTCAGTAGCATCTTGGGTCCCACTCAGAGGCCAGACCTGTGGCATAGTCGTTAAGTTCGTGCACTCTGCTTTGGCAGCCTAGGGTTCACGGGTTCAGATCCTGGGTGTGGACCTGTGCACCACTCATCAGGCCATGCTTTGGTGGCAGCCCACATACAAAATAGAGGAAGACTGCCACAGGTGTTAGCTCAGCCACAATCTTCTTCAAGCAAAAAGAGGAAGACTGGCTACAGATGTTAGCTTAGGGCCAATCTCCCTTATCAAAAAAAGAGTTCTTGGGTCCCACTCAGAGCTCTGCCAACTCCTACAACCAAGTACCTAAGGGGATTATAAAAGGCATACTCTTATCTTAATAGAATGTCAGTTCCTAGAGTAAGGAGGAAGAAGGGAGGGAGGGTTATAAAGTCACTGGTAACCTGTTCCCTGCGAATCTCAGAATCAGTATGTTCTAGGACGAGTCTCTACTCCTCTCACCACTCTACCTGATATTACCCGATACCTGCACTTTCTCTCCTGTTCCAAAGATGTAGACAGAAAAGTCCAGCATGAGAGAGCTGAACTCAAGGAGGTAGAGAAGAGCATTCATATCTCTCTTCGTGTGCCTTTTTCTCACTCCTTCTTGGCAAGCCGCTTCCATGAAGTTTCACGTGAGGAGGGAGAGGAAACACTTTACTAGTAAAAGCCAACCTAAATTGTCCACTTGGTCAGTCCCGTGTTAAGGTAAAAATCACTGGGTCCAGGTGAAAGTGTTTGCTTCCTAGTTAGCAGCTAGTAAGCTGTACAGGGAGGTGGTTAGTACTGAGTAAACCAAGTCAGACAGAGAATTCACTTATCAGCTATTATCTCAATCAACAAAGTTGACTGCACCTTGAAAAGTAAATGAAATACCAGCCAAGCAAGATGGTGGGGTGGGAAGAGCAGTGAACGTCTCTTTATCTTTCAGGCAACCTGGGGTCCAGCCCTAGCTCTGTCGCCTAAATTAGTTATGGAACCTTCACTGAGTAAACAGCCAATCTATACATCAGTCCAACCCTTTGTAAAAAGAGATAGACTAGAAGAGTTCTAAAATCTCTTTTCAGTTCTAAATTCTGGGAAGACGTTGACAATTGGATAATACTATAGCCAGCCTGTTTTCCTTATACTCTGGCAATAATACATTTTATCAAGGGAGACTCATAGCAAATCTTTCAAAGCAGGCTCTTAAGCACCCTTAAACTCTCACATATGCTAGAAAATACAAGGCTTTTATGAGTTTCATGAGTCTCTTCAGATGCTTTAGAACAAATAGTGTTATCCAAGCTAATTAAATCATTTCATCTGTGGGCTCTATGCAATTGTTGAGATTTTTCCAAAAATGGTCCTTAGGGTATCTTACACTGACATTGTTTTATTTAAAATTTCAGAGGTAAACATCAACAGAAAATGCTAATCTTCCTTTAAGATTTCTTAATTAGGGAAGGTTGAAACCCCAGCGGATTTATTGTTAATACTAAATTCTTAATTTATCGGTTTGTTTGCTCTCTCACTGATTGTTGATAAGCCGATATATGCTAATTTGGGTGCAGGGTTGCGAATTTGCTGTCTTGTTCTTGTCATCAGGTTGTAAAGCTAACTATTAATGGACAATCCAAGAGATGATATATATCTGTTTATTGTTATAACTTTGAAGTATCAAATACTACTTGCAACAAGGAGACCATTTCCTAGCCAGTGGAAATATTTTCGTTACACAGAACTTTCTGTCATCTTGAAAGAAGGCTTCTTTCAAATCAGCCTGATAGGACATTAGATATGCAGTGCTGCAATCAATTTTTTTTTTTTTTTTTAGGAAAGAAGGTTTTGCGGTATAGTGGAAGAGACAGAGGGATGAAAGCTGGGACACCTAGGTCCTGGCTTTGCTACCAATGTCTCTCCTAAATGAGGCCGAGGGGCAAGGTCAAACCAGCTGGGCAAAAGGGAAGCCACTGGAGCAGCGGAGAGAAAGTGCAGGGGTCGGGTAAGAGCAGACAGAGAGGAATGAGGAGGGGAGACTCGTCCTGGAGGACACTCGATTCTGAGATTCGAAAGGGACAAGTTTCCGGTGATTTTATGGCCCTCCTTCTCCTCCTCCCCCTTACTCTAAGAACTGACATTCTAGTAAGGGAATATATTGAGATGATATATATCCTTCCATATCCCATCCCATCACTAAAAGAATATTTGGGAAAAGTTTCTGTGTTAATTAAGAGCATTACACATATTCAAATATAGTTAGTGTACAAAAACACTACACCAAAAATCTTACATTCTTCACTAAAAAAGACTAAATGAAAAAAGGACAGGGCCTTCTGAAGGTCTCTGCTGTATAAATCCACTTTGACTCAATAGCATTTGCTGTGTTCATGGCTCTCTAAGGACCTCACTACACAGAACTGAGCATCACAATAGCACATGTGAAAACAGAGGTCATCTCTCGGTGATTTTTCCTGTAAGGGCTCTGACTTGTCCTGACATTTTCATCCTTGGGCAGGCTGGTGCTGAGTTGGAGAGATAATGATTAATTCTAACCTGTACCAAGCTTCTTCTTATTTTTTTCCTATATCCCTTGTGTCTTCTTTTCTCATGTTACCGGTTACTTCTAGAGCAAACTGGAGAGCAGGTAAAGTTGACCACTACTCTCCCACTTTACTTTTCTTCTGCTGTACTCCTTCCCAAACTCCACCCACACCCTTTCCCCCTATACTCAAGGACTGATGCCCTTTCTCAGTACTCCTTCCCCTCACGGCCCATCAGAACTCCAACTTTGCAAGGCCCCTTTCTCAGCCTGGTGTCATAGAGAAAAGGGGTCAACGACTAAGTGACTCTAGGCTGCAAGTATGATGACAACTTTACGTGTAGTGTTACACGGTGGTGGTAAATACAGGGGTGAGTAGCTCCAGAGTCATACGACCAGGGTTTTAATTCTGCTCTCCATTTACTAATTGTGTAACCATGAAAAAGGTATGTAATCTTGTTAGGTCTAAATATCTTCAACTGTAAAATGAGGAAGCTCATAAGTTTACTGTATTCAAATGAGATAATCCAGGTGAAGCTACTTTAAATCTGTGCCTGGGATATAGTAAATACCCAATAAAGCTTAGATATTATTTTATTACATCATTAATATGTTATCATCATCACCATCTTATTATCATTTGTTAGCCTCTCCGAGATCCATTTGAATTTTAAAAGACTGTTCAGAAAAGTAATATCTTAATCCAATATTCCATGAAAAAAAGAATTCTGTGGCCATATAAATTTGGGAAATGCTAGTATAAATAAAACTAAATGGATTTTTTTTCTTATTATGAGACTTCTTAGAATTTTCATTATCTTAAGGAGTAATAAACTGCCAAGAATGGGATTAGTTGCAGTATTTTCCAATCCTATTTATTTATAGAACTCTTCCTATGCCTAGAACATCTACTAACATCTTGCAAAATAACAGAATTCTACAGAACACAATTTAGGGGAAAGCGCCTTAACCTTGAAGATTTTAATAGTATAATTTCAGGCACTGTTCTACGCCAGAGGGAGGAGGCTTCCAGCATGGGGAGCAATCCTTGAATCCTACAAAATTTCATCCTATTTAAAACGGCCTGGCCTGTCAATATGCCACTGTCCCTTCTTATTCTTCCCCACCCTTCAGAATGCCAGAAATGCCTCAAAACTTCCACATTTATTCCTTAAGCACCTGCAACCGCCCAAGCCCTTTCATTCTTGATTTTCCCTTATGAACAACATGGTCTTTACACTCTTTATAATCTAAAGATTGAAAAGACACAATGTATCCCAGAAAAAAATACTATATATCTTAGGTTATTAAACTTCAAAGATTAAGAATTCTTTGGGTATAGAAGAAAAATCACTACTTTTTATGCACACTCACACACACACACACACACTCTTCAGTGTATAATTGTGTAACATTGTACACCATTAGAATTGTATACCATGTTTCTGTTTTACTTATTAAAAATGTACATACATACTTAACAAAGAAAGAACATGTGTTCATCTCCAGGCTCTCACTGCATTTGTGCATATTTCACTACAGAAACTCCTGTCCTAAGTGTACCTGTTGGTTTGCATGTCTGCCTCTCCTACACAGAGGGACATGCCCTTCGGGGACAGAAGTCTGGCCTTTCCATCCTTCTATCCCTAGTGCCTGGGATGGTTCTTGGGACATCACAGGCATTAATATCCATTCAATTCAATGAATAAATTATGCATTAATTTAATTATTTTATCCTAGCTTCACGACTTTCTGCCTGGGTCACAGTCACAGTGGTACCATTAAAGACATTTCGTAAAGACTCCAGCAGTTCAGAATTCCCCTGACTGAAGAGAAAATACAAGCAACCATGAAAGTGACCCTTCCTTAACCTCTCTGGATAAAAAAGCAAGATCTTGATCTAGATGTCCTGAGTTCCAATCTCTACTTTACAACTTACTTGGTGTGTCAACTTCAGCAAGTTATTTAAATTTTTTTTAAGACTGTCTCCTTGCCTGTTTCAAAACGGGAATAATAGTAGTAGTGTATTAGTCAGGGTTCTCCAGAGAATCAGAACCAAGAGGATGTGATATCTCTCACATCCACCAAGTAGTTTTGACTCCAAAATCTCCCAGGAAAAGAGCTGCCTGATAACAGTCTTCTCTCCCATCTTAACTTGCGCATTTCCAAAGCTGAAGCACCCTCATGACACTCTTTTAAACATCTAACTCAGAAAGCAAAGTGTCTACATCTTAAAAATGAGACACTCTGTATTTTTTTCTAAGACTACTTTTTTTCTCCCTATCTTCTTTAACTCAGCAGAAAAATCCTGAGCAACTTAACTAGAGCCATAAAATGCAACTTATGTTCAATGCTTACATTTAACATTACATTATTTTCCCACTACAACCGCATTTTAAAGTAGGACCCACTATCTTCACATGTAAGAAGAGGGCCTTGGAAGAAAGAGTGGCCTCATCTGTACTAAGGCAGAATGATAGCATCTGTTTATTCTCTTACAGACAGAAAACAAAATCTTGAACAACCAACTTCACATACAGATTTTCTAACAATGTACAATGAAACCAGGGAACATATTTAGTTCTACAATACATATTTTTAAAAAGCAAGCAGATAAAGATGATCTTGTCCATTCTCCCCTCTCTCATTCTAGAAGCCTGACTTTTATATTTCCATGTATAGCTGCGAGGGTCACCATCTTTGACTACAGTCACAGTGATTCTCCCAAACTAAATAATCAGACCACATCCAAATATTTAAAACTCATTTTAGTCAATATTTTTATGTCACTTTACAATGTGTTTTATACATGATTGTCAGAATTTCTTCTCATTTTCTGTTTTCTGGGCTGCACAATATTAGAGAAAAATGAACAGCACTGTTTGTCCACTTCTCAAATATGAAATACTTTCTAAATTCTATGTCATTTCCACAAATTTTTCTTTCCTGTGCTTAGAGCAAAAGAGTCTTGGTTCCCAGATGATCTTGCGTGAAACATTTTATGTGTCTGTGCATAGTGACATTTGTAAATGAAGAGGGTCCAAAGCTTTCACCACATTCTTAATGGGGTGTATGACACAAAAAAAGTGGAGAACTACCAATGCAATAGAGGCTTATTACATTAAAAGAGTAATAGGGTCATAGACTGGCTACAGTGAAAAAGGACTTTAGAGATAATATCAGAGAAGATAAAGCTCAATACCTTCATTCTATAGATAAAATAATGGAAGTTCAGAGAGGTTAAGTGAATTTGAAAGAACTTTTTAAAAAAAGTGACACTAACAAAACAAAAAGAAAGTGGCAATCGAGGTTTCCTTAGCTGTTTAAACATCCCTAGGCTTCACCTTAAATTGTAAGGCAGGTACTTGAAAATAAGCAACAAGTGTCATCAAGATGGTTAGATGGGTGATTTATTTTCTGCAATGGGGTGATACTGTTTTTATGATGAAAATGATAATTATGAAAATTATATGAAAAAATATGATGTGTAGGATAAAAAGCAGAATATAAATGAATACATGGAGTATTATATGAATACACATGCATGAGGAAAATAACTGGAGGGTATGGAACTAAAAGATGTTATGTTGGAATAGAATGATAATATTTCTTCATCCACTTATTTATTTTTTTAATAAAAATATAAAATGTTTTTTATATTTATCTTTATTTATATATTTCATTGGTACCACAATATTTTTCCAACGATTTCACTGGGAAAGGAGCCACCACGCGGACTCTGGTAAAACCAGCTAAGTCTTGAAGGATGAAGAGGTATCAGAGAGAAGGGAGGGCAAGGCATTCAGAGCAAACATTCCACCTTGAGTCAACACATGAAGAATTTAAAGCAGGAATATCTGGGAAAAGGGTACAAGAAGTTCACAGCCAGTTGTGAGGACGTTCAAGAGAGAAAAGAGAGAAGACCTGCTTTGTGCCTATTTGCACAGAGCCTAGTGCACAGTAAGCATTCAGCAAGGGGAATTTAGTAATGCTGTTACTACACTATAACTCCTTTAAGAAATTCTAAATGAAAGGCTCACTGATTGCTTCAATATGGCTTTCCAACGTGGTGTGAAGAATCTCATAAAGCATCAAGTAGGCCTTGTGCTAATAAAACTGGTGAATGGGGAATTGGTTAGCCCCTATTTTCTGGTGGTCTATAGTCTGATTTTCAGCATCTGCATTATATTTTAAAGAGACTATGTTGATAGAGGGAGGTTTATGAGAGAAATGCAGGGTCAGCTTTTATGCCAAGATTTTCTTTTTCTGCAGGAAAATGATCATTATCAGTAAACATTTATGAATCAGCAACTAAAATACTTTGTTTATAAATCTATGGAAAAACATGGACTATCTTTCCTTGTTAAGAGCAAGGGCATGTATGTAGAGAAAAAGAAAGCATCAATTCAGTTTCTTTGAGCAGCTTTAGACCTGGATCTTAGTTGTAAGAAAGAAAGAGAAAGATAGTCAGACTTAATAACTAAGTTATTATTAACTTAGTGATTAATTATTATTAAATACATGATGTTTTATATTTGCTAGCATTAAAGTAATATCAATTAGATTTTAAAATGTTACTGTACATATTTCACAGCACAGCACCTCATATAATCAATCAGTACTGTGCATCTACGATGGCTAACACTTCACCAGGGCAAACAGTCACAGCGGTTTGTAGCTGCAGTGTCTTCCCTTAGTCCCTCTTCCTCTGGCCACTCCTCAAGTGGAGATATTCCCTAAGGTGTCACCCAATTCTCTTCTTACTTAAACTCCCTAGTCCATTTCCATTACTGCCGAAATACCACAAACTCCTTTACATGTACCTCCTACCGCTACCCTTTTGAGCTCCTCAGAGGCATTCCTAAGTAACCAATGCACTCCTTCTGGATATTTCATAAGGACCAAATGTCACAAGTTTAAACCTAAACTTAACATCTTTCCTCTGAAACCTGCTGCTGCTCTCCTAGCCTCTATTTCAGAGAACAGCACTGCCATGTACCCAGCTGCCCAAGGCAGAGTTGGGGCGGCCATCTTGGCCTGTTCCCTCTCCTTCACCTCCAACAGCCTGTCCAGGACCTGACAGTTCTGCTGATAAGACTCTTTCTCTCTAGGCTTGCTGAAATGATTTTATTTCAAGACACCATCATTTCTCAACCAAACTATTATAAAAAACAAAACAAAACTGTTTTCAATGCCTTCACTTTTGCCTGGTTCAAAATATTCTCTACACCACTGAAATTACTATGGGCATTAAAGATGTGAGGATTAAATGAATTAGTATATATAAAGAACATAGATTCTGTCTGGCACATTATAAGAACTATATCATCTCCTC
Organism: Equus asinus; assembly: GCF_041296235.1. Lineage (NCBI taxonomy): Eukaryota > Metazoa > Chordata > Mammalia > Perissodactyla > Equidae > Equus > Equus asinus. Next base: position 187,652,404 of record NC_091790.1, on the reverse strand, counting down.
CTCCCTTTCTTCCACCTTCTTAAGTTCAAATCTTTCTTTGACTTAAACTCTTTCAATATTCCCCAACTCATAAAGTCCAAAGTTACCAGCCCTTAACATAGACCCTCAGGCTCCAGCCTTGCCCCATCTCTCTGGCCTCACGTTCATCACAGCTCCACATACACTCATCACTCTAGTTTCAGTGAGCAACTTGTAGTTCCACAAACGTGTGAGACTCTTTCCTACACTATGTTATCTACATGTTAAATTCTCAGGCTAGAATGTGCTTCCATCCTTTTCAACTGGAGAAATCCTTGTCATCTTTAAAGATTTAACATGAATAGTTGCTACAGTTTGAACGTTTGTGTCTCCCCCAAATTCACATGTTGAAATCCCAACTGCCAAAGGAGGAGTATTAGGAGGTGGGGCCTTAGGAAGGTGACTAGGTCATGAGGGTGGAGCCCTCAAAAATGGGATTAGTGCTCTTATAAAAGAGATCCTACAGAGCTCTCTTGCCCCTTCACTTTGTGAAGATATAATGAGGAGTCTGCAACCTGGAAGGAAGCCCTCACCCAAACATGCTGGCACCCTGATCTCAAACTTCCAGCCTCAAAAACTGTGAAAAATCTCTGTTGTTTATAAGCTACCCAGTTTGGCATTTTGTTATAGCAGCCTGGACTAAGACAATGAAATAATGATCACAAAGCCTTTCTGGACCTCCCCAGGTAGAGGTCATTTAACACCTCCAGTGCAGCTCTCAGCACTAACGACAGCTTTACTATCCCATTAGATATTTACATATCTCATTTCTAGAGTTTATGTTTGTTGTTTAGATGTAATCTAAGCTCTTCCCTGAGTGTTTGTTAACATAGTCCTTTACTTAAAAACATCTTATCAAGTATCTACCATGTATCACAGTCTTGGACATGCTAGTGACACAAGAGTGAATGAGTTCCAGTCCTTGCCTCAGTGAGATCGCTGTAAGGTAGGAGGTTTAAAAAATAAACAGATACAACGAAGACTACAGAATTGGTCTTGGGAGAGAACAGTTATTTCAGCTTCTTGGTGTTCACATTCCTAATAGGTAAAAGTTTCCTATATTTATAAATTTAAGCTGAACACACTCAAAATCCACAAATAAAGCATATTCTAAAAGAGATTAGGTTCTCTATTGAAAAGATGGTCAACACGGTGGAGGAAAACATAAGGAGCATTCTGTAGGATAGGAATAAAAGGCTTGGTGTCAGGGAAGCAGGAGTGACCAAATCACAGAGAAAGGAAGCAGGCTTCACGTAAGCAGGGTAGCACTAGCGAAACATGGGGCCAGATGCAGGCAGCTATGTGGGATAATGTCTGATGGAGCAGGCTGAGAGCTCAAATGTTGACACGAATTGGAAAACTGAGACTCTGGTTAAAGAACTGCAAAATTTGCAAAGGGTAGCAAAGCATGGCCTATTTTAGTTCATTGTCCATGAAAACATCCATTAAGTTAACATCTATTTGCTGAGCAAATTTGCTCGTGACTTCTCTCAGTCTCCCACCCCCTACCAAAAAAAAACTTTAATGACTTCTGCTATAGACTGAATGTTTGTTTCCCCCTCAAATTCATATGTTAAAACCTAAGTCTCAATGTGACAGTACTTGGAGGTAGGGCTTTTGGGAGGTGGAGCCCTCATGAATGGGATTAGTGCCCTTATAAAAGACCCCAGAAAGCTCCCTTGCCCCCCTGCCATGTGAGGATACAGCAGGAAGATGGCCATTTATGAACCAGGAAGCGGGCTCTCCCCAGACACCGAGTCTGGCTATGCCTTGATCTTAGACTTCCCAGCCTCCAGAACTGTGAGAAAGTTTCTGCTGTTTAAGCCACCCAGCCTATGGTATTTTGCTATAGCGGCCCATAGGGACTAAGACGGCTTCTCATTGTTCCTCCCCTGTAATGCTTCCATGGCATTCTCTACTCACTCTTTTTTGCTCTTAAACAGTGACTATACTTGTAACTACTTGTTTGATGTCCACTTTCCCCCCTAGACTATAAGCATCATAAGAACACAGACCATGTCCAGCTTGATGTCCTCAGTGTTGGCACAGTGCTCGACAGACTAAGGGCTCAAAACATATTCAGAATGCATGAATAAAAGAATGCACAAACCAAAGAATGAATAAACGAAAAAAAGAACAATATCCCAGAAAGATGAGTGCCATCAGTCCCACTCTATGAAGAGAATATCACTGCTCTGAAAAGTTGGCTCACCTGACCAAACTCACAGAGACAGTGAGCAGCAGAGCCAGTCGTGAACCCAGGACTGTTCAGACTCTACCACCATGTTCTCTCCTCTTGATCACACTGCTTCCCTTAGACGGCAGTGCAATAAGAGAAAGCAACCGAAAAACTAAATTCCTAAATGCTGCAGAGACATAAATGAGTCCCCAGGAAAAGGAAGACTAACTGGAAGAAGAGATTTTAGAAGCTGGTCTTCAAGAAAATAAATTAGAAAATTCAGGAAACATAATAGAGTATCCATTTCAAGTGAAAGTAGTAGCATATAAGAGGGCAGTTTCAAGGGCTCTTGAGACCAGTTAATATGGAAAATTAGATGTATTTTGCAGTTAAGACAACATGTTAAAACCAATATGACAAAAAGAGCTATATATGAAACTGTGGTTTTGATGGAAATGAAGAACAACAAAGCACTAACAAACACTCAAACCAAGATGCTGTTATATATGGAGTTATTTGTTCATTTACATCATCCACCCAACTTTTGCTTTCCTGATTTAATTCAGTCCATGAAAACCAATTATACTGAATGAAATGGAAACCAAGCAGTTTGTTGGAAGATGTAACGCCCTCCTACATGCTGACAAATCAAATTTGGGCAGAGGCAAAGCAGCAAGGAAGTTTCAAACTATTTTGAGCAATGTGTTTTCTCAGGTCTTTCCCTTGCTAACCCTTCCCACTCTGGATATTTACTAATTGGAACTCTAGATTGCAAGCAGAAGTCTTGGGCTGTAATTTGGTACATCTGCTTAGAAATGTGACTAGAATCTCAAGTGATTTCATTGTAACATTTTGGAATGGTGAACACTAGTGCAATTACAAATAACTACCAGAGAAATGCTAATAAATGTCACTTTGATGGGAAAGGAGAAAGACAGGATCCAACTTCATCCAAGCAATTAAGGGTGCCTTTGTGATCATAAAGTACACTGGTCTTCCAAATTTTGATGGTCGGTCTTTAATGAAACGAAATACTCGAAGGATTCGGTAAACTAGTCCAGGGCAAAAAGTACTCTCTGTGTGATCGTCCACCTCCATGCTAATATACAGGTATGGGCACGAAATACAAATGACTTCTCTCCTAGTGGCCCAACTCTTGCATTTCGGGAAACTTTGCATTCTCCAAAAATTGGTTTTCTGAAGTTTTCCCCTCAAAAATGTTCAAAATAAGTCTATGATCCCCTCACACATCGGCTACTCATCTCTCATGTGTCACACTATCTTATTTTAAAATTGAACTCCCCACAGTATGAAGCATCATAGGCATTTCTGCTTTACATATATATTCATTCGTGAAGAAACCAATGATCCATCATTAGTGCTCTGAGTCTCCATCCAGGGAAGAGCATGTAAAACCAAAGCAACCTAAGACTTTCTGAGAAACTGGAGTTCAATGGACACATTGGGAAAAGTGTTTTAAGCCAATGATTCTTAACATATTAGGGTCCAAATATGCTTAAAACATAAAACACATTTCCATCAACCATTAATAACAGTGGCTCATTATTAAGGGTATACAGAATCCAGAATCCTGGAGAAAAGGAGACAAGGGGATACAGTAGAGAAGCAAAAGCCCATGTAATCTGAATCCCCAGATAATTCTAATATGCAACCCCCTTTCTCTGCTGATGACTAGAAAATCACAATACGAGGCCTTGTAGCTTTCCTTGGCTTCAGATAAATTTCCAGCAATCTCATTTTGGTCTGAGAGGCTTATGTGTTTAGTATTCATGGCACCAAAATCTACTGATGAACAAAAAGCCAACCAACCTTTAAGAAGGCCAACAAGGAAGGGCAAAAATATGTTAAGCAAGTGGTTAGAATTCTTTGTCTTTTACTGAATACTGAAAAGGAGAAGCAATTTAGTGTGGAAAAAGAACTGACCATTGATTTGATGTTAAAATACTAGCTCACACTGGATGTGGGTTGCTGCCTGAACTAGGGAATTTCAGACATAAGATTATCTTTTAAAAATTTGGCCATATTAGAGTCACTCATGACACAGATTGAACAAAACTCAAAACAATTAAGTCACATTTCTAGAGTTGTTCAGTCTGATTATACACAAAGCTTTTTAATTCAGGCCACCGTCCATCAGGACGCAGAGACATGGATAAAATTGTAAAGTAGGCCCTCTGAGGGAATCTCCCTCCTTTCCATCATCCCTTTGGACTCTATTGAAAAGTCTATCAGTTGGGGCAGGAATTCCTAAAAAAGAAGAACATGACACTAGAATCTCTTGATTGTAATTTCCAAGTAATGAAGTTCCTCCAAATTACTACCACAATGAGTCATCTTTACTGATGTGAGGATGGAAGTGTTTCTCTCCTATCTACAAGAACAGATATCTCACCTAAAGCCAACTGTCTTCGCTCCTGAGCCTATACCTTCATGTCATACTTTAGCCGTCTAGCAAAATCACTGATGCTAAGTACCCTTGTGAGGAAAACGGTTAACATAGCAAGCCTGAGGCTACTATCTTACAAAGGGTCTGCTTGCAAAGCTGGTCCTTGGCTAGTATTTGGGAATTTGGATTTTGGAAGCGTTCTCACCTTTCCCTAACTGATAAGGGTGGTTTACTGTGCCTAGATTTTTTGTGCAAATAATGTGGTTTATGCTGAACACCTGCTTTCCTTCTTGGAGTATGGAATTTTGGTATGTGCTAAGCAGAGCATGCCTACGTGACCAGTCTCTGAGCTTGGCTGCTGAAGCTCTCATACATATTGTTGCATTTTTGTTGCTGAGAGAAGAGTATGCTCTGCATGACTCCCTCATGGGAGAGAAAGAGCATAAGGAAGCCAGTATATGAATTCCTCCAGACTTCACCCACGCCTTTTTCCCTTATCAGCCAAATGTGTATCCTTAGTACATTACCATAATCAATCTTAGTTATGGGTACAACTATATGCTGAGTTCCACGAGTCCATCTAGTGAATCTCCAAACATGGGTGGGATCTTGGGAAACCCCCAGTGGAACTACGAAACGACTTCCCAATCTGGGGCTTCACATGGTTCATCTCACCACAGGGGCTCATTTGTTGGTAGACTTCACATGCCTTCTCTTGAAGCTTGCCCTAGATTATTCATAAAGTATATTAATGAAGAAGAGTCACTGTAGACTTCCAGAATCTGAGGTCTTCCTTCAAAACCATATCATTTTTGACAAGTAGATTTCTGAGGAAAATATCTTTAGGTTCATTATCTAATCCAAAATATTAATTCTGGTGATAGAAGTTTAAGGCCAGGTTGAAAGATGTTAGTTCAATAACTGATTAGTATAAGAGGAATTTGGGGGCAATACAGGTTTTGCAGTGCCTCAGCTCATAGTACACCAGCAGTTTCTAGATCTGCAAATAAGGTTGGCATGGCAAAAGGGAAGGTTTAAGGGACATAACCATAGGAAGAGAAAATCTACTGGTCTCTTAGCCTCTTTGTCTAGATTTTCAATGTGAGAAGAGAGAGCAAGTTACCGAGTCATTCTAAACATGAAAGACTAAAATGTTCAATCAGGATGTAGATGTTACAATTATGTGGTGATGGCCGATAGGCAAGAAAATAATTAATATTCTCCCTGGTTGCTGGTTTTTCTTGCTGAATCATACAGATTTTAGACACTGCCTCAGAATAGGAACAGTTATGTTGAGCTGGGAGGGAGGGGGGAGCAATGGAGAGTCTAAGTTAGCTTGCAAGCTCAGTCTGATCCTATGAAGGGCAAAACAACTCAAATTACCTTTATTTTTGAGCAGAGTAATTCAATACATAAGGGTCCAGAAAGCTATATCATCATCATTTTACTAACATACAATTCAATGTATGTGAATTTCAAAACCAATTCACAAATTATTTTACTTGACTTTCACAGCACACCAATTACTGTGAATATTTCTGGAGTGATTTTAAATAAATGATGTTACTACTAATCCTCTTGGCATTCTTATCACAAGTTAAACAACATGATAAATTTATTTCTTGTAAGAAAAAGAAAATAACAACAATATCAACAACTGTCATCACTGCCATAAGAGTAACATGGCACCCACCAGTTATTTTTTCTACTAAGTATTTATTCTGGACTATGTTACTTTTGATGGTAATTACTTCTAGGTGTGTTCACTGCAATGCATTCCAATATTATATAAAAGTACAAAATAATAAGTCTTAACATGCAGCAATAATAGTATTTCAGAAAACTGAATCATTAGCAATTTGGAGTTAACCTGGCTTAAGGGCTCAGAGAAGAGAAGTCTTAGACCTTCTGAGCGAGAAAATACTACCGTAAGATTCACCACATACATCTACTTTATGTCATTTCTATTGTAGATTCAGAGATGCAGATGCTTTCCTAAACGTTGGTGGAAATAACATATCTTTTGTCCTGATACACCTGACTCTTAACATTACCCAGGTGTAGTTGTACTGGGTAATGCCCTTTTTCTTGACCTCTAACTCTCTTTCCTCAACTTATTTTCTTCTCTTAGTCTCCTTTGTTTGGCTTTCTCCAAAGTGCTTCAGTGACACCCTCTTTAGCGAAGAGAAAATTCTGTCCTGACTTATAAGAACCATCGTAGAATTTACAGTTGTCAGTCTGGTAGTTGAATGAGGAATCATGGGAAAGATGGGTTGCATCTCTGTGACTTCGAAATTTTTAAGGAACAGATGAAAAGTTTTCTGCATTCTGTCTGAATTCCCTCGGTACGAACCTGTGTGTATCATTACAATCCTATTTCGCTGAAGTTTCCTCTTCAAAAATGAGCACTGAATTATGGAGCTACCAGAGAACCTCATGAACCTTAACAATGAACACCAAGGCCAAGTTCTACTGGAAAGCAAAATCTCTGGCACAGAAGAAAGTATTTCCCCTCACTGGCACATCTGTACGTAACTCAGCATTAGACAGAGATGGACCACGGCTCAGTGGGTCAAAAATGTACTAGGGAGCAGCTCTGGAATGGGAAAATTAATGCTGAGTTTTTTTTACCACCAAAGGAATCTATGACTTAATTAGTCAGGTTATCATTTTTTGAATCAAAAATTTAAATTTTTCTGCATATATAATAAGGCTTTACGGTAATACTTAACAAGCAAAACAAGTGAAGTTCTCCATGTTACTTGGAATGGGTAGTTATCCTAACTAAAAAAGAAGAGCTGGGCCGGCCTGGTGGCACAGCAGTTAAGTTCACAAGTTCTACTTTGGCGGCCTGGGGTTCGCCAGTCCGGATCCTGGGTGCGGACATGGCACTGCTTGGCAAGCCATGCTGTGGTAGGCGTCCCACGTATAAAGCAGAGGAAGATGGGCACGGATGTTAGCTCAGGGCCAGTCTTCCTCAGCAAAAAAAGGAGGATTGGCAGCAGATGTTAGCTCAGGGCTAATCGTTCTCAAAAAAAAAAAAAAGAAGAGCTGTAGGATGTTCAAAACAAAAGACTGGAAAATTAATCTACCTAGGATTTTTCTAGATGGATTAAGAAGCCAAAGGAAAAAAAAATCAAAAAATTAAAATAAATACAGGCTGTGTGTTGGAATGGCCATTTCAAAAAAATCAAGTAAACATGTAACGTGAGAAATGTTTTCTTACTATTTGCTACCTTACCATGGACTGTAGAGCAATAATATGCCTTTAGGAAGGCTGAGATGTTGTTTTTAAAATAGCTTTTTTCCTATTATAACAGAAATTTTCTATTAACATAGTTGGAAAACACAGTAAAGTGAGAAGTAAACACATTCATTCAACAAATATTTATGAAAAAGATACCCTTTGCCAGGCACCTGGCACCAGACACACATATACAATGGTGAAAAGACCAGCATGAGTCCCTTCTCATAAAACATCCTTTCGAGGGGGAGAGAGAAAAACCAAGTAAACAGATCAATAAAATAATTGTGCATGGTGATAAGTAACTCAAATTTACAAAAAAAGGAGATAAAGATTAACAGGAGGCAATGGTTGTAAAAAAACTACAATTAATATTTTGGTCTATTTTATTCTAGTCCCTTGAAAGTGTTTAAGTGCTTGTTTTTATAGGTGTAATCATCTATCACTTTATATCCTGTTTCTTTCATTTAAAATTGTCTCATTAACATTTTCTATATTATTGTGCATGCCTTATGAACATAATTTTAATAATAGTTTTTATTATTAAATATGCTAACACTTATAGATAACTGTGTAAAAGGCGTTTTCTATATATTAGCTCATTTAATCTTCGCAACAAGCCTACAAGATAGGCATTTCTATTATCTTCATTTGATAAATTAAAAAATTAGGCAGTAAGCTTAAGTAACTGATTGAAGACTTATAGTCAATTCAAAGCAAAGCTGAGATTCAAAGCAGGCAGCCGGACTCACATCTAAGCTCTTATCACATAACTAAACTATAGCACCTTGTTGCATAAGATTCTATCACTGTTATTTGGTACTTGGTACAAAACTTTTTACATGGTAAAAATGAAAACCACAAAGAGAAAACACATGGAGTGACAACGGAAATAACAAAAAGCAGAGAAGTAAAAAAAAAAAAAGTTTCCCTTGGAGTGTCTAAACAAAATGGGTCAAGAGAAAAGAAAAATGAACTTTCAAAACTTATCCCCTTGGCAAATTTCTAAACATATCTAATCCAGAGTGATTATCTATCTACAATAACTTTTTTTAAAGTAAAGGAGCAAATGCTTATTATGTACTATTTCTGCCATGGAAGCATCAGCTAGAACCTTCCAAACATTTGGGATCACGGGCAATAAACAGCAAAGAATTCAGTCATCAGATGTGTCCAGGTTTAGCTGCATTTGCAACTCCTTGACCTCAGCTAATCTAAAGGGTGCACAGAATCTTCTGGGGGCCTTGACACAGTCTTATAAAAATGACAGACCCAAATCACCAGTCAGGACTGGTTTTACTTGCTGGAAGTCCTACCTGTAGTAGAGATTCACATATGCAAGCCCAACCAGTGGTGGAATAATACAAGGCCATTTGTAATATTAAAAATAATTAATAATTCTCACCAAAGCTCTAGTTCTGCCTGTGCCTCATCTTATTTTTTGATGCTATTGGGCGTATACATTTTATTCAATATGCTCCCATGCCCACACCCTAGCATCGCTATCATCAATTAGATTTGAGTTCACTGAGTAAAGACTATGCTTCACACATTTCCTTTTCCCCTACAGTCTTTTCTTTATTAAGCCTCAAGTAAAAATTACAATGTAATAAAAGAGCTAAGAACTTGTGCTTTGAAAGGAGACCGTCCTGGATTCAAATCTTGGCTCCATCACTCACTTTGATTTACAAACTTAGGTGAGGGGTGTGGTGGTGGGGGGAGGGGATGAAGTAGAGAGTTTACCGTATTATTTCCTGTACCTGGGGAATCTTCTATAACGCTTCATACATAGCAGGCACTCAATAAATATCTTCATATTATATTCCCCCATATCTAAATTTTCTCCGCATATTTAACAAGATCTAATTTTCTTCTACATTTTTTTTGCCTCTGAGAAATATGTACCTGGCAGATGTTTAACAGCTACATATCAGCAGTGACTGAAATGATGTTGGTACATAATTTGCTTGTAAAGTTTATAAAGTGCTTTGAGTTGACAGAAATAGTGCAAATGAAGACTGTAAATGGACATAAAACATGAAATATCTCTCTCACTAACCTATCTTTTCTCCTTAGATTTATTTCTCCCAAACTAGGGATTCCTCTATTTTTTTCCTTCCCCTAAAAGGCAGACACACCAACATAACACGCAGCAGTCAGAAACAGGGTAGCTCTGATCGATTTAGGACTTCCAGTATCAGGGCCCGAAAATGGCAAAGTAACTCAAAACCAAAGATTAGGCTCATTCACTTAATGTGGATAGCTTGTTCCTTAAGGCCCGATAAATGGGCAGTGGTCCCTGTCAATTACGGCCACAAAGAACAATGGTCAAAGCCTGGGCCACATTGGCAGTCATAGGGTTTTGAGTTATTTCACGGTTTTCTAAAGGATAGCATCTAATTTCCAGAAAGATTCTGTTTCTGGGAGAAATTCATCCACTTTCTTCCTCTGGAGCTTTGATACATGACATGTCACAGTGCTTTTGAGTGGGCTTCTGCCAGTGGTGCAAAAACTGATGACATGAAACAGGTACCAACAATGGCACAGCTGCTAATGGGTATATTTAAATCAACGTCTATTCTTCCCATGCCATCACGCAAAGCCCCTTTTACTGCTCTAAAACAAATACAGCTTAATTTTATTTCCTGCCTGGCTTTGTATAATTTTGACATGTCCTCAGTCAAACACGACCCAGTCCTTCAATCAGGCCCTATTTTTATGGAGATGGGAAAACAAGAGGAAGCTAAAGTAATTATTGAAAACTCATAAGCAGCAGCTTTAGCCTAATTACCTTGACTTTCCTTTTTAATTTTTCTATCGATTGTCTCTTGTTAATATACAAGTATTGACTGAGCTGGTAGAGCCTGGTGCAATGATGATAAGGACAGATGCCGCTAAGAAGCAAAATGTAATTAGAAGACCCAATGCTCGGCTCTTGCTTTTCAGAAGCGCACATGTACAGCACAGACTTTGGTTTGAGACCCTCTTAAGAATCAACAGCAGCATCTACACAGCAAGGATCTTTGTTAAATGCTTTTGCGGCCCATTGTGCCTTTGCCACCAGGGGGCAGCTGGGAAAAAGAAAAACAACCCTTTTTCTTTGTTTCTCTTTTGATGTTAAAATAATATGTTTCCCTATTTTCAGCACATACTCTATTGGAACTCCCGGGTCAACAACTTCAGGGAGATGAGCAGTCCTGGAATGAAGGTGACATCCTTTTGAGCTGCATGTGTTGCCTTTTAAATGCTGTTGTATTTAAAGTTTCAGCTTGAAAATAACTAAGCAATATTGGATGAGCTGCCCTGAATATTAATGTATCATTGACAAATGCTTTTAACAGTTCCTGACTTCTTTGTCAGAGAGAAATGTGAAGTTTTCTTACAGCAGAATATGAAACTAATTTAAAAAATAATTATTTCTAAATTACTTTAAACTTTCCAATTTCTTATATATCTAAGTTTTCAGAACATTAATAATACATTGTAGGTTGAGAATCTTAAATTGCCAATAAGGTGTACCTCACTATAAGCAAACACAGTTTAGTAACGTGGTGTGGAAATCAGTTTTTTAGGAACCAAAAAAACCCTGGTAAACCGGGGTGTCATGTTGCATTCTGTTTTATCTTTTAAAGCAACTCTAAGAGAAAATAAACAAAGCAAGAGCAGTTAACAATGCTAAAAGTAATCAGAAATATCTAAAAGGGGGAGTTCTCAAAGAATAAACCCTGGTCACAAATTCTATTACATATTCCAGAAGGAAAGAGGTATTCTTAAGGACTGGCAACAGCCATAAAAGACAATTTAGTGGTGCAAAATTCAAGCCTGGGGGAAAGTGAGAGGGAAAGGAAGCCAATGGATACAAAGAAAAAAAATGAATGAAAGGTTTATTAGACTAAAGAAGAGGGTTAAAGACTGGTACCCAGCAGAAATGGTGCACTGAGCACTAGAAGCAGAAGTAGCAGAAATAGTTTAGTCCCTATAAGGCATATTGTAAGAACCACAAAGGTACATCAACTATAAAGCAACAAGTCTACAGACTTTGGGGGTCAGTTAGTGAAAAGGGAAATGGATTTCTATTAAAACAACTTCATGAGTCCCTGAGGGCATCATTGTATCCAGCTAGTCATAGGTGCAGATGTGTGGTCAATCCAGATCAGCAAATGGCAAGGAATTCACTGGAAGGTGGTGAGAAACAAAGTCAGATTACAATCTGTACAACAGTACATAATGACGTCAGATAATATCACAGACATGCATCCATAATATAGGTTTCGAACATGCTTCAGTGAAATATTGGTACCTTAGATGATATTTAGGATTCAGAAATAAAAGCTGAAAAACATCTTTAGGATTTTGAATTAATGAATTCCTAAAAGTAACACTGTGATCTGCATATAGCTGTATTAGAACACAGACAATGTTTTGGCAGTTTAGGAAATGTTTTCAGAGCGCCCACTATGACCCAGATGGTGGAATACAAAGCGAGATATGACTGTTTTTCTCTCTACAAAGGTCATTGTCAAGTGGAGGGAAGCAGTCAAATAATTATGATGCAATGTGATAGGAACAATAATTATGATAGGAACAAGATGTTAAGCCAGTCACACAAAGAAAAGGAAAAGCTTCATTTTTTAAAAATGTTATATTTAAGGTGTATCTTAAAAACATATTTGAAATGGCCATCAGGAGAGCGGCAGGACTGGAGTAGTGGGTAAAGAGAGGTTCTGGCATCATCAGGTCAGCCCAGGCCCCAAGTAGGAGGGACAAACCAGTGTTGGGAAGGGAAGATCTTTCTTTAGAAAGATGAGTGGGAAGAGAGATAGACACCTGCTGGGAGGCTACTACAGGAGATAAAGGGAAAAATAGACAAAGTGAAAGAAAAAAGTAGAGTCATCTTCCAGAAATTGAACTATAGCTCTTACTGACACCCTAGATGTGGTATAATAGAAAGGGTTATGGATTTGCTGGCACGTGACTGGATTGATGTCCTAACTCCACTATTTGCCATGTATGTGACTGTTCCAACCAGGATTATTTCAGCTACAAGTAACAGAAAACTGACTAAAAGTGGTAAACAGCTTGGGTTTCACTGTAAGAAACAGAAATCACTAGTTATTTTAAACAGAAAGGGATTTAACATAAGAAATTTTGTGCTTACAGTATCACAGGAAAAGCTGGTGGAGCTGGGTCGAAGCTGGGTTTCCAAAAATATCAACATCTCCCTACTTGCTCCCAGAAAATAGCCAAGCTACAAAAGATAACCTTCAACCCAGTTCCCCCTTCCAAATGTCACATTAATGCATCTAATAGGAAGAACCTAATTTATCCCCTAAATTCTGCAGCAAGAGAGACCAGGACATGCAATCACGAAGGGACACTAGGAGGAGCTTGGAATGTTTTCTTAGTGCCAAACCACCAGATTCACAAGTAGATTAAACAATAAGGATAATTATTAGCACTTGTGACAAAAATTCCAAAGGCAGGGCAGTTTCAGAATTAGTTAATTCAGTGGCTCTACAATATCACTAAGGACTCAGGGTCTTTCCATTTCTCTATTCTTTAATCATCAGGGCTTGTTCTCTTTTTGATTGCAAAATGGCTGTCACAGATCCAGGTAACACATATACATTTGACACTGTTGACAGAAATGAAAGGCCTATTTCTTTGTATTATCATTTAATCAGAGAAAACCTTTCTCCAAATGCCTCAGTAGACTTTCAGACTTGCTGACCAGAATTGTACTATTTAGCCATAGCCCAGACCATCATTGACAAAAGAAACTGTAGCATGACTGGTCTAGACAAATCACGATGCACCGTGAGGGGCAGGAAAAGGGACCCTTCTGGAGCACAGCGCACTGCAGAAAAAGAGTATCCGGAACAAAATTAGCATTTGACAGCTAGGAAGAAGGGGGTTGGGTATGGGGTGGCAGGTAATCAAGAGGTTTAGCAAGTTGCTTATCTCCTACTCTCAGGGTCTTACTTTCCTCAATTCTAACACAAGGATGTCAACACCTGCCTACTCATCTGACAGGGGCTTCATTCTTATGGTAACCTATGCCTGTGATTTCACAGGGCCATCTTCCTGGAAGATCACAGGAACTGACATATGTAAAACCTCTACAGACAATGTGAGATAGCACCATTGTTATCATAAGAGAGAGTAAGAAAGGAGACTTTGGTTCTCAGAAAGTCCCACCCTCTCTGAATAGTCTTAATTGAAAGGGCAAACAATTGTTTTAAGGAGAAGCAATTTGCTGAGATGTGTGTGTTTCAAGCGTTTTACATTGTCATTATGGAAAGAACGCTAGATTCTATCTGAAGAAAGACAACAAATAAACCATGAAACTGCCCAACAGCGTTGGAGTGTTTCCGGAGAACTTTTGTTGTTTGAACAGAGGCTCTCAAGCAGTGCCACTATGTTGATGAAGCACGTCAACCACCAACCCAGCAAGTAATAGCGGATCAAGGGCCTCAAGTTTAGAGGACACGGTTTACTGTTAATGCACATGCTAATAGATGCAGGCTCTTAGATATAAAATCTATGGATAACGGCAAATTTCATAGTCCTACAGTTTTCTAAGGGTCATATGCTTACCTGTTACTTACAGGGTACAAGCTAATGCATATCAGTTCCTGCTGTCAAATTCAAGCTTTTTTTGTACATTCAGTGGAATTTCATTTCATATAGTTATATGAGACTAACAAGGATTATTGCCTATTAATATGCTTATAGTATCTTACTGCTTGCTAAAGTTAATTTCCGGAATCAAATTACATTATAATATGAAATATTAGAGAATTGATCTCATAAATTGATGACGAAATTTTTCAAAGGAATTTCCCCTAATATTCTCATTTATTTACTCTTAATTTTCCCACATTAGAATCCTATACCCTCAAATAAAATGAGCCACTATATAGGATTCTCAGCCCCACAGTAACATTAATGATGCAATCATGTATGCTGGCTATGCCTGGAGTTTTGTGACTCCTATGCGGGTATGTCTTTAACTCAATGACGAAGGTGCCAACCTGTAGGACACTCATATCATCAGGGCTGGAGACAGTGAGAAGTGACATTAATTCTAGCCCATTCTCGTAGGTTCTAGCTTGACCTGGCTCTCCCTTACTTGATATCCCTCTCTCCTCCTCCCAGACTGTGGGCCCTGCAGACTTCAAATTATAGCCTGAGCTGTAAAGAAAATGTTTAACCAGAGTTCACAACTGCATAAGGTCAAGTCCCGGTAACAAATTTTTGATTATAGGTATGTTTTTATATTATACATACACACACATACACATGCTTCTGCTTTTCTGATTGAACACTATTATCTAATGCCATGATTAACTTGTTGGAATATTATTCCATGGCATATTGTCCATAAAGATCTTTATTTTGAAGAGACAAGACCAAAGGTAAATTTTGTTTTTAAAGTTCCTACAATCTAGTAATTGACACGTGTGAATCATCAAGAAATGGATAAAGCTCAAAGAGGCAACAAAGATTACTACACGTTTAAGAGAGATTTCTATTTGAAAAGGTTCGAACCAAGATTTAGCATCAAAAGCTAAGCCTCAATTATCTGCTAAATTTCGCTTTTAAACCTTTTATTCTCCACTCATTATAGAAAACTTTGGTTTTGTTATATTTGAAATTTTGATTTTTCAAAACATATATTACAGAAAACAAGAAAATGAAAACAGCATAAAGAGTCTGTTAAATATATAGATCTCTACATAAAGGGAGGTAATACCAGCATCTACTATACAAAAGGGTTAATAACAGGAATCTTCTAAAGAATAATAATTATTATAACTAATATTCACATATATGGTTCTGCAATGAAATGTCACTGAAAAATACAGGCCTGTTTTACGAGTTTTAGATGTAACATTTTACCTCAACAACTATTCTATAAGGACAACTCTATGATTACCTCCTTTGTATTGATGAGGAAACTAAGACAAGAGAGATAAACAACTTTCCTAGGATCACCTAATAGGAAAGCATCAGGCCAAGGCATTTGCCAAATCCTGAATTCATACTCTCAGCCAAAATGCCATGCTACAATTTTAAAAATTTACACAAAATGTTTAGAAATAGAAATACTTCTTATAATACTCAGTTACTCAACATATGATGCCTCTTTCTTATCTCAATGCCTTTATTCATATTCCCTAACCAAACCATCTAGGTATAACCAGTTTTCCCCAATCAGAATGTAAGTTTCCTGAGGCCAGACCTATACTTTCTTCATAACACTTCAAGATACTTCAGAGTGACATGCATATAGTCATGGTTTTTCTGAATCAGTGGTTTGTAGTATTTAAGTGCCAAATGGTATAAGCCTCTTGATGCAGATACCGTATCTTTTACTTCCTAGCATCCTCTCAACTTTACAAACAGCAGATACTCAGTAAAGCTTTATTAATTTTAACAGTCAATTGGTTTTTTAATCTGGCAACATAAAGCTGAAAACAGATACAAAAACAGATGTTTCACTGAAAAAATCGATAAAAATGATACACCGAGCCATTCACCAAATTGCTTAACTCTACAACAAAGGGGACCTATCTTAAAGCTTAAAGATCATTTCAGAACAAATCCAAGAGAATATTATAAACAATGGGTAGAAGATGTATAGAACTTGTTATTGTTATTCAAGGAAGCAACACAGATTCAAAATAATAAAGACTGCAAAAAGGGTTTTGATAAATTAAAAGTACACATTAATTGTGAGAAACACAACGCAGGTTGATGTCATGAAGTTCACTGTTGTCCTTTCACAAAATGTCTTTTGTTGTCCTGTTAGAAAAAGCAAAGTCCTAATACTACAGTGAGTATTCTTAAAAGGCAGTAGATGTCGGAGTATTGGATCTCAGACCACCACACATAATTTGCATTTATGTTACATTTACAGTTTAGATTGCACTTTTGGGTCTCAGGGCTTGTTTCAGTCTCCATTTGGGCCAGTTAGTTTTGCCACAGCTACAAACTGTCAAAAAAAAAAGCCATCTATTTTATAAATGTGTTCTCTATATAAAAAGGAAAACTAGTCTAGAACATACTCATCTCAGTTACTGGGGAATAATTCAAATGGAAGGGAAGGGAAGTAAGAACACAACTTGGAGTTGGAAGGGAACTTACAGGCATGCTGGTTCATATGGGACCAAGCTCCTTTGTGTGGCATCCCTGGAGATGTCAGTAACATTATCTTCAAATCAAAAGTTAATAGTTGAGACAATTTCTAATAATTACTACTTTAAAAAAGATTTTAAGTCATGTTCTACGAAAAAGATGTTCTCAAAACACCAAAAATACATGTCCAAAATTATCTATGCAAAACAGGTCATGATGACTGGAACAGCTCAGCTTTTGCAGGCATGCAGAGTCTGCTAGTTAATCACTAAAGAACGCCTCGTGGCAGAAAGCTCACAGAGCAAGAAGTCATCATTTTGTCATTCCACTATCCACATCTTCAAGTATAAAAAAGCTCATTCTGCTAAAAGAATTCTTCTTGTCTTTTTAAAATGTTGCACTAAGCACTCTATTGTTTCCCAGCAATGCTAACCACAAAGGTAATGATGCTGTACATTTAATTTTTCCAGCCTTCATGTGTCTGCCAGCATTATAAATGAGTCATTAACAGTCTCAAATAGATTGACACTGTTATTCGCTACTGCTGAGAAATCTCATTTCTTTCAAGACAGCAGGAAGACAATTTGGGTTTAATAATTGAGGGGCACAGAAAGCATGCAAAGTTAAAAGAATCTAAAAGTATATTGGTCCAACTTTGTAGGATATTTATTTTTGTCACTGAACTCAAAGGCTGAATGTCATATTTCATTAAAAGGTCTGGTTTGGGAAGATAGACTCTAGCCTACAGGAAAAATGGGAGTTGCCTCTAATAAAAAAGTGAAAAATCTCATCTTTAGCTTGCATGGTTTGAAGGAAAGGGCAATTAGCTAAACAAAGTCCCAGGAAGTCCCATGCATCATAATCAGCCATAAGTCATCTTCTAACATACGCCCACACTGGGTTAAATGATATCCAAGCAACCGGAAACTTTAAGCTACTTAGTTCCACGTTGACTTTATAAGTCAAATAACACGAGAAGGAGCCACACAACCTAGAATATGGCAAAAATTTTCCTTCCTAAGAGATTCAGAAAAAATTAATAAGTTTCATTCACACAAGAAACATTTACCCAAGAAAAGGAATGTCAGAAAAAAAGTTTAGAGGTGAGGGAACAGCAAAAAGCCCAGTTTAACGGAAGCATCGAGTCTTATGGAAGAGTAATGGGGATGGATTGAAAATGCTGGCAGGGACCTATTACCAAGGGCCTAGAATTTCATGATAATTGTTTGTGTTCAATTATAGTCAATAAGGAGCCATAGAAGGTTTTAAAGGATAGTGAAAAGATTGGAACTGTGCCTGAAAATTAATACAGCAGGAATATGTAGGACACAGTAAAGATCAGCTAGGGGGCTATTGTCATCGTTCATATGCAGCCAGAACAAGATTAATGACTGTGGAAATACTAAAAGAATAGCAAACTACAGAGCAATTCCTAGGGTAAAGTCTATAGGATTTAGATAATAACTGCTAGTGGCAAAAAGGAAGATAAAATTGAAGATAAATATGATGCTTATGGCACAGGTGGCTGCAGCTATGAAGAAGCTAGATGTTAGAAAGAAAAAAAGGGCCGGCCCCATGGCCGAGTGTTTAAGTTTGCATGCTCCACTTCGGCGGCCCATGGTTTCATCGGTTCGAATCCTGGGTGCAGACATGGCACCGCTCAACAAGCCATGCTGAGGTGGCATCCCACATGCCACAACTATAAGGACCCACAGCTAAAAATATACAACTATGTACCAGGGGGCTTTGGGCAGAAAAAGGGAAAATAAAATCTTTAAAAAAAGAAAAAGAAACAATTCCAGCAAGATGATAAGCTCTTCTTTGGACATTAGTGCCAATGGCATACATAGGTAAAGATGTCTAGGAGGAAGTTTGTAATGAAGGTTCTGGGTTTGGGGAAAGAGAATAGGGTGATATTACATAAATATAATGGTAAAGCGAGGAAATAAGATCACTGATCTACATTATATAGACTAGAAGATCTACTGAGGTGAATAATTTGGACAGAAGCAATATTTTAGGAGTAGGAAGGAGAAAAAGGAGGCAAAAGAGGACAGAAAATGATCAGTCAGAAAAGTAGGAGACGAATACAGCGTACTGTTCCAACCATGAATATTTATGAGCTTAAGGAAAAGGTTTTCACCTATTTTGAAGCGATAAGACAAAGAGGAATGTTGGGGAGAAAACCTAATGGATTTAACAATTGGGGGTTATTGTAGTGATCATTAAGACCAGTGGTTCTTAACCCTGGCAGCACATCAGAATCTTCTGGGAAGATTTTTAAAATTATCTATCGGGATGCTTACTGACCAATTAAATCAGAATTTGTTGGGGGTGGTGTCCAGTTACTTGTAGTTTTTAAAAGCCACCCAGATGATTCAAATGCAGCCAAGGTTGAAAACTACTGTTCTAGACAGAATGATGAAGTAAGAATATTTTAAAAAAAAAAAAAAGCTCAGAGTTAGTGGGTGGTAGAAAAAGGAGCACAGCTACTCTTTGGATACACTAGGTACAGAAAAGAGGACAGGGTCTTGAGAAGATCTCAGGTTAAGAGACAGGATATGGATATGGAGAGAATGAGCATGTTGGTAGAGGGAAAGAAATCAGAAGACGTAAAGAAAATAAATAGGAATTATTATAGGAATGGAGAGATGGTTGGATTGGGGTGGGTAGGGAATAAAGGAGCAAGATTCTGGAAAATTTGGGAGAGGATCAATCAAAAGCACAAATGAGGAGCTTAGCTTGATATGGTGGAAGAATATTTATTCCTCAGAAAAAGGAATAAAGGAAGAGAAGTACCAGGAAAATAAAGAGAAATTTTTGAGGTAGAGTAGAACAGGGGCATGGTAAGAGAATCTTCTTTAGTAAATTAATAGGTGAAGATTCGGGGTTTCAAGAAGTGGAGAAGGACTAAAACATCTAACAAGGTAAATAACCTAAGATCTCATTTGACTGAGGCAGGTAAACAATCTTTGAATGCAACGAATTATATTTCTTATGAGAATAGACCAGAAAGATGACCAGAGTAGTGGAGAGGACTCAGGTAGACTTGTGAGCCACCTGGTAGAGTTTTCTAAACAATATGGCTCAAGATGAGAAGTCAGACACTAACAGCTTTTCAAAAAAGGAAATAGACCGTTTGAACCAAAGTTACAACTCACATCTACACTATGTCTGAAGAAAGTTAAGATCTGACCAAAGTTTTGAGTTAGGAATGGCTTTAAAACAGTTACTGGGGGTGGCCCACTGCCGTAGTGGTTAAGTTCGCACGCTCTGCTTCAGGTGGCCTGGGGTTCAGGGGTTCAGATCCCGGGTGCGGATGTACACACCACTCATCAAGCCAACCTGTTGTGGCATCCCACACACAAAATAGAGAAAGACTGGAACAGATGTTAGCTCAGGTACAATCTCCTTCACCAGAAAACCCCAAAACAAACAAACAAACAAAGCAGTTGACTGATACTAAAATATACTTTAATCCTCAAGAAATAGTGACAATAAAGTGTAAGTCACATTTGTTAAATCCCTAAAATTTCAAAAAGTTGCATGAAATCAATACAGAAAAATTAGAATGTCAAGGAATGCCTGGATTTCTGGAAGGCATACAGAAACCAGAAAAAAAAAAAACATCTTTTAATATAATTTTTCCAATAAATGGAGTCTAACAGAAACAATCAGGGATCATCTAAAGTTCCAACCTCATACCCATGTTGAAAAAAAGTGAAGAATTATCATAAGATAAGTGAACTTCACAGATTCCATTTACATTCTGCCAGGTTCTGTTTAAATAAAATGGAAAACCAATTTATGACCCATCACCATCTCTCTGCTTAATGTGATAATGACTGCACAGGCTTAAAAGGTTTAATTTTAAATTCTTTCTAGTACTTGGGATGTTCCCATCAATAATTTGAGTTTTTAAGTGTCACCAACTCTCACCCTGGGCTGCTAACGGAAGCTGTCCCAGTGATACAATGAAGCTCTCCTATGGATAACAAACAACATACCTGTACCAACTGGATCTGCCAAAGGCGCTATTGTCTAGTGCTTAGTAAATGGTTTGTATAAAAATCCATATATTGAGTTGAGCAGAAATGAAATAAAGTCTGAGCAGTGACAGAATGTCAATTATGGAGTTGGTAAAATAGTCCTTTTAAAAAGTTGTTAACTTTGGCATTTTTTTGATTCTAAGAATTTTATTTAAATACCATATTCCTCTGTCACAAGCCACATTTTGAAAAATAGCAAGAACTATTTGGTAAAGAGGAGAAAAATTATTCTTTTAGGCAGTTGTCTTCTTGGGACTTCACTAAAGATAAGCTAAAATTTGCATTTTAAATTACACCTACGAGACACATTTGGAAGAGAGGGCAAAGAGGCAACAGCACTCTTCAACTTGTCTAAAGAACAACAGGTCAAGTCTGTGTCATTTGCCTCGTATCTTGATGGATCTGTGTCAACAGATCACAACAAGCTGTCTACAGAGATATGGTGGCTCCAAACACTGCAAAGGAAGTCACCATAGACTTACAAAAATGAAAGTGTAGGAACAATAATCATCAAAGTATGACACTCAGATTTGTCAAACGTAATGACAAGACCTCGATGTAGGATGTTTAGAATTGACAAGGAAAGGCAGTAAGAGGGAAACACCCAGGTATACGGCAAAATAACATACAAATTCACTTCTGAAATGTGAGTTCTGATTTTCAGAATACTCTGACATAATTAACTTTTTGGTTTCTTACAATATCCCTGTGAGGTAGGTAAAGCAAGCTTTTAGAACACCCATTCTAGAGCTGAGGCAACTGAGGCTCAGAGTTTAAGTAACTTGCTCAGACGCAAGTGTCTAGATTCAGGATTCAGACTGAGGTCTTGTCACGCCAAATTCCATGCTAGTCCACTGTACCAGTGAATGTTTTATTTGGCTGGATAAATAACTATTTTGTTTATCTCTTTATCCTTTTTTTTGCTGTTTTGCAAATTAAGTCATCCTAGAAGTCAGCATCTTCCGTTGTACTTATTATTTTACAAAGAATCCAAGGATAAAGGACATTCTTTTGTTTATGTCCCACATAAAGGAAATCAAAAGCAATAAAAAGGGGAATGGGGGGCTCCTGTCTAATGGGTAAGATTTCAGTTTGGCAAAGAGAAAAAGTTCTGGAGATGGGTGGTGGTGATGGCTGTGCAACAATGTGAATGTAATATCAATGAACCGTACACTTAAACACAGTTAAAATGGAGCCAGCCCTAACGGCCTAGTGGTTAAAGCTCAGCATGCTCCTCTTCGGTGGCCCAGGTTCAGTTCCCGGGCACAGAACCACATCACTTGTCTGTCAGTTGCCAAGCTGTGGCGGCAGTGCATATAGAAGAACCAGAGGGACCTACATCTAGAATATACAACTATGCATTGGGGCTTTGGGGAGGGGAAAAAGAAAATAAAGAGAGGAAGATTGGCAATAGACGTTAGTTTGGGGTGAATCTTTTCTAGCAAAAAAAAAAAAACACGTTAAAATGGCAAATTTGATTTTATGTATATTTTATCACTAATAAAAAGCAATAAACATTTTTAAATTCACACTAAAACTCTATTGAACTATTGTTGTAAGAAAGATAAATTACTACCAGGTGAAATCTACTACTCTTTTTTGATTATCTATGTTAAACATGCTGCTCTTTTATTTAGATATGACCCATATTTTAAGTAAAATCTGAAGTAAAAAGAAAAACTAAACCTCATTTTTCATTTGAATAGCTAGATTCACTTTGTAATGATTATCAAGTGAGTCTTGTTAAGTCAAATGAAATCTAAGAGAGAAAAGTAGAATATTTAATCTTGCTAAAGGCTTATTTCTTTCACAACATTCAACATGAAACGACTAAAGTTCACCATAATAGTGTATATCTGTTAATGTGAGCTAATCCATACAAAACAGGGGAAAAAAGCGATAATGTACATGGATTCCAAGTCATTTAATATTCAATATTGGTACTTTGGGGCACTTCTACCAAAATGCTTTGGATTGTAAACTCCACGAGCACAAGGCCTTGTCTTATTTTTTGCTGTATGTTCAGAATTTAGCAAATAACAGAAGGCAGGGAGGGAGGTAAGAGAGGGGAGGCAAGAAGGCTTCATACACACATCCAAACAAGCATCCAGAAAACTTGGGGTCTGCCACATCTGAAAGAGTACTTCATCAAGCTGATTACATCAAAAAGCTGCTTCTGTCTAGAGCCATGATCAGCAGATATGGCAGCACCCTTAATAACATCTTACTAATCTATCACCTGTTTGAAAGGAATAACAGGAATATAGAACATTTCAGTAGAGGGTCATCATAGGCAATTAATCCTGAGACTCCGTACTTGGGATCCTGCTTGCTAACCTCTAGGATTTCCCCTGTAAGGTCCTTGTCCAGGTAATAGAGAATATAATTTCAAACTCATTTAACAAGATTCCCATTATTGTCACTGTAATTATTACCTTGTTTCCAATCATCTCACTTGTACTATGTAGGTCAGACCGAAAGTCACGAAAACACTGCTTTTTCTGCCTTTGGGATCCATAGAAGTTTTTTGTTTTTTCTTTTTTAAACCATTCTTACTTTGCGGTTGTTAGAAATAAAGGCAATATTAGAATAACATAAAATCAAAGACATGCTATTATTTAGTCAAAAGCCTACATCATGTATTCTCTTCACCTAAATCTAAGAAAATCATTGTAGTCAATGATTATTCATCTGAATGCTATAACATTTCATTTCTAGAGGTCAGTTACTTTATATCTTGCTTTGGGAGGTTTCCAGATTAAGATTTAATTAGTCTTATTCCTTTGGCCAAGAGACTAAGCTATTTTAGATCTAGAAAAGGAAGTTTTCTTAGTCTTCTGTGGTAAGGAGAGACTCTATCTCCTGAATTGATAGAAGTATTCAGAAAAGGAGAATCATGAAAGTTGATTTTGACTATTTCAATTCTTTACCAAAAAATCATGAAAAATATGAGTATGAAGCTTAGCTAAAGAAGATTTATTAAATCAAATATTATATAAAAATTGGTAACTAACTAAAAATAAAATAACATCAGGAAAGCTTAAGAAAATCTTACTATGCCCCAGGGATCCAAGAAGATATCCTATAGGTAAGTACTCCCTTCCAGTCATTCCGGATTATATTTCAATAGGAAGCACAATGAGTGCTTTCCATTACTCCCTAATACTCAGTGAACTGATAGTACTGCCTCTTCTTAGCTAAAGAGGCATTTACCTGGCAGTACCTTTCATGTATTTCTCCCTTCCCCTATTCCTTCAAATAGCAGTTTGCAAGATTTGCAGAATAGGCCAAAATGAGTCCAAATCCATTGATTAGTGATGACTCAGCAAATAGTAGTGCTTTAACAATTATACAATACACTGGTGCAATTACTGTCTTCTCAAAAATTTAAGATTTTCTGTAATAGCATAAGTAGATATTTACTCAATAAAGAATAACCAACTCAGCTGTTAATCACTGCCACATTTCTTTCAGCCTGCCCCAAGTTTGTAGTCAGCAATTAAGTTTTTTGCATTTGTTGTATGTAACTTTTCTTGAAACTAATTCTAAAGAAAAATAAAGGGAGAGAGTTCATTAATAACCAACATTACCTGAGAACCTACAGGGTTTATAGAATAAAACCATGTTCTTGTCATCCAAATTCCTGAAGGACTGTTTTATGGAAGAGGGATTAGACTATTTCCTTGAAAACGAAGAGGCAGGAACTGGAATGGACAGGTAAGGCTGCAAGGAGACAGAGATTTTACACTACAAGAAGCCTTCCTAATAGGCAATTTCACTGAATGATGAAATCAGTTTCCTCAAAAGATGGAGAGTTTTGTATTACTAAAAGTCTAAACATTGGAATGGACAAAATTTAAGACAGAAGGACACTGTAGAAAACCTGTGTTGGAGGATGGTTGGAATAGAAGACCCTAAAGGTTCTTCATAAAACGACCTGTACACAGAAGTCATTCTTAGCGTTGTTATTAGCTAACGAAGAAGTGGGTTAAGAGCCAAAAAGAGCTTACACAAAAATTTTACATCATGTTATAGGGGAACATAATATATTTTACAAATAGCTAGAAGGCAATGAAGTAAGGAAAGTTTGCACTTAATGTCAAGACAAATTACCAGTAAATAGAACCATTTTCCAAAGAAGAATAGAAAATCTAGCTTAAATATGACAAGGGAAGGTGCTCTTTAGTTGATTCAATATAGTCAAAAGGTTTGAGACATTCTATAACTCCCAATGTTATCATAGTTCTGAAATGAAAAGCTGTCTTCTTGCAGCCGGCCCTGTGGCCGAGTGGTTGAGTTCCCGCGCTCTGCTTCAGCAGCCCAGGGTTTCACTGGTTCGGATCCTGGGTGCAGACATGGCACCACTCATCAGGCCAAATTGAGGTGGTGTCCCACGTGCCACAACTAGAAGGACCCACAACTAAAATATACAACTATATACTGGGGGGACTTGGGGAGAAAAAGCAGGGGAAGAAAAAAAATAGAAAAGCCGTCTTCAGTAAACACTGTGACAACATCAATGGAAAGTCTCAATAAAAATCTCCCCAGTACACACTGTCACAGAACCAATCCTTTCAAGACAACTCCCCAGCAAATATTCTCGAGAAAGAACAACCATGCTTCTTGGAGCTGAAGGTTCACAAAGCCACCAAGCAGAAGTTTAGCTCTCCATGTAACTTTCCCTTTCTCCACCTGATGCACTACCATAAATTTTAACATAATGTTTAAAGGTCTAATGAGATAGTTTTTTAAGTATTGACTTTAGCTGCAGGTCCTTCTCACTAAGAGATGCTCTGTTGATTAACAGGAAAAGTGGCATTTGAGAGCAAAGGAAGAATCAGATATTCATGTGCTGTTATCAAGTTAATAAACTATCAAGTGGCAATTATTTTTCCTTTTTTTTTTTTTTTTTGGAGGAAGATTAGCCCTGAACTAACATCTGCAACCAATCCTCCACTTTTTTGCTGAGGAAGACTGGCCATGAGCTAACATATGTGCCCATCTTCCTTTACTTCATACGTGGGATGCCTGCCACAGCATGGCTTGACAAGCAGTGCGTAGGTCCACATCCAGGATCTGGACTGGTGAACACCAGGCCGCTGAAGCGGAACATGAGAACTTAATGGCTGCACCATGGGGGTGACCCCACAAGTGGCAATTATTTAAAAGAATTTCAACAAACAGCGTAAAATGAAAAAAAAAAAGAAATTCACCTGTTAATTAACTTACGGCATAAAACTTAATGTTTAATCTTTTCAATGTAAAAAATTTAAGAGGAGGTATGTGCAAGAGAAACACTGTAAGACATAAAAATTCAACAAACTCTTTATGACTTTTCCTTGTACAAACTTGTTTGTTAAATTATTTACATTGAAAAAAATTAGCTTTAATCTGACACACAGCAAATGCAACAAATGCACAAACTTAGTATGACTATCTCATTTAATTCTCATGATGCCTTATTTATCTTTATTGAAAGGTGAAGAAACAGAGCCTCCAAGAGTTTAAGTTACTTAGCAAAGTCACAAGCCAGTAATGGCAGAGCTGGTATTTAAAAACAGGACTGTTTCATACCATTGTCCATGCTCACAATCACTTTCCTCCAGTGCCATGCTCCTGCTTACAGGGAGTCTAAAATATCATGTGGGAATTAAAACAAACCACTGGAATCAAATGTACAGTGGGAAAAATGTTAGCAGAGCCATGACAAGGTTTTCAGAATGGGTGAGAGGAGAGACGGAGGGAGGGGGAATTGGGGAAGTATTCATGGAGAAGAGGGCACCCAAATTGGCCTTGACTGTTAAGATTTCAATAGATAAAGAGGACAGAATGGCATTCCTAACATAAAGGAATCTGAACAGAATGAGTAAATGAAGAAATGTGAAATTGCAGGGCTTCCTGGAGACCTGTGAAGAGGTGCTGCAGTTTGGCTCCCAGTCATTTTAAAATGTAAATTCCTGGTCAAGGACTTGGACTTTATTTTGTAAGCAAAGGGGAGCCATTAAAGACTTCTGAACAGGGAGTCTGTATATTACAACTCAACAGAAGTCTGTAGTTCATTGACTCTACAAATATACACGTGCCTACTATGTCCCAGGAGCATTTGGTAAGTATAGATGAATCTTTCTTTGATACATTTTATTTGGTTGTTAGGATACCACTTTCTTGGTTGCCTGGACCCTTCCTTCTCCTTATCTGTTTTACCCCTACACATGGGAGTATGCCAAGGATCGCTCCCTACACCTTTTTTCTTCTTTATCAGACTCTTACTTTAGAATCTTACTCATATCCATGGGTTTAATGCCATTATTTTTTATAACTATCAAATATCTCTGTAGTCCAGATCTCTCTCCTCAACTGCAGACTCCCCCGAATGCCTACCAGACATCTCAAACTTAACAAGGCCAAATTCAATGGGTTTCTCCTTCCAAATCAGTTCCTATCCAAGTCTTCCCATCTCAGTGAACAGCAACCACATTTTACCAAATGCAGAGGACAAACACCTTCACATTATTTACTTGAGTCTTCTCTTTCACACACAACATGCAGTCTACAAATAAATCCTGTCAACTCCACCTTTGAAGTACAGCCTGGTCCAAGTCACTTCTACCTCTTGTCTGCATCAGGGGTCAGCAAACTACAGCCCAGGAGCCAAATCAAGCCCACCAATAAATAAAGTTCAACCGAAACACAACCATCCTAGTTCATTTACATATTGTCTGTGCTGCTTTCCTGCTACTATGGCACACTTGAGTAGCTGTAACGAAGACCATATGACCTGCAAAGCCTGAAATACTTATTATCTGGCACTTTACAAAAAATATTTGCTAACCCCTGGTCTGGATTATTATAATAACTTCCAAAGTCTTCTCCCTGCTTTTCTATCCCTCAGCCTCCCTACACACCGTTCTCCACAAAGCCATCAGTGACAACTTAGAACTGTGCTGTCCAACATGCTAGCCACTAACCACTAGCCATATGTTGCTGTTCAAATTAAAGTTCTATTAAATAAAAAATTCAGTTCCTTAGGTGCATTAGCCCCAGTTAAAGAGCCCAATAGCCACAAGTGGTGAGTGGCCACCCTATTGGACACCACAAATTTTGGAACATTTCCATCATCAGATAAAGTTCTGCTGTTCAGCATTGCTTTAAAATCTAAGACCTTTTCCCTCTACTTCTCTAAACCTTCCAGCAACTTCCTTTTTAATTCTCTGCCAGTCTCTGCTAAGGCCTACCATCCCCAGTCCTCCATCACTTCTCTGCCCTCATCTCCTTTCACTTCTCCTCACTCATTGTGTTCTAACCATACGAGTCCTCTCGCAGTGCCCTCCAATGCCAAGCATGCTCTTGTCTCAGGCACTTTGCACTTGCTCTTCCCTCTACCTAAACGTCCATCTCCAAATATCTGCATCAGTCATTCCCTCATTTCCTTGGGCCTCTGCTCAGATACAACCTTCCCAGAGACCCCTTTTCTAAGGATCCCCTTAGCCTACTTTATCTGTCTTCATGGCACTTGTCACCAGCTGACTTATTGTATGTATATTTTATGATTCACTAATAAAAGAATAGTATGACATTAATAATATCTGCATTTCCCCACTAGAGTGTAAGTTCCAAAACACAGAAATTTTATCTGTTTTGTTCTCTGACATATCCTCAGAGCCCAGAACAATGCCAGGTACACAGTAAGTACTCAATAAATATGTGTTGAATGGGTGAGTGAGTAAATGAATGAATGGGGACACCCTGCAGAAGAGGTTCTAGAAGAAGTAAGATGGAAGAGGTTCTGCTTTGCAATCTGCCTCACTGACCTACCTTCCAGATGTGGGTTTAAAATTTGCCTTTTACTTCCACCAAAGTTTAGTTCAACTGAGATCTCCTTTCCTTTGACTTTGGAGTAACTGATAAAGTAAGTGAAAGTTTCTCAACAGCCCCGTTTGACTCCTCTCTGTCTCACGCTATTCTGCAAGAAGGGTGGAAGACTCTGGAAATACCAGCTCGAGGAAACCAGATGGGACCAAGCAGCCGAGGCCCAGGCTCAATTTACCAGCCCAAGGGTAAAACTTGCCACTGACAAACCTGTCAGCCTGGGGTTAATTATTAATCTTGATAATGGGATTTTCAATTCTCACATAATTTATACTGGCATGACTAGCAATTACATGTAAGTTTTTTTTTTGTTTATATAACTCAGGGCTTCACGTTTAATTTTGAATAAGTCATTATGTTACAAAATTAAACTTTTTTAGTAGCTCAGGATGCTATTCTCTATCAAGTCACGGGGTACTGCCATACACTGCCCAGAGGGAGACACTATTTCTCTCATTTTAAACAGTGTTCTGTTTCTCCATCTTAACCAACTCCACCTAGGGTTCAATGAAGAGGAGGTGGAAGGGTGCACGCCACGGTTCAAGGCCAAGCAGAAATGCCACAAGACCAGTTGGTGCCAGCTGCAGCACGGCCAATTCCGAGACGGCCCACCTGACTTCCCTCTTTCCTGCCTCTTATAACACTTTTTATTTTTGCCAACAACTTTAATGAGCAACAGATGAGTAGCACAAATATATTTGCTCATCTGACAGCTTTCATCTGGCAGATTTGTAATATATGAATTCCAAAGCAGGTAAATAATTTAAGATTACTAATGTAAATGGAGAAGTAACATTTGACTTATAAATAATACTCATAAAGAATGGAATTTTTATTCTCTGAGGCATATGAATAAAAGCAATCTATGAGATGATCACTGACCTAGGAAAAGGTTAAAAGTGGCTTAAATAATAAATGCAGAAGTAGAATTCAGACTGACATAAATTTAATTTTCCTGCTACTGCATCCATATGGCAATAATCCAATCCAAGAAGCTGAATTTATGCAGTAAGGGCATAACTCAAAGTCTGCTTGTTTAAAACGCAACAATTTAGGGCAGTTTGGAGTAGTGATATTATACACCCTTTTGCATTTTGAATGGCAGGGAAATTTTACATTGATTTTCACAGATGATACTTAAACGAACACTCCAGTAAAAATTAATGGATTATTTTCCCTTTCCTGATGACCTTTAAAATGCCTAGAATTCGAGCTGAAGTACCTAACAGTTATCACTTCCGCTTACTGCACCAGTTATATTATACCAAAGACCTAAAGTTTCAATAATGTTTTCAAATTGGCTACTGCTGGAGACACATAATTGCCCAAAGCAGAGTTTAACAATAGCCAGTTTCCCTTTCCTTGTGAAAAAGATACATCTCTTCTTTAACATTTCTCTGTCTGCAGAATCTTGATTTTTTTCTAAAGGAGAAAGAGATTAACTACTTTCCTCCATTTAAAGAGCTTCAGATTCACCCCTGAACGCAGATAAATACAAAAGCAACAGGAATTTAATGAACTCAGGTGAAGTAGCTATGTGTAGCCAGAGAAACTGGTTTTCTCTAGTTTTATGTCTTAAACTCTCAAAATCAAAGAACATTATCTACAGATTTCCAACATTTCATTGCAATGAAAGAATGGTTTTAAGACTTCTGAGTTCCAAATGGGATAAGAGGTAAGGTCTCTTTAGCAAGAAATCTTAAAGTTACATTTTATATCTTGAGTTTGGACCTCTTCTTGTGTGTCAGAACTTACATGCAGTTGCCAATTGTGTCAGATGCATAACTTCATCTATGTACTTACTTTAAAATCAATATGTTCAAACTCAGCTCCGTCAGGAACTGTGAAGGGTCTGAGCTTTTACCCTACTCACAAGCTAACAAGTTAGCCTGCTACAGTTTCAGGGATGCTGGCAGAAGAAAAAAGCCCCCTGGGTCAGAGACAAAGGACATTTTATTACCTTCAGCAATAATATTAGCCAGAGTATCATCATTTTCTTGCACGGGTTCCTTGAGGCCCATTTCCCCAGTCACGTGATGAGGGTCAGGTGATTCATGACACATAGTGGGCTGCAGTACAGGAGGAGGAATCCTGAGGTCAGGACACCCCATTCCTTTATAATGGGCTGCAAGCCCACCTGCCCCATCTTTGCACCCTGGAGGGAGACATTATTTTTATGATACTGAATAGCAAATAAACTTGCCCTTTGCTCTAGAGGAGTAACACTTTCTTCTTCCAAGGCTGTTCATTGTACAACCATCCTTGAGAAGACAGCTCACGACAAAAAGGTATTGCAATTCTGTTCACAAGACATGAAGAAATGCAAGAGACCCACAGAGAATTGTCTCCCAACAAACACTCTTACAACATATACCTACCCAGTGGTTACACGTAAGAGACACCTGACTCACAAGGAGGTCACGAAAAAGACCCGGTGCTTTCGGTTGACTACAAGGCAGAAAAGCTTACTCCATCTTACACCAAGCATCACATTATATTAGCATTTTTCGTTCTCTAAATCTTACAATGTACTAAGCCTAATGTGATAAAATCTGGCCTCTGACATAGTAACAATATGAGGGATAGGAATGAGATTTTTTAGCTTCCAAACATATTATTTTTTCTGCCACACCACACTGTCTCCATGTTAAAAGAGATTCTCTATCTTATTAATGGTAACAATTACCAGTTTTGATTCCTGGTTTTCCCCTAAGAATATTATATGAATCCCAAATAGGGATACATACTCAGGAAGTATGTTTGATGATGTTTTAAAGTATTTTTCTTTATAATAAGCTCCTAAGGGTATGGAAAATAGTAAACTACAAGGTGATTTCATTGCTGATAAATGTACAAGATATGGATGTTTTTCTTAAGCTTAATGAAAAAATGGAAATGAAGCTCCATGTTTTCCCATCTTCACCCAAAACCAAGGCCAGTCGATTAATTTAGTGACAAGGAGAATGAGTTACCTGAATTTCAAGTTCTCCATTTTCCCTTAATTGGATATAGATAGTAAATGCAAGAGTAAGTCCACCAGAAGCAAAAGAAATAGAGTAAAATGACAATCTTAACGTCAAACACCACTGAGCTACATATTTACTGTAGGAAAATTGAAGGGTCCTATTTAATGCTAAGAAGCTCTATTTTAGCCCAAAACAATTTCTTCTTAAAATTATCAGATAAATTTAAGCCTTGAATAACACTCTATTGTATTTGTGATGGTGTGTTTAGAATGGCAGTGAAGTCAGTTTCAAGTTATCTATCCCCTTGCTGGAATGTTCACTGTCTGCATTTCCAAGTGGTCTACGCTCTGTTTATCTACCACAGAAATATTACTGTTTGCCAAACACAACAGCTGGACTGCCAAAACTATCATCAACTAGTTAAGTAAAATATTGTTCTGAATCTCTTAAAAGTTCTTTTTCTCTTATATTTTAACAGAAAACAACTGAGCCAGGAGTGAAAAATCTACTACATTGTCAGAAATTTCTAGTCTTACAATTTGAGATATCCCCAAAGTAAATATTTCCTTTTACATGAATAAGAAAATAAAATACCTCCAAAATCAGATCCTAAGGTTGACTGGTTTGTGCATCATGGTTTCCTTGTATAAAGTGGTTGTTTCCTTATTGGTGGTTATGCCTTGAAATCTCATAATTATGATGGCTCACAAGGCAGCACTCAGGAAACAAGTTTCCCTATTAATTGCATATTTAGCAGATTAAATTATTATATTTCTGAAGTATTTTGTATTATATTTCAACCTATTATTTATTAGCAAAATAAGTGTTATAGACATTTTTAAAAATAAGGAAACTAAGGCTCAGAGATCTTAAGTAAGTAGCCCAAGGCCAAGACACAATCTTTAATTGGTGATGTACTCTCTCAAAATCCCATATTTAACCATATTTCTGGAGCAGATTCACTTATTCAAGAAACAATGAGGAGCTGGCCCAGTGGCGCAGCGGTTAAGTGCGCTTGTTCTGCTTTGGTGGCCCAGGGTTGGTCGGTTCTGATCCTGGGTACGGACAGGGCACCGCTTGACAAGCCATGCTGTGGTAGGCATCCCACATATATAGTAGAGGAAGATGGGCATGGATGTTAGCTCAGGGCCAGTCTTTCTCAGCAAAAAGAGGAGGATTGGCAGCAGATGTTAGCTCAGGGCTAATCTTCCTCAAAAAAAAAAGAAAAAAAGAAAAGAAAGAAAGAAATAATGAAAGACTATTTTGGTAACTGAGGATATAGTGAGAACAACAGAGGTGCAGTCCTTGCCCAAGAGGCCCATGGTCCAGTGGTGGTGATGGTGGGAGACATATTAGACAATCGTACACAATCAATCACAATCCACTGGGGTAAGGGCCAATAATTCTGAACTCCTTTGTAACCCATCAATTCACTCATTCATTCATTCACTCATCCATCATATCTTGATTAGCTTCTGTCAAGCATTATGCTAGACTGGGTTGGAAAACAGAGTGCTAAACAACACATTGCAAACTTTTATAAACCCTAGCTTGTTACATTAAAAATAATTCCTTCTTGAAAAGCAGGAGCATTGTTTCTAAGTCTCTGTCAATTCAATTTAATGAGAAATAACCAAGATCCACTTCAGAGAAATGCCTTACATATATATGTTGTTTTATAGTGTTTTTATTTGTTACTGTGCCTTACTAAAATAATTTTAATTACTCTTTTAACTCTTTGTTTTTTACAATGCTAAGCCTCAAACTGTGCACAGAATGAAGAACAACAGCAGACGGACACAGGTCCGAGGGCATTTGCAACAAAGATTATAACTAACCGGATGGAGGGTAACGGCGGACTGAATGGAAGTCAAAGTTCAAACAACTCAAATCCGCAGCTTCCTGGAAAATAAATTACTTCCTAAAAGCTAAAAGCTCTCTCTGCTTTCAGTTTCTTTACCTTTTAATATACCTGGAATGCATACTACCACATTATTTTTCTGAAAAATTCTTCCACATGTCATGGTTAGACAAGAAAATCTTCAACGGCTCCAAACTGACTGAAGGATAACTCTTTAGTCCCGCATTACAGGCCCTCCACAAATCCAGTCCTATTTTGCCCAAAATGAGCCCTCTCCGACAACACTGGTCCACCCACTGTCCCCAGAACATGCCTGCTCCGCACAAACGTTCTCACATCTTTTGGAGGATTATTATCCTTCCTTTTCAGCTAATGTTCGCTGAACATTGACTATTTTATGTAATCCTCACTACAATCCTATGAAGAATATTATTATCCTAATTTCATATTACAGAATATTGGGGTTTAGAGAAATTAAGGGCCTGCAGTCACACAGCCGGTAAGTGGGCAAGCTGGGATTTGAACTGAGGTCTCTACTTCTGAGGCCCAAACTCTTGACTACTGAAGTGCAACAAGCAGGATTCTCTGATGGTGACCCCAGAGCTCTCTCAGTGTTGCCTGGACATCACACTAGCTGGGGCAGGTGAACACCTTTCTCCCAGCTGAAGGAACTGTACACCAGATCAGTTATCTACAGCAATGGTGGCTTCCTCCTGCAGAAGAGGAAACAAACTTCCCATGGGTCTGAAAGCGTCTAGAGACCAGTCAGCTGACAATCTCAGACAACTTCTAGAGGCAGCTGGGACACCAAACTGAACCGCTGGGTCCTAAGCAGCCTAAGTATTCTGCCAATGATAAGGATGCTTTCTCATTCCTGACCTGTGGTAAGGCAGACTAACAGGAGAACTCAAACCCACACTGCAGGCTCAGCAGAGCCCAAAACCCAGTCTACCTCTCTGTGGGATGACGAGAGAATTGGGGTAGCTATGCTTTCTTTTCTCTTGCTGGCTTAGCCTTGTAAGTGTTCCTTTTCCCTAGTAAAACCTATTCCTTAACCCATGCTGGGTGAGGTGGTACAATCAGTCTTGTATCCTGGTACATGACGAATGGAGACCTAGATGGAATCTACTGGACAGAACGACCACCACCTATAATGCCTTTTGACATAAATCTTAACCATTCCTTTGAGGTTGAGCTAAAGTCTCATTTCTTCTGTGAAGAAGCCTCAGATTCTCCTTCGTGAAAAGTTATCCTTGGGCCTCTAAACTCTAGCAGAAGTTATCCTTTGGTCTCTAAACAAAGCACATCTTTGATAAATATCATCATTAGTTAAGGCCTTTTTTTCCAAAAATATATATTTTGATTCCAACGAAATTGTAAGCTTCCCAAAGGTAGGGGAGGGGCCCTACATATTTAGTACCTTTAACAAGCCGAGAGGCAACCCCATATACAACAGGCACTGAATGGATATTTGCTGGCTGTGTGTGTGTGTACGTATGTATATTTCATTATTCAGAAGGTCACATTTCATCAACTCATTACATATATATATGTGCACCTGCTATACACCAAGGACGGTGTTGGGCACTGGCTCTACAAAGGCACTGTTCTGACATGAGGAGCTCCTAATCTAGCAGAAAGATGGATATACGGATGATGTATTATAATAAAATTATACAGAAGCATGGGGTGGCGTGGAGAACAGATCATACGGGGGTTCACAGACCAGCGAAGTGGGGGGATGAGATGCTTACAGGCAGAACAGTCACATTTTAGTACGGCCTTGATGAATGAACTAGACTAAAAAGGAGCAAACTTCCACAACTGAATGAGAGAAATACACCAACTCTTTAGCTATTAAATGAATAATACTCATTTAAAAGGAGATGATTCCTATCATTTGTAAAATTATAAAGCTCACTTAATGATCAAAAGTTCTTTCACCAGTTATTAACCTTGAATTTCATATAAAAGGGCAATTTTACTGATTTCATTCTTTGGCAGTAACCACCTGAGAGGATAAGAAAGCGCAATGAACCTTTCAAAAGTTCTAAGAATTTGTCTTTTTCTTTTTTTCTTAAGAGTTAAATCTAAATCTATAGGAAATATCAAAAGGAATTACTTGCTAACAAGAATTTTAAAAAAAACAGTGAAAAAATAGTTTCTTGTTTCTTTGTTTATATCTGAGTCTAAGGAACAACATGCTGGTATTAATTATAAGCAATTGAAGAAATATACTTTTAAAGAAGATTTTATAAAACTAATGTAAAACAAACTCATTAATTATAAAAACACTCTAGAAGAAAGCTCCAGTTTGGGAGGTATTTTCATTCTTATGTTCATGACAGGTGACCAGATCTTTATTAAAAATCATACTAAGTCTTCAAGTCTAACAGGTGAAGCCACATGTGAAAAGTGCATACATATTCTGTGAACAGGGAGAATTTCTCTCATAGATCCTTCTACTGCAGTGCTCTTCTCTCTGATTTTTCTAAATCCTTCTTTGTAAATAGGTAATGTTCACCCAAGAGTCTCTCCCATACAGATATTTCAGTTCTGTAACAAGCTCTCACAATACTTGTACAATTTTTTTTCCACCATATGGAACGCCCCTTGAAGGGAAAGGCCCAAGTCAACTTTTTCGTGGCTACATCCCCAGCACTTTGCAGTGCACTGCACATAGTGACTATTCAATAAATATTTGCTGAATGAAGCACTGAGTGGAATGCATCTAGAAAAAGAATATTTAACAAACATCATACTAGAACAAACCTCTCTGAAGATAGTGTTGTAACATATAGTCTTTGAGAACTTGCTTATAACACTTTTAAGAAGAAAAACATTCTTGATTGGGATAGAGTATGCTTTCTACATAACACAATGCAAAATTAATTGCTTTAATGACTCTGCATTGCCTATAAATGGCTCTCCCCATTTGAACAAGAATGACTATTTGACAGTAACTTTCTTATGAAGAAATACTCTCTCTAGAGTAAAAATAAGAGTCACCATGAGAGGTAAACTGCCTACTTTCATATGTCTATACTACCAATAACCCTTTCTTCCCCAAATTAAATAATTAAAGACACTGGCACCTTGCCCCTCCCCCCTCCTCCCCTCCTTTCTCTCTCTCTGAAGGTCCCTAATAGTGAAAACAAAGAAACAAGCCATGTCTGCTGAAACAACACACAAAATGCAGAAGAGATAAGAAGGGGGTCATCTTTGAATTAATCACAGATTAGGACAGAAAGTCCCTAAGAAGCAGCTTAGGAATTAAGAGAAAAATACAAAAGAAAAGCAGAGATAAGGCCAGAATATTTTAAAAGTCCCTATATTCACTCAAAATATAGAGGCCTTTATGTTTAAGATTCTAAATTACTCTTTTAACTTACAATTTTTAACCTACGATCTCTACTGTTTGTTGTATTCCCAATATTACCACCCCCTCTGTCCAAAAGTCATTAGAAAACATTAATGATTTTAATGGCTACTTCATGGTCAGCAGGGAAAGGGGTTAGAGACCAGATCCATCTTTGTAGTCTACAGCCAGGTGAAGACAGACCATTTCCAACTGGGAGGGTTCAGTGGTGGCAGCAAGAAATGAGAGGACAAGGAGACCCCTGAAGTCCCCAATAACTGGTTTGGCATTCCAAAGCCCAGAATACCCAGTACAACGTTACCGATAATTGCTACTCTCTGCCTTC
Organism: Equus asinus; assembly: GCF_041296235.1. Lineage (NCBI taxonomy): Eukaryota > Metazoa > Chordata > Mammalia > Perissodactyla > Equidae > Equus > Equus asinus. The sequence continues at coordinate 187,614,966 of NC_091790.1, read as the reverse complement.
TAGCTTTCCTCTATTTATACAATCCATCAAGGAACTTACGCTTTTGTGAAGATCATGATGGTTTTAAGAAAAAGAAGATAAGGAAGACAAAAAAGGAAAAAAAAAACCACAACACTAATGGAATCAGAAGGTTTTAGAACTACAAAAAAAATCTTGAGATCAACAGATACAATTTACTCCAATATACTGAAGAGAAAAATGAGGCCCAGAGATGGGCTGTGTTTCTCAAGGTCATATAGTGACAGAGCAGAGGCTAAAGTCCAGAGTTACTTACTCTTTTGTAGTCCAGTATTATTTTTATTATATTATGACAGTGATTATAATATAAATGGGAAAGAGAGTTAGAGTTGAGTTCCAAGGATGAGGACTTTAATCCTGGCTGAGCTGTAGGCAAGTCACTTCACCACTAGATCCTTTGTTTCCACGCTGGTCAGGTAGAGATGATGCTTGCTAACTTACATAACTGCTTTCTTAAGTAGGAGCATGTATTTGAATATACAATACAGGCTATGGAATATAAACATCCAAGGTGATCTATCCATCAGGATGCATTCAGCAGTAAGGAAACAGTAAGACCATCTATTTTCTTCTATACCAGGAAGTCCAAAGGCAAGCAGGGCTCCAGGAATGTCCATCAAGGCTCTCGCTCCAGTTGTCTGTGATTCTCTTGGCTCTTCACTTCTCCAGTCAACTTATCCTCAGGTTATCTTCCCTTAAAACTGCAAAAGAGACAAAACTTCTCTCCCAATTTGTAACAAAAATCCTTCCTTTCAGTCTGATTAGGACAACTTAAGTTTTGAGTCTCCCCTACACTAATAATAATCCTTAGGGATTAAGCCACTTTGGTTTAAAGCTGGGCTTCTAAAACAATCACTGCAAAGGGAATAAAATCATCAGGACTGGATTAGATTAACCTGGCCTTACTGCTCAAGCTTGGGAAATGGCTGACTTCTCCTAAATCACATGGGCTGCTATGGGGAAGAATGGATACTATTAGCAAGGAGGAAGGGAAAATAGATCCTGGGTAGGCAAACCATATAGTCCACTACTGGTAGTACTGTTATGATGCCGAAAACAATGATGACCACACAAGTTATGTTTCATAATAGGATCTAGTCTCAGTGTAAAACAGGAAAAAAGCTCAAGGCCAAGGACAGAATTCCGGACCATTAACAAAGATGTGCTTATTCCTGGTGGCCTGTATTTGTGATCAAAATCTTTTGCTTAAGATCCAGACTCCCCCAATGCCAGAAGTCCTTATTTTTCTCCTGAATCCTGAGGCCTGTTTTGCTGGAATTTGGACTTAGCATCTCTTGTTATCTCTGACACCTGCCTAATTACTTTCACCTGACTTTATTTCCCCAGCTGTGAGTCAACAAAACCCAATGTCTCAGGCAACATCCAACCCTAAAAATTACAGATATACAGATTATATGTATTTCTTCCTTGCTGCTGATGAAGCTGTTGGGGAAAACGAGCAGTTGCATATCTTCTGACTTTGCTCTTCAGTTTTGTTGTTTTCTTCAAAAACATTTCCAATTCTGATCTTACAAGTTCAAAATCAGTTGGCTAACATCATGAGAGACTTAGAAATGAACAGATTTTTGCCTGCATTGATAAATCTGATCTAAATCTTCTAAAAACCTAGTTTTATTGATGACTTGTCTCCTCTTCAGGAGTATATTTTCGGAAACGGGTATATCCAACAAATAAGTCTTCAGTTCCCAAGGCTGATTGTTACCAGTTCAGGTATAAGCATCATTTTGAGACCAAGGTGTGGATGACAGTCATTGGCCACATAAATGAACTACTAGGTTGAGAGAAGTCAGTATTATATAAATGGTGGTTGTTGTATTGTTGTTGTCATTATTATTTTACTTATCACTGATAATTCAGACTCACTCTTAAGCACCGTAAACTTCTCCTTCACAATGGAAATCTCTTAACTTTATTGATTTTCATGCATTAGAAAAGTTTATAAGTCAAGAAAATGACTAAGCATAAGATGTCTCTTGGGAATCCAGAGATGATTTTAAAAAGGCAGACAAGAAAAATTAGAAGATAGGAGAACACAGTCTTTTCAGATAGAAGAATCAGAAACATCAAAATATTAATTCTTGCCACAAATTCTTTTATAAGCTAACAATTATCTTGTCATTTTGGTAAGTTATCTATTACTCAAGAAAGATAATTCATTTGTATATTACTAAGTTTGTGACCATCTGTTCACAGTTAAGATTCATTACATGCCCTATAGGTAGATTATCATCAGCACCAGGGCAAAGAGAGGGGATAGCAGCTGGGGACAGATGGGGTTCAAGAGTTAGAATAAGGCTAAGGTATGAGAGAGACACTGTGTAGAAGGTAGAACACAGAGTATGCCAGACCTAGGGGAGTGTGTGGAAACAGGATCATCACAAGCTAGAAATCAGTCAATGAGTCCCACTTGGGAAGACTATGGTCAAAAGCTAGGGAAGACTTAAAACCACGTAATGTACCAGAAATCCTGGTATCACACCGGCAGGAAGTGGTACAGCAAGACAATGTTCAAAACAAAAGGCACCCATACCAGTAACAAGAACAAGGCATCTAGTTAGAGAGAGGATAAGTAGTGAAGAATCTAGAACTAAAGGTGGAAGCAAGGCCATGGGAAATCCAGGCAGAAAGTTCAAGGCAATGGCAGCAAGGAGACTTCAGTATTAAGGCAATCATCTACTTCATCCACAAAGACTTTTAACCAGAAAGCTTTTACCTAAAACTGAAACTTATCATAGGTTTGAGGGTAGGCCTGAAGGAGGTCATGGTCCACGTCCAAGGTTATGTGTATCCCATCAAGCAATAGACACCAGTGCCCTCCCATATTTCTTTGTCTCAATTTCCTGTTTCCATTACAACCTTTATCACACTCTATGATACTTTCACGTATTTACTGTTTCTGGTCTTTCTCCTCAGCTATAATTTAAATTCTAAGACAGATGGATTATATCTATCTTGATTATATTTATATCCCCAAAGAATAGCACAATGCCTGTAGCACAGTAGACTTATTATTTTGGAGTGATGAAATTAATGACTATGAGGTATTTTTAAAAAAATAATCAATAAACCAAAGACTAAACCGCAATCCCAAGAAAGCCACAATCTAGTTGATAGGTGAGTGAACATATCCCATATTCCTCCTGCTGTAAATTAAACTAACTTTTCTTATTTAGGTAATTCTGCAGAAGCACAGATCAGGTAGTGATTATCTTTCAGAAAACACATATCACGTGAGAAGTTGTTTTTATCAAGCTTTTACTTTCCCTTCTCCTCAATAACATCTCTGGCACCCCTGGTAACCACCAATCTGCCTCCTGTCTCCATGGATTTACCTATTCTGGATATTTCATATAATAGAATCATATAATACATGGCCTTGCTTTCACTTAGTATAACATTTTGGAGGTTCATCCACATTGGATGTATCAGTACTTTACTCATTTTTACAGCTAAATAATATTCTATTGTATGGACACACCATTAATTTGTTTATCCATGCATCCACTGATGGACATTTGGGCTGTTTCTACATTTTGGCTATTGTGAGTTGTGCTTCTATGAACATGTGTGCACACATACTTGTCTGAGTCTTTCTTTTCAATTATTTTGGGTGTATACCAAGGACTGCAATTGTGGGGTCATATGGTAATTCTACGTGTAATTTTTGAGGAACGGTCAAATTGTTTTCCACTGTGGCTGAACCATTTTGCATTCCTACCAGCAATGTAAGAGGGTTCTAGTTTCTCTACATCCTTGCCAACACTTATTTTTTGTTCTTTTGTTATAGTGATCTTAGTGGGTGTGAAGTGGTACCTCATTGTGGGACTTTAATCTTTTTAATGCTGTAATTTTTAATACTTCCATTTATTCTGGGTAATTCTCAATGTTCTTAAAGTTCATCATATCCACTTTAGTTATGGTGCTCACATTTAGGCTAGGTAGGGCATCTTTTACAATATCTGACTGTTGAGCAGAGAGAGCGACAAATCCAAAATGAGCACACATGATTCAAAAAACAGGGTGGCAGGGTAAGAGCATGAGAACTATGGTCAGTCGAGAACTATGGGCAGCAGTCAAGAGATGTTAATAACAAAAGGTGCCCATATGAAATGAACCCTCTCTCCCAACGAGGAAAGCTCCTAAAACCTTCTAAATGATTCCTGCTAGGAAAAGACTCAATTCGAGGTATGGCCAGAAAATAACTTGGACTTTAACCTGTTCTTCACTAGCTGAGCTCTCTTAAGAGCAACTAAACAGGCAAAGCGTTAGAAGTATTCGAGGGCTATTATAATGACACTGACTATAGGCAAGTACGCCCCGGGCTGGCAGAGTCTGAATTCCTCCAAATGTAGGGGGTCTTATCAGCTGAGTCTATTTTCCCTATAAACATCCATGAATTGCTTAATACCATGTACTTTTATGAGACACTCAAAAGTGATCGTGTGTATCTTATCAGTGGGTTTCAGTTTGTGCATCCTTCTACAAAAATTCATGAACACTCTCTGCTGTGAGTTTCACTAAATCCATTTCTCTCATTTCAGCCTGAGCATTGCAATCCAGCTCTACAGGTAGCAAATTGAAATGTTTAGTGGCCCATTGCAGACAGATTGAATCTGAAAAGAATACGGCAATAAGAAAGAAGCAAAGCATCAATATCATCCAGTGAAGCTCTCGCCAGCGACAGTGATGATGTAGGGCGAACGACTGAGCATTTGTTAAACTTCTACCACTGGGAAAGGAACCTATTATTTTCCTTGTTGTGCACTGAAATGCCTCAATCACTGACCGAACAAGTCAGTAAAAAATGATATAGTTTATTTTCTATTGCTGTTGTTCTATGTGGACAGTCTGGCATATGGTATCCCACACCCCTGGAACTCCACTTTACCAATAGTGTGCTTAATTTACCCCCGCCTTTGCTCATTTTGTAAAATGTTTGATAAACTGGTAGTGATGGCTTTTCCTTTTTCTCTCCTTTTTCTTTTAGGTTATTAAAATTAAGCCTGATACAGTTTAATTTTAAGCCTAACATGACATAGTTATCCAATTGAGGATTACTTATAAAAAAGAAAATAAAAAGAATGTGGCAATCATGTCACAGCAAAACAAAGAAAAAAGAAATCAGTAGCAGCTGCGCCGGAATATGCTTCTTTGTCTCTCTGCTGCACCATAAAAATAGTCGAGGTTGTAGGATAATCTCACATATAGCATTTTGTATCTGCAGCTACCCATTTATATCCCAACTAGTTACCATGTCCAAATCATCTCACCACTGAGTATAATCCCTAAACACAACATGAGCCACAGCGGCTGCACTGGCCCAGGGCTGGGGGCAAGAGGGAAGACACAGGAAGGCGCCCAGAAGATCAGGTGTAGAGGAGATGAGCACATCCCCAAGGTCTGCCCGAACCTGCGATGTGAGCTCCACCATCACCTGTGCTGTTTCTGCTGCACTTGTTCCCAAGTGCTACGGACTGAGAGCTGGTGTCCCTCCAAAATGCACATGTTGAAGTCCTGTTAACGCCCAATGCGATGGTATTGGGAGGTGGCGGTTTTAAGAGGCAATTAGCTCATGAAGGTGGAGCCCTATGAATGGGATTAGTGTCCTTTTATAAGTGTCCCAAGAGAGACGATCCCTCTTTTGGCCATGTGAAAATACAGCAAGAAAGCAGCTGCCCGCAAATCATGAAACAGGCCCTCACCAGACAATGATCTGCTGGCACCTTGATCTTAGACTTCCGGCCTCCAGAACTGCGAGATGTTTCTATTGTTGAAGACACACAGACTATGGTATTTTTGTTATAGCAGCCTGAAGTAAGATACCAAATATTTTGTCCTAAATGCCTCACTACTACTGCATGTAATATTTTTATTAAATTTACAAGTCCTTTTATGGCTAATATAGGCAAAGCACTAAGAATCTAAAAGTAAATACTCTTGTTCATCTGCCATTTCATGCTAAGAGGACAGTGGTGACCAGTTTAAGTATGGCCTCTTAACATGCCTGTAATAATAACAAAAATAACATCAATAATCATAATAATAACAGTCTACCTGATGCATATAGCATTTACCATGGGCCAGGCACTCGTCTAAGGGCTTTACTCACAAAAAATCCTATCAAGTGGATTCTATGGCTGTGCTCATTTTACAGATGCGGAAATTGAGTCAATGAGAGATTAAGTCATCTGTCCAAGGTTTCGCAGCTAGGAAGAGACGGGCACCAAGGCAGCCTGGCTACAGAGCCACAGGTTCTCTACCACTACACTAAAATCTCACTGCTCCCTAAAAAGGAAATAGAAAACAAATCACGATAGTGACGGTTCCATCACAGGAAATCTTAAAAACAACGCTAAACTTCCTAAGGCAAGGAATATATATGATGCCCAGGCCACTACTCTGAGGTTTAGTCAAACACATACTAAATAGGATTATGCCCCCTTCTCTTGGGCCAGAGGTAATCAAAATCTTAATCTGATAAGAAACAAGGTGTCCATACAACTTGGCAGGTAGGAACACTACCCTGCTAGGGCAGGGCCCGGTGCCAGGCCATCGGCGATAATCAGTTTGTAGAATGTTTCACTGCAGCTGATCAGTAATGTGTGGAACTGTCTTGCCTCCTTTTTATCTTTTTTCTTTTCTCTTGATGCCATCTCCTGAATTCTAATCCTTCAAAAAATCTATACATTTGTATAGCACCTGAGCCAATGTCAACCTTGGAGACACCACCTGATTATAACTGGCTGTCCTTTGCTATGACACAGACTACACTATTAAAGAGGCAACTGCTTATCAGAATCACCATTCTGAAGATAGTGCCCATTAAGCATCTTCCTTGTTACTGAAGGAAGCAGGCATCTGCGCTACCAGATGAGACTAAACAGATGACACGTAATTTCTTTTGAAGACATAACCAAGCCCAATACTACAAAATAACTGCCCTGAAAAAAAGCAACTGAATGATGAGCAAATGTACAGGTACTACCATCATTAAATGCTGACACTTGGCAAAGTATTCTTATAAAGAGCGTGACCATGGGAGAGAAGCTATGGGGTGAAGCAGTCAGATAGAACAAGGTTTAAGGATCACTCCTGTTGCTTACAGGCTGTGTAATCTGGAGCAGCTTAATGAAAACTCATTTCTTCTTCTTTAAACTAGAAATAACGCTAACACCATAGGTTGCCAGGGGACTTGTGAGAGCATATATATAAAGTACCCAGCACAGTGCCTGCAATGAAATAGAAACTTCTCCCCCATCGGTGTTTAAGTTCCATAGGGCAGAGATGCTTGCTGTTTATTCTCCAGAACATAGTAAGTACTCATTGAATATTTAAAGAATGAATAAATAAACATATTGATAGACTTTTTCCTTTTAACAATGTTGACTGATGTCAATTCCTCTTTTTCAGTGATATAGAAAGAAATTCTTTTATTAAGACTAGGTAAGTTACCGAATCCTTTCAATCAATATGTCCCCACCTGGCCAACCAGAATGTTCTTTCCCAAACTCAGTATGGAAATCTCAAGAAGAACTTGTGACGGTAAATGCCTCACACTCTTCATTCATTTTAGTTTATAAAGTCACTTATGAAGAATTCCTTTTTCCTATATTGACCACATATTCTATTTTTTTGTCTTCTTTTTCTCATAATAAGTCTTATAAATCAGGAGATTCAGCTGCATTCTAATAGAAGGACTAATGGATCTCCAGTCAAAAGCAGAGTATGTCTTGGATGACGGCTGTGTGCCCTGCCCCAAAACTCTGAATGTGAGGTTTTCATTAGGTTATATGTTAAGGATTTCAAAAAAGCACTCTATAAATAATGTGAACTCTAAGACATCATACAAATTTCCAGCATTCTTTTTATTGTTCTATTATCTAAGTAATTGCCCATTGTCACTTAAGATAACCAGAATTTCAAAATTTCAGCTTCTCAAATCTGTCAGAAACAAAAATGATAGCAAATATTTTTCAGAAATAATCATCTGGGGGTTGAGGAAAAAATGAGGCAGATTTCTATAATCTACTTTAAAATAGAAAATTGTTAATCTAGTTAATTAGTATTTCATCGCTGACTGAGTTTTCTTTGTTTCTATTTAACAATGGCTCTTTTGTAATTTTCTTAACTAATCACTGGTATAAGTTGAATTCTATAATTTTACCAGTAAAAGCTTCAGTGCAAATCCTTCAACGCACCTAACAATTAATTATGTGCTAAATGAGTCTCTTGGCTTCAATTTTATATTGTTTAAAAAAAAAAAGGAATAGGCAAGAAAAAGCCATTGAATGTGTACATGCAAAACATAAGAACTCTGGTTTACCAGGAATGGAGACAGTAAAAGCTTGAGATATGAAAGCAATCCCCCTGTTATAGACTGAATATTTATGTTCCCCCAAAATTCACATGTTGAAGCCCTAATTCCCCCAAATGACAGTATTTGGAGGTGACGCCTTTGGGAGGTCATTAGGTTTAGATGAAGTCATAGGAGCAGAGCCCCCACTGGGATTAGCGCCCTTAAAAGAGAAGCAAGAGACATCAGAGCTTCCTTTCTCCACCATGCGAGGACACAGCAAGAGGGTGGCCGTCTATAAGTTAGGAAGAGGTAACTCACAAGAACTTGACTAAACTGGCACCCTGATCTTGGACTTCCAGCCTCCAGAACTGTGAGAAATAATTTTCTGTTGTTAAGCCACCCATTCCATGATATTTTGTTACAGAGGCCTGAGCTGACTAAGACACCCCCTTCATTCTCTGTCTCCATATGCATACTAATTGGGCCTGAGAGTCTGCAGTGGCAGAAACTTCCCATTTGCAATCTCTCTGGAGAAGCAAATTACTCAAACAGCTCTGCCCCTCCCCTCAGAGCAGCTTTGGTCCCAGCCCTCCACACCAGGAATGTTAATGGAAGCTAAGGCAGGCTTCCCACCTCGGCAGGCCTCCCACGGTGAGGAGACAAGCAGGCTTTTCCTCTGCTACCTGAGAAGGAATCAGCAAGGACTGGAAATTTCTGTGTTCTTATCCCTGTTTTAAATTGAAGAATGCTGCTTCTGTCAGCAAACAAAGAAAAATAATTCAGGCAGCTCTTTTGGTGGATATTCTTTGTGTCCACATATATTTAGAAAGCTGTCTTTTTTTCTACCCTGTGTTTCTTTTTCACTTTCTATACTAAAGAATTGGTGATCACTGCAGAGGCTGTTAAACGATCTATGATTTCATCCTCATTTCATTATTCTCGCCATCCTCATTCTCTTCACGGCTCACACTGGGCATGCACACTGATAAGCATCTCGCCCTGTGCTGTCCAGAGTAGCCACGAGCCACATGTAGCTATGAAGCACTTCAAATGTGGCTGGTCTAAACTGAGATGCACTCTAAGTGTAAAATACACATTGGGTTTCTAAGATTTAGTATGAAAAGAAGAATGTAAAATATCTTAATTTTTAAATTGATTACAGTTTGAAATGATTATGTTGGATGCACCCTATTACTAAAATTTATTTCATCTGTTTCTTTGGACTTTTTTAATGTGGCACATATTTCTATTGGAGAGTGCTGACCTGTACATTTATTATCAGTCAAAAGTCCTGTCTAATGTTGACTTGGGAGTCTGTATATGTGTATAAATGTAAATACAAATACAAACGTAAGTGTGTTTCTATCACCTTTGCAGTATGCTTTTGTAATTGATAAACCAAGTTTGTAAATTCCTATAAAGTAGAAGAAAGGTACTATGCTGGAAATTGTTTAATTACATATTTTCATCATAATAACTTAATTATACTGAGTTTATTTGAACTAATAAAATGAAAAGGTATACACATATATATAATTTTTCACACACACAGACTTGGATACATACATACACGTGGTGGTCATAAAAGTGACGTTAACTGAAACTAGTTGGGAGGGAAGTCCATTGACACACTAGCAGAAAGGCCAGGCGCAGATTCCACTTTCATTTAAAATTAAGTTTGATCATTTCTAAAGTTATAAATGCACTGGAACTTCTAGTTAAATGGTGTCTAGTAGAAAGTATAATTTAATGCACAAATAAAAATCACACATAACCAGCAGAGCAAAGCCTCAGTGGAAGCAAGCTCTGTAAGAGTACCTAAAAATGACTTGATTATTAGCTATTGATCTTGTTGATCTTGTTTAATCGTGTTAATATTATCCTTCATATTAAAATTTTTAAGGTAATATTATGCTTCAACTCAGCTCCAATTTGGATTATCCTATTGCAGGTCGTGAATTATGCAATTCTATTACACTCTGCACAAATCTTTTTGAGGGTAAGAGCTATCTGAATAATGGAAAATTTCTAAAGTCTTGGACTATACTTTAATTTTAATTACTCAAGGAGAAATTGAACTTGGAAAATTAGGACTTTGTAGGTGCTTTTAACCCTTTGGTGGAATACTACTTACAAATTCAAAATACTGTGTTTTTAATTGACATATATCTCTGCGTTTTGATTCTGAAATCTACTGCTTACCTAGGCCTTTCTGTTTATTACACCAGATAAGCATATGCTATGAGATAATTGCTATTTTTAATAAACATACGAGAATTTAAATAACCAAATAAGAGTTAGTCTTTCCAAAATATTTGCCTATGGATATTAGATATTTACCTCAGAGCTGCTGCCACTGTTAAAAATATTCTAGAATTCTGCCTTAAATTCCTTTAGGAACTGCCTTAAAAAAATTAAATGATGACATACCTTTGTCCGCTAAAACTTTTTCTGACTACTTAAAATCATTCAAACCTCAGTCTAACGAATGTGGAAGTAATCAAATTAGGCACTATCACTCGATGTTAAGAAAATATAAATGCATGTGTGTTGTGTGTATAAATATATATGAGTACATAAATAAAAAACATAAAAATATATAAAACAACAGTCCTTAATTTTTGGGTCCTTAAATTTGCTCTAAGATAATTCCAAAGGAAAAGTTTTAAAAAATGTTTGGGACAATGGCAGCATTTTAAAATATATATTTAAAAAATACTCCTAAAGTTAGTATTTTTATAAATAAAATCCAATCAGATGATCAAATCTGCAATATTTACTAAAAGAAATCAGTCCCTCTATAATCATGTTTCTAACATGTTAACTCAAGAATCAGTTGCAAACGGCCCAGCCCCATGGCCTAGTAAGTTCACGCTCTCTGCTTCAGCAGCCCAGGGTTTCGAATCCTGGGTACACACATGGCACCGCTCATCAGGCCATGCTGATGCCCACATGCCACAACTGGAAGGACCCACAACTAAAAATAAACAACTGTGTATTGGGGGGATTTGGGGAGAAGAAGGAAAAATAAAATCTTAAAAAAAAATCAATTGCAAAGATATGTTTACCCTGCTTCCTTTTACATTCTAGCTCAGAATCACAGAATTATAATCATATTAGGTATGATTTTCCACTCCCTCTTAAGTAAATGGAGAGATGGAGTTGTCCTAGGTCAACAAAGCCAGAAAATGGTGGAGTCTGGTGTCCTGAGTCGCACTCCTACACTAATTCACAGCTCCCTCTTCCCTTACAAATTCAGATAGGTCCAGTATTTTCATTCTCAAATTCACAGTATTTATTTTATGTGGATGGTTTTTTCCCAGACTACCTTTAACCAAATTAAGTTACTTCTTCCCTTGGGGAAACTATAAAAACTCAATTGTCCCTTCCACCATTATGAATCCCACCCAGTGACAGCACTAACACTCCCTTGAACCGATTATCCTGGACACTCACAGGTTCTTTCTCTTTACAACTAGTGCTATGGATTCTCTCCCCAAATCCACAATCTCTATTACAGCTTTCTGAGGTTTCCTTCTCAAACTACAATATAAATACCTTTAACTGACCTCTTGTAATTAAACTTTAATTCATATTAAGCCTGATTTGAATTTGATCAAGTTAAATTTTCTTAGAACAGATACTCAGTTTATTTTAATATCAGAGAAGGACTCTCTTTTTCTCTTTTTTAACTAACAAACTGCAACAGAGAGTGGTCCCTGCAATGTTTCTTAGACCACATTAGATACCTAAGTTTCCATATAAAAAACAATTACCAGGGCCAGCCCAGTGGCATAGTGGTTAAGTTCATGTGCTCCACTTTGGTGGCCCAGAGTTTGTGGGTTCGGATCCTGGGCATGGATCTGCACACCATTCATCAAGCCATGCTGTGGCAGTGTCCAACATACAAGAAATACAGGGAAATTGGCACACATGTTAGTTCAGTGACAATCTTCTTCGAGCAAAAAGAGGAAGACTGGGAACAGATGTTAGCTCAAGGCCAATCTTCCTCACAAAAAATAAATAAATAAAATAAGAAAAATAAAAAATAAATAAAAAACAATTACCAAGCCAAGCTACTTCAGGCAATAAAACATAAATTTGGTAAAATAAACGAATGTGGATCGTGTATAGTTGTTTGTTATAATACGATCTGACATATGCATCTTGACCAGGACCTATGAGCAAAATAAGGACTATAGGCTCAAAATCATGAATCCAGAGGTTGAGTATTTGACCATGTGTCTCCCCACTTATCCCCTTTACTAAGGGATAAATGGAAACAATTTCCTGCAATTTTGGAATTTGTCAAAACTCATGGAGTAAATCAAAGACACATCCAGGGAAAGAGTCCACAACCAATATCCTTCAATTCCTTTTGTTTACATACAAAGTCAAGATGACTCTGATACAAAGAACTTGAATCAACATCATACAGAATTCATTTAGTGCAGAAATTGCATCTTGCAAAAAAACTAGTCTCTCAAGAGAAGATAGGAGTAATTTTAAAGGGGGGTTCTGTTAACATACAACCTGGAAAGTCCCACATGCTATATCAATCTCTTTGGCACTACGCACGTTAGGACATTATAGTTCAGAAAAGACCTGGGGTAAAAAGAACCTATTAAATTTTCCCTAACCAAGGGATTTTTTTTCCCCAAATTCCATCTTCTCCTTCACTGGCCATGACTTCAGTTACATTTCCTGAGGCACTAGTGTCCTGTGGAACACAGTTTGGCAAATGCTGGTTTATTGATAAGTAAATAGGATTACAAGACAAACACAGTGTCAGACTAAATTTAAGGAACATTCTGTATGACTTTAGCAAGTATTCAGCCACCCTGGACCTCAGTTTTCCTAAAAATAAGAGTTTTAATATCTCACAACTATGTAATGCAAAATTAATTGCTCTACATTTTCCATTGAAATAGCAAATAATAAACTTATTCTTTAATCCAAAATCAAACATTTAGTGAATGAGTAATGTTTCAGACTCTGTTGGAGCTCCTAGAGATGGATCTTAAATGAAGGAACTCACCTTTAGTTGAGAAGACACACACTTAAATAAATCATTACAGGGAGCTATTAGTGGAAGAAATACTGATTCAGCCTAAAAAGTGCCAGGCAGAGAAAGCTCTACTGAGGAGTGGACCCGAGGGATGAATATCAATTTCCTTGAGGGGCTAAAGGTGAAGGACATCACAACAGAGAAAAGATTTTAAAGATATGAATCTTTAAACAGTCTAAACGTAAATATAGGGGCCGGCTTGGTGGTGCAGTGGTTAAGTGCACATGTTCTGCTTTGGCGGCCCAGGGTTCACCGGTTCGGATCCCGGGTGCAGACATGGCACCGCTTGGCACACCATGCTGTGGTAGGCATCCCACATATAAAGTAGAGGAGGACGGGCATGGATGTTAGCTCAGGGCCAGTCTTCCTCAGCGAAGAGAGGAGGACTGGCAGCAGTTAGCTCAGGGCTGATCTTCTTCTTCTTCAAAAAAGTAAATATATCCCTCTGTAAATATATTTCACACCAGCCTCTTTAATGTGTGTTCTAATTTCACCCCTGCAAATATCTACAGCATATCTATCAGTTTTCTAAAAAAGGTAAATGCTGATATTAAACAATAACAGTACTTTTAAAAAGCAACCTCAGGTTAGTGCATAGTTCTATGAGAAATAACATATGCATGGCATAGAAGTGGTAAAGCACATGTCTATTTTTATTTACTAATTTATTATGATGGCCCAATTTTTAATTTCCATGACAGACACACAACACACACAAATAAATTAACCATCAACCTCTAAACTTTAACATTCTCTGCAAAATCTCAATACCTGGCCTCAAAAACCATCAAGAAAAAAAACAATGGCCAACATATTTGACATAAGAGGAAAAACACAATCGTGGTACAGAGTAACATGTTCACTGAATGTTGGTAACTATTTTCATAAATTTAAGAGAAAGTTTATAGTATCCCCATGCATCTTTTTAACATTAATAGTCTCAACTCAAAAGTGAAGCACTACTTAAAACTATACACAACCATTACAAAAAGTAGCCTAGGGCTTTTTTTCATGGAGTGGCACTGATACACGGTGGGGGGGGGGGGGGAATACTATCAAAGGCCATGAATATAAAATCAACTTCACCTTTTTTTCATAGAGCATTTGAGCTTTTTCATGAAGCATTCAACTCATTTGCATTTTTTCTTTGTTCTTAAAACAGAACACACATGCAGTTAGCACGACACATTTTTAAAACAACTAACTTCAGTTTTAGGGTATAGCTGGTGATATCAGAAGAAAAGAAGAGAGGCTCCTGAGTTAGACAGCTTTTGGTTCTGAACCATGCTCCTCCATTAACTACATGTGTGACCTTGTGCAGGTTTTTATAACTTTTCATGCTCTACGAAGAAAAAAGGGGGAATAATACTACTTACTTCACAGAATTACCTTAAGAGTTAAGTGAGACAATCTATCTTAAAGTGACTTCCCTTCCTTAAGCTTTAGAATAAGCCACTTCGCCTCCCCATTTTCCTAATTTCCAGTTTGTTTCTATGAATGAGAACAAAGATAAAGAATAATAGAAACAAAGATAATGACAAAAGCTAAGAGACTAATAGCCAGTCCAGGGAAAGGATCATCAACCCTGAGGGAACATTAGAATTACCCTGAGACCTTCCTGGGTCCCAGGCCTCAACCTACAGTGTCAGGACCACCCAGGCATGGAGTCCAGGAATGTGACCCATTTTTAAAGCTCCCTAGGTAATTCTGATGCAACCAATTCCAGATCTGTACTTAGAACAAATTTCCTAGAGCAGATAACAGTCCTAACACAAATTTGGTGCTCACTAAATGTTTATTAAATAAATACACTGCAGATGATTGAGTGATTGAGCCATCCGTGATATCATTTAAAAAAAGTTTTAGGAGGCCGGCCCCGGCGGCCGAGCAGTTAAGTTCACACGCTCCGCTTTGGCAACCAGGGGTTTCGCGGGTTCGCATCTTGGGCACGGACCTGGCACTGCTCATTAGGTCATGTTGAGGCAGCGTCCCATATAGCACAAGCAGAGGCATTCACAACTAGAATATGCAACTATGCACCAGGGGGCTTTGGGTAGAAGCAAAAGAAAAAAAAAACGATTGGCAACAGACGTTAGCACAGGTGTCAATCTTTACAAAAAAAAAAAAAAAATTAACACTACACTAATAATGCCCCAGCCACGGGACAGTGACACATAAGACTTTTTGCCTTCAGAGTCTAATAAGGGAGGCTGACACACAAACAAACAAATCAAAATAAAATCATGATAAATACAACAACAGAAACACAGTGAAAAGGACAGTGCAATTAATGAGCTGCTCTAAGGCAGCTAATTTCAAGAAATCAATAGATTATGTTCTTCAATGTCAACAATAACAATAATAAAAAACCCAAAAGATTATATAGAAAAAGAGACCAGAATTTAAGGGGGAATATCAATTTGTTTTATATTTATAACGTCACACTTCAAATGCTCCTTGGTCAGTAGTATATGTCGTCTTTTAATGACCCAAGAAACAGTACAAATGACCTCTGAAACATGGAGGATACTGGACCCATATTCATATGTTAGTCTTCATATAAGACAATATTATTTCAAGCAATCCCTAATACAGCCACATTTCAGTATAATAAATGAAACTGGACAGTCTTTTGGCTTTTACTATAATAGGATTTGATGCACGCAACATAATTGTTCAGATAAGCATAATTCAGATATCTCCAGAATTGCATGTCAAACTTCTAAAATGCTGAGACAACTTAATGGGCATGATTGATAATGATGATTAGAAAAGGTGCTACACTATGAGTGTAACAATTGTCAACAGAGACTTATTTAAGCTAAGTGTCTCAAGACTGACTGGTTAGTTGGGAAGAGTCTCAACTCTTGAGAGTAACATGGCTCCAGTCTTCGAATAGCTTATAAATATAACGGAGAGAGACAGCTAATAAACAACTCAGGCAAAGTCTCCCTGGGCAGATGACACTGAAGTTGAGCATTTAAGGTCCTGAAATGGGGAAGAGCTTGGTATCTTGAGAAATTGAAAAGAGGCCAGTGTGGTTAGAGCACAGCTATGTCATACCACTCATAACATGTGATACAAGGAATCACACGAGTGATATACATGTGCATCTCTATACTGACCAAGCACAGAGCAAGCTCGGAGACACATTCATGGCCCACCTCTGACCAGTGCACCATGACTGGCTCTCTCTTACTTTCTGAGCCACAATCTCCTTTAGTTTCCTATTTGTCAAATATCATTAAGTTTAGCTTACTTAGTTGTATCTTCACAACCCACTTTAAATCCTTTGTGGAAAAGGGCAGAATATAAACAAATGTATCTATTTGGTGTGATGAGGCACTTTATGCACAGCATTTATTTATCCAGGGGAGCTGCTCCTTTCAGGAAAAGGTCTATGACAGAGAAGATCATACGTCCAAGGAGGCAGTGGCTGCATCAGCAGAAAGAGAAGAAAGAAAAATGCAAGGAGCAAATAGCATGGTGAGATAAGACCTGTGGACACACTTGTGGCAGCCGTTGTGAGTCTTAACTTGGGGGTTTAAAGAGCTATCCAAAGAGGGTGTTTACAAAGTTTTGCTGAAAATGGATTTTAAAAAGTGATCTTTCTCTACTTCAAGAAAATCAGGAGTAAATATCTTTATTAATTCACAGTTCTCATGGTTGGACTGGTGTATTAAGATCGGACCATGAGATTGCTCATTTTTTCCATGTTTTACATGTGCCAGAGTAGAGAGATGTAAGAGGAACTGGTTGAACACTAAAGAAGGCAGCTTAAACAGGCCAGGGAAAGCATTTCAGCATGGTCATGAACGATCACGCCACTATCAGAATTCCTTACCAAGAAATTATTGGATGTGTTGGCTATTTTACTTGGAGACTAAAACATAGTTTCAAGACTGGATTTCTTTTAAAACTATTTGACCTACAGCAATAAATATGGGGATGAGAAGGGCTAGGCTGCATATGGAAGAAACTATTTAGATAAACAGTGATGTAACAAAATATATGTAAGGAAAGAGGGCTTTTGAACAACTAATGTGCACACAATATTGCGAATGCTTGACTGGTAGAGGGGCTACCACTGGTTAATCCCAGAAGAACTGAAATCCTTTGGTTCCTCGAGTATTCAGAGTGTAATACAAATGTCAAAACTTTCACACAGGAACCAATGAAGCATCTCCTGACAAAGAAAAATGGGCCTGGACCATGAGGCTAGGCCTTCTGAAATGTTTAAAATGACAGACAAGCTGAATGACATTTGAAGTTTTCATTTTTCTAAGGCAGACAAAGTACATTTTTACTTATACGGAAAGATAGTTTACTTGTTTAAAAAAATATATTCAGGCCATGTTCTTCTATTTCCAGAGCTTCCCATACCACTTATGACAGAGAACACTAACGACTAATAAAATTGGGCACCACTTCTTTTCTTATCAGTCCCAAAGGAACAATAATCATCACTATGCTGTCATTTCTAATGCAAAGTAAAATCACTAATCCACTGGGACTCAAAGTAAAAAGCTGCATGGTATTGTTTTATTGCTGCCACTTTTTTCAATACATATTTTCATTTTGTGGAAGAACTCTATTTAATTAAACATATACATTGATCAAAGGAAATGTGCATGTAGTCATGTGCACAATATAATGCCTATATACATGCCTGTTCTATATACATCGTGTGCCTACACACAGAATTCCATTTTCAGCTGGCTTCACAAAAAGGCCAGTTCTTTCAGAGTCAATCATGTTATAAAACATCTAACTTCTTCCTGACTTTGGTGAAGACCCATATAAAATTACACAATGACCTCAGGACATTTCTATTTGCATAGAGTGTCTCAATCATGTTTCTAACTCTAAGTTCAAGGGCATGTGATGCTAAATCGTTCTACTTAGAATAATAGACCAACTATTTAGAGTGCTTCAAGGCAAATAAAGATATCCTTTAAGCCTACTTTTAAAAGTAATTTTTACATATGTCTGTACACAGTTTGTTAGATTCAAACACTAGTATTTTAAGCTTTAATGCAAATATGTATGTTAAATAAACAACTTATCCAACAAATTCTTTCTTTAAGTCGCATTTCATGGTAACTGATCAATCACTAGTTAAGCTAAAATAATGAACAATTGCTTGAATACACCTTAAGGCCAGATGAGGAATTTAACTAGTTTGGAGAAAGGTTAGTGGTTGTATTAAATAGCCAGGTCCTGAGGTGTAGTGCAAAAAGGTGCTAAGAGGCAATGGAGAGATGGGTAAATGCCAATATGGGAATTTACAATTCAAAATACATGAAACAATAAGGATACTAGAGAGCCGAACGTCAAACTTAGTACTATTCCAAAGCATAACTACTCTTTGCCTATAGATTTACCAAAACTGTAGCAGCCTAGTCAAATCTGTTTGTGCTAGCTGATTAGATGGACATTATACTTTGCTGACTGTACATAGCTGGGTGTATTAATTAGATCAAGTAACTGCCACAGTCACTGAGTACCCTTGCTCCACACATATCCGCTGTTGATGGTGTCAGCCTAGAGACCTGGTTCTACAGCATGATTCCATCCTACCAACCTGAGCTAATTGGACCATGGGTAAACATCCTATCCAATGGCAGCCAGTTCAAAGGCTGGCTAGAAGCCAAGATCATGGTCCTGCTCGTAGAAAGCTGAAATTGAAATGAGGTAGTTAACAGAGACAAAAGCAACAAAAGGATCATGATGTGTAAGTTGAATTTTTAAAAGAACCCAAATTGTGAGAAAATAAAACCATAAGGAGGGGAAAACAAGCATGAAAGTTAGCTGAATCATTTACTGGAAGATGACTATTTGTGGGCCAGCTATCATTCAGATTCTGCTGTCTCCTTCTGCTCATCTTTACAATGTTTACTACCATTCCTGTATTTCCCATGCATTTTTTAATAACTCCCAAGTACATCACATACATTCCACAACACACGCAATAATCTGAATGTCTCTATTCTTTGCAAAGAAAAGATCCAGTTAAAAAATTAACCAAAAGTTTTGCCAATGAATTTTAAAACTGAGTTAAATCTTCAAGTAAGCTGTCATCTCCACAACTCATTCTTCTCCATTTGACCCAATTACCACTGGACAGAAGAATACAGATGGTAATAATGGCCTCACAACCACCATTCTTAGCAATTTAATAATCAGTAACTCCGTCACTTCTTGTCTCTTTCCAATCTCTCCTCCCTATGCCATATATACCCCTTCTCTTTCCCATTCATACTTACTTAGAAAGACTTCATTTATTGCCAGGTGTTTGAGAAATGAAAAATACTCACCTTCATCAAAATATAGCAGACTGTTACTACAGATATTCAGGAGATGAGAAGATTTTATGCATATAAAGATTTTCAGTGGTATCGCTAATTACAGTATAAAAGCTCAAATTCTACCTTGCTCATTATCAAGCAACATATTCTATTCATAAACAATTCTCAGACCTCAACTATAAGGTTCCATATCTCCTATTTCACTTCCTCCCTCCCCCACTCCATCCACCTCCACGTGCCAAAGCTCCAAATCTCCCAATTAAGTAGAAGTGCCCAGATCTTCTTTGATCTTTTTCCTATGTGGTAAACTATTCACTTAAACCAAAAGGTAAATAAGATTCACTTAATCTCTATCCTCCAAATGCTTTCAGACTAAGTATGTCTTTCCTTCAAAGAAATTGTCATGCAGCTTCTTATCACCCCTATTCACTAAATCTTCATATTCCTGTTTAGATTTTTATTATAAAACACTCAGACATACAAATAAGTATAAAGAATAATGAGTACCCATGTAGTTGCTACCCATTTAATAAATAAAATCTTAAAGCCTTGAGTGTAGTCCTCCCTAATTTCATTCCTTTTCCTCCTCCACTCTCACCCCGAGAAGTAACCATTATACTGACTTTAATGTTCATCATTCAAAACTACGTCTTCATATTTTATACATGTATGGATTGCCAAAGAATAAAAATAGAGATATATACATATGTACAGTTTCTCCTATTTTCAAACTTTAAATAAATGCTATCATACTATTTTCTTTGCCAAACATTATGTTTGGAAACTTGATTCACATTGCTATACATAGCTCTCTCATTCAATTATTTTTTACTGCTGGAGAGTATGGGTAGCTTTTTAGTGTTGTAACATACCACAATGTATTTATCAGTCCTTCTTTTGATGAAGAGTTAGGATGTTTCCAGTTTTTCGCTATATGAACTAATATAGATTCTACTTTATTGGTAAGTAATCTATCTTTTCTTTCTGGCTGCTTTTAATGTCTTCTTTGACTTTGGTGTTCTATAGTTTTATTTTTCTGCATTAAGGTATGGGTCTCTTCTATCTTTCCTGCTTGGGATTCATTATGCTTCTGGGATGCACGGATTCATGTCATTTATCAATTCTGGAAATTTCTCAGCTTCTATTTCCTTAGATATTACCTCTTTCCCATTCTTTCTATTATCCTTTTTTGAAACTTCTTTTAGAACTTATCATCTTATTTGTTCCATTTACCTATTGCTATGTAAAAAAACCACTTCAAAACTTAGTAACAAGAACCATTCCATGGGTCAAAAATTCTGATAGGGCAGAGCAGGGATGGACTCTGTTTATTATATGATATATGAGACCTCATCTGGGAATACTCAAGTAACTAGGAGGGATCCAAAGAGCTAGGGCTGGACTTTCCAAATGGTTTGAGATTCCTCAAAACGCCATAGCCTCAGGGTAACTGGATTTCTTCATGAGCTCAAGGTTCCAAGAACAATTATTTCAGAAAACACGGAA
Source organism: Equus asinus (assembly GCF_041296235.1). Lineage (NCBI taxonomy): Eukaryota > Metazoa > Chordata > Mammalia > Perissodactyla > Equidae > Equus > Equus asinus. The sequence continues at coordinate 187,593,749 of NC_091790.1, read as the reverse complement.
GAAGCTGTATGGCCTTTTACAACTTAGCCTCAGAAATTATATAACATGATTTACGCCATTCTCTTCATTCAAGTAGTCACATGCCTGCCCAGTTTCACGGGCATGGACTCTATTCAAGACAGGATTAGCATCACAGAATCTGTGGGCCTTTGTGAAAGTGCCACAGCATCCTATGCATTTTGACTTCTCTTTCACATTTTCTAATTTCATGCATTGCATTTTAAGTAATGTGTTCGGATTTCTTTAGTAGTTTGCTAATTCTCTGTTGAGGGTGTCTAATCTGATGTTTAAACCATAAACTAATTTCTTAATGCAAAGATAAAAATTTTCATTCCTAGAAGTCTTTCTTGTTCTTTTTCAAGACTGCCTAGACTTTTTTTTGACAGCTTCTTATTCATTTATCATGTTTCTGATGCAAATTTTAATTTTTAAAAGTTTGAAACATACCCATTTTATAATCTGCAATTAGAAATTCCATTTCTTAAGTTTTGGGGGACTAATTCGATTGCTTACTGTTTCTGCCTGACTCCAGTTCATGATTATGTATTCCCTGTCTACGTCTGTAATTTGAGGTTGTGAACTCATGTTTTAGGAAATTTTATCCATGAGAAGGCCTAAATTGAGGGCATATTCCTCTCGAGAAGTATTGTTTGCTATGGCAGGACAAATTTCCTTGTCATCTCCCTTTGCTGATGAGTGGATTTTTTTCTATTCTACCCTTTTACTGAAGATGTAAGCCTTCAAAAATTCTATGCTTTAATTAATTAAATTTAATTCTACCTCATCTATTGGACAGGCCCACGGTCCTGTCTCTAGGAGTGATGCAGCTGTTAAAACTCAAACGTCTGGGTTACTGAGACTGACAAATGCCTCCAAGGCAGCTGCAATATCAGTATCAGCTTACTGCTCTGGTTTTTAGTTTTGTTTTTTTTTTTTAATTTTCATCACCAGGAGACCTCTTACTCTCTAACAAGGTCAACAATACATTTAAAAGGAAGTTTATTACATTATATTCAGCATTTCTAACTGCTTTTTACTGGGAAATTTTCCAGACTTTCTAGCTCTCAACCTTGCCAGAAGTCAAAGTCCCTTCATTTTATTTTTATGTGGTCGTTTTTAATATTTTTTCTTTCCCATTTCCTTTAACCTAGAACCCACAGATTTGTTAAATATCCAAAATCTTTTTACTTCACCAAACTCAATTATTAAAAGTTAAGGTAATTTGGTACTTTTTAAATTACCAATCTTTAAAATTGAAAATCAAATAAAAATATGGCAATTTTGTATTAAAATTCTTTGTCTTTATAAGTATATCAAGTTTATATATGGTATAGTTAAACGATCACTTTTGCATCTTTTACAAAGTTACAAGAGTGCATACAATTCAAAGAATAGTTTTCCGGCATTTTAAACAAATTTTTAATTAATTTTAATTTAATAAATTATCATGAAGAATTAATACTTTATCTTTCATTTGTAAAACACTATTCCATGGTTTACATACAGTCCTGCCAAAAGGCAGAAGTATGATGAGACATCTTTTCTGAGCTATGACCGGTCCTCAGACAAGTTCCTCGTATATGTGATAATCAGCACCCACTAGTTAAAATTTGTTAGAACAGAATTGCCTCAACTAACTGGATCAACTGAACATGTTATTTTGGCAGAATAATATCTGTTTAAAATGGCAAATGCTACTGTTACTTTCTAAATGATCAACGCAGATTGCTAAACATATAAACAGACTTGAATGCACATTCTGATCATTTGCTCTATAAGCTATCTTTTAATAAAAGAAAGAAAACTCCTATTTTCTAAGCATTTTATTTTTATATCCTTATATTTTGGATATTTAGATGTATAGGTAAAATATTCATCAGCTTTTCATATTTTGATGTTAATACATATTAGCTGAGTCTCTTTCCATATGAGTATGTCACAACAGTGACAACTATTTTAATAAAGTCAGCAAAATTGCTTTTCTTGGTTCAAGAACATTTAAAATCTCATGCATGTCCCAAAATTGGGTAAAGGAGACAGTGTGCTATTCAGAGACCATAAAGGTAGATTAGGAGTAGGGCTTTTAAATGAGGATTTTACTGGAAATTACTTTCACAAATTCTAACCTTAAACAATAATTAATGATCAGTGAAAGAATAATAATCACAATGTATTTTTATTTGATTCAAAAGCTACAGATATTAGTTATAATGGCTCAGATGAGCAAATTATAAACCATTCATTCTTCTACTGCCAGCCTCTTGACAGTTTAATACATACGTTAGATACTGAGCCCTAAGATATGAACCAACACTGCATATGAAATTAGCACACTGTGAGTTAAATTAACAAGGCAGATGTAGAAGAAGCTGCAAACTTGATACTGATCAATTATGCCCCAAGCAGAGCAATCAAGGAGTGCTATCTTTGAAAGTAAGCCTGTTGACCTGAAAGAATCAGAAACAACACTCCCAGTGATTTTATTCCTTCTAAACTGTCTGATAACACTAACAAAATGTGTCAGCTGGAATGAGCCACATAATATAAACACACAGGGAAGAAGAAGAGAGGCCCCACAAGGAAAGCCAGGAGTAAAAGAAGAGGACAGATGACATTCAAAGGAGTCACAATGTTCAGAAAATCAAGGTGGGAAGGGCAGTCTTTCCCCCCGTTCCCCTTGTGCTATCCCCTCTTTCTCCTTGAACTATCCCCCCGTCTCCTTTACTAACCCCCGTTCCCCTTGTGCTATCCCCCTTTTCTCCTTGAACTATCCCCCTGTCTCCTTTACTATCCCCCCGTTCCCCTTGTACTATCCCCTCTTTCTCCTTGAACTATCTCCCCTTTCATAGAATGACAAAGTCTCTGCAAGATCAGAACAGCAACTTGTTTACAGAAAAGCATTTCATGGTGTTCAGGACAGCGGGAAAATCCAGATATCCCTTTGCCATGTGTGGACCAGCTCCTTTCCTTTAAAAGCATGAACTGGTGCCTGAGAAAACAACAGCCAGCGTGTTTCAGGGCCCAGCAGGTGTAGCTTTTGAGTCATTTTGACTGAGAGCCTCAGCCCCTATGTGGTAGTAAAGGGTCTGATAGTAAATACTACTTTACATCTGGTCCAGGACTAGCAGGCAATGAAACTGTAATGTGTGCATGAGAAGAGTGGCTTGTGAAATGCTCAGGGTACGCTCCCCTTCCATAACGTCGCACACGGTTACCGGAGTGTTCCTTAGTAAACGTTATGGTATAAACATGGTGTATGAATTCTCAGAAATACAGCAAAATGGTTGGTTTGTGTATTCTAAGAATTTAAGCTTTACCTCTCTGTGTCTCAATTTCCTCATCTATAAAATGAAGATAATAACAGTGCCTACTTCATAGGTTAAAAGTTTTAGTTGTAAGGATTAAAATAAATTAATATATGCAAAGTGTGTAAAACAGTGCCAGATATATAACATTCCATAACTGTTAGCTATTCTAATTGCATTATTATCTTTATCATGTGTAACAGACTTATTAGTTTTCCTGATTTCTGTATCATTTATCTAACTTGTAAATTTTTATATTTTTTGCGAGCTTCTATCTCAACCATTTTGATATAACATTTCTCTCCCATAGCAAATGGAAAAGTATGTATTAAAGTTTATATTTTAAAATGAACATCAGAATAAAGGAAAAGTATAAATAGACTTGCAGAAGAAATAAATCCAATAAAATGTATAATAGAATAATTTCTCTAAAAAGATAAAAAATTAAGTCAAAATTTCATATGGTAGCAAAATTCTATCAGATTAATCCAATTTTTCATTATACAGATTATATAGATTTTTTCTATTATACACAATTGAATATGGTACACAATATCACTTCTTTTGAATAAAGTTGTTATACACTTATATAATACTTTCCATGTACTAGATGTTTTTTAACATTGTATTTTGAAATAATTGTACACTTACAGAAGAGCTGCAAAGACAGTACAGAGAGTTCTTGTATACCCCTTCAGCCACTTCCCCTTATTTAACCATGGTGTAATTACCAAAACTAAAAAGTTAAGAGTGAGTCGTGACGGCCTAGTGGTTAAAGCTCTGTGCACTCTACTTTAGCAGCCCAGGTTCATTTCCTGGGTGTGGAACCACACCACTCATCTGTCAGTAGCCATGCTGTGGTGGCAGCTCACATAGAAGAATCAGAAGGACTTACTATAGAATATACAACTATGTACTGGGGCTTTGGGGAGGGAAGAAAAGAAAGATTGGCAATAGATGTTAGCTCAGAGCAAATCTTTCCCAGCAAAAAACAAACAAAAAAAGTTAACATTGGTACAACGCCATTAACTAAACTACAGACTTTATTCGGATTTCCCCAGTTTTTCCACTAATGTCCTTTTTCTGTTCCAAGGTCTAATCCTTGATGCCACATTGAATTTAGCTGCCATGTCTTAGTCTTCTCCAATTTATTATAGTCCCTTAATCTTTGTTTTTCATGATTTCAAAACTTTTGAAGAGTATCTGCCAGTTATTTTGTTTCTTTGACGTTTTCCCAGGATTAGACTGTGGTTATGGACTTTTGGGAAGAATACCACAGAGGTGAAGTGTCCTTCTCATCTTACCACATCAGAGGATACGTGACATCAATATGTCTTATTACTGGTAAGGTAAACCTTGATCACATGTGCAAGGTAATGTTTATCAGGTTTTTCCACTGTAAATTCACTCTTTTTCCCTTTCCAGACACTAGAGTTGTTAGAGGTCAGTCACTACGTCCAGCTCACACTCTAGGGCAGGAGGATTAGGCTTTGCCTGCTAGAGGGAAGAGTATCAAAGAATTTGCAGACTTACGTTAAAACCACCACAGTAAGTAATAAATACTTTGGGAAAGACATTTTGAGGCTATACGAATATTCTGTTCTACAATTTAGGCACTTTCAAAAGCCATTTTTACATATATCATTTCCTTTGACCTTCACAAGAATCCCTTACTTTATGAATAAATAAACTAAGCCTGAAAAAGATGGCCTTGGCTCACTATAAGTAAAGGGTAGATTCCCAAGTCCATTCTAAAATTGTAAACCTACATGGCAGTGCTAATTCTGTTGGTCAACACTGGCACTGGTAGCTTTCACTGTCCAAACAGCAAATGTGGGCATAAAAAGGCACGCCCACTCATTCGGATTATCTCACTTTTCTGCACACTAAATCTGAATAATAGAAAATAAGGAAGGGGGCTGGGCTAGGAGACAATTGTTTGATACCTGAGCTATGTCTGCACAAAATCACCATTCCCCTTCTAACTCCAGAGTGTTGTTTACTGACCTAAGAATGTCTACTTGACTCTCTCTTCCTATAAAATAAACCAGACTCTGGACTACCTAATAGGTTCTTCACGGATGTCTGAATCCCAATGGGGCACATAGTTTAGGATTAAAGCCTAAAATACAGTTTAGATAAACTTATTTTCTAACTGGTGAATCATGCTTCATTCACTCTTTGTTGAAAATTTTAGTAAATACCCTTAGTTAATCCTATTTATACCTGAAAGTTCATAACATTTAAATTCTAAAAAACAAAAAAAGCCTAGACTATTTTGTATACTTTTAGGTAATATTTAAAAAGCACTTTCACATATATTTCCTCATTCAAACCTTTCAACCACATTGTGAGATAAACAGAAAAAAAACACCTTACTTCCATTTTACAGATGAGAATTCTAAGGGTTTAAGTAGTTTCCCTAAGACCAACGATCTAGTAACCAGTAGAGTTAGGACTTGCAACTGGATAGAACTATATTATGTTGTAAATCTACATTTGGCCTACATGGATGGCTATTCCTTTCATTAATTTATATATGAATTTTCCTGAGCATACTGGGATGCATCAGATCATTTCTTTTAGACAGAATGCATTCTTGGATACTATATTGGCATCACTGACACTTTTGTAAATCACCACTTTTTTCAAATCATAAAACATGCTCATCTGATGAAAACATAAAAAATACAGACAAAATTAAAAAGTAGAAAGAAAAAAATAATATCCAGAGATAACTATGTTTATTTGTTATATAACCTCCTAGTAATATTTTATATAGTTAAGATCATATTGGGTCTATAATCTCACATTCACTTGAAAGACACATACTTCTCTTTGCCAATAAAAGGTCTTCATGGACATAATTTGAACCTACCACTAATAAAAATAGCAAACAGATATATGATGCTTACATGCCAGTCACTGTTCTAAGTGCTTCCCCTCAGCTCTATGAAGTGGGTACTATTATTTCCATTTTACAGAATGGGAAACTGACTAATGACCATATAATAGTACACTATCTGAAAATACCATAATTTACTTAGCCTTCCCACTATTTGTGTTTAGGTTGTTTACAATTTATAAAAGTGTAACGAACAAGGTTAACGTTAAGTTCTGACTCTGTATGTATTATTAACATAACTGTATGCCGGTTTGGCTGGAACTGCAGATTAAGTAAGCTGACAAGTGAAATATGGTCTTTATTAGACATTGCTGAATAAGTGGTACCAAAACAAAAGGTAATAAAAAGCAAGGCTGGCTTTAAATTTTCAAATACTTTGGACCGCCTATAACACTGACAGTTAAGTCTCATGGCTGAGAACTCACTGAATCACATTTTTGCCTGAAGAACAGTCACTACAGGTGATGTCACCTTCCCTCCATGATCATAACATTTGGTAGTATGGTTTAGTAAAGGAAACTGTGACACAGAAAAGCAAACTTACTCATGTATGGTCAGTCAATAACCAGCCAGCTGGATGAGAAAAATCACCTGGGTTAACTACTCTGGTCTGGCAGACCACACTGCCTTCCAATTTTAAAACTAAATAAAATGTTCTAAACTCCTTCAGAAATGTTTCTCTAAATGATTGTGGGAAGAAGACTGAAGTCCATATACTAACCATACTGAATGCAAGCTAAGGCCCAGTGAATGGGGAATCTTGCTTTGTTACTGCCAGTTTGGAATTGTTTATAGGAATAAACAATAAACAGGTATCCTATTTTGTTACAAATACAGGCTTTTCTCACTACAGATACAGAGAGAAATTTCTTTTTAAATTAAAAAATAAAAAATCCACTTCGAAGCAAGTCTCCATCATTCAAAAAGATATCTGGTGCTGAAATGCCCTTTACCTGCTTTATTTACATGAGAAACAGGACAGAAAGAGACTTTATGCTCTCCACCACCTAATTTCTCTAAGCTACAGCCATTGATTCTTTGTAAGTTTATTTATTCAAAACAACAGCACAAACAATTCCTTTTTCTTGGGTCAGCAGCTTACTGAATTAACATCAATCATCAAAGGAGACGGGCTGAAAGGAAGATGGAGCCCATTTTCTCAGAGATTGATTTTTTTTAAGGCAAAACACAGGCATAAGCAGGAGGCTATTTACCATCTAAAAGGTTCAACTTGAAAGTCACAGCCAAAAACTGGGCACTCACAGTACTGACCAGCTTCCTTCAAATCTTAAAGAACATTTTTTTAATCACAAATTTCTTTTTTGACGGCCTTGAGACTTTGATTACTTCGCTATATATATAAAGCCCACCTGAATAGCTTAAAACAAGGGGAGGGGCGTTCCCAAGGAGAGGGAAGTAGATCAATGTTGGAGTTTATCATAATGATTTTCTAATGGCTTTCTCTCCTCTCTTTACTTATTTTGATGTATTTAAAGTGAGAAAAGTTCATCAAAGACCTCTGTGATTAGAGGCTTAAATGTATTTAAATAGCTACCTTTGGCGTGTTTGAAAGGTGATTTGCTCCATAGGTCCCAGCAAAATTATTCTTTGAAAACCTTGATTTGCTTCTTGCTAGGAATTCAGCTCAATTATTTTTCCTTGCAAGGTGGGGGTGGAAAGGTCTTACCTGAAAATGAAGTCAGAAGGGTCAGTATTCCTGAGACTGCTCTAAGAACTGCAAAAAGTAATTGGTTTATATCCACTTTACATCCTGTCGTGTCAGGGGAATGTGTTTCCTTCCTATAGCTTTTCTGGAGATTTATGTAAGGTGAGGAATGCATTAGACCAAGCATGTATGAACTACCCGCCTCCTATTTCAGTATAATGTGCTTTATTCTTTATTTTAGATATTTTCTAATGTTTGCCATATTGTTAAATCATTTGTAGGAGAAAATGTGCGATTTTCAGTCTAGGGTACAAGGAAATGATGAAAGATGGGGAAGAAAAAAAAGGTCCCATATGCCTGAGTTGGTTGGCAGAGAGGACCCTGTGTTATCACTATTATCTCTCAAGTTGAGAATTTGAGACAAAATTTATTTCAGTTAAGAATTTGATATCAAAGCCATCAATCACCATCTTGTATTAGAATGAAGCAGGAACAACCAATTGTTTTCTAGATGTAAAACAAAGATTTTTATCCTCTAATTCACAGGGATATGCTGAGGAATAAATGTGGTTTCTTGGGAGGGAGAAAATAAATAAATTCATTAAATAAAATCAATAAAAAGTATGCAGGACTTTCACCTAATTTTTTTTTTTTCCTGAGGAAGATTTGCCCTGAGCCAACATCTGTACCAATCTTCCTTTCCTTTGTATGTGAGTCACCACCACAGCATGAGTGACGAGTGGTGTAGAACCAAACCCACAAACCTGGGCCGCTGAAGCAGAGTGCGTGAACCTAACCACTATGCCACAGGGCCAGCCCCTCATCTAATTTTTTAAAAAACTTCTACTTAACAATGAGATATTACAATTTGTTAACCATTCTAAACTTTCATTTCTATTTTATTCCCATACGTAGATCACAAAATAGCAAACTAACACTGTACTCATACATTATCATCTATGGCCATTTCTGAGTAGACTTTTAGCTTCAGCATTCTACAGAATGTTGGTCACTGAGAAAATGCAAAATCTAGGAGAAAAAAAGTCCTGCCACAAAGAACAACTGCAATGTCAACTGATTATAAAGCATGATAGTTAATATAATGTCTATATCATTCTATGAGAAGGTGAAGAGAAAAATACTCCCCATGGCCAGCTCTTGGGCACGATACAGCAGCTTTGGGAGGAGCCTCTGGAACATGAGGCCCAAGTGGCTATGAGTGGCTCTGTGGACATCCACGATGAGAAGAAACCTCAGAGGCCTTCAGAGCACTAACAGCACGGGGGAGGGGTAACTGACCACAGCCAGTTTTGAGAAGAACTTAAAGACAGCATTTTTAATAAAATGTTTAAAAGCATGATTTGGAACAAAGGCAGCAAAAGGAAGAAAAAGGCTTTGTAAAATTCTGAAAATTTCCTAAAATTTTCAAAATGGTGCCTTCAGTTTCAGCATGATGGTTCATCTCCAAAAGAACAATCTATGGAAGAGAAGCCTCAGACTTATAGTGATAATAGGTGAAAATATGTCCTGCTTTTCCAAGGTTGTGAGTGTTGACAAAAATATTCCAACGTAAGGGTCTAAGTTTTTAAGATGTGGTGGGCCTGAAATATTTTAACAAAACAGAAGTCCTGAGATTGGTTTGAACTATAAATAACAGAAAAATATAAAAATAAAATACCTAAGTAAAAGAAGTAACTGAGATCAACCAGGAAGGAAGAGCGAGGGTAGGAGCCATCAAGAACTGGTTTGGTGACACAGTGTGGAAATTTAAAAAGAGAAAAAAACAAAAAGAGAATGAGGCCAGGTGACTCAATTTATGACCTCTCCCTAAAATAAAATAATTCCAAAATAAACATGACCTTGAGAAATCAGTTACTTTAATAACGGGGTCAGCATGAGGGAAACAGTTGCGAGTAAACTGCATTGAATTATTTCCTCGTGAGTGAACATACAGTGTAATAAGCTGTGAAGAGTGTAATTCTGTACTTACATTGTGTTTTGTAAGTAAAGTGGGAAATTGAGAATTACTGAACCTTGCTTAAGTTCTTATCCAAATGAGTGTTTCAATTAGTTAACTAAGATTTCCCCTTGTTTTAGAACTGGAGTTAGTATGTGGAATAAAGCAGTCCATCTATGGTGCTGTAAAATGGCCTAGCAAATTTGTTATACATGGAATTAAATCTAACCAAAATTACTTGTATTTATAACACACAGCAATAATATCTGTATTTATAACACACAGCAATATTATTTAGGTAAGATCTTTTAGGTTAATCTTTATATATAACAGCTTTACTGAGATATAATTTCCATAACATAAAGTTCACTCTTTTTTTAGGTTATTCTTAACTTGAACAAATATAGGAGGAAATGGAGCCTTATTAAAATTAGTCAGCGAAAGTTTAAGAGTACAATTATAATGATGCATTTTAGGCACAGTATTCTGTTGAACACATTTTATAGGCCATTAAATAAAAATTTTAATTCCTTAGTGATGTAGGCTCTCTAAAATATATATCTTATCTACCAATGAAGGAAACAAAATATATAAAATCTTTTAATTAAAACTAACAAGGAAAAAAACCAAAGCATTTTATTCTGATGCCATTGAACAGAAAGGGAAGGATTTAAGAGCAACTGTGTTCTTGGGTGGCTTTGGAGTGGGGAAAAGGAAAGGAGTTTTCATTTATTTTTTTAACTGTCAAGGTGCTGAGCACAGTTCTTTGCACATAGAGAACACTTAAGAAATATTTGCTAAACTAAAGAATGAAAGAAGCTGGAACATAGAAGGAAAGCAAAAGTCAAAGTAAAAGACCAGAGAAAAGCAAACTTTAAAACACAAGCCTGTAATTCTAAATTGAAGCTTTGCAATTTTATTCCTATAGTTGATTAGTCATTTTTTTTAATGCATGAAATACATCTGACATGTGAAAAATTCTACCATGTATCCCTTGTGGCGAGATCAGTATGGCACTGACAAAGATGGAAGTGTCTAAAGACGAAATCATGGAACAAATCAAGCACAGTAAATCATGTGGGTAGGGCACTTTGACCGTGGCTTTGATAGAAGGTTTATGGAATGGCAAAGACAAAGAATTTGTTATTTGTTCCTAGAAAAAGAAACACATCTTAGTCATAATCTAAATTTTTTTTCTAGAACTTAAAAATGAGAGACAAGGGAAACACTAAGAGCTACTAAACTAGTTAGCTTTATTTCATACACAGGAAATAGAGAATTCAAATAAAACAGAATAATCTATAAGGGTAACACAGATACTATCACTATAAACAAGAATGACCTTCAGAATAAAGGAGGCAAGAACTCCATGCCTTGGAGAGTCATCACTTTGTTCTCATTACCTCCTTAGCTTCTCTCTCCTTCTCCCCACCCCTCTCACACACACATTGACTATATTTTTGAACCACCAAATGATATATATGACTTTTTGAAAAGCTTTCTATAATATACATAAGAATCTCCTACTGAAAATAAAAGGTCTTAATCACAGACAACCTTCAGTAATGAAAATTATCAGGAAAATAGGAAAATAAATAGTTCAAGGATATACATACTTGGCTATCACATAGATATAGAATGCCCTGTTAATTAACGTATTTATTTAATAAAAGAGAGAAAAGTAAGACTGCCTTGGGAAGAAAGGAGACGGTGGTAGTTAAGAAAATGCCTTAAGGGAAATTAATGAATCACAGAAAGTACAGGACACTCCCCTCCACTTGGTATAGATCTAATCCTACTGGATTCAGCCCTTGTTCCTACACATGAAGAGAGGCAATACTCTACTAGAGAAGAACCAAAGGAGGGCAATCCAGCTATTTAGAAGAAAGAACTGTTGAAGAACTAGGGCTATTTAGCTGGATATTAGGCTAATGTAGCTAACATATTTAATGGCTGTCGTAAAGCAATTAGATCTACTCTATGGTGCTCTCCAAACTAGGCATACTCAATCTTTTACTCATTTAAAAATTAAAATTTTGAGCACATTCTAAATGTAACGTACTGTGCTGTGCTAGGTGACATGGAAGATACAAAGGTGATCAGACAAAAATCCTGTTCTGATAGAGTATACAGTCTAGAAAAGAAATTAAGACATCAAGTTAGAGTATGAGTACCATCTAATATCTGGAACAGTGCCTGGTATGAAATGGGCACTCAAAAAATATTTTTTTGAATGAATGAATGACTGCAACTCTCATCCCACTGATCTGACCCTCTGCTTGACTGAGTTGCATCTGGCTGATTCATCTTCTTCATCAAAGTTGAGGCTCATACAGTAGGCACCTTTCCCAAATAGGGATGAGCCATTCTTTATTCATGAGACAAGTACAGATAATGCACAAGGCAGAAACTTTCAACTGCCAGAGAAGAGAACTAAATAGTGCTATGTGGATTTAGAGGTTGAAGAAATTAGGAGTAAAAATTACAAGAAGGCAGATTTTATCTCAATCTAATAATTGAAGTTGTCCAACAAAGGAACAAGTATTGAACCCCCAGCTGCCCAAATCAAAATTCTGCTTTCTTTCACCAGAGGGTTATTTTATACTGCTCGCCATTCCTAACCCGTTATCTGGAGATACAGTCTGGGGCTATTCATCTTGGCAGGGCCATCAGGAATACAGCCTGCTCTAAATCGAAAAGCCTAAAAGTAGAATGATTTGTCCACACTAGAAGCAGACAACTAGTAAATCGGCCCTTGCAATCTTTCAGAATAAAGTCAACTCTTTCCTGATAGAGAACCACAACCTTACACACAGCCTATATTGTATTTCCATAATACACTACCTCAGTTTTATGAATACCTTGCGGTTTTCTAAGTTGACTGAACATATCCTTAAAGAGAACTATGAAGACAAAGTCTTTATAGGTTGATATCCTATTACATATATATATATATATACTGTTCTAGTTGATACTAAAATTTTACCTAGAGAAGCAACATTGGGTTGTAGAGATGATCAATATGAATTCTCCTGAACAGCATACAATAAACAATAAAATTGTAACTTTAGCAAATGCCTTTGAATGAAATGAGAAAATCCTTTGCTACTTATCTTTTTTAAAGGGTAAGCTTGCAGTTGATTCCTCCATCTGGTGGTGATTGCTTACCATTTGCTAGCAGCAAAACACAGTTACCAAATCACTTGTCTAAGGCTCTATTATCACAAAGGTAAATCTCGGCATATCCCTCTATCATCCATATATTGCCATATAAACATACAATAAAATAAAATTCAATTATATTGATTTTTAAAGACTAAAAAATAAAAATGCAATATAAATAAAACCTAAGTATTTTGTGTTTATTGAAGTATATATACCTCTACTTTGCAACACCTAACTTCATTCAGCACTCTTCCTTTAAAGATGGTAAAAGTTTGAGTGATTTAATTTCAAGGAAAAGTCCCAGCAATGTATCATGAGGTAAACACGCATGGCCAGGGAGAATCAAAATGGAGGCGCGCTCAAACAGGTAGTAGATGACTCAAGCTAACAGTTCAATAGGAGCTTGAGTGTATAAACATTTTCATGAACTTATAATTTAAAGCAGAATTATCAAACTGGAAACCTATGAACCAAAACCAAAGTGCTGACGTATTTGATATGAGACTATTTAATTTTTAAAAGTTAGGTGACAAGTGAATATACGAGGATTGCACATAAAAATCAAAGATATCTTGCTTTTTGGTTTATTTTTCAAATTTAGACCATTTGGCACTATTGGAACTATATTCTAAGTGACAACGATTAGTTGCTGGGCCCTTTAGATGAAACAAGCGTCCTCTTATTTGCCTAAATTCCCATTTTGACCTAAATTACTCACTTAGGTTATCAGTCAAGCTCCTATTGGCATGTAAACTTACAACTCTTTATTTCAAGGAACAAATGTCTAATGAAGGGAAATAAAAGCAAAGATAATACAAAGATGACCTGGAAAAAATCAGGCATACATTCATACAGAGTTTTGAACATTCATGAATTAACTCTTTCTGGACTTCAGCCATGAAATAGAATGCTGCTATTGACCAATGACCACATTAAGGTTCTGGCTTGTAGATATTTCATTTAAGAATAACTGACAGTTAAGGTCATCTTGAAAACCTGCAAATAGATAAATTGTGAAACAACGTCCCCCACCCCCACCCTCCCCTAAAAAGTCCAAGGGTTTTCCATAGATGAAGATGGTGGAAAACACTAACCTAACATTGATTCAGCACAAGAAATTAAGTGTTATATACTTTTTTTTTTTTTAAAGATTTTATTTTTCCCTTTTTCTCCCCAAAGCCCCCCGGTACATAGTTGTATATTCCTCGTTGTGGGTCCTTCTAGTTGTGGCATGTGGGACGCCGCCTCAGCGTGGTCTGATGAGCAGTGCCATGTCCGTGCCCAGGATTCGAACTAACGAAACACTGGGCCGCCTGCAGCAGAGCGCGCGAACTTAACCACTCGGCCACGGGGCCAGCCCCAAGTGTTATATACTTTTAAGAACACTTTCTTACTTGAATTGCTAATTTGGAATTGATCTAATCTTCTAAAATGTTAGTAATATGACTGAGTCTTTTCCCTCTCCCAGTCTCATTACATTCAGATGCCAGTACTAAGCATAATGCTAAGCATTGTAATTCTGCCTTTGTTAGATTCAGGTATATAAATGGCATCCCAGTGAGCATGGTGAATTTTGATCATTATTTCTCCACTCAAGTTGTGTTCATCTTCCTGCTGAGAGGATGATCACTGAGTTTTACCACAAGCCCAAGGGAGCCATTATTTATTATATTACATTTTATGGTGTGGAGTAAATAAATAGCATTAAAGTGCTAAATTCATTCACCAAGATGAACTGTATTCATAAACTGGAGAAATTCTTTAAATCAAGCCTATGCTGCTAATAGGCTCTTCATAAAAATGCAGGAAACATTCATTGTAATATGGCAGCAATAAAGGGAGGCAGCTGGGTTAACACACAGAAATATTGGAAAGCAAACAGTGTAGGCAAGGTGCATAAATGGCATATAACAGAATCATGAGGCTAAACACACAAACCTCACTTAGTAATGTCATTTTCACGTAACTGGATTGTAAAAATTCACACCTGAAAAATATTATCATAATAGAAAAATTAAAAATAAACTCAGTGTATGAATGCGTGAAGAATTCAGTAATCCTTATCCCTCCTAAGATGGGCCTTAATTACTGTCCATTTTATGTTAATTGGCTTGTCCTATATTAAAAGCCCATTCGGCAGGGAATGCACGTGTATTTGTCTTTCGTATTAGATATATCCACTCTCATTTCCATCTCTGATTTCTAGAGTTTCATGCAATTGCTTTTAGATAGCCTTTGACTACAAAAGGTTTTCTAGCCACCTATCCTTTGGGATTTTCTTCCCCTATCCCTCATGAGACTTCTAATCATTTAAGGCAATCTACAACTCAGAACTTTTTCCTTGGCAGATTTAAACTCAGTAGAACTTGGGGGTGATACCAATTCCTTGCCTCCCTTGGACTTCACTACAGAAAGTCACTGTGGATCACAAGGGTCAGTCCCATATTACCCTAGCTCTGTTACTCCTTATACAGCACTGCACCAATACTACCCACGTGACTGTATTTTAACAATAGGAACGATGATGGATTTTCTGTGTCAATTACAACATCCACTTAGTATTATAAGATGGTACAATACAGATATAGAGAACAAGGAAAATGAGTATTAACAACAAAGTATGGCAGTAATTATTTAAAATCATACTTAAGAGGATTACCATAGAACCTATAATCGACATATAAAAGGTGGCAAGGAGAAAGGTATGTCTGTTGTCTCTTTGTTTTTGAGATTTCTCTCCAAGCTAATCAGAGATCAAGGGAAGCAATATATCAAATACAGAATGGAAGCTAAGGCAGAGCCAGGTGCATGGAATGAAGTCAGAGGTCTGGAAGCAGGGGAGAAATTCCAAAAGCAACGATGTGCATGGTTCGACCAAGTAACATAGGAACAATGAATGGAACTTTTCAAAATAGAGGAATAAATGGAGAAAAGAACAAACGAAAAACACATGCAAAAGAAAAGGCAGGAGAGACCAAGTTGACTATCAACATTGAGTCCAGAAAAACTACAAGAGAAACTGAGAAAAGGAAAAAACTATAAAGATCTAGGTATCACAACAACCAACTTAAGAAGCCATACCATGTTTCAGGGATTAGGGGCAAAATCATCTGCTGCTTCCCAGCCACATCCCATAACTTCTTAATTTGACCCTAAAAGTTGGCACAGGCCAAGTATACACAGAGCTTCCAGCTTCCCCATCCAGAAATTCCCTTCAGGAGGATTCCTGTAAGGCATCAACAGCAGAAAGGCAAAGCAAGGGAGAGAGGGAAAGTCTGGGTGTGGGCAAATGTTTGGTTCTCTCACTTCAACTCCTGGGATAAGAAGCGCTGATGCTATTTCTGTACCAGCTTCCCCAAATCATGTTCTGTTAGGACTGGAGAGGTGGAGATGGTCCTAAGTACTGGAGGGTAAGACGCAGTAAGCACAGTTTGGAATTTCCAGAAGGTAGTAGTTCTAAGATTTCAATGCATTAACAAAATTAAATAAGGAGCATATTTCCTGAAAATAAGTTTGTAAAACGTGATTGATCCATTCATTTGTTCGACATTCTTCACTTTACAAACGATTATAAAGCAATAACTAATTGCTAGGCTGAGGGATAAGCAGTCTTTAAAGAGGTAAGTCCTGAACTGATTCACCATATGATGAAAGTGATGGACAGCTCAGCACCAATTGACATAGTTGCTCATTCTCCTTAAAACACTTTCTTCACTAGGTTTCCTGGAAACCACTTCCCTTGACCTTTTGCCTCCTCACCATCTGCTCCTTTCGAATATCCTTTGCTGGCAGCTCTGTATTTTCCTAACCCCTACATGCAGGTCTTGGTCCTCAGATATCTTTTCTTCTTCACCTATGCTCCCTCCCAAGTATACTCTGTCAGTCTCATGGCCTTACAAAGCAGTGGAATGTTGATAACTTTCAAATTTACACCTACTGTCTTCCTTGCTGACCAATACAGTAGCCCTAACCACATGTGACTATTTAAATTTTAATTTAAATTCATTAAAATTAAGTAAAATAAGAAATCAGTTCCTCAGTTGCACTAGCCACATTTTAAGTGCTGAATAGCTAGTCATGGCCAGGGGCTAAATTGGACAGAGAAGTTATAAAACACATCTAGCATGGCAAAAAGTTCTATTGGACAGTGCTGGCCTAATTCTCACTTCCAGACTTTAGAGTCATGTATTCAACGAACTACTCAACATATACACTTGACTGTCTAACAGATGTCTCAAGTTTAGCATCTTCAAAACTGAACTCATGCTCCTACTCCTCAACTAGCTCTTTCTGTAGTCTTCACCATCTCTGGAAATCACATCCTCATTCTTCTTGTTGCTTAGGCCAAAAACCTTTGAGATATGCTTGACTCCTCTTTTTCTTATGACTCCTCTTTTCCTACACTCATATTCAGCCCCTTGGCATATCTTCACAGTACATTCAGAATGTGACCACTCCTCACCTCCACTGCTACCATCCTAGTTCAGGTCATCATCTCTTACCTGTATGTGCAACGGCTTTCCATTCTTGGCTACTACTTTTGCCCCCTACTGCATATTCCTCATATGGCAGCCAAAGCAATCCTTTAAAAAAGTTACATCAGATTACGAAATGACTTTATTCAAAATGCTCCAACAGCTTCCCACCTCACTCAGGATAAAATCCAAAGTCTTGACCACCATCTAGAAGGCCTTAAATAATCTTGTCCCCAGCATCTCTCTGACCTCATTTTTGACATACTCCCTTCCTTGCTCACTTGACTTCAGTCATTTGGGTCTGAGCTTTTGGCTTACTCTTCCCTCTGCTGGAATGCTTCTCTCCCAGATACCTCATGGTTTTGCTCCCTAGATTCATTCAAATCTTTGTTTGAACACTTTCTCTGAAGAGGCTATCTAAAATAGCATCCTACTCCACTCCTCCTTACCCTGCTTTATTTTTCTTCATAGTACTTACCACACCTGAGGTATTTTAATTTGTTTATTGCCTGACTCTCCCACTAGAATGTAAACTCCATGAGAGTAATGACTGTTTTTTTCATTGCTTGGTACATAATAGGAGAAAAATGAATATTTGTTAAACATAAGCAAAAAATCCTATCTGCCTTAACAGAGGAATGTCCTCCAGAGCCATGAACTCAGTCCACCAGTTGGGATTTTTTCAATCAGGCAAATATTATCCACAAAGATAGAGACTCAGGTACAAACATTCAAGAGACTTCCCACTGGTAACAAGTTACACGTGAGGACAGACAGACAGACAGACAGAATTGGGGAATCTAGGAAGGCAAGAAGAAATTCTGGGGGCTCCTGGCCCTGACAGAGAAGTAAAGCAGTCTCACAAGCTTCCCCTCCTCACTGGGTGCTTCCGCAAACACCCTCCAGCCAGCCGGTGCTGCTGTTTCCCTGCCTGCTTGTTAGCAACAGGCCAAGAGCACACAGAAATGGAATCAAACTAAACAAACCAAACATTCTTTGGGCAGCTAGAAAATGCCAAGACCTTTCCCATATGTCATTTGAGTTGACACTTAGAACAACACTGCCAGCTATTATTTGCCCCATTTTACAGGTGAGAAAACAAGGTCAGATAATTAAAGAACTTGCCCAAAGTCACAAAGTTGGCCAAGCTATAATTTTAACCTAAATATGACTCCAAAGACTCTGAAACTTGTGATAAGTTAATACAGCTACTGAAGGCAGCATTCAGGTTAGCAATGTCAACATCGACCTTTGAGCTAGATACTAAAATCACAAACAAACACCCACTCGCACCAGTTATTTGCAGTTTTAATGCTTATCACTAAAATCAATTGTGAATTCATACTACCAAAAGTTGAAATAACTAACCTCCAGAAAAATCTACCAAAATTTCATCAGAAATGTTGGTTTTAAAATTAAAACAAGCTTCCTAACTGTCCCCCTTCCCCAATCTCATAGTTACAAAGCCAAAGTAGGTAAAGAAAATAACTATGTGAAAATAAAATGCTTTGATATGAAAATATTGTAAGAGAAAGAATATTCTTTATAGTCCTTTTAGGTGTTCCTCAGAAATGAGAATGTTCTCTCTCGATGACCTTCAAGAAGCTTTGAGTGAATCAAAGGGACTCTCATGGCATCCTTCTCAGAGGACTCTGAAGAATTTTATTTTGTGTGTCAGTCCATCTATGCTCCTCCTCTTTCCAACATCCTCTCTTATCCCAAATTTATACAATTACCTTTTATTGCAAATTTCTATCTTTTAAAAATATAAATATTTAGGAGAGTGAGGGTAAAGGAATAAAACTTGTGTAGTAATGATGGTCAGGTCATTTAATGAACATGGTTCTTCATTCACTGTAGTGTTTCAATGTCATTTATTTGGTTCCTAAAATCCATTTTTCCATGCTAAACTCTCCAGGATTTGTCACTAGACCACAAATTCTGATCCATTAGACAAGCACTGAGAGTCTCCCGTCAACCCTCTGCCCCCATACACACCTAGGTACCTCAGCTTAGCCATGATGCCGGCATTGCTTGTCTCGTTAACCTCTCTCCCCACCTCAACAATGGCTTACCCCGGCACTGTGATGTGGAGATCCAGCCCCATATTCAGGCAGCCTCATTACCTACACACTCCAGTTGGGATGCCATAGAAGCTCCTCTTCCTTACCCACTGCAAGAAATGTCTTATTCCTCCTCCATTCACCACCACAGACTCTGTAACCACCAAAGACAACTCAATTTTGCTCCTCATCTCTTCCCTCCATTCAGGGCCTGCTTGAGTAAGGGCCATTTTGGTGCCAATAGAGGAGAGAAAGATGAATGTCCTCTTGACAAAAGAAATGGGGTTCACTCAAATATGCCTCAGTAAGTAGAAAGGGAAAGAAGGTGGAGTAGGGTACAAAGAGAGAGGCAAAAAATGGAGAACAATTCCGTTGCGCCTAACAAGAAAAGTCCCACATATTCTCCCTCACACCCAGATCCCCATCATTACTTCACTTTCCCACTCCTCACCCCAGAACTGCCATCTGACTCAGGCTACATCCTACTCCTCAGATCAGTGACCCCTGGAGACTCTGCCCCTCACCAGCTAGCTCTCACAAGAAAGAAACTCTGCCCCAGGCCTAGGTATCACAATTAGGGCATGTTAAGAGTGATGTCCTTATTCTCTAAAAGATGAGGGCTGGACTGGATGATCTCTAAGGTCCCCTCTATTTACCATATCCCAACACTGGGTATGAGCTTATGATCCCACTCCCAAGTTTAAGCATGAAGACATATGCTCCTAGAATCTCAAGCAAAACTCTAAATCCATTCCCAGGACACAGGCTTACATTTTAGATAAATTTGAGAAAGCCACAGTAAGACACCAGAGACATAGAGAAAACTGTTTTGTGGATTTCTGCACCAAATAAGATAAGATTATTTCTATGAGAAAATGCATTCTGAGTTTCAAACAATGGACTAACAAATAAACCAGATGTATGGACTATAATCTATTCACAAGAACGAAACTATATTGTTATGATGCTACTGGGTACCGTCTTAGAGAAAAGCTTCAGAAAACAGGCACTTTGGCAAATGACCATGAACATGATCTAAAGATACCCATGGACTATTTCTACAACATATGTACACATTTTTATTTGACTTACATGCATTTCTGGAACACATTTATGAGAAAGGCAAGGCCTGCTTATAACTTATTTTCTGTTCATACATTTAATGTTTTTTATTCCCCTGCCTATAATTACTGCACTTTCTTTGACATAAAAAGTCATTCAGAATATAATCAACACGGGGCTTCTGTAGTGCCCCAGATTTTAACAGTGAGTCACTGTATTCATTTGTGGAGCATGGAGGAGGAAGGCGCGCTGGTACATAAAACGCAACATGGCTATTTAGGTTAAAAACACCCTAAACATTACAATGATGAGAAAACTACCACAAGGTAAAAACAGAACAATTCGCTGATTCAGATATTTTGCGGGAAAATAGCAAAAAGCATTTCACCGTAAAGGCCATTTTTAGCCTATGTCATTGTAAAGGCTAATTATGTAGAAGTTTCTACCAAATGCACTGGTTGTTGGAATTCCAAGTATTTGAAGTAGAAAATTTCTGATCAGGTATCCTCTGAGACATAGCGTCGTATAGTGGAAAAGTCAGGAGACTTGGGGTTTTTTTCAAGCTCTGCTTCTAACTAGTTCTATTATCCTCGGTAAGTCACAAAGACTTTATATGCTAGTTTCAACTTCCTCTGGAGTTGAATATAGGGGCTAGACTAGGTGATTGCTAATCTTTTAAGAGTTAGTCTTATGCATAAAAATAAAAACACCTTATGTAGATTGAGCATAAGTGTGAGCAGTGGGGAGGCAGTCTGTTTCTCTTTCATAGGCTGCTACTCAATTTGGGGGAAAAAACAGCTTTAAAGAGTAACTAGATTAAATCCTCAACAGCTATTCTAGGAAAGTTGAATTGTCTGCCCATGATCATTTCTAGTGCTGTCTGGCAAGTGGATGGTGAAAAATGTCCATGTCCTTAATTATTTAAAGTATGTTCTAAAGAATACTAACTCCAAAATATACTCTTTGAATAATGTGCTTCTTGTTCACATAAGTTTAGAAAGCATTACAGGCTGGTTGCCTCTGGAAATTCACAATGAACCTGTATACTGAAAGCTCTGCAAAGTTCTGCAGTAAAGATTAAAATCAAGCAAACAAAAAGTACACTACACTTCTGTGGTACTAAAAAGAATCCACTAGAACTGTTTCTTTTTTTTTTTTTTAATTGCTTTTTCTCCCCAAATCCCCCCAGTACATAGTTGTATATTTTAGTTGTGGGTCCTTCTAGTTGTGGCATATGGGATGCCGCCTCAACATGGCCTGATGAGTGGTGCCATGTTCACGCCCAGGATCCAAACCAGCGAAACCCTGGGCCACTGAAGCAGAGGGCGTGAACTTAACCACTCGGCCACAGGGCCGGCCCTAGAACTGTTTCTTAATTCACCTTTCTGGCCATGGCCCCCAGCACAGTATCTGATATATGACAGTGTTCACGTTGTTTGAAAAAGTGAGTGACTGAACCTGGGAATCCTGGAAGCTGCCCGTGTGGCTGATGTTCTTATTAGATCTTGTATAGCTAAAGTAGAAAGTAAAATGTGTTAAGAAAACGTAAATGTAAAAGTAAAATGTACAACAACAAAAAATAGCTTTCAGTGAGGACAAAAGAGTAAATTCAAACCAATAAATTTCATGGAATACTTTCCCCACACAGGAAGGAAAGGGGAAAGCTAGAAACAAAAAATATTGCACAGGGCTTATGAAAGTATTATGCTCCACACGGGCTCAATAAACATTAGCTGATGCTTCCCAGCAGTGTCTATAACTTATTTATCTATCCACTTATGTTCTCAATGCCTCAATTTCCCTGTCTATAAAATAAACAAATATTTACTGTAAAATAAAACAGCAATCCATACTCACTGAGGAGTTAGGAGGCTTAATTTACATTTCAGAAGCATTTGGAAAAAGGCAGATGATGGATGGGAGTGTCGATCGTCATCACCATCACAACAGCTATTGTGATAAACAGGTTAGAAAGGCAGCAGGCCGGCTCTCCTGACTCCTACGTTTCCTGCCATGGGAGAGGTGGTCTTTTTATAAAACCGCACACTTCCCAATTTCTTAGGGTATGGAGAGAAACATGAGAATCGCTAAGGCAATAAACCTCGAGATGGCTAAATTCTAATAATTTGTATTAATAAAGATTTCCTTTATTAATCTATGACAAATATTTTTGCTCACAAAGTATGTATAAATTAAATTATTTCCTAGGAGGTGCCAAGATATAATTTAAAAAAAGATATAGATCTGGGCTTTGAACACAGAGTTGATGGAGAAAAAATCTTTGATTAGGATCTTGACTGTATAGCATGGGTTCCTAATCCATCAGTTTGTAAGTTACTGGAAAGCAGGGATGGTGGCAATCACTCTTACATCCCTGGTGACTGGCACAGTGTCTGGAATACATTAGGCACTGAGGAAAGGCTGAATGAATGGATGGACGAATACCCATGCCTCACTATTTTATCAAGCAATAATCAAAACCTAACCGACTATGTAAGGGTTGACAGTAATGATTCAGTTGTTTGTAAAATGCTTTGAAGGAAAATTTAACATGTGTCCGTTCTCCATTAGCATAAGTCTTAAACGTAGGAGAGGAGGGGAAAAAAAGATAGCATCTGTATACTCTACAAAATGTCCACCAGCTTAATATATGACATGGCTATCAATCTGTACACCACTCACCCCAATCCATTCTGAAGAAAAACCATTTCTTCCAACATAATACACTAAAACAAATTTATAAATGTTAATAAAATTTTTAAAAGGTCAGGTCACTACTTCCTGTAACATATGTCAGAGGGAACCTAATACATCTCAGTATCAGGTCATTGGCAGGACAGCTATGACATTAAAGGATGGAGAAAATGGAATTTTTCTCTTTTAAGATTAGTTAACCAGCACATCCGTCTGTTTCCCCCTTGGCTGTCTGGTATGGAACGAGCATGGTAACAGGGGAAATTTATTGA
Source organism: Equus asinus (assembly GCF_041296235.1). Classification (NCBI taxonomy): domain Eukaryota; kingdom Metazoa; phylum Chordata; class Mammalia; order Perissodactyla; family Equidae; genus Equus; species Equus asinus. The sequence goes on along the minus strand of NC_091790.1, from coordinate 187,570,185 downwards.
AACATACCATTAAATCAATATGGCAGAGCACTCTACTTTATATGGGGCTGTAAAAGTCATGCATGTGAAAAAACTGAAGGAAACAAATTGGCACTGAAAACAGAATGAAAATGTTTTTTAAAAGTAAACAGAGGCCTAGAATTTACAAATTTAGTAGATCGGGAAAATTTAGTAAACCAGGGTCTTGAAATTTGCCTTGTAATCCTTTCTTCCTAGAATAAAATTAGAGATAGCACTCTTACTCAAGAATCTAGCTTGAAAATGACACACAAAAGAGAGGGTTCTGGTTGAATTATCAGAAATTACTTTGGAAGAAGGTAATAAAACTGGATTTATAGAAAAGAGCCATACCATGGTTTTATTTCATAACAAATGGAGATGCTATTTTTGCGTAGATCACCTACGGAGATTCAGAGGGCAGGGAGGAAAAGTGTTGTACATGAATTCTACTGTGGAGTAAAATGTGTTCTGAGTATCTGAGAAGCAAACACTGAAAATACAGAACATATAGGTCATACTGACATTCTGAATGGATTAAAAGAAGTCCTAGGCCAGATTATTCACTATTTCATGGTCATATATGTATACATAAAATGTAAAACCTGTGGTTTCTAAGAGTTGGATATGAAATATTTATATTTATATATCCCAATTACTTAAATTTATAAAATATACTAGAAATACTAATATATTTATAGAATATACCAGAAAAATTGCTCTTGGAAGTGTTAGAATAATTTAGTTCTACAACTGAAAGGCGTCTTAAGAGATCAACTGGTCTAATATTCACATTGGCATCATTAACTTAAATGTTTTACAGTAGTTTATAAAACATGTTTATCCATACGCATTCAATCTTCGTAAGAATCACATGCAATAGAAAAAGTTAACTGATTTACTTAAGACTATCCAGCTAACCATGAGAAAGTCAAATGGGGAGGAAAAGGACATATAAGTAAATAAGCTTGTCACTTAAATTAAGAATGGGAAAGAAATGCACAGAAAATGAAATCAACCAGCATGGATCAGGATGAAAAAGGTGTAAGTGTCTATAAGGAAAAGTAACAAGCAAATAAAAAACTCAATTTAACAATTTGCATGGCAATGCATATGTCACAGAAAAGGAAACAAATGAACTACATGGAGCTCTTGTTGGGAATAAAGGGCACTGAGTTTCTACTTAATACAGCAGAGAGTCCCCCATCACTGTACAATGGCATATGTACCTTTTACAGTCAAGACGCATGTGCTTTCAAAAAGGAAAAAGGAAAAACAAAGAGATACCATGAAAATCATCTTGAACTTGGCCTGCAGGTTGTTTCTTTGCATCTTTGGATGTGGTTTGGTTTTGTTTTTTCATTACCATTATCAAGAAGGTGGAAAAATCCCCACCTTGCATGGCAGCTAGGCCTACAGAGACCCATTTTGTCACAGGCCATTAGTGTTCATCATTACACAGCTTAATGCAGTTGTCTGTTCCCTTTAGTGAACTCTGCATAGATTTATCTTCAGCTAATGCAGCAGAGGCTAAGGGAAACTACAAAGGTCTCTGGATTTGTTTGCCTTTATGGGATAGCATTTTGAAATCATTCTGGGCCAAAGAGACTCTACAGAATTGAGACGGTAATACGGGCCTGTCCTGTCACACTGGCTCTAATAGGCAAAGCTTGCTCACAGAGATAAATATCTGGGTACTTAGAGGCACCTTTGTTCAGAGATGGAAAATTGTTATCTTGGGACTCTAGCTCAGAAAGCAGAAAAATTTTATTCACAGACACACATATACTTGCATACCCTGACTCCACAACTCTACTTTATGCTCTGAAACTTCATTCATTCATTCAGAAAAACATTACCTGAGGGGCCTAAGATATGTCAGGCACCATTCTAAGTGACAGGGAAACAACAGTGAGCAAAACAGACAAAAATCCTTGCCCTTACGCAATTTACATTCTTAGTGAGAAGAGACAGGCAATAAGGGAAATGGATGGAAAAAAGCAGGGCATATTACAATTTTAAATAAGATAGCCAGGGAAGGCTCACTAGGATGGTAACATCTGAGAATTGCTATTGGAGAATTTTGAGCCAAAAAAGTTGGTACGATGTGACTTACATTTTAATAGGATCACTATGGCTATGAGGGAGGAGAGCGAGAAATCAAGCATGAGACCAGTCAGGAGCCTAATTCAATAATCCAGGAAAGAGATGATGGTGGCATGGACCAGGGTAGTAATCATGAGGTGGTGAGCAATGGTTAGATTCTGGATATTTTTCTGAAAAGCCAATAGGATATGCTGATGGATTGCTTCTGGGGTGTGAGAAAAAGGGATGACAACTAGGTTTTTGGTTTGAATAAGTGGAAGAATGGTGTTGCCATTTACTCAAAAGGGAAGATTAAGGGACAGCAGTTGGTAAACAGATGGTATGGAATATTGGGATCTCAGTTTTGGACATTTTTAAATTTGAGATCCCCACATTACAAAGAAGCAGAAATGTCAAGTAAGCTGAAAGACATCTAAGGCTGGATTTCACTGGAGCAGTCCAGGCTGAAGATACACATTTGGGAGTCATCAGCCTGAGATGGTGTTTAAAGACCTAAGACTGGATGAGATGACGAGGGAAGTAAGTGTAGATTAAAAAAAGCGAAGGCGGCTAGGAACTAAACCCTAGGTACCACAGGCTAAGAGGTTAGACAGGTGAGGGGGAAACTCACAAGGATTCAATAAGGTGAGAGGAAAACTAGAAGAGTGCATTATCCTGGGAGCCAAGTGAAGCAAGTCTTCTGACAAGGAGGTAGAAATTAGCCACATCAAACACTACAGACAGGTTTAGTAACACGTCCAAGTAGCTGGCCACTAGAGTGGGGACACTTTGTGCTGGCCAGTAGGAAAAAGTATATACCAGGAGAGAATGCAAAGAAAAGGAAAACTATTTGTTCCATGTCATTGCTTTCTGTTTCAATTTCTCCACTACAAAAAAAAAAAAAAAGGAAAAAAGGAAATTAACAGCCTTACACACATCATATTTTATTTATGAAAATTGAGCAAGATGTGACATGTTTTGAGGTCTTAGTAAAAAGCCCAGGAAATCTCACTCTTAATAGAGTCCACTAACACATTTAGCACATCACCTGTTGCCATCTTGTATCTATTCCTTCTCAGTAAATCTTCTCCTAGGCAAGATAAAGAAAAAATTCTGGTATTATTCTGCTGTTCTCAATAAGTCAGACATTATGTCACTTGTTTCCTCTTTGTTTTAAATATGTATTTACTTATTTATTTTGGAGACGAGAAGGTATGGGGCAAAGAAATGAGGGGGGTCTCGCATAGGCTCTCATTTGCTAAACAACGTTCAGAACTATTATCCTAGACTAATGCTTTTAAACTAGCTTTAAATGATATCCAAGGATAATCACTAAGCAAACGAATCTGAAGCTTCAAAAATGAACGGCATATTGAGACATGATTAAACGCCCTACTCAAAACTGCCGAGTCAAGTTCCCAAAGACACATAATCTCCATATCTAATAACTTGTCTCTCTTCTTTGTGATTTCTGCAGCTTTTAATAATTCCCTCCTCTGAACACTCTTGCATGGCTTCCATAACTGGCTTTCTTTCTATGTCCTTTGCTGGCTCATCACTTCTCTCATCCTCTTAAAATGGCGTGTTCTAAGATTAATTAGCCTCAGATTTCAACTATATTCAAGGTTTAAAAATCACCTCTAAACAGAATACCAGTGGGATTAAGAGCTTGGATTTAAAGATCACCAAGATTTCTGCTTGAATCTCACTGTAACATTTACTAGTCGTGTGACCTATGGCAAATTACAAAAATTTCTGCTGTGCCAGTTTCCTCATCCGTAAAAGGTGGATATTAACATTACCTACTTCATAGAGTTTTTGTGAAGGTTAAGTTAGCTAATTCGTCAGATTGGTACATATTAAGCACACACAAAAAAATGTTGCCTAATTGTGACTCACAGATATAAATACTTAGCTCCAATCTCTCTTTATTTGAAGCTTAATTTCTACTGACTACTAGAATTAGTCATCTGACTCCCTCAAACTCTTTGTGAACCAAAGACAAAATAATTTAGAGATATCATGGATTAAAGAAGATCTATTGATGTATCATTAGTAAGTCAATTACAGCAAATCATTCACTAAATGTGAGCCTAGGAGAGTGATGAGTAAAATGGCATTCCAGTAATGGAAACCTCACTTGCAATAGTAAGAATGTCTAGAAGGTGTTTCACAATTTCTTTAACCTATGCCTCCTACAATGCTACCTTACTCCATCTTCTTTGCTTCACCAGCCTATACCTGGTCAAGTTTCATTTTACAGTTTTTGTCAATAAAACAGCACATTTATTTAATCAATCATTCCCACCTTAGACAAGAATCACTGGTCTAGAAAAACGTCATATGGAACTTCAGAACCCCATGTTTCTAAGGTCTTTTCCTCTTTAAAAGAAACCCTATTATTAATAGCTTTTAAATAACAAATCATTGCCATTTCAAATACTTTATACTATTATTGTAAGAACCGTTTTGGAGGTAATGCTCACAGAGAACACTTAGCACCCACATCTGTCCCATCGTTCCCCCTAAGAGCACTGTAAAGTAGCCTGTCACAACAAACTCCTGCTGGACATGTAGCTCACTGCTTATTTTTAATTGGATACTCTGTATTTGTCAGCAAAACCTAAACTGGCCAATAATCTACTTTGAAATATAGATTCTCACTGTCATCAAAATTCTGTTTTTTCACACGTATATAGCCCCTAACCATAAGCAGTTACAAAAAATATATCCATAGGGCCAGTAAATGTATATTTTACCATATCTGTGTGAGTTTTCCCTATTCTCTGTAGCTATAAACCTTTTACTTTTGCCCAGAAGAAGGGGGCAGAACACCACTATGACTGAGGTTTTGGAGGTAGTTACTAAAATGCATAGAATGCCTCCTATATTGCTCAATGACCAAAACAGTAAGGTGTGTAAATGGTTCACTGTGAATGGTTTGCGCCTCTTTCTCTCCAATGGCAGCTCTTACAGTAGTAATTCCCAGTGCCTCACTCCGCGCATACACAGCTGCTCTGCTAGAGCGGAGCAATGCAGACTTATGAGAACACACATGTAAAAGGGGTGACCTCTGTGACCCCTCTCTGGGATCACGCTGAACCCTTCTGCTCTTTCAGCTATTTCAAGTGGTCCCTCCCTAACCCCCAAAATGCCCTGGCTGGCTTGAATGGTGTGCTGGCAAGCAAATGAAACTTAAAGTCAGATAAATGTGAGTTCAAATTTCAAGTTCACCATCTAGTCCTGTGTTCTATGCCCTTGAGCAAATCACTTTCTCTCTTTCTCAAATTACTAATTTATAAAATTAAATGATTGTTCTGAGAATTAAGACAAGACATGAAAAGTAGTTGGTACATGGTAAGCACTTAGTGACTGAATAAATGCCACTTCTCTCCCTTGAGGCTGTGTGTGGACTTCTGCGGGTGGCAGCACATCTCTGCACATCCACCCTTTTCACCAAATTCAGCACTCAACTTTAATGAGCTGTTCATTCTGTATCCCCAAAGAATAAAACTGGCATTGGGTCTCCCTACAAGGTAATCAGAGGGGAAAAAGATAAGGGAAGAATGAAAAAAAAAAATAAGGAAAACTCTAAATTGCACTCAAAGGTTTAGTTTTCTTCTCACTGAATGGTTTTAAAATTTACAGAGTTCTACTAGGCCCATTCAGTGTGGAATATATCTTTTTCATGGCTTATACAGATCAACACAAAACAAAAACAATAGGCATTGAAGTGCTACAAGCCTGCTATCAAGAGGTCTTTCGCATAATGTGGCAGAAACGTTATCTTAGAGGGAGGGGCATCCTTACCACTGTTCTTTCTTCCCTCCTGTTTATATTGCAGTAAAACAGCCTCACGTCTCTATTGACGCCTCGACATTTCCCTGCACCCCAGCTCACAGACAGCAGTTTTCTCATACTCCCCTTTGCTTGGAAAATACTCTGAAAGAAATGACTGGAAAGAAATTAGTCATTTTGCAGTCTATTGATTAAGACACACTAGATCAGGGTCAGATGAGGTATGCTTTGGGGGAAGGGAAGCAATCAATTCAAGGCTGCAAAACAAACTAATGAAAACATGCACAGAAGTTTCAGCCCTTTTCACCTTGTCATTAACATGCAGGTTGTGAAACCTGAACATATGGCCCAAGGGCAGTAGCAACCCCTATGACTGGGAAAGGGAAGGCACATTATTAACCGTGTTACACGGGAGGTCAGTGGTAGACAGGTATTGGCCTCTGCTTCCTGAGTTGTAGAGAAATGGATGCTTGTAACAAAAGAGTTATCGAGAGACAAAGACAGTTCAGCTGTATGTTACTGATTTCTGGAAAAATCTGTGTACATGAGGCTACTAAACAGGTAAATTGCCATTTCATCATTTAAAGTGAAGCAAAGAGGGTTTTTCAGGATCGAAAGTTGTAGAAGGCTTATACAACAGAAAGAGCAGGAAAGTGACTGCTATCTTTCTTAATGCAGCACCAAATGGGAAGTCAGCGAGACCATGTGATCTTAACAGGCTGCCATCTTCAGTGTGTGTACGAACCACCTGGAGAGCCTGTTGAAAGGCAGACCCCCAGGCTATACCCAGAGTTCTGACCCAGCAGGTCCAAAGGAGGGACTAGGAATCCACATTGTTAATAAGCTCCCCTGCTCATTTTGATCCAGGTGGTTCTTAGAAGACACTTTGACAAACACTGTAAAAGTATAAAACTAAATGAAATAAGCAATAATTTTGCTTTTGAAAAATAAAAAGGAGGAAGAAATTCAAATAAAATACAAAACCAGTCATTTCCCCCTGAAAACCAGGCTAGATGACAAGGCCCTTTGAGAATCCTTAATATATTCACTTAGTGAATAAATGAGTGAATGAATGAATGAGTGAATATCCTCATAGTCAGGCAGTAGCTACCATTTGTTGAGTACTTATGTAACCCTCAACAGCTTTATGAAATAGGTATCACTACTATATCCTCATTAGAAAGATAAAGAAACTGAGATTAAACAATCTTCCCAATGTCACACAATCAAAAAATTGTGGAACTAAGCCTACCTTATATCACAGTCCCCGCTCCTATCCACTATGGATAGTCGATGGCTAATGATTTGAGGGCATTTTTCCTAAGAGGGGAGATCTTAATCACAAAAAAAAAGCTTCCCTGAATTCTAGACCTCCTTACCTGGGCATAGGGCAGATGAAAATAATTTTTAACCTGCTGGGATTCTGTAAGGCCCTAGAAATATACTGGGAGGGGTCCTGTGGACTATAAAGTGGTTATACTTTCAAGCCATCGTCAAGGAAGAGCAAGGGCTAAGGGCCAAACAAGTTCATACCAGCACTATCTGGCAATGGTAATATGCAATTTATGAACTTGACCTTCAAGATCTTAGACTCATAGAATCCTCACATATGTGTGTGGATCTCTCTCTCTGCCCTGTCCTTCACTGCCATTGCACATGCCATACTCTCTGAGTTCTTCTCTTACTTCTAAGTATAATTCATCCTCCAGGTCTTAGGTAGGATATTTCTTATTTTAGGAGGACTTCCCTGACCCTCACAGCCTGTGTTGGATTACTATATTCTCCCATTCTTTGTAGCACTTAACTTCTTTCTTCAGGATTGCATATCTCCCCACTAGCCTGTGAGCACCATGAGGGTTGGAAGTGTTATTCACGTCTATTTTATTCCTACTAGCTTGCATAGGGCCTAACACATGTACTGGTTTCCTTGCAGCAGTATAAAGTGCCTAAACACAAAGATCATGACTTGCTTTCTTCTGAAAGCCCAGACCAGTGTATTACAAGATGCATTACAAAACCCACACCTCTTGCTTCCAGGTAGCCTCCGTAACCAATTCAATTATCTTCCAATGCTGATTCAATACCCAACCAAGCAGGATCCACACTGATTTCTAAAATAATAGTGCATCTCTTGTTAGATGAGAAGAAACTCAAAAAATACACTCCCCATCAATAATATGCTCAGGAAACTGAAGATCATTTCTGCTTATAACTACAATTTATACTAAAAGTATAATGATCTTCTTGAGTGAAAATATATTTTCAAATTTGGAACATCATTGAAACTTAATTGTGTCTGTCAAGGGGATTAGAACAGATTAAGTAATATGAACTTCCCATGATGTCTAGGATCCATGCTAAAAAAAATGCTCTCAGTAACAAAACTCTAAGTTATCTAGATTGTTCTATTCTCAGTAACAAAATTCTAAGAACTTCTTAATAGCAATGAATGCCAGTCTCTTTTAGGGGGGAAAGTTAATTGTGAGAGCAGAAAGAAAGTGATGTCAGTGAGTCTCTGCTGGACTTCATTCATTATCAGTAATAAGAAACTGGAAGTGATCAACAACTATCACTATCAGTTGGCATGACTTTTGTTTTTGTTTTCGTTTTTTAATCATGCCTCAGTTCCCAGAAAAGATGCCACTTACCATACTAGACTAAGAACAGAAAAACAAGAAATAATATCTGTCACTTCTGATGATGTCCCTGGTTGTCTTCCTATCTTTACAGCACGCGTTAAATTAGATGAATGGGTTTTTTTTCCTCCTGTGTCGTTTGTTATTTGAAATGTTCTTCCGAATTCTTCTCATTTCAAGTCCCCAAATCTGATATTGTTCCCCATTCCCATGACTTAATACCTAAACCTGGACATCAGAAGTAGGTTATAGGCAAATATTATATAAAATTTTAAAAGAAATCACCATAAAATGTACCGCATCTTGTCACAATATTCTAGTTGGTGTTAACTTTTTGGGGACATATCATATATGGAGAGTCAGGCTTGATTCAATTCATTCAGATAACTGTAACTCTTGTTATTTCTGGATACATTTTCTGCTAAAGATGGAAACATTTTAAAATGGGTAGCTGCCTATCTTTTTATTCCATAAGGGTTCACTGTAGTCCTCACTTATAAATAATTTGTTTAATGTAAATGTGTCTGTAATGGGTAATTTCATCTGTATTCTCCTGCCATTCCATTTGCACCATTATTTTAATTGATGGGTCATTTATCATTTTACTAGAGCTTTTTTTGTATTTGAGGGGGCTGCTGTTACCTTCTTAGTATTTTTAGAATTTAAAAGTAATTCTCACTATTCCAGCTACATACTTTAGATACTTTATACGATGAAATTCATTTTCTATTTCTTCCAGTCTCCAATTTTGCTATTGTTTTTGCATAGGCAGAAAAGAAAGTAGCATATTCTATGTATTATTATGAAAGCCCCCAAAATGGTATCTTTGCCACTAAAGCTTAAAATTCAGCCCTTAATAATCTAAGTATAAGCAATATTTCTCCAAGTCCTTCTATACCACCAATACTGTGGTGGAGCAACATATCTCATTACTTTACTGTGAATGAGTCCTGAGCAACAGGAAAAGGAAAGAAAGAGAATTGCTGGGCCCAGTATTGAGAAAAGAAAAAGGGGCAGGTATCCCACCTCCTACCCCCAACTTCAGTTTGCTTTATCCATAACTAACAGCTCCACAATGCTAAGGCCTCTCAGATCAACTAAAACTGCTAATCCATTTAACTATCCATTTTCAGTTTCTATGACAACTAGCTCTAAGAATATCATTTATGGAGATCTTACTGTTTCAAGTACAATTCTAAGTAATTTAGGTACATCGCCCATCCTCTAACAATCCCACAAAGCTCATGGTATTTTTCCTATTTTACAGATGAAGAAACTGAGACTCACCAAAGTTTAGCGACTAAAGTGGGAATGGAACTTAGATTGGTTTGACTCCAACACCTGAACCTCAATAATATTTCTGCCTTCAGGGCCGAACAATCTCACGCAGAGCTCTCACAATGCAAACAAACTTCAGGCACTCCTTGCAATTCCTACGAAGGCAAATTCTCTCATGCAGGATTGATTTTTACAAACCCTCATTCACACATCTGTAGAGCCAGTGTTGGGATGACAGAGATCGCCCAGCGCACTACTTGATTTCTTATTATTAAGACAAAACTCCACATATTAGAAACTCTATTCCACGAGTCCCAAAGGGGAAAAAATACATGATGTCTATGAGAAAGTCATTTCTTCCCATGACTGCCGGTATCTTTCTCGACTGTTTCTTAATTATAATTAGACTTTCTCACTTCCTATTCATCCTGGCCTAATGGAACTTGAACTCCTCCAGACCTGAATTCTCTGCTGTCCCAGGCACTCAGGCCTTTACTCTCACAGCAGGCAAGTACAAAGACACATAGCTATGGAGGGAGAGCACACCATTCTCACAGGTTTCTATTTTGTTCATTTCAAATTCTGCGCAGTTCAGAAACAGGCAAGTTGTTTGGAGAGTGAGAACACAAAAAAGGTTCATAAAGTTGGGCTTCCTCTTTCTCATCTGGCAAAAGAGAGGAAAATGGAGCTATATAGGGAAGGAAATTCAGCTCTGCAAGGGAAGGTATTTGCTGAGTTTTAGAGAGTTTACAAGGAACCAGAGGATGTTTGCAGAGCTGAAGGCTGAGAGAAAAAAAGATTAGAGAAGGTATTTACTCTGTTAAAACTGCCAGAGAGAAGTGAAAGTTCTAAAAGGTACATTTATTGTTGTGTTTGTGCACAAACAAAAAACAGTGCAAAAATATTACAGGGCAGTCTTGCATACCCTTCAAAAAGAACTCTGAGGGGTCGGCCTGGTGGCGCAGCGGTTAAGTTTGCATGTTCCGCTTCGGCAGCCTGGGGTTCACTGTTTTGGATCCTGGGTGGGGACCTATGCACCACGTGTCAAGCCATTCTATGGCAGGCATCCCGGATGTAAAACAGAGGAAGATGGGCACAGATGTCAGCTCAGGGCCAGTCTTCCTCAGCAAAAAGAAGAGGATTGGCAGCAGATGTTAGCTCAGGGCTAATCTTCCAAAAAAGAAAAAAACAAAAACAAAAATTATCTGAGACATAATTTTACAAATAAAAGGGTGTGTTGGTAGAGTGTGCACCTTCAACTGTGACAGGCAAGCACGCTGAGAACTATCTCATCCTGGTAAAGTGCAGAGGCTAGCCTTGGCCTTTAGGGAGGAAAAAGCTTCTGAAAGCTGAGTTATGGTTTTAGAGTCCAAACCAACTCAATGTAATATAATGTCTACCTACAAATATAAAATATTATTATTGTTAATTTTAATAATTTTTCCTTCCTCTATAAAGTTGCATTAGAAGACACCCTCAGGCTCATCAAAATCTACCAAAAATACTACATACAACTGCTCCATTATGGATGCAAATACATAACCTCAGGTTTCAAAACCCTCAAAGGACAGAATCTCAACTATTTACTATCATTGCTCTCTTCCTAAAATTTATCCTAATTAGAAAACAGTAAGCATTGACTTGCTATTTATACTTTTAAATTTCTAAAATTTCTTTGTCCTGGAGATTTTTACTCTTTATTATTCTTTTCAACCAGGAAAAAGCAGGTTAATATTTAAGTACAAAAAAATGTCTACTTTAATATAGTGCCTGGCCTGTGAGCTTTTAGGATATTGCCACAAAAGCATTAAAGCTATTTTTATTTTTAAATCTATAAGTAAAAACGAATATTATGAATGAGATTTTGGAGAAGAGAGAAACAGTCAAAATTGCATAAAACAGTAAAAATAGCCAGTTGCTCTGAGGCTGACAGACCAAGGGCGCCACAGAAGGCCTTGGGCCTGGGGTTGCTTGCCTTTCCCTTCCCAGCTGCCCACTGTCTGCATGTCTGTCTCACAAGGTCTCCGGGAACTGTGTCCCCCTCTCTCCCCACTTCCTCCTTCTCCCTGGATCTAGAGTACTCTTTTCTTCCTTCTTTACATGGCTTCCTTTTGTCATTCTCCACTCCTTCCCTTTGCTCCATTCCCTCTGTTAAGTGGCTTAAATGCAACCGAGATATCTTTCTTTTCCAGCACTTGTGTGTTTAGTAAATAAAGCACCGCAATCTCTCTATTATGTTAAAGACAAATTAAATATCTTATATTTCTCTAATGACAAAAAAAGAGACAGAGAGAAAACTACATTTTACCAAAGTATACAGACTTCAATTTATTTTGGGATAATCGAAAAAAAACTCTCACCTATTTTCCACTTATCTTCATTCAAAATATACTGCATTTCTAGACTTTTGTGAAAGTAATCACAATTCATATTTTTTCACATACAAACTTCAAAAAATACATCCTTACATCCATAAGTACTTATGCTGGTAGCTTTTCGTCTACACTGAGAATATTTACTGCGGATGCCATAGGCAGAATAGCAGTTGTAAACCATCAACATCAGAGCCAAATTACCTGGAAAAGGAAATCAACCAGCGTTTCTGTTTATCTCTAAGCTAATAATGAGAATCAATCTACCAAGTAGCATCTGCCTACTAGAATTTTGGAGTTACACAGTAAAGTCCTTGCAGGCAATTCTGGTATCAGACAGAAGTCCTCAGAGCAATATTTAAAATCATCCTATTCAATGAACAAGCAATCTGTATCTTCATATTATGGTTTAATGCTACAAGGCTAATGCATAGCAAAAGTGATCCAAAGCCTATTTCTATTAAGTCAACAACCCTTTTATTATGATAATGCAATAATTTCTCAGACTAATGAATCATGATGTTTTTCTGAAAATGTTCACTTTAAAACAAATACAGAATCCGTAGTGCTAACAGATTATAGGTGTTGATTTTTTTTCATTTTGTTTTGATTTTTAATTTTTGGAAGATATATCATCCTTTTCCTCTAGAATTATTCAAGTGTGAACGAAAAGTTCCTGCTTCAGTTCAGAGTTTTGATCCTCTCGGCTATGATGTCTTCCTTGGCCTAGACTCTAATGAGACTAAGCCCCTACAGACGCTGTCAATCTTCTATATCAAATGCGGGAAGTGAGGAGAAAGTGACTTTTATTACAGAACTCTGAGGCCCTCTTTGGGGAGAAAAAGGGAGAAATGTGATATGTGACTTCTTTCGATTTTTCTTCTTCTTGCATGGGGAGTACTTTGAACATATTCAATGAAGCTTTTACGGACATAATAGTTAAATCAGTAAAGAACCCCCTCCTCCGTTTTTTTTATTTCTTTAGGGACACACAAGAAATGTCCACTCCAGAAATGAAACTGCCCAATCTCGAGATACTAAGAAAGCTTTATTTACAAGCTAAAATGAACAACTTCTTTCTAACGTATGATAAAAATAACCTAGAAAATAAGAATATGTCTCCTGGCTTTTCTCCCTCTTTGAATTGCTTCTATTACAGATTATGTTACAGATAAGAATTAGTCCTCCCAAACAGTGACTATCCAGCAGGGTAGGCTATTGATTATATCTCATGATAAGAATATCACTCCTGATTTGGGCTTCAAGACTGTACGAGAAGTCGGCCAGAATTATCAGTATAAAATCTTAATATAGGATTCATTTCCTTGTTCCATGGCATAATTACTATAGTAAGGGATCTTGAAACGGCCACTTGATTAGTTTTAAGTGGTACTAATTAGGATGTATAATTTAGATCCTAGGTAATGCATAGACATAAACACAGAGTATGTAAAGTTTTGGCTCTTTCTATAAGAAAATACCAATTTTAATATTAAAAATATGACTAAGTAGTCTTAAAGGACACAATTTTCATTCTAGAAAGGAAATAAGCAACCTCAAGTTGTTGCCAGTGGGAGGAAAAACTGAGTTTAAAGCTCCATTTCACAAATTAAATTCTGGCTGCATTTTAACATCAAGACTTTTTTTTCCCTTCACAGTGCCAGAAATACATTCCAGAGCCAATGTTCTCAAGTGAAAACATACAGTATTTAGACAGGCAGTAATTTGCTAGTAATGTTTCCACATAATCATTTCACACACGATTGCTAATCATGCCATGTGAGGGAAATCTCTAAACTAGGGAACATATATGTGGCCATAAAATTAAATTATCAAACTGATAAAGGAAAAATGGTCAAATAAAAGACTGTTCTAAGCTGCTTCAGAATATTAATAAAGTCTCTTTTGGATAGTTTTAGATACTTACAAAAGGGTAGAAATCTGGAACATAACCAAATCTTAGGAATATAAACACTTTCTTTCTCTTATTCCTGAAATGCTTAGCTAAAATTACTTTTTCCCCAAAGTAGTGATATAACATTCAATAGGTTCTCACTCAGTCACTTGTCATAACTTCTAAGAACTAAGCTGTTAAAAATTATTTATTGAGGTCCATTCCAATAGTTTTCCCACCAAACCACACTCTCCCTCCTAACACTCTCTTGAACCACTAACAGGCAGTGACAGAGATAGGCTGGAATAACACCAGAGGTTCTGAGTGCATTCTCTTGCTGAGAAGCAAGGCATGGCATAACCAATTCCATTTTTCTCCTCTTGCTCAAAAGGAACGATACAGAAGATGGAGATTGAAAGCATTAGCGAGGTTTACATAGAGGAAAGCCAAGAGAAACAGTTTGAACAGGCACACCACTCCCTCCTTTCTTCAGCAACACAAATGAGCATGGAAGAAGTCAAAGTTATAAATAATCTTTAGTGGTAAAAAAGTAGCAATGCTTCACACATGGCAGGATCTGGCAGAGTATGTTACAGAGCCAGCTCATGAAGTGCTTAGCTATCAAATTAATTCCAGTTGGCTGGGATATGAACCCTGTCACGTATATTGAAAACTAGATGAAACATAACTAAATGTAATGATAAAGAGCAACGAAAGTGGTGCTGCAAAAGTAATCATGCAGCTTCAGCTTGTTTAATGGTTTTGTCAATATCTGGAGAAGAGGAATTCCATGGGACCAGAAGAAACCACAGGGGGATTTTGCAAGCATTAGGAAGAAATTATACAAAGGGTTTTCAATACCAGTACTTTCAAAAGGGGGAAGGGCATTATTATTTTAAAATAATGAGCTCAAGAGAAATCTAAACTAAATTTTAAAACTTAAAATGATTTTTTCCTTTATGAGTGGTATACCAAGACTTACCACACTAGGAACATAAAGTCTACTCAACATTCATTGTAATCCACCACAGAGACGAATCACCCCTTTCATTCTCTCTCTTCCTGATATTTAAGACACTATAGATGGAAAAGCATAGGTATATTAAGAGAAATGAATAAGAAAAATTAAATATGTCCTCTGCTTTCCTTTCACAAATTGTTTCTGGCATTGTTTCCCCACAACTTCAGCTTTTTGATTTTTTTCTTCTGGATTAAGACTTATTTTAATATATATAACATATAGTACTTTACTAATGTCATTTTCTATGGGACAATGTAATTAATTCAGTGACATTAATATTGACCTCATACAGACAAAGGAAGAAAGCTGGGTTTTCTTGTGTACCACATACAAAACCTGTGAGGAACGTCACACATAAAAGATCAACTTAAAGGATGAATCAAGTTTACAGTAGTTGCTTCCCACGGTTCTCCCTCAAGACTTGGATGCCACCCAGTGTTGCCGTGTTTGTGCAGATGCCATCTCTGGACCACCCAACTACCTCCTCTTGCCAGCCCCAGCCCCACAACTTCAGTTTTTAACTGCTCCTCAAACAAAACATTTGATCAGCTGCCTCACATTCTTTTTAGGAAAGCATGAACACTTAATGAACAAGTAAATTTTAAAAACTAATGAAATTTCTGAATCAAACTGCTAATGCGTTACTCAAACTTTTCCAAATAAACATACAGACGTGCCCATTCTTCCTCATATAAGAGTTAGGTTTAGCAAGACGGCACTAACAAACGGCCTGGGTAAGTCAGAATTGTCTGCCTCCCCTTTTATGGCTCCTACTATACGATCCTGCTTTAAAATAATCCTATATTGGCAGATTACGTGTTTAAAGCCAATTCTTAATAGCATCATGCAGACCAAAATATTTGAGAATATTATACTTCTTAAATCTCACTGGAAAAAAAGAAGGAGGCACAACTGCAGAAGTCACTTGAGAAATAATGTAATGGCACAAAATACAGAGAAATGCACTCTCTCCAGAAGACAACAGCAATAGAGAATGGTGACAAACAGACATTCCTGCAGGCAGCAGAGGGCTTCTTGAGAGTTTTCACTTCATTTCGTACCAAGACCTAAAGCTAACAGGGAAATCACAATGTTCTGTTCCAAAAATACTGAAGTACTCCTTCTTCCTTGCAATAGCGATATCCCTAATCTGTGTAGAGAAATTTTCTTTTAAACAAATTGAATTATATTTTAAATGGGCTTGAAATTTTACCTTGGGTAAGTTTATAATAAAAGTCCTTAAGTTATGCAAATAATTATATGTAAATTAACCAGGTGAATTAATAAAGTTTCCTTCTAAATCAGCACAACTATTTCTAGATGCTCATTATGTAGAAGCAAAACTAAGAGAAGGGTATAGTCATGGGACTCAAATACCGTGAGAAAGTACTTGAGGCTGTGATCTTGACCTGGCCTGTGATGTCTCTGGGACCCAGAGCTAGTCATATTGTATCTTTTCATTTAAATTTTTTAACAGAAAAAATCATTTATTCTAACCCAACAGGAGAAGCATGTTTATTAACCGCTTGCAAAGTGTCCTATTGAAATGGTATTTGGCATCAAACAGCCCAATTACAGCCATCATGAAAGAGTAGTACAGCCTGAGAAACCTCCTATTTTCAGGTTTTGAGTGGAGGCACACACTTGAAATACAGAAGAGAGGGTAAGAGATAAGGCTCTGGGGTACTTCTGCCTAGGCTTGAATCCTAGCCTCTCTAATGACAACAGCATGATCTTAGTCAAGCTATCTCAACTCTCTACGCCTCAGGTTCCTCAGCTATCAAATGGGGATAATAACAGTGCCTACCACATAGAGTTGCTGTCAAGACTGAAGTAGATAATACATTTAAGCATTTATAATGTAAGTAGACACATCACGGGGCTCAATAATTTTAGTTACTTTTATTATATTGACTTCAGTTAACTGAGATCTTTACAATACATAAGCAGATTGCAAAACTGAGATCCCAAATGTACACTTAGATGACCAATTCCATCCCACATTACCCTAACATTCCTAGAATTCAGAATGTTTGAAAACTATTATTACACTTTTGTATATAATCCAAAATATAAGGATTCAAGATAAATGCTCATTACTATTTCCAGGTACAAGGAGGAAACAATATTAATGTTCCAGAAATTCAATGTTTGCATGGCATCAAACTCAGTGGCAAATGGGATGTGAGCAAGGCAAGCAACATCACTAGGACTGCATCAATAATCTGACTCCTTATGGCTTCGGTGAGAGTTTCCCTGGAGTTTGCTTTGATAATGAGTATAGACAGGGTTGATCCATTAAGGACTATGCCTGCTGTCTTAATGCATTCCCTCAAGTAATTCAATCATGTTTGTTTGGGAGAGACTTTGCGTTATCTTAAGGACAAATACCAGGTTTCTCAGAATATGCTAATATATTTAAATTATAGAGGGGCTTCCTGATTGCAT
Organism: Equus asinus; assembly: GCF_041296235.1. Taxonomy (NCBI): domain Eukaryota; kingdom Metazoa; phylum Chordata; class Mammalia; order Perissodactyla; family Equidae; genus Equus; species Equus asinus. Next base: position 187,552,656 of record NC_091790.1, on the reverse strand, counting down.
TAGAAATGCATCCATCTTCCCCTTCTTGTCTTTGCAGAGGGCATGCCACAGGCTCTGTCACAACCAAATGCAAACTTCTCCTAGGCTGGGTTGCTCATTCTATTTTGAAGAGTAACTGCTTTCTTTCTCAGTAGTTATTCATCATCCACCAAATAAAATAATATCTGAAATATGTGTGGCACACATAAATATATTTCATCCAACTCCCAGATAAATACATATGTGGATGTTTAATACAATAATGGGGTTGATAAAGAGTCTAGAAGACTGAGAAGAAACTAAAAGAAAAACAAATAGAAATTTTAGAAACATCAAGGTCATTAGGAAAAGCTTACTCTTTCCTCTTCAGAGAAAGTAAAAAAAAGAAAATGAGTTATAACTAATATTTAGAAGAAAAAATATCTAGCTCCTAGTAGTGCAGTTCACAACCATTGCTATAAAGATTTCAAAATGTTAGCTTAGGCTTCCTGCCTCTCCCCAATCCAAACTATGAATAAAACTTCCTGCAGAAGTGCCAAAGCCTGTGACAAAATTCCTCTACCATTTACATCTGTAATGGTTTTTCTTCTAGAGAGAAGAGAAAATATGGGGAAATAAAATTTTTGACAGGCTTTGTGATGTTCAGTAAGGTGGAAGTATGTTTGCAAACTGCAAATCGGAGTGACTTGTTGAAGTGCCTTCTCTGACAGGCAACATTAAACAAACGTCTCCCATAGGAGGTTCCTCTGGGGTGTGCGCTTGAGTTTCGGGAGGGGAGGAGAGGAGAGGCTTTATGTGCTGTCATGGGAAATTAAGGGTCTACCTGAAGGAGTTTTACAGACTCTCATTTTTAATCAAACACAGGCAGCCTGTCAGTTAATACACGCACTAAAGAGGGCAAAATAAGTGACTTTCTCTCTCTGCTTCATCTTCATCTCGACAATGACCTAAATAAGAATCAGTTCTCTTTAATAACTGTACCACAAAACACATCTGGAAGTTTATCTTCGTAATTTATCCATTTGAATATCACAAGCAACCCCAAGAAGGAAAACTAGATACAAATCCATTTTAGGGCCAATGATCCTAAGGCACATAGGAGCACAAAACCTGAACCGTGAACTGTGCTCGGTCACCTAATAACCAGCCGCCTATCCTCATTACTATGGTTCTGACAGTGAGAACTATGAGACCTTATTTTCCATGAAAAGTTTATATTATTAATTCACTCATCAAACACTTACTGAGATTCTAGTACATGCTGGACATCATCAAAGTTCCAGGTATGCAAAGCCAATCAAAAAATGGTCACTAGCATCTTCTTTATGAGGGAGAAACACATGAGAAAAAAATACTTGGAGAACAATTACATGCTGAGTCGACCAAGGCATAGAGGAAAGGGGGGGAGTAAGAGAGGTGTCAGAAGGGGTCCCAGAAAAGATGTTGCTGAGGGATGAGGAGAAATTCACCAGATAAAGGAGGAGGAAAAGGGCATCAAGTAGAGAGAAAACACATGCAAAGGAAGAGGCATGACAGAGTACTATGGTTTGTGGGATGCCAAATAGTTTAGGATGGTTAAACAGATGACAGGAAGCATACAGGAAAATGAAGGACAAAGGGCTCAAAAGGTAATTCTACAAACCCATTTTTCTCAACCAGTTACTAAATAGGACTCTGAGGGCCTAGAAGTGAGAGGAGTCACAAAATGGAGGTGGCCTGGATCCTGAATCATCTTCTGGTACATCCCATGAAGTACCTGAGACAGACACTCTTCATGCCTCGGCTCCAATCCAACACTGTGCAGAGAGCACAGGATTTAGAATCAGAATCCATAGGTTTATGTCCTGCCTCCAATACTGTGTCACCTTGATGAAAGAATTGAATGTTCAAGCCTCATCCATGAAATAGGGATAATAATACAACTCTTTCAAACTATTTCTCAGGGTTGTTATGAAGACTGAATAAGACATGGCCTTGGAAGTATTTTGTAAATTGCTGTTTAAATGGTAGCTATTTAACGCTATTATATACTTTACATACTTAAGCACATACACAATCATAGCAATAACATTATTATTTATGTTTTGGTAGATCAAGATCTTGTGTGCTAGACTCCCCCTTTTGACTCTTTATAATTATAAAATAAATATGTGGTTGTTGCAATAAATTCAGAAAATATAGAAAAGTATAGCAAAGAAAATAAAGGTAACCACAATCCCACATTTACTTCTAGGTATATAGGTACTCATAAACAAAGATATATATGTATTTATATATTTTAATCAAAATTGGTCATACAATACATTCTACCTTATAATCAGTTTTTTTCTCAATATATTGAATATATCCTTCTATGTTAATAAAACTCCACCTACTTGCCCATTTTCAATGTCTGGACAATGTTGTATGCATGGAACATAATTTACGTAATCAATCTCATCTAGATAGATAGTCCAACATATGAACACAGATCTTAGCTAAACATTCCCTGTGCTCTGTCCACTTAGCAGTCTTTTAATCCCTCCCTTCACCCCATCCTCCCACGCACTCACCCATTTAATAATCCTTTTGTTTTACTTCTTTGGCAGAACCTGTATCTTGATCTTGAAGATTTTCTGAAAGTCTTCAATTCTGCATTATGTGATTCAGTGATGTATTAAGCTTCACTTAACTGGACAACTGTGCAATGACTTAACCTGTATACTCCCGTCTCAGCTACAAATGTCACTAGCCCATCTGGCTTATACTCTTTATCCACGAGTCCCACTCTGTCCTTCATAAGCACTCCTTCCCCATCCCCAGTTCCAACTTCCAAGCAAAAATCCTGAGTTTGAGTACAGTCCATTTTTTTTCCTCATCTCTATTTTTCCACCATTTTCTCCTGATAAGGAGGTTATTTTCTTATTCTAATATTTTTACTAGGTGTAGGCATATTAATTTCAAGATAAGACTGTATTCTGAGCATCTCAAGAGAATATGTTAAGTGCTATAATGAAAATATGCCTAACACACAATAATTTAAAAAAATGAAAAAAGGAGACACTGGTGAACTCACATCTTGCAAGAAGTGCAGGAGCAAGTCCAAGTGAAAGTTGATAGAGAAGGTGATAGGAAAAGGTTGAAAGATAAAAGCATGATCCACTGTGTAGAATGTTGGCAAAATCAGGTAAGATACGACTGAAAAATACCCTTGAGATTTGGCAATTAGATGGTGACTGGTGAGTAGAGTGCAAAGTGAATGGGGGAGGAAGAAGGGAAATGAAGAGCATAGTATATTCTTGAACAGTTTAGTAGGAAGGAAAAGAAGGACTTAAGTAACAGGTGAAGGAGGGAGGTGACAAGCAAGTTTAAGAAAAATGATTTTATACAATGGGAGAGGTTGAGCATATTTATAGGTCCCAGGGAGGGAGCCAGTAGAGAGGAAAAGCCTAAAGGCACAGGAGAGACTGTTTCTAACACAAAAAGAACAAGATCCTAGAGGCGATGAAGGAAAACAGGATCGAGACCAGAGGAGAAACTGCCTCTGAAAAAGGAAAGGGCACACAAAGAGATGTGCCTCTACAACAAATAAACGTCTATAGGTAAAGAAGGAAAATCAAGGAAAGTCAGCACAGGTCGAATACTGGACTTCTTCGTCATGGATTTTCTTTTATTCTCAAATTACCATGATACCCTAATTAGGAACATAAGCTCCACGAAGGCAAAGACAATGCTAGGCACACAATAAGCACTCGATAATTATTTCTTGGGGAAAAAAATGAATGAAAAATAATTAACAGAAAAATATAGCTAAACTGAAGAATTTTCCCCTAAAATTCAGTTTAAGTACAGCCAACTCCACTGAATGTAGGAGTTGTATCTTGAAAAATCAACATGTCAACCAAAAACATGTAAAAAAGAAAATGTAATGAATCAAGGCTTATAAAGCGGAGGGACTTCTAACTTTCAGAGAAAGATGTTGCTTCCTTTTCATTCTTCAGTGAAATCCTCATTTCAATTTTCCTGAAGGCTTCAAAATAAGAAAGAACTGTAGATTCACTCAGATGTATTTCTGAGCATCAATGTGCCTCTATCAAACCTGCTCAGCACTCCTAATTTCATTCTAAAGAATGGATTTAGTGGAAATAAATAAAATATGCAAACAAGATATTGATGACTTTGCTGCTACTAGCACCCTGAGCATACTGGGCAGAGTGAGAGAGCTGCCTGTGGCTGGCATGGGATCCCTGCTGACAGGGCGTTCTGGTAGCCACCAGGAGAGGTTGTATATGAATTAAAACTCAGGAAACAAAGTGTCTATGACAAATGTGAATCTACAAACTATGTTATATTCTAACAACCAAATAGCTAAAGTGAAGGCAATGAATAAATATAATTAACAATAGCCTCCAGATAATATAAAGAGGTTAAAAACATATATCTGTAATATGCAAGACTCCAAAGACTTTTATTAAAAGAATACTTAATATCCGTCAAGTTGATCTTGTGTTTTTATAACCGGCCGACTCACTCACCTCCGATTCATTTGCTCATTTTCTCAAAACAGTTTTATTGACTGCCTATTACAGACCAGAGCCCTGTGATTTACTACTCACTATAACTATATTAGGGCCTCTCAACTGGGCCCATGCCTGCCATTGCTTCTTGTGACATTCCTAGATCCAACTGGCTCTTCGTTAATGCCTCATATCACACTTCTCTCCTCCCCCTTGGATGGAATTTGTTATTGCCAAATACTAGCCTATATATTGGCAAACCTAAGAATGTTGATTTAAAGGTCCCAATTATTTTGTTTTTAAAAGGACAGTACTTAATTTCAAAGTAGTATCATTTTTACTTTTCTTGGTGTCGAAATTCCTTCTCTTTAACAAAACTGGCAACTTACGTTAATTGCCAATTATTTTTTTCATTGATTGATTCGTAAATTCCAAAGTCTGGGAAGTACAGTTAATTAATTTTAGCTTCCCTGGCGTTTCCTTCCAAGGCTGTCGGACACAGTCTATATTCATCATCTAGAGAATCTGGCTCATGGGCACCCTGGCTCACCACTCAGCTAGACCATGCCCCACCACCCCAAGATCTCTTAATTGCCTTAGAGGCTCCTTGATCCACAAAAACAGGGAATCAAAAGATTTCTTGAGAAGTTGTTTTGAAGAAATTTAAATTGTAAGCAATTTTAAGGACCATAAGATCCTAAAAAATTCTTACTTATTCTGAAATAATAATTGAATATTGTTTTTATAACCGCAAATTTCAGTGGTATACTGATACAACAGCTAACATAAAGGAACCAACGACTACTGTGCTCCCAGTAACGTGGACGACTGACGTGGACATAATGCTGCACAGAAGAAGCCATTTCTTCTCATCATAGATCACTTTCTCACCTATTTACAACGTGGCAGTTTACAGGAATAGGCTTTAAAGAATGCTCACCGAGTTTAAAAATAGTAATCGTCAAATAATTACTATTCTTCCACAAGTACTGAAAACTACTTGAGGACATAAAAAATGCCAGTATCTATTTCAATTGCAAGACAAAAGAAAGGACAGACCCAGCATTTCCAAGTTCAAAACCACGACTCTTACCAAAAACTAAAATTGAGGTAATTAAAAACTAAATCATCTATTATGATACTTCCACTTCCATTCTTTACGTCTGGGTGTTCTTGCTTCTCTTGCTTGAATCAAAGAACTTTTCTCTCTCACTTATTAAATAACAAAGTCCTAAGAAAATATTGTTGCTTACTTTGAGGTTTCTTTTTGTCTGTTTGTTTTTAACTACAAAAGGAAAATAAAAAGGATTTCTTGACCGTGAATGGAAAATATTTCACTTGCAGTAAAATATATTAAAAAAAAATAGTAGGCTATTAAAAATTAAATGTTCAAATGACATTACTGAAAGGAAAACATTTGAAAATGACCAAAGTAGAGCCTTTGGTATTATCCGGAAGCCCTTGTAACAAAGTATGCAAGCAGTAAGAAGAGAACAAAATGAATAGGAGTGAGTGTGAGTGTGAGTGTGAGTGTGTGTGTGTGTGTGTGTCTTCTGAGAGGTAAGGAGAATATTAAAATAATTTTCCAGATCATACAGAGAAACAATGTATAGCCAATACCCGAAGGAATATAAGTTATTAAAGGGAGAGACTGTGTTTTTCCTCTAGGTAGTCCTACATTATTTTTTATATCGAATTACATTATCAATTTAGTTTTCAAAATCAAATGTAAATGGGCCTGTAGCCGGACATAAACATATTTCATTGGATGCTGAATAAGCATATTTTAGCTATTGCAGTCCAAGACAAATACATGTTCAGAATACATAAAAAGCACACATAAATTATGTAAACATTTTGCACTGAAAAGAATCTTTTCTACTGTCTTTTATATGTAAGCTTCCAAAAATGTTAATTGAGAATTATAAAATTTAATTGATAGAAAACAAAAAAATCTGCATCTAATGTCAGCTTAACCCTAGGTCAAAATTACAGGAGCAGTCATGATGATTTTAGGTTTATGTGGAAACACAGTTTTAGTCCCATATTAGCCTTTATAGCAGAGGAAAGTCAGCTTTCTTTTGCCTTTAAAGTCACTGAAAGAGTTAATTTATACTCACTTGTACTGGTTACTGGCACAGGAAAAAAACAGAAAAACACGAGCAGAGAAGGAAAATAGAAAGAGGACTAAGGAAGCCCAGGGTAGGGAGGGGTGGAGTTTCTCTAACAACTGCTCAAGATAAGCCACAACACAAGTCTCTCTTACCCTTGTACTGGAAAGAAGAAAATCAAAACTGAAATGACGCAGAAATCTACTACAACTCCTTGATCCTGACAATGATAATCATCAACACTAAACTGAAGTATAACAAAGTAACCTAAATGAGTAAGACTGGAAGAAACATATCTATCCAGAGCTCTGAAGTTGCACAGTATATTAGAAAGACTGACAGTCGCAGATTTAAAGAATGTAGACCTGACAGTTCACCATTTAGTTTACTGTACCTTGAATTCAGCTTCTGCTTAAGCATCTCCAGGAAGCATATGGTCTTCTAAGGAAAGCTTTCCTATATCTGGATTGCCTTATTCACTAGAAAATTTGCATTATGTAGAGTCAAATCTCTTTAATATTCAACCAAGTAGTTCTAATGCAGACTTATGAAATAACAAAAAACAAAATGGCTTTATCTCTTTTAAGTGATATATATTTATATATTTGAAAACAGACATCAAATCTTATTCTTCACTAACATTTCTAGTTCTTCCTACTGTTTCTCATAGGAATGACCTGTATTTTCCTGCTCCCTAGACCGGCACCTTTTGCCTCTTTTGACACTGTTGTTGAAATGTACATTGATATGTGGGTTGGAGCCTTGATTGGCTCCCAATTTCACTTACTAATATAAAATTGCCAGTTAGCTGCAGTCAGTGTTCAGCCATATATCATACAACATATTTGGAAAGTACCAAAGTAAAATAAAAGCTTAGAAAAGAAATTTTAATCTCAAAAAATTAATTTGAAGATTAAAAGCATTTCACGTTTATAATATAAATTCACAATCAGTTTCTCAAATGTGGGGTTTGAAATCTAATATACCACCACTCAAGTGCTTCACAGGCCTTCACAGGTCAGATGTTCTGAAAACATAGCAATATTTTTCATAATTCCGAGGACCGGGAAAAAAGCAGTGAGTTTCATAAAAATGCAACAGGGTAGCCACATTACCTCCCATGCATGAATAATGTATGATCTACAATGTTATTTGCTAGACTGTCTAATCACCAGCATCTTTCAAAATGTCTACATACGCTTTAGTTCATTAAGAACAAACATGTATCTGTATAAAAATATCACATACCTGTGAACACTCAGAATAATATTCTGCCAAATAGCAATGCACACATCAAACTGACATGGTAGGACAACTTTTGTGCATTTCTCAAAGGTAAAAACATTGGGAAAAGAAATACAGAACAATTATTTCAACTTGTGACATTCATGCTTACTCTAAAGTCTCAAACTTAAATCCTCTTTCAAAGCAAACCACACACACTATATATATGTATATCTAATATCAAGGAATGATGCAGAGGCTATTGTATAGTTTTAAATGAAAGTGAAGAAAAAATGGGCCAGCCCTGGTATCCTAGTAGTTAAGTTTGGCACACTCCACTTTGCCAGCACTGGTTTAGTTCCTGGGTGTGGACCTTCACCAGTCTGTTAGTGGCCATGCTGTGCTGGTGGCCCACATCCTAAAAAATAGAGGAAGACTGGCATGGATGTTAGCTCCAGGTGAATCCAAGTGAAACTTCCTCAGCAAAAACAGAAAAAAAAAAAGTGAAAAAATCTAAAAAAAGAGTCCAAATAAGAAAGATTACAAAGCAAGGTTTCTTGTATTAGAAAAGATTTATAATCTTGGAAGGGGCTTCCATGATTCATGAAAGAATGATAAGGCAAAAGTTACTTTATGTAATCATAAGTTTTCCCTGTAGTAATAGAAAAAAGAAAAGGTGAAAGGAAAAAGTATCTAAATTTCTAATAACTACTAAAAACAGAACATGAAGCTAAGTTACAAGAGTCGTAGTTTAGGATCAATGCCGTTAAAAAAAGCAAATTTCTAAATTTACCTTTATATTTCTATATTTTATCCTATAACACTTTCTAGTTACAACAGAACTACAAAGATGCAAAAAAATCTAGTGTACCATTGTTAGGTATGCAAGAAAGACTGATCTACTTCAACCTCATGACTAAAGAAAAAATAATTTTCCTTTACATTTTTATTCATATCTGATTAAAAAAATTCACTTCAAATCAACAAATATTTGCTAAGCACTGCTATAAGTTACCTATTAATTCTTTAAGCAAATATTTATTGTGTACTCCCTTCATAGAGAAGACACATCTCAACCACTGTCCTCCCCCTTCACTGTGAAGTGATGTCAGGAAAGGATTTGAGAAAGGAAAGATCATGAAGAGCAGAAATCTAAGATCTTAAAAGAATGCAGATTTGGAATTTTGAAGACCTAAAATGGTCTTACCAAATTCACTCATTTATGAGAAAGAGTTAGTGCCAGAAAAGGTTGAAAAGATCTTTTGTGCTAGACCAGGTTTAGACTAATATATATAATTCATAAGTAGTTAAGTGATTATCCTAGAATTATTTTTTATAAAAATCTGTTAGATCTGTTGGTAAAGCTTATAACAAAAATTATAAGACCTTCTGCAAAACAGTGTACCAAGCCATACTACTTCCTTAGGAGAAAACAGGAGTCTATAGTTCAGCCACAACTATTCCTTAAAAACGCATATGTCTGGAATGTCACACAGGATACCTACTTCATAACAGCTTGATAGGCTAATGGCATAATAATATTTGCTCAATATCTTTGGATAATACTGTCAAAGTGGGCTACATCAAATAATAATTTTCCATTTCAGGATACATAATTGTTAGGAGGGACAAAGGATTTTCAATACACCAGAGAGAGTAGTGCTAATGACTTCTCCATTAAAAACAGAACTTCCCGAATGTCCCAAATCCAGTAAGATAAAAGTCTCAAAAAATAGTTTTCCTGGGGCTGGCCTGGTTGCCGAGTGGTTAAGTTCGTGCACTCCACTTCGACGGCCCAGGTTTGGTTTCTGGGCACAGATCTACACCACTCATCAGTGGTCATGCAGTGGTGGCAACCCACATACAAAACAGAGGAAGACTGGCACAGATGTTAGCTCGGGGCAAATTTTCCTTAACCAAAAAGAGGAAGATTGGCAACATATGTTAGCTCAGGGCCAATCTTTGTCAGCAAAAAACAAAAAAGAAGAAGAAGAAGAAGAAAAGAAAAGTTTTTCCTGACAGCCCTTATATCAGGCTTTCTCTAAGCCTTGATAGTCTTTGGAAGTTTAGATTTAGTCCCCAAAGTTTCTTGCAAATCTAAACATAATGCCCTCCTTGATGTTTAAACAAAAAGAAGGAATTTTTACCTTGACTACCCTGCCTACTAGCTCCCCACTCATCTGCCCCAACATCCCCACCCTCACCCCCAGCAACACACACCCCTTATTCACATTAGTCTGCTCACTGTTTCATGAACATATCCTTTCCTCTTAAAATTTCCTCTGCCCAGGTCATTCTCCCCCAGACAGTCACATGGCTTCCTCCCTCACTTCATTTCAAGTCTAATCAAATGTCCTGTTCTCAGAAAGGCCTTCCCAGTTTACCCTATCATCCAAAATAGTGGCCCCCCACACTGCCAGTCACTATCAAATTCCTAAATCTTCTCTGTTGTTCTTCAAAAAACTATCAGTACCTGATATTGTTTTCTATGTGTATTACTTTACTTTTTTATTGTCTGGCTTTTCCACTAGATTAAATTACACAAGGGCAGAGGCTTAGTTAGTCATGAAATGGAGAGGACCTGGCATAAAATAAATTCTCAATAAATTTTGTTAAATGGATGAGCAAATGGATTTTTATTATGCTTAATTATAACAGTGAATTTTATATGCCTTTGATCTGCCAACAGTGTCAACAAGCAATATTATAAGTGCTATAATTAATAATACAAAAAATATAAAATAAAAATGTTAATCACAGTTGTCATTTACTTTGGAATACCATTTTTAGAAATATAACCCACTATGCTAATGGCATAATCAATTTTGGAGACTTTCATTGTTCCAGGTTTGGTTTCTGTTACCTGTTGACCTAACTTCAAGACCCCTCATAATCACAGGCACTTTAAAGCTATTTCACAACCAGGCCATGGGTAACTTTGGAACAGTCCCCCATACTGTCTGCTAACTGGCAGTTTCTATATCCGACAAGATTCTTTTAGAAGTTATTCTTCTCTGTAATTAGAGACAAATATGATTAGACGATATGATCACAATGATTTTTTGTTCTTATTGCTGTTGCCTTAAGAAAGGCGTTCAGCCAAAAGGAGAGATACTGTCCATCACCAAAGCCCAAGATGCCAAGAAAGTTTCATCTCCCTCACTGACCTAAATGCCAGCCTCTTCCTTATTGACCAATAAATATTTCATTTTTTGTTCTACCCAGGAAGACTTTAATTGCTGTCTGATTTTAATGAAGTGTGGCTGATAAATACTGAAAAATGTTCACAGCCTGGATATTCAATATTCAAGTTGCATTCAACAGAGTAAGCATCAGTGACATTTCTGCAATTTTAAATGCCATCATCATCCACTATGTCTCCAGCCTCTTACCTCTGCCAAGTCACCCCAAGACTGCAAACATCTGCTCTTCAATTGTCTCCTAATAAACACACTTTATGTGTGCAAAGTGCTAACCACCCTAAAGAACCAAATCCTTTTAAAAGCTAGTTGAAGCAAACAAGCAAAACAAGGAACATGTTGTCATTTGGACTTTTAAATTTTAAAATGTCACGCCTTTGGAGTCCCCAAATATTATAAAAGCATTTCCCAGTCACAGGATTGCATAACTTGAAAAGTAGATAGCAAAATCTAAACCAACCAACTCCTTTATTTTACAGACAGGGAAAACTAAGACTCCCAGTGATTTGGCCAACATCAAAAATAAAAATGTGGTCACTCTTACCCACCCCCCAGCCCACTTTCAGTGGTCTAGTCTCTCTACCATGCAATATACAAGATGTCTTTCCATTGAAACAATGGCTCCAGTGCTAAAAGAATGATTAAATAAGTCATTTACTAAATTAATTTCCTGAGTTTGTTCTAACTGCAAAACTTAGCGTACATTCTCTGCAGGAGATAATTAAGGTAAATGAGGTCACAAAGGTGAGACTCTAATTCAATAGGGCTCCTGTCCTTATAAAAAGAAGAGGCCATGTGAGGACAGACGGAAAAGGCTTCCTGGGACTCATGAGACTTGTCCTAGCTCTAAGGCTTTGGAATTTTTGTTTCTCAAGCAATGATGGGCTGCATTAAATCTCAACATTTTTCTTTGCGATTCCATCTTTGAAACCAGAAGCCTACGGTTGTGAGATGGAGAGTCCAACAGAGCCAAATGTATGACTTTGTTCTCATTAATAACACTCCCCATCAATTTGCCTTATTGGCTCAGATTGCATACATGACAGATAAACAGAGAAAGCATTAGAGCATTTTCTGAATACTTTAGTCATATTCTACAAGCATTTAGATTTTTAAAGGAATAATTTTTGTTGTCACCCATTTTCTGCTACATGAAGAAACTGTACTAACAAATCTAAGCCACAATATATTCTCTGTTTTCAGTTTCTAGAGAATAAAGAATGAGAAACAAAAGTAACAACAAAGAGAAAAATAAAGTCTTACTCTCTCCCTCCAAAATTCCACAAATAGCAGCCACAGAGTAATTCCAAATTTCTTGAAATGGTTTCATTATATATTAATTGTAATTAAAAACTGTTACTCTATGTCAAAATGTGGTTGATATTTTAATAAATTATACTTCATTGGTGAAGGTTTATTTATATTTAGATCATGATTAATAATTACCATGATGTAATTATTAAAAAAATTATTTTTGTAAAAAACCTAAACGCATGTCAAACCTAGACAAAAGAAGAGAAATATGCCATTCAAATTTCAACACTAACATATCTTCCTTCTGTTCCTCAAATTCAAAGCCTATAAAATATATTCCATTTATCATAGTGAATCCATCCATTCCTCTGGAATGTTTCCAGAGAAAGCTGAAAACAGCAAACGTTTCAGCAGAGGAAAAAAGAGTCTATCGTGTTCAGGGTCTATATTTTGGTGAAAGTATTTCAGAATCTACTTAGGCATGGCTAGAAACCTATTTATTTCACCATGTTTTTGTTCATTTAGAACCTCAGGCAGAAAAATTGATTAGATGACCTCATCATCAAAGCCTTCCTTAAGGGTTTACTTGCACACAATGTCTTGTAAGGCTAAGAGTGAAGCAAGCAAGGTAATACTATAGCTCATCTTTTAAAAATTTCATTCTCTAAGAGACAATTTTCTGGTTTCTTAATCAGAAAGAGAAAATAGTAAAGAAAAGCATTAAATAAACAAATCAAGGGGCCAGCAGAGTTAATGGGTAGTGAGCAAATTGGAAGTCAGTAGATCTGCCTCAAATACCCATGAGATTTCCTAGTGATGAGGCTGGTACAAAAACAAGTTTGCAAGGTTACCAGATCCAAAGACCTGGAACAATAATTTTATGGGAGGATAGGATAAATGACTGCCAGGAATATATAAAACAGCATAATGGGGATCTGCTGTGTGGTGTTCTTAGCAGGGTGGTTCAGAGTTTTCAATATGGAAAACCTTTAGGCTGCAAAGAATGTGCTGCCATCTGAATAAAAATTATGCAAAGAACATTTTTAATAAACAAAGTGTAGAAAAGCCGTACGCAAAGTTTCTGGAAGACAGAGTACAAGTGTTGCTAGACATGGGGGAAGAGCAGCAAAGGAAAATGAAGGATCTACACACTTGAAAGGGTTTCTCCCTTCCAATGAAAAATATCTGAGTTCAATAACAGAGTGTAAGAAAACAATGACAACGTTCAAACATGTTGGCTTGTGATAAAAGTCAACTTGTGCTAAGGTCCTTCTGAACTTACTTTTTGAATATGTGTAAGTTCTAAATAAAGAATAATTATTATAAGCAGTTAGAAAAAGAGTTTGAAAAATTGAGATGGGAAAATAACATGAGTCACTCCATACAAGTAGAAACTCATTTGGAGGGGAACCACTGGGTGGCAAGATATGTGATTGCTCAATAATGTCAAACTAGTTTCAAGAGAGGATGTATTGACTTACATACTTGGTATGAGAAATCCCACTGATGCACGTCCTCTCCAATAATTGGTGTTTTGGGCTTCTTCATTTTTGCCACCCATGCAACTACCAAGTGAGTACCTTTCAATAAAGATTTGATCTTATTTTTTTGTTTCCCCAGGACCTGGCATAGAATCAGAGTCCAATAAATAACCAGCGAACAAAACTGAAGTAAAGGAAACCAGATTTGAACCTAGATAACTTGTGGTTTTCGCTTTCAACTTCAAATCCTGTGCTTTTTCCCCATCTTCCCATTCTTCTACACTGCCTCTTCCACTATGTTTATATTGTCTTTTAAATAATAAAATGGTAAATCACATTCATTTGGAACTGGCATGGAAAAAGAGCAACGGGCAAAGGATGGGAAATTTATCTATACATATTTTACTTAAATAATCCCATAAAAATAAGAGTGACTATTTCTAAACAAAAGTCCACATTTAGGGGAGAACACACATCGTATGTGTTCAATAAACATTTGTCGAGAGAATAAAAGAATGACTACAGGAGAAATGAGAAAAGCTTTCTTTAAATGATAATAGTAAAAATGAAATATCCTTGTATGATAATGCACATTGATTCTTCTCATTACCAAAGCTAAACTTCCAAACTCTAGAAGAAATAATAAATCCAATAATCAGCCAACGGTGAAGTGTAAAAACTAAAATAAAAAAATGCTAAAAGATATTAGTCATTTGAAGTTCAATAAGCACATTATGAGTTTTCAGCTGAGACTCTATAATGGGTTTGAGAAGGAACACTGCAATTTGAGACAAAGGCTAATTTAAAGACTATAATGATCACCTGCTTAGAAAGGAATTACCTTGCAGACCACGAAATATTCTTGTGACTTCCATTAAGAGTTACACAGAGAACAAATGAATGATAAACTATTTATACCACGCAACAAAACTTTCTCCAGTTCTAACCTATAATAAACTTAAATTCTGAGTGAAAGTAGAGACCAAACAAGTGAGTATAACGAGCAGGAGTATTATCAAGCTGAAAACTCCCTAGTGAAGCAGCATAAATACAATACTAAAAAATAATTGTCAAAAATTATTGGGGCTGGCCCTGTTGTGTGGTGGCTAAGTTTGCAAACTCCACTCCAGCAGCCTGGGGTTTACAGGTTCAGATCCCAGGCATGGATCTACACATCACTCATCAAGCCACACAGAGGTGGCATCCCACATACAAAGCAGAGGACGACTGGCACCGATGCTTGCTCAGGGACAATTTTCCTCAAGCAAAAAGAGGAAGATTGGCAACAGATAGTACTTCAGCACCAATCTTCCTCACACGCACAAAAAAACTGTAATACATTAAATTCTGCAAGTATTTTACCAGAAATGCATTTTGTTAAGTGTGAAATAACCATATATTTTTTCCCATTCTCCTGACTTCACATTAAAATTTTTTTTAAAGTTTATGGGAAAAAAATCTCTTGAAAAGTGGTTATTGAGCACACTGCTAAAAAGCTTCCAAAGGGTTTCTTCTATACTTAGGAACAAATGTAAGCATAAGGATTCCATTTATACAAGCCAAAGCATAACTTAGCAGTAAATTATGGTGTTAAATCTAGGTTAGAAGATGCCTATAATGATTAAGGTATTTCTCCATTTTCCTAACAATTAGCAACACTAACTAAGTAGAAATCAATTGTAATTGGAGAAGAGAGTGAGTACTAATTACCAAAGTCAGTTGATATATAAGAGCATTGTTACTTAATCTAGAAATTCTATATGTTGTAATATATATATATGTAAAATCAACTAAATTTATAAAGGAATAGTCTTACTTCTCTCAATTCCTTGATTCTTAAATTATATGAATTTACTTGCTGCAAATGTTTGCTAAAACAGATTTTCTTAAGGTTAATAACATTTCTTTAAAAATCTCTTATTTTATGTGTGAAAGCCAGGGTTTTTTTGTTGTTTAATTTACGTATTTGTATTTTTGCATTTAAAACTAATTGGGTAAAGTATTCCAGTACAATTTAAAAAACTGGTTACCTAAATAAGAGATTTAAATTGAAGTATTTCTACCGATATCAATTTAGTAAGTCTTGGTTAATGAGAAGGTAGGACAATTTCAGTAATAAACTGCTTATGGTTTGGAAAAGTATACAGAGTATTATCTCTGGCCACTTCAGTAGCATTTGTTTAACTATTATACTAAATGCCTCAAATATCAGAGGAGTCACCTGAGACGTCAATGTGATGAGCTGGGGTACCTAACTTTAATGAACCCAAGAGTTTCTGGTCCATTATAGAAAAATACGACAAAAATGTACACTGGTTCATTACAGAGAAAATGCACAAATAACATTATCTTGGATATCTGTGTCCAGAAAGTACTCCTTTTTATTGTGGTCAAAAATACATAGCAAATAATTTACCATCTTAACCTTTTTTTAGGTGTACAGTACAGTAGTGTTAACTATATGCACATCGTTGTATAAGAGATCCGTAAAATTTTTTCATCTTGCAAAACTGAAACTTTAGATCCATACAATACCACCTGACTTGTCCACTCCCAAGAAGTACATTTTTAAATGTATTTAGGGATTAGAAATTTTTTAAATGGAAGTATCATGAATTCTTATTGTCTGACAATCATAGTATCACAATAAACTGAGCATTATAACAGATTTCATTCTAGTCACCATCAAGTTTTTCTTCAAGATATAAAGCCATGTATTTGACTGATATAATGTATTTCAGTTTTTATAAATCATTTTTGTTCAGGGACCTGCCAATTCTGAAAAGATATCTGAGTCATTAGTGTAAATTAGTTAGGCAGATATGGGTCTGCAATTTTCTCCTGTACAGGGCCAGAGAGTAAAGATTTTAGGCTTTGTGGGCCATATGAGTGCTGTTGCAAATATTCAACTCTGTAATTGTAGCACAAAAGGAGCTATGAGCAACACACACACACGGAGGTGCATGACTGTATGTCAATAAAAATGTATTTACTGGGCCGGTCTGGTGGCCAAGTGGTTAAGTTCTCGAGCTCCATTTCAGCGGCCCAGGGTTTCCCCAGGTCGGATCCTGGGCACAGACATGGCACCACTCGCCAGTCCATGGTGAGGCGGCATCCCATATAGCACAACCAGAGGCACTCACAACTAGAATACACAACTATGTACCGGGGGAGGGGAGGGGAGAGGAGGAGGAGGAGGAGGAGGAGGAGGAGGAGGAGAAGAAGAAAAAAGAAGATTGACAACAGATGTTAGCTCAGGTGCCAATCTTTATTAAAAAAAATGTATTTACTTAAACACATGACAGGCTAGATTTCTTCCATGGGCAACAGTTTGCCAACCCCTGAAACAGCTAAGAAGGGGAAGGGAGAGAGAGCGAGAGGGAGGGGGAAGGGGCAGGGGCAGGGGCAGGGGCAGGGAGCAGGAAGGAAAATCAGATCAAAGTATTTATGGAGTGAACTCCTGAGAACAAGTAGCTTCTTAGTGGGGTTGACACTACTTGTTCTGTTGACAAACTTTGAGAGTGAGGCCCTAGAAAACGGAACAAGTTCTTAATGACTTGGTTCAAGGCTGACTGACCTACCAGCATAAATAATGAAAACACTGATCTTCAGTGAGTACATAGGATTCGACTTACCTTAGTAATGGATGGAATATGACAGTAATATTTCTGGCTCCAGGTTTGCAGACAAATTTTGTTCCTCCACCTTCAATTAAGTTGTCATCAGGACCCCCTTTCAGCAAAAAGAAAAAAGAGAAATTTAGTTTATTAGAACTTTTACAAAGAAATAAACCAAGCCTATACAGACAAATGTTATACTGTTATAAGTAAGACCATCTTTGAAAACGATTGCCTTCAACATGTACAAAATTATTTTGAATGACTTGATCCAGTCCTTCTTATTAACTAAACTATGGATTAGCATTTTCTCTTTGAAGCGATAACATGGAAGCAGAGTAAGAATAAATAATATGTTTAAAGAAACAGTGCAAGGATTTAACTCAGTTAAGGCTAATTTTGACCTCTAATCAGCAGTGCCTATCTTGGAAAGTACAGCACATGAAACCTTCAGGGGAAGGAGGAAGTGCCACTCAAAGATGTCCAGGGCTGTAAAGACTGGAGCAGAGACCCACAGAAACCTAACCGACCAAGCCTAAGACCCTACTGATTGTTAAGATACACTACTGTTTTATGTAACACTAAGAAAAAAAGTCTTGCTAATTAAACTATACAATGCTTCCTTATTACTTAGAATCTTTATTTTTCTCACTGAAAAGTTCCTTTGGTTTTTAAAATAAATAGATGTTTACCATCAATCTTTCCTACACATTTAATAAGGAAATATAAGAAAAATAAATTGTTTAAGGTCTTCTTAAAACTATAACAGTCAGAGTCTAGCTCTTCTGAATGACTCAGCATTGTCAAAAAGCTCATTTTCTAAACAGTGTCACCAAGTATTTTATTCCAGGCTGCTGATATCCATTCTGCAACGTTTAATGTTGACATGTTCTTGATGCTATCAGAAGGTTTAAAGAGAAGCTGTTCCTAAACCAAGACTCATATTCTTTCCTCAAATGGTCCTTAAGAGGTTCATGAATTGAAACAGCCATTAAGACGCCATTGATTTAAGATACATCGTAATTTCAAAGAGTTTAGAATGTGAAAAATGTGTACTTTAGGATGCTGGGAGAAATGCTCCCCCTCCCCCATTCATGCTTCTTTCCATTAGAATGAAGCTCAATTAATGTAATTTTTGGCCTCCCTCCATCTTTTACCCACTCTAGGGGAAGTGAAGAAACTCTTTAGGTAAAATTGAGAAGAAAAAGCTGGGCATGCATGCCTCAGGAACCCCCTATTCCACTTTAGAAACCAGAATTCCTGTAGATAGTAAGTGTTGTCTCGCTAAATTTGGCAATGAAAGTCCTGCCTTGTCAGAGAAGGATGAAGTAGTCTAGCACCTTCTCTAAGTGGATCAGTAAATGTCTAATTTCGATGTTCTGTTAGAAAACTCACTTTGCTCTCAAACTAGGCTACATCCTTCAGTCTCACTTATACCAATATAAAAGTGGTATTTCACCTTCCACCTACCTTATTTATGTTAATAGTTTCTTAATAGTTTCAGAACTTTGACAGGAAAGGAAGATGCTATTTAATGGGCTTCCTCAAAACCCAACAATCTATACTTAAAATATTTCATTTCTTTTGTCTAAATTAAACATTTTCATTCTAATTATAGTTCTTTGCAGGATACCAAATATAACTAAATCTCACCCGATTTATTATCTGTCTTAATGGTCTCTGCGGCATCTTGGAAATTGACTGATAAAAACATGTGAAGCTTCAGAAATCCATAGCCTGGATCATCAAGACTTCCCAGAGGCATGAGAGTCTAGACAAATCCCATTTGGATCAGTTGTTTCCACCAACTAATCAGAACATGGTTTTTCTTAAGAAAAACAGAAAATATAATTGGCATGTACAGCTCTTGATTCAAAATCATGAGCTGTTTTCTCTCATTTTGAAAAAAATGAAAATATTACTATATTTGCATCAGAGATATTAGTGTTCTGCTAAGTCAGTGATTTTGCTGAGTTAAAAGGAAAGCAAAAGGAGAGAGTCTAGACTACCACAAACTCTATTCCTTTAATAAAAATCCTTTTCAAAAGGTCACATGGTATGGTTACAGACAGACAAAACCCCAGAATAAATATATCTTCTTTATCAACACTTCTCTTTGTCAGAGCATAAAGTGGAGTCCGATCTGAATCACCAAGGAAGCGTGCATGTGTAGAAGAAACCGGGTTATATTCTGCACTCCAGGAAAACATAAACAACTTCCTATAAAATACATAAATCTACACCAAAAAAATAATGCACTAATCTAATCATTATGAGCATCTCTTTTAAAGACAAATGTGAGCTGAACTACATGACCTCCAATGGTTTCTAAAAATTCTGAAGTTCTATGATTTTAGATATTCAGTAATTAAATACAGACCTGATTAACCTAGCTCCAAATTTCACGCACACTGAAAGCGTTGCATGTATGCCCACCTCCATGCCCTGGTCCACACTGCACTCCCATCTGGAGAGCCTCCTCCCCTCCTACCACTCCTTTAGGCCTCAGGTCTAGCCCTAAACTGTTGGGTGCCTCTCTCCCAATGGGCACAATTCCATTAACAATGACTTTATATAAAATAACCCATAGAACCTCACTTCTATTATTGTCCTTTGTTTTCTAAAGCTTATGTAAACTTTTGGCCACCTGGAATGCAACTTCCCAGAAAGTAGTTATAAAAGCATACATTTGCCGAATGAATGAAGGAATAAACACCTAACTTCATAGAATGTGTTAGAATTAGATGAAAAGGTACACATGAGGTCCTCCGTAAACTGTCAAAAACCTAACAAACTAAGCAATTCTTTCTGTACCCCCAAAGCTTTACAGGTAGTAGGTGTGCTTAATAAACATTTGTTAATAACAATCATATAGGGAACAGAGATAACAAAAGAAAGATACAATACCAAAAATAAGGCACAGGAGCCACCAGAAATGTCAGTGAGAGGGAGACTGGTTGTGAAAATAAAGGCACGATAGTGCATCAGGCTAGAAACTAAATAATAGTTTCATTTGTTCTGAATCCCTGATAGTTACAGAAAGATGATTACTGATTCACACAGTGGGGTTAAACTAAATAAAAAGCAAACCTCGGGTAGAAATAGGAAAAAAGAGACTCTCCTCTTTACCTGCACCCCTCTCCCCCTGACCAAAATTCCATCTATAGAAACCTCATATACTCTTCTAGTCCCATTACCAAATGCCATCTACACTGCATTTAACGCAATCTCCTCCTTACAGGCTGTAAGTCCAAATCTAGCTTACTAAATTACCAATTAACAGCACCAACCCAAAGAAAACATCTTTGAAAATAAAGTTGTCAGAATGAAAAGAAAAGGCCATGACCGAACACTGTACGGTGGTCTGCGAGTCTCTACCCTCTGAGATTTATTCTAGCATTTCAATATTCTGGGTGAGAAACAAAACCTGCCTCTCCTCACACGCCTTCCCGTAATCAACTAACCTGGGAGGTGCTGTCATGAACATTCTTAAAGAACATGTTGTTCAGTCCTGAGAAGTGTACCGAAAGGGCCAGAGCATCTCTCTCTCCTTCATTCATTATGCTTACGGTCTAATCTCGGCTGTCAGAGGCCAGGTGATAGTCACCAGAGAAAATGCTGAATGATGATGGATGGTTCGAAAGAAAGGGAAACTGACACTAGGATTACAATTAGAATATATATTGTGCAGAAAGAAGGGGAAGCAATGCCCATCATACTTCCTGTTTCTCACAATGAGGACAATGCTTTGACAGGCTCCCTCAGATGACTGGCAAGAGGCACCAAGGCCACCCCATGACTGCTGGGATGACAGCACCTCTGTGTTTGCAGCCTAGTCCCTTCTTTTAGAACTCATTCACTCATAAGTAATTAGCTCCTAAATTTATTTATTTCTTGATTCTTCCCAACTAGAATTAGATGTAGTTTCTAACAAATATCATCATATTAATAAAACAGAAAACCAAAGCCTCAGAAAGAGATGGAAACAAATGTTCTCACTGAGAAGACTATGGTACAGTGAGAAGAATGAAGAAGATCTGTCAGACCTCAGATCTGCTACTTATTATTAGTCTAAGTGTGAAAAAATTATTTAAATTCTCTGAGCCTCAGCTTTCCTGTTTATAAAATACAGATTGCAATAAACTCTTTCAGCCTTGTAGTGATGTTTAAGTAAGATAACGTACTCGAAGGCATTTAGTACAGTGCTTGACATCTAGTACACCTCAGATAAATGGTCATCTGCTTTTCCCATCAATTTCTAAGCAGTTAGGGCTCAAACTGGTCACACACACACACACACAGACACACACACAATATCACTGGAACTAAAAACGAAAGGTCTAAATTAAAAAAATCTTATTCTTGCTACTTTAGGCAACTTTGTACTAGTCAATATCACTATGAGAGCAATTAAAACATGTAGTCTTATTTTGGGGGCAAAGTTATTGCACTGAAAGGTTTAGAAAATTGCCGAGAACACTTACAGCATAACAGAATGAAATTAGTCTTCCTCCACTCTTAATTTTTCAATTAAAAATAATTATTATTAAATGTATAGACGTTAACATTATGAATGCTTTGTGCCAAATGCTTAGACGAAAAGAGTATAGAATTTGATGGTCACTTTCGTTGAGTGACAGAAAGCAGCATGCCTCAACCAACATTTTTAATGTGTTCTGGATTTAAAGTCAGCCTTTCCACATAAAAAAGAACCAGAGTGAAGGTGAATGTTTTTACAGCAAATATTTTGCTTCATAAATACTTTCTAGAGCTTATCGAAATGCATACAGTACATTAAATATGGAATTCCTGAGTGCATCAATAAACAGGGTCTTTAATTGGCTCTAAAAGCCAGCTGAATAGTCTAAGAGTGCCCTGAATTCACAGCTGTCACCCTGTCAGAGGTGTTCTTTTTTTTTTCTTAATTTTTTTTGCCGAGAAAGATTTGCCCTGAGCTAACATCCGCTGCCAATCTTCCCCTTTCTGTATATGAGCTGTCACCACAGCATGGCCACTGACAGACAAGTGGTATAGGTCCATGCCTGGGGACCAAACCCAGGCCGCCGAAGCAGAGTGCACCAAACTTAACCACTAGGCCACCAGGGCTGGCCCTGCAGGGTTCTTTTAGATTAAGTTCTCGAGCAAGCGCATATTCTTAAAGCACAAATTATCTCTATGACTTAATGCTGTTGCTGCTGCTGTCACCATCACCAAACTGTAAGACGCGTCTATACGAGAGCGCGGTGCTTGGTGCTAGATTAAGAAGAAAACAAAGATAAAACACTTGTCCTTACCCTCGAATGACTTACTATTAATCAAGTCAAGCAAACCAGGATTGGTGATCATATTTTGTTGCTCAAGGATCTGGGAAGAAAATCCAGGCAATAAGCCCCTTCAAGAAAAGGATCACCTTTTGGACTCAAATCTTACCTAGCGTGTAATTATTAACAAAATTGCTTTGTTCATGGATGCAGCCCTTGTGCTTAGAATACTTTTTGGCACATAATAAGCATTTGGTAAATATTTGTTGAATGAATATATGAATAAGCAAATGAACAAACAAAAAATGAAAAAGAACATCTCTTTTAGACCAAGTGAATTCTAAGTACAAGTCACATAGGAACAAACAGCAGTTGTGTTTTGCATAATGTATGCTCAGTGAGGAATGCATGTTTCAATACAGTGCTGGAAAAGTATATTGATTAAGATATTATTTGTAGAAGACAATCTCCCAAATAGAAACAACATAGTTATTCCCAGCATAAAGGAAGTAAACGGCTTGCCCATCTTTCATTGCTCAATTATATTTCATTCCTGGGTGACTCTAATGCCATCTGGTTGATAATTAAGACAAGTGTAAAGCATTACGCAGGGTACGTAGGAAGACAATCAAGACGGGGAAAGAGGATTCATTAAACATCTACTAGGAAACTGGTACTGGGCTGGACCCTTTTCCATAAAATATCTCACTTAATCCTAATAATATCCCTGCAATATTATTACCTAACACAGAGATGAAGACATAAAGGCTTATGGCAAGGGCAGGGGAGGTGTCTTACTCAAGGACACACGCATGGTAGGTCCAGTATGCAAACATTTTTTTTCCAATTATATACATTACAATCTGCTTAATATCACTTTATGTTCCCAAGAAACTCACAGGCTGAATAAAATGATGTAGATGATGGGTGATACAGGAAAATTCTAAAATAGGGAGCATGAACCCTGAATTTCTTGTGGTTGACACATAAAATGCATTTTCCATTAAATACAGCAGTTGGTTATCCAAGGCAATGCACAAACAGCCTCTTGGATCAGAAAAGTAAGTAAAGCTTAAGAAAAACAACATTCTATACATAAAAACACACGTACACAATGATTCTGGGGGAAACACACTTAATGGTACAACTGAGGCCAGAAATAACATGTTCCTCTCTAATACTGTCCAAGCAGCAAGAACCGGAACTCTACTTTTCCCCATCTCTCCTGACCAACCAGTAGATGTATAACAATCCCTCCCACCCCAAACTCCTAAAACTCCAAACTACTGGCGAGGGCTGCCTGGACATCCAGGAACGTGAAGGTTGGAAGACAAGAAAGGGTTGGCCTTCAGGGAGGGAAGTCTTGAAAGTTTGCCTGTATTAACACCCAAAACACTGAGAGAAGCCTTGTTTTTTCTGTTTCTCCTTTTAAATAAAAAATTCCAATGGCCCTTCCTTGATTCTTCTTTTACTATTACCACAGGTCATTTCTATATGTCTAATCATCTGAGGCCCACACAATGTTTTACAGTTTCCTCAGGACACAGAAAATACATGGAGTCCCACAGAGATCTAATAGTTTTTAATTAGCAACAAAGGAAAAAGGGAGGATGGGGAAAAATTTAAAGTTAGGAAAGTCCTAAAAGTTGCACAATAAAATGAGCAGTCCTAGTATGCAATTGAAGTAAAGTTTACTTTTGTCTTTTTTTAACTTAAAACGTTATCTATTTCTTTTTTCAGCTTTATTGAGATATAACTGACAAAACTTTAAGATATTTAAAGTGTACATCATGATGATTTGATATACAGATATGTTGTGAAAGGATTCCTCCCACCAGTTACTTAACAGATCCATCACCTCACATATTTATTTTTTTGTGTGTGTGAAAACAATTAAGTTCTACTCTCTTAGCAAATTTCAATTATACGATACCCTTCTCTCTATTTCTGTTGTCCTCTGTAACTCTTGAAAATACTGAGCATGAATTTTGGCCTAATATTCATGAAATACATCTTCCCTCCCTCGACCCCCAATTATTGAAACCTGAGTAAATTCATGATTGATTTCCTTAGTGGAGTGGAATCTTAAGTTGAGTGGTGATGCACTGAACTAATCTTTAAGAGGAATGGGAGGAAAAAAATATTGATGAAGGATTCCTTGACAATCCTTCTATACTGCTGAGGTCCCAGATGAGATGAAACAACTGGAATTTATAGCAACACCATACAATCATGGAATATTCTAGAGCAGAAATAAGAGTGGAGAAGAGAGACTTTGAGAGCCAGAGTTAAGGACTTACTAGCTGGATGTGTTGGAAGAACAAGAGGAATAAAGAGTTGAAGGTTCTGGTAAGAAAGAAATCGAGGCAATTAACCATAGATGGGTCAAGGCTTGATAAGAAAAAAAGTGAAGTTTGGGAAAGGCTTGATTGAAGAAAATGGCGGAAGTTGACACTTGGACATCTCCATAAGGTCAAAGAGTATTTATGGCTGGAGTCAGAGTGAGAGATTTGAAAGGAATGGGAGGTAGTAGTTAGAGAGGGACATACTTAGAACTATATCCTTCCTCACTGGTCGCAACCCCAGGAAGCCCTCCTTTGAATTAGAAATGGGGCAGTGCGGGGGGGGGGGGGGGGGGATAGTTAAGTTTGATGTTTGGTAGTTAAAATTAGGCAGCAACAAAGTTTGGGAGTGGGGGGCAAGACTGAGAAATGAAAGGAATAAAGGAAATTCCAAGGATGTCAGCCAAGAGGAAAAAGGGAAGTTTCTTTTGGTGCCCCCCAGAGTCACTCACAGGTATAAGGCATAATGTAGGGAAAAAGGATCTAAATTAGGACAGCCTAATGATGAGTTATGAGAAAGACAAGTAGTGCAAAGTTTGAAGTATAAAGAACAGTATAGTATATGTATGTGCAACACCTTATATCTGTTGGAAATTTCAATGTGAGCAGACTGCTAGGAAGCAAATAACATTTGAGTTTTGCTTCAAGTAAGACCATCTCTCCTAGAATTTGGTTATAGACTATAAAATAACTCTCATAAAGAAATAAAAATCATATTTTGTAGTTCAAGAATTGAATATATTCTAGCTCCTAAATAACAAGTGAATTTTATAATAATCTCCCCTTTGGGAGTGGCCTCTTAGTTTAAAAAAATGAAACGAGGGCCGGCCCAGTGGTGCAGCAGTTAAGTGCACACATTCTGCTTTGGTGGCCAGGGTTCATCAGTTCAGATCCCGGGTGCGAACATGGAACCATTTGGCAAGCCATGCTGTGGTAGGCATCCCACATACAAGGTAGAAGAAGATGAGCATGGATGTTAGCTCAGGGCCAGTCTTCCTCAGCAAAAAGAGGAGGATTGGCAGCAGATGTTAGCTCAGGGCTAATCTTCCTAAAAAAAATAATGAAACGAGACACAAAAACACCCAGTTTCTTAATTATCTCCCTAACAACAAATTAAAAGAGGTTTTGGAGGATGGGATAACAAGGAACAAAGAAGAATGTAGCAACAAATTTTAAGGTTAATAATAGCTCATCCTGAGCCATCAGTAAAATGCCTTCACCCAGAGCTCTTCCATGAGCATAAGTCAAAGAAAGTTCCATTAGTAAGAGTACTGACTGTTTCTATAATGGAGTCTGAAATGGCATACTCTATGAAGAGCAAAATGTAAGATATGGGCCAATTACCAAAGGATGCACAGTCACTGCATGCACATTTTTAAATGGTTGATCAATAAGGCACAAGGGAACTTTAATTGACCATCTTTGAGGAGCATTCTTATCTTAGTGACATTATCCTCCAATTCACTTTATTTTAAGGCTACGTAAGAAGATTGCATTGATTCTTTCTTCTTTCACTCTTTAACTAATTCCCTAGTTTTAATTATCTTGAATCTATTAAATACGTTTTAGTGGTTAGTTGGGATATCTAACTCCGAGATTCTCATGTGTGTAAGCTGGAGTCCCCTACCTTACTTATCAAGTGTCTGATTTCTTTCATTTAACATAATGTTTTCAAAGTTCATCCATGTTGTAGCATTTATCACTACTTCATTTCTTTTTATAGCTGAATAATATTCTAATATGTATATACAATATTTAATTTATCTATTTACCAACTGATGAGCATTTGGGTATTTCTGTTTTTTGGCTATCACGGACAATGTTACTAGGAACATCCGTGTAAAAGTTTTGTGTGGACATATGTTTCCACACAACATACACCTAGAATTTGTATTGCTGGATCATACGGTAAGTCTATGTTTAACATTTTGAAGATCCGGCAGATGGTTTTCCAAAAATGCTATACCCTAATGCTCCTTGTTGGTTTTTTTTAAAAAAAATAATTAATTGTTTAAAAGAAAATCTGTTTGTGTGGAGGGTGATGGGCAGCATACAGAGGAAGTATGAGTATTCTGTTCTCCAGAAGAATCCTTTCCCACACGCCCCACATCTCCCCCTGCCTCCTGTAGGGGTGGCCCTATCTGTTTCGAAGGATCGTTGAGGAAGCATGACCAGATGTAACAGGGGATGACGTAACAGGGCAGAAGCATTTGGGAATTGGCACAACTGGGCAACTATCTGCGCTATCTGTACTGTTTCAATTAAGTGTCTGTGCTGGTCCATCACCCATGATTAAAACAGACAATACGGTTTCTCTCCTCACTCAAGTTTCAGATTGCAGATTTTACTGTTTGCTCAGTAGTTCTTATTAAAATAAAGCAAGAGTGATATGAAGGACGATAGGATGCAGTGCAGTTCTCTAATCAGATGAGCCCATCTCAGTGCTGACCTAACATGTATGTTTGACTAGGCAGGAGTCTTCCAATGATGTCTTGCCAACAGAGTGGTAGATTTATGGTGCAGATAAGCATCACGCTGAAAACAGATTGAGCCCATCAATTTTATTTTGCCTGTGAGATGGTCTACGATGGAGCCTAGGCCACTGGAAATGATCAGTGCATAAATATACCAGTTCATATGGAAGAAATGGTATTGTTAAACACTCTCATTGTCTTCACACTCAGAGATGTGCTTAATCTAAGTACTTCCAAAATTTGAAAAGAATTATTTTGAAGGGCTTGATGTGACACAGAATAATAACCCAAAATGACTATGAGAAGTAGGAGAGATAAATGTCTCTTTAAATACAAATTTAGAGTTAAAATACAAGGTGCAAAACATGGTAGCATTTAGCTTATTGACAAAGATAATCAGTGCTGGCATCCAAACAGAAACAGCATTATATCATGGTTCACTGGAAGCATCTGGATTACTGAGGAACAGGTGGCTTTAAATAACTTTACCAGCAAACCCATAGTCACTGTTTAGGTTTAATTAGCAACAGTCAACTTTCCAGGCACTCTAGGCAACAACTCTTGCAATATTCTCACAGAATTAAATCGGTCTTCCAAGTCCACTAAACATGAGCCATAACATGATCAACAACCAAAATTACAGCTGGCAGAGGCATTTTTTTGTTTCAGCATAAGTAGAGCACAACATAGGATTGTCCATACTCTATGTTCAGCAAATAATTGATAAAAATAATCATAATTTTACAATCTATTCAGACTGTCCATCCTTTGCATTTCTCCAATGTCCAATACATTTTTTTTTACCCTAATGGGTAAAATTACCACATTGATAAAAAAAAAAAAAGAAAAGAAATACAACTCTCTCATTCATCTACAACTGAAATAATGACAACCATAAAAAAAAGATGAGCCTTCTATGTTTTAAGTCTTGACCTCTGCCTCTCATTAAATGCAATAAGTTCAATGTCAGCCATCCACCAAATCAAAAAGGAGTGAATTTTTCCAATCATATTTGCTCCACATCTATCTGTCACACTTATATCTTGTACTTATTCTCAAAATTTTTATTTTCCATTTTATCAGTCATGATTGTTGTAAAGCACATACCGTAAGTGTTAACATTTTACATATTACATGACTCCAAGATCCCAGTTCTAGGAATTTCCTCCCATGCCTAATAAAAAATAATATCATGAGTGAACTTAAGATTTGGCAACAAGGATGTTCATCACATTTACATACTACTTGACCCCAAAAGTCTAGTCCTAGGAATTTCTTCACAACCTCAATAAAAATTAGTATTATAGGCAAACTTAAGATTTGGCAACAAAGATGTTGACCCTCACAGTTCATCTGAGCACCCACAGTGAGCCAGGATGGGACCTAGGGGAATTAGGAGATGGGGGACCAGCACCTCCTCCAGCCAAGTTGTAACTTCCTCCTGTTCTCTGCCACAGCATGACTGAGGGAGGCAGGGGGTGCCTCATTAAGTGCATTAAACTCTTAAAGAATCACTTAAAATGCAAAACAATAGGGAATTGATTACAAACATAAACACACATATGTAATTGATACAATAAATACACATATATAAATAAAACTGGAATATGATGCAGCCACTAAAAATATACCAACACTGAAATAAGGTCCAAAAAAGATATATAAGGCAGGAGTCGTTATGGCAAAAGGTTATTAATTAAAATCATATTGTGAGATAAGCCTATATCATGTGCCTCACAACTGCAATATTGGTAGTCTTTGCTGACATGATTCTTCTGTCTCTCACCTCTGCTGAATCCTGTTTCTGGATCCTTTGTTCCTGTATGTGTCATGTATTGTGCGTGTGTGTGTGTATGTGTGTGTGTGTGTGTGTGTGTGTTATAAACTCATATTCCTTAGACGTTTATCTGTAGCAATTCTTTGAGGCCTAGTTTGAAGGTGTGTTCCATTAGAAAACATTAGCAATAGCATCTGCTAGTTTACCTAAGGGAACTACCAACCTGGAACCAATTTTAAACTAAACTCTCACTTTGAAATTTTCTCACATCACCCAGAAGATGTATATTTTGGAAGCAGACTTGGTTTCTCTAGGGATTTTTTTCCTCCCTTCAGCCTGTGCCAAGGCGATCAATTTTCTTTCAGTCCCTTACAGGAGGTGGGAAGATATTTCTAGATGATCCATTTACTCTATGTGGAGTTGAGGGGTACTTTCTACCAGACTCCCCAGGTTGGGTAGGTCCTGGGCTTGTTCCTCTTCTCCGGTGCCTTGCAAGTTCACTGGGGTTTGGCAAATCCCCTCAGAGTGAAAACTGCCTTTGGTGGTACTTTCTCCAACCTCTCTCTGCAGTCCTTTTTTTTGCTTCCTGGTAATCCTAACTTTCTTGCCAGTTCATCAAAGCAAATTAACACATTTTTAAGTGTTTTACCCAACACTGTAAATTTTTCATGGGAACATCAACAAAGGTATCAATCATACTGCTGGAAGAGAAGTCTCCACATAATCTACTCTTCAGAACTGTCTTCACATAACTTCCCCTCTGAATTCAATTATTCCAGTGCGAGTTATCTTTAGATTCTACTCAAATAACCCTATTACTGTTTGCTCGTTTGTTTTTAATCAATTCTCATAGTTATCCTAAAATAATCATTATAAATAATACAAGAAAAATAATAAATAGAATAAATAGAATAAATGTAGCTCTTGCCTTATATGTTAACAGTTAACTTGATATAGTGAAATATAACAATATATGATAAAATACAATTTGATATAGTACATTATAAAATCAGATATTAGGAGAATGAAGTTCTCTTTTTAACTTGGATATCAAGTAATTATATGGCATTAAGTAAGTCTCTGAGCCTTCTATTTCTTACCAATAAAATAAGGAAAATGAACCAGATAGTGTACTCTTGAGAAACCTTTCCATCTATGAATTTTTATTTCCTAGATTATAAAATTTCCTTTACAAATATATTCTATCTATTGGTTTTATTTATATTTTTGATACTGTATAACATAATGTAGTAGTACATTTATCAAGTAGAAGTTTATGCCAATTATTATAATCATTGAGATATCACATGCAATAATTCCAATGGGATTTTAAATGAGAATGAACTGTATTTTTACTTTGGGATATTAGTTATGCTTCAGGAAAAAATAATTAGTATCATTTTGGGCTGACATTTTTACACCATCTAATTATGATGATCTTATGCTCTCGTTATTTTATGGGAAGCATCTTAGATCCTGCCTTGATTATCACAAGAATTCCCCAATGTAGAGAAATAAAATGGGTTAAATTCATGGCATGTGTGTGCAATTTTAACCTAAAATGTTTCTCGATTATTCACCCTAAAATAGGTATCAGAACTTTAAACAAATCACTATTATCAATGGTTTCCAAAAAAGCAATTCAGACAGATATATATTTAATTGGAAAACACAATTTATTTAATTGAATTCAATCTACAATCAGGAACTCAGCATCTTTGTGCCTTGGAGTGGGGTCATAGCAATATCAACATAATTAATAGACACAGGCCATGACCTCAAGAAGTTCATGTTATGACTGGGGTATAAAAAAGCACACACCAAAAAGAAGGGACAAAACTATTATAAAATATAGCAAAAGAATTTAAAAAATAGCATTCCAACAAAACAGAACTATTGCTTGACTTTGGAAATCAACTTGCATAAACATAGTAAAATTCAGGGAAGACAGGTGAAGTTACAGTTGTTTTCAGAGAAAATATGACATTGTTCCTCTACAAAGTAGCCTGATATTAACAATAGAAGAAAACAGATTGGAAAAAATAATATGTAATACAGAACTCCTAATATTGGTATTCAATAAATGCTCCATTTGGCTGATCAAAAAAAGTGACTCAATCATATAACAAAGAAGCTCCTTATCAACATTTTCTAAATACATCATATAAAATTATTGCTATAACCTCTTCCTGGAAAACTACTTTTCTTTTGTATTTCTTCAACGATCAGTGAATCTGCTTTTTAAATGTTGTTTTTCAAAAGCCTAAAATATAGACAAGGCTTTTATTAAAATAAAATGCACAAAAGAACGACTTGTCAATTTAGCTCTGGAGGGAGCAGAGGCAGGCAGAGGTTACAAAGAAAAAGTCTTTGAAGAAACTAGACAAAGCAATTTAGGCCTAGAAACTAATGGTCCGTGGACACCGCTTCAGTGTAAACATTTTTTACCTCAACAATCAAGCACTACTCCAGCAATAGAGAACTAAAGAGAGACTAGAACAAAAAGACAGGAGGTAAATAAAATTAAAAGACATTCAATAAGTATTTATTAAGTACCAACCGTCTACAGGTACCGTACAAGGTCCTGAAGACAGTGAGAGCAACATCAACCTTTGTTTGCTCACGTCTAAAACTTTGGAGTCATCTTCACTCTTCTATTTTACTCATGCCTCTCCATCCAATCCATCAGGAAATCCTGTCAGTTCAACTTTCAAAACATAAAGACCCTCACCCAACATAAAGACTCATCACCCTCACTGCTACTACTTTCTAAGCCACCACCATCTCTCTTCCTGCTTCCACCATTGCCCCCTTTCAGGGGATTCTTAACATACAAGCAAGAGTGATCCATAAAATGCAAGGCTAATCCAGTTACTCCTCTCTCTAGAATGCCCCAAATGCTTCCTATCTCATTTGGAGTAACAGCTAAACTCCTTACGATAGCCTAGAAGACTCTATACTAATTGCCCCTGTAATTTTCTGTGCTTATCTCCTACTACTCCTTCCCTGTCTCACTCTGCTCCAGTTACACGGGTCTTCTTGCTCGCATTCTTCTTGAATGTCCCATGCGAGCATCTGCCTCAGGGCTTCTGTTCACCTTGTTCCCTCTGCCTGTCAATACTCTTCCCCAGATCTACATGGTTCACTCCCTTATCTCCTTTGGGTCTTTATTCAAATATCTCCTTCTCAGCAAGCCATTCCTTAGCATGTAAAGTGAGAGTAAAATAAAATATAAGTTCATTTAAATAATACATTTAGTCAGTAGAAAGCATATATTCCTATATACCAGCAACAATCAGTCTATGAAAAATGAAGTTCCTGAAATCTGGCCACGATGGTATAATTCTGAGGAAGATATTACACAGGGAATACCTGCTAAAATGACACATTTGCACAAGCACACAACTCAAGCACACGCATAAAAAATTGAAACCATGTATATATGTGTTTGAGGCAGCTTCTTCCTCCTAACAGTGTATCCTGAGTGTTTCCCCACGTCAGTAAGTATTCTTTAAGAATATGATTATTAAAGATTGAATAATACCATGGGGACGTACCAAACGTTCACCAGTCAACAATCAGTAGAAAGCCTGCCGCATGCCAGGCACTGTGCAACGTGCTGGGAAAAAAGAGTGATCAAAAAAGACATAGCCCCTGCCCTTATGGAGTTGACCATATTGTAATGAGATAGACATTAAGCTATCACACAAATAATACGTAATTACAAACTGTCTTCTGTGTTCTGAGGTTGGAACAGAGTAGCAGGAGAGACCATGATACCTCTATAAGATTTAACACTAATGTCTATAGTATCTATTAGGGGCTAACATACTTGCAGGTCAGAAAAAAGAGGGAGTGACGTTACATAGAGCCTGAAGGATGGGTAGGAGGTGGTCCGTAAGGAGGAGAGGAAAGAATGTTCTAAGCAGAGGGAGGTGCATGCATGAAGGCCCTGAGGCAATAAAGAGCTAGGCACATTCAGGGCACTGAAAAAAGTTCAGCGTAGAGGGCCCCTTCCCTTTCTCTCATTTCATCACCTTTTTAATTTTTCATTTTCTTCCTTATTCAACCAAGATCTCATTATGCATAATGCAAGGAGCACTCTTGCCAACACCATCACTCATCCTTCTGGCCTTTCATCATTCCATGCTGTAAAAGTCAACCATGGAGAAGCCCAGTTACCTGCCTTCTCTGTGTTTTCACCTAACTACTGCTACAGGGTCACCAAACAGGGCATACTGGAGAACTAAAACAAGCCCTTCAACACTGCCTAGCAAGTTAACTACATCTCTCTGGATACTTCATTCCCCCACTGCCTACGACAATTCTATCAACCCTTCTCCACTCTCAAACCCCAGCCACACTACACTCCCCCTCACTCTTACCAGATGGCCTTACTTTTTATTTTACAGAGAAAATAGCTATCAACAACCTGGGTATCATTCATCTTCCCATTTCCAGAAAAACAAATATTCCTACAAATGCTTTGCTGCCTTCTAAACATCCCAAACAGAGTTCCCCCAACCTAAAGCTAATCCCTAACAGTCCTACCTAGAACACTTTTAAGCTTATTACATAAATTAAAATTCAGCCCAACTCAAAATAACCAGAGAATTGATAGCACACATTAAACTGACAGAAATTCAATATTATTTAATGATGTGTGACAATAATAAGACAAGTTCCATAAACCAGATTTATTTTTTCAAAATTTTTCTTATTGTTCATAAAACTAACAATAAATTATTTCTAAATTTTAAAATTTGAAAGAATGGAAAATATAATAAGAGTATAAAGTATATACCATGCGTGTGTGTGTATCATCTGGTTGGACCTAGAAACTGTAAGATGTTTACGACATACATATTCATAGAAAACAGACAGGTGATTCAGCCTAGAGGAATACATCTTTGCCCTATGATATGAATCTCAATGGAAGCTGTATCTCTATAAGAAGGGAAATATTAAAGCCAAATTTTTTATTTATTAGAGATTCTACCTCTAAATAATTCCCTGATGAATAATGCTTCAGAGAAGCAGGCTACACAGTCCTGGTTCTTCACCCTGGGGAGGTCACACAAGCCTTTCAGAATCTAATCTAAACTATGGTTCTTCTCCTCAGAAAAATGCACATATACATGAAGACAAGATTTTACAAATAATTCCAGGGAGTTCACAGACAGCACCAAGACCAGAGACCTCAAGTTTAATAGAATGAGTAGAGTTTCTGGAGCCAGAAAGATCTGGATTCAAATTCAAATTCCACTACTTCCTCCCTATGTGTCTGTCTGTCCTTGGTCAAGGTATTTAAACTTTTCCAACATCTACTTATCTATAAACAGCATAATACTTTCCTTGCCCTTGAGGATTTACTATAAAGAGCAAATAAAATTATGTATATGAAGCTCTTTGTAAAATTTTTATAAAGCACAGTGTAAATGACAGTTATTATAACATGGAAACAGTTACATGTTTTACTAATCCCCACTATGAAGAAGCTCCAAGAGTCAAACCCTTAGAGGAAAGCAGGTTCAAGTGACAGCTTCATTCTTGAGCATTAAAAAAAGGGTAGAAGAAATGGGAAATGTTTAGGTTGGGGGAATCGGAGTGTCAGGAGGAATATGATTATTGTCTTCAGACATGTGAGGTGTTACATTATGAAAAAGGGGTCAAAGTTATACGCTATGGTCCTAGAAAGAGTATTAGGACAAATAGGTTGGAATCTTCAAAAAGGGAGATTTGGCTTTACAAAAGGAAAAACTTACTAAGGATTAGAGGAGCATGAAAATGTAATGACTATTTTAGGAGACAGTTTCTTTCTTATAATTTAAGGTCTGTCTTTGTTTTTCTAAGACAAGCCAGACCTCCATTTGTCATGGTTTCATAAAGGAGATTTAAAGCAATGATTGGAAAGTAAGAATCAATTCCAACAATGAGATTCTGAGATTTCACAAAAATGTCCTGAGATTAAATCCATAAATATTAAGTCAAAGATCATTACCAAAGATTCCACAGTACTCAATTTCTCTACAGAATTCACCATTATATTCTGCCACAGTCACATAGGATGATAAAAATGGAATTAAAATTATAACATGTCTAATTATATCTAGTTATATCTAGTCATATCAAAAATAAAAAGGAGGGGCCGGCCCGGTGGCACAGCGGTTAAGTTCGCTCGTTCCACTTCTCAGCAGCCCGGGGTTCCCTGGTTTGGATCCCGGGTGCGGACATGGCACTGCTTGGCAAAAAGCCATGCTGTGGTAGGCGTTCCACATATAAAGGAGAGGAAGATGGGCATGGATGTTAGCTCAGGGCCAGTCTTCCTCAGCAAAAAGAGGAGGATTGGCAGTAGTTAGCTCAGGGCTAATCTTCCTCAAAAAAAAAATAAATAAAAAGGAATATCACACACATTAAAGAGCAAATGGGGCCAGCTCCATGGCCTAGTCATTAAGTTCAGGACGCTGTGCTTTGGTGGCCCGGGTTTGGTTCTCAGGCACAGACCTACACCACTTGTCAGTGGCCACGCTGTAACGGCAACCCACATACAAAATAGAGGAAGACTGGCACAGATGTTAGCTCAGGGAGAATCTTCCTCAGCAGGAAAAAAGTAAAGTGCAAATGATTATAAAGCAATGTAAATAGTGTTTAAAAAAAAAAAAAGGCTAAGAGTACATTTATTGGATCTCTCGTTTCACAGGTAGAAAGTTTTTCATGGACCATAACCACTGATGTGTTGGTAAATGTTTGATAATGGGCATAATACTCCCATCATGGCCAATTTCAATCTACGAACATGATGTCACTGAACAGAGAGTTGGGAGGAAAAGTTCACAATGAGCTCCAGCAAGCATGCAAGGCTGCTCTGGCCCACCGATGAACTGAAGGCTATTCTCATGATTCTTACCAAATAACATGAACACCACCGCCCTACCTCCTCTCCACAAAAACAAACAAAAAAAACCCACGTATAAGGTAATGATATCTTTCCTTTAAATAGGGGTTTTTGTCATTTTGGTTATAACTAGATTTTAACATATAAATCGTATTTATGTCTCACTGTGAGAGCTGCAGTTTATTGAAAAATATTCCTCTATCGATATTTCTCCTCAACCAACTTCTACGTACCCCCTATGCTTATCACATAACAGAAGGAGAGTAGAGTGATTCCT
Organism: Equus asinus; assembly: GCF_041296235.1. Taxonomy (NCBI): domain Eukaryota; kingdom Metazoa; phylum Chordata; class Mammalia; order Perissodactyla; family Equidae; genus Equus; species Equus asinus. The sequence goes on along the minus strand of NC_091790.1, from coordinate 187,516,268 downwards.
ACAGACCTATTATGAGTGAATAATATCAGAAAATCATTAATAGTTTCCAGCTGGCTGCAGGCACAGTACACACGTAATTGGAATATGCTAAAATCAAAAAAGCCAAAAAAATATTTGATATAAACATCTGAATCAAAACTTTTGAACAACTATAAGTTCAATTTAAGCATGGAAATATTCCATACATAAAATAGTATGAAGGAGTTCTATATGTTAGTATTGGGTTTCATATAATAAAAATGATTTCTCTCCTACCACTTCCTTTTAATAGGTGAACCCTAAACGAAAGCAAAATATATAATTAGAGTTTCCAACATTTCCATGGGGCTTAGGACAATATTAACAATTGTCAGACTTGTGGATATCTAAGAAGGTACCCTTAGTACTTAAGGATGAATATTCAGGCAGGGAAGGAAAAAAATGACATGATGTCGAGGAATTGCTTGAAAATACTTCAGCAACAAATGAAAAGAAGAAAAGAAAACAGGAGATGAAGCAAATAAGGTACAATCTTCGTAACTATTGAATGTGGGTGATGAATACGTAGAAGTTATATATACATATATATATATACACACACACTACTTCCCCAACTTTTGTTTTTGTCTGAAATTCTTCTAAAAAATAAAATAAAACAAAGCTGCCAGAAATACAGTAGTTATATTTAACATAGATAACAACCATAACAACCATTTATTAATCTTCCCTGGATCCATTAGAGTCTTTAGTGAAAAATCCTCCTAAATCCTGTTCCAGAATGTCTGCATATTACATACATATTTATTATTATTAACAATTGAGGGATAAGAACAAAATTTAACTACTCAGGCAAAAACTGTGGATAGTACTCTCCAATGCAAAAGTACTTACATAAAGCCCCGAGACGTTCTTAGCATTCTTTTCTGATCTTGCACAGATATCTATCATCGTATTATAACATTAATTGTTCTGTTAAAGGAAACTCTCTCAAGGGAAACACCACCTTTCATCATTTTAGATCTCTTTTGCTAAGTACAGGGCTGGCAAACAGTACACACTCAGTAAGGCATGATTTAGGTAAAATAGAAGGCTTCATAGCATGACAATGCATGTTGTCAGAAGCATTAGGTTTAATAAGAGCTGCTTAGGGATTGCATTAAAAGTATCTAACTAAAGGAATAACCTGACCTAACAGATGCTTACAGTACCCGTCCAAATCATAAGGCAGGCTGAAAATAGCACATCACAATTGGGTACAAGTTCGCTGCAAGATTATTATAAGTGGAGAAAGGTTTCACATCCTGAGCCCAGAACTAATTACTATTCCACCAAACTCATCTCATGCATCTCATATTTTGCTATTTTATTTCATCCTTGTTTTCATTCTATTCTGAAAGAGTCAGATGTGGTGCCCTGTCACTTCCCAGGGACCGTGACCATCTTGAAGGCAGGGTCTTTTTATCTCCTAATTTCAGTATAATGCCCAAAGCTCTAATAGAGTGTTCAGCAGATGATGAACACAGTAAATATAAAACCATTCTGCGAAGGCAGAAAAAAATTACTGCAAACTCAAATGAGGTCATCAAACTGTTAACCTAGGTATCTGTGAGGAATATAAGACAAGATATTCACTAGACTTATCCTTCTGTTTTTTCCAAAGGAAGGTGAATTTCCATTCTTGTTTTCCATCCACCTAACCAAAAAATAGTTCCAAACTCAGATTTAAGTTCTATATTAAAGATCCAGAATCTAGCTTAAAACAAACTTCCAGGAAAATTCTACTATGAAACGTTGAACATCTTCAAGTTGAAGCATATTCTACCAAAAATGCCTTACTTAAAAAAAGAAAAAAAATCAAAGGAAAATTTTCTTACTCCACTTATGACTAAAAAAAGTCAATAAAAGATGATTTAAAATTACTTAATGATACCAATTTTTGCTTGCTGTTTTCCCCCATATCTTTACTTGGCAAATATTAAATTCAAACTTCAGAGCCATGCCTGTTTGCTTTCTAAAATCTATTTTTATCCTTAAGTTGTAGGTAGTTTTATGCAATGGTCCATTTTCTAACACTGCGAACAAAAGAGACGACCACATGGCATACGTTCCAAGCAGATTCACAAGCACAGATGCAAATCTGCCCATTATAACAATTTGCATTTCTACTGTTAACATTTCTTATGAGAAGTCTATAAAGCGATTACAGTCTTCTGATCTTCTTAAAGCACAATAGAGAAGGAAATATTAGAACGATCACAGACTGCTTGTGGTAATACAATTTCACTCTGATCTCTTTCATGTACAATTCCACGGAGATCTTGAAGGCTTCTCTTGGCACACTATAATTATTTATTTACTAAATTTCTGAGCTTGATGCCATGAAATGGATTTAAATATTGTTATGCAGATGATGCTCAGGTACAATGTCCTTCTGATGCTGCCTAATCTATTTTTACTCCCAATACTATCTTGTCTAAGATCCAACACCATATGCATTGAAATAAGTTGTTCTTCAGTGTTTCAAAACCTGATTTATTGGTCATTCACATTCCATCTGCCTCAGAAAACTGCAATGTGCCTTTACTTTCACTGGCTGCACAAAAGGTTGAGGCTCAATTTTCCTTCACTTTATCATTTGATCAGCATATCTGACACATGTGTTAAGTTCTCCTTTCAACTACATAAACCACTTAAGATTCAGGCATTTTTTTTAAGATCAGGCCAGTACAGCAGGAGCTTGACTATAGCATTTGTCATCTTCCATATTTACTAATGTTTCAAAGAACTGGTCTCAAAAAATTGTCCTTGCTATTGTAAAAAAACACTGATGCCAGGCTGAAACACTATTTGTCCAAACTGGGAAAATGAATTACTTTATTATTAGCAAATACATATTGCATGATCTACAGCTAGGAAAAGGATGCAACAATCTTAGGGTCTGTAAATAACTATGACAAGAAATAACAGATGCAAAAATCTGAGGGCATGGGAATTTTTAGGGAGAAGAGAAACAAAATGGTCTGGAAGAGGCAAGGAAGACACCTATCACATCTCTCTATAGAACAGAAAGAGGCACCATTTAAACCAGCAGAGAGGAAACAGCCTCTCAAGGGTGAGATGGATTTTAGTTCTCATTGCTCTAGGGAGAAGGTTACAGGAACATTTAACAAACATGTTTAGCATATAAGGGATTGGCAATGAGGAGACGGGTAAATTCAGACACTGGACAGGAGGGAAATGGAGAGTAGTGTTGGAGATAAGGGGCCTGAGGATGTTGACTAACTGGGGAACCCTGGGCTCTCTGAAGTACCTGACATGAATTAAATACGGGGCATGAGGAGATGGAACAGACTGTAGAGGTGAGCCTGTAAGAGTTGTAGGGGAGGCGCCGGCCCAGTGGCTCAGTAGTTAAGTGTGCGCATTCCGCTTCGGCAGCCCGGCGTTCGCCGGTTCAGATCCCGGGTGCAGACATGGCACCGCTTGGCAAGCCTTGCTGTGGTAGGCGTCCCGCATATAAAGTAGAGGAAGATGGGCACGGATGTTAGCTCAAGGCCAGTCTTTCTCAGCAAAAGAAGAGGAGGATTGGCAGCAGATATTAGCTCAGGGCTCATCGTCCTCCAAAAAAAGAAAGAAAGAAAAGAGTTGTGGGGGATTAAGGGCCATGGGAACTGCCAGGAGTATACACAGTTCTGGAGTCCTCACCTTCACTCTTTCGATGGTGATGTGGAAACTACCCTCTTAAAATGGTCTTAGTGAACAATTCTCAATCTTCATCTTTCTTATTGGATCTAGCAGTATCAATTGACACAATCAACCATTTCTTTCTTGAAACAATTTCTTCACCTAGCTTCTATGACCTTATAATTTCTTGGTTCTCCTCCTTGTCACTAGCCAGTCCTCTGTTTTTTTTCTGGTTCCTCCTCATCTTCCTGATCCTTTATCATTCAACTGCCCAAAGGCTCAACCCTTGAAGCCTTTCTCTGCTCTAGATACAAGCCATCGAAGATGTCATTTAACCTAGTGGTTTTAAATAACATCTGTATGCTAATGACGTCTCAATTCATATCTCCAGTCCAGATCTCTCTCGTGAACTACAGAGTTGTATGTCCAACTGACTAGTCAGTATCTTCACTGGAATTCTAATAGGTATGCCTCTAATTTAATATGTCCCAAAACAAACTCTGGCCCACCTCCCATCCCCTACTGCTCCTCCAATAGTCTTCCTTATCTCAGAGAAAAGGAATGAAGTACTAATTCATGCTACAACACGGATGGACCTTAAAAATATTATGCTCAGTGACAGGAACCAGACACGAAAGGCCACATATTGCATAGTTTCATTTATACTAAATGTCCAGAATAGGCAAATCCAGAGAGGCAGAAAATAGATTAGTGGCTGCCAGAGGCTGGAGGAAGGACGGGTGGAGAGTGACTGCTAATAGATAGAGGTTTCTTTTTGCAGGGGGGGAGTATTCTGGAGTTAGATAGTGGCGATGGTTGCACAACTCTGTGAACATAGTAAAACACTGAAGTGTATACTGTAAAATGGTGAATAATATGGTATGTGAATTTTATCTCAATAAAAACACTTAAAATTAAAAATAATAAAAGATTGCAGGAACTTTGTTTGGTCTTGTATCTCAAGCACCTATTAACAACATCTGACAAGAGGGGGTACTCAAAATATTTGCTGAATAACTGATGAAGTAGTCTTTAAAGTTGATACATATATACACACTTACTAATATTTTGCTCTTCTCTTTTCTTCATACGTCAATACCTAATGATGTGTGGAAAAGGAGCAGAAATAAGATCAAAAGTCCACTGTTTAATCTTGAAATCAGCCTTAACAGTTAACGTAAAGACGAAACCACAGCTGAATAAGAAATACCAGTGTGTCAATTCTTTCAGTTCAGAATTCTCTCAAGTTAAGTAATTAGGTATAATACTGCATTTAAGGTTAAAAATTATTTTTTGTAGAGCACAAAGAGTAAATTCTAAATCAATAATCCACAGATAGGTATTATAAAACTATTTTGTGTATGCCACAGTGAGAGAAAACAAAAAGTCTAAGATACACTACCCTACCCTCAAAGGATTTATAACCTACAAGGGTAGAAAATAATTACCCAAGTCCTAAACTCTTCCAAAGATAAAGTCCTAAAACTTCCATCTAAAGATAAAAGACCAGTAAGTAAAAGAATAAAGTTATGTAGAATTTTAATTTGGTAGCAACTGGAAAAAAATTTCATATCCAATATTCTTAACTTTTAAAATCTGGCATTTTATTTTTAAATGTGGAAAGGCACATATCATTAACTGGCGTAGCAGTAGATATTCAGTAATCGTTTTTATTTAGACGACCATAATTCCACAGTGCACCATAAAACCTAGGGAACCACCTCCCTCAACACGTAAACACTCACTCTTTTACACACTAAGAAAGGAGCTCATTCCCATTTCCCATCAGCAAGCAAAGAGCTCGTTCCTATCAGCACAGGTTTCCCAAGTGTGCTGCTGTCTGCGGTGCTCATGCCAAGGCACAGAATACACTTGCCAAGGAGAAAGGCCCGGCCAAGCCTGAAATATCTGATTGCCCAGATTTCACCCTGCCATATCATATTCCTCAACCTGTTCATCCGTAATCTCTTGTAGATGGGTTTCTTTCCCTTCTCATTGTGGCAGCGTTGTTTTGTCTGAAATTCAATCACAGATGAATTAGACTTTAGGAAACATTCCCATTCTAGCTCTGTAGTCACATCAGAAACCCTAGACCCCATTTTTAATTTTGTTACAGCTTTTAGTTCTCGTATTTCAATGCAAAATCACTTCCCCCTGGAGAATGCCACTGATATTGGCAAGAAAGCACAAGGGGCTGCCACAACTCAATTGCCAATAACAACCCGGGAAACTCAACCCTCAGCAGACATTAGTAATCACGGAAAACAGCCAGGACTTTAATCACAATTCTTTCAAAAACAGCCAGGGATTTCAAAATGCTGTTATTCTAGGATATGACCCTAATACAGTGCTTAATCAAAGCCATTGCCAGTACAAGAATAACCTGCAGACTTTAATGAAAATCAATTTCATAAAAGTCAGTGTGTCAGCATCATGCTGGACCCAATTTAGTAAAAACTCGAAAGTTTACATATATACATATTCTGTAGATAAAATTCACTTAAGATACCCTACGGCACCTCTATGTTTGGGATTGCATATTTATACAAATACATACAGACTTCCACAGACAGATACAATGCCATTTAGGCATGCAGTCACACAATTAAGGTTATATAATCAACAAAAGCACTGGAAAATGTGAACCTGTATAATTGGTGACCAGATGGGTGGGCAGGTGAAGGAACTGGATTGGATTGCCCCCATGTCCCAGAGATGGTCTGGAGCTTTCTTCAAAACAGAAATTTGAGAGAGACTATTTTTGGTGCCAAGCCCATGCTAGCAATAGACACAAGTCCCAGATGTTCAGGAAGCCATGAAGCTTGACTTAACTCTGCCACCAGCTCTATTTTTAGGCTATGTCATGGCAAAACGGCAAAGGCCATGATCACACCTTAAAATACAGCAGCTGCCACAACTGCTACTGTAGCTGGAGAGAGCACAGTAGAGCTGATCTCTATCATCAAGAAGAAGGAAGAAAAAGTAGAACCTGCTAGCGCATCTTGTCCACTATACTCCCATGTCTAGGCTTTTCTCTCTTCCCAACTGGGAGAGAACTTGGGAAAATGGCAGGGGTTCAGCAGCAAAAAGAGGGGGAGAAAGGCTGTATTGAAATGTTTTGTGTATTTATAAAGACCATTTCCACCAGGGAATGTGAATATAACGGTGAGATAGACATACACAATTCAGAGTGATTTACAGCCTTTCGAATTGAAAGGAATGAAGGGAAATTTCACACACACACGTCTTCAAACATTTCCACAGACTGCTGTATATCACCAGATCTTTCCACTAATAAAAGGAAGAAATTCCTCTGCATTAGAAATAATGTGACTACCAGTGAGTATTCTAGGCCAATGACACCAATAAAAATCAAAATTCAGCATTTCAATTAACTAAAAAACCAATCTGAGATTTTTTTATCCCTAAAAAAAAAAAAAAACAGGGGCCGGCCCCGTGGCCAAGTGGTTGGGTTCGCGTGCTCCGCTGCAGGCGGCCCGGCGTTTCGTCAGTTTGAATCCTGGGCGCGGACATGGCACTACTCATCAAGCCATGCTGAGGCAGTGTCCCACGTGCCGCAACTAGAAGGACCCACAACTAAGAATATACAACTATGTACCGGGGGTCTTTGGGGAGAAAAAGGAAAAAAATAAAATCTTTAAAAACAAAAAACCCAATCACAAAAAAGTCTATGGGGGGGGAATGAAAAGAATATGCCAAATAAACTATTTCTTAACTTTTTTAAAAAAGTAGCACATAAACAAGGGAGAGCCTGGGCAAGGGCGTCTACATCTGTCGCACTTGCAGGCACCGTTAGCAGGACAATCTTCAGGGGATTATTCCCAGGATCGGTGATTCACAGCACAGCAGCTTTCTAATATATGTTGATAATAATTATGTACTTTCCTGGCATAATCTGTATGCAGTTGATGCTTCTATGGAAGATAATAAAAAGGTGATTTCACAAATATCTGATCCTATCTGACTAGACAAAGGTTTGAAATGTTAAGAAAATAAGCCAGCAATGCTTTAAGCTAGCACCCTTCACTGATTAGAGAAATAGATGCATTTCTGTCCCATAACACTTTGTCGGGAACAAAGGGATAAGATGGCAAAATTGTTAAGCTTCTTATTTCCTTCTGAATCAGACTGAATTTTTATTTTGTTTTTGCTTTTGATACTTAAATTATGAATTCTGGGAACATAAGAGAGACCCATATGCAAATGTAAATGCTGAAATATTTTCTGAATGATTTTCTAATTATCTGCCTTTTTGGAAAACTTACAACATTGATTCTGTCCATTAGTGCAGACAGTAGAGGGTACTCTGCACCCAGATGACTGGGCAAGTGGCACAGTATACCACCCTCATCTCACTGAAGAAGAAACTAGGTCTACACAAATAATACCTTACAACAACATAGCTACTAAATGTCCAAACTGCTTTTGCAATCATGCTCACATCTGAGCCTCACAGTACAGTGAGGTAAAGGCAAGTGTTATTGAAGTAACTGATGACAAAATCAAGATACCAAAAGGTGAAGCACTTTGCCTAAGATCCCTACAAATGGGTAGTAGTTTAAAACAAATGAAAATGCTAGGCAATGCAAGGAACATTCAAACACCCCAAAAGTCAAGGGATCTGTCTAGCTTCCAAGACCTGCTCTATAATGAACTTGAAGTGGGATATTTACGGGAAATAATTTCAAGTTGGACAGGAATTGGCACTTTGTAGAATAAGAATCATAACACTTATCCCCCAACTATGTCATCACAGTTACCAAAATAAATGACAAAATAAATAAAAGATATGCTTTGGACATAGAACACTCCACATTTCAAGAAAAAGGTTTGGTCTCTGCTCACCCATTGCAGAAACAACAAATGTCCAGGAAGACTCTTGGTAGATGTTGAAGTGAGTGTGGCCGAAAGGCTAATTTGTATCTGTCATCAAAGCTGCAACAATACCTCATATTCAGTGAAGGACAGTACATGAATATCACACAGCATGGTCATCTGCTCCCAAACAGCAATAGACAGGAAGACTTACTTGAGGTCGAGAAAGGGTTAAGCGGACGCCTGAGGAAAGGATGACGACAACGTAGAAGAACAAGAGAGGAAGAAGTAGAGACAAATATGAATACGAAGAGAAGAGAATACAGTGGCATCCAGCAAGGACGATATGACAGAAAGATAAAACCCAGTTGTACTTCTCTTGGAAATTTCTGCTTCCTCCGAAACCAGGAAATGTTAGAAAGCCTCTTCATTTACATATGGAGTCATGTCCTCTACTGAGAAATGAGGTTTTACAACAGTGCTGACCAATGCAAATACAACGTGACCCACATATGTAATCTGAATTTTCCACTGGTCACATTAAAAAAGAAAAGTGAAACCAGTGAAATTAATTTTATTAATATTTTTATTTAATCCAGTATATCTAAAATATTACCATATAAACATGTAATCACATTACAAATTAAGATATTTTACACTCTTTTTTTCATACTAAGTCTTTGAAATTCAGTTTGCATTTTATACTTAGAGCACAACTCAATCCAGATGTTAAATGTTCATCAGAAACACTTGATCTGTATTTACATTTCATAAAATTCACAGTTGAAAAAGGTGATTTCACATATCTAACTTGTTAGTGATATAATTAAAAGTTTTCAATAACTGAATCAAATATGAGTTTTTAATTAAAATTAATTAAAATTAAATAAAATTAAAAATTCTGTTCCTCAGTTGTGTTACCCACATTTCAAGAGCTCAATAGCCTCATAGGATCCATGGCTACTATGCTGGACAGCACAGCTATATACATTAAGTTCTGCAGTCTCCAGGATGTCAGGCATCATTCCGCTGCCACTGGCACAGTTTTCAAAAGGACAAATAGAGGTAAACAAAGTACAAACACTAATTAATTGATCATCTGTTCACTAACATAATTAATTCAGGTGATTAGACTGGGAGAGTGTGGCAGAGGATGTTAGTTGTAGCCAATGTTCACTCTCCCACACTAATGGCCTCCTTGATTTTTAGTTGTGCATCTTGGAATAAAGGCTACATTTCTGGCCCTCTCTCAAAGTTAGGTGTGACTCTATGGCTAAGTTTTGGCCAATGGGATAAAGCAGAAGTGTTGTGTGGTAGCTTTTTGGAATCTGCTTTAAAAGATAGCTGGTGCAAGCCCTTAGTTTCCTTTCTACTTTGCGTCTTTTCTGCATTCAGTGACTGCAATGGCCACCATCTTGGACCATGGTTATGCCAAAGAATGAGTTGGAACTCAAGGCAGAACCATGAATTAGGACCCTGACTCTCCAAGGACTTTGCAGAACAAAACCATCATACCTGAACTACAATTCCTGACTTCGAAGTAAGGGAGAATTGAGATCTCTGCTACTTGCAGCAGAGCCTAATCCATAATGATAGAGCGGGTGCTCTAGATACATCATTATCATTACACTCTTCAAAAAGCTTAACCTGGGTGATCTAGCTGGCTGAAGGCATATTCCATGTATGCTGAGGAAGACAAACATAACTTAAAATCTGGCTGCCTGACCAAATTCATATCCCCCACAATTTCTTCTTCTCAAAAGAACTCTGATTTTCTTCCTCTGGACAGCAGCATGCTTCATGGGAGGCTGACCCAACGACCTCACCAGCGATGGATTCAGGCAAGGGTCTGCAATTCAGGCCAGTGAGATGTGGGATCTTCTAGGAAAGTCTCACTTGTTTGGTACAGGAAATTTAAAGAAGAGGTGGGCCTTTGTTGCCTCTGGAGATCTTGCATGGATGTGATAGCTGTGAAATCCATGATGCTTGGAGTATTGGTGCCATCTTGAAGCCAATTTGGAGATGAAGTCCACAATTGGAAAAGGGAAGAACCATGAGAACAGCAGAGAAACAAAGCTGGAGGCCCCCTGTACTATCCCAGAAGCCTATCCTACCAGAGAGACTCCTTGTTGCACTGATTGGGAGAGCAAATTTAACAAGGAAGATGGGGTGATTCTATTCTAATAGCCAGAGGCATACAAAATGATACATGAATTTCTCCACAGAAGCACCCTATTCTTTTACCAAGCTTCATAACAAAAACCAAATAAACAATTATAAACAAAACAAAAAATACATAACTGAGTTATGGGAACAGAGTGATTTATTACATAAAGAATGGGATTTAATAGCAGAAAAATCAGATTTTAAGTAGTCCTACTATTAATACACTGAACAAATAAGAACAATGCAACGTACATCTTCCTTATCTTTAAAATAAAGTTAATGTTGCCTATTTTTGTCTTTTCTCCAAAATGAGGCAGCACATTAGGAAACAGAATAAAACATCTAGAACTCTCACAAAATTTCTCACAAATCCAAGGTACAATTTCTTTTTGTAATGTAAAATAAAATAACCAAATAGCATTTCCACTATTGCAGCTAAAGGATGACAAAGAAATCCAGACTAGGTCAAGGATTAAGATACCCAACAAATGGAGTATCTAAGCTATGGAATAAGAGAAAGAAATGACACAGGGATGGAGAGATGGCAGACCCATGAAGAAAGTTGTTGCATAGGAGCAAAGCTGGAGCAAGGCATACGGTGGTATAAGGAAAGTGGCCAAGGCCACTTGGGAGCAATGCCTAGTCAGCTAGGACAAAGACAAAAACAAAGACAAAGAGAGGCAGCCAGAAGTGCCAGAATCTGGGTTTCAGCTCCTTAGGAGAATCCAGAGACAACAGAGGCCTGGTGGGGAGGAACGAGGTGGGGGGAATCCCCAAATCTGAGCCTTTCCATCAATTTCTTAGAAAAAAATCCAAGAGCCCACAGGTTTGGTTAGAAGACAGTAGGAGATATAGGAATTTCTTGTTGTTGTTAGGAGCATAAAGCTTTAGAGTTTAAAAGACCAAAGTTCAAAAAATAGCTCTGCCACTGGTTAGTAATGTGACCATCAATAAACCTCTTAACCTCTCCGACCATCATTTCCCACATCAATGAAATGGGGATAATGGTAGTTATATGGCATAAGGTTATGACAAGGATTACATGAGATCTTGTATGTATTGTGCTTAGCACAATGTTTGGCTCTAGAGCTAAAACACCTTGGGTTTTTTTGACACACACACACAAAGCAAAATAAAACAAACACAAGAAAAATAGTGCATCCCATAAAAGGAGATGGTAATCTAACGAAGTATGCAAAATAGACATGTGGGCAATATCTCAAGAAAAGCACGTAAATAAAGGCAAGTTAATTATGGAAACTAAGGAACAAATTGCAAGGAGCAAAGAGCAGGGGAAAGGAAGAGAAAGACTTTCTTGGAGTGGAATAATTCGGGACCAAAAGCATTGTCCACTATTTCTAGTGCACTATATCCAGTGGCATTTGACACAGACTGTTAGTCACTTCCTTCTCTTGGCCTCCAGGACACCATGCTTTCTTGATTCACCTCTTACCTCAATGGATGCTCCTGCACGGTCTACTTGGTTCACTTCTCCTTAATCTTTCTTTCCCCCCAAGGACAAAAGTTCTCTCTGATCTCATCTCCCCACTCTCCCCACTATTCACACTGCCCCATCCACACTGGCCTCCTTGCCTCCTCAAAGACTCTCCCCCAACCCACAACCAACATCTGTATGGCTCTTTAACTTCCTTCAGTTTCTGCTCAAATGTCACCTTATCAGAAAGGCCCTGACCATTTGATCTGAAATAACAACTCATTTCTATTCCCACTATAACTCTGTTCCTTTAACTGCTTTGTTTTTCTTTTTAGCAGCTCCCATAATCAGACCTGCTTATTTACTTCCTGTCTCCCCCACTCTCCATAAGAATGCACGCTCCACGAAAGCAGGGAACTTGTCTGCTTTACTCACTGCTTATGCCCCGTGCCTAAAACAGTGTCTAGAACATGGTAGCTGCTCAATAATTTCCTGAAAGAAAGGAAGGGAGAAAGGTCTTCATAATGGAAACCTTTTCATTCTTTTTCTACTCCATCTCTCAAGATTAGCTTTTATTTTCATCTACTTAAGATTTTACCCATTGTCTCTCTAACCTATAAAGCCTCACTCACAAAAGCCTTCTCCCTTTTGATTGAAGGGAAGCAATGTTTAACCTGCGTCAGACTGGCTCCCCTTTAAGGTTTCTGGTAACTCTTAGATTTGAAAATTCCTCTCTCAGTTTAGGCTGTGACAGTTTTGCCTCAATGACACCCAAAATGGTCAATATGACTATCTTTGGTTTAAGGACAGTCTGTTATTCACTATGCCCCAATTCTGCTTGTTGGAAGAGTATTGTTTATTTTTATCTAATGTATAGCTAGGCATCACAGGAATTTTTCTTTGATAAATGTATTTTTAAAAAAATTATTAAATTGTACTACATCTTTATGTAACCACATAAAACACGGATTCTGATAGGAAACTAGAATGAATTTATTCTGGTTTTAATATTTAATCAGAATAAAGCACAAAACAGGTTTATTTTTATTGCTTAATAAATTATTTTAAGATATTGTATATTTTACTATATTTCTTCAAATATGCTTGAACATCTATTACAGAAACACGCTCTCACAAGAATTTGCAAAAGTGAGGTGCAGGAGTTGTGACAACTGGAGATAACAAGGAAAGGACTGTTTTAATTAAAACCAATTCTTGAAATGTGTGGAAAACACAGAATTGAAGAAGAATCTAAAATCAGGAGGGACTTCTATAATTTAAGAGCTTCCATTCACAAAGATTTCCCATGATTAGTTACTACATAGCTCTGAAAACTGAACTTGATCAGCTTTTCTTCTCAATCTAGACTCCCAAAGACAAACTGATTCTATGTTATAATCACATACACATTAGTAATTCAGGGAGCAAGATGGCCTATGGCTTAACGACTTCTAGCTGGATTATCTCAGACTCTGAAGGTTATGCCTGCTGGGTAAGGATTACCTAAACTAATTTTAGATAGTGAACTGGAGATATCAAGACTAATGAAGAAATGTCAGAGTCCACAACGAGGACGATACAGCAGCATCTCCAATCTTGCCTTGACAAATCTCTCCTTGCCTAGATGGTATCCACTCTCCTGTTTCACTTGCAAAAACAGAACAAAACAAAAAGCACCACAATACTTACCTACAAGAAGGAAGTGGTGACTGTCCACAGTACTTTTTATTTCCTGTGTTTCACAACAAATGAAGGCTGAGAAGAATTACTGAGACCAAAATCAAAGAGTTTCCTAATTTTTTGAAGATTTAATCCCTTTGATTAATATCTATTTAGTTGTTGGATGAATCTTTCAAGGCCTCTCCAGACAATCCCAGGTGTAAACATTCCTGCATACAATATAGATGGCTAAAAGCTCACCAAAGTCTTCTTAGGTTGCAAAGAACTCAAATCCAGATCTTACCATACTTTCGTTTGGCCAAAGAATATTCCCAGCAGGTGAATTTCAGTGTTTTGAATGGGAAAAATACAAAAACTGGTTGGTCCCAACAGACTCAAATTACACTTGCAGGCTACAACACACATCGCTGCCACATCTCTACCTAACACAGTCCACCTTGTTGCCACAGCACAGGGCAAATGAACCAACTCTCAAACCTACATTCATTCAATCCCCCAAAACAACTGTCAGCTTTTATAATCCAAGGAGCTGCCAACTCTGTCCATCAGTGTGCAGACCTAAGAGAATTCCCTTCTGCAAACAGACCGTTAAAGAAGACCCTTATTAAATTCATATCGGCAGCTTAGTTCAGAAGGTGTGCTTTTTAAACAAATATATACAGTGTTAAAAATGAAGGAAAAGAGGCAGTGCTGCTAGGAATCTCTCTCTTTTTTTAAATTATTAATTAAAATGGAACTACATCAAAATAGCTGAAAAGGGCGCAAAAAAGTGGTAGGCCTTCATTTCCTTTATATTTGGACATCTCATTTTATATAAAACAAATAGAGGATAAGGGCAAAAAGGCAATCTTTGTTACTATCTTACTCAATGACTAATAAATTATTGTTCTCCCAAACAAAAAACCATAAATAAGCAAATCAGAAATAATGAGATAAATGCCATTTTATTTTTAGGATGCTATTTAATCATTTAAAAGGGTGGAGTGGGGTGGGTCAGGTGGAGAAGGAGAGAGAAAAGGAAAGCATTCATTTTGTGTACGTGGTATTGAATTTCTTTTCTGGATGGAACTGAGGATCTGGGTCTCGTGATCTAAATGCTGCCACATGGCCCAGTTCCTAATGATTGGTCTATTACACTATAGTTGGATTTATTTGAACAATTAAATGGCTTGTCCAAAACAGAAGGCATTCCTGCCTTCCAACAGATAAAATACACGAATTCCCTTAGGAGACGAATATAGGGCACGAATACAAAGAAGTGTGTCTAACAATGGTAAAAACGTCAGGAAACAGAAAATGTCAAATCCCCAAGGGAAAAACAAACTCAAATTTTGGTTAGTGCTCAGGCACCACTTTTTTTGTGACAAAATTATAGTCTACAGTCTCCCCTAAGGGAAAACTGCTCGAACTCATCAAAGTGTAGTGCTTAGTGGATTTTCCTTTTTCAAAGTTCAAAACAAAAGCAACAGCAACAACGTAGCTTTCATGTCATTGTTGGCAGGAAATTTAAGGCTTCTCAGGATAACTTTTGTTTGGAAAAAACTGAACCAGAAATGAGAGTTGCACATTCTGAGTTCCTCTTTCTGATTCCAATTTCCTGCCTGGTATGCTGGAAGCTGAAGAAATCTGGAGGACAAATTTAACTGTTAATTACATATTCAAGCCATCATCCGATTTTGCTGATGAGTTCAAACAATGATGCTAAAACTCGGGCATTTTACTTGATGATTTTTGTTCAGTATGACACACAAACACCTTGAAAAAGACAAACAATTTGAATAAAATTGGCTGCAGACCCCCCGCCCCCCAGGCCATTCCAAGGCCAGTCTAGATCAGTTTCAGTGTGGGCACTGAGGGTTCACTTGGTGCTGAGTTCAGGCAGTCTCCCCTCAGAGGCCTAGTTTTTGTGATGAAACTCAAAGGCAGTGCCATCCTCAAAGTCTCCAAAGAGCAACAATAACGCCCGCTGGCAGCAACTACTCTTTCTTCTTCCAGTTTTGATTTTACAATTCTAAGTGTCTGGCCTAATACAACATTTTAACTCGCATGGGATTCCACCAACCTCCACTTAGATATGAAGGCCTTGCCTTTTCCACCATTTCCAGTTATATTTTGATATTGTGTCAATTTCTTGTCAGGATGATATATTTCCTCTGCAATAAAAGTGGGGTGAGGAATATAAAGAGCAAATACAAATTGTCCCTTGGCTCAAGGGCCCCAGAATGGAGCTGAGGACAAAGCTGACTAATCACACACATCCAAACAGTAGCATGTCACAGACTAAGTACGAAGAGTGTGTCAAGGATTCAAGGATTTCAGAAGAGAAAATTGAGAGAGGCCTTCCCTACCCACCCTATCTAAAATCCCAACCTTCCCTCTTCATATTTCATGGCTCCCTTTCCTGCTTTAATTTTTCTCCTTAGCACTTATTATTAAAACATTATACATTTCTCATCTTGTTTATCACCCATCTTCTCTTCTAGAACGTAAGTTCCACAGTGGCAGGGATTTTTGTCCATTTGGTTCACTGTTGCATCCCCACTGCCCAGAGATTTGTTGAATGAATAAATAAATGATGGAACAAGAGGACTCAGAGGGACAAAGGTCAGAAATATTAACTACTGTGCTTCACATTTCACTTTTTTTGTTCTTATTTTAACCTATACAATGTCCTTTTTTACAATAAGGAATCTGAAATTCAGAAAAGTAAGTTGCTCTAAGTTATTCAGATAATAGGGAGCTGCACAAGGATTTGCACAAAGCTCTTTAGGCAGCACCACACTGCCTCCTCTTCAAAGAGGACATGAGACTGGAATTGTCGAGTTGGACCTTTGTATGAGTGAGAAGGAGTGAAGAAGGTAATGGAGACAGTGTGAGAAAAGGCAGACGTGAAAATTCAAAAGGATCAAATGTTGCAGAATGGCAAAAACCTAAAATTTATGCTGAGATTTATGTTCAAAAAGATAAATTAGAGACAGCCTCTGGAGGGCCCTGAATGCCAGGATGTGTATTTTTACAAATGAACACTTTCAAACTTTAGTTTTCTTAAACAGTAGAACTTTTGTCATTTGAAAGCTTATACAGAATTCTGATTTATTAAGTAGATAACAAGTCGGAGAGAAAATCCTGAAGACAAGAAGATACGTTAAGAGAAAATTGAAATAGACTAAAAGCAAAGTCCTGAAAAATAATGACGCAAGTGGAAAAACATAAGAAATGCCAGATTTGAAAAGTATTGTAAAAGAAAAAAAAGCAAAAGAACTTGGAGACAGATTAGGCAGAGGACTTGCAATTTTGGATTCCAATACATTGAGAATGCTGCTATCTTTAGAGAACAAGGAAATTTAGGAATAAAGGGGTTTTGAGGAGAGATGATGACTATGACTTTAGATAAGTATGGTCTTCTCTACCTCCACACATCCCTTCCATGTTGAGGACTCCGAGGCTCTATTCTCCAATTCTTTGCTCTTCTTCCTCTCTCCCGCTTGATAGTCAAACGCACAATCACAGTATCAACTACCACCTGAATACTAACGAAACCCAAACACATGTGGCTCTGACCTCTCTCCCAACTCCAGATTTCACCTGAATATCTCATACATTTCCAATTCAATGATCTGAACTCCTCGTCTCCGCAACCTACTCTTCTCTGTTGGACCCTCTACCACTCAATTTCCCATGCCAGGAGTCATCTCACAGTCCTCCCTTCCTTTAGAACTTCTCCTTCCCCCACCCAATCAGTCAGAGGGAGTGAAGAAGGATTTTCAAGTTTACCTTACACCTTTCTGCATTATTTGAATCTCTTCATAACATATGTAACTCCTATAACTTAAAATCTATATATTCGACAGAAAATAACAAGTGTTGGGGAGGATGGAGAAACTGGAATCCATGTGCACTATTGGCGGTAATGTAAAACGGAAAATAGTATGGAAAACGGTATGGCAATTCCTCAAAAATTAAACATACAATTACCATATGATCTAGTAATTCCACTTCTGGGTATATTTTCAAAAGAATGAAAGCAGGGTCATGAAGAAATATTTGTACAACCATGTTCGTAGCAGCATTATTCACAATATCCATATATTATGATTTCAATAGCCAAAAGCAGGAAGCAACTCAAATATCCAGTGAATGGACAAATGGATTAACAAAATGTGATATATACATACAATGGAATATTATGCAACCTTAAGAAGGGGGAAAGTTCTGATGCTACAACATGAATGAACCCTGAGGACAGTACACTAAACGAAATAAACCAGTCACAAAAAGACAAATTCTATGTGATTCCACTTACATGAGACAACTAGACTAGTCAATTTCACAGAGGCAGAAGGTAGAACGATGGTTGCAAGGGGCTGGGGAAAGGGGGTCATGGGGTGTTATTATTTAATATGTACACAGTTTGTTGGGAAAGATGAAAAATTTCTGGAGATGGATGGTGGTGAATGTACTTAATACTGTACTGCACACTTAAAAAAGGTTAAGATGGTAAATTTTATGTTATGTGTATTTTACCACAGTTAAAAATTAAAAAAAAAAGGTCAACAAAGCAACTTAAGCAATCCCAACTACATAAAGATAAACAGTAGTGCTTAAAAAGAAAAGTACTTCAACGCCGAAAGATGTTAATAATGTGTCCATTATACTCAAGAATAGTTTTATCTTATCAAAAGAAATGATGCATTGCAAGGATAAACAAATTATTTACTCATGTCAGCTACTACATTTTCATATCAGAGACAAAAAGCCAATAATTACACTTTATGCTAAAGTATCCCTTCACTGTTAATCAACTTTAAATGAAACTCTTTACGGATGGCTAGAGACCTAAAACTGAAGTATCAGTATACCATTAATATTTTAATTGAACTCATGAATATTCAGACATTTCTTTAAAGAACAAGATAACTAAATTATTCTACTATGCAAATTTCAGTCCTGACAAGACATCTTGCCTTCATCTACATTACAAAAACCAATGCATTTTGGGCCCATTCATTATTTATGTAATCCCAGAGATTTTCAGGTTAACAAGAACGATTGAACATAAACAGCATTTTCTCAAATGGAGGCAGAATAATTGTGGTGTTCCAAAGCCATTTTGCTCTAGCCATCTAAGAATTGTATTTTTTTTCATGATTTCAAACTAATTTCAACACCACCCCCAACACCTGTTCTTCACTACAAGCTCAAGAGAACTAGGAGAATTGCAATGTTATTAAAGATTTGTTTCCCTGCTTTTTCTTTCAATGCCCTGGGAAACTCCAGCTCCAACACTGCTAAGAATGCTAAGGACTTTGACAGCTATTCCAATTGTTTTATAAAAGTAATAGTGCAATACTTCAATTGTCAATTATAAATAAATTTATGCAAATTGATTGATAGTACCCCCAAGCGAAGCAACTCATTTTGATGCAACAGTACAAATAACCTATTGATTCAAGGAGCTATCCAGAATATATCATCATGGCAGGATTACATATATTTTAAATCATGTTATTATTTCAAGTTAGCTATGGTGATAAGAAATACAGTGGCTAAAACTTCTATGAGAAATTCTAATTCTCACTGATTTTGAGATTAAAAAATATATCCTAAATTCAAAAACCATGTGACTGGAGAACAAGAGGTTCCATTTTTAGTCACCCAGTAAACAACCAGCAATCTGGGAACTGCACTCAAGGTTCTGTAGCATCAAGTAAGTATAAAGATTCCTTTTTATGGACTAAGGATGGCCAGGTAAATCATGAAAATCTCACTAAGTATGTGACAAGAGGTGAAACTGATTTCAAAAAGAAAAATAGCCAAAAGAGGGCTACAGAAACCTGGACTTCCTCTTCTTTGAATCCCATGTGATAATCCCATTACTTATGTATTACAATTTCAACAAATTAAGACAATAATATAAGAATAATAATCTCAAATGCATATTGACTTGGAAAAAACTTGAATCTACCTATTGGAAGATTATGAAAGGAATACCCATATTATACTGAAAATCTATACTCTGTACCATGCTGATTTGTCTCCAATTATGAACATTTACTCGCATAATGTGATTGTGCTGGTAATGTCCTTCCACCAAATAAGCCAGATGGATCCACCTTGATTTCTTTTTTTATATTAATGTTTTTTTGGGGGGGAAGTCAGAAGAGTTGCATATGCAAAACTATTATTTTCATTCATTCAGTGAACAAATATGTATTGAGTATTGTTTACAAATAAGGCCTGTGGAAAAGAACAAATCTGAATTCTGTAATTCAACTATTAAAACATGGATGAAAACATTGATAACAATTGCTACGTAGAAAACTGCATCCTCCTGACTTTAATAGGCAACTCATCCAGACTGAGAATGTGATAGGAGGCAGCAGGATCAGAAGCAAGAGAACTGAGCGGCAACGAGCAGCTCAAGATTCTTTCTCCAGACTCCGTGACTTCCTTTGTTGTGCAATCTTAAACAGGTCATTTAACTTTTTGGGGCCTCAGTTATCTCTTCTTTAAAACTATCCAAGAGGTCTTCTAACCTTATAATGATTATTGGAATAAAAGTAGGAACAGTTATCTTAGGAAGAGTTATTACAAGGAAGAGAATAAAAATGCTTACGATAGTGATCCAGGAACTCAGAAGACGGCAGTTTTATAATTCAAAAATTTCTCAGGAAGAAAAATATTACTAAAGTGAAGGGGAAAATAAAAGACAAATACAAGTTTATTACTTCATCATATATTTGCTAGCTTCCTAAAGTCTGATGAATGCACAGAGCGAATATTTATAGGAAAGTGGAGGTTAAGACATTTCACTTTTCTAATCTAAAACATTGCCCACACTATAACAAAGGTGGGTCCCAGATCCATCATTTGTATAATTTATTCTTTTTTATTATGCAAATCTTTTTTTTTTTTTTCTGGGAAAGAGTCACCCTGAGCTAACATCTGTTGCTAATCTTTCTCTTCTTTTTTCCCCCTCCTCAAAGCCCCAATACATAGTTTTAGACTCTAGTTGTAAGTCCTTCTAGTTCTTCTGTGTAAGCCACCACCACAGCACAGCTACTGACAGATGAGTGGTGTGGTTCCACACCTGGGAACTGAACACAGGCCACCGAAGTGGAGCATGCCAAACTTTAACCACTAGGCCATCAGGGCCTCCGATTACGTATATCTTTAAACTACATTTCGAAAGAGACTGCCACGTCCAAGCTCTGTGCCTCCAAGTATGTGAGCATCTTGTTCCATTTATTAAGAAATTAAAATACATACCCAACTCTGAGCATATTATCTTTTTCCCTCTCACTCATGCACTCACATACACACACACAGTGAATAAAAGAACTAGAAAGTAAAAGACAAATTAATTTAATCTTAGCATATTTCTTGTAAGCAGAAATAAACGTCTATCACCATCATAAGAATTAGGCGTTACCACCTATGTAGAATGCCAATGCTTACACAAATGTTGAATTAATAATTATCACAACTATGGATATTTTAAAGGTCATCTCATTTGTCATCACTGAAGTTAAACAGATGAATTAATTTGCCCTAAATCTCAAGGACTTCACTAAGACTTGCTGTGTTATGAAAGGGCTGTCTGGGTGCAAAGGCCTCACAGTTACCTCTCTAACAGTACACTGTAGTCAAGCATCACTGTCTCCATGTTGATAACCAATCTTCACTGAGACGGTTTCACTGGTCCCATTTCTCACTTCTAATTGTTTATTTTTCTACTGAGACTGTGTGAGAGCACCTCTAGCATTATCTGGGTGGTGACTGTTCATCCCCTTAAGAAACCATCTTTACAGATCTGAGATTATTGGGATTCCCTTCTTTGCTCATTTTGATTTTGCTGGCTGTTACTGAATTGGCTGATGTAAGAGAATGTTTTAAATAATTCAAGCTCAACTAACAGATGCCCTCTATAAATGGGTTAAGTGAGTTTGTCAAAAAGACATAGCAATATCTACATAATGGTAATTTGACTGTGATGGAGACAACGGATTAAAATGAAAGAGACAAGCCAACCAACCACTTTTCTTAAGGTGTGATCTGCCAATTATCTCAACCAACACAGATCCTAATATTATCATTCTAGGCCATATGTGTAATTCTCAGGCAAAAAATAAATCTTTTAACAAGTCTGTAAGAACTGTTGGCACCCATTCATGCCAGCCTGCACTAACATCTTGAGAATTTTCTCTATTCCAAAAAATATATAATGAAGGGGGAGTAGAAGTGGGAGAGAACCTAGCGATAAGTGTGATTTAGTTATAGGTTCAAAAAAAGCTGTGAAGATCCAAGCGATTCTTTTTAAATTTGCTAATAGATAATAACAAAATGCTGGCAGTGCTCACCACTCACAAGATGAAGGAGTATGCGCAGGTCCAGAACACTTTCAATACTCACTGTGCCCATCTGTCAGCAACACAGTCACCGAACAGAACGAGCAATTACCAAAGCCCTTTTCAGATATAATCTGTCAACCACATCTAGTCCTCCTGCCAAAAGAAATCAGAACTGAGGAATGCAAAAGCAGACTGGCCTTATGAGACCAAGCAGAGGGTCATTTAAGATGAACCCGGAGGTGAAGAAAGGAGAGGACAAAATTAGAGGACTGTTATAAACACTCATCAGAATATGTTTGAATTGCATGCCACCGGGCATCAAGGAAGCAGGGAGGGAGAGAGGCACCACTGCAATATGAGCCCACTTAGCTCTACTGTGCTTATTACAACTTCAAATTCAAGAAACTGTCTACTCATTCCCAGAACGGGTTCTCTCTGGACAATAAACATACTACATTGACCCCTCTCTACAGCTATCCCATTCCCACACCCTACCACCAAGGCAGCAGAATTTTTTAATCAAGGAAACATTTCAATTCATCAAATATTTATTACATGTTTTCAAAATCTGAAGCAGTATTGTATGTGTTATGGGTCCAGAATTATTTTAAGGTCAGGGGAGCCCTTCTAAAGTTAGTGCTACACTACAAACCAACACTTCTCCTGTCCACTTTGTGATCATGCCTTAAGTCTGCATGTAAACAGAGTGCACTGAGAATGAAGTATGCAGAATGGACCAGAATTAGGGGAGACGGCATTAGGTGTACAGGAACAGACGTGAGGTGGTGAAGACCTAGACGAGGTGGGAGCAGAGAGATTAGGAAGCCACACAGGTAAACCTAAATGAAGGAGGAAATGACCAGATTTGGTGACAGGTTAGACCTGGGAGACAAAACAACTGTGGTACCTTCAAAAGTACATATAACAAATACATATGACTTCCTTGAGGGGGAAAAAAATCACTTTAAAACTTTTTTATTTGGGAATTGAGCACATCTATTTCTTGTCAACAAATGGGTATGATCATAAATATAATTATTTGACTATTGGTGAGCACTTCACTGATATAGGTAATATACGGGCACACTAAACAATCAGTCATCCACTCCATGAATATTATCATTTTTATTATAATATTCCCTCCAAAACCTTGTTTCTAACAGATTTGTTAACGTCACTGAAGGTAAAGATAGTATTTTAACTCTTAAGAGGTCCCAAATCTTCACCAAATAGCATCTCTGCAGGTGACATCTTTTCTGATGCATTTGGGTGCAAAGGGCAGAGATAAAGTTCTAATGAGAAAAAGATGAAGAGAAGAAAAGGAGAGCAGCCAGCACGAGACAAAGGACAACAATATTAACAAGAGTGAGGACATTTACATTTCACAGAAGCAATCGTGATGCTGACCACCAGCTTCATCTTTCCTACTTGTAAGAGCAGACACTTCAGGATAAAGACACTTTCCAGTGGTGGCGGGCCTGCGACCCTTAGACAAACTGATTGACTAACAAATACACACAAAGAGCCCTGACTTTAATAATCCTTTAGAAAAAAATGCCCACCTTACTTAGTACTAAAATCAGGGCAATCAACAAATATTTTTATTCAGTGTTTATTGAGAGAAAGGAACAACAGGGTAATTAAAAAATGCCTACGCTCAAGCTTACAATCTAGTTAAGTGTATAATCTAGATCCAGTCTAATTCTCTCCTAAATACCTAAAAGAGCACATATGTGTGTGTATATTGGTATACGTATATATATATATATATATATATATATATGTATATATTTAAATAACATGTAGGTATACGGATTTTACACATGTATAGATTGTACATGTAATGATGCATGTGACTATAGATAGTTCTATATTCATGCACAGACACGTACACACATGTATACACACACACTCTGGTTCCATTCAAAAGCTAGAGCTACTCCTTCCGTATACTACATACCTTCCACTTATTCCCGCCAGATATTGGCTATAAATAATAATGTTAATCACTCAAACTATTAATAAAAACAGTAACTTATTAGAAGTCTTACCTGATAGCCAGTGATATTAAAAACTACTTTAAGAACACAAAATATTTTATATACACTAAATAATAACTGGAAATATTCATGTAACCAAAGGTCTTTTAAAATTTTACAAGGCTGAGGAATATCTCTTCACAGCAGAAATAAAGTCCCTAACATCTTTATTTATTTATTTAACACAAGAAAATACAACCCTGACAGCTATGAATCAAAACCACAGTTGGCAGTTAAAGGCCTGGCTCTACTTCCACAAAGTTCTGCAGGACTGTGGACTTTGGGGTGCATTACCACAAGCTTCCTGGGTCCCAGATTCCCCACTTATTAGAGTTGCCTCTGATGATTCCTCAACTGGATGGGCCCAAGTAGAGGATCAGAGGTGACGACCTGCGAGAGGACAATGAGACTGAAGCATTACCTGTACTACCTGCCATCTGATCCTTCCTCCATTCTTCTAAGTAGCTCTATGGCTTATCTGAACTGTACCCCAAAAACCTGGGATCCTATTTGTCTCTGTCAATAACTAGTCAATTCACCTCCCCAGATCTAAGTTTTGTCATTCTGTAAAAATAGGGTTCCTTCCAGCTCACTCTGGCATTCTAGGTAAAGTTATGAGTGTCATGTACATCACAGACTAGCATTGGCTTCTTTTTTCATTAATCAGAAACTCCAAAGATAACATAGTAACTCTATTCAAGATCTAACTGCTCATGTATTATCACAGTTAGGTATGACCATACTCTTTTGTTTCACAATTGGTATAGTTTTAAATTACCTATATATATAGTAAGTGCTTTATCAAAATGGTCATATCCTTAAGTATTATCTTAAGAATTTGACTAGGGCTTTCTAGTAAGTGGAAGATATCTAATTTAAAAATTCAAAACAAAACAGATTGTTTTCCCAAAACATTACCCATTTTCATAGTGGGGAAGCAAGTTTATTAAATTGGAAAATTTCTAGTAGTCATGAGTAGGGGACTGAGTCATAAGTCTTTTTAAGTCACTGTAGATCATACTCAGATACCACTGTTCTTGGATTATTAATCAGCAATCAAAATCACACTGTTCCAGGGGCCAGCCCTGTGGCCAAGTGGTTAGATTGGCACGCTCCACTTTGGCAGCCCAGGGTTTCACCGGTTCAAATCCTGGCCGTGGACACGGCACCGCTTGTCAAGCCACGCTGAGGCAGCATCCCACATGCTACAACTAGAAGGACCCACAACTAAAAATACACAACTATGTACTGGGGGAATTTGGGAGAAAAGGAAAAATAAAATTAAAAAAAAATCATACTGTTTCAGTAGGATGATATTTAGAGACATCCCAAAAGCTTCCCCAGAATCCCAATAGCTCTTCACATCAGTAACATAGGTCCCCTAAAGTTTATTATTTTATGTTACTAAAGTGATTTTTGTTATGCCAGAAGGAATTCCTTTTATATATGTTTTGTTTGTACTTCCTTTATTCTGCCATAACATTTCAAATGCTAGAAATCCTTCATATACACACACAGAAACTATCAATTCTTTTGTTTATGTTATTCAAAGTAAAACGATTATCCAAGCAACTTGGTTGTTTATTATTCTTGATTTATTGCTATTTTTATATTGAGTAAGCTTTTACAAGTTTTTTTCCTAAGCTTATTGATTTTTCAGTTCCAGTCTTCTTTTCCAGGCAGGTTCATGTTTTAGCTTATTCAATTATTCACTGCTATGATTCAGATTTACTGTTTGCATTGCTATAAATTTGGAGGAGAAATTTAGACCGCATTCTAGACAAGAATTTAGGCTGTAATGATACAGAAACAAAAGAAAATAAACTGGAATGTTGCTTTAAAGTACCTCTAAGCACAAACAAGTATGACTATTCAAATAACTGTCTAGTTTCTTTAATAACTACCGACAGTTAAAGTCTTCATTCAAAAACACTACTGCCTTTCCATCAGATTCTCTCCTTCATTGTCTAGATTATTTTCACCCAGTGATTCATTAACCAAGAAAATCTCCACATCTACTTTCTTCGTAAATCCTAATTTTTCATTAACCTGCCTTCTAAACATATTCATTTTTATTAACATTTTCCACACTCTGGCTCCCTTTTGTCTGTTGACATCTTGTCTGTATGGACCATCAAAGGAGCTTATCTGGTCACTACTCTGACTCACATTTGTCTCTCCTGTGAACCTTATATGATCCAGAGCCACACAAGGAATCACTTAATGAGCACTTTTTTAATATTGTTCCTTAATTGTTTATATATTTAAGTTGTATCTTCCACAAGACTGTAAGTTACTTAAAGGCAGAGTTCTGAAACAATTCTAAATTCCATTGTCTAGGAGGGAAAGGCCACCCAGGATGCTCAGTAGGGTAATGATTGAAAAGCAGGGAGACACCAATACTTAAAGTAGCATCTCTAATCGGTTTCAAATTAAATGGTTTTTAAAACATTAGTTATCATAGTCTTACTTCCTTTAAATGCCTATTTAAAGGTGGCTCATGGTGGGCAATTTTACTCTGGTTACTAACAAGTATACGTCACCCTAAGCAGCGGACCATGTTGATTTTAGCTGCTTCCAAAATCTTGCTCCTAACGTCTATGTGGAGTCAGTCACTTCACTTTCCACAACATGAAAACTATAAAACAAAAAGATGTTGAGGAGTGAGTAAGAGTCCTGGTTTCACCACTTCTTAGATGTTAAGACCGTGGATATATAACATCTTAGTACTCCAGCTTCAGGCATGACATGGACCATCCTCTCAGAGGGTGGCACAAGCACCATCTTCATCTGTGTGGATACTCATTTAAACACTACTAACCTGACTTTTATACACCAAATTTGAACTATCAAATATTTCCGATTAATCCACGGCAGATACCAGACCTGCTGAATCAGAATCTCTGAGGTTAGAGATCAAGAATCTGTACATTTACCAAAAATCACTTGGGGTGCACTGGAAATTGAGAACCACTATGGCAAAGGAGCATTAGGTGCTGAAAAAAAGCAATACAGCAAGTCAGAAAACCTGGTTGTTAATCACACCTCTGCCACCAAATTTGCCTTGTATACTCAGAAAAAAGCTTCTTTAATGTTTTACTCTCCTCAACTATAGGATAATGTGACTGAACTAGATGATCACTAACCGCTACAGATGGAAGGCCTCAGATTTCCAACCCCCAGTCTAAAGACACCTGGCGACCCTTATTCCTCACAGTATTAAAAATCTGCAAAGGTTCTACATTTTCAACATTCATACAGTGTCATCTATTATACATTATATATTGACACTACTAACTTGACTTTTATATACCAGATTTTAACTGTCAAATATTTCCAGTGAATCCGCAGAGGCCTTTCCTGACAGCTCACAGTTCAATTTTAGCAGCTTTGCCATCTTGGTACAGAAACAGGCAACTATTCAGTATTTTATTGTGCTTTGTCATTATCTTATAAAATTCATGTGCTGGCAATAAGCATAGGTCTCATAAACATCTCCAGTTGAGACACAGAAGTAAAACATTAGGTGTGCAAAAGTACAGAATCTTTAGCAGCTAACACACATTTACTGGGAGAAGCCCGAAAACCTGGGGATTCGATTATGAAGGAAAAGAACAATAATAATCTTCATGCATAAAATGCAGAAGACTGTGTCAAACAATAGAAGAATTATTAGATATTTTATACTTCTTTTGGATCTCTGGGAACAAAACCTAATGCCGTACCATAATATCTGACTCTGTGTGTGTATATATATACATATATATTTGGAATATAATCCACATACACTTTTGGCTTTTCTTCCAATATTAGCTCGTCCTCATTCTTTCTTCTCTTAATAACACTAGGTTGACGCATGCTTAACTCTAAAGATATATGTCTCTACTCTGCTTTGGAAACAATACATCTTTTCTAGTTGAAAATAACTACCTGCTGGTACCTGACATCAAATTTCATTCACTTGAAGGTTATGTTAACTACACATTTCTTCCTACTTTCAAAACGTAAGCTGTTCTCTTATCAATTATGTCCTTTAAACATATCTAACACCTTTGCTGTCCCCTTCATTCAAGTCCTGTAGGGTGACTGCAAACTCTTTCCTTTTTCCATCAGTTGTACCAGGTATACATTTCCCACATGATTAAGCTTCATTTCCTCTGGTATCTCACAATTTATTCTGTCACCTGTCTAGTTATCTGAGGCTCTTTTATTAATTAATACTTTGGGCCTTTTTAAACTTTAATTACCCTTGGTTCTTTTTCAAAAGGAGTTTTAAAATCATAAAGTTGGCATGTTATTGTTTTTATATTACCATCCTCCCTTCATCTTGAAAACTGGCTCTCTCAAATTAGTGTTCTTAGTTTTATTTTTTTTTCCTAGCTACAAATATTGCTAGAGATGCCAGCCTTATAAATGTGAATCATATCTCCAGTCTATCTTTTCACACCATGCACTCAATATTTTTATAACTCAGACTGTACCAGGTCTTCTAAATCAATCTTTCAACTAGCATTTCATAAAACTGAATGGTTTTAAGACACTAATCACTTCAAAAATTAGTATTAGTATAGTTTGCGTATTTCCTTATCATGACCCCTGTCTTTTCTTAGACACAGAAAGAATTAATCACTCTTTTCTTTGCATTCCCAAACATCTCTATCTTGTACCTATTGTGCTTTTTCATGTGTAATTTGATTTGGAAATCTTATCCATCCTACTAAGCTACAAGATGCCCTATAAGAGAGCATCCAGCAAAGTTCCTTGCACATAAATGGTACTCAATAAAAATTAGTTGAATTAGTGAGGTCATAAATAAAGCTAAGTCAAAGCACAAGTGATTTCCTCATACTTTATATCTAGGTAATTTCCAGTGAATTAAAACCTTTAATGAAAAAAAAAGAAACTATAAAAGTAATGGAAGAAAATCATGAGAAAATTCCTTATATTATAACCTCAGCCAGTGGAAGTCTTCTATAACTGTCACAAAGAATCCATAAAACAAAAGCTTGTTATATTTAACAAAAGAAAAATCAAACATTTCTTTTTTTTTTTTTTTAAAGATTGGCACCTGGGCTAACAACTGTTGCCAATGTTTTGTTTTTTTTCTGCTTTATCTCCCCAAACCCCACCTGTACACAGTTGTATATCTTAGTTGCAGATCCTTCTAGTTGTGGGATGCCGCCTCAACGTGGCCTGACGAGCGGTGCCATGTCCACGCCCAGGATCCGAACCCTGGGCCGCCGCAGAGAGAGCACGCGAACTTAACTACTTGGCCACAGAGCTGGCCCCTCAAACATTTCTGATGGCAAAAACTATGGTAAAGAAAGTAAAAAAATAAATGGTAAAAAAAAATGGAAACACATCTCAAAGTGCTAAAGTACCTGATAAAGAATTCCTACAAATCAATAAACAGAGGAAAAAATGAGGTGATTAAAAATTATTCAGGGGCTGGCCTGGTGGCGCAGTAGTTAAGTGCGTACATTCTGCTTTAGTGGCCCAGGGTTCGCCGGTTCAGATTCCAGGTGCAGACATGGCACCACTTGGCACGCCATGCTGTGGTAGGCGTCCCACGAATAAAGTAGAGGAAGGTGGGCATGCATGTTAGCTCAGGGCCAGTCTTCCTCAGCGAAAAGAGGAGGATTGGCAGCAATTAGCTCAGGGCTAATCTTCCCCCCCCCCAAAAAAACATCAAAATAATACAGACAGGTCACAAAAAAGGAAATACAAAAAGTTCTTAAACATATGAAAAAATAGTGAACCCCACAAGAAAAATATAAATTCAAACTAAAGGAAAACACTGCACAAAGAAAACATATCAGAATGGGAATGAGTCAAGAGTTTGATAACACAATGTGTTGATATGACTACCGTGAAAAAGCCTCAAACATAGCTTGGTGAAAGTATAAATTGGCATAACCACTTTGGTGCACAGTAGGGCAGTGTCCATCAATATCACAAATGTAGATACCATTTGACTCACAAATTCCACTTCCAGGAATTTATCTTTCAGATATATTCACACACGTGTGAAAGGACATTTATATTGCATATCTGCTTGTGATAACAAAGAATGAGAAATAAGTTGGACACCCATTAACAGAGAATAGTTATATAAATTATGGTACATCAACATAATGAAATAGTGTCTCACCATAAAATAGAATGAAGAAAGAAAACTCCATGATACATAAATGAAAAAAACAATGTTCAGAACAATATTTATCATGTGCTACTATTTGTGTAAAATAAGAGAAAAAAGAATATACATATATTTGTTTATTTATGCAAAAAACATCACTGAAATGAAACACAAGAAACCAACGGTACCAGTAGCTTGTGGGAAAGATAAGAGGATGGCTGGTGTACAGGGGTTGCCAGGAGATGTTTACCATATACACTTGTAAACTTTTGAATTCTGAAACATGTAAATGTATTACCTATTTATGTTGACTTTTTATAAATAATAAAATAAATGCTTTAAGATAGCATAGTATGTCAAAAGGTTAAAAAGAAAGAGAGGAAAAAAGTCAAGTGACTTTATTCTCTCATCAGTACTTTTGAACGCTTTTTCTTTTTTGGAGGAAGATTAGCCCTGAGCTAACATCTGCTGCCAATCCTCCTCTTTTTGCTGAGGAAGACTGGCCCTGAACTAACATCTGTGCCCATCTTCCTCTACTTTATATGTGGGACGCCTGCGATAGCACGGCTTGACAAGCGGTGCATAGGTCCACACCCGGGATCAGAACCAGCAAACCCTGGGCCACTGAAGTAGAACATGCAAACTTAACCACTGCGCCACCACGCCAGGCCCACATAGTACTTTTAAAGAATATACATGTGAAAACCTTTCCATTTTTCCTTACATTCTGGATGATTCTGTATATATGCCCAGGGTTGTTATTTGAGATATTCTAAACCTTTAGTTTAATGTGAAATCCATAGAAACATAATCTTTCAATATAACAAGATTACCTACACATAACTATAAAATATTTTAAATATAGTTTATCGAAAGAGTTTACCAATGGCAGTCATCCTACATTCTTTCCACATATATTTATTGAGGCTCTATTATGTGAAAGACGCTGTTCTAGGAACTAAGGATAAAATAGGTAAGAAAACAAGCATGGTCCCTACCCTTCTGGAGCTAATATTGTAGTGGGTAGTACACCAAGTAAGTTTAAATATGCATCTTCCTGCCCACCATGAATCAATGATGTTTCCTGGTCAAAAAACCCAACGTGATTCAGAAGATTCAACAATGGTTTAAGAATTTACCCGCTAAATTGAAGATTTGAGTTGTGCTAATCCTAATCTTATTTTAGCCAAGGTTTATGCGCTTACTACATGCTAAGCCGTGCTGTATGTTTACTCTTGTATCTGAGGCTCACAACCAGCCTATGAGGCAGGGACTATTATTATTTCCACTATACAGATGAGAAACCTGAGGCTAGGATGGGTAAAATAACTGTCTAAAGCTCATGAAATAACCACTCTCTATATTGCCTCTTGTGTGACTCTATTTCTGATCTCTCATTTAAAGAGAGATTATAGATAAAGTACAGATGATTCTGAAGTTCGGCCCCTCACCCTCTTACACCAAACCCAAAATATAATTCCTGGCATTAAAAGGCTATAAACGTGAAATTCATGAAGCCGTGGCTAAATTAAAATCATACTAAAAAAGCGGAATCTATTATTTTCACCCCATTTAGGCCCAAGCATTTACATACCTTCATAAATGATACTGAACTCATGTGCCTTATTTTAAGAAACTACACTATATACCTATAACCCCCACTGGACTGTCACTATTTAGACACTAACAGTATTGCATTGTATCTTTGACATCCTTTGAACTTGCAGGGAACTTTACACTTTGTGCCTCAGTTATTTGAAAACGATTGTTCTCACAACCGTCAGTTCCATCCAGCTGCAGATACTGAGGTTCTCAAAGTGTGGTCCTAAACTGGCAGCAGCAGCACCACCTGGAAGTGAACATTTGACATGCAAATTCCCCAGCCCCCACAGAGGAGAGTTGCCAGATTTAGCAAAAACAAAACAAAAAACAAGATGCCCAATTAAATTCAAATATCAGATAAACAATGAATTTGTTTTTTTTTTTTTCCTGAGCTAACATCTGTTGCCAATCTTTCTCTCTCTTTTTATTTCTTTCTCCCCAAAGCCCCAGTACATACCTGTGTATTCTGGTTGTAAGTCATTCTAGTTCCTCTATGTGGGTTGCCACCACAGCATGGCCTGATGAGCAGTGTGTAGGTCCGTGCCCAGGATCCGAACCAGGGAACCCTGGGCCACCAAAGCAGAGTGTGCAAACCACCCCTCGGCCACGGGGGGCCAGTGGGGTCCCTGAATTTCTTTTTTAGTATAAGTATGTTACAAATATTGCATGGGACACACTTTAAAAATTAGTTGCTGTTTTTCTGACATTCAAATTTAACTGGGCATCCTGTATTTTATCTGGCAACTCTACACCAGAATCAGACTCTGAAGGTGGATCCCAGCAATGAGTTATAACATGTCCTGAATTCTGATGCACACTTAAAGTTTGTGAAACACTGGCTAAGACAGCTCCTTCCTGAGCCATTTCTAACCAAGCCTGTGTCTAAGTTAAATCCTTTGAGTGGGTATCATCTATAATAGCCAACACGTTTACCGAACATTCACTATGTTCCAGGCACCATTTAAGTACCCTCCATGAATTTTCTCCTTTAATGTCCATAAACAAGTCCATGAGTTAACTATTCTTATTAAGTATTATCATTTCACAGATAAAAAAAATAAGAATAAAAGAGGTTAGGCACAGGATCCAGCATGCTTAGGAGAGCCCATCAAGTCTGTGATCTTCCCTATCGATCCCGCCATGAACAGCCTGTCCTTGGGAATTCGTGCCTCCCTTGGCTCCTAATTGGTTATGGTTCTGCTGAACCCCAATCCATTTTGCTACAGTTCTGAAAGAGAAAAGTCTTTCCCAGGGCCACTAACTAGGATTCTAATTCAAACTAAAATGGCACACTTG
Source organism: Equus asinus (assembly GCF_041296235.1). NCBI lineage: Eukaryota > Metazoa > Chordata > Mammalia > Perissodactyla > Equidae > Equus > Equus asinus. The sequence continues at coordinate 187,483,064 of NC_091790.1, read as the reverse complement.
AGCACCCCAACACTACAATTCACCAAATTAGACATTTCTCTTGCAATTCCCCAGTCACCAGATTAGACCCCTGGGTTATGTATAGTTGGCTGGGTGAAGCTTGAGTTCATGGAACCCCCTGCAGACTGTGATTAAGACTGCTGAAACGGATCTCAGCAAGCTTACCTCATAGCCTTCAACATGCAGTCCCAGCCAAGCCCTAAGTTAGGACATACATCAGCTCATTGAGAGTAAAATTAATATGTTTCCTCTTTATCCTTACATTACATGTCAAAAGTCTTACATATTACAAATCGTGGAAAATATTAAATGAATAGCGAAAATCTTTGCCTGTCTCCTGCCAGTCAGTCATCAAAACTGAGCATTTTTACTGGTCGTAACCTTCAAAATTGATCACCAGAAGTTGATTTAGTAGGGTACAGTTAAAAGTACGTCATAAAGTGACTTAAGCATCTTTATTTTACCTCATTTAATTCCTTATATAAAATAAATAGAAGATAAAAAAGGTAGAAACTTGACTTTGACCTGCCACTAAGTAGGTAAAATAAAAGAATCTCTATGAAGTAAATGACCTTTCCATATAGCCCAATTTGAAATATACCCATGTCAACAAAAACAAAACAAATTCTCAGCACCTTCATTTTTTTCTCTAGAGTAACTCCATTCTACAGAATCATGCCCAAAAGACTAACTCAGCAGGAAAATTCAGATGGACAAAGCGGCTGAGGTCAAAAGACCGTGGTTTCAATGAATAATTTAACTCCTGGCAATTTTGCAGAAACAAATTTCTATCATCACCCAATTTTGCATTCATGTTGAAAGTTTAAGTAAGTATATTTGAACCACTGTGGTTTAAGGCCCTATTTTGGAAGGTCTTTATCTAGTCTAGAATTTGTCTAATTTTTCCAACTTGTGCCACCTAGTTTTATCAAATCCATTTCAATGAAAATATAGACAGTAAAGACAGGCCATGCTATCAGACACCGCCTGCTCACGCAGCACAGAGCTGGGCTACAGCTGGTGCACATTCAATTCAACTGTTAACAGGTGCTTAGAAGAAAAGGCTTAACTGATAAGCACACTTGTCTTTAGGTTCTTACAAATAACTAAAGCGTCTTAATTTTTCCACACAAGCAAACCCATCTGACCCATACACCAGCAGGAAAGAGGAAATAAAGTGACATGTAACGAGGGAGGAGCAATGGAGAAATAAAACTAGAAACCTCACAGCCAACAGCAGCTGCAAGGCAATTAAACTCAATGCTTACAGATGTTCATGAGAAAGAGCTCATTTGCCCAATTTTGATTTACTTTTTAAAAACACACATACAGTTCTTGAGACTTAAAAAAAAAAGTCCATCTCATTCTGGATACTTTAACAATTAAAAAACATAGTTTTCCTTCCTTCCAACACTTCAGTCTCTTTCAATTTCATATGCCATTAAAAATGGCCATTAAAAATGACCACTAACGCCAGAGGGTAACAATCCACGAATACAAATCAAACAAATGAAATATAACACTCAACTTCCTGAACGCTGACCACGAATAGTACTTGTTCGCCTGAAATAGCCATTTTAAATTTTAAAAGTGGTACTAAAATGACCAAAATAAATTTCGTATTTTCATGACTTGAGGAGTCACCACAGTCTATCCCAGCAGAACAGTGTATTCCTAATGAGCCTTTCTATTATTAAGATTAATTAGGAAAATATTCAGTTTGGCCACAGGGGGGCTAGCAACACAAAATGTGATGACTCAGGGACTAAAAATTAAAAGCTCCTATTAAGAGGCATGAAGATTACTAAGGACACATTAAGATCCTTTTCTTTTAGATTTCATAAGTCACAGGGTCCCAAGATGATACATGAACCCCATAATACATTAGCTGTATCATTAGAAACTACAATGACTCAATGCCCTCAATCCTTCTTTCAATTTGTTGGCTCAGTACAAAACAAGAATATTTCAGCTGTGCTTATCTGAAACTAATTGCAATTTTCCAGCTCTTCACACACTTGTGAAAACAGCTATGGTTAAAATAAAGCTAATATTTTTCCTAGGTAAGACAGAACTCTGTTTGTCAGGGGTATGGCATAACTGTTGAAGCAATGAGACCTAAAAAAAATGACAAGTCTGGAAGGGCCAGATGAACGGGATTTAGAGAACCACATGAACCAGAGGCACAAGGCTGCAATGCTGGGAGGAAGGGGAACCTAGTAATGCAGAACCCAGGAATCAAGACACACCATGAGCATTTGGTTCAGAGGTCAGGCTATGGCCCAGTGAGACTGCTTATCATTAAAGCAGAAACCAACTCTTGGACATGGGCAGCTAGGAGCAGGAAGGCAGAGCTGACTAAGAGAGCAGAAGCACCCTTCACCGAAGTTCAACTATTTCTTTACAGTAAAAAGCAAATGAACAAACACAAATAGTCACCACTCCAACTCAGTGAGGAACGGACCAAAGCAATCCAGTCTAAAGAGTCAAGGAATGGCATTTAAAACTGATGGAAACAAAGTGTAAATGATTTCCAGGGTTTTCAGGACTCTGTCCTGAACTGTACAGGTGGTATGTGGGATAATGGCTTCTCAGAAATCCTTGAGGGGGAAAATAATGAAGAATTAATTAAGGAGTAGTGTACCATGATTCTGGAAAGTAAGTCTCAAAATAAGAAGCCAATTCTCTGTTTATAAATCTATAAATTCAATATATTCCCATCAAAAAAAGAGGGAATAAGTAATGGAACCTGATACGTTGATTCTAAATTTCATCTGGAAGAATAAATACCAGCCAATAATATTTTTAAAAGGGGACAAAAAAAAAACATGAGAAGGTACTTGTCTTCCGGTTTTCCAAGGACAACAGCACACAGCATTGAATTGGAACAGACATGGGTAAATAATTAAAATGTCATTTTTTAGAGAGCTTAAAACCAGACTCATGTGTTTAAGGTACAGCATGCACCTAAGGAAGTATTAGTCTCTTACTAGTCACTGCACCTTTATCCATATGGTTGGAGTCAGGGCTGGCTAGGTTCTTACATGACTTCATTTCCAGGACACAATGAAGGTCAGTTGATCCAAACAGAGATTTTTGGAATGGAGACGAAAAGAGTCAGTCTCTTTCAGGGTCGATGAAAAGCTCAGGAACCATTTATAAAAAGGCAGTCTATATTAAGAAAACAGAATGAAGCCAATATGTAGAGACAAGAGGAGATGAGAAATGGAGAGAAAGAGAATGAAAACCTGATGGCATTTGAGGCCCTGGTCATAGTTGTTTTCCCAAGGCTCAGCCACATTTCCTGTTCTGTGGTTCGGAGGGACAGCTCACTCTCCTTAATAATTATCCTTTTTTGCCTAAGCTAAGATGGCTCCTTTTCACCTGAAATCAAGAAACCCTAATTACATATGCAGGGATTAGTATATATTTCAAGCCACTGGAGAAAAGACAGAATTGGTTGATAAAAGGTGATGGGACACTGATTTTACATCTGAAAAAAAAATTAAGTTGAAGTTCTATTTTACATTTATACAAAAATAAACTCCATATGGATTAAAGACCTAGATGTAATAAGGAAAAATTGAACTACAGAATTATAAGAGTCTAAGGGAAAAAGTGTTTGTTTTTTTAACATTGGGATAGGGAAGGTTTATTTAAATGAAATTAAAAACCAAGAAGCTGTAAAGAAAAAAGAGAATGACACAAAATTTTAAACTTGCATAATGATAACTATTATAAACAAGATTTAAAAAATGAGCAGCAAACTAGGAGAATATAATTTTGCCATATGTAATAGGAAAGGGTATCTACAATATATACAACTCAATAAAGAGTACAGAAAAATGGTCGGGATAAGAACTTGGCAATTTGCAAAGAAAAAAATAGAAATAGAAAAACATACCAAATGCAAGCCAAAATTTGAGGTAATTGGTTTAACGCTTAGATCAGAGATCTGATAAGCATTTTACATAATTATATTATCATGTATTTCTCCTCTTATGCCCTTTAGTCTTAAAATAGTATAGAGGGTTAATGTGGTCAGTCATATGGTACCCCCAGTGGTAACACAGAATTTCCTTCATCTACCCCTCCCACTTCTGGAAGTTGCCATCAGTAGCACCTCCCTTTTGAGCAACTGAAAATTTATTAGATGCGTTGAAGAAGTATCAACTGTGTTAATTCTCAGATATTTTAAATGATTCATTAAACAATTTATATCTCATATCTCTTTAGTGAGTATAACCATGCCTATGGGGACTATAAGAAAAACAAAAAACATATATTAATTCCTTTAAAATTGAAATAGAAAAAAAGGAATAGGAAAGAGATTTAAGGAATATTTATAACATTTGTTTGTAATTTCCAAAATTATTGTTCTAACATTACAAGGTGGGGAGGGGTTAGCTTAAACACAATTTTCCCATTAAAATAGTCAATGTTTACTCACTCACCCCAAAATGCCTCAGGTATTTCATGAACTTAAAAGAAGTTATTATTCATACATTTAACTGAAGAAATGTATTATTATGAAATTATACCTAGAAAATGAGTATAAAATAAAATATTGCAGTAACTCTTTTAATTTCAAGTTACATCTGAACTCTAAGAAGCCACAGTTCTAATGCTGTTATTAGATTTCCCTTTTATACATTCCCTGGGAATTACATCTATAACAGATTTCAGGGCAAAAATGTTTTTACTAAAAAAAGAAAGAAGAGAACCAAAATGCCAGCTAACATTTCCTTTCAGGAAGCATTTCACCGTGGGTGTTTTAACAGGCATATTTCTGCTTTGATCAAGGAATAAAAAGCAGATGAATTAACAAACATATGACATAGGTCAGAAACAACTCGTGAGGGGAAAACACTTACACTAATTTCCCACGCTCCTGCTGTTTTAAGTAAAATGAAGAAGGGACTGTTAGATTTAGGCAGTTAGTATCAGGAGAATTTTCTTTATTATTCAGAGTTCCATAGATATCATGCATGTTTTATGCACTGCATACCTGTATCTCAACATCCTGACAGGTTCTAAGAGTATGAACCTAACAACTCTATTTATTCAAAATAAAAGTCTAATTTTTAAAAAATAATCTAATGAGAAATGGAAAGCTTTAATTTTAAAATCAAATCACTACCACTGGGTTCCTGAAATCCCTAGGCCATTTACAGTAGGCATATGGCATGGATCAGTTAACTGGCAGAGGATCAATATGCAACCTAAGATTTTTGTGTTTGTTTTACTTGGGAAGGAGGAGAGGAGGCCAAGTGGTATTTAAAAGAACGTGATGACTACAACATTCTAAGAAAGTCAGGTTGAATAAAAGCCGTATTACTACTTATGTTGAAGAAATGGGTTTCTGTCTCCTTGGTCAAACACACCAGTAGACTGCTTTAGGGTAGCTGCTCTATTCTGAAGAGCTCAATGAGCACCCACGATGCTGAGGTGAGAGGCACTTAGAGACTCCAAAGTAGGCCCATTCTCTACGTTTCTAACAACAAATTCTCTTTCTCTGACATACTTCATTCACACTCACTCACTGCTGAAACAGAAGGAAGCAAAAAGGCTTGAAGAAAATCCTAGGCCAGGAACCCCAACTCAGTCCTTGGGTTTCAGGAAAGGCCCTCACTGGCCTGGCTCCTTCTCTTCTCACTTCCACATAACCATGGATTACCCAAAAACCAAGTTCTTAGGCCTCTGCTCTTGAATCCACCCACTCTTTCAGCATTTCATTCATCCTTTCCACCAACACCCACAGAAAATGCTCCATTAGTGCCTTATCTCCCTCATGTCCAGCCCCACAATTGTTCTCAAAGTGCTTAATTCCTATCATAATTCAGTACCCGCTTTGTAGGTCTGCAGCACCTAAGCAGAAATGCTTATCTTACACACTGAAACTCATCCTCACCGTGGTATTTCTTATTTTGTTTCTTTAAAAATCTGCCATTCTACTAAGTGTAAAGTCAGAATTCACCCTTTTCTTTCTGGCCAATGTGGGAGCCATGAACTTGGCAAGGAGGCAGGGACTGAAGATGGAGGTGAACAATAAGGAACTGGACGCTAAAATCAAGCTAACCTGAACAATGGGATGGAAAAAGTAGGGCAAGAAATCTCCTTTCAAAATAAAAAGAATTAACTCTAGATATGTATGGAAATTCCATTTAGGATAAGAATCAGCGACAGGAAACAGCCAGAAGGGACTATTTGTACTGAAATACAAGCCATTAACTTAAGCCAAGCTAACAGCAAATGACTGCAGTGGCAACTGCTGGCTGCAGATAATTAGTTTAGAACCTATTTTAGCATGAATATTTTATCATGCAGCACAAAACTCGTTATGGAGAAGAATTAGAGAGCCAGGACGTCTGAAAGCTCTGGAGAGGTGATCTGTCAGGTCCCGAAAAAGAGACTTTGAGGAGAAAGCAGGTTTAGTGATTCAGTGAGACTGGATTTCATTAAAGTTACACCAATCCATTAAGAACATATCTGGTGACAAGTTAAAGAGCAAGGTACCCAGCGACATTGCAACAACTTAACTATGGGCAACAGCTGATAGGGAAAATGAAGTCAGTGAAAAATCACTTCAAGTGATTACAATTTTCTCAGTATGCACAACACACCCCATTTCTATCAGAAACAACATAGCATGCCTGGCCAATTATGTCATAAAAGCATAACTATCCCATGTGCTTATATACAAAAGGTGAAAAATTCAAAAGTCTGAAAATTACAAACTGCATTTTTCATGCTATGTAGGACTGTGTCAAACAAATTTTTACGTCAAAAACAGTTGTATATTAAGCGTATGTTATAATAGCTAACAATCATTGTGAAGAGTCTTACGTGTATTATCTAATTTAATCATCAGACTTGCCCTCTGAGGTAGGTAGCACTATTGTCCTGATTTTGTAGATGACAAAATACAAAAGAGACGCTAAAGTAAACATGTTTACAATCAGGCAGCTGAAGCAGCAAAGTCAAAATTCAAATCCAGGCAGTCTGATTCTAAAGTCTGTGACCTCTCTCTCTGTGTATTTCAAGTGACCATGCGGCTTATGAACACAAACCCAAGTTCTTAGAAGAACAAGGTTACTGTCTTTGAATTGTATTAAAAAAATAAAATTAAAAACAAGGGCACACAGGTATTACTCGAAAAACTACTACTGTAAAGAAATAAATGCAGCTAAAAAAGAATAAAGTTATGGGTTATCTTTGAGGACAAGACATGAAATGTCTTACTGGGGAAAATAGTTAATACACAGCTAATGCACTACTGTCTTCTTAACCACTATACACCAGCAAAAAAAAAAAAGAAAGGCATTTTAATTATTGCTAGTTTTTCAAGCTATTTAGCTGCCTTAGTCTATACACAGAATAGCCAAATCTAGCATGGTGCCTTAGGCTGATAGGGGACTCAATAAATATTTGTTCATTGTTATTTAGATAAATAACTTACCCAGGCCATTCTGTGTTATAGGAATTAATCCATACCCAGAGGCATTACAGGCTAGATTCAATTTTTCCAATAACTTCTAATCTACTGCTTTCCCAGATATTTTCCATCCATAGCAGCCTTGGAGGTTCCTATATATTTCATGACATACTGCCATACCTAAGGGGAACTAGAAGATGAGGACTCTTATGAGTGCTAATCCATCAATTGATTCCACACACATTTACTGCATGTAAGTTGCAAGACACAGGGTTATAAAAAATTAGTAAGACATGATTCCTGCCCAGAAGGATCTCACAGCCGAGTTGGGGAGACAAATATATAATTAAAAAAATCATAAGGCAACGTGATGACTGTTAATATATAAGAAGCTAATGGAATAGGAAGGAGAAGACATTAAACTCTGTCTGAGAGGTCAGGTGGGGCTCTGTCAATGAAAAGCGATGTGCAGGATGCTAGCCTGTGGCACAACAGGCAGGCCTAGGAAAAGAGCAGCTTCAAGTACAGTGATGAAGAGGAAATGACAATGGCCACAAAGCCTAACACCTGAAATGAGCCCTGTGATTGGAATTCTGATTCATGGTTCTTTTGTTAGATAAAAAAAAGTCATTTGTTTTGAAGCATAGATCAAACAGGTTGGCACAGATACTGCCCTAGCCCTGGACAGAGGCTGGAGGGCAGAGCAGCGAACTTCTCTTTCAGAGATCAACTTATTTTGAAATTGACGAAAATTACAATTCTACTTTTGGTGTAGAGAGCTTGGAAACTTAAAATTTAAACATATTTTCAAGATTTTTGTTACCCAAACCTTATTAACAATAAGGACTTCTAGAGAATAGTGTTAAATTATCAAGAGCTAGAGCTTAAAATTGGATCAACCTCTGGTAATACAGTCTATGATGGTTTTACAGCTTTCAGGAATAGGTTTGGACTGCATTCCTATAGATATTACCACCTAACATGGGATAAAGTATGACTTAGGAAAAGCTGATATATGGAAATCTAAATTTATATCACAGATAAACTGAAGCTTTTTAACACACAAATCGAATTTTTACTTTCAAGACAGCTCACCTCTGCGTGCTTCTAAACAGCATTATTTCCTAAGACATTTACATTATAAGATTCATTTAAAATTTGTAATATATATCATATAAGATAGGAATATTTATAGATCTACATAAAATCCACTTATTAAGTAAAGGAAAATTTAAGCGCCATAGAATAGACATGGGTGGGGCAGGAGGCACAGGTGACATGCTACACGAGAGAGAAATACCTACCACAACTTTTAATTTTCCAACAGAAAAGTAAAACCTGGGATCACCTCTCACTGTGTTGGGAACAAGAGAAAATCAAATTGGGTCATAATACTTCCCCCTAGCTGCCATCCCTTATTCCTGGCTCCCATTACTTATTCCATTTCTATAAAAGAAAAACTGGGTCTGGTAAAGTGGGGAAAATAATTAATGGTAGAAAATCATATTTGAGATGGACCTTGAAAGATAGATCAGATTTTACTGAGTAGATACAAAGTGAGTTTAGAAGGCAGGAAGGATTCTAGGTAGAAGCAACAGCAATGCAAGGCACATAGTGGGCGAGTGTAAAGAGTTTGAGGAATAAGTAGTTTGGGGAATGGAGTGGGAAGAAGGAGAAAATAACAGCTGGAAGAGTAAACAGGTGGCTCAGTAAATAAGTTTTGAAAAGAAAAGTAACATTTTTGGAATATTATTTCAAGACCACTCAACACATTCTATGAAAGCCAGAGATAGGGAGTTTATTTAGTAGAAGACAGATATAATCCAAGTGTGAGGTTGCAAAAGGCCTGAATTAATTGGGGCAGTGGGAATGAAAAAATATATATATATTACAGATATATTATAATATAATAATATCTTTTACATGTATATCACTCTTTATAAAACACTGTATATCAATTTTACTATTTGATTATCATAATCCTGTAAAGTAAGTAAAATACCTAATAATATCCCTACTGTACTGATAAAGAACCAGTGCCTGATACTGTAACCTGCCCAGAGTCACCCCCCCGACTAAGAAACAGTGAGGGTATATGAGAGCTCGGTGCATGTTAACCTGATGATCCTTCAACTATACAAAAAGCAAAGCGATCAGACATGAGGAAGGGTAAGTTCTGCTCCTTCCACTATTTATCTCAAACACATTTTGTTAAAAGATTTAATAAAAATTTTTGAAGAGGAGAGTAAACACAACACATTAATGGTAAAATGTGCCTTGATTTCAGAAACATTTAAATGTGAAAAAGCATGATTTTTTATTACCAAGAAAATATGACGTTTAGTACTTTGCACCAGACACTGTGCCAGGTGCTAAGAACACGGTGGCGGAAACAGTCAAGCAGGCTGATTGGGCTGATTGTGTTGATTAGACGCATATGATCAGTTCTCGCACCAGTTGGGGGAGGTATCCCTCCTCCCCATCCTCATTCCAAGTCAGGCCTGCAGCAACCAGCCAACTGGCCATATGTTTCTGGTGGAAAGGAGGTAATGCCTAATGTATCTGGCTTTCAAGATAACTTCAAGTATCAATAATTATGCCTCAACTTTCCTAAGATGGGGGGATCAATAAAATGCCTCCAGTGAAAAGTCTCAAATGTTTGCTAGACTGTAAACCAAAGGTACTTTTTTGTTTTTACGTGACAACAGCAACACAAAGACACCTTCAATGATTTCTGCCCTGTCTATTAAAACAGCTGCTTTGAAGAGAAGCTAAAACATTTAAGAGGCAATGTAAAACAATGCTAGCTGACACATAAACCAATAACTCTGTCTGAAGCTTAGAGAAGCATTTTTATGAGGTCTGAAAACCAAGCTTCAATGGAGCCACTTTTTTTTTCATTTCTGAAATCAAAGGTTCTTAATGATATAAAACAACTACAAAGTCATGCAGTCAGAATGCAACCAGTTTTATTACTTTTTATATTCAATCAAAATGCCAAATGCCGTTCTCAATACTATCATTCCTGAACCATGAAAATACATTTAAATTCATTATTATTATTACTTTTAAAGATGTCCAAATGATCTAACTCTATTTCTCATGAAGACTCAGTAAAACAAAAAATTAACTTCCCTCTCTACTCCGCAAGTCAGCAATGGGTACACTGCTCCCACTGCTAAGGAGGTGGTAGGAACACTGCCACTATGGTACTAATGCATTCATTTAATGGATTATTTTTTCTTAGTAATTACTATAATAACAGTAACTCATCACAAACTTCAGCATTTTAACACTGGCATATTATGTCCATTTCCATATTTAGTTTGCTTACCTCTTGGACAAATTTAAATGAATGAAAATCAGCTAGATTACAGGTGGTAAAAACCCAAAAAGAAACACCATATGGAGATCCATATGCTTTGGCACTATATCAGCATGTGACAGAATCCTGGAATATAACTTCGGGATAACTGACATCCCCTCTGTATCAACTCTGTACTGGTGCTCTAGAACACTCACATTTTAAACTTTCTGCTAACATATTCTACACCTAACTACTGAATACAGTAAATCAAAATGCACAGCAGTTACTTTTCTCCTTCCAAAAAGAGTAAACAGAGCAATTTCAAAACAACTAAAATTACAAAAACATTATCTCCCTATACTCTAGACCAGAAAATCATAAGATAAGACTTTCCTTCTGAAGAAAAACTTGGAAAAAACAAAATCAAATGGCAAAGTAGTAAGTTGCAACAGTAGTACAGATTATGGCAGCTGTGCAACTGAAAAGTGTGAAAAATAGAGGTATTTCTCACATAGCAAGAGTCTTTCATAACATGTAACATGGGAACAGACTGATGAATTAGGAACCATGCTTTGCATTACACTATTCAACATAAAATTATCAGGACCACCTCCCTGATAGGGTAATGTATCAGTCACAGTTCAAACAGAGAAACAGAACCAGCAGAAGACATAGAATAAGAATACCAAGAACTGGAGGCTGGCTAGGCAAGACCTAAATCCTTAGGGCAGGCTGTCAGGAAGGGCAGGCTCTAAGTCTCAGGCAGGAGCTGAAGTTGTTGACCACAGACAGAACTTCTTCAAGGAGGCTGCAGCTCTGCTTTTAAGGCCTTCTGCAGGTGGAATCAGGCCCACCCAGATTATCTAGCATAATTTCCTACATGCAAAGTCAACTAATCACAGACTTGCATCGTATCTACAAAAATACCTTCACAGCAACATCCAGATTTGTGTTTTATTGAGTTAACTAGGGACTGTAGCCTAGCAAAGGTGACACATCAAAATGGCCACCACAGGTAATAATTTGAAGCTGAGACCAGGCCCTCATTTGTGGGATTAGGGAAGAGTTGACAGCATTCATGCAGTTGCATCTCAACTAAGTTTGAGCACTTATGCTTTCTTTTTATTCTTTTTTAATACATAAAAATGGGTGATAAAGTACAAAAGGGCCTTCACTAACAATGCTGCTGGTGGTAATAAAAAACAGAAAGGCCATTACTCTTGAGCAAAAGCTAGATGTCATCAAATACTAGATTTGCTCAGAGATAGAGGTTTTACAGACTCAAAGTTGGAGTTGTATTTTTTTTTAAAAAACCTTTATTTTTTTTTAAACTCAGGTAGGAAAAATCATTGTGATTGTAAATGATGACCATAAATATATAATAAAACAAGCCCAAATAGGATCTGGCATTTAATACAACTGAACACAGCACATCCTGCTAGCAAAGCGTTGGGGCTAGAGTTAGAGATTCTTATTTATGGAGCAGCTACTGTGCATCAGGCATTCCGCTTGATGCTGGGATCACAGTGGTGCACAAGAGAGACAGGGTGCCTGCCCTCAGGGAGGTTATTTGGTAAATATAAATGGTTTACTACATACCTCTCTTCCCTACCAATGTAGGGTTGTTTAATACTGAATTAAAGTGACAAGAGTTTCATAACAAAAACCATGCCTTCAATTCAAATACAATAATGTCTTACAACAAACTTCATAGAAGTTTTGATTCATAAGAAAAAGTCAGTTCAGATGCAAAATCCAAACAGCGTACTATATGATAGTTTCAAGGTCATATTAGTAGGCAGAGAAGGTTACTGGACTGTTATGTAATGAAAATCCAGGGCAAAAACTGTGTTCCAGACTTCCATCTGCCAAGATTTCTTGTGCTGTCCTTGGTTAAAATATGTATAAATATAAGCAGAACAATAATATACTTAGGTGGATTAACTAACGTACAACACCAGAAGAGATGGATAAGTAACTAAATGTCAACTTAGAGAATGTTCTCTAGTGACAAACAAGGGTTCTGCTCTTTGCTCTTCTCTTTAGTCAGCCTTATTTTTTTTTCAATAACATGGAAGAAAAATACAGTCAAATTACATACGAAATTTGTGCATTTCACAAGACTAGGAAGACAATAAAAATAGAAATAGGATCCCAAAAGATCATGGTAGTCTATAGCCATGTACCCATGCTAAGATAAAGAAAATTTAAAAGAATAAAGATCAAGTTCTATACCAGAGCAGAAAAATCAGCCATGTAAGAATGAAATGGTATCTAGAAAAGGCAAACTTATAGAGACAGAAAGATTGCCAGAAGCTGGGGCTCAGGAAAGAGATTTACTATAAAAGGGCACTAGGGAACTCTGGGGAATGAGGGAAATGTTCTATATATCCATTGTGGTGATGGTTACATGACTGTACACATTTGTCAAAATTCATCCAATCGTCCAATTAAAGGGAGTGACTTTTACTGTATGTAAATTGTATCTCAATAAACCTGATCTTAAAAATAATAAAGTAGACAAATGGAACTTAAAAATAGCACCAGTGAAGAATCTTTAAGTCAATATGAATCAACAGAGTAACCAGCTATAAAACATATCTAGAGTAATATTACATTACATTAACAGAAATACAGTATCTAGAATAAGATAAGTAAATCATCCAACTCTCCTCCAGAACAGTCAAATCATGTCTGGAAAAGGTATCCTTTTTTTTGCTTGAGAAACATTGTCCCTGAGCTAACATCTCTGCCAATCTCCCTCTACTTTGTATGTAGGATGCCACCACAGCATGGCTGATGAGTGGAGTAGGTCCATGCCCAAGACCCAAATGCATGAACCCAGGCCACTGAAGCAGAGCGCAGAACTTTAACCACTGGGCTACAGGGCTGGCCCCAAGAGTATCCATTTTTTAAGGGTGATTTGAACCAAGTGAAACAGTTAAGAATATCAATCAGAATGTCAAGGACACTGGAAACCCAGAAATATAAACTAGGAACTGAGGGTTTTCATGTGGAAAAGAAGAGGCTCAGTGGGAACATGCTGGCCCTCCTCACATGTATCACAAGGGCTGCCACATGAGACCGAGATTAGACATTCTCTGAGGCTGGACGGAGTCAAACCAGGACCAGTATGTTCAAACAATAGTTACAAACTGGAAAACTACTCAAAGAAATAATGCAGAGAGAATTCAAGTATGGGGAGAATAGTCAAAGAAGATGGCTTTTAAGACCCTTTAATATTGAAAATAGTTCAAGTGAGTAATGAAAAGAATCTGAACTGGGGAAACTGTAGCAAATATGGACAGAAGATAAGAAAATTAATTGAATATAAAATCTAAATGATTTTGTGACTATGAGAATAGTCTATGAAGAAATAAGAGAAAGAGAAGTTAAATCAAGTGATGGTATTTAGTGGGAAAACGGAAAGAACCTAATATGTATTAAATGGCTATTAAGCATCACATGCTGTCCTAGGTATTTTATACACATTTAATCTTCAGAATAAACCATTGAAGTAGGTAGGTATCATCATAAGTCCATCTTTAGAAAAGAGGAAATCGAGACTCAGAGAATTCAACATCTAAAAACTGGAGGAGCTAGGATTCTAACTTGGATTTGGCTCAAAAGCCCATACTATGTCACTGGAAACCAATGTGATTCCCAAAGGTAGAATTTAGTTATCTGGAAAATTAACTTTTGAGAGACACTTTGTTTCTTAATGACACGAACAAATGAGGCATTACTATACCTTTTTCTCCATAAAGCAAGAATCTTAAACCTAAAGTTGGGGAGGGAGGAAATCTCTCACTTCTGAGTATTTGGCAGAGAAACAACTACCACACGAGCAAAAAAAATTGTTTAAGTAACCTTTTATCCCTTGCAAATTTTCAAACACCAAGCACATATACAGATCCCTTGACTTTTAATGCCCCAAAGTAAAATGGAGTTAAAAAACAAAATAATCAGAACAAAAGGTGAAGAGTTATCCTCCCACTCATTCAAATCTTATCTCCCTATTATGTCATGTATGAGATACAAAGCTCTGAAGCATGCTGACCGGGAAAAAGAAGGAAACCTACAAAAGGAAGATAACAAGGTTTTGTCCACAGCCAATCAAGCCAGCACATCAATATCCTGTTGCTTTAGAAACAGAACATAAAAGGTTACTGCTTTAATTCCCTTGATTTGGTTAAAGCTCACATTTGACAAAATACCATCTAACAAACTTATTAGCATGGTCCTGGAGATCAAGAATAGACGAAAGGAAAAGAAAACGACAGTGTTGAGATTCTAAAATTTCAGTTAAAATACAGAAGAAAAAGGTATTAGACACTGTGAGGTGACCTAATTTAATTTGTTATAGGAGTTGGTAAAAATGGGTTCTAAAGTCCTTGATTCTGACTGACAAAAGACAGTTTCAAAACAAAGATACCAGAGTCACATGGAGAAGTAAGGCAAATCAGTTTCCTACTGGGAAAACAAATGAATGGTGGAAGTTACTATAAATATAAAAGTCACTTTACCAGCAGGAATTATAGTAGATTTCAATTTAACTTGATCTTTAAATGATTAGGGGATGAGAAGGAAGACAGATAAAACAATGAAGACATTAGTCCTAGACATGCTGTGATTATCCAGATTCTAAAATTTATTTTAGATCTGAAAAAAAAATCAAAGCACAAATACCTGGTAAAATTTATCTTAAATATGTATTTTTCAGTCTATCTGGATATAATTTTTAAATTAGGTTTCAAGCATAGATGTTAAGGAATATTTTGTTCTGTTCAGGAAATACATGTTGAGTTCTTAACACTTTCACTTTCCCAAAGCACCATTATTCGGTGCTAAAAGCCAGGCAAAAAATATATGTATATAATAATCAAAATGTAGCCCCTAGCCTTTACTATTTAACTTTGTTCAGAAAGGTATAATTCAAAATTTTCTAAGTAATGCTATTTCTTGGAGAAATATGATAAACCTAATTTCATTTACAGGCTAACTAAAGACTGAGGGTCCATTTATCATTTTTTAAAATGCTAGCCCGAAGATAAGATTAGTTTCTGTCACTCACAGCACTGTCAAGATGACTCAATATGATTGCAAAGTCGATTTTTATGGCCATATTTGAACAAATAATAAATGTTCCCATGGAGGATTCAGTTTGAGGATCTCAAAGAATTTGATTGATATAGAGGATAAACGACAAGCACACTTCTAGCAGGTTCATTTTATAATCTCATACTACTCTTTTCTAAAGAAGATCTAGAAGAAGCCACTAAAAGTATTGAAGCCTGGATAAAAGCAGCACAGAAATATAGCTTAAAAGAACTGGGATTATTGTGGCTGAAGAAAAGACAGCATTAAGCATAACCTAATAATAGTTATTAAATATATGAAAGCTTATTGTATGAAGGATGGGTGAAGCTGTTCAAGTGAGCAACTCAAGCAGAAACGGAATTAAGGAATCAGGTAAAATGAAGAAAGAACTTTCTCACAGTATAGCCATTAGATATTGAAGTATAAAAATATTCCTCTGAAACTCAACACTAGAGAATATCAACTGACTAACAGCTTAGGTGGAGTCAATAGAATTAATTAAATCATATCGGGTTACTCGAGGTAATCTACTGAGATTCCAAAGAAATATTGAATTAAACAAATAATGAATTAAGTTGAAATAATAAATTAAATAGAAACATAAAAGTCTGCCTCAGGGAAAAATCTTAGACTGTAGAGATTATGTCAGGATACTCAATTTACATACAAAGTGAATTATGGAAAATTTATAAAAAAATCTCTCTGATTGCCTTCTTAAATCATTACCAAAAGGAGACAAATATCAAAAACATAAACTGCAAAGCCAACCAAGAGTTCAAGGACAAATCTAAAACGCTGAAGTTTCCCAAAACACTCAAGCTGTTATGTTTGTGGTCTAGCTAAAAAATAAGCAAGAAATTATTTTGACAACTGCAGTCATCTTACAGTTCTCAATTGGCATGTTTCTAGTCTAAACACACTTAATACTACTAATATTTTTTAATCTCTAAGTTTTAATTCTGAATCCATCAAGTTCGGAAAAAACAATTCAAATTTTTCTGAATACATATTAGAAAAATAAAATTGGTACTGATAATCAAATATAGAATTTACCGCCACTCATTAAATCAGTTCCAAAGCATTTCAAATCATTTTGTGAACACCTTTAAATGAGCATTCTCTGGCTACCCTCAAGAAGACAAGAGATAACAAGTGTTGGAGAAGATGTGAGGAAAAGGGAACACGTGTACTGTTGGTGGGAATGCAAATTGCTGCAACCACTATGGAAAAAAGTATGGAGGCGCCTCAAAAAATTAGAAACAGAACTATCACATGATCCAGCCAGTCCTCTTCTGGGTATATCTAAAGGAAATGAAAACAGGATGTCGAAGAGATCTGCACTCCTATGTTTATTACAGCATTATTCACAATAGCCAAGACACGGAAACAACTTAAGTTCCCGTCAACTGGATAAAGAAGATGTGGTATATATACACATAATGGAATACTGTTCAACCATAAGAAGGAAATCCTGCCATTTGCAACAACATGGATGGACCTTGAAAGCGCTATGCTAAATGAGATAAGACAGACAGAGGAAGATTAAAATACTGTATGATGTCACTTATATGTGGAATTTAAAAAGCTGAACTTGTAAAAACATTGAGTAGAATGGTGGTTACTGGAGGCTGAGATGATAGAGGAATTGGGGACATGTTGTTTAAGGGTACAAACTTGCAATTAGTAGATAAAATAGGTCCTGGAGATCTAATACACACTATAGTGATTATAGTCACCAATACTGTATCATAAACTTCAAAGCTGCCAACAGACTAGGTCTTAATTGTTCTCACCACAAAAAAGAAATGATAATTACGTGACGTGATAGAGGTGTTAGCTAACACTACAGTGGTCATCATATTGCAATATATAAATATATCCATCAACACATTGTACACCTTAAACTTACACAATGTTATATGTCAATTATATTGCAATAAAAATATAAATGGGCATTCTCCAACCGACATACTATTTCAAAATAATTTAAAAAATAACTTTATAAAATGTATTTATACTGTGTACTAAAATAGAGACAGACTGATATGAGAGTTCAGGACCTCAGAGTCTCCCAGGAACCAAAGTGCATGACCACCAGGAGAGATTTGAGCTTCAGCCTTCCTCACTGGTAACCCCTCACTCACATGATGCAAAAACAGTGCCCTGGCAAAACATCTTTCCCAAAAGATTACTCCCAACACTGCCTAGAATTTTTTATTCTATCATACTTCCGAAACATCCACCAAGTAAAGGTCCAAGTATATGGACAAGAATTTTTCTTCAAAATACAAATAATAACTGGGTGGATGATTCACACCTAAAAGGAACTATTTATGGGGCACCATGCATCATTGTTCTCAAGTGTTTATGGCCAACAGCTTTCAAAGGTATCAGTGAGATGCTCACCAGCAGCACTAAAGAATGGAGTAGGTAAGGGTGACAGACACGTAAAATTAAGCTGAGTGCCATGGGCGTAGATTTTCAGAGATGGCATATCTAACTTATGCTTCCTGTGTAGTGTACAAATTCTTAAACTGTTTAAAAAATGGCAGAATCATTTCCAGTAAGAAAGAAAGTAAACAAAGACTATAATTAGCTTAATTAAACCTATTATTTCAGGTAGACACAAATATTCAGAATATGGGCCATGATTTTCCTTATTGTTACCTATTTTACTGTGAAAACTTTGTTTCTAAAATTAAAAATATGATTGTTAGTAATGTCAGAAAAAGGGAAATAGCTAGCGAGAAGTGCTTTGGTTCATTATGTAAAAATATCCTACACATCAAGGGATTCCAAATTTCAAAACAAAATATTTTTTAAGTTTTTTAATAAGAAGTAAATAGAGTATAAATAAATGTATCTCTGCAACAAAGTGTTTCTCTACTTTATAATGGGAAGCCATTAGTTTTGCAACTGAAACTGGCAAAGTCTATCAGGTCAATATATTGTTCCAATTCATGCAAACTGATATATGCTGGCAGGAATCTTTCAGAATAAGAGACCCAAAGCTTTTGAATAAGGAAGAAATGTCAATTTACCAGAAACAACAGACAAGTACATATGTATAATGAGCTATGCATTAGTAAATGAAAGCACGGATTTGGAAATTATGTTTATAAATTCGAAAGTAAATAAAAAGGCAACTTAGCAATTTAGCAATTGGTTATAAAAACGAAGCCATGCATGGAAAACTTATTAATGTTCTTTTAATAGTTTTCTAATGTAATAAGAACTATGATGGGGTAATCAGTTGGAGTTACACTGGTTTTTAATATGTCTTCTTTTCCTGGCCACCCAGTACCATATGTTCCTAGGAAATTTCCATTAGTGGCTCATTCACAAATGGGACAGAAATAGTATTCTAGGGCTGGAGTTTGAAGGAAAAAAGGAATCCAATGGCAACATTTAGGTGGATGTGGTTTACCACAGATTACATAATGATAAAAAGTGGCCATCAGGAATAAAAGTGTAGCTCCTGTAAGCAATTGCATTAGCGAGGCAGGTGCTGCATGAATGATAACAAGCAATGGCAATGGTAATAACAAAAAATGCCTTATGTTTATCTAACGCCTTCCTTCTAAAGTACTCAAAACTACCAACAAGAGATAGCTCACTGCTCCTCCCAGGTTTTAGAGGTTGTTGGTGATTTTTTTTTACATATCTGAATTGTAGAATGGCTTATCAAAGAATCATAAAGCAAGAAGAGATTCTGAGAGATTATCTACAGTGAACGCATTACGTCTAAAGTCGATGTGCCCCCACAGCATGCCTCCTTAGAATGTTCTGGGAGAGAGTTTACAAATTCTCATGTCTAGGGATTCATAAACTTCATAGAGCAATAAACTTCTTCCAGAAGGACAACTAAAAATTCAGGTTATATCCATGATGGGATCTGGGGAAAGTTTTTATGTGTATAAAACCATATTATAATTTAGCTTCCTATATTTGAAAACTGCTAAGTCACACAAAAAAGGAGAATCTCCAAATTATTAAACCGTTACAATCTACACAGATATTATGGTTAGCTTTTAGAGAGAATCCATGTCTGAGACAAATGGCTTTTCCTGTTCTTGATCAACAGGTACTAAAATAACTTGTCTTCACGTAAATCAGCAAGGAATAGAATGCAACTGAGATCCAAAACTCTGATAATCAGTCTTGCCAAAGGAAGCCAGGTCCTGAGTTCATAATTTGAGTTCATTTTTAAAGTTCGGACATTGGCAGTTACACAAAATGGAAAAATACAGCCCAAGAAGTAAGGATAAGGACAAAACGAGATACAGAAGAGATGGCCAGGTGCATCAGATATCAGCTGACGACAATAAAACGAAAAAAAATCTGTTACCTAATCAAAGTATCGCAGTGCTTGAAGTAGAACAGAATGAAGAATAATGATATTCCCATTTCCATGCAGGGGTAGGACACTCTGCCACTGCTTTCTGCCCCACTCTTTGTAACTATATGATGATAAACAGCGTATGTATATAAATATAAAATTACTCTTTTTAGAAGTAACGCAGTAGAGTCTTAAGCATACCATAGGTACAAAGTACATGGAAAAAAGATAAAGACAATTAAATATTTCTGGAATAGAGGATCACAGATCAGTTTAGACTAAAAATGTACTGGATAAAGGACACTAAAAGAAAAAAAAATACACATGCAGCAATTTCACTGAGACAAGTGTGACAATGTGACCCTTGCCTCATACAAATATTCTGTATCCCTAAAAAGATTTTAAGTTCCTGAGAGCGTGGACACAAATTTTAATGTATATTACAAGTTCGAATCATGGAAGAAATGGAAAAATGACAAAAGGTACAAGATTTTAAGGAAAGGGAAAGAGATCTTTGTTGAGCTATGGATGAGGTGAAAACTGTTTAACAGCAAATAAAAGACATCAACTCTACTCCAGCTGAACATTTTGGTAGAAATGCAGTTTCTACCATGAAGAATGATTCACCTATTCTGAAAAAGCAGTAACAGGGAATTCTGGGAACTCACAATCTGTGGTAAGTGAAAGAATCTTGTTCTCCAGCTCTTGCACTACAGTGCAAAAGGAACAGAGTTTGGATTCAAAAGATCTAGGTGTGAGGCCTAGGTCTGCTGCTTACTAGTTATATGACCTCAGACAAGTTACCCAACCTCTGAACCCAGCTGCCTCGTCTGTTAAAATAAAAATACTCTTATGGCCTCACATATCTGTCAATCACAAGAAAGTATGTGAAGAAAGCAGGGAAAGTTCTTGTACGTGTTGCTACTGAAGAATGAAAACATTTATTTAGAAAAGGAAACAAAATGATCCAAAAGATGGGCTATTGTGATTGATATGTAAAGCTTTTTACAATTACATCTTCAATACAGTTCATGATTACACCTGAGTATTGATGTATCTTAAATATGGACTATATTTCCACAGATGCTTTGATAAAAATAAACTAAAGGGTGCTATACCACCATTATTCAGGTTGCAGACAATATTAAAATTCACATATTGGACTACTTTCAGGGAATGTGAGAAAACAATCCAACATGGCATTCTGCTAGATTGCCTGCTAAGCGTGTAGCCAATGATCATAGAAGCTAATTGATTCAGGAATAAAGAATCTGACTAGGAGAGACATTTTTCTCTTGGCAAGAAAATGAACACAATAGAGTACAGGTGGTATTCTATTTCCATAGGCAGTGTAGACTTAAACAGATCAAGTATGGTACAAGAAGTAACTAGGTAGCTATCTAAATGCTTCAAAAGAAAAGGATTTGATTTCCTGACCCCTTAGCAAAGGATATAACACATCTCAGAAAAACCAAAAAGCTAGTTGTCCTCAAATATCCATTCTTTCCTCCTTGTCTGCACATGGATGATTGAAACAGACCACATTTCTGAGTCTTCCTTACAGCTATGTATGGTCATATAATTAAGTTCTGGCCAAAGAAATAGAAGAGGAAGTCAGTGTGGACGACTTCCAGAGAGAGGGACATGTCCTACTTTGCCCCTGCCTACCTCCTGCTGACTAATATGTACATTTGATGGCAAGAGTTCAAGTACCCATCTTAGACAAAGAGACCTTAGGAATGGAGTATACACATGATGAAACCTTAAGAAGGAGCCTGGTCCTTGAAGATGTCATAGATCAAAGCCACCATATTACGTCTTGATTGCCAGACTTTTCTGTGAAAGAGAAGTAAAATTCTATCTTGTTTACATCACTGTCATGTTGAGTCTCTGTTATTCACAACCATACCTATTCCTACAGCCAGAATAAAGATGTTTGGAAGGAAGTCTGTCAACTTGATAACGAGAGTTTTAAAATGAATTGACAAGAAAGAAAGAAACAAGTTCAGATAAAATAGGCAACATGGTATGACAACAGGTATGACTGGGAAAAGTAGCATGATGAAAATTGTACCCAGTAATATTTTGCTGAAATAAGAAGGCTGGTCAGAAAAAATATTGTTGACCCTATTTGTCTAACACTAATGATCACAGCAGGGTCAAAGCCATCTTCAAAGTGGGTAAGTGTGATCTCATAAGACTCAGTAAGACTTTGGGGTTTTAAACAGAGAAAGACAAAGAGAAGGAGAGGGAAGAAGAGAAGAAGGAAAGTATAAAAAGTTTGGAAAACAGTACTGCATATAAAGGAAAATTATAATTTATTGAACACTTACTCCTAGCAGGGAATATGGTAGCCATTTCTCTGCAGTGGCCCTATTTTATCCTCACAATAACCCAACTAATTCCTATTATTATAGATGAGGATAACGTGGCTGGAAAAAAATTTAGTCACTCAGGAAGCTAGTAAGTGGAGGAGCAAGAATCCTAATTCAGATCTTTGTCTCAGAAGCCCACACTCATTCCATCACATGATGCTATTGCCTCAGAGTTCTATTTCTGAACAAAACTCGCTAGACTCATAATAGAAGCAAAGTAAAACACCCAGTCTGGCATTTAAGACGAGAAATAAATGTGATAGTGCTCTATTAGTCTGAGCCATCAGGAAAGAAAGAGAGAATGTGATAGCAACAGAAATCTTGGAAAAAATGAATATGTTCATTCAGTTTATAACAGCAACAAAAGGTATGCTAAAAATACTTGAACATGCACCCACTAGTCTTAGAAGAAAGAAAATGACGACATGTTTGGAAGACAGATATGATTCTAGAGCTAGAGTCTATAAAAGAAAACAGAAATATATAAGGTAAAAACAACTTTTTAATCAGAAAAAAGAATTGATACTACCTTAAAAATATGCATTAAATTGGTTTCCATAAATAGTACCAGACTCCTGATCCCCATGCTGTCCTCAGTTTGAATGCAAATCCTACAATCTTCTCAGAGAATGCTGGCATAAACTTTGGTGTCATTCTTGCTTTCCACAATGCTTCCAATGTTAGTGCTTATCCTAAGTGAAGTTAGGATTCACAATGGCTGTGGTCATTCAGAGATGATTGTAAGCATCAAGGTATGAGGAATTTTTTAAAAAGTTAAATCCTTATCATAATTATCTAGCATCGTGTTAAGCCACATTAATGAGACAGCTGCCATGTGGTTAAAAGACAAAATTATCACACCTGGAGTCAAGAAGACTTGCATTCAGGGTCCAGTTTTTGCTTATGGGTAGTGTGACTTTGGACACATCACACCTGCTCAGAACTTCATCAGTAAAGTCAGGGTGAAACTTACCTCCCAAGATAAAAATGTCATGTCAAAAGTGAAGTACACAAAGACATTAGTCTTTATAGTGGATTCCCAATGTATAGTATTTGAGTTTAATTGATGCACAAAAAAGTTGTTTTTAAAAAGCAAAATCTAGTTGTTTTATGTGCTCATGCAGAGATGTTATATAATGTGTGACCCCACCCCATGGCCAAATAATGACTCCTATGTCCTTTCACTGTTCTGCCTTATAAGTACAAATTCCAGATATGTTAACATACCTACACAAGCACCACTAAGAAGCAAGCAACAAACACCACTTGGAATAATGTCAGCTCTAAACATAAAACCTATCCCATCTACCCCATAGTTTTTCAGTCTATGTCCCCAAAGGTAGTATATTTTCAATCAAGCAGTTCTTCAGCTGGATATGAGTGATTCAAGGAGACCAAAGGTAAACGTGCTGTTTATGTTTGCTGACTTGAAATCACAAGAGAAGCCATCCTCGAAGTCTATTTTCTTCCTTTGTTTGATTCGGCCTGATTGACTTTGAACATTCATGTAACACTACTTCTGTGTGTGTACGTGTATGTGAGTGTATATACATGTTAATGTAATTCAATACTACTAGGTTAAACTGCAGAGAAAACATTTTTCAGCCCTTGATTAAGGCCTGCATTAAACCATCAGACCCCATCACAAGCCTTGCTGATGAGTAGCTATTTGGACACACACAGAGCTGTGATTTCCATCCACTTTACTAATCAGCAAGTTCAGATTTGCAGCTAATGTGACATTGATGAACAGGAATGATGCTAATGTGACAGTGATGAACAGAAATGACAGCTCAGGGTTGATTATAATTAGCTAAGGTTCTTCAACCCAGGACAAAATGGAGCGGATTTGAAAACTTCTACAGCCAAACATGCATCTCTGAAACAGAAAGGAAACACCAAAAACATATGTTTACTGATTATACATAAATTTGAGCAAATATACACTGCAATGTGGCATCGTTTAAAATGTAGGCAGTCATTATTCAAATCCTACACTAAATCAAAATGGCAATAAAAACACAAATACACAAAACCAAAGTGCTGAGCAAACAAAATGCCAAAAGGTAGAGGGTTTGGTTTGATTATGAAAATACAGAGCACACTAGAAACACAAAACAAGTGCTTATCAGAGCTGAAATAAAATTCTCTGATTTAGGCTAATTTAGGAAAAGTGTTCTCAAATGCCATGTGGGCTTCTCACATTTGTCATTCGCAAAGATTTAGATATCTTGTCCAAAGCCTTCAAGACAATTCCCTCACGTTCCTTACCATCCCCTTCCTCACTGTCTACTCCCATGCTATCGAGGCCAAATCAGTATATTAACATATGGGGAAACAGAAGAATCACTGGACTGGGTTTGTAAGAGTCAAAATCTGACCAAACTGAAGAAGCTGGAACATACATTTCCAACAGTAAAATAGTTTCCAACAAATTCTTCTTAATCCACCCACCAATGTTTCTAGCAGCATAGTACAGTTTCAAAAAAATGCAAAACAAAAACAAAACCAGAAAAATCTACACAGAGATGGCATGGTCAGCTGTGGCACTACCGTAGCTTTTGATGGCAAGAAGCTGACCATAAATGATCCACCTGCACAGGGTATCCTCAGAGCTAGAGCAGAACCGAGTAGAGATGTCATTTACTTATTTTTTTTTTTTTAGTAAAAGTCCATTAATACATTCTGCCACTGTTAAATTCTAAATAAAGTGACCAGATCCTCGTGTTGACAGTACTGAATTTAATTTCTAAAGACAGATTTACTCAAAACACAAGCTGCACCAAAGAGTCATTCTAAAAGGGTTGGCATCCACAAGCCACAATGTTCTGGTATAGGCCTCATTCTAGCAGTAAAGATCAAGAAGCATTTCAACACAGACATTCATATATATGAGGCTCTACAAAAAATAAATAAGAAAAGTATATTATACGGCAAAAATACTAGTCTCAGAGTTCTAGCAAATTTTAATTCAGGTTTTGTACAATGTTAATATTGCTATCAACTGAAATTTCTACTGGTAAACACTAAACAGAAATGGTTAAGTGGCTTCTAAGAATCCAAAAATCTATAGATAAACCAGACACATTTTACAAGCATTTCTGAAAAGAGGTAACAAAGGAGATCAAAGAATAAGACACACTGCTCAGAGCTTCTGTAATCAGATACTGAAAGTCAATCAACACAGGCAAATCTCCAATTATTGTATTCCCGGTGGCAATCATCGACAGGGTTGTTTCTGGGTCATACTCCATCCATGTAATTTGCACCCTGAAATCTCAGAGAACCAACATTTTCAGAGAGAATCTCTCGTTTTAAGATCTAACCTTCTACAGTAACGTTATCCCCTCTTTAGTAAACAGTTTTTTCTCATGCATAATATAATTCTCTAAATTATCCTTTATTAAAATTCCTTCCCAAAAGTAAATTTTCTGAAATTATCTAAATTATCTTATTGCTTCTAAATAAGTCAATTACAGATGCCTCCAAACAAATTTATATTTGAGTAAATAATTCAGTGTTTTTTCTTCTGCTAAGGTTCAAAATCAAATACGGTTTTTTCAAACTTAAGAACAGATGGGGTCACATATGACTTAGATACACCAAAGTCCCATTCACTTGCAGAAGAAAAGGATATCAAAAGCAGGCCTTCTCCTAGGTCAATGTTTTCTTTTAGCATTGTGCTTTGTTCTCTGGGATTAACTTACTACTACAGCACCATGTATGAAAAGCACTCAGCACTCAGGGAAATAAATTACCTGCTAAACTAAGCGCCACCTCTCAGTCAGTGTGGTTACTCTACTCCTCTCTATTCACAATACAAGAATGCAACCGATATTCATTTCCTAGGAGGGTTTTCACTGAAGCAATCTTTCCTGAATCTTTCATTCTGAGCCATCCCTCCTTTAATTTTTCTAGAATATTGAACTATGATGGGGTATATGCTAATGAATACAGTTAAAGACTCAACTTCAGGCTAAGGAAGAAAGAAAAATTTCAGAGAATTTTTGGAAGGAACTGGGCTCCGCAAAATTAGAAATAACAAATACTGGGTACCTGTAGGTCGACCAGGACTCTATTCCCCAAAACTAATTTCTAAAATCTATTCAATAGGAAGTTTGTTTGTTTGTTTGTTTGTTTTGAGGAAGATTGTCGCTGAGCTAACATGTGTGCCAGTCTTCCTCTACTTTATGTGGGATGCTGTCACAGCGCAGCACCATTCTGAGTACCATACTATTAATTTTATAATTTAAAAAATTTTTCCTCCCTAGAAATTTTTTGTCATTTTCCTAGAGTTTTGCTTTGCTACAGAAAATATGTATATTAAGAGGCATTTGTATGTGTATGTATACTAAGGACTGTCTATTACTCCACCCAAATGGTCAAGGATTACAGTGTCTGCTAGGTCCTGCCTTCCTGAGTCTTGCCAGGACGTCAGAAAAGCCATGTATTTTATAATGCTTTAACTAGGAAAAAAGATGAGGGTAAGTCCCTCCACTACACTCAAGGTTATGCAGTTAATATGCCAAAGCACCTGACATCGTTCCTTCCTTGCTCACAGAGGCCTTGGTATGGAAAGTGAACCAGATGCCCATCCTCCATCTCCTTTTACCTCCAACAAAGGTGTCTGTGTGCAAACCCTCTAGCCTTTCTCTGTCACTGCTTTGAACTTTTTTAATTCTCAAAACCCCCAGTCCCTTCCATTTCCCAACTACAGTGACTCAGAAATCATATAACCAATTTTCTTGGATTAATCCAAAGTATATAAAGTAAATTTACATGTACTTTAACTTCTCTTTAGGAGATTAGTATTTAAGAAGGGATAAATGTACCTCCATTTTCTTAATATTTCTGTTTTGCTGATGGAAAAAGAAAATGTCCAGGTGCTCAAATAATTTACCTCTCTTTTTCTAGTCAATGATTCCACACCACTCACGCGTTTTAACCTGCCACTTCTTGGCAGCATAGCATAGATTGAGAGTGAGCTCTGGAACCTGATGGCAGCTCTTGCCCCGACTGTATACTTGCAGGCTATGTGGTCTCAGGCATATTATTTAACTGCTTTGGCCCTCATTTTCCACATCTATTCCAACACTTCCTAGAGGATTAAATGAAATAATGCATGCATGTGGCTGGCACATTGTAAACTTTCAATGTATGTTAGTGGAGAGGTTGAAATGTTTCTCTCTCCAATTACAAAGGAAACTCCAGATTCCTATTCCTGATCATCCCTGCCTATTTCATTTACTAAGACCGAATAAATCTCCACGCAGAAAAACGATGGCCTAGATATGAATCTGAATCTCCAGGTAAAAGTGGTATTTTTCACATAATTTCTCTAACTGTCTTTTTGTTCTGAATAGATAACCATGCCTCATAAGCAGACAACGATGCCATGTGAAAAATGAACATGGACATTTGAGTTTATATGTAACTCGCCAAAAGGCTGCATAAGTAGTAGAGAGAGATTAGAGTCAGTAAGACACAGGTTTGAATCCTTGCTCCACAATTTACTCATTGAGTTATTTGATCTTTCTCTTGCTCAGAGTCCCATCTACAAAATGGGGTGATAGTAGTTACACCTCATAACCACAATCAAATGAAGCAATGTGAGTGAAGCACTGGTTCAAATTAAGCACTCCAATGTAAGCTCCCTCCTCTGGGTTAAGTACGACGAATCTAAGTTGCAACCCCCTCCCCAGCAAAGTTGCTTCTTATCCCCAAAGGAGCAAGGATGTCTGAATAGTAGAGATTTATTTGTGAAAATCTGTTCTTAATATTCTTCTAGCTACATAAACAAGTGATATGTACTAATTACATTGAGGTTTTATTTTTTGAAATAAAAGGCACAACATACACCATAAACATAATAAAAAGCCAAAGAAGATAACAAGGGAACAGCTGGTATAAACTGCACACATCATTCAAAGAGGCAATGGGGCCAACAGAGTTTTTCAATAAAAGCAAAGAGAACACTAGGTGGTAACGAAATGGATACTTTAGATCTGGGGAAGCAAAACATATTCACTACTCTTCGGGATGCCAAGGGAGGCTTGGATAACATCTCCTGTCTTAATGAGCTAGACTTCATTCCCAGCTGTTCAGAACAATGACAGAGTTCACTGCGGCAGAGAATCCGTACACAAAAACTCCAGAGTCCCTGGAGCCAGAGGTGCAGGGCAGATGCTAAATCATACATCTGATGGTGTTTGGATGCATAAATGAACAGGGATTTAAAAAAAAAAACACCTTGCACATCCCGGATCTATCTTCTCCAATAGCTGTCAAACTTACGTGTATTTTCTAAATCTCTTCTCCTTTTGTTCAGACAAATGTGTTGGCTCTGAGCACTTTTTTTTTTAAATTAATCAACTTTATTTTTAGAGCAGTTTTAGGTTTACAGGAAATTAAATAGTAAAAAGAGTATCCACATATCCTTTCACTTAGAGCATTTTTAAGGGTCCTGGCTCATTTAAAATATTAAATGATCACCCAAATTTGAATGAACCAATAAAGAAAATGACCAAAAAAGAGAATTTGAGACCTTATTCCTATTTAGGTTTGCATAAACCAAGTGATGGTGACAACAATCTGAATACAATATAATGATCAGCCACAGAGAAAAAAAATGTATATATAGCTGCAGATTTAGACAGTACCTATCCAGGGCATCACTAAAGGCAAAGCCAAAGTCATAGCAACTGATAAAACATTTGAGTGTATCTGAAACAATCAGTATTTTCACAGCTACTTAATAACATTAACACCTCCTTAACCTCCATATTTGCTAAGACTGTAAGGAAACATTTCATAATTAGTCTATCTCCAATCCAGATTCCTGAGATCAAGGCTCATAGCTTCCTTTATGTTTATTAGACAGCTGCTTTTAATTATGGAACTGCTCCCTTTTGTTTTTAATAAGATGAGGTGCTCTATTGGGTCATGCAGACACATTAAGCAAAAGATCATCAGTTAAGTTATCACTACCGAAAGGAAACAATTAAGTGGATAATATAGTGCAGAGGTTCTCAAAGTGTGATACCTAACTTGTCAGACATGCAAATTCATGGGTCCCACTCCTGACCTAATCTGGGGGATACCCAGCTGTCTGTGTTTTAACAAGCCCTCCAGGTGATTCTGACGCAAATAAAGTTTGAGAATGATAGTATATTCAAGGATGTTTGATAATGAAAAACAAAAAAGGAAGTGAAAATGAACAGTAAATATGTTCCCTCCCTCCTCTTTTCCTGTGCTAAAAATAGGAAAGAATTTTGATTATTTTTAGAACAATGTTCCATTTTCTTTGGCAATTTTCATGACTGATCTGTAGGGCTTCCTACAATGTCCTACATAATAGAAAACTTTCAACTAGTGCCATCTTTCTTAATTGGGTACAATTCATATATTTCATGCATCACAATATGAACTGAAATTTTTTGTTTTATCTACATACAATTTTTCCCTTCAATACAATTTGAAATTTATTCTAACTAGGGTTTTTAACTAAATTTGTTTTCTTTAGTTTTACAGTGGCTTTCCAGCCTTCCTAAACTACCTTCCACCCTACTGTCTAACTCTTCTCATTCCTTTACCAATAGTTCAGGATGTAATATGACAGACACGCATACCACAGGAAGATTCTAGGTTCATGTAAAGATCTCTATTTGTATGCTCGAGCCCTTAGTTAACCAAAATAAAAGGCCCAACCATTGCATGACTTAAATATGTATTATTTACTTCAAATCAACTACAGCTTGATGCAAGAAAAAGCCAATTAACGGATGCGGTATTACAGTTAGTGTCCCTTTAACTTTGCACCCTTTTCTATTTTCCCATTAGTCTCTCCAGTAAAATTAGTTACATTCTTACTGCTGATTTTCTCTAATGTGCCCAGAGAAGTGAAACGCCTTTGTGAATCGATGTGTTAAACTAGGCAGCCATGATACATTTGTTTGCTGCAGGAAGCTATGTCCTGGTGAACTTCTCTCTTAAGAAATAGAAGGTAGGATCAACGGGAAAAGTTTTATAGAATCTTAGATCATGAATTTAAAAAAAAAATGCTCTACAAATCAGTTTGGTCGCTCTTCTTAATCCAGTGAATAATTGCTTTATTTCAAATTACTGATCTTATATCACAAACGAATTCCTAACCTGACATCAAACTTGGATAAAGGAGGAGTGGTCAACATTTATAAATGGGATTAACTTATTTGAGCAAATGGGAAAGAAAAAGATTGGGTATTTCTGTCAAACTGATTTATGCTTTGATCTACACCATCACAAAGAAAGAAGAATTTCTTAACATCTTGGATACGATGTTGTATTGGTCTCTCAAGTGAAGAAAGAGCCAATTATTGGGGAAAGGAAAATAAGGCACCAAACATATGTCTCTTCTGGCAGAAGAAGCTAAAGACACTGAAACCTCAGCAGCCTTATAGGCCTCATCTGTTAATGTTTAAGGAAGTCAGCCCTTCAGGAACAAAAGGCAAACAACAGTCTCTCTCACTCTGGAATACTAGCTCAGGAAAAATATTGATCAAAGAAGCAGGAATCCCTTCAGAAAAGAGCTTCTTCATCTGGGGTCCATGGATAGAACTCAAAAAGTGCATGACCTCGGATGGGGAAAAAAACCTATCTTTATTTTACTAACCACTAACTAAAATTTAGCATTTCTTTTAATTATGATCACAGGCAACAACTATAATAGTATTAACATACCTATAACTTTGTGACCAATAGAAATCAACAATATTTTCATATCATATTACAGTTGTTGCAAGTATCTCAAAATTACACTTATGCTCATAACTACTTTGAAATTATAGTATTATTAGACTTGTCACTAGATCTTGTTATTTATTATAACGGTATTTCAACATAGTTCATTCCTTTTGTACTCCTATGCATTTTTTATTGCATTTAACAGCACTATTCTGAGAAGCTGAAAGGGTGATTTTCATGATTCAAAAAAGGTTAAGAACCCTACTTTAGAAAGAAGTAAGTAGTATGGGAAAGAGGAAATACTCCCAAGCAGTCCCTGAAACTCCAGCATAAACTCCACCCCAACATGAAGAAGAATTTTCAAAGAAAAACATATGCTTATTGTTCACATCTGAAATCCACGAACACACTGGGAAGCAACACCAGCTTTTCTCACTTGGAAACTCAATAAAACCTTTAAAAGGTTGGGATGGCTTATTTGGTCTCAATAGGAATAATTTCCAACAATCAGTTTGACCTTAGAAATATTAACCTAACAGCAGTGGCTGCTTTGGAAAAGGAAAAGGCAGCACAGTGATAACTCAGCAAACACATCATCAGGAGCCACATCTTCCTCAGTCCAAAATACTACCTACGGTACCACTGAAGGGATACTACGAGGCACTTCAAGAACCACGGTCCTTAACAGTATGAGAGCAGTAACTAGCAAATAACCTGTGGTGGACAATGCAAGTGGCTAAATGTCAGACTTACAAGACTGAATAGGTCAAAAGCTCTTTGTATGGAAAGGATTTCAAATGCCCCAACAACAAAATAACTTAGCGTAATTCTAGACAAGAGATTAAAAAAATCACAAACCAACATCTTTATAATTATCAGATATGTTTAGATAGTTCAATCTCTGTCCATAAGAGATATTCCTGAAATAACGGTTTATAAGTTAGACATTTTCAATGTGCTAAAGTAAGAGCTCATTGTTGAAAGGAATCTTACAATAAGATTAAGTTGTCTGGGACCGTGCTTGGGAAAAATATGGCAGTAAACTATGATCTCAACATTACATAGATCTAACCAAACTAATTTATAGGGAGCTATTAACCATTAATATATTTAAATCCTTACTGAATTTAATATGTAGCATGTGTGTTAACAGAGGTGTGCACTATGTAACTCATCATCTGCCATTAAATGCTATGATATTCTAAACTTTAAACTTTTCTTTCTGGCATGATCTTCTCTTCTAAACTATCCCAGAAGTGAGTAATCTCAAGCAAACACTACATAAGAAGCTGTGGCATATAATAGTGATTAGCTGGAATTTTAACTGAGGGTAAATAATAAAGTAACGATAAATCTTATCTTTAAGGCATACATTTCTTTACGGCATCAGGCAGAAGCAAACACAAAGTGGAGAGTGGCACACCAGTAGGCAACTTGATGTCGCTCAGAAATGAAATGCTCCAGATGCCCTTCAAATGGGATAGTTTCTGAAAAGAGTTCAAAACAAACCAGTTGCTTTCATGGCACGGCTTTCATATGGCCATATCATAGATCCTTAGGCAGATAGGCTCCTATTTCATTCTAGTCACCCATAAAATGAAACTTATTAAAATCACATGTATGCAAGGATCTTACAAATGGATATTTCTGAGCAGACTCTGTGCATTTAAAATGCTCTTCAGCTGAAAAGAAACACCTTTTCCCTCCTTATATAGAGAATCTTCAATGTTCTACACGCCTCTATGCTATATGCCATCCCAATTTTTAAAAAATCTGCACACGCAGTTATGATTCAGTTGAAAACAAAGATAGTGCCACTTTAATTGTGCCCAATGAGCCCAAAATATTAAACTTTTATTTTCAAGTAAAAAAAAGTGGCTTTCACCTCTCCCTCTTCCAATGTAGTATAAATGATAATATATTATTTGTTATTCAGAAGGGAAGAGTTCCATACAAAATGAATGACTTCAATTGCCTCATAAATAAAACATGGATAAATGTCTTGGTAAAATAAATTAAAGGAGCATTTGTATTTGATCACTCCATCATATTACTGTCTTTACCTACAAGCAGAAGAAGCTGTTATTGTGTATTTCCTGAAATTCATTATGTGTGAAGTTCATAATGGAGAAAAATCACCACTAAGTTATGGCTGAAACTCAAACAAATCACACACATTATGCATCTCAGAGAGATTCAAAACACATTAAAGGAACAAAACTCAGAAAAGATAATGGTGGCTCACACCTGTAGTTTGGGGGTTTGTATGTTTGTTTTGGAAGAGCTTTTGCTAGCTTGACTATTTTGAAAATTAAACTGTATCACATTACTGAATGTTAGTATTAAACTTTCATTTCTTAAAATTTACTAAAATGGTTGAAGAGAACAAATATTAGTCTTAATGAAATACCTGATGTTTATTTAATGAACAGGACTCATGAGATAAACTACTAAATTCATTTTTAAGGAAAGCTGAATCTACGTCATTGTTATCATACTGTTAAAGTTACAAATACATATGAAAGAGAACTGGAATAAATCGCAAATAATAAATACAGTATATTTTGCTCTGGGGTGTAATTCTAGGTTATCTTTCATTTTTCCCATTCTTGTTGGAATTCATTGGGGGCAATACAAATTTCCAAAAATACACAAATAAATAAGGAACACATTGTTTAAGAGAAAGCATTTTTAAATAGAAATGACAAAAACTACTTTCAGTGAGATAATCATCAAAGGAAAATCTTTTTTCTCACATGCTATGGCAGACTGATTTACAAACATAAAATCTTAATTACAACCATCATAAAAGATTAGGTAAAATAAAAATCATTCAACTTCTAAGAACTTCAAATTTTCAACTAGAGTTTTCCATAGTATAAACAGTTCTAGAAGAACAATATTAAAATAATGTTAGTAAGTGTATCCAATGCAATAAAAGTTAAAGCCTGATTCATACAAATGTCACTCTGCAAATTTATAAACACTGTCATTCCCACTACCAATATTAAATGGCTCAGTTTATCATCCAGATCATGTAATGTGCACATACTAGCCCTGAAGGGTCAACATTCCACCTAACATCCTTTTATTTATTTTATACACCATCACCGACAGTAATCATCCTGCCTACGAAACTTATTTCCCCTCATACTGGGCTATCTGAAACACATACTTGTTCGATTTTTATGGCTAAGTAAGGGAAGGCATAAATGAAACTCAAAACTTCACTCCCTTGCTGAGTTTCTTCTAGGGAGGAAAAGGGAGCAAAAATTAGGGGAAGAGAGGAAGAGAAAGTACAGAGAGAGAAGAAGAAAGAAGAAGAGAGGTGAAATAAGACAGGAGGAATGAAGGTAGGACATCAAGAACCAAAAGGGAGAAGAATTAGCAAGGGCAGCAGAAAGATTTCCTATAATTAATTTATATAAACTAATACATTTGTGTTATCTGCATTTATAATTTGACTCCAATAGCCATTCCAATTTTATTGGAACACCTATTTCATCTTTTAAAATATTTCACACCAAAAATCATAATCGATGCTACATTTTACAATAATTTAATTGACTACTTTTCTCCCATTTACTCAAATCAGCTTCATCAATTGACAATGCATTCGTCAGCATGTCACATCTCAGTAAAACAAGGGCCCCGAAATCTAATTCCTTCATACTCAGATATTACTCAGTTCCTTCTTTGGGCTAGATTTTGTGATTGTCCCTAAAAAGACTAAAATGAATAAGGTAGCCCCAAGTGAGTGAGATGGATACAAAAACAGTAATTAGAAAACAGTGTGGTAAGTAGAGGTCTTATTGTGCACCCCAAGGAGGCTTGTATCTGGTAAGAACTTTAGCCTTTCTGTCATATTTGTTGCAGTATTATTCAATTTATTTTTTTAGGCTTTTAATTTTATGTTTAGATAATAAAAGTTTTTACATATTTACGTGGCAATATTAAATTATCCTTTCCTTCATGAGTTCTTTTAAACCAAAACTCTTCATATATCCAAACATCTAATAAATATTTACTTTTACCTTCTAACTTATTATGTTTTGATTTGTTACATTTACTCTTTTAACCATCATAATTAATTTTGTTAGATAATAAAACACAAATTAGATTTTTTCCCAAATTGTTCTAGCACCATTTACTCACTAAATCCATTCCACATTGAATTATCATAAACAGTAAATTCTTAAAGAAACTGAGATGTCTTCTCACTCCCATTGGTCTAGCGATCTGCTCCACCATGAGAAATGCATCTGAAAACCGCCTCGAAATGGCAGTGGCTGGCAGACCTGACTTCCTATAAATGCCAACTTCTCTAAACTGTTTATAATTCCCTTTTGGAGGCTAATTTGGTTGTGGTCAACTTCTGACAAACATTTTTGTTCATTTTCTATGAAGAAGTCTATATGGATTCCTCTCTGGCTTGGCTTTTGTTCCTTCTAATTATTTTTTTAAAAATTTTTCTCATAGGTGGGCGGAGCAAAATGGCGGGGTGAGCTGACCCAGGATTCTCTCCCCTCCAAAATACAACAAAAGATTGGAAGAACCGAATTTCAGAGAATAAACATAATGCCAGCTCGTTAGAGACCTACAATACCAAGAAGGCGGAGATCATAACCTTGCTTACACCTTCGGAGGCGCTGGAACGGTAGGAGAGAACATCGCTCCCTCCCCTAGAGTCTGCGATCGCTGCGGCGTGGGTCGGGAGGGAGCGGGGGAGGGGCCGCACGACCGGGGGATCATCCAGGACTCCTGCCGCTGATTCACTGGAGACTCGCTGACAGGGGGGTGAAGCTTCCGTCCGCAGGGACCCTATAAATCAAGGGCCTTGGGAGACCAGAGAACAGAACTGATCTGAACCCAGACCGGGGCGTGTGAGTAACAGTCCCTCCCCCCCAGCAAAGCCAGTGGGCGCAGCCATCTTGCCCCGAAGGCGGAGAGCTCATAACACGCCGCTCTCGACCCCCATCTAGTGGCAGAAGGCTGTAACTGCAACTGAATTCTACCACCATGAGAAAAAACCGCTCCTCTACCATCCAGCAATTTATAAAAGCCCCAGACCAGAAGGAAAACAATAAAAACACAGAATTAAGTCCTGAGGACTTGGAATTAGGTAAACTAAGTGATAATGAATTCAGAGCAGCTATAATCAAAAAACTCAATGAGGTAGAGAGAAAGATAGAGAAACAAGCCGAGTTCTGGAGTTACTTCACAAAAGAGATTGAAATCATAAAGAAGAATCAAACAGAATTACTTGAGATGAAAAACACAATGGACCAGATAAAACAGAGTACGGATTCCCTGAATGCCCGTGTAGACAACCTAGAGGAGCAAATCAGCATAATCGAGGACAGACAGGCTGAATGGCGCCAGACAGAGGAAGAAAGAAAACTAAGAATTTAAAAAAATGAGGAAAATCTCCGAGAGATAATGGATTCAACAAGGAGTAAGAACATAAGGATCATAGGAATTCTCGAGAATATGGAAAAGGAAAATGGAGCAGAAAGTGTGCTTAACGAAATTATTGAAGAGAACTTCCCAAATCTAGGGATCAATGGAGAAATGTGTGTAGAGGAGGGTTTTAGATCTCCTAGATTTGTCAATGTAAAAACACCCACCGCAAGGCACATAATAGTAAAGTTGGCAAATAGGAATGATAAGGAAAGAATACTCAGGGAAGTAAGAAAAAAAAAGAGAATAACCTATAAAGGAGCCCCTATCAGACTGTCAGCAGATTTCTCTACAGAAACCCTACAAGCTAGGAGAGAATGGAGTGATATATTCAAAGCTTTAAAGGATAAAAACCTTCAGCCAAGAATACTCTATCCAGCAAGAATTTCCTTCAGATATGAGGGAGAAATTAAATCTTTTCCAGACAAACAAAAGTTAAGGGAATTTGTAACTAAAAGCCCTCCATTACAAGAAATCCTCAAGAAGGCTCTCATACTTGAAAAAAGAAAAAAGGGAGAAAGGGGACACAATCCACAGACTAGGGAGACCGATGGATAGAACCAGAACAGGATAGCAAATATTCAACTATAGCATTAGGGTAAAAATAAGGAAACTGCCAAAACAAGGACGATCTTAGCACTCTAACTACAAATTAATAAGACGAGTTGGAATAAAAAGTGAAAATAATTATTTAGGAGGGGAAGAGCAAAGGGTCTAAATCAGTATTGGTCGAGTAAGTAAGAGACCACCAGAGAATAGACTATATTATACATGAGATTCTAAATACAAATTTCAACATAGACACTAAAATACAGAACAGAGTCACAAATCATAGATAAGGAAAAATCTAAGAAACCCAGCATAAGAAATTGCAGTATTAAATGGGTAGTCTAAAGCACACAGGAAAACAAGATAATGAGCGACAGATTGACAGCATTAAGTCCACATGCATCAATAATCACTCTCAATGTGAATGGATTGAACTCTCCAATAAAAAGACACAGAGTGGCAAAATGGATTAAAGAACACGATCCAACAATTTGTTGCCT
Source organism: Equus asinus (assembly GCF_041296235.1). Lineage (NCBI taxonomy): Eukaryota > Metazoa > Chordata > Mammalia > Perissodactyla > Equidae > Equus > Equus asinus. The sequence continues at coordinate 187,445,278 of NC_091790.1, read as the reverse complement.
CCAGGAAACACACCTCAGCCCCAAGGACAAACACAGACTCAGGGTGACGGGGTGGAGAACAATACTTCAAGCAAATAGCAAGGAAAAAAAGGCAGGTGTTGCAATTCTCATATCAGACCAAGTGGATTTCAAAATAAGACAGGTAAAGAGAGACACAGAGGGACAATATATAACGATCAAAGGGACACTTCATCAAGAAGAAATAACGCTTATAAATATCTATGCACCCAACACAGGAGCACCAAGATTCGTAAAGCAACTATTAACAGACCTAAAGGAAGATGTTAAAAACAACACAATAATAGTAGGGGACCTCAACACCCCACTCACATCAATGGACAGATCATCCAGACAGAAAATCAACAAGGAAATAGTGGAGCTGAATGAAAAACTGAAACAATTGGACTTAATAGACATATATAGATCACTCCACCCTGAAAGAGCTGAATACACATTCTTCTCAAGTGCACATGGAACATTCTCTAGGATAGACCATATGTTGGGAAACAAGGCAAGCCTCTACAAATTTAAAAAAATTGAAATAATAACAAGCATCTTCTCAGATCATAGTGCTATAAGGCTAGAAATTAATTACAAGAAAAAAGCTGAGAAAGGCACAAAGATGTGGAGACTAAACAACACACTACTGAACAAGCAATGGATCATTGAAGAAATTAAAGAAGAAATAAAAAAATACCTGGAAACAAATGAAAATGATAGCATGCCATACCAACTCATATGGGATACAGCAAAAGCTGTATTAAGAGGAAAATTCATCGCAATACAGGCACATCTTAACAAACAAGAAAAATCCCAAATAAGCAACCTTAAAGCACACCTAACTGAACTAGAGAAAAAAGAACAAATGAAGCCCAAAGTCAGCAGAAGGAGAGAAATAATAAAAATCAGAGCAGAAATAAATACTATTGAAACGAAAAAGGCAGTAGAAAGGATCAATGAGACAAAGACCTGGTTTTTTGAGAAGATAAATAAAATTGACAAACCATTAGCCAGACTTACAAAGAAAAAAAGGGAGAAAGCTCAAATAAACAAAATCAGAAATGAGCGAGGAGAAATAACAACAGACTCTGCAGAAATACAACAGATTATAAGAGAATACTACAAAAAACTATATGCCAACAGAATGGATAACCTAGAGGAAATGGATAAATTCCTGGACTCTTACAATCTCCCAAAGCTCACTCAAGAAGAGGCAGACAATTTGAACAGACCAATCACAAGGAAAGAGATTGAAACAGCAATCAAAAACATCCCAAAGAATAAAACCCCAGGACCAGATGGCTTTCCTGGGGAATTCTACCAAACTTTCAGAGAGGATTTAATACCTATCCTTTTCAAGCTATTCCAAAAAATTAGGGAAGATGGAACACTTCCTAACACATTCTATGAGGCCAACATCACGCTGATCCCAAAACCTGACAAGGACACCACGAAAAAAGAGAACTATAGGCCAATATCACTGATGAACATAGATGCAAAAATTCTAAACAAAATTTTGGCAACCAGAATTCAGCAATTCATCAAAAGAATCATACATCAGGATCAGGTGGGATTCATACCAGGGACACAGGGATGGTTCAACATCCGCAAATCAATCAACGTGATACACTACATCAACAAACTGAGGAATAAAAACCACATGATCATCTCGATAGATAAAGAGAAGGCATTTGACAAGATCCAACAGCCATTTATGATAAAAACTCTGAACAAAATGGGCATAGAAGGAAACTACCTCAACATAATAAAGGCCATATACGACAAACCCATAGCCAACATCATACTCAATGGGCAAAAACTGAACCCCATCCCCCTGAGAACAGGAACAAGACAAGGATGCCCTCTATCACCACTCTTATTTAACATAGTACTGGAGGTCCTGGCCAGAGCAATCAGGCAAGAAAAAGGAATAAAAGGAATCCAAATAGGGAGGGAAGGAGTGAAACTCTCGCTGTTTGCAGACAACATGATCTTATATATAGAAAATCCCAAAGAATCCATCAGAAAACTGTTAGAAGTAATCAACAACTACAGCAAAGTTGCAGGGTATAAAATCAATTTGCATAAATCAGTAGCATTTCTATACTCCAGTAATGAACCAACAGAAAAAGAACTCAAGAATACAATACCATTCACAATCACAACAAAAAGAATAAAATACCTTGGGGTAAATTTAACTAAGGAAGTGAAGGACCTATATAATGAAAATTACAAGGCCTTTCTGAGAGAATTGGATGACGACATAAGGAGATGGAAAGACATTCCATGTACATGGATTGGAAGAATAAACATAGTTAAAATGTCCATTCTACCTAAAGCAATCTACAGATTCAACGCCATCCCAATCAGAATCCCAATGACATTCTTTACAGAATTAGAACAAAGAATCCTAAAATTCATATGGGGCAACAAAAGACCCCGAATTGCTAAAGCAATCCTGAGAAAAAAGAACAAAACGGGAGGCATCACAATCCCTGACTTCAAAACATACTACAAAGCTACAGTAATCAAAACAGCATGGTACTGGTACAAAAACAGGTGCACAGATCAATGGAACAGAATTGAAAGCCCAGAAATAAAACCACACGTCTATGGACAGCTTATCTTTGACAAAGGAGCTGAGGGCATACAATGGAGAAAAGAAAGTCTTTTCAACAAATGGTGCTGGGAAAACTGGAAAGCCACATGTAAAAGAATGAAAATTGACCATTCTTTTTCACCATTCACCAAAATAAACTCAAAATGGATTAAAGACCTAAAGGTGAGACCTGAAACCATAAGGCTTCTGGAAGAAAACGTAGGCAGTACACTCTTTGACATCAGTATTAAAAGGATCTTTTCTGACACCATGCCTTCTCAGAGAAGGGAAACAATAGACAGAATAAACAAATGGGACTTCATCAGATTAAAGAGCTTTTTCAAGGCAAATGAAAACAGGATTGAAACAAAAAAACAACCCACTAACTGGGAAAAAATATTTGCAAGTCATATATCTGACAAAGGCTTAATATCCTTCATATATAAAGAACTCTCGCAACTCAACCACAAAACATCAAACCACCCAATCAAAAAATGGGCTGGAGACATGAACAGACATTTCTCCAAAGAAGATATACTGATGGCCAATAGGCACATGAAAAGATGCTCATCATCGCTGATCATCAGGGAAATGCAAATCAAAACTACACTAAGATATCACCTTACACCTGTTAGAATGACAAAAATATCTAAAACTAATAGCAACAAATGTTGGAGAGGTTGCGGAGAAAAAGGAACCCTCATACACTGCTGGTGGGAATGCAAACTGGTGCAGCCACTATGGAAAACAGTATGGAGATTCCTCAAAAAACTAAAAATAGAACTACCATACGATCCAGCCATCCCACTACTGGGTATTTATCCAAAGAGCCTGAAGTCAGCAATCCCAAAAGTCCTGTGCACCCAATGTTTATTGCAGCACTGTTTACAATAGCCAAGACGTGGAAGCAACCTAAGTGTCCATCAACAGACGAATGGATAAAGAAGATGTGGTACATATATACAGTGGAATACTACTCAGCTGCAAAACAGAACAAAATCATCCCATTTGCAATAACATGGATGGACCTTGAGAGAATTATGTTAAGTGAAATAAGCCAGCAAGAGAAAGTTAATCTGTGTATGACTCCACTCATATGAGGAATTTAAAACTATGGACCAAGAACAGTTTAGTGGATACCAGGGGAAAGGTGGGGTGGGGGGTGGGCACAAAGGGTGAAGTGGTGCACCTACAACATGACTGACAAACATTAATGTACAATTGAAATTTCACAAGATTGTAACCTATCAATAACTCAATAAAAAAAAAACTGGAAAAAAAATTTTTTCTCATGGTTTAAAAGATAATACATACTTGTTTTTATGCATTTTATTTACATGTTTGAGGTTGTTCTGAATGTAAATCTTCATTTATAACGTATTTCTTCTTATTAAATAGTCTCATAAACATTTTAATTAATACCTAATACTTTCTAAAAATTAGACGAAATATTTACATACCTACAATTTCTGTATTGTTAAGCATGTAGGTAGTTGCCAAAATTTCACTGCTGCAGTAATATACTTTTTGTGTGTGTGTGGTAAAACACACATAACATAATTTGCCATTTTAACATTTTTGAGTATAGAGCTCAGCAGCATTAGGTACATTCACAGTGCTGTGCAACCATCACCATCATCCATCTCCTTAACTTTGCCATTTAAATGAGTGGAACTCCTATAACTCTGTGAAGTTCTCATTTAGTCTCTCTTGTCCAATATCAGTCTCTTTATGGTTATGGTATCCCTTGGTTCATGAGAAGGATACACAACTAGATATACACATTTGGAGTAGAAAGAATCAATTTAGGTGGATATATGTGTAAACGGTAGTTGGTGACTAACCCGCATCATCAATGGACAGAGTCACACATTGGGAAAACCAAAGGTAAACAACTCACCTTGAAGACAACGACCTGAAGCAAAAATCTCTTACACGAACATGTTCAACTATGAAAGGTTCAAATTCTGTAAAAAATGAGCAGGCAGTTTGGCAGTAAACAGTTACCACATCACCCAACCTTTCCACTTCTAGGTATACAGGTAAGCAAAACGAAACACATGTCCACACTAAATCTTACACATGAACATCCACAGGAGCATTACTCACAGTAGCCAAAAAGTAGAAACAACTCAAATGTCTATCAACTGATGAACGGAGCAATGAAAAGCAACGAAGGATTAATACACGCTACAATATGGATGAACCTTGAAAACATGATAAGTGAAAGAAGCCAGTCACAAAATACCACATATTGTACAACTGAATTTATATGAGATGTCCAACAAAAGAAAATACTTAGAGAAAGAAAGTAGTCAGTAGCTGCCTAGGACTGGGGAAGATGAGAGGAATTGGGGAGTGAGTATTAATGAGTACAGGATTTCTTTGGGGGATAAACATGTTTTAAAATTGATTGGTGATCATTGTACAACTCTGTGAATATCTTAAAAACCATTGAATTCTACACTTTAAAAGGGTGAATTGTATGGTCGTGTGAATTATATCTCAAGAAAGCTGTGTTTTAAAAAGTTTAAAAAAAGATGCAAAAACAAAACAAAAAAGCTCCCTCAAACCTTCTAGTTTTTATACAGCTGCTGAGACTGTCATACGACCCACATTAGACTGTAATTTCAATAATGACGCATCAAATCCTTCAAGTATTTTAAAAGCACTGCCATTGAGCAATGATTCAACTCAAAGATGTATTGATGAGCGTCAATTAACATCAAAGACACATTTTCTATTCAGATGGATGAAACCACAGTTATTGACAATAATGCTTTTCAATAGCACGTTTTCATTATCTTGATAATGATTATAAATTGTAAGAAGACAGGCTGTACATAAGTTCTTTAAAACTGGCTGTCCTGGGACATCTATTTTTGCTACTGTAAAAAAAATTGGTTTGATGAAACAGAAGTGCCATTGGAAAACTCAGTGTCCCCTACTACTGATGGAGTGACCTCAGCGGTCATTAGAAGTAAAGATTGATAGCCCACCTAAAGAAAGGATGTTCTGAAGTTCTTGCAATACACTGTATTGTGTATCAATATTAACTGGTTGCAAAAAAATATTAGTCCAGTTCTTTCCCCTCCTGCAGTATAATAATTAAAACCAAGAATAGTATAAAGTCATATCACAAACAAAATGAGCTAGTAATGAAAGTAAACTATCTTGTAGAGATGCTTACAAAAGAAACAACATGCTCTAAAACATTTATTCTTTTGACATTAATATTGACAATATTCTATTGCCATTAAGAACCAGAGTTTACTACTTGGTTTATCAATCTGAATCTCTCATTAATAATAAGGAATAAACCAGTGGTGGCAAAAAAAAAGTTCAGAATATCCTTAGTCCAATGCATCAGAGAAAAAATTCCTTTATATGCAGAGAATATAATTTACTCTAGAATGACAAACATAAAATATTGAATCAAAAATAATCCCCACTCTTCTGTGGGACCCAGATTTTTCTCATTATGGTGCCTGGTTCCTAGCACCCCTAAGTCTAAGCCCGCAGAGTTTCACTGCGATCTCATCAACTAAAAAATGTTAACCCACTCTTTGTTATACATTTTTGCATTTCCATTATTCTCCTTTTAAGAACTTGGAGCATCTTGTTGCCTCCACGGACACTTTAAAATCTAGAGTAGGTAGCCTCTTATCAGTATTTCAGGTCCTGAAGCACCTCTTTGTCAAATTTTCTAGAACATGCATTTTCAAAGTGGATTTATCAGAAATCACCTGGAGGAATTTCCACTTGTTGTGAATACAGGGATGTTCCTATGAGCTGAATATTAGAACTAAATTAATCAAATTGAATTACATAGTAGTAGTAGCAAAATATTAGCAATATCATTAATACATGTAAATCACCTAGAACAATGTCTGGATATAACATTCAATAAATATTAGGTATTAGATTACACACAAAAATAAACAAGCATGATATGGGGCCCTGAACCAGCCATAAATGTGCTAGAAAAACATCACTCATTGCAACAACCAATTTTGGCCTCTGCCCAATTACTGTCCAGCAATTTGGAGAGCAGATACAGCTCACACATACCCAGCAATTTCATGAATCCAGGTAATAATCAAGAACTGAAAGTAAACAAAAAAGGCCTCTCAGGGGACAAGATAGATGTTACAGATTCTATAAGCCTGACTACTCACCTCGCGTCTATTTACTTTTACTTTACACAGAGCAATGCATTCTCATATCCAATTTCTATATCTAAAGGCAAAAATGAAAACAAAGATTACTAGAAGAAAGTAAGCTAAGAGCAGAAGAAAATATCTGACAATAAGGAAAGACATAAGAAAGAAATGGAAATTCAATTAAATTAAAAAGCAGACCGAAGAACAGAAAAAGACAGGAGGCTGGTTGATGTGAATCAAGGACGAACTGACCTAAACCTCAGTATAATACACTGCTTGAAGTCCACAACGATGACTCAAAGTTACCAATAAAAAGTTATATGATATTTAAAATATTCTGTTCAGGAAGATGAGAAATACATGAAATATCTTAGAAAGCTTTCACTAGAAAATGGATAAAACTTTTAAAGATAAAAATAACATCAAACATAGGGCTAAAAGTTTCATATACTTTACCTTCAATTCTGCCTCCCTAATCAAAATATGTATTTGCACACTGCAATTTAGAACTCTAAGATGGTTCTTACCTGTGAAACCCTATGAACAACCAAAACGTGACAACTTGTGCATTACCCAGAGTATGCTAATACAATCACTACAGCTTCTGCTGTGATCTGCACCACCCTGTCCATAATGAATTGAACAAACTATTATGACAATACTAATTAGTCACTTGCAGCCCAGTAGGTTCCATTATCACCACCCACAGTGCATTATTGAAGATCACTGTAAAGGAGTGATTTGTTTTTAATGTATGCTTTTAAAACTATTCTATTGTTTGAATGCCTCTAGTGCTTAGATTTCATAATAAATGATCTCATAGTATTTCATTTAATCCTCACAGCAACTCCATGAGGAAGACTATATCACCTTTTAGAGATAAGGAAATCACATCTCTTAGAGATGAGCAGTCAGGCAACTTACTTGAGGTTACCATAAAGTGGAGAAACTAAGGGTCAAAGCCGTGAAGAGAAATGTTCATAGCAGCATTATTCAAAATACCCCAAAAATGAAAACAACTCACATGTCCATCAATTGATGAATGGATAAACAAATGTAGTATATCCATATAATGGAATGCTATGCATCAATAAAAAGTAACAAACTACTGTTATATGCTACAGCATGAATGAACCTCAAAAAATTATGCTGAAAGAACGAGATAAAAAGGACCACAAAATTGTAGGATTCTATTTATATGATATGTCCCAAAAGGCAAATCTACAGAGACAGACAGAAGATCAGTGATGGTGTGAGGCTAGGAGAGGAATTTATTGTGAATGGGCCCAAGGGATCTTACTGGGGTGACAAATACATTCTAACGTTGGATTGCAGCAATGTTTGTACAACTCAGTAAACTCACTAAAAATCACTGAATTGTACCTTACAATGGGTGAATTTTACATTATTTTAATTATGGCTCAATAAAGTTGGTAAAAATAAAACAGGTGTATCTGACTCCAAAACATGCTATTTCAAGAGGAGGAAAGAAAAAAAAAAAGAAAAGGTGTAAGATGACACGGATCCAGTCATACCTGTGGAATAACTTACGATGAATTTACAGGGTCAGCAGTGAAAACATCTCATAGGTTTTAAAGACATACCCTTCTTTAAAAAGAAAGAAAATGCCATCTTCAATATTAATAGCAAGGTTTGCTTGCAAATAACAGACAATGCACATAAATTGTTTAAACAAGACAAAGGGTTACTTCTCTCTCCCATCTGAAGCTTACAGGCCAGGGTAGAATGCTGACTCCATGTTCATCAGGGACTGAGGCTCCTTCCTGCTCTTTCCAACATCAGTGCTTGGCTTCCAATCTCAAGATGGCCTCAGTCTAGGATGGCTCTTGAAATTTCAGCCATCACATCCAAATTCCAGGCAGAGAGGGAGAGGAAAAGTTATAAAGAGGCAACTTCCAGCTGAGTCAGGCCTTTTAAGGAGTTTCCTTAGAAGACCCATCTGACTACCTCAGGTTACATTTCATTTCATTGGTCACACCCAACTGTAAAGGACACTGGGAAATGTATTTTTTTTAAAGCTGGGAATATTACTACCTAGAATATAATGAGAAGGGAGGGGTGGGGAGCAGCAGGAAGCTGGTAAATGGACAGTGACTAAGCAACTAACAGTTTCTGGTAGATTTCCTTTAAAATTGCTCAGGATCAAAAATAATCAAAAGGAAATGTAGAATAAAAATCCAAAAAGCACTAATGTACAACTAAACACCTAGCATAAAAATAATGTCTTGTGTCTAATATTTTATTCTTTTCAAGGATGTGGTATGCCTTTAAACAGCTAAAGTAGTAGTCATTTTCAATTCAAAATTAGAGTCTGAAATCTCTATTGAGATAACAGTTTACAAGCTAGCCCTCCATCCTTTTACTAAACATTCTCCCATCTCCAGTTCTGTAATTCATGAATAAAACCCAAATGAAGGAGACTTGTACAAACACCCAATTACAGAGCCTGTTAATTGTTAATTTGTTACTATAGCTACAGGTTTTATGTCATTTAATGGGAATGTCTCTTTTCAAATTGCTCTAGGCCCAGGGGAAAAGGTGTAAGGTTGATGATCTCCTAATGCACATGCATAATTCTATTAGGTTTGATCTTCTCCAGAGGAAATAAGATAATTCCTAAGTGCTATAGTGTAGAAGAAGCAACAAAAGTAGCTGATCAGAGAAAACAGGGCTATCCTGCCATTTTTTATTTTATTACAAGCTTTAGAGTAATGGTTCTCAAAGTGTGTTGCCTGGACAGCAGCATCAGCATCACATAAGAAGATGTTAGAGATGCAAATTCTCAGATCCCACCCCAGACCTACTGAATCAGAAACTCAAGAAATGGGGTCCAGCAGTCTGTTTTAACAAACCCTCCAGGTATTCTGATGGGCCCTCAAGTTGGAAAACACTGTCTCAGGATATACTCCATATTTCACTCCTTTCACTGAAGAGACATAAGTTTTCAAGGACAAATAAGAAATGTCATTATACACTCAATTAGATATCTTTGTGGCCATGGATAAAAATAACTGCATATTCGTTGATTTTGTATTTTAAAAAGGGGAGCGGAATTATAATACCCTAGTTTACATCTTACTTTATATCTCACCACCAACTGCTGGTCATAGAAAAAAAAGTCAACTCATCATGCTAGAATTATTCCAGCCATGTTCAGCTATGGTCACCAGCCAGGTGGTAATTTTTCGAGGATGTCTTGAGGAACAGAACACAGAACTGATTCACATGCCTTCTACAGGAAATGCCACATCGCTAGACAAGATGAAACACACTTGCCATGCAAATAGCGCATAGTTATCTTGAGAGCACATCTCAACAGACTGAGATTCCAATTTCTGGTTCTGCTGTGGGATGACCTACAGCAAGTTATCGAACATCTGCTCTTCCTTTATAAAAAGTACAGATGATGCCCACTCACACTATCCAGAAGGGATACAATGATGATTACAGTCTATAAAACAGACTAATTTTAAGAAGAAAAACGAGTCAACTTACTACTTACTAACTAAAGATGTGAAACATTAATTAAAAGACAATAAAATCTTGAAATTTTATGTTGATAGGAAAATTTTTGTAGACTACTAAGTAAGCTGGATAGCTATTCCAACTAATTGAAGGTGTTAACTATTCCTTATTTAAATTTTTTTAAGTTGAGAGACATAAAGTTTGTAAGGACTGTGAGACACTAGAAGAGATTATCCAAGGAAAACTGCAATACCTACCTACTTAAAAATCTTTTATTTTTTTTTTTATTTTTGAGGAAGATTAGCCCTAAGCTAACATCTGCCACCAATCCTCCTCTTTTTGCTGAGGAAGACTGGCCCTGAGCTAACATACGTGCCCATCTTCCTCTACTTTACATGTGGGATGCCTGCCCACAGCATGGCTTGATGAGCAGTGCTTAAGTCCAGGCCTAGAATCTGAACCAGCAAACCCCAGGCCACTGAAGCACAGCATGGAAACTTCACCACCACACCACTGGGCAGGCCTCTTAACAACCTTTTTTAAAGATCTATCTATCCATCTGAATCATACCATCAAAAATATTACTAGTGTAGTGGCTTTAAAATTATTTTCAGAAAAATAATCATTTTCCCCTCAAATTAAATCTTAGGTAAGTGTCAGATTAGGGAAGAAAAAAATGTGTGTTTATAACACATTTACCTCTAGAAAATTTAAAGAGTATCTAAAAATCATTGAAGAGAAGCAAAAACAGACAACTCAATAAAAAGTAGGGAAGGGGTTAAGGATTAAACAGTTTTAGACTCTTAATAACAATTCTGTGAAAAAACTACAAATGTCCAATAAATGTAGAAAAAGATGCTAAATCGGGCTAGTAATCAGGCAGTCTTTAAGAAATTGATAATATCAAACGATATCAAGGACGTAAAGAAATGATCGCTTTCACAGGCTTTTGGAGGAACTGTAAACTGAGAAAAAATGTTTGGAATGTAATTTGACTGTGTATTCAAGTCTAAATGTTGAATAGGCTTATCTTTTTACCCAAGAAATCCTCTTCGAGACTCCTATTTTAAAGGATTTTTCACAAATGGTCATAAAAGTGTTCACTGCAACATTTTTGAAATAGCAAAATTTGGAAAATGTGTATATGTGAAATCATGTAATACATATATAAATGCAGAGAACAGGAACTAGAAGGATGCATACTAAACTCCTTACAAAGGATAGTCTGGCCACAGGAACAGGAGTGACAGGTTGAAAGATTTCACTTAAAATTTTTTAAAAAATCACACCAAACATGAACAACAATTCCATGTATAAAATTCAAAAAACACAGAAGTAACAGAGAAATGCATGAAACGGAAGAAAAATTTTACATTGAATCCCAACCTCTAAAACAAAAAAATAAAAAACTGGAGCCTTCCTGGTTGAAGTTTTCAAGGGAGGACTAGGAATCCTGGCTGGTCAATTTCTTAAAACTTCTCAGGCCTCTAACTGTTCCAGAAAACAAACACAGTTTTGAAGCTAGTGGACTATATTAACTCAGAAGATGCTTCCTAGACCTAAAAGAGAATTTAACATTTTGGAGGGATTTAATATCACTGATGTCCATCCAAATTGCATTCATGTACATGAGTAGACTTAGATTTCTAGACCACTACCATCAAGTTTTCCCTTCAACTTAAATCAATCACATATAAATATCAAGAAATGTATGTTCGTAATCACCTATTTACATATTCCACAACATAACCTGACATCCAGTTGCCAAATATATTACAACTACCAAATAAGCCAAGTGCTATGGGAAAAGAGTAGTTTTGCAAATATTTCTTCAGCATCTCTCCCACTTAAAGAAACTCTAGTTGGGGAAGGCCTTTTGGACATATTTCTACCTTCAATGAACACACAAAGAAGGGATTGTTCATTCATCCTGTACTAAATGCTGCTTATGGGCAATGACCGCACAGTGAGTAAGCAGGAGACTTCAACAGTAGTTAATGGCAACTAAGCTGAACACAACCACAAAATCATAGCAATTTAAGACTCCCAGAGAGGAATGTGGGAAATCATCCAAGCTACTAATCATTTATAACATTTTTCACATTATTTAAGGGAACCCAGCTACAGAAAATCAAGCTTTTGTTGTTATACTATCAAGAAATTAGACAGAAATCTGAAAACACTAACATGTTTGCAATAGTATTAAATTCTTAGAAGAATCAGAGTGAGCATGAGGTCCTCTCAGAACGTGGGAAGTCTCACATTACCTGGGCCTCAAAGAAGGTTTATATAAGAGATGAAAAGAAATTCTTGGTGTTATATTTAAAAAAAATTCATGGCTCTGGTTCATTTCATGTCATCAGAACAAGCTATTTGCATTAAAGACGTGATGCCATTATTTAGTCAAAGATTGTTTTTCACTGACCATTATCATACTGGTTGCAAAAGTCATACAATTCTAACGCAGGAACTTGCAGTCAAGCACAGACTATCAAACCGTTAACAGAAACCCATAGCTTTGGATATACTAGGCTCACAGACAGAAGTATAATTATCAAACTGACAGAAGGGACCAGAAGCAAAGGCAAACACTTGATTATGGTTACTGGGAATCATTAAGACCTCAAATGGGTGAGTTTTCTGGAAGATTTTTTTTTTTTAAGATTTTATTTTTTCCTTTTCCTCCCCAAAGCCCCCCGGTACATAGTTGTATATTCTTCCTTGTGGGTCCTTTTAGTTGTGGCATGTGGGACGCTGCCTCAGCGTGGTTTGATGAGCAGTGCCATGTCCGCGCCCAGGATTCGAACCAACGAAACACTGGGCCGACTGCAGCGGAGCACATGAACTTAACCACTGGGCCACGGGGCCAGCCCCGTGGAAGATTTTTACACTTATAAGCCTTAGTTGTCCACTTGCCCACCCTCTCCCTAACTTATTCAAGACACTCCTCAAGTGTCATGAGCTATTCTTCTTCAACCAAGTCTTAGTCTTACACTTTCCTTTGCATTTATCCCCACTTTAAAAGCTCACCAACCCCAGGGTTTTCACTCACCGCATAAACGGTTCATTTATTTCAATCCCTGACCTCAATGTCTCCCAATCCATTGCTTTGAACCCTAGGTTTCAACCTTTCATTTCACTGGCCAACAATGACCTTCATGCTCATAAAAATCTAATTTCATAAATTAGATTGCTCAGGATCCTAAGAAAATAGGCTTCTTTGTTCCTACGCTATTTCTGCTAGAGTAGGATATCCTTATCAAATCAAGTATTTCAATGGGAAATGGGATTAAAGAAGAAAGCTTCAAACACTCAATAACAATGTAATTTTCCCGGTAGAAATTTCAATAATAATTAAATATCTATATATTTAAGAGTTAAATATCTATATCTATACAGATAGATATAATCATATAAACATACATGAGTCAGTCACTATTAAAGATTGATTATATTATACTTGAAAGTAAAAGCTTTCTGTTCCAATCATCGCCAGCAAAGATTTTTAAACAGCCTTCTCCCAAGTCCACCATCCACCACTGTCTAAACTGAACACAGAGCAACCCAAACAAAGCAGAAATGTTGCCAGTAGAACAGCTGACATTCTCACCTCACCACTGGGAATTCCAGAACATAATAAGGTTACTACCAATTGTGAGCCTCTTAAAGTAAATGAAGTTTCTTAATTAATTAACGATAGCAAACCATACTTTTAAAAAACCTAACAGTACAGAAAAAGAAAACCTGGAATACTTTTGGTTTTCCCACTCCACTAAACAATAATCCTTGCTTTCTTTAAAATGCTTCACATTAAATTACTATGCCTCTCCTGATTAATTTTCCAATTTTTATAAATTCAATTATTTCTACCTGCCTTTGATACTTAAATATTTGACTATAGGTATATATGAATTTAGTTTACATTTATTACAAAAGGATATCCTTTTATGTGCTTTTATTGAAGTTATTTTATTGTTTTCTTCTATAGATAATAAGGCTCTCAAAGTTGGGAACTGTATTTATATATGTACTCATGAATGTGTGTGTTCATACACTCACACGCAATGATAGCATTTTGCTAACCCAATGAAAACTAGGCTCCTCTTCCCCCTTCCCTGACAAAGTTGTATACAATGCTGGGTCACGGACTCCCTGAAGGCCAGCCATGCACCCCTCCCCCCAACACACACAAACACACACACACACACACAGAGGTTATGAATCCCTAATTCATCTGTTTAAGCTCCCCCTATGATATGAACCGGAAACGTAGAAACATTTTCCAACAAATAAAATATCTAAAAACATAACACTACAAATTCTTTCAGCAAATATTTATTGGGCACCAAAAAAAGCATATAATCATCAACATCCAAAAACGTGATGCTCAGCATTAAGGTTGCTGCTACAAATCTGACAAGATCAACTCTTCAGCCTCTGATTGGCAGTTTTTCTTCCTCCTTTCCCCAAGATTAAACTGCAGCCAATTTTCATCCAGCCAGTGATAGATCAACAAAGGAAGGAGGATTAAGCAAGACTGACAAATAAAGCTCAGAATTCATAGTGGGATTGCAAGAATGATAGACTAGATCAATGAATCATGTTCCTAAATCAGAGATGCTTTAGGGAGAAAAAGGCAAGGACAGAAATCGCTGATTATATAGAAGCCATATGGTCCCTTCCATTCATGGTTAGCACAGTCCAGAAACTGCTTATGAAGCTGTTTTTTAAAATAACCCCCAAGATTCTAACAAAAGCTCCTACCCTTTATGGAAATAGAGAAATTGAGGCTGGAAGAACATGAGAGAAGCCAGATTTACTCAGGCCTATTAACAAATTTTCGACCCCACGCCCACCCTCCATCCCATGTCCAAGAAGGGTTCTTCACCTGTGTTCTATCTTAGTAGTGCCAACAATTTCCCTGATGTCAATAAGCAAGAAGTCCATAAATAGTACATTTTGACAGCTTCAGATATGCAGAGCACCATCAGAAGGGCAAAAAATACGGCAGTGAAGAGAAGGCTGGGCGATTCAAAAATACTGATAACGTCCCTTTACTTAGGAATCTTAGAATCTAATGGATAAAGAAGAGAAAGGTAAGAGTTTTACCCTGGCAGAGTGAGCTAACACAACAGATACATTGCTCCTCTATTTCTCAATTGAAATTAGAAGTCTAAATTAAGAGAAGATGAAAAATATTTTCCAGAACAAATGAATTTTCATTATGTTGTATCTCCTTGGGGAGAACTAATTATCCTGATGACAGAATACACTTTGCTTTACAGAAGGTCTGGGGTGGCGTGAGCCTCACTCACAAAGGTCTCTTAGCATTAAGCGCTAATCTATGTCTTGAGATTATTCACTACCTAAGCTATGTCTCAAGTGATTTAAAATAATTAAAAACTCCAGTGAAAATAGACTCCAAGACCAGCAAATCACCATTTAGAAAAGAAGCTTCCTTTTCTAAGGAAAGAAATTTTGGCTTATCTCCAAAGCAGACAAGCACTTTAAATATTTGTTCAGCCACTGAATATCTTTTAGATATTTATTGGAGAAAGATTGAATAAGTAATAATGCAGGAACAAAAAATATTGCCGTGCTTCTAAAACATACCCCCAGCAAACACTTACAACACGTACTTTGCATAGCAAATAGGCCACTAAAGAATCACGCATCTCAGGTTCTTGCATTTTCAGATTTTTTGTTCTTCCACTTCTCTGAATTTTCCATTGCCATAATAGCAATCTCAGAATTAAAATCAAAAGATATTTTTTTTTTACATGTAATTTCACACTCCCCCACCCCGGCTTTGCTGTCAAGTGTCTGACCCTGGTTTGATAATCTCATTTCCTGAGAATCAAAAAGCTGGAAATTTAAGCTTCCTAGAGTGTTAATTGCGGCCCTGCTCCATTGCTAATCAAAAAATTGGATGTTTTGCATGAAAATGCTTCTCTAATTAATTCTCAGTCATAAATCGCCCCGGTTTTAATAACCCCTCCTTGATTGGATAGCCTTTGAAGAGACAGTGCAGCTAATCCGCTAAACTAGAAAAAACACACGCAGAGGAAATAATAAGCGGGCTTACGAGGTATGAGCTAGATGATTGCATTAATACTGTCAAGCCAAAAAAGTGTCTCCTTTCCAGGCCTTTCATGCCTCACCCTGCACCCCAGTAAAATAAGTCATGAAACTAGAAATCATGAACAAAGGTAACTGTCACAGAGGTCACACATCAAAAGTCACATCTTTTCACCCTCCTTCCAGAAAACAGCTATTCCTATCATTTTTTTTAAAAGAGGTTTCCCTTGACATTTTTTTTCCTAGAAACTGGAGATCCAGCAATGTCCACTTGTCACATTGTCTATTTTAATAAGACAGGGTTTTTGCTTCCCCCTTTCCCTCTGCTTCTGACTGACAATATATTATCATACATATCTCTAAGAGGTGCTGAACTGAATTTTCATTATCCAAAATGTCAAGATTCGTTTTTGTCATCAGAGAACACAGCTGGTCTACACCAGCAGCCCTTTGATTAATTCAAATGGAACAAGTCACCTATACATAACTTCATTTTCCCTAGACCAGGTCTTGCATTCTGCAAGTTTTAATTTACAGCTTGTCAGTTTAAGATACCATTTTCTGCCATGGTGGCACTCAAAGAAAAACAGAGTCTTAATTAGTGGCATTTTGCATTAGTCCTATGATTACTAATAAGATAACAATTGGGGATTTTTAGCTTCAGAGTAGGACTTGTTTAGAACTCACTCACTGCTGTTTAGTAATATTATACAAACTTGTGGAAGATGCTGGATCTATATAGATGCACAACAGTGAGTACTTTTAGTAAGCACTATTTTTAACATATAAACAAATATACAGTTGTCCCTTGGTATCCACTAGGGATTGGTTCCAGGAACCCCCACAGGTACCAAAAGTCCAAGGATGCTCAAGTCCCATACAGTATACAATGGCGTAGTACCATGAATACAGTTGGCCCTCCATATCTTCAGGTTTCGAATCCACAGATTGGAGGGCCAACCGTATATGCGGCTTTCCAGTTGACCTGTAAAATAGCTATCTGTTTTCCAGGTGACCTGTAAAATAGTTATATCTATACTTAAAAACTTCATGGAGGTAGATATAAAAAAAGTTATTCCAAAAGAAACAATATAAAATGACAGGTCTGGAATAATTATTGCAACAAGAGAAAAAGGATTTGAGGTGATTCTAACTTGCATACAGAATGCTCAAATTCACAGCTGTATAGCCTTCTACATCAATAAAATATTACAACAAAAATGTACAAACCACCACAATGAAATAGCACTATACACACACAAAAGCATCTGAAATTAAAAAGACCGACAAGTCTAAGTGTTGACACACACTGCTGGTGGGAATATAAAATGATACACTCACTTTAGAAAACTGGCAGTTTCTTAAAAAGTTAAACAGACACCTATCACATGATCCACCAATCCCACTCCTAGGTATTCCCAAGGGAACTGAAATATCTGTCCCCCAGAAAGACTTGTACACGAATGACACAAATGTTTATAGCAGTAGTCACGATAAGCAAAAACTGGAAACAACCCAAACATGCATCAACAGCTGGAAGGATAAACAACATGGTATATCTATATCTATTCTGGTAGATCCATACAAGAGAGTACAACTCAGCAATAAAAAGGAAAATACTACTGATATATACAACAATATGGATGAATGTCAAAATCATTATGTTGAATGAAAGACGCCAGTCACAAAATTGTATACTGTATGATTCCACTTATATGAAATTTAGAAACTGCGAGCTACTCTATCATGACATAATCATTTTAGTAGTTACGTGGGGCTGGGAATGGAAGAGAAACAGACTGCAACAGGCCATAAGGAAACTTCTGCGTGATGAAAATGTTCTGTATCTTCACAGGTGTACATATCTATAAAAACTCATTAAATTGTTCATCTTAACCGAATGTGGCCTTTTGTACGTAAATTATCTCAAGGAACAAATTGCACAAGCCATTTCAAACGCAAGTTATTTTGCAAACCCTATCTAATAAAACTCTATTGTATTAATTGTTCAACTCCGTCATTTTTGGTTATGTGACTTTGGTCAAGTTACTTAACCTCTATGAGTCATGGTTTTCTTAGCCATAAAAAATTAGAAAATAAGGCCTACTTGACAAAATGATAATTACACATATACTCAAAAAAATGCCATCGTAGTAAGTTTACCCTCTTCTCTCAAATAAAACTAGATTTCCTTATCTTCTTTAATATAATTTAATCTATGATATATTCATATATCTCTTCAAGTATTATTAACATATTGGAAAAAGCTCTAAACTTGGAGAGAAAAAACAAGCTTCTGTCTAGTTCACCACTTGGTTAAGGTGTAATATTGTACTCCTTTTCATTTGTAAAAATCATCAATATTGATTAGGCGCTTATTATATGCTAGACACTGTACTAGGAGCTTGGTATGAAAGGTAAACTCAACTGACACCGTCCCTGCTAGCATGGAACTTAAAATGAATAATAAATACACATTTTAAACAAACAACAAGTAATTCATTGAATAATTATAAGCATGCCATGTGTTACAAATAAGGAAACTAGCCTTGTCTGGGGGGAATTTGAAAAAACAAACAAACCAAAAAAAGTTTCCCCAAGGAAGTAATAGTTAAAAGGATAACAGGAGATACTCCACGTAAAATTTTTAGAATACTGATTGACACATGGTGAATACTTAATAAGCATGTGTATTAGTTTTCTACTGATGTATAACAAATTATCACAAATTTAGCAGCTTAAAAAATACAAACTTATTATCTCACAATTTCTGTAGGTCAGAAGTCCAGGCATGGGTTAGCTGGGTCCTGTGCCCAGAGTCTCACTGGGCTGAAATCAAGGTGTCAGCCAGGATGCCAACCTTATCTGAGGCTTCGGGTCCTCTTCCTAGCTCATTCAGAGTGTTGGCAGAATTCAGCTCCTTGTGGTTGCAGGACACGGGTCTTTATTTTCCAGCTGGCTTTTGGACAGGGGTCATTCTCAGCTTCTACAACCACCCTCAGATCTTTGCCACATGGCCCACTCTTCTCACAAGAATTACTTCTTCAAAGCTAGCATCTGCTACTGCTCCTTTTCTCTTTTAAGGACTCACTTGATTAGGTCAGGCCCACCAAGGATAATCCCCTTTTTGATTAAGGAAAAGACAAACCATTAGGGACTTTAATCACATCTTCAAAATCCCACTGCAGTTACTATATAATGTAACCTAATCATGAGAGTGATACTCCATCATATTCACAGATCTGGCCCACACACCAGGGGAGGAATTATAAAGATTGTGGGTCATTTTAGAGTTCTGCCTACCACCAGTGGGAATATCATTAAGACACATGTAGTAAAGATATAATTCAAAATAAAAAGCCATCAATCAAGAAATGGCAAAGAGGGAAGAGAGAAGATATCCTTCCATTCCATCTCAAAAGTGCTAACAGATTAGTAGGTGATTTCTAGCAAGAAAGACCACCCAAGGATTCTGGGTAAAACTATATATACACAACCACGACTTCTGGGAAGAACACAAGGTCACTTCACTATGAAAAGCTGTATGTTAAATCAATGAATCAGGATATAGCCTGTAAACTAAATAATCATATCCAGATACTCCTATCAGACTGAGGGGGAAGGGAAAAGTGGCAGAAGAAGGGAAAGCTTAGAGATTCTTTTTTAAAAGAAATAAGGCAGACTACACGTGCACCAGAATGGTGAAAACTTAACAGGCTGATAAAATCACGTTAGCAAGAATGTAGAATAACTGAAATTCTCATACAATTTCTAACTAGTCTCTACAACTGTAAAATGCCTGTTCGTATCTTCTAAGGATGAACTTATGCCTATCTCATGACCCAGCAAGTCCACTGCTAGGTTTATCCTCAAGAGAAATGAGGGCATATGCACCAAATTGTTCATAGCAGACTGATTTATCATAGCCCCAAAGTGGAAATGATAAATGTCTATTACAAGAGAATGAATAAATTGTCCTATAATTATACAATGGAATATACTGCAATAAAAACAAACTGATACATACAATGACAAGAATGAATCTCGCAGACATTATATTGAGCAAAAGAAGCTAGACACACAAGACATTGTATGATCCTATTTACACCAAGTTAAAGAATATGCAAAACTAAGGGATAGCATTAGAAATCAGAATAATGGTCACCTTGAAGGGATGGAACCGACTGGAAAGTGGCATGAGAAGACCTGGGTGCTGGTTACACAGGTGCACATATATATGAAAAAATTTAGCTGTACATTTAAGGCAAGTGCACTTTACACACTTCACTTCAGGTATATTCTACCTCAATAAAAAGTGAAATATAATAAAATGATAGTAATAATAAAGAAAATAATATAGAAAAAAAGGAATAAAGAACAGAAAGGATTTAGTTCATAGGGAACCAAAGCTCATGTGTTAGACACAATTTCTGTTTATACAGTGTATATGATCATTTCTAAAAGTATTCGAGACAGCTCCAAGTTTCAAAGTGTAAAATGAAACAATTATAGCTAAAAACTAAGCAAATTCCGTCTTAACTTTTGCTAATTATTATCCTCTTGGGCAATTTATTTGTCTAAAAACGTCCTGGAAGTGAAGGTAGAAAAAAAACCACACTATGGTGTGGGGATGACAAAAGATTTCAATTTCTTAGAAGACCAAATTCTGTATCTATTGAGTTAAACAGAGTAAATAGTTTAGAAATGATAAGAGTCAACCACTCAATTTAGATGTTAAAGAATTCCTGTGGCAAAAGTTCTTCTTGAGAAATATTAAAAAATGATTCCGTGAGATATTTAAGAGGAGCTGGAATTTCCGATCCAGTAGGAGTCGTGAATCTAGAAAGGGTGGATAGTTATACACAAGTAAATGGTTTGTCCCACCAACAGCCTGGCTGTTATCAGTCCTCTTTCTGTAGCCATGCTGTGAGGAAAGATGTCCATAAACAATTCACTGCTCACCTTCCAAGCCAAGTCAAAAATTTCCCTTTCAGATTAGACATAATCGTTTTTTTTTTTTTTTAAAGATTTTATTTTTTTCCTCTTTCTCCCCAAAGCCCCCCGGTACATAGTTGTATATTCTTCCTTGTGGGTCCTTCTAGTTGTGGCATGTGGGACGCTGCCTCAGCGTGGTCTGATGAGCAGTGCCATGTCCGCGCCCAGGATTCGAACCAACGAAACACTGGGCCGCCTGCAGCGGAGTGCGCGAACTTAACCACTCGGCCACGGGGCCAGCCCCCATAATCGTTTTTTTTTTTTAACCTGTTTCAGTCATACATCTTTTATGGTTTTTAAGACTTTACATTGTTTTCAAAAGATCATTTCAACTTATTTCCCTTTATGGTACTAATTTGCGATCTCTGCTACCTCTAGGATTTTTTAGGTTAAGAATTGTTAGCAAATCGTGAATTAGAGTCTAACTGCTTTCTTTATTTTTTGTTTTCACAAGTAGCAAGGAAGTGATTTCATACTGGAGGCCAGAGGTGGCAAAAAACAGAGTACACAAAACATGGTCAAATGCTCAGATGTAAAGTGGTTAATTCATAAGTAGGAGGAATGTCTTTTCCATTTTAACTTCCTTTTTTGCCATATACTAATCATTCTAAATTATTTGTGTAAAACAGTGAAGAGTTAGTGACAGTGAAGATCAAAATAATTCTGAAGAGAAATGGCCACTTTCATCATTGCCATGAATATTCATCTCTGGGGTGGATCTAGGTGGGAGCAGCAGATCTCTAAAGAGTCACCCAGTGCTGTCCTCTTGGTTAGAGATATCTGGGAAGTGCACCCAGACTGTCACAGTGGATGCCACTTAACATTACAAGATTGGGATGATCATTAAGGTAAACATGTTTTCTCAACACTCTAAGGACATGGTTAAAAAAGGAAAACAGAAAAAAACAAGAGTTTCTAAGGACATTCTAGGGGATTCTACTTGAATTTATTCGTCCACTAGCATACTTATTCATTCATTCACTTGAAAAAAATTTATTGAGTGTCTCCTATGTATGAAAAATAACACTAGGTGCTGGAGAGTGACAGATAAATTAACAGTAGTTAACAACTAGTCAGTACTTAATATATGCCAGACACAGTTCTAAACATTTTATACGCGTTAACTCATTTCCTCCTCACTATGGTCTCATGAGATACGTATATCATATTCATGGTTTATAGAAAATGAAACTGACACACGAAGGAGTTCATTTGTCTGAGGTCACCCAGGTAGTAATCTGACTGCAGAGACACACTCTGAACCTCTAACTAGTCCTCAGACTCAGATGTCTACACACAGATAGTGACCAAGTGGCTGAGACTCACGAACCTAGCGCTTTGGACTGAAGGAAAGTCACAGAAATCATTTAACTTCTCTTTACAATTGAGAGAGCTGGTTAAGTGACTTGCCAACTCACAGAGCGAGTTATTAAGAAAGATAGATGGCAGCTTTATTTTAATAATAATAAAAGACAGGGTAGATCTAGGAATAAAAACTAACGGACTCATATTCTTCAGACTAAAATGGGCACTAAAAGGAACAGACCAACCAAAGCCTGGAAAGGAGAAAGCAGTATATGGAGTTTAAAAATAGGAGGAGGAGGGAGGGAAGACAATCCTAACTCCAATACTCTGGACTTAGGAAGGAGAATGGTGACGGTAATCATAAACTGCTGAATGCCTTAGACGTGAGGGAGTTAATAACAGATTAGATTAGTTAGGTTAGATATGGTTAGATTAGATTAGATAGATCTAAACAAACTAAAAGAGAACCACAAAAATATATGTTACAAAAAAGCCACCCTCACCCCCACCTAACACTCCATAAAACCTACTCCTCTTCCTATATTTCCCAATATTAACAAATAATATCATTATCTACCCAAGTTACCAGGTTGGAAAACTGGGAATCAGCCAAAATGCGTATCTCTTGCTCAAACTCCACATAGAATGAGTCTTCATGTCTAAATGATTCTACTTCAAAATTAGCTTTTGGTTCTACTCCCACCTTTCCATCCTCACTGCTCTTACCCTTCTAAAAAGCTGGCATAGTTTTCTACAAACTCTATAAACTCTGTAAACTCTAACCTGAAGTAACAACACACCTTGCCTCCTTGTCTCCAACCTCAGTGCACTCAATTCAGCCTCCACATAGACACGGGAATACTTTCTCTAAAATGCATATTTGATTACGCCACTCGCGAGCTTTAAACCCTTAGACGACTCCCTATCACCCATATGAAAAACACCATGCCTTCTTGCTGTTATACCAGGTCCCTTGAGATCTGCCCACCTGTCACCCTTGTCTAGGTCAAATCTTCCTCATACACTCTGTGCTTCAACCACAGCAAACTGCCTACAGCTCCATGAAGCGCTCACACATCTGCGTGTTGTTTCACATCTCCCTTCCTGCAGTGAGCACCCTTCCCCTGGTCAGTCTGGTTAACTCATCTTCCCAATTTCAGTAGAAAGATTCCTCTTTTGTAACACCTTCTATGGTTCTCCCTGGGAAAGTTAAGTGTTTTCTCCTCTATGGTCCCCAAAGTACTTATAACGTTCATTAAAATTCTATTTGCATGTCTTGTCCTCAATGGCACCTAGAATTCTCCCATATGCAGATGTTCCAGAAGGGGGGCATAGAACACAGTTGGTACAGAAATGTTGACTGTATGTTGTCACCTCCTATATGTCATTTCATACTTACAACAACCCTAAGAAACAGGCAGGGTAAATGTTGCTAACTTCATTACACAGATGAGTAATCCAGGGCACAGAAAGGCAAAGAGACTTGCCTAGTAAAAGCAGGATGAATAATAGGTACTCCTTCCACTAAACCGTGATGCTCCCCAAGCTACTCAAAGCACAAACAGCCGCACCAATATTCCACATACGAGCATCACTAACCAACTGAACAGGGATATGTAAATTAGTTAACTGGTGCTGAAATCAGACATTAATGTGCAAACAAACAGGGACTTATTTGAGCTAAGTGGGCATGAATATGCAAATGAACTGGCTGCAATTCAGAAGATGTCATCACAATTCTAGGAATGAACATCCTATATTATGACTATTATAATATTCATGTAGCATTCACACATACTATCATATATTACTGTAATATGGGCTTTTGGAGTTTAAAATTGTGGTGAAGCCAAAAGTAACTTGATGTATATTTTCATCCACACCATAATTACAAGCTGGAAATCAGATGTGAGCACACAGAATTCTGCAATCTCCATAGAGAACCAAGCTGCCATTTGCAGTCCAAGCTGAACAAGGTACTTTGGAATTAGGTTAGGAATTAGGTTAGAATTAGGTCCTTCATGATCCAGCCCCTGCCAATATCTCCAGCCAAATCTACCATGCACAGTCTGATACAATACAATAGTTGCATTTAAAACAAAGTTAGGTTTCCTATAGGATTTTAAATAATAAGTGGCATGGCTATACCACTTGAACACCACTCAGACAATCCAGTTTGTGATTACATTTAGCTTTTGCTCAACTATAATAATGACTTTTGGGGGGGGGGGGGATGACTTCTTTTTTTTTTTTTAAAGATTGGCACCTGGGCTAACAACTGTTGCCAATCTTTTTTTTTTTTTTCTGCTTTATCTCCCCAAACCCCGCCCTTGTACATGGTTGTATATCTTAGTTGCATGTCCTTCTAGTTGTGGGATGTGGGACGCTGCCTCAACGTGGCCTGACGAGTGGTGCCATGTCCTCGCCCAGGATCCAAACCCTGGGCCGCCGCAGCGGAGCGCGCAAACTTAACCACTCGGCCACGGAGCCGGTCCCAATAATCACTTTTATTTTCCTATCATGACCAGTACATCACTGGCTTCTATCAATTCTTAATCTCGTAACTGTTATGATGAACAATGGCCAAAGCCATTCACAATTTTGGTGTCTTTTCAGGAACAATCTTTTGTTCCTGAAAGTAACAAATTATAATCAGTAGAGGTCTGCATACATAAACTACCTACCTTATTTAACACAAAGAGTTATATCCTATTCATGTTATAAAATGAGAAAAGCCTATACTCTCACACTTTCATACCTTTATCCTTGTCATGCCACTGCCTGAAATGCCCACCCCTTCTTTCTTTATCTGGAAAGATTCTCTTCATCTTTTACAAGCAGCTTGAACCTTAAGTACTTATGAAAGCTTCCCTGCCTTTCCCAGCAATTGTATACACATCTCAGTTACATATATATACAACTCCATCATAATGGGTATCACAGAGCTGTGATCACTTATTCGCATGTTGAATTAATTAGGATATAAGTAAGGCTGCAAGTAACAAAGAACCAAAATACTAATGACAAAAGACAGAATTTATTCCTCTCTCGTCGAGGATGGTACAGTGGCTCTGGTCATCAGAGGAGCGACACTTCACAGTATCAGAACCCAGCTCCTTCTATCTCATTACTCTTCCAGCCCTACAATACTGCCTCACCTGCATGGTCTAAGACGGCTCACCACTACATTTCATTCATATTATGTGTATGAACACCTTCACACATGCACAGGGCTGGAAGAGAAGAAGAGTCCTTCCTTTTAAATGTAAGACCTGAAGTTATACACATCACTGTCACTCACATTCTGTTGGTTAGAATTAAATTATGTGTCCATGGCTGGCTGCAAAAAAAGTTTAGAAATATTTGTATTTTGGGTAGCCATGTGTCCAACTAAAAATCAAGGGCTCTATTAATATAGAGGAAAGGGAGAACAAATACTGTCTGTGACACATTCATGGCCCCTTTCTGTTCTTTTGCCTTTCAAAGGCAAAACTTGGTTCTGCTTACTACAGTATCCTAAAGGCCTAGTGAAGTGTCCAGTACAAATAAATATAACAAATCTATACAGATTCAATACGCAAACAGAAAGTCCTAGAAAACACAGGAAACAAAAGTAGAATAGCTGCTGACTTGACTTAATGCTGGGTTCTGACATCCCCAACGGAGGATGAGAGAGAGGAGAGAACAGGCAAGTTGGGGAGGAGCCCCCCTGACCCTGAAGTTGTCTTCTCAGGAACAACTTAAAGTACAGTACTGGTTCAATAACAATTTACAGCTTCGGCATGGACTAGGAGTTTCAATGGAATGGTGCAGGCCAAAGAACCAATCTAGCTCTCACAGAAAACTCCCCATTTGGTTTAGACTTCTAAATGAGAGCATCAGACTACACATATGATTTTGTCTTTGGAGATTTACGAGGGCTTTTTAAAAATTGTTATATTTATACTTTTTAGGAAATGTATAATATATGAGAGTATGTGACATCTGTACAGTTTTAAAAATAATAAACAACAGTATTTCCATCATTTAGCTTAAGAAATAGAACAGCACTATTATCCTTGAAGCCCCATGTGCTCTTCTAATTTTATCCTTCTCCATCCTCTCCAAGGGCGATCTCTTTTCTGAGTTTTTTATTTATGCCCCCACCTTACCTTCTTTACATTTGCATCACATAAGGATGTATGCTTAAAGAAGATACTATTCTGACTGTTCCTTACCTTCATAAAGATGGAATTAGACTATATATATATTCTTATGTGACTACTTTTGAGAGTCAATCAACTTAATGCATAGTATAGTGCATTGATTTTCATTGCTACATAACATTCCACTATATGGCTATACCACAATTTATAAATCCATTCTCCTGTCTATGGTATTTATTTCCAGGTTTTTGTTATTCAAACAATGCTGCTATGAACATCCTCATCAATAGGTTTTGCCTCTCACATTTGAGTTCTCGACCAACCAAATTTTTATTTTCCTAAATGATGTAAGGTTCAAATCCAATGTCTTTTTTTCTTTATGAATAAGCAACTGTCTTTACCCATTCTTGACTAGTTTCTCCTATCTCTACACGTTGGTGGCGTCATCTCTCTCCCACATCAAATTTCCCTTTGTACAGGGATCTTCTTCCGGGAGTCGTTAGTTTGCTAACGGTGCCTCAGGTGCCCCACAGGGGAGGGGAGAGGGGCCGATGGAGCAGGGGTCTAAGCAGGTGGGGTTCTGAGCCCCCAACCCCACTTAGTCAAACCGTCTCTACACTAATGTTTTCTATACTGAACTGTGAAATAAACCTTAAACAGAAGATGGGCTCTATGTCTGAAAAATGAGTTTGAAAAGTACGAGATTATGAGTTCTAAAGCACTTTCTACCATTAAAATCTATTGTTTTATTTTCTAGACATTATACTACATGCACGTTTATATCAGTTTCTTCTGAATTTTGATAATCAATCACTTCAGATAAGGTAATCTCTAACTATTACAATTCCTGAAAGAACTCAACCCTACACTTTGAAAATGTAAAATTCCTCATGAATTGTGTCTTACTGGGACAGTGAAAACTTGTTATGTAGCATTCTCATCAGTTTCTAATAATTACCTCCTTCACTGTATACCATAAATGTTTGTGGTCTTTTCTATTTTCTAAAATACCTCAAGTCAGAATTCGTTGTATCATATAAACTACTAGAGTTGCAAAAAATATAATTTCTTAATCTCCTAAAGAAAGTCTAAGAAAATGAGCAAAGCTGTTATTTTTACATTAAAAAATTAAAGTGAACCAAATGATGAAAAATATGAGAAGGTAACTTTAAAATTTTCTTTTACATCATGTTAGGAGTTTTTATTTTTTCATTCTTAGTTTAAAAAAACTTAATTGAAGTATAAATATACATAAAGAGAACTGCATATGTATCATTTTTAAAGCTCAATACAATGAATGAGAATTCAACAGCATTCCTTCTTTTCTCACATCTGTATGGATAAATGAATAAATGAGCAGAAAAGAAGTTTTCTAAAAATAAAGTTATATGCCCTCAACCAGATTTCTGTGATGACGAAGGATCTTTCTCAAGAGCGAGGCTCTCAGGCTTTACTAAGGCTTTGTGATGGCTATTTTGCACTCTCAAGATCATTTTCTCATGACCTCCAGGCTCTTCCACATGGCTTGGCTACCAGTGGTTTGTCCACTGGGTAGAGAGAATGTTGTATGAACTAGAATTAGTCAGAAAATAAATCCATTTTATATAAATTGAACCCACAAACGAAGAACATTTTAAAATAAATATCTACATTGCACAGATTAAGGCTAAAGGTGGTATACTCAATAACAGTCTTGGCATAAGGAATATTTTTATTTCTTAAATGATTTGAAATAATGCATTAGTCTGTTCATGACCTGAAGAAAGTATATTTATTACTCACTACTTCTTAGGAACAGATAAAGAAATTAGCATTTATAAAAATTTCATTATAATTTCATTATAAGACAAATCTTACATGTAAGTAAGTTAAGATCAGTCTTTTAAAAAAGAATTGAAATATACAAAAAGAAGGGGAATCAATTTTTATACACTATTTTATAATCTAAAACAGAAGAGATAACTATGAAAGATTAAGGTTATTTTGAAATAATTATACGCAATTTTAAGAAGAAAAAAATGTACTTTTTTTCATGTCCCCAGCATACTGTTACATAGTTACTAACAAAGTTATTAAGCAAATTTAAAGGACTACAAAGAATTTTTTAATCAAATTTCAGGATATAAAGCTTTTACAAGTGCTTCTTATACTGAAGACTGTGGAACAAGTGGAGAGTATGAGCGTGAAATTGTTGTACCTCACTTTAGCCAAAACATCCTGAAAACATGTGCACAAATGAAATCTTGCTTTAAATGCTCCATTACAGAACAGCTTGCTGTTTAAGAGATGCCATTATAAATCCTTTTGTAAAAAGGAGAATCAACTCACAGTTGATCTGTATCAGACATTGCCTTACCTTAAGGCAAGGCACCTCCAAACAGATTAATTACATACAATATCATTAAGCATTCACAACCCCAGTCACCAACAACCCATCAGAGAGAAAAACTCAGAAAATTCAGGTCAGGTCTGTATAAAAGCCCAGTTTTCCCTGATGCCAGTACTTCCATATTTACTATGTAAAGCAAATCCTCTTAGAGAAGTCAATTCTCAAGTGGTTGGAGCTTTACAGACTATTTTAATGTCAGGGCTATAGAAAGCCACTCATTAAACTAATGGGAATAAAAATGGCACTCTAAAAGTAATATTTTAGAGTACAAACATAAGTACTGAGTAGCTCCAAGACAGAAAAAAAACTGTAATCAAAACTGACTATACATTTCTACTTGGATCAATGACAGCTAATGTACTCTAGCCATTTGTACTTTTATTATCTTTAAAAATAAGCCAAGACAAAGCACAGGACTCTTACTCTACATGTTACTTAACTCTCACTAACATTACTCAGATAAGTAAGGCTTATACCTGCACCTAAGGAGATAGTGAGGATAGAGGTCTTCCCCATCACGTGTTTTTTAAGTGCCTAATTCAAGTCAAGCATTGTCTGAGGCACTGGAATGCACTAATGAATAAGTCTTGCATTTTGGGTATTTTGAGGGAAACATAGAAAATTAAGGAGTTAACAACACATGTACATATTAAGAAAAGTGTTATGAGGAAAATAAAAGGCATGTTGTGATAAAGAATGACAAGATGGGGGGCAAGATACTGGAGGAGGTCAGGAAACAATAAAGAGATTTGGGAAGGAGAGCAGATCTGGAAGTCATCTGCACCCAGGCACTAAGCAAAGCTTGGTTTTGGCTGAGATGACCTGGGGAGAGTCTACACAGTGAGCACAGGAAAGACCCCAGGACCAAACCATGAGACACGCCAACTGCGCCTGAGAAGACTCAGAAAGAACGTGAGGAGGAGAAAAGGGAAAGAGCTGCTGCAAGATCAAGTGAGAGGAACACAGAAAAGCAAATCTGTCACATCTTCGAATCTGCCAAGATGGAGGTCACTGGTGACCTTGAGGAGAGCCAACTCAGTGGGACCATGAGACTGGAGGGGGGGAGAAAACAAGAGATAAAGAAGTGAACACAGTTCTCCTAATTCCACAAAAGAATCATTTTAATATAAATCAATTATAGCTATATTTGAAGTTTTCCAGAGTTTTAATATCTACTTTTATAGTCAAAACAGCTCCCTAAAGTAGTCAGAACTGATAACAGCTCTATTTGTCAAATGAGAAAAACGAGACACAGTGGGACTGATTAACCTAAGAGCTTATTTTGGTCATGAGCAGTATTTTGATTTTTTTTTAACCCTCGTGAGATAGCATGTTCATCAGTTATCTTATCCTCCTGAAGAATCACACATTAAACCCGAGAAGCTACATTCAAGCTAAACATTCATTAAAACTACTATCTTTCTAACCTATGGCACGGCTATCTAAGCAGTACAATGAAGCAGGAGAGATGCTCAAAACAACAGGAAGTCTATGATTAACGTAGACACACACACAAGTTAGACTTCCACCTGTTATCTTGCACACTTTGAAACAGCATCCCCACCTCCTTTTGCCCAGTTGCCAACAGCAGACTATATAATGAACCATCTGTACCCTAACAGTTAGAGCCAACTGAGATGGGTTGATGATACCAAAGAAATCACATTTTTTCATTCTTTTTTCCCCTTGTGTGTTGTTAGGTTGAATAACATTTTTAATTGCATGATAAACTGCAATTTGTTAGCAGGAATTTAACTGTTCTAAAATTTGAGCTTTTTAATATTACTTTGATGGTCTTTCTGGTGGATTTCCCCTGCAACAGAAGGAAAAGTTGACCCCATGAACCAAACCACTGGGAAGCGAAGCCTGCTGTGTGGCGTTAAGAGAAGAGACAAAAATCTTCTGCCAGTCTCTATGATTTGACTGAACTATTCAATCATGCCTTTTCAAGGATAAGCTGAAATGCAGATCTCACTGTGGTCCTTGGACCAGTCAGATTAATAGAATAACTGAAAAAGGATGGTCATTTTTAATGGAAAACAGGTGTGATTTTTTTCCTTTTATTCCTGTCGAAATATTAAAAGCATTCATCAGAGAAACTTTTGTTCCTGAATAAAACAATATCAAACTCTTACAAAAAAATGATCAGCTGACCTATTCTCTCATCTAGCATGTGACATGGCAGCTCAGTTAAATTATTTTTTAATGATTATTATGAACATGATATGTTTGCTAACTACTTTCTCCCCTTGTAACCAGAGATAAATCCTCCTATTTTGCTGAATACTCATAAGTACAATAGACTATTGTCTGAAAGTTCCATTTTTCAATTAACTTTTTGAAGGATGGGAAAGTTCCTAGTTAGATTATAATGATTCTTCAATTAACCATCCTCATAGAATAAACTTCCTCTGTAACTTAGTTAGATTTTAAAATGTTTTCCAATTTCATATAGCAGTGTTGTCCTAGGCCACACAGCTCAAAGGCAGCATTTCTACTTAATGAAGTTATGTATAAATGCAGAGAGCAAAAACAGATCTCTGAACAGCCTCTGCTTCTCCTTAAACTTAAAAGCTAATGGGAACCCATGAAGCTGATAATGGCTGTCAGGGCCCCATCTCCTTGGGGGCCCATCGTACCTCTCAGTGGTAAGCTCAGCTATCCTACTTTAGACCTCAATTGTCCTCATTCATTCTGTCACCAGTATTTACTGAACATTTACTGTACCAGGCACTGTGCTAAGCTCAGGAAATAAAATAGTATTTCCTTCATGAAGCTTTTAGTTTTGTGGCAGACTCAGACAAGTGAGCATAATCCACAACGTAGTGTGGAAAATGCTCAGAAAGGGAACTCTAAAGATGTGAGCATACAGCAGGGGCCGCAGCCCCAGAGTGTGCATATGGTAGGTTGGGGAGAGGTGGGACCAGCAGGGAGGGCTCATGAGAATAAGTGGCAATTAAATTTAAGTTGGAGGGGCCGGCCCCGTGGCCGAGTGGTTAAGTTCGCGCGCTCTGCTGCGGCACCCCAGGGTTTCGCTGGTTGGGATCCTGGGCGAGGACATGGCACCGCTCATCAGGCCATGTTGAGGAGGTGTCCCACATGCCACAACTAGAAGGAACCACAACTAAAATATACAACTATGTACTGGGGGGATTTGGGGACAAAAAGCAGAAAAGACAAAAAGAAGATTGGCAACAGTTGTTAGCTCAGGTGCCAATGTTTACAAAAAAACATTTAAGTTGGAAAGCCAAGTAGGATTTAGCCAGACAAAGAGACAAATAGAATGCATACGAAAACTCTGACAGTACATCCACGCATCGCTTAATGGCAAGGATAAGTGCTGAGAAATGCATCATTAGGGGATTTTGTCATTGCGCAAACATCATAGTGTGTACCAACACTAACCTAGATGGTACAGCCTACTACACACCTAGGCTATACTGTACTAATCTTATGGGATCACCATTGTATGCATGGTCCCTCGCTGACTGAAACGCTGTTATGCAGTACACCCATGACAGTCCTAGCAATAATAACAATGCTTGAGAAGGAGGAAGGCATAACATTTACTATATGTCAGGCAGTTTTCTAAACACTATTCATAGCTTAGCTCACCTAACTATCACAACAATTCATGAAGTAGGTACCATTATTTCTGTCCCCATTCTATCCCATTCAGAGATAGGGAAACAGAGGCACAGAGGTTACGAGGCTAGTAAATGGGGAGCTAAATTTTAAATGTAGGCATTTGGGCCCAGAACCCTCTGCTCTTCATTGCTTTGCTATACTCTCTCTCAAGAGATCACAGACCACTGGTGGGGAGGGGCCTCATTGAAAACCAATCCACAGAGCTGGAGCACAGAGTGCTTACAATTCTCACTATCTAACAAAACAAAAGAAAGAAGCTAGTCATTTACCCATGTTGACTAATTATGATTGAATCTGAGTGAGTGACAGCTTTCACTCCTGTCCTATTAATTATATGGCTACCTTTTCATCTTTAAGTGTCAAATGAAAGGCTTCATTGTGGTGAGGATGTCAATAGTAGGGGAGGTTGTGTCTGTTGGGGGACAGGGAGTACATAAGAATTCTTTGTACTTTCCACTCAATTTTGCTGTGAAACTAAACTGCTCTAAAAAATAGTTTATTGGGGCCAGCCACATGGCCAAGCAGTTAAAGTTCCACGTGCTCTGTTTTGGTGTCCTGGGTTCATGGGTTGAGACCCCAGGCAAAGACCTACTCCACTCATCAGCCACATTATGGAGGCATCCTGTCCTGCATACAAAATAGAGGAAGATTGGCACAGATGTCAGCTCAGGGCCAATCTTCCTCACCACCACCACCAACAACAAGTTTATAATTAATAAAAGAAAGAAATGACTAGGATTCAAGCTAAAAAAAAAAAAAAAAAAAAGGAAGAAAGAAATAAAGACTTTGTCCCCATTAAAGGAATTTCATATACTAGAAGCCAGATGGAGAGAAATTATGGAGGTAAATTTAAACAATTCCTTAAGCCAATTCTGAAATTAAAATTAGGGCACTGTGAGTACAGAAGATCTCTCTAGCCCCAGATAATCTGCTATGCCCATTAGGTATGATCCTAAGTCCCCCTCCTCCTTCACTCCTTGTCTGACGGTAGAATGGGTCACTCCTTCATTTGTCCCAATTCTAACTATTCTCTGTACTCTTGGACTTTAGGACTCCAAGACATACATTTCACATCGTCCAGAATGTGTAACAACACTTTAACACATTTCTAGGCTTTTAGTTCTGTTACCTATACATATGAGCTGTGGTACTATTCCTGTGATATAAATATGAGAGAACATAGCAGAATCTTTGAGAAAACTTACAAGTATTTAGATTAATAATGAAGGTAGGAATGACTAGGCAATAGTCTTTAAATTCAGAAAGACTTGCTGGTTACTTCATAGTATTTTGATGTAGAACTATGATGAATCTTGAAAACTAAATATTTAATTGTATAGACTAGTCACTGCAAAATAGTCCAGGCCTCCAATGCTTAAAAACAGTGAAAGTGTTCCTATCAATCCCTCACAGAGAAAGCCCACAGTTCTAAAATAATTTAAATATCACTCCTTTCTCTCAACAACACTAGTAATACCATCTACTTAGTTGTTAGCATTTACTTCCTGATACTATTATTGAAATTCATGCCTTACTTACATACCTGAGGCTTTATCTTTTATTTCCTTGCCCCGACTTCCATCCTTTCCAAGGCTTAGAATGTCTTTAACTTGGCAGGTCCTCACAAATCTTTCTTAATTGATTACATTTACCATGATTAGCATCCTCTTTTCACAGAAGAAAATGTTAATGACTCTGATTTTTTTTTTTTTTTGCTGAGGACGATTCACCCTTAGCTAATACCTGTTGCCAATCTTCCTCTTTTTGCTTGAGAAAGATTTGCCCTGAGCTAACATCTGTGCCAATCTTCCTCCATTTTGTGTGTGGGTCACCACCACAGCATGTCCACCAACAAGTGGTGTATGTCAGTGCCCGAGAACTGAACCCAGGCCGCCAAAGTGCAGCACACCCAATGTAACCACTAGGCCATGGGGCTGACCCTTGATTTTTTTTTTTCCTTACTTAATTGAATTTACTTATTTATTTTCTAAGTATTTTGTCCTTCAGATTACAACTCTTCAGTAACCACACATGGGTATCAAATATTCTGTGCATCAAAGTCATGTTGATTCGAACATACTATTTAGAGGTATCCTTCTTGCCTTTACATCATGACAGGCTGCATTTGCCCTTTTCCAAAACTCAGGTACTCCTGCCATCTTTAAGCAAGAAAAGACTAACCTCACCTCTTTTTGCTTTGAGTTCCCTCTTGAATGGTAGCAGGTCTATAAATCCCATGGCCATAGTAATAGTTTTAATTGCTTGGCAGCAGATACTGGGAAATGATAGAAGAAACAGATCACCAAGTCTTTAAATCTTGATCTTAAAAAAAAACCCTGTGAATGCAGACCACAGACTCACACGCTATAAACATTTCAGACCTTCCTCCAGAAAACTAGTTTTTCCAGAGAAGCTCAATCACCCACCTTGAAGTTCTCCACTCCGACTGTAGAGCTCCCTTCTCTGCTCTCGCAAATAGGCACTCATACTGATGGCATGGGAGGACGATTCGAATCTGCAATGAAACGCAGGGTAAACAAATGGTTAGGTGGCAACAAATAGGTGGTGCCCAGCTATGTATCCTGGAAGTTCTACTCTAGGCTATGTGATGCTCCCTGATGTTCCATGACCAAGACGTTCTGGCTATTCCACAACAGGGCCAGGGCCAGCTGCCATACACCTTGATTTATGAAGAAAATTCCAGGATAACACTCCTCTGCAACAAGGTTTGGATCTTGTGCTCATTCTCCATTTCAACTGGTACAACTCTGATCTGTTGCAACTTTCTTTTGCCTCCAGAACACAATCATCCTTTGCCAGAATCCCTATACACACAGTAAGAAGGGTATCTACAAAGTCATTCTTAAGATACTATCTAGCTCAAAAGCCTTCAGTAACTGTCACCTGCCACAACAGAAATCCTAGCTCCTCAGAGCAGACATCCTGCCTTTCTAATTCCCCCAGTTAGAAGGCTAGTACAAATGGCATGCTGGAAATGCTGCTGAATAACCACACCATAGAAGCAAGGCACTCATGGTCTCTCCTTCAAAGTCCCCCAAAACGATATAGTTTCTAAATGGCTGCCACGTTTTTGACCTGCCACCAACCACACAAAATACTTTTAAAAATACCAAGGTACAAGCTGTTCGTTGACACCCACCCAGGAACTGTTTCAGAGGTTAGAAACAGGGAGGATAGGCTCATGATATAGAACAGGTCTCTAAAAGCGAAAACAATGAATACAAAACAGAAAAAACAAAAACAAATCAGAGTCTGAAGAGAAACTTGCAGGTAAGGAACAAAAACACAGGGAAAATTATGACTGTATCAAACAGCAAATCCTTTGATGTGCTAAGAAATTCCATTTCAAACCTGAGATTTTCAAAGTCAGAATAACAAGCTGACAGGAGAAATCCTTCAAAGAATTACTGTCACTAAGGGGTAAACAGCAACATAAGGAAAGAGCAACAGTGATAATGGGGTAGGTTTCTGGCAACAAGGTAGAAGCACCATCATTTTCTTAATTATGCCTTCTTTATCCATTCCTTAACAAGGAAGATGAATACCAAAATGAATGTCAGTCTGAGGCCAACCCCTGGGTTACTTGATCCTCTCTCTGCACCCTGCCAAGAACTAACAGGGTACTAACAGCCAGAAGGAAGGCAAAGTGTGCAGTACTTCAAAAGTGCCACCTGCCAGTCAAGTGCAGAAAAGAAGCCACTGACCTCTCCAAAGCATGCTGACAGCTATTGATCAGAAATGGCAAGGGAAAAAAATTAACTCTTGAGCAAAGAATAGAGAGGCACACATTACACAATAAGAGAGAACTTAAACACACTTAATTAACCTTGGCTAGGGGCAATTAAAGAAAGTAATAAAGTCCGTCATGGATGTGATAAAAACAGATTACAGGTTGCCAAATCTTACTCCTTTATGAGCTGATGTATTTTTGCTACTCAGGAATCCTTTTTATGTTTGCAACAAGTCAGAGATTGGTATAATTTTACAGTAAAAGAGGCACCAGAGATGATTCAGTCTCACCACCTTATTTTATAGTCAAAGGAGGCCCTTTAAGACAGGAGACCTGTTCTGGCTCACACGGCTCATTAATGGTAGAATCAAGACTAGAAACAGGCAAATAATGGTCTAATTCTGTGTGGATGATGAGTTTTTATTACTATGCAATAATAATAAATGTATGACAATTATTTAAGTTAATTTATTCATTTCTAACCATTTATATGTTTCCAATTCTCCAATCTCAGGACTGGCTAAATGTTTGAAAATGTCCCTGTGGTCTGAGGCTGAAAGTTAGGGGTGATGGTTGAGAGCATGAAATCTAAAAACCCTGAAATCCACTTTCTGCAATACACTCAGGTTTAGAATGGTAAGTTGAACTAGGGGGAGAACAAAAGAAAGAAAGAAAGAAAAGGCCTAAGGATTAGGCAGCATCTGAGGCAGTCTCAGTGGCCACTGTCAAACACCTTTTGCTTGCGCTCTCTCTCTTGCTTGCTGGCCTAGCCCCCATTCTATGCAGGTATTCTCTTCCTTGTTCCCTCTGCCCTCAGCAATGTGCTCAGGAAAAGCAGCTCCTCTCCAGCTCGAGACCTATCCCCAGAGAGGAACCCTGACCGGTTTAAGACAATAACCATGGTCAGCTTCCCCTTGCCAGTGAGTGGTGTAGGAACGGGCATTAGATCCGATCCTAGTTTTCTTGAGGAAAACTTGCAGAGGAGCTTTGTCACTGGCAGAAAAGCTTAATAAACGCTAAGTAGTAATAAGTTATTAATAAAAATGATTTTAAACGGTCGAGCCACTTGGCAAGACAGTTTGGTAGTAGTGTCTTACAAAGCTCAGCATAGCCTTACCATATGATCCAGCAATCATGCTCTTGGTGTTACCCAAATGAGTTGAAAACTTACACAGAAACCTGCACATGTTTATAGCAGCTTTATCCAGAACTGCCAGAAGGTGGAACAACCAGATGTCTCTCAACAGTTGAATGGAAAAACAAACTGTGGTACATCCACACAATGGAATATTACTCAGCCATCCAAAGAGATGATCTATCAAGCCACAAAGACATGGAGGAGCCCTACATGTGTATTACCAAGTGAAAGAAGACTGTCTGAAAAGGCTACATACTGATGATTCCAACTATAAGACACTCTGGAAACAGCAAACTATAGAGAAAGTAAAAAGATCAATGATTACCAGGGGTTCAGGGGATGGGGAAAAGAGGGAGGAATGAATAAGTAGAAAACAGGGAACATTTAGGGCAGTGAACCTGTTCTGTATAATACGGTAATGGTGGATACATGGCGCTATGCAGTTCTCAGAACCTGGTTCATCAACTGTAACAAATGTACCACATTAATGCAAGATGTTAATAACAGGGGAAACTGTGGGGGCGGGGGAGAGTGGGAACTCTCTATACTGTCTGCTTGATTTTTCTGTAAACCTCAAATTGCTATAAAAAATAAAATCTACCAATTTAAAAAAAAATGATGTGCAGGAAGAATCAGACCCCATTCCCCATGCATCACCATGTTCATTTCTAAAGACAGAGAAGTGGAAAGGGCTGGGTCCTTGATAATATTGTACTGGTGAATTAAGGAATCTTCCACATTCATCCTGATTGTGTGAGATAATAACTTTCCTAAGGTTTACTCTACACCATTTGGGGTCCTACGTTACTTG
This sequence comes from Equus asinus, assembly GCF_041296235.1. NCBI lineage: Eukaryota > Metazoa > Chordata > Mammalia > Perissodactyla > Equidae > Equus > Equus asinus. The sequence goes on along the minus strand of NC_091790.1, from coordinate 187,406,770 downwards.
CAGACTAAAGCGTTTTAACTGATACTGCATCCAACCTCTGAACAAAATTGTAAAAAAAAAAGGGAAAGTATTCAATAAACAGAATGGATTTTATCCCAGCGCAGGCACAGTAAATCTCCTCTCCTCTAGACCACGAGATAAATGAACTGTTGAAACCTTCCTTAATGATTAAGAACTCTATGAATCCATGATAAAAAACAAATCTGAAAAGTGAATCAATAAAAGATACTGGAGCCTCAACTATTCAAAAAGAATGAATTCAAAATACTGGGATGATACTTCTGTAGTCACTTCATAGGCTTAGATTTACAGACACAACTTCTTAAGTACCTATTAACTCCTCAAAAGAACACATAGGTCTGCCAAGATTAAACCCTGCTTCTACCACTTGTTAGTGATGGGAACGTACATAAATTACCTAATCTCTCTTGTGCCTCAATTTTTTTTATGTGTAGAAGAGGATTAAAAAAGAGAACTCATGCCTATAAGGTTGTTGTAATGAGTAATTGAGATAATCCAGGAAATGGCTTAATTCCTCAGCTAACAGTTAGTAAGGACATCGTGACAGCCATTACTCCAGCTGCCAAAATTTGGTATAATCTGAATTAAATTATGTTTAATTGAGGTTATTTTGAGAAACTCATCTACCACAGTGCCCAGTACATAGTAAGAACTCAATCAATGATAGCTGTTATTGTTGTTGTTATTATTAATATTAGTAATAATATTAACTGTTAGCTGTTACCAAGTGACATACACTTAAAATATATACATGGCCTGGTAGGGGTACCTGATAGTAATTAGAAAATAAGAATTTCCAGACTGTTTCTGTATTAAATCAAATAAATCCAATATTACTCAGCTAGGGAGATTTGCATAATTTTATTAACAAAGGCTGTTTCTTGGCACCTAGGGCTTTTTTAAGGGTTGAAATATTTCATTTCCTTTCGTTTCATATAAAATTCCCGGAAACAACTAGAGAGTTTCATTTCTCTTCATTTTATATAAAACTCCCCAGAAACAAATTCCAGCTATTTTTATTAGAAGTTCTAGATACCCTAGTAACCATACTCCAAAGCAGCCACTTCCCCTTAAAGAAAACAAAGTCCACAAAATTAAATATATATTCACTTCCTATAAATGATTTCAAATCAACTTTAACTGGGTGAAGTAATGGCTGTCAATAAAGTAGAAAATCACTTTACTTGGCTCTAACACTTCTTGACACCTGCTATATTACCAGGAGGGGGACACTTACTTGAAAAGAGAATTTTTTGGTCTTTGAGGTTTCTTCTTGGCAAAAAAGGCTGCAAACTCTCGTCCAGTGCTAGCATAACTTAGTTGAGCTGATGGTTCAGAGGCCGTACGAGTATTTTTCATATCCAAGTACTCAGTCAACAGCATCTGTGCAATGAGATCAACAGTTTAATACACACGTTTGTGATGTGCTATTACGAAAAGTAATTTTATGTAGCTGGCCCAGTGGCATAGTGGTTAAGTTCGCACACTCTACTTCGGCAGCCTGGGGTTCGCTGGTTCGGATCCTGGGCACAGACCTGCACACCACTCGTCAAGCCATGCTGTGGTGGCATCCCACATACAAGATAGAGGAAGACTGGTATAGATGTTAGCTCAGCAACAATCTTCCTCAAGGAAAAAGAGGAAGATTGGCAACAGATGTTAGCTCAGAGCCAATCTTCCTCACAAAAAATGAAAGAAAGAAAAGCAATTTTAAAAACAGAAAATCTAATTCTAACACTTAATTCTTGATACTCAGAAGTATATTAACGTATCAAGAATTATACTCAGAAGTATATTAACGTAGCTATTCAAATTTCTAGTTGTAGAGCTGAAAAAAGATTCATTATAGCCAGAAAGTCATCTATTTGCTACCTACTCCTAAAACTGGGAACGGAGTGTGGAAGGCATTTGAACATAGGAGTAAGGGGAACATTTTTATTGAGGGCCTACTACATGCCAGGCAACGTGCTGAGTGAGTTAATCAATATTCTCCTTTAGTCATAATTTAATCCTCACTATTCCCAATTACAGCAGCATCAGCAACAATGCCATAATATTTACTGAGGGCAAGGGCTATTACAGGCAAGGGGCTAATCCATTTAGATGTGTAATATCATTTAAAGCACAACATTTTATCAGGTAAATTAGTTGTCAGATTACAGATAAGGAAATGAGGCTCAGGAGTAGGTCCAGGAGCCGCAAAGCGAAGCCTGTGGACTGAATCTGCAGTCCATGCCCTTATCCCCCACTCTAACAGCACAGTGGATAAGCTCTCTAACAAACCTGCCAACAAGAGGTATCGGAGGGCAGAGTCGGCTAAGCGGTCCTGACCTGCAAATAATTTCTAGGGCCACTACTCATATTTAGTGCTTCAAAACAACAAAAGCAACAGCTTTTTTTTTATTGCTAAAGCCAGAGGGTCCTGCTTATAAAATCAATCCACTTTAGAGCCTCAGGGGGTGGGGCCTGGACTAGCATCAGCTGTTCCACTATTCCTAAGACCAGTGTCTAAAAGACTAAAAAGTTCCCATAGCTGTGAAAGAAAATAGCGGATCTAGAACAGAAATCATCATGGTTCCAAAGAATATCTAACCTGGGGATAGAGTCTATCAACTCATTTCTATAATCACTTACCACACGTAAAATTTTAAGATAACCAAGTGGTGTAGTACATGCGGGCAAGCAATTCTACCCATGACTGAAGTAAAAGCTTTTCAGAGACTTAGGGTCCCAGGACTATTCACTCCTGCATTCATGCATTCATTCGCGCACTCATTCATTCAATAAAGACTGGAGGACCACATTAAGCACTACCATCAAAAAACATGAAGCACCCTGTGAACATGATGATGGCTCAAGTGAGTTTTAAAGTCAATTATGCCTCCCTTATGAGCACTTATCAAATAGCGGACATTTAAAAACGTCATGAAGGAGGAGTTACCATCTGCATCCTAGAGATGAAGAAACAGAATTCGTGGTATTAAGAAGCTAACCTATATGCACGTGCAGGGGTAGGGATTAATGGGAAATCTCTGTACCTTCCCCTTAATTTTGCTGTCAACCTTCAACTGCTCTAAAAAAAAAGTTTTAATAAAATTGAAATTAGCCTAAGGTCTTCTAATTACAGAATAACAAGCCAGGATTTCAGCCCAGGTTTAGTGACTCTGGAGACTGTGCTCTTCCACATGACACTCTCCTCTCACCAAGAGCATAAAAAATGCCAATGAGAATGGCTGAGTGGCAGTAAATGGACTTTATTTATTTCATCTTCTGCACAATAAAGATTTTACTGGGAAAGTATAAAACATGTTAACAGATTGGTCAATGTTTTTTTATTTATTTACGAGGCCACTAGAGTGTTATTCAGCAGGGTGATGAAGTAATATAACGACAAACACTATCTCTGTTAATACATCACCTAAACTGCCCAATAGTTAGGGGAAATATCGAATTGGGTCTCTACTTTAGCAACAACTCAACTGAGGGACTCAATTATTTTGCAGATTTGGCAGTCATGCTAACACAGTTTGAAGGAATCTGTGATCAAAAGAAGGCTAATAAACCAGAATAGAATTTCAAATTGATAGAACGTAGAAAGATAATCTACAAACGCACTGGTTTCGCTCAAGTGTTAGTTTTAACACCAATCAAATGACAAAAATAAATTTCTACCAAAGTATGAAGATACACTAAACCAAGTAATTCTTTTGAGGTACTTATTGTCCTAGAATTCAATGACTGGCTTTGTATAATAAAATACTGACTGACAAGGGCCTAACTAACTAGCATCCTTAAAACCCAAGTATTTTAAGAGCACTCTTCTTTTTCTCCACATCAATAAAGTTCTCTAAATCATTACCTCTCAGCATTGTTAGTCTATTCCTATCCACTGGCTTCTCCTTTTCTATCCACAAACATGTACTATTTCTACCTTCTCAACAAAAATCTTGCGTTGGTCCTCATGCTTTACCTAGAATCTTACTTCTTTTTTGTCTTTACGTTCCTGACGTCAAAAAGTAGCCTTCACGTATGTTATTTCCTTTACCATGACGTAGTTTATTCCTGATTTCTCTCTCAAGCTCTAGTCCCAGATCTGTGACTGCATGCTTGACATATTCACATAATTCACTCATAAAAATCAACCCTACATTCTGAAACCTAAATCATCTTCCCATAAAAATCAGTAATTCCTTCTGTCTTCTTTCTGTTTATCAGGTACCTTCTTATTCTCACTGACCTCCAGATTTAAAACTTCAGAACCATCTTTTGATACATCCCCTTTTCCTTTGTATCCACAATGGAGTTAGTCGCCAAGTCCATTAACCACTCTCAACTCTCTATTGGTTTAGCCCTTCTCCTGTTCATTCTGACAGGCACCAACTTAGCTCAATTCATGCAGTTTTCTCATTTAGTTTTCTGCCTCCCATCCCTTACTCTTCCAGTCCTTCCCATACTCCATCAGCAGAGTGATCTTCCTAAAACACTGCTGCTGCTATCCAAATAAGGCTACTCATCTCATCAGCTGCAACAATCTGGCATCAATATCTATTTCCAATCGTATCTTATTCTCCCCAACATGAAACCAACACTCCAATCAAAATCACCTACTTAACTCTTCCCTGAATATGCCTGGGCCCTCTCATTTCTGGGACTCCTAACCTAGATTACCTCTCTCCTAAATAAATCCTAACAAACCCTTCCAAAAACAGTTCCACTGTTTTCTCTTTACTGACTCCTTCCGAGGCCACTCTAGGCCAGCTGTCCCCTTTTCTAAGCTCCTAAAGTACTCATTTTACACATCATTCAGTAAGTATTCACCAAAAACTGCCTGATACTATTCGGTATTATTTAATGAAAAGATACCTGACCACCCCATCTTAAATGCTACAATCCTTAAAGCATTATATTTCTCTACTCCCATGCAACACACCAGAGAATCCAAAAAATATAGCAACTCATGGAATTTTTGAAAGTATATGATAAGAAGCCTTGATGTAAATGTTGTTATACGCAAATTAGAGATCATCTTCAAATAGAATGAGCCCTGTAAATTAGTCCTCAGTACAAAAATCTATAAGTAAAATTAAAAAGAGGTGTCATTTTAATCACAGGCTTTGTGATGTTTCTTTCTTTCTTTCTTTTTCCTAATACCTTTCACCACCAGCTGGAAAATACTGCTTTAAGACAGGTAAAGTTTTATTTTGACACCCAAATTGGTAAAAGTGCATTTTTAAATATCTCTAAGAATAAACAAGCCCCTATTTCTAAGATGCTTGAAATTTGTTTGAATTAGGCTAAATCTTCCACTACAGAGTCTTGACACAAACATCAGATGCCTGGTATTAAAATATAACCATACAATTTCTTGGTGATTCCACATCATTGTGGATAACATATTGCATCTTCACAACATAAGCATACTAAGCACTCACCTATGAGTTCAAATTTCCATTTTTATGAAGAGAAATAAGCTATACAGGCTGTCTTTTGCCTGAGGAAAATCACCCAAGATTAGAATTCTAGGGCAAAGGGCATTACACATAATATCAAATACATACTGCCCACAGAAAATCTGCAGAAGATAACCCTGTGTTCTTGCTAGCTCTAAATTCCTTCATATTTCAGACACTCATTTCTTTTCTCTTTTTATTATTATTATTATTTTTTGGTGAGGAAGATTGGCCCTGAGTTAACATCTGTTGCCAATCTTCCTCTTTTTGCTTGAGGAAGATTGTTGCTGAGCTAACACCTGAGCCAATCTTCCTGTATTTTATATGTGGGATGCCACCACAGTGTGGTGTGATGAGTGGTGTGTACGTCTGCGCCTGGGATCCGAACCCATGAACCCTGGGCTGCCAAAGCAGACATGAGAACTTAACCACTATGCCGCCAGGCCAGCCTCCCTCTTTTCTCTTTTTAAGTACCAAGAATTGCTATTTCTTGTTGATCAAGACTTCAAAAAATAAGAGTCAAAGTTCATGGGCATTTTAAGTTTAACTTAAAGGGCATTAATTTGTAAAACCAAAGACAAGAAATGTAAGAACGTGGTTGGAATGCACCTGAAAAATCTATATATCCCAGTCATACCGTGGTTTGCTATATTTTTTGAGTACCTGGTACGTTGGATAGTTCTGTGGTATAAGCAAAGAAATATAAAGCTTTAAAGAACATACAAATTGGGGTGGTCAGGAATCTCTTCTACTATAACATTTGATTAGCAGTTGCTAAGATGCTAGTCAGAAATCTCATGATGTATAAAGCAGGGCCAAGACTCTCAGATTTTTCTGAATGAATTTCTCATTTACCATTTAATCCTTTTTATTTAACATATTGCCTGTGGCTGCTTGTGGTTACACTGCAGAGTTTTCTAAAAATAAAAGTGGGATTTACAGGCTTAGAATTAGCACATCTCCTGTCTTCAGCTTCTCCATTTATCCAAGTAGCTACTCACTGAAACACCCATATCCTCCTAGGTAGTTAATGTGATGTGATGGATTCCTTTCAGTAATTTCCCAGCTTACAAAATCCTCTCCCCTCATCTAAGAACGGTTCCCCAGCCACACAACGGACTCTGGTACCCATGCTTGTACCCTGGGATCCCACCCTCTCAGATAGAGCGTACTCCACCAGGGAGACAGCCAACCCTGTAATCAGCCAATCAGATTCTCTTCCCCAGGAATGTTTTAGTGGGACGCAGTCTCCGCTGGTCAATGTAACTGAGGAGGTGTAAATTCTTTGGGGCCACCATGTGGATGAAAAATCAAAGAAAGTCAATCTGCACAGAGAAAATAAAGAATGAACTAGATGACCAGAGACAAAGAAATAGGAGACCCACAAGAAAGAGATTTAAAGGTTGCAAGCTAAGTTTTCCATAGGGTACAGGTCTCAAATCCAGTTGCTGATAAGGTCTTAGATTTTCAACCCTTTGACTCTGCAATATATTTTTAGAGACTTTAATACATGTTCCTTATTTTTTCCTTATGACAGATTGACTTCCTCACTAAGAAATGGATAAATGCATATATACTAACATGCGTCTAGTGACATTTATATCACAAATACTGTTTTTGTAGACTAGTGGTATCTCATGATAACAGGAGTAGTGGTTTGCACAGATTTCAATCTCTGCAACTAGGAAACCAATTCTCCTGACTACTAACTTCAAATGTTCAATGATTTACAGCAAAGCCATACTGTATTTGCCTCCCCTGATGAATCTGAGAATTAGATTGCTTCCTATGACAGGAGCAATAATAAGGTGAAAAAAATCACCGTGAGCTCCCAATATGAACTAAGACTAAACCTTCTTGGGCAATATCTTGAATGTGCCTACAGTAAATACCATAATTTTCAATAATTTGCTGTTTTAAAATGCTCATGCCTAGGAGTTGATTTCCAGTAGCTTCCACTGAACTAACTTACATACTGATAATAATCATAAAAGCTGAAAAAACATACTGAGAAGACAAGAATTGAGAGGAACAAAATTAGGCAGAACCCAGTGGCTATGACTCCTGAAAGAAGAAAGGACGTGCACTAGGTGAGTTCCTCTGGCTTTTTCCCAGAGAGCACTCGTAGTTTCCATGCAGCAAGGGTAGAACCCAAGCAGAAAGAACAGTCTTACTGGATGGAGGAGACAAGGCCTCGGTACAGGGATACCAGCATTTCCCAAATTTGAGAGGAGAATCCCGAGAAGGGGGAAGAGAAAGTCAGTGTAATACACTCCTCAAACTATCTCCTTGACTCCAGAAAATGTTACAACAAAGAAATTGAAACAATTTGACAGTATTTTTAAAATCAGGACCACCATTTAACGTCGGTAAAATGATCAGATTTCTGCCATAGAGTTGCTAGTGAACAAAATACTAATGACAGAAAAAAAGCAAAGTTATTTTTTCATCATAACAGTCTCATTTCCCTATTGTATAAGGACTAAAATATTCAGCAGTAAGGAAATCAAAAGAAAAATAAAGTCATTTTGAAAATGGAATGGCTGCCTGCTTAATTACATTCACTATCAATGGCAATTGCATAATTAAAACCACTGTTAGTATGGTCTTGTGAATAGTTCCTCAGTGTTCAAAGCAAAACAAACCAAAAAATTCCAAGAGTACACATGTATCTTCTGGTCCTGTACCAAACATCTGATCAGCAAAGCCTCAATCAAAGAGCTCAGTTTAGCTCCCGCCATCCACCCAACAGAGGAGCTTTTAACAAAGAAAACTCAGTTTTAATAGCTTTCAAAAGAAAAGTTTTCATTTATTTTAAACATATATTTATTTAATATAAAAACATGCAAGGTATTGTGCTGGATATAAAAACAAGATTAAAAAAATCCTTCCCTAATATCAAAACAAGGCAACGTTACTATATGTAAATAAAATTTTTAAGTGAATTAAAAGCCAAACCAATCAATCAATCCTTCCCTCAATTTGCTTACCTAGAAATGGAGACACAAAGGAATGACTACATTAAACAGAGAAAGTGGTCAGTATCAGGACAAAGAAACTGCTGTGAGCATTGATAGCAGGACAAGATTGCTCCTAACTAGAACAATGAAAAAGGTTTCAAGATCACAGCACCACAAGACACAAACATAACCTTAAAATGTGTACAAGGCCAAAAAAACAAAAATGGCAGAAGGAACAGAACAAGTGAAAAACAGTGCTGGGGAAATTCAGGGTATCTCGAGTGAAAAGCAAATAGTTCACGTAACATAAAAATGAGAGAGAAGACTGCGAGGTAAGCCTGGAAAGGTGGTAAATGGACAAATTTCTCCCGACCTTTAACACCAGGCTCAAAGACTGAAGTTAAAGACAAAATGAGGAGGCAATAAAACGTTTTCAATAGGTAAACAAAATGGTGATAAATATACTTTAAGTAAATTAATCTGGCAGCACATAAAATAATAGATTAGAAGGCAATGGGATTTGGGGCAAAAGGAATGATTAAGGAAATACTTAATGATAAAGGAAGTACTTCATACATATCTAATGATTAAGGAAGCACTTCATACATAAAGAAAAACCTACTTGCTGAGACAGTTCAAGAAAAAAAAGTTTAAACTAAAGTAGTGGTAGTAAGATTCTTCAATTAGGGATACATGTGAGAGTCAAGGCAGAAAAGAAAACGAACAAAATTCAACCAGTTATTCTGCAAAGGAAAGAAGAGGAGAAATAAAAAATGGCTAAAAGATTGCACATCTGAGGAACTGAAAACTAGTTCCATGAACAATCATCAGGAATGCAGGAAGAATCTCTTTAGCAGGGACAATAAATTTAGTTTGGAACGTATGCCCTTGTGAAGCTCATGAATATTCATATTCATGTGTACCCTCAAACACATAATTGTGAAAGGGGAAATAATGTTGATGAGATTTCCATGATTTATACATTAATTAACTTGCATCAGGATTGTTAAGTGTATGTCTATATGCTCTCTGAAGGACACTGAAGGACATATATCCTTGAATATTTGTAATCTGATTTTATCCCATCGTATTTTTAAAACAGCTTTGTTGACATATAATTTACATACCATAAAATTCACCCATTGCAATGTACAGTTGAATAATTTGCAAGTAAATGTATACAGCTGTGGAACCATCACCACAATTAATTTAGAACACTTCTAACACCTCAGAAAGTTCTCTTATGATTTTAACTGCAGGTTTTTCATAGAGCCTATCATCAGGTTAAGAAAGCTCCTTTCTAGTCCTACCTTGCTAAAGGTTTTTGTTTTTTAATCAATGGGTGTCAAATGCTTTCCTGTATCTACTGAGATCATTATGGGGGTTTAGCCCTTTATTCTATTAATATGATGTTTTACATTAACTGATTTTTTGACAAATCCCACCTTTGTGATGCATAATACAGTTTTACGATGATGGATTCAATGTGCTAATATTTTCTCTAGGTTTTTGCATCTATGTTCATGAGGGATGTTGCTCTATAGTTTCCTGTGATAGCTTTCACTTTTTTGTCAGGGTAATCCTGGCCTCATAGGATGTGTTGGAAAGTGTTTCTTCATTACTTTCTGAAAGAGTTTGCAAAGAATTAATATTATTTCTTCTTTAAATGTTTGACAGAACATTTGTATGGCTTATGTATCTGTAGGAAAATTTTTAACTACTAATTTATTTGTTATGGGACAATTCAGATTTTCTACTTCTTGAATCAGTTTTGGTATTTTGTGTCTTTCTAGCAATTTGCGCATTTCATCTAAGCTAAGTGGTTAGCATAAAATTGCTCATAATATTCTTTTATAAGCTTTTAATTTTTTTTTCTTTTTGTTTTTTTAGGAAGATTAGCCCTGAGCTAACATCCGACGCTAACTCTCCTCCTTTTGCTGAGTAAGATTGACCCTGAGCTAACATCTGTGCCTATCTTCCTCTATTTCATATAGACGCTGCCACAGCATGGCTTGATGAGCAATGCGTAGGTCCACACCTGAGATCCAAACCAGCAAACTTCGAGCCACCAAAGCAGAGCACGAAAACTTAACCACTACACTACCAGGCTGGACCGAATATAAGCTTTTCGATTTCTTTATGGTCTGTCATGATGTCTCCTGTTTCATCTTGATTTTGGTATTTTTTGTGATTTCTGTCTTTTTTAATTGATCAACCAAGCTAAAGATTTACCAATTTTGATCTTTTCAAATAACCAACTTTTGGTTTCATTACTTTTTTCTGTTATTCTTCTGATTTTTTATCTCATTGATTTTCACTTTAATCTTTATCATTTCCTACCTTTGCTTGTTTTGGGTTGATTCTTTTTCTCCTTTTTCTAGTTCTTAGGGTAGAAACTTAGATTGCTGATTTTAGGTCTTTTTTCTTTTGTCCAAGGTGTATTTAGAAGTTTGTTGTTTTATTTTCATTTATTTGAGGAGACTCAAAATTTCTTCCTGTTGTTTACTTATTCTGTTGTGGCTAGAGAATATTCTTTGTGTGATTTCAATCCTTTTGAATGTATTAAGACTTACTTCATGGTCTAGTATATAATCTAACATGGAGAATATTCTATGTGAATGTGAAATAATCTGCATTCTGATGGTGTTGAGTAGAGTACACCATATATGTCAGTTTCACTCAAGGTGCTCAACCGTGTTGTTCAAGTCTTGTATGTTTCTGTCTACAGGCATATCTCATTTTATTGTGCTTTGCAGATACTGTGTTTTTTCACAAGACGCTCCACCAGCAAAAAGATTATGACTTGCTGAAGGCTCAGATGTTAGCATTTTTTAGCAATAAAGTACTTTTTATTTTTAGATATAATGCTATTGCATACTTAATAGACTACAGTGTAGTGTCAAGATAACTTTTATATGTAGTTGTTTATTAATTACTGAAAAAAAAGTACTGAAATCTCCAACTTTAATCATTGAATTTTCTACTTTCAATTCTGTCAGTTTTTCCTCCAATGTATTGTGGACCCTGTAGTATTTTGATGATTGTGTCTAATTCACTCATAGAAAAATAGAAGAGAGGAAAAGAGACCATGTTAGTGGAAGACACAAAAGTGGTCTCAATGTCCAAATGCACATTCTTAACTCAGCTTCAATACATTCTCTGCCCACTTCATTCAAACTTATTTTAAAGTTCACTCTACCTATTTGCATTACTTTCTCCCTTTTCCTCATCAAAGTTGACTACCAAGTTCCATGACTTTCTTACATTATCACAAAGTAAAACTTCAGCAATTGCTGTTACAGTTTTACTCTGTACTAGGACTCATGTTTCATCACAATATGTTAATGACTCTTTTTACCATCATACAGTCTTTCTTAGTCCCCTCAATTCCAAGGACCTCTACTCTATTACTCTGCAACATTCTTTCTCCTTTGAAAATACTCCTCTCCAGAATCTCCAACTCTGAATTCCCCTCTCTGACCATGATGTTTTATCTCCTCCCAACAAATCTATACCTCTTCTTTCTCAGTTTGTGTTAAAATTCTGAAAAGATTGGTCCGTACACAGGAATCACCTGGAGAACTACTTTAAAACAAGATTCATGTGCCCCACCTTAGAACTGCAAAATGAGAGGGCAATAAAGAAATGGAGAAAGTCTGTGCTTAAAATCAGCTCTACCATTTATTAGCTGTGTGACCTTGGAAAATTACTGAATCCTAAACCTTATTTCCTTCATCTGTGAAATAAGGATAATAACAGAACCTACTTCACAGAATTAATATGAGAATTAAAAGAAATAACACATATAAAATGCCTAGCACATTAACAGGCTATTATTATCTCTGAGGATGAGGCTCAGAAATCTGTTTCTGGTTTTTTTAATGCATTCCAGGAACCATGGAACTAAGATATTACCTCTCTGTGCCTTAGAACCTTGGTTTCCTCATCTATAAAACCAGAATAATAACATTACCTATCCCACAGAACTAGTGTCAGGATTAAATGAGTTAATGCTATCAATCACTTAGAACATTGCCTGGAGCACAGCAAACACTTTATAAGTGTTATTAAAAAAATTATCTCTATATCCTCATAATCTTCTCACTGCTATCTTCTTCTTTCCTTCTCCCTTCTCTCTACAGTAAAGACCTCAAGCACTAAATCCAGGCTTCTGCTAATACTCATTCTCTAAACTTTTGGAATTTTTCACTTCAATAAGTTCAACTATAATAGTTTTCAGCCCAACTATTTGAATACTCAATATCCCTACTCTTGCTCTTAATCTTTTCCATTTTAGTTATTTCTGCATTTCAGATGATTCCCAAATCTCCTTCTACAATCATACTTTCTCCCAATCTCTAGAGACGCACTGCCATTGCCTGCCAGAGCATCTGGTTTTGACATCCACATCACAGTAAGGAGGTGAAAACAGCACAACAGACATTAAGGGAGTGCTGGGGCCTGAGGTCAAGGAACAGCCTGACCAAGCAAACTCTTTATTATCACTTTTCTTCAAAAGGAGGAAGGGAGAGTGAAAGGTCCTCTTAGTTCCCCTCTCTGTTAATACATTATCAACATACAGATCTCCCAGGGTCAAAATTTGTACTTAGCTCTGACTCTTCTCAGTCTTGTTTTCCAAATCACCTGCCACGTTCTATAGATTTTACACTACACATCTCATGTCCCTCCCTTCTTCTAAACATTTTCATCCTCACATTCATCCCTCTAAATCTGATCCTCATTATCTTTCTCATAAAAAAAAGCTGGGAGACTTTCTCATAGTCTCCCAACTGGTCATCCTGCTCAAACTTCTCATGACAATCTATCCCACAACTTGTTACCAGATCAAGCTCACTAATGCAGAGCTCAATGTCGCCATTCTGCTCAAATCCTTCAATGGCTCCCTCCTTGCCTGCAAAATAAACCCAATCTCCTCACCATTATTTAGCACCTTCCATAGCCTCAATTGACCTCTGCAGCCTTAGTTTCTTTTAGATGTTTTTACATAATTACCATTTGGTTAAATTAGATTCTTTCCTGTTCCCTAAATAAGTCTCAACGTTTTTGGAGGAGTTTTTTTGTTTGTTTTTTGGTGAGGAAGATTAGCCTTGGGCTAATATCTGCTGCCAGTCTTCCTCTCTTTGCCCGAAGAAGACTGTCCCTGAGCTAACATCCACACCAATAGTCCACCTCATATGTGGGACATTGCCACAGCATGGCCTGATGAGCAATGCGTAGGTCTCCTCCTGGGATCTGAACCTGTGAACCCTGAGGCACCAAAGTGGAGCACATGAACCTAACCACCACACCACTGGGCCAGACCCTCAAGACTCTTTTGTTGTATCTGAGTTAATCTTTTTTCTCCCCTGCTTGTAAATATACCTCCTCCTTCTATCAAGCATGGGGGAATGACATCAAGAAAAAGGATTTAAGTATAACTTGATTGACTTTAAACTACATGTGCTCCATTCAGATGTTACTAATCAGAGTCCACAGGCCCAGCGGAGACGCCAACCCCATGCATGAGGAAGCATAATTAGGTGTTACATCTTTGAAGTTTTATCTTTTCGTGGAAGTGTTATTTCCATCTTCTTTACTAGCTGCCTCTGTCTTCACAATAGATATAAATGTGTACCACACGCTGGTGGGTAGAATAGACCTTCCTTATGCTCTGTACTACCTGGGGGTCAATATCCCACCAATAGGCTGACACCAAATTGAGACTATCAGACAACCAGTGAGTATACCTCCAAAAGATACTGGCTTTTTTCCTGGTTTTCACATCTTTACCATACTCAATTTAGGTCAACACCAGACATTAATAATTTACACCTCATAGGGGAAAAAAGAGCACATGTGAAAATTGTAAAAAATGTTTCTGACTGATCTACCACTCATATTTTACCATTATATGTGTATATACATACATATATTTGTCCATATTTATACACATACATACTGAGAGAATAAATACGAATAAGCATAGTGTGAACATGTCATGGTCCCTGCCTTCTGAGAGGTTACCATCTTTCTTAAGTGTTAACTATGACATCTCACTCTCATTAAAACCCACACAGCAGTTTGTATCGCTCAAGGATTTTATCTTGTAGCTATCTGCCTTCTCTCCTGCCTCTTAGTTCAGGCCATGCCTTTTCTCGGTATCTCTGTTAACATCTAGCACAGTGTCTTGAACAAAGGAGGTGCTCCCTGGTAGGTTACCTAAATTGAACGTAAGATGCTCAAAAGGGCAGCTACTTATTGATGTTTTCCATTCACATACGAGCTCGTCAGACTAGAACTACAACACCCATGGCGAAACTTCAGGCTTTCTGAGGTACATTAATTTACTCACATCACAGGCATACCATTTATTAAATTTCTGCTCCAATGAGATAAGTGCTACCCTAATAACCTGAAAGAGTTAATGCATCTTGGAAAAGACCCAAATTGCTCCCTGGAGAGAGTTTATTCAATTAAATGGCTACAACCCAGAATTTTCAATTAGCAGTTCAGTTACTAAAGACTCCTCCATTTTGGTTATCTGTAATCTGTGAACACTGACACACCTATAAAAAATGTTTGCTTATAGTTCATTCAAAATGGAATCTTTAAGAATAATAAGTGCAGATTCAGATTCAATTAACATTTGTTTTTGTACCTACTGAGTGCCAGAACTGGGTTAAGTACATCCCCATGAGGATTTGAGGGGAATGCTGTAAAGACTGGGAGATAACGGGGTTTAGAGGCACTGAGGATACACATCACAAGAACACAGAGACAAATAAAGTGGGTCCTTTTTTTTAAGGAGACCACAGAGAAGATCTGAACTGAATTCATCTAAGGCTCTTCAGAACCTGGTTTCAGTCTATCTAAACACATCTGAAACTCTTCTGTACGAATTGTGTGTATGGTAAATTCAGTAGTGTACTCACTATTGTGAATACATGCATATTATCCCTATCCAGAACGACCTCCCCACATACTTAAATCCTAGCCTTGCTTAAAGGACCCGTTCAGCCCCTACCACATGCACAAAACCTTCTCTGACAAACCTATCTAAAGTCATCCCTTAAACTCCTACAGGCCTCACAGGTGATTAGATGATTGCCTGGATTTGGCAATTAATCATACACTGCTTATATTTAACTTTTCCTGTATTTATCTCTTAAACCCCCAACATGACTTTATGAGAAGGCATTTTGTCTAATAATTCCCTATATTACCAAATTCATGTCACACTGAACCACCTTAACTAAAATCCTGTATAAATGAAGAAGCAACTTAATATGACTCATTTCTCTACTTCGTCAACTTTTGCATCTACAAGAAAGATTTTGCTATAACACAAGCAAAATTCTTCTACCCAAAGGTGATGAGATATATATATACCTTGAACAAGATACTAAACTGATGAAAAATGCCTGTTGAGAGCTTGATTAAAAAGAAAATCCTATTTTATCAGTCTTGTTGTCAGAAAAAAAATTTCCAAATCTGTAACAGGCCTGTGATTATTACATGCTATTTAGTCTGAAATGTTGTACATTAATTCGAAACATGGGATTAAACTATTTCATTTATCTACTCTACTTGAGGTTAGCCTATAATTTAAAAGGTTAACCAAATTAACAGCACTGCTGGTTTAAGCAAGTTTCCAGGGTCCAAAACTGGAGAACTACTTCATTGATATTTCTGGCATCAAATTTAATTCTCTTAGATCGGTTTTCCTATTTAACTTTACTTTTTCCCAAATACTTCTTTGTTTTATTTTGATCTTTCCTTTAAAAGCAATATATGCTCATAAAAATTTCAAACAGTACAGAAACACGTCAAGATTCAAGTTTTCTTTAATAGTACTGTTATATGCAATATATTTGCTTGATTTGCCTTTGCTGATACTTCATTATTTTCTCTTGTCCTTTCTCTAAATGCTAAAAAGCATAGTGGTTTGCACAAAATACCTAAGAAATGCATTATATGCATCTATCAGAGCGCCCAATTCTCAGCAAGTGAAAAAAACCTGCCAGATTGGCAGCTGATGGTTCAATAGGATCCTTTTGGCTTTCAACTATTTACCCCATTCTCCATACACCACAGCACATCTCAGTTTGCTAATTATATTACACCTGCCTGCTCCCACACATTTAACTCCTCCTTTCTACCCCCAAACTCAAGGGGAGTCTGAACAGCTAAAATGCCTAAGAGAAAGAACTGGTATACCTGAATCATTTCTCTCTCCAAAATCTATGTCTTTTAATTTTAACTCAAAAAGAATACCAGACTCAGTAGAGAGATGCAATAAAATGCTACGTCGTAGGACGATTAACGTGACTCCATATGATGTGAAGGGGAATGTTTGCAAACACACCTTCAGAACATCAGAGGGAGGTGAGCCTAACCCTCCTAGTTAGGAAAAGTGCCACAGCTCCACCTAATTATCCTGGGCCCTATTCTACCACTTGGTAACAAGCTGATACCACAAAGTGAGTCATAGAAAAGAAAAAGACAGCATGCTATTTAAATACCAACCATGTTAACGCAGAAGCAATACAGTAAAATTCATGTACCTCATGTTCTCTGCTAATTGCTTAAGACATCCTGCTTTAAGGAAGACAGCAGCAGTAGCCAGGGCTTAGTCTTCTTTAAATGCCAGCTCTTAATAACAAACTCCAAAAAGGTCTTAATTGCATTTACCAGGAGCTCATGAACTTTAAAAGTTGTTAATCAGATTTCCATGTAAATGGAATGACGATTAAAGGTTAAGTACAGGTTTCTGAAATTTCAGAAGTTGAGAATATATTGCCCTTCACAGGGGGAAAAAAAACTATCAGCCTTGACAGGAACTAAATATCTTAATTAAACATGCAGAAGTACTATGCTTATTTTTACTCGAAGTTCTATTTTCAAATGTCAAAGTTAATCACGCACTTGACTAAAAATGTGCAATATTCACACTACCAGAGAAGAAACGCTTTAGCATTCTTTTCTGAGACAACATCTGCAGATCTCCAAAAGTTTCTCTGGTGTCCCCTCAGACCTGGTCCCTGCCTGTGCTGCACGAACACCTGAGAATCACGGTGAAATGCCTTCTACAGAGAGATCATAATTGCTCTCCATCTGAGGAGTAATCTAATGCCACACGTTTTCAATCAAGTCTGCTTCATATTTATGTGGCTCAGGAGAAACACGAGGTGCTTCCTCCATAAATTTGCTGCACCTGTGTCCCTGGAGTGACATGTTGACAAATGAACATGACATCGTCTCAAACTCCAATAAGAATTTATTATTCTTTGAAAGAACATATTTGATCAATTATAGTGTCATCACAGTTGAAAGCAAAACCATGTCTTCGGAGTGCACTTCACAAAATTTGTGAGTGCTTGTATTCTGCAATAGGGTAAACGACAGATCCCAAACCCCCAGTCAGGTCCTCATCCTCACTCTAATACTCAATCTCGGATTCTCCGGCCTGAGAGGAGCTGGGTACAACAGCCAGTGAGTATAATAATGACTCAGATGAATAGCTATGGAGTGCTCTAGACAAAATAACGGCAGAACTCAAAATCAGAAAATATTTGTAGTGTAATATCTAGCCAATAAAAATGAATAATTACGCTTTAAGCTAGGTACACACTTACGAAAGAAAAAAATTCCTTCTGCAACTCTGGTTTTTTGCATTTGTCTCTGATTATACTTCTAATTCTTCCTTCTTTTATTTATTCTAAAAGTCTGAGAAAAATTCAGTGTGTTCTCAATACAAAGTACCTACAGCACACTTAGAAAAAAAAGCTTAAGTTCTGAGTGTTACTATCAGAGCTCCAGCTACTAATGCGGTTAGAATTATTTCTAGTAATTGTACTACCATGATTAAATTTGGCCACAGAACAAAACCAAAGCTCTTTGAGTTTTAAAGAAATCCATACATGAAAAAGTAGGAGAATATACGGTTAGCCAACTTAAAGTGAAAGAAGAGGAAGCAAGGAAGGGAAAAATTTTTTAATGGTTCTTTTTTGCAAAATGCCTCTGCCAAATTATGATGTCTTTTGGCAGCATCTGTAGCTGCCTCTCAAGGACTGGCACAAGAATGGGACTAGAAGGTGCTCCCTATTCCTGAGGACAGTTTCAAAGTTTCAGATTTGATTCAATCCACTAAGTATCAGTTAAGGCTTTTAATAAGCAATCTGATTGAGAAAATGGTCCCCCTCCGTATGGTGGTCGCTCTAAGCTGTAGGAAGATGGGTGTACTGAGCCACCGCACTTGCTCCTTGCTACTGCCTCTTTGTAAGCAACAGCACACAGTAAGGCAGCTGATCAGGACTTATGAGATTAACCTGTGAGATGGAATTTCTCAGTCGAAAAGTGCCTCATTCTCCTTCATATTTCCCCAAAGAAGCTTACACAGAGTCTTATTGTTTGTTTGTGTGTGTGTGTGTGTGTGTGTGTGTGTGTGTGTGTATGCAATCAGTAGCAACTGAATAAATAGTTTTTATGCGGATAAAACCTATAAGCCTGGCCTCATTAGTACCTGTTCTCCTAAAGTAGGTTTACCCAACAAAATAATCAGGACAGGGTTTCAGTAAAGATAGTACACAAAATTCTAAGGAATTGGTCTTTAAAAACAACCTCTTATCAAACATTTCCACCACAGGTCTCTAATCAGACTCATCCAGCTCAAAATCAAACCAGCTCATTCCATCATCTCTCCCTTATTGAGAGAGCCCTACTGCTTTGAAACACCATCTCATTTCCCTCTACTATATGAAATTCAACCACCTTTTAAGACCCAGCACAAATATCAACTTTTCACTAACGTTTCTATTCACTTAACAAGCATCTATTGAATGCAAGGCACTGTGTTGGGGACTACACGTACACAGATACATAAAACAGTTTATGTCCTGAAGGAGCTCTCAGCGTTCCTCAACGGTCTGCCAATCCTTTAAACTACAGCATTTAGTTTCTCTATTGGCATACAAATAATGCTGCAAATAAAATTAACCTTAAAAATATTGCAAACATCACACCAAAAGTATATATTCAAAAATAGCACTAGAGCAGAGATTCCAGCCACCAACTTGGCTCTCATCTCTGTTCTCCATATTCTCTGGCCTGTTTCTGTAACTTCCTTTATTAAACAGTATTTAAAAGTGCCTTCTATGTGGTAGGCACTAAGTACCTTAATTTGTCACCTAATTGCTATGTGGAATGACCCAGTTCTGTAAATTACCTATCACGTCCTTCATCCTTGGTTCTATGATACCCAATTCCACACTGGTAGCAGCTGCAGCCCAGTAGAGTAAGCTCCAAGAACTTGGGAAGGTACATCTACTATCAAGTACAAGATGATTATCTGTACCATTCACAGCAGCTGTGGAGCTCAAATCATATGTCTCCTAAGTTTTCTCATACATAGACATTGATTAGACAGAATATCATCTAGTTTGCTATTATTACCCAATCTACCAGGGTAGCCCCATGTGAAGTTTCTCTCCCTCCTGAGGGTGTTTAACTATATGATCACATGAATGTAAATTATGGTGGTGAGCTCCATCAAAGCAACAGAGCTTATCATTCTTGATAGTGATGTGCTTGCAAGTAGTAAAGATATATTAATAGTTCCTATTTTGTTGGCCTTGGTACTTGGTATTATTTCTTTTGGACCAATGAAGCCATTACCTAAACATTTTCAAGCCACATGTTGACCCTTCTAGAATCTGGTGACCCATAAGAATACAGTGAATCTAGGAGTCAGTTACAATAACTTGCACGGAGAAATTGGAATTATTAATGATAATGTATAGGCTGGCATACAGTTGCTCTCATTTCCTTTGCATTTACTTTCAACTGAAAAACATGTCTTCACCTTTAAATAATAGCTTCCATGGATAAAGGCAGAATACACCTAGATTGAATATAGAATGTAGCATAGCAACGAAAGACATTGTGGTTTAGCCCAAAGTGGAAGGAAACAGACTGCTCATATAATTTATTTTCTCAGACTGAAGATATTATAATCAGTAATTCTCAGATTGAAAAACAATATAGGTAAATAACATAAGTTTATGATTTGGGACATGATGGACAAGGGGAATAGTTGCATTGCTCATGTTTCACGGAATTCTGTTACTTTTGCTGCTTGAAACATTGTTAGGACCATAGATAGCGCATTCAATTTTTAAGTCAAAATAGGATTAAGTTAAAACCCATAAATCCATGGAATGTCAATTACACATATTATACATGGAGTTTTAAAGTGGCAGGCAGCACTTTTCTACCCAATCACTAGCTCAGACTTATTCATCAATATTGGTTCATATATATGTATCTATCACTTGAATTTTTAGATTGATCAACTCTGAAACAGTTTTCAAAGAAACCTAGAACTCTCCATAACAAAAACATTCTATAAGTAACAACTTTAGAAAATACAGACTATTTTTTTTTCTCGTGTGTCGGCGATGATACTTTAAAAATCAATGATAGGAATATAGATCATGGTATTTCTGAGCTTTATCATAGATGAGATGAAAATTGGCAAGATAATTCTATTAAATAATAATCACATATTGCCACCTTAAAAAGATGTTCTACTCGTATCAGGGAAGGAGGTGTTTTTTGTTTTTTGTGTTTTTTTGAGGAAGATTAGCCCTGAGCTAACTGCTGCCAATCCTCCTCATTTGGCTGAGGAAGACTGGCCCTGAGCTAACATCCATGCCCATCTTCCTCTACTTTATATGTGGGATGCCTACCACAGTATGGCTTTGCCAAGCGGTGCCATGTCCACACCCGGGATCAGAACCAGCGAATCCCGGGCCACCAAAGCGGAATGTGCACACTTAACCACTGCACCACCGGGCTGGCCCCAGGGAAGGAGTTTTATGTTTTGTAGCCTTCAGCCTAACAACAAACCAAAGCAAATCCTCTCAAGGAAGCCGTAAGTGTTGGAAAAATAATTGAAAGTATAATACGAAACATAAAAAGAAAAGGTTTCATTAGTATGGAAGAATTTTCCTTTTAGAAATAAATTAAGGAAAACATCTCCTAATATATTGGAAACTGAATATTTAGAATGTTTCCAGTCCAGTTATGTGTGAATAGGGGAAAAAATGTAATAGCAGCCTGTCTCAAGTTTTCTTTAAGATTGACATTTAAAAGCAGCCTCAACCACACAATGTAGAACTTAATCATATATTGTCTTAAAATGTCAGTGCTGTTAAAAATAATATTAGTTTGATCTCAACCAGGAACCAACCTAAGAACAAGTACTGTCACACTTTTTCTTGGTTGCTCAATTCCAATGACATGAATAAAGCACTTTTTATATAGAAAGAAAATAATCCTGCTTTCAGAATAAAGTGGTGCGCTTAACATATAACTCTTAACAGTGTAAGAGTTACAAATAAAAAAACACTTTCTAAAGCAAAGAATATCCTGTCTGCTAAAACAGCTAATTAACCAAGAGATGATATCTTTAATATAGAGAATATTCTCTTTAGTACATATTTAAAAGGTACTAACGTAATGTTTATGACTAATTTTCCTTAGAAAATTTTGTTAAAATAGATACAACATAAAAAAAAATTAAGGAGATTCTCTAGATGCTTTACAAATAAGCAGTGCAAAAGTTAATCACTAATTTCAGAACAACTTTTTAAATAAGTGAAAATGCAATGCTTGAAATTTTCAATAGAGATTTTCAATTTTTAAAGGATTAAAAATCTGTATGTTATTATTTAAGAGCAAACATAAAGAGAAAAGGTAAAGATTTCTTTTGAGGATAGCCTGATAACGACATAAAAAGCAAATGCAATCTCCAATAGCAAGTAAGCATCAGCGTTCCATACTCTCAATCATCAGAAAGAATTTAACTATGGAACTTTCTACTATATTCCACATGGAATCTGGTCAACGAATGTTATTAAAATCACTGAGCCTTACTGTAGTAGGGAGAAATATATTTCTGCTTTCATATAAAATGATTTCTGTAACCCTGCTGTATTATTTATAATTCACAGTGATTTTTATATTCTCACAGTCTACTACAGATTTTTCTCAGTGATTTATGTTAGGCTCTTTTAAAGCCTTGTTCATATTTATGGTTTATTCTCCTCCCAGAAAAGGTAACAATCCATTCCTGTATATGTGTCATGATAAATCTATGGATTGACAGAGGGTGGACACACGCAGATTTTACATAATGGAAAGGAGACTGACGAACAACTGGTGATGCCATTATAAGGTACTTTTCACATGGAAAAAAATATAAAATGGACTAGAGAATTGAACAACTAACCTCACATGACAGAATTCTAAACAGACATATTTCAAATGTCCGTATATTGCTCATTTGCTCAGAGTAAACACAAAGGTTAGTAGTGCATATGTATAACATTTTCTGGGCTATTCTATCATTATTACTAAGAACATGTCTCCACAGTGTACATTTGTTAGACTGTCAGTTGCTGTCAATAATTCATAATGGTGGAGAATCAAAACAACCTAGTTAAAAATAACGTTTATAAGGAGAAAACCCTATTATCTAGTATCAGTGAGCATTAGCTATTCTGGACATGTGAGATGGGCAGAGAGCTGAAGGCTGGGTGGGGTACGAAGATGGCAGCAGTTGCTGAGGTTGTCAAGACGACTCTTGACCCTTCTCTATGTCTGTGCTGTGGCACTGTTCTATCTCTCTGGTCACCAGCTTTCTCCTCAGGCACAACATTAACTGTTCCTCATCACTATATATGACATTTCCCCATATTTCTTAGATTCGAAGGTATACATTTTCTCACATTTTAACATATCTAAAATAGTTATATCTTTAAAAATAGTTATCAACAGTTGCTTTATAATAGATGTACATATTTAAGGTGCTTTTTCTTTTTTTCTTAATATTATACTTCTTAGTGTCTTAGAATCAAGGAAATGAGATATTTGCGAACACTGCTCCTGGAGGGACAGTTTCTAATCTAAGTTTTATTCTTCTTCCCTCCTCTCTGCTTTTCTTCTTTCTTTATTTCTTTCTTTTTTTGTCTTCAGTTGTTTCTCATACACTTCTTTCATTGGGAAAAGCTGGGTTATTCAACAAATCACAGTGCAGAGGACCAGTTATCAGAGCCTCACCCCTTTCTCGGTAGTAGGAGAAAAGGTTTAAAAGCAACACAAGGTTACAACAATGTTAGTTACTTCTAAGATGTACACTTAAAAACGGTTAAGATGGTACACTTTATCATCTTTTTTGGGATACTTTTTCATCATCTTTTTTTATCACAATTAAAATTCAAAAAAGGTAAAACAAGGCACCGGGTCCCTCTGGAGTCACCCTGGTACACAGGCATGTCTTCTCAACCCAAATCATTGATCTCTTTCCATCACATCAATTACCTATGGACTGACCAGGTCTACACTGTCAACACATTGTAAACTGGCATCATGCAGAAGACCACTGAAGAAACATCAGAATTTAGGATCCATTTCATTCTGTCCCTAGCATGGCAGTTCATTGATGGGCAGCCACCATCTCAAACCCCTACATAAATCCCTGTAACTCTTTCTCTGACTCAAGGTTTTTAAATAAAATATGCCTAGGGATGAGGGAGAGTACAATATACAAACAGAAAAAAAAGCAAAATTTTTAAAATACTGTGAGTCTATCAAGTGAATGAAAGAAAAATTCATTTGGTCAAGAATGCCTGAAAGAAAATGCTGTCTTATATTAATAAGTAAAAAAGGAGGAAATTACCTAAGTTAATAAATATTTATATGAATCTGTGTTAAACATATACATTTAAAATCCCATTTAAAGGTAAGGAAAACAAGATTAAAAGAGGATCTTGCCCAAAGTTACAAGTTACTAGGAAATCGCTAAGTAGAAACAAGAAACAAACATCAGACCTTCAAGTTAAAATGCTAAGATGGTATTTGCCTAGTAGTACCCCACACAGTCTCTCCCACATACCCACTAAAATACCCATGAGTGCAAAAGAAGACAAAAAACAACTCACAATGCGAAAACTCCAGGCCCACACACAACTACTGCCGGAATCTTCAAAGAATTTCCACTAAATACAAGGTTGATGGTTTAACTGCTGCACCAATGGAAGGAAAGTGAGTCTGCCTTCTTGGAAGTAGGTATAAAAAGGCTTTCCCACTCTCCGACTGCCTATACTATCTAAACCAAACAAACCTGGGCAACCATTCACTATTAGATGGATGCTGACTGAGAGGCAGCAGCCCTCCTGCTCACACCCCGCACAAACACTTCTTGTCCTCCATCCATTAGAAACAGCACTTCAAATCAAACCATTTGCTAGCAAGCAGGAGAGGACTGGCAGTGGGGCTCTGACAAAGAGAATCTTCTTACATAAAAGACTGTAGATGAAGACAAAATAATCATGTGAGATACATTTATGTTTATTTTAATATGTCACCTATTCTCTGTGTATCAGGAAGTCAGGTAGAAATGGAGGTTGAAGATTCCATCTCAAGGAAATAGATTTGCATTATATGAAAAATAGGAATTGAGCAGGCAGATGTACACATGAAATTGATTTCTAGCAATAAAACTCAGAAAATGATTTCTTTAGCACCCAAATGTTTACATAATAGGCTAAGAGGCAGTCTTCATATACCAACGTTGGCAAACATTGGTCTAGGTGGATCTCCTCTCATCTGAGAATGAGTAAACAAGAAAAAGAAAAAAGAAAAAGTGAGGAAGAGAGAAATCTCAAGAAACTAGAAACAAGCAAATTTCAATAAATTCTGGCACCTTCAGTAGCATATAAGAAGAACACACGGATTCTTGCAACAGTAAAATAACCTTTAAAGAGAAAACAGGCTGAAAGGAAAGGGCGGCAGGATAAGATAAAAATGGACAAAGGAAAGATAAGAAGAATTGCAAGCAAAATTAAAATGCTATATCAGAAGAGAAAGCTACAATAAAAGCAATAGGCTAATAATTTATATTCCATAAAGTAAAATCAGAGGTGCAAAAAACAAATTTGAGAAGTATCCCCAAATGTAGGTGGGAAAAACAACAACAAAAAAGGTTGAAAACAGATGACAGGTGTGAAGATTTGAGAACAGGGATTCAATCCAAGAATTACAGGAACAGCTTTAAAAAAGAGATGTATACACACATATATACACACACACATACAGACACATTCTGAAGTATATTTTCTTGCTTTGGGAGAAAAAAATACTGAGTAAAACAAAACTGTTTACCACATTTGGCGGGGCAGGGATAGGGGAGAAACAATGAAATGACCCTCTACTTTGATATAATTTGTGAGGCAAATGAAAAAAATAGGCAGAATAAAGAACTTATAAAAAGAACACCCACAACTAGAAGGACCTGCAACTAGGATATACAACTGTGTACGCGGGGGGAGTTTGCGGAGATAAAGCGGAAAAAAAAAAAAACCAAAAAGATTGGCAACAGTTGTTAGCCCAGATGCCAATCTTTAAAAAAAAAAAAAGAATAAAACTCAGGACAGTTCTACAACACTATATGACACTAGACTACGGAACAGTGTCTGCAAATTTTTAAGGGAAAAAAGCATGTCCAAAAAAGAATTACCCTCACATTTTAAAAAGCTCAGAAAACATAACTTGAGAGAGTTCAGAAAATAAGGCACCAGTGGTCTAGGAAAGTGCACTGGTTTCTTAGGGCTGCAGTAACAGAACACCAAAACCAGGGTGGCCTAAAACACCAGGAGCCATCCTCTGACACTTCTGCGGGCAAGCAGCCTGACGTCAAGGTGTTGGTAGGCCTCACTCTCTCCGAAGGCTCTCGGGGAGGATCCCTCCTCGCCTCTTCCTAGTTTCCGGTGGTTGTGGACGCATCACTTCAACCTCTGCCTCCACTGGCACATGGCATTCTCCCCGTGTGTCCTTCTCTGTATCCAAGTTCCCTTTTCTTATAAGGACATCAGTTATTAGATTAATCTGAGCCCACCTCATCTTAGCCTGATTACATCTGCAAAGACTTTATTTCCAAATAAGGTTCCATTGACAGGTACTGGAGGTTAGGACTTGAACATATCTTTTGGGGGTACATAATCCTACCCATTATGGAGGAACAGTTTTAAGACATACTCTACGCTACCAAGGATGAGTAGAAATTAGGACTGAAAGCATATGGAAGTCACGATGTGAAAGGACTGGTAGGCTTTCCCAGCCCCACTGTTAATAACCCAAGTGGACTGAGTGTGGTGGGGTGTACTGTGCAGTTCAGGGCAAAGTGCAGCCAGAGAACACTTCCCAGACCTGTGCCTTCCCTCTTCTGCCCTTTACCCACGACGTCTCATTTTGATCCAGAATCAAGAAATTAGTTACACA